>NC_137162.1:18770476-20128027 GCF_951394435.1 Stenella coeruleoalba
GGAAGAGGGAGAAGGGACTCACTTTTTCCTTTTGGCTTCCTGCCTACTTCCTCCTATTCCTGTGAATGTCTCCAAGCAATGAGCCCTCACTCTAGTAGCAGCAGTAGCAGGGATCCAATTTTCAGTTTCTCCAAGAATTACAGAACCAGCCTCCTCATGCACCCTTCAAAGACACCAGCTCCAGCCAGTCCATGTCCTCTCCTCAGAAGTCCACTTCCCATAGGCCCTTTCTCTGAGCTTGGAGAGGCCAGCACCAGCCCAGCAGACCCCTCCTCAAAGTCCAAGTGTCAGCTCTGCAGGACCCCACCCCAAACTTCTAGAATTAATAACTTCATCCTCTTCCCTTTTTACCCTATGGGCAGTAGCCACTTCCTGAAGGGCCTTCCTCTGTGACACCATGGTGTTCTTTTTTCATCTTTTCAGTTACCCACTTAACACCTTTATATCAGTTAGCAATTAGTTGTATGAAATAATCTGTGTTAATTGTTTCTGTTTCTCTCTTCTGACCCGACCTTGATTGATACCTATTGCAGAAAGCAACAGACTTCACATATACAAAATAACCTATTAGAAGATACAAGGGAAGAAGAGGCGAGAGCGACCCTTGGACTGGCCAAAGCCGCGCGCCACTGCATCCCCGTGTCCAGTGCATACGTCCCGCCGCCGTCACCACCATGCCCAAGAGAAAGGCTGAAGGGGATGCTAAAGGAGATAAAACCAAGGTGAAGGATGAACCACAGAGAAGATCTGCAAGGTTATCTGCTAAACCTGTTCCTCCAAAGCCAGAGCCCAAGCCTAAAAAGGCCCCTGCAAAGAAGGGAGAGAAGGTACCCAAAGGGAAAAAGGGGAAAGCTGATGCTGGCAAGGATGGGAATAATCCTGCAGAAAATGGAGATGCCAAAACAGACCAGGCACAGAAAGCTGAAGGTGCTGGAGATGCCAAGTGAAGTGTGCATTTTTGATAACTGTGTACTTCTGGTGACTGTACAGTTTGAAATACTATTTTTTATCAAGTTTTATAAAAATGCAGAATTTTGTTTTACTTTTTTTTTTTTAAGCTATGTTGTTAGCATACAGAACACTTCATTGTTGTTTTTTGGGGAAGAGCACATGTCACTAATAGATTGTCTCTGAAGCTGGATTGACATGGGAGAAAAACACCTTTCCCGTCTGGTTTTGAGAGACTTCCTCTTGGTTCCCAGGAAGGAGGGGGTTCCTTGATACTGACACACAGTAGCCACCTTGGCACAAATGCCTTGTGGTGTGGAAACTAAAGTTAGTTTTTATGTTCTCTTCTCCCTCTCCACCTTCAGCATAGACTTGACTCCCTTAAACCCAGAGACCTGTTGGAACCTGACCCCCAAAAATTGGTTACCAGTATGTCAGGCAATCTGGACTTTGCATTGTCACCATTGAGATGGCGTCCCTCAAAAGAGCAGCGGTTCCTTTTTTAGATTGTGGATCTTCAGATTGATACTTTTGCCATTTTCATTTCCTGAAAGGGTCGGCTTGTGAAAAGTTGTTAAACAACATACTAAATGTGAAATGTCAACCCTCACTCTAAACTTTCCCTGTTCAGAGCATCACATGAAGACTTCATGGGGTTTTATAGTGGCTTTCTGATTTTGGTAGTCCATTGCAAAAGGGAGTTTGAAAGTTGTATACTGTTAACGATTGTCTGCCCATGTCCTGCCTGAAATACCATGATTGTTTATGAAAAGTATCTTTAATGAAGCTGGATACAGTTTGACTTGGAAAAAAAAAAAAAAGATACAAGGGAAGAGAAGATAAAACCCCATTCACAATAGCAAAGGGGGTTAAAAAGTAAGATTAAAAAAAAAAACCTAGGCATTAACCTCACAAGAAATGTGCATAACCTGTATGAGGGAACCTATAAAATACTCCTGAAAACACAAAATTTGTTTGAACCAATAGAAAGACATGTTCTTAGGAAAACTCAGCATCATAAGGACATTTATTGTGATCCCAATAAAGATTCAGTTAAGTTTTTTTTCTGAAGCTAAACAAGTTGATAATAAAGTTCATATGGAAGAATAAAAAAGCAAGAATATCCAAGAAAGCTCCCCAAAACAAAGAATAATGGTGAGGTAAGGGCTAGACCTACTGGATATTAAAACATATTATAAAGCCTTTATGAATAAAACGGTGTGCTATTACATCATTGATAGGCAGACCAATGATCCAACAGAAAACCCCAAAATAGATCTAAGCATATATGGCAATTTAATACTTGATGACTACAGTATCTCAAATAAATGGTAAAAGATAAAGTTTTAATAAATGATGTTGAGACTACTAGATGACCATATGGAAAAAAACAAAATATTCATTTCTCAAATTCCAAACGGAGTAGAGATTTAAAAGTTTTAGGATAAATTCCAAACGGAGTAGAGGCTTAAAAGTTTTAAATAATAAATGGGGAAGGGACTTCCCTCGTGGTCCAGTGGCTAAGACTCTGTGCTCCCACTGCAGGGGGCCCAGGTTTGATCCCTGGTCAGGGAACTAGATCCCACATGCTGCAACTAAGCATTCACATGCTGCAACTAAAGATCCTGCATGCCACAACGAAGATCCCACACAGGACAATGAAGATCCTGCATGCCACAACGAAGATCCCACACAGGGCAATGAAGATCCGGCATGCCGCAACTAAGACCCGGCACAGCAAAATTAAATTAAATTAAATTAAAATAAGGAAAATCTGTCCTAGCTATGACTCAAAACCTAAAAGCAATAAAAGGAAAGATATATACATTTAAGGACTTTTTTTAAAAAAGGTTTTGCACAACAAAAAAAAAATCCTATAAAGTTAAGAAAATGGCAAGCAGGGAAACTATTACAATGAATATCATAGACAAAAGACTAATATTCCAAATATATGAAAATCTAAAATTCAGAAAAAGACTAACAACCAAATTTAAAATAAGCAAAGTATATGAACAACCCAAAACCTTTAATTAAAGATATTTGACCTTGTTCAAAATAAGAGCAAATAAAACTACATGCATATGACAAAAGAATCATATCTAGAATATAAAAAGAATTTCTAAAAGAAGCAAAACAATCTAATATAAAATGGAAAAAAAAAACTTTAACAGGCATTTCACAAAAGATATTCGAATGACTATGAAAAGGTATTGTACTTAACACCACTAGTCATTAAGGAAATACAAATATAAATCATAATAAACCATCATTACATACCCACCAGGATGGCTAATATTTTAAAAGACTAATAACAAATTTTGGCAAGGATGTGGATCAGTGAGAGCTCTCATAGGCTGCTGATCAGGCATAAATTGGTACAACTATGTTGGGAAACTATTTGGCAGTGTCAGCTAAAGATAACATGAGTCTACCCCATGACCCACAAATTCCACTTCTAAATAAATACCCAAGAGAAATAAGTGTAGATGTCCCAAAATGACATGGACAAAAATTCTCACACTAGTGTTACTCAAAAAAGCACCCCCCCCAAAAAAACTGGAAAACCTAAGTGCCCATCCACAGAATAACTGTAATTTACTTAATCATACAGTGAAATAGTACACAGTAGTAGACAATAACCAACATGCTACAATAACCACATGGATGAATCAAATGCTCAATGAAAGAAGCCAGAAATAAAATCATGCTGTGTGGTTTATTTATATGAGGAAAAGGTATCCATGATGCTAGAAATCAATACTAGTTAGTTCTAGCAGCACTGTTGACTGAGAAATAGCAGAAAGAAGGCTTCCAGCTTCTGGAAATATATCTTGATCATGATGATAGTTACAGATGTGTATGTAAATAAAAGTATATCAAACTTTACACTAAAATTAGTTCACTGTACCTACTTTGTATGTTAGACCTCAATGAACTTCAAGGATACCAGAAAAAGAAAAAAACTGAAATACTATTTCTCACCTATTAAACTGGCAAAAATTTAATAAGTTTGACAACACTGTTGGTGAGGTTATGGTGAAATGGGCACTTCATACATTGCTGGGTTGCCGGTACAACTTTTATGGAGGAGAATTTGGCAATGTCTAGCAAAATCACATATGCATCTATCCTTTCACCTCACAATTACACTTCTAGGAATCAGTACTGTCAAGAATACAAAATGATGGTGTATAAAAATATTTATTGGGGCATTTTTTGTCATGACAAGATTAGAAACAAGATCTATGCTTATCAACTGGGGGTTTGTTGAAAAAACAATGAAATTTCCATATAATGGAGGATCATGCAGTATAAAAGAGAATATAGAATACTTTCCTGGTTATATTCTTCAGTGATAAAAGGTGCAGAACGCTCTTTGGAGTATGTGATTTGTAAGGGCAGGGAGTGTCGTGGTTTAAAGATAGCTATGAATTCTTTCACACGCCTTTCATCCAGAATTGTGACCTCTTTTCCTGCCTTTTGAATCTGGGCTGGCTTATGACTACTTTGAACAATAGAATATGGTGGAAGTGACACTCGATCAGTCAGACTCTAGCCTTTGAATGGACTGTCAGCTTCCCCTTTACTCTCTTAGAACCATAAACCATCATGTAGGAAGTCCTACTACCCTGCTAGAGAGACTACCGCATAGCCCTGAAACCACCTGGAGAAAGAGGAGGGCCCAGCTGCGCCCACATTTCCAGCCATTCTTGCCAAGGCACCTGGCACGTAAGTGAGTTGTCTTAGATCCTCCTGGCCAGCCCAGCCCAGTCAGGCCCAGCCACCACAAAAATATCATTGACACCACATGGAGCGGAAAAATTGCATGCAGTAGTAGTAATATGCATATTTTTATTTTTAAAGTGTTACATGTATTTTGTAGCAAATAATCAATTGGACATCACTAGGAATCAAAATGTCAAAAATAACTATAAATTAAAGACCCCATGAAGTTAAATTTGAATGGAAAATATCAGTTTGTACTCCTATTTTTTCTGTTTCTAAAAATAAGTATTTCCTAGTTCTGTCCATTGAAAAGGCGTAGAAGCAATGACAACCCAGTGGCAATGAGCAACACGAGGGCCCAGATCGCACTCTCTAGATATCATTACCCACAAAAAGGCACCAGGACTTCTCATAGAAATGACTGAATCCAAGCCTGAGGTTGGAAATACACACATTAGCCTAAGGTGTCTTGTACCAGGAAGGCAAAGAAGCTATCGAAGACAAATGGAGTCATGCCAAAAGTCATAGGAGCCAAATCAGAGAAACATAGTGGCCTAAGATGACATCATGTGAGAAAAAGAAATCATGACTGCACTGGATTGAAACATATCAAATATATAAAAATTCATGAGTTTGTCGTGATACTAAAAAAAATAGAATCTCATTCATCACCACTGGAGGTTGCTAAGGCGCCAACTTATTACTCTAAAATTGGATAAAGTGAAAAGATTACTTAACTTTGCCTTTTCTGTATGAATTCTGTTTCAGAGTACTGAAAAGATTACTGGGGGAAAGTTCTTCCATACAGAAAAATCCCAGGTAATAAAGTCAGAAGGAGTGGTGAAATTTGAATATCACCATTTGGCAACCCCATTGAAATAACAGATTAGGCAATAACTATGAATGGATGCTAAAATTCATTAGCTGTAAGGTTGATGGAGAACATCACAATGGAGAGATCAGGCTGACATCACTTAACCACACAAGTCTATCTTTGCAACACTAAAAATGGGAGAAGCACACATATGCTTCCTGATATATTACAATACAAAACACATAGCTCCACCCGTGAACCTATGAAATGCTCCTTTCAAATAAAAAAAAAAAAAAATGAACCTGAATCTGCTCAATCTCTAGATACAGCTGCAAGATAACAGGAAATACCAGGAATAGAGTAACAAGCTAAATGACCTAACGAGAAAGTAATCAACCCAATCCAGAATGTGGAATATTTTGCAAGCCAAATGTTCTAGTACCTCCAACAAATAAAATGGCATAAGGGGTGGGAGAGATGGGTAAGAGAGTGACAGACATATGAAAACCAAATGCAATATGTAGACCTTTTTGAGATCCTATATAACTAACTGCAGAGTGACTCGGGGAAAAAAAACTCTCTTTTGAGTTTATCAGTTTCTTAGTTAACAAGGTGAAAGTTAAACATTTACCTACCTTATGACCTAGAAATTCCATCCCTAGTTATTTACCCAAGATAAATGAAAATATATATCCACAAAAAGATGTGTACAAGAAAGTTCATAGTCATTATTCATAATAGCCAAAAAGTTGGCATCGGGGGGTGGGGGAGATGCCCATCAACAGAAGAATGGATTAAAAAAGAGGGTGGTATATTCATACAATGGAATACTAGTTCTTAACAAAAACGAAATGAATTACTATATACACAACATGGGTAGATCTCACAGGTATTATGCTAAATGGAAGAATCTAAACACAAACCAACATAGTATGATCCCCTTTATATGAAATTCTAGAATAGGCAAAACTATGGTGAAAAAAGTAAGAAAAGTGATTGCCTCTGAAGGAAAGTTGACTGGGATAAAAGTTGACTGGACTTTCTAAGGTGATGGGAATGTTCTGTATCTTGATAGGAATGTGGATTACAAGAGAGTATGCATTTGTCAAAACGTGTGGAAATGTACACTTGAGATTTGCAAACGTCACTCTAAGTAATTTTTTAAAAAGAACTATAAACAAATGCTAGCTGTAGTCAAGAGGTTTTCTTTTCACAGTGGTATTAGCAATTCTAAAACCACTTTCTGTATATTCTAGGCTTGAACAAATAAGTAAATACTTTGAGGATAACATACATTGAGGGCCAGGTTTCTTAGGATTGGAGGATAGAGATACAAATGTGGAACGGGGAACAACTAAAATGTACGGATTGGGACTAGAGACATCAATGTTAATTTATAGGTTTTAATATAATTTTAATACTTTCTGGTTTTATAAATAAAATACATGTGTATACATGCATTTCCTGTCTCTGTCCACTGAGGCATCACCAAAGGAATAACAGTAGCAGTGAGCACACCTGGCATCCAGAGCTTGGCTTCTAAATACTATTCTCCATTAAAAATAGTAAGAACTTTTTGAAAAAGCTGAATTCAGATCTAGAACAGGGAAAACACAGGGGATCCTAGAACACCTTGTTGCACCAAAAGTTAAGGAAGTGCTCAAAGAACAAGGAGCTCCCCACTAGTTACTTATTTAACTGTACAATGGAGAAACCTGGGGACACTATCTTAACCATATGAATCTTAACCAAATGATCAAAGTCAAGATCACCAAGATCCTCCTGATATGATGCACTGAGACCAACGCATCACTGCTTTGGCATTACCGTCAAAAAGGCATAACTTAAAACTAATCATAAGGAAACTTCAGACAAACCCAAATTGGGATATTCTACAAAATAACTGGCCTGTACCCTTAAAAAACATGACAAGGTCAAGAAAGAGAGAGATTGAGGAACTTTTCCATATGAAAAAGACTGTGGGGACACAACAACTAAATGGGTGATCCTGGATTGGGCCTGGACTGGAAGAAAAGACAACTATAAAAAAGAATTATTGGGAACATTGCCAAATTTTGCATGTGGACTGAGGGTAGATAATAGTATTATATCAGTGGTAACTTTCTGGCTCTTGATAATTATACTGTAGTTATATAAGAGAATGTCTTTGCTTTCAGAAAATGCACACTGAAGTGTTTACTAGTAAAGGGATATGATCTGCAATATACTCTTCACATAATTCAGAAATATATATATAAGTAGTAAATCAAATAGAGCAGAATATAAGCATTTGGAAAATTTAGGCAAAGGGTATAATGAGAGTTACTTGCACTATTCGTGCAACTTCGTTATCAGTTTTAAATTAATATATTTTTAAAATAACAAACCCCCAAAATAATCCTTTTGTAAATCAGAGAAATGAATACCGACAGGGTTAGATGATCTTTAGCAATTCCTGGTAATTCTGAGTGCTGTGATAATGACTTGGTGATTATGTTTAAGTCTTTGCTAGTTAGAAATACTGAATTATTTGCGGGTGATACATGATGTCAAAATCTGCTTTAAAATATTCCAGTAAAAACAAAAAGTGAGGGGATAGATAAAAAGAATGGTTGAATACTGATAAATCTGGGTGATGGCACAGGGAGCTTCAATACACTATTCTCTTGTTGCACATAACTGAAATTTCCCATTTAAAAAAAAGTTTGCCAGATACATCAGGAAAGCATTCTCCAAGTAATGGAGAGGGAACCTTATCACCTGGGTCCCAGTTTCCACTGTGCGGTGGCCTCAGCAGGAGCCTGGGCAAGGTGAGGTCTGTCTGGTTAACTCTGCCTGGTCATTCGCAAAATGAGGCTCAAAGCTGCCTGTGTGTCTCACTGCCAGGGCTCTTCCGAGGTGCAGAGTGAAAAGGATTTGCCAAGTCTCCCTGGCAGTGGCCACATGTGCGAGGGCGGAGCTCTTGTCGCGTGGCTGCCCCCTGCCTGCCATTCAGCCCAGCCGCCTGAGCTGCTGGCCTTCAAGGTCCACTGTAGGCGGGCTGCATCCCACATACACACCTTCTGCTTTTCCAAATACTTTGGCAGCAGCAAACATGGGGGTGGCAAGTGAGAGGGGGAGCTGCAGGAAGCCTGCCTTCATTACGGAGGAAATAAACACATCAAGAGTGATTTTCCTCTCGGGAAGAAATTAATTTCTAAATGAAATAATGAGTTTCCTGATAGTCATTTGCAAGGCTTGGGACCTCGGAGCCGGGCCCTCTCCCTCTCTCTGTTCACTACCCCTCAGCCAGCTGTTTAGCTTGCTCTGCCTTGTCTGTGGATTAATGCCCCTTTCGCTGGCTGAGCTCGCCCTGGTGACACATGAGCCCTTCTCGGTCTGAGAAGTGGGATAATGAGACGTCCAATTAAGGTGAGGTTCCGTGAGCTCTGGGTCCAGAAACACAGCCTGGCTGCGGGAGAGGGCTTTCAACTGGCTTGAGACAAGGAACAGATGACTTTGGGGACCACAGTCCTGAACGTGCCATTCTCAGGGCAGCTCTGGACGGGCACAGCTGTGAGGCAAACCAAAAGTGGCTCCCTGGCCCCTGACAAGTGAGGGAGAGGACCTGGTGAGGCGTCCTCGGAGAATTAGGGTCACCTGGGTAACTAGATATCTTACTGCTGTGTACCCTGCCACTGCTTACCTTTCAGACTGCTGCTGGCCCTGCCACTGAGGCCACATGGAGTGAGGAGTGAGCTGGGTGGCTCTCAAGGCAGAAGGAGTACCCCTCCCCCAAAAAAGTAGAGACAGAAGAGCTGCATCCAAAGTAACTAACGATGGTCATCCATCACTCATTTAGGGTTAAGTGTTTGAAATGTATTATTCATCTAATTTTCCTTAAAAATATATGTTTATTATCTCCACTTTTGTTATATATTTTTAAAATATTTAGATACATTTATTACCTCCACATGAGAAACCTGAAACTGAAGATAAAGTGACTTTCAGAGACCACAAAATAACAAGGGGGACGTAAGATTTGAACGTAGAACAAGTTTGAGTCTTAAGTCCCAACTCTTAACCTCTGTGCTACACTGCTACCGACGCTTAGGAACCAAAGCCCAAATCAGAATGGCAATTACCCAGGGGCCACCGGCTCCAGGAATGGAAGGCTCAATCAAGGGGAGTCTGGAATTCTGGGGCAAGAAATGTACCCCTGAGCCTGGGGCAGAAGGCTGACCTCCAGGCTCTTTGAAGGTCACCAGGCTAAAAGCCAGGAAAACAGATCCCACATGACACCCTTCCTGGTCATTCAACCCCAAGAGAGGGTTTCTTGGATTCACAAAGGAGGAACTGTCAACCTGAGAGGTGATCTGAACTACCCAAGATTACCCAACTAGAACAGCCCAGTAGCCCAGCACCCCCTTTCCTCCACAGCAGACCTCTTCCTGGGGGAGCCAAAGGATAACATCACCACTAAATGCCTCTCAGGGCTTCATGCAGCCTTTCATAAAACAAGACCCACAGTCTAGTGACGTAGTTCACACACTATTCAAAATCGATCTTAAACAGAGCCTGTTCACCAGTAGTCCTTGTGGATTATCCCCATGGGTGGATAATTTAATAAGCCCATGTATGAGTTTCCTATTGCTGCCGTAACAGATTTATCACAAACTAAGTGGCTTAAAACAATGTAAACATATCCTCTTAATTTCAAGTCTAGAATCCATTTCACTGGGCTAAGTCAAGACGCCAGCAGGGCTGGCTCCTTCTGGAGACCCTAGGGGAGAATCAGTTGGCTTTTTCCCACTTGCAGAGGCAGCCTAATACGTCCAGACAAAACTCTAATCCAAAAAGATACATGTACCCACTACGTCCACAGCAGTACTACTGGCAATAACCAAGACATGGAAACATCCTAAATGTCCATCAACAGATGAATGGATAAAGATGTGGATATCATATGATATCACTTATATGTGGGATCTAAAAAAAAAGATACACATGAACCTATCTACGAAGCAGAAACAGATTCACAGACATAGAGAACGGACTGGTGGTTGCCAAGGGGGAGGGGGATGGAGAGGGATGGAGTGGGAGGTTGGGATCAGCAGATGCAAACTATTATATACAGGATGGATAAACAACAAGGTCCTACTGTAGAGCACAGGGAGCTATATCCAATATCCTATGATAAACCATAATGGAAAAGAAGTGTGTGTGTGTGTGTGTGTATATATATATATATATATGTATGTATATACGTATACCTGAATCGCTTTGCCGTACAGCAGAGAGTAATGCAACACTGTAAATCGACTCTACTTCAATAGAAAATGAAATAAAGATAAAGGCAGCCTGCATCCCTTGGCTCATGGCTCCTTCCTCCATTTTCAAAGCCAGCAGCAGAGCATCTCACTCCCATGGTCACATTGCCTCTTTCTTCTACAGTCAGATCTCCCCCTGCCTCCCTTTTATAAGGACACTTGTGATTACCTTTTGGGTCCAGGTGGGTCCCCATCTCAAGATTCCTAACTTAACCACATCTGCAAAGTCCCTTTTGCCATATAAGGTAACGTGCACAGGTGCTAGGGATTAGGACCTGGCTACCTCTGTGGGCCATGATTCAGCCCACCACAGCTTATCCACAGTGAGGGGAAGGCAGGGCTCAAAACCTTCCAGACAACCTTCATAGGGCAACTGGGTTAATATTAAAATTACTGAGTTTGCCTCAAGTAAAGACAGGCAGGAGAGGAAATAGGAAACAGAAGATGACAGAATGAACCAAGAAGACTAGCCTCGTGTTGAACCAAGGATGGATGCCCACCCTTTCAGAGGCCTCAGACACCCCTCCCTCTGGGAATAGAAGGAAAAGTTTGACCTTCTCCTCAAAAAATGCACAGACCCCCAAACATACCATCCAGTATATAATTTTTGATGTTTCGCAGACGCACTGCAGCCCATCAAGGCTAAATATTTGCTGTGTACAGTCAAAGCAGACCTAACAGACTCAACTGGGTGTTCAGGTTGGAGTCTTACATCCCTAAGTCGCTCCTCCTTAGCTCACTCTGTATATGTGCTGACCCTGTCCTGGGTAGCTGGGGTTGGCACACTAACCAAAACTAGCCATCAAGCAAGTGATGTTGTAGGGCCTCCGCTGGTAAAGGCTCAAACTAGAACACACCACCAGAAACAACAAACAAAACTAACAAAGAGATTCTGGAAAATCTAGCTTCACTCATAAAAGTTCAATTTTCATAAACGGTACAATGAAAATTTATACATTTGAGTGGTTGGGGGGATTTTATTTTCAGAATCCACCATGCTAGATAATAATCAGACACCTAGGATAAATAAAAAATGTATGTACATTATGAGAAAAAGAACCCAATAGGGAAAAAAATGGGCAAAGACATGAACAGATAGTTCAAAAGAGAGACTGAATAGGGCTCAATGTCATTAGTCATCAGGGAAAGGCAAATTAAATCCAGGATATAACACTACACATCACCCAAATGGTCAGAGTAACAAGAGAGACGGTTCTCTCTTTGAGAGAGTATTGGCTAGGAAGTGATGCAAGAGGAACTCTCGCATGATTCTGCAAGGGGAGAGGTGTGCATTAGTACTCAACTAAAGCTGAACATATGCATGCTGTATAACCCAGTAATTCACACAAAAATACATTGTTAATCAAAAGGTATGTGTTAGAATGTTAATAACAGCACCATTACTTTTTACTTTTCTTAAATTGTGGTAGAATGTACATAATGTAAAATTGACTTATCCATTTTTAAGTGCACAGTTTGGTGGCATTAAGCATGTACACGTTATTGTGCAACCATCACCATCATTCATCTCTAGAACATTTTTCATCTTCCCAAACTGAAACTCTGTACCCAAATAACTCCCCATTTCTTCCTCTCCCAGCCTCTAGCAACCACCATTCTACTTTCTGTCTCTATGAATTTGACTACTCTTGGTGCCTCACATAAGTAGAATCATACAGTATTTGTTCTTTTGTGACTGGCTTTTTTGCACTTAGCATAATGTTTTCAAGGTTTATGTGTCAGACTTTTCATACTTTTTAAGGCTGAATAATATTCCATTGTCTGCATATACCACATTTTCTTTATCCATTCATCCATCAGTGGACATCTGGGTTGCTTCTACCTTTTGGCTATTGTGAATAATGATGCTATGAATATGAGTGTACAAAAATATCTGTTTTGTTCTCTGCTTTCAATTCTTCGGGGTATATACCCCAAAACAGAATTACTGGATCATATAGTGATTCCATTTTTAATTTTTTGAGGAATCTTAGTATTGTTTTTCATAGTGGAAGCACCATTTTATCTTCCTACCACCGAAAGGGTTCCAATTTTTCCACATTCCAACACTTGTTATTTTCTGTTTTTTCCTTAGTATAGCCATCCTAATGAGTATGAAGTATATGTCATTGCAGTTTTCATGTGCATTTCCCTAATGGTTAATGATGTTGAGCATCTTTCATGTGTGTATCGGCCATTTGTATATCTTCTTTGAAGAAATGTCTATTCAAGTCCTTTGCCCATTTGTTAATTGAGTTGTTTGGGTTTTTGTTGTTGAATTGTAGTTCTTTATATATTCTGGATACTTGGATATTAACCTCTGATCAGATATATAATATGAAAATATTTTCTCCCGTTCCATGTGTTGCCTTTTCACTCTGTTGATAGTGTCGTTAGATACACAAAGGTTTAAATTTTTAATTTAGTCCAGTTTATCTTTTTCTTTTGTTGCCTGTGCTTTTAGTGTCATATCCAAGAAATCATTGCTAAATCCAATGTTATGAAGTTTTCCCCTACATTTTCTTTGAAGAGTTTTATGGTTTTAGCTTTTACATTTAGGTCTTTAGTCCATTTGAGTTAATTTTTATATATGGTGTAAGGTAAGCATCCAACTTCATTCTTTTCAATGTGTATATCTAGTTTTCCCAGTACCACTTGGTGAAAGACTATCCTTTCCCTGTTGAATGGTCTTCTCGGAAATCATTTGACCATATATGCAAGGGTTTATTTCTGGGTTTTTTTTTTTCTATTCCATTGTTCTATATGTCTGTCAACAGCACCATTTTTAATAGCCTAAAAGTAGAAACTACCCAAACTTCCATCAATAGCAGAATAAATACATAGTGAGATAATTGTACTGTGGGAATACTATACAGAAATGAGAGTAAAAGATTTATAACTAGTAACACTAGTTACTAGTGTTTGTGAGAATGAATCTCACAAACATATGTTGAACAAAAGCAAACAAACAAAAAAGCCAGACACAAAAGAATACTTACTTTATGATTTCATTTACGTAAATTACAAAAGCAGGCAAGTCTAATGCTTCTAGAAGTCAGGATAGTCATTACTCCTAGAGGAAGAAAGGAGTGACAGGAAGGGCATGTGGCAAGGACAGGAGGGGCTTCTGAGCTGGAGGGTGATGTTACATTTCTTGATCTGAGCGCTAGTTTCCTGAGTTTACTGAATTAGTAAAATTCATGAAACCATACATCTATAATTTGTGGATTTTTCTGAATTATTTTGCAATAAAAAAGTTTCTTTTTAAACACGTATTCTATAGGCATAAAGCCTAGGAAATATTATTTCACCGCAAGAACCACTGTCACAGCCTTTGGTTTACCAAGCAGCTAAGCCAATCAGAACTCAGCAATGCCCAGCCTGTTCCAATCACATACATGGAGTAGTGGTCAGCTGAAAACAGCTTATGAAGTTCCCAGCATCAGCTACTACGGTTCGTGTTCTGAGTTCATAAAACCGATATCAACCAAGTGCATTATCCATGATCAGTGTCTAATAATACAACAATAAGATTATACCTGTTGCTAATACGTCTACCACTGGGAGACAGCATGACAAGGGCAGACAATTAAATCAGGACAGGCAGTAAGTTAATCCTGCGAGACCTGGGAAGAATGAGAGGTGCCTCATCTCTTACTGTCACCAGGAGCCTTGTGAGTCATTCCAAAGCCCCGCTGGCCACAGGAGCCTTAGGAAAGATGTTTTCAACCTGTTTTGCCCCTTTGTACTGCTTCATGCAAGGCTGTGTTGCCTTTGCCCCCCTCATGCCTTTCAAATGATTCCCTCTGTCGCCTGTGAGCACTCATCATATGCCAAACCCTGTGCTGAACACTCCCTGTATCATCTCCTCTACATCTGCACAACCACCCTGGAGGTGAGGACTACGCTACCCTCATTCAAAGGGAAGAAGATCGAGGCTTGAAAAGTGTAAACCCCCGAGGGAGGCTGTGCATTTGTGGCGGTACGTGGGAAATCTCTGTTCCTTGCTCTCAATTGTGCTGTAAACCTAAAACTGCTCTAAAAAATAAAGTCTTTACGTAAGCATCTTTCCCAAGCATAAGCAGTAAGTGGCAAATGTGGATTCAGAATGAGGCTCTCAAACTCCATACCCTGCCTCTTGCCCACAATCCCATAGCGCCTCTGTATCCTGATCTGTCCCCAGCCACAAAGAGCTTGGAGCCTTGCTGAGAAAATAAGACCTATCAGGACAAAAGGAGAACCCCCAGTGCCCTCAGTGATCAGGGGGCACCTGCTGTCTTACTCACCAAGCAGGGACTGTGTACTGTTTATCTCAGAGTCCTCATGCAGAGGACCAGAGCACAGAGTAAGCCTAGCAGAGTAGGTGCTTCGTAAGTGTCTGTTGACTGAGGGGGAGAAAGGGAGGAACTGTTCCTTTGACAGGAGACCATAGAACAGTCTAGAAGCCATCACCGCTCTCAGAACCCCACAGGGCTGGAGAGTCACAGTCTCCACCCACCCAAATATAGGAAGTCAAAAGTGGAGTTTAGGGGGTAGCTTGGTGCGATTCAGATCCTGCCTTTATTTAAAATTTCAATATTTTGCTCAACACAATTTTTTTCTCTAATTTTGATTTTTAAAAATATTGCTTTAAAATATTACCCTTCTTGATTTTTGAGTCTTTTGGCACCGCCTTACATTTCGCTCCGGAGGCAAGTGCCCCTCTCCCCTCATCCCAGCGCTGCACCATCTTCACACTTGAAGAGAAAGCCACACTCAGGACACAGCAGTCCTGTGAGTGCAAGCAGCGGACTCTCAGTCCACAACCACGGAGTTTGTGCCCGGACTCCTCCAGCTCCGCCATCCCCAAACAATGCAAATGCGTGTGTTGGCAGCTCCTAACCACTGGAGGACAATTTGAACAATGTTTCGGTCTTTAATTAAATTTCAAAAACACCTGTTTCGTCAGGTTATAAATTCCAAGTGAACTTTAAGAGGCATCTGTTTGGCACACAGAGCTTTTATTTTCTTGGCTGTAACCACAGCAACATTTTTGCTTGATTATCCGTCCTTCATTCCTGCCACACACACACCCCACCCTCTTCGTCCGCCTCTGGTGGCCACAGGGAGCTTATGGTGGCTTTTCACGCTCCCCATCCAGCTCTCCAGCTGGCACAGCAGCAGCACAACAGCATTTCGTGCTGTTGATTTGCCTTTTCCTGATGGCTCACGTAAAATTGGGACACTTGTACGAGAAAGCACAGTGCTGTAAACGGAACTTCCTCCACTACCTAAAGCCAGAGAACTCCAACAACTGCCCCTTTTTTCAGCATCCCCAGCACATAACTCAAGACCTAGGCTGGCTGCCTCACATGTATGTGCCCCTCTGAGCTTCAGTTCCCTGCTCTGTGAAAGGAGGTGATGACAGTCACCCCCCAGCGCTGTAAGGATTAGGGGACTTTCCTAGTAAAGCAGGGGTCCCCAACCCCCAGGCCACGGACCTGTTAGGAACCAGGCCGCACAACAGGAGGTGAGCTGCGGGGAGCGAAGCTTCATCTGTATTTACAGCCTCTCCCCATCGCTCGCATTCCCGCCTGAGCTCCACCCGCTGTCAGATCAGCGGCGGCATTAGATTCTCACAGGAGCTCAAACCCTACTGTGAACTGCGCATGCGAGGGATCTAGGTTGCGCGCTCCTTATGAGAATCTAATGCCTGATTATCTGAGACGGAGCTGAGGCCGTGATGCTAGCGCTGGGGAGTGGCTGCAAATACAGATTATCATTAGCAGAGAGGTTTGACTGCATGGAGACCATGATAAATCAATTGCTTGCAGACTCATATCAAAACCCTGTGAGTGGCAAGTGAAAACAAGCTCAGGGCTCCCACTGATTCTGCATTATGGTGAGTTGTAGAATTATTTCATTGTATATTACAATGTAATAATAATAGAAATAAAGGGACCAATAAATGTAATGCACTTGAATCGTCCTGAAACCACCACCCCCCCGCCCCGCCCAGTCCATGGAAAAATTGTCTTCCACGAAACCAGTCCCTGGTGCCAAAAAGGTTGGGGACCATTGTAGTAAAGGGTAGAGTAGGGAAGGCCTAGAAGCCAGCCCTTCAGATTCCAAAATCTGCCCACCTCACCGACTTCTGGTTCTAGGACCCCAAAGTGACTCTATTAAGGGTCACCTAGGGGTAAAGCAGGGAACACATGTCAAAAGTGGCAGTAGTGAGGATGAAAAACTTAAAGAATACCATCACCTGCACGAAGGCTTGATTGGGAGGGTGGGAGAGCCGTCGTTAAACCGTCCCCACCTGAGCTAGCGTTAAGCCCAGACAGAAGTCGGGAGATAGGCTGGGTGACGGTAATGACACTGGGGTTGCTGTCAAGCACACTCTACACTGACTTGCCTAGCTTCTCTATGCCTCGGTTTCCTCTTTTAGAAAATGAGGAAGTAGCGTCCAACTCACGGGCTTAAAGTATGATTTAGAAGAATTAATGTAAAATGTTTAGACTAGGGCCTGAGATATAGTAAGAGCTCAATAAGTGTTAAATTATTATTACTATTATTGTTGTTGCTAAGTACCATATAAAGTGCTTTTTCCGTGCCACCCCCCCTTCCTACCACCTCCAAGATAACGTTTCAAACTCCTGGTGGTTTGGGCCATCATCACTCACATCCACCGTGTGCTCTTCTGTACAGCGTGGGCTTGCCTTCCCTCATGCTATCAGGTCCCCCAGGTGCCCTCTGCTACCCAGCACTTCAAGAGCACACTTGAGGCTGTCACCTCTGTCAAGGCTTCCCCGACCACTCCCGTCTTCGGTGACCTCCCTGTCCTCTGCAGCCTGGCCAACACATGCTGCCTTGTTTCCCCATTCACATGACACATCTGAAGGCACCCTGGCCTTGCCTATCCTTCCGCTGATGGAGACAGGCCGTGGACTGTCCCAGGGCCTGTGCTCAGAGCCCAGCTCAGCCCTGCCCGGTCCCGATGCTTGTTCATTCATGCCTTCCTCAGATATCTATGTGTGCTTTGTGCTAGAACCTGCGGCTACGGCAATGAGCAAAGCAGAGGCAGAACCTGTCCACGTGGAAGATGATAACACACAGGTTATCAGAGAAATAACTATGCAATTCCAAACCGTGATCAATGCAATGAAGAAAAATAAGAGTAAATGAACTACCTGGAGATGGATAAGTATCCCGCAGCTCAACATCAACTTAAAACTGAGAACCTTTCACAACCTCGTCCTTTTCTAACAAGCACTTTACTTGACACATCATAACACTATCATCTCTAAGCACAAAATCCCCAAATCACTGAGGTAGGAAGAAACCAAATGGGCCTCCCCGAGTTTTCCTTGCCTTGGCAGAGGGCTGGCCTGCTCTGTGGCACAGAAGTTCCAGGCCCAGGCTCTGGGGCCTCTCGGTTTGGCACTGGCCTCTGGTTGGCAACTGAGCCTCAGGGCGGAAGCAGCTCATCTGGAATTCTGGCAAGGCCTCCAGGAGGGAGCAGCATTCAGATTCCCTTCAACTAATTTTTTTTCCAAGTATAAACAGTGGTTGGGTTCTTAAAAGCCACCAAAGCAAGAGAATGGTAAAATATAAGATGCTGCAAGCAGGAAATGATAGCTAAAACCCATGCCTGGGGTCCGACCTGTGCAAACATCCAGCCAACTGTTAGTTCTAAATCTGAACGGAGTTTTCCAGGTGCTTTCAGGGGATCACGGGATTTTATTTTTCTGTCAGAGCACTCTCTAAAGGGATTTTGGGCTAAGCCTGGCAATACTCCCCTTTCTTTCCTGGAATAGAAGGCAGCCAACTTTCTCTCACCTTCAGCCTTAAGTCTAACTTGAACAGTCCACTCATTCATTCTGGTTGCCTTTCTAGGGCCTGCAATTACTGTGTGTATGGAGGCCACAGCCGACCCTCCTCTCCCAAGCCAGCCATGCTCATGCTGGGAAGGGCTCATTTCCCACTCAGCCTGTCTGCCTGCAGTGATCCCTGCTGGGGTCAGGCTTTTCCTTCCAGCCTCTCGTTTCTTTGCAGCCTTCCCCTCCCAGGAAGTACAGGACCTGAAGCAAATACTCAGCTTCGGCATCACCTGCTTCCTAGCGCCACCACTGTTGACTCTTCTGACCCGTGGACTCCAGAATTTTTTCCTACCGCTGTGATACCTGCTGCTTTCCCTGCCTTAGCTGACTGTCTTGGACCTGACTTCATCCATTCCTGTTTGCCAAATGCTGTGCCATCTGCTGGGCAGGTCAGAGTCTTGGTCATGGCCATGGGGTGCACCTGAGCTAACCTGACCTTTGAAATCAGGCAAGCTTGGGTTCCACTCCCAGCAACCCCATTCCCAGCTGAACTCCACTTTCTGCATCAGCAAAATATGGAGTTCCATAAAGTTAGAAAACAGAGAAAAAAATTAGTTGATCACTTTGCAGACTGAGTGTCCTTAATGACATTATGTATATTCACCTGGTCTTCCAGGCTTAATGGACATCCTATCGTGATAATAATACCAGTCCCATGGGACTATCCTGAGGATTAAAAGGGTTAATATGTGCAAAGTGCCTGAATTCCTGCCAGACCCTTGGAAAAGACTAAATAAATATTTCACCCTCTCCCCCTTTAGTTCAAACTGGTCCTTTTCCCACCTATACCATTCTAACATGTATTATATCACAATTGCCTGTTACATGCCCTCTAGCCACATACTGGATGGTCTTTTTTTTTTTTTTTTTTTGTGGTACGCGGGCCTCTCACTGTTGTGGCCTCTCCCATTGCGGAGCACAGGCTCTGGACGCGCAGGCTCAGCGGCCATGGCTCACGGGCCTAGCCGCTCCGCGGCATGTGGGATCTTCCCAGACCGGGGCATGAACCCGTGTCCCCTGCATCAGCAGGTGGACTCTCAACCACTGCGCCACCAGGGAAGCCCTGGATGGTCTTAATTACAGTACTCTCCATCTTTCTATGCAACTGTCAATCAGAAACATCCAGTTGCTCGGAGGGGGACGAAACTGGGGTTGGCTGTCATCATCTTCACCTTGTCTTCTGGAGTCCCGTGGAGCTTAGGATTTTTACAGAAGTATATCGTGGCAGCTGCAACTGTCTCATGCTAAAACTAAGAAGTCAAGATGCTTATTTCATAGAAGCCCACGTTTCTGGCAACAACCTGCACCTTGTCTGTTAGGAGAAATGAGTGGGTCTATACATGACTTACTGCCTCTGTAGAGGTTTGGTTTAGATTGTCTCCAAGTACATGAAAAGGTGTATTTTCCAAGCCCAAGAACTGATCAGCATTACCTACATCTGCAAACCTGTCCTTTATGTATGCTGTACATTACTTTGGGGAAAAAAACCACCTCTGCTTTGTAACTAGAATTTTCTTTTTGCTTGATCGTGGCTGTGGGCTGAATTAATGTGACAAAGGGGGTTGCTGGAGAGAGAGCCTGTTACAAAGGCATGGTAACAATTGCTTTCCAGGGGAAGTAACCAAATACACTCCAGTCTTGTTGAAAAGTACACATCTGATAAATATACATGTGATTTCAATGGAAGAACAGTGCAAACTTACTTAGGTTTTTAAACAGCAAATACAATCTAATTCATCCTGTCCCCACTCTGCGATAAGAAGCTTATAGACTGTTCCAGCGCCTTGTATCCCAAAGACAAGATGCATATACATCTGTGAATAAGTTTGTCTACATGTGCATGCACTGCCCACGCTGTTCCATTTTAAACCTCTACTTTTCTCTACTTGGGAACAAAATAAACCACCAGGTGATGGCTCCTAAGCACAAGGACGGGAACACGGCACTTATTCCATAAGCATCAATAAGCCCATAGGAAGCTGCCTGGCAGGGAAGACTCAGAAACCCTTCTCCTACTATCCTCTAAGTCTATCCATCTTAGGCACAGAGAAAACACAGCCAAGTAGCAAAGGCTGCTCAATACTGCCCCCAGAAGCCCCACCAAAGTTACACAACTCACTTCTGCAAGGGAGACTAGCATACAGCAGCATTCCCCAAATGTGTTCATCTCCGGATGTCTTTTGATGAATCATCTCATAGGATTAATATTTTGTGAACCAGTTTGGGAATCATTGCTTTGCCAAGAATGCCTTGGCAAAGAGGATGATTTGGAAGAGAGAGAGAGGTCATCTCAATAAATTCTTACTGCTCATCATTTGGCAACCTTGACTGACTCCTGGCGTTTCACTGAGGGCAGAGACATAGAGATTTTGATGGGCTTAAGCAAACTCTCCTAGGGAATTCAAATTCTCTAGAAAATAACTACAAGACCAAATGGCCTCCCAGAGATAGAGGCTGGAACACTTCCTCACTTGTGGTCCCCATAGCTAGGACACACGACTACACAGCAGTGGATTCCTTGATAGGAGATAATTCATTTATATGCGAGGAAAGCCATCAGCCATCTTGCCCCTCCAACAGGGCTCCAACAGGCATGCATCTCTGGCCTGAAGCAGGAGCACTAAGTTCCATTTTGTGGCCCAAATGTGACCCAGGGCAGGCCAAGGGGAACCACAAACCTGTGCCCCTGGCCATTCCTGGAAAATCAGCCTTGACACTGAGAGAAAGCTTATCAGGATACCTGTGACGAAACCGAACACCTTTTTTTACCTTTGGGGAATTACATGGTAAAGTACCAAACAGCCTTCCTTCTTTCCACTGGGTTCTCCTGGACCAGCTACAATGTGCTCCAACTGCTCTGACTTTAACACCAACTTTCGGGTTAATTTAAATTCTGATTCCACACCTCCCTGGGCCCCAAATCCCAAGAATAATAAAGGATAGGATTTTTCAAGGCCAATACCAGTTGAATGCATTCATCACTTCCTCACCCCGTCAGGGATAGGCTCAGGGCTAAATGTAGAGATTAGGGAATTACCATTCAATTAGAAGCTATACTAACTGATAAAACTAGCTGATCCACCCAGATAAAACTAGCTGGGTTAACAAAGGTACCTAACAAAAGAAAAGTCTGCCAAATTTAAAGTCTAAAAAAATGTGGTGAGATTTAAAATAAAAGGAAAAACGTCACCCTGGTGGGGAAAAGCTCCTGGAAGCAAGTACATTCAGTTAACTGATACAGCTATATCTATCTTCCCTCTTTTTGGGAGGCTAAGCTAACCCATGATAGAACAAACCCACTGAAGTAATAATTACAAAATAACAATATGAAAAAGTTAAATTTTAGAACACTTTCTTTGGGCAAAGCACTCTGCAAAGCATTCTTTATGGACCATTTAATTCCCACAATGATTCAGTGATGTTCATGGTACTTTATCCTCTTCAACACATGAAAAACTGAGGCTTAGGGATGTTACCCAGCTACCAAGTAACGAAGCTGGGATTTGAATGCAAATATGTTTGAACCCAGAGTCAAAGCTCCCAACCAGTATACTCAATAAGGCATAGGCTATAACGTCTTCCTGGAGCTGTGGCACTTAGAAGGGATCAAACCGAAATTCCAGCCTCCTTTTTACACAGCTAGTGAGTATCACGTGCCTGCTACGTTCCAGGCACTACCCTGGGGGCTCTACATCCATCATCACTGAATCCTTGCAGTAGTGCTTTGATGTGGGCCATACCTCCATTTTACATACAGATAACTGGGGCTCAGAGAGGTGAGATGTCCCATGTCACCCTGTTAGGAAGAAGCAAAGCCAGTACTCCACCCCAAACCATGTTTCATTCCAAAGTCCGTAACCTTCACCTCCAGACCCATACCTCCATATCAGGAGTTTCCATTTACAAATTTGGAAAAACTTGAGATGTGTGGAACTATCAGAGTACACAGAGAATCATGACAAACTTCCCTTATAAATTCCAGAGTAATCTCTTGGTCTCCCCAGATTTTGAAAACCAAACAAGCGGCCCCAAACAACCAGTATCAACTCGATACGCAGTCCATCATGCTGAAATTCTGTAAGGGAAGATTGGTGATAAATGTTTCTCAAGTTATAAAAATTCCCCTAGTAGCGTCATGGATCATGGAGGCTTTTATGGGAGTCTGGGCCTCCCTCCAGTTCCTCCTAGGGTTCCTGCTTGGATTCCTACACTTACGAATTGTTAGCTTTTGGAGCAGAGTTAGCGGAGCTCTGCAGAGAGCTGTGATATCAGGTGCCAGTTGTCTTAGCAACGAACAGATGTGTGCCCTCCCCACTTCCCTCTCCCTACCACCCAATGCACAATGAGTTTTAAACCCTTCTCTCCAGTTCCCACTCTTAATAGCACAGGGTATCTCAGGATCCAACTTGGGGCCCAAGTGGGTACCCTGTAAAGACTTTGGCTAGTTTTCTAAGAATTTCTTCTCCTCCTCTCCCAGGCTGGTTTCATCTGCCTGCTGGAGAAGTTTCAGCAACTCTCGCCACAGCATCGGGCTTTCATCTCAGAGGACAGCTTCCCAGTGAAGTTGATCCAGCCCACTTTCCATCCTGGGCGCTTGTCATTATCAAATATTCAAGTGGAACTAATGAATGCCTTTAACTTCCCTTGAACATAAAGTCTTGAAGAAATCAAACCACGAGAGACTGCCGACTTCAGGGAATTAGTCTGGTCTTTGAGAACATGTATTTGTCATCCTCTCCCCCACAAAATACTTCTCAGTTTCTCGTCACCACTGAAAAGGATAATAATATCTTCATCATTACTATGCCAGCAAGAAAAATGTTCCTTTCCCCAGGAGGCAGAAACACATTTTCTGACTGAGCCTAAGAGACACAATGTTAAAATTTGAATTTACTTGCTTTATAATATCTTTAAAATATCTGGGACCTGTCCCTGAGTTCTGTGAAGTCAGCAGTTTCCCCAGTAAGCTCATTTATTTTTCATGCTGACTAGAAACAGAGTTTGATTTTCCCCGGTCCCATTTCTATCTCCCCTGGAAACTTCCAGAGGAAGGACCTTGATATCTAGGAAAAGAGCAGCTTGGAGCAGAAGTATGGAAGGGCTGGCCATTTAACAGAGACTACAGTGGCTTCCTGAGGAAGGCAACATTGGACAGCACATCTCAGTGATTTTTCTCCATTTCCTTTCCGCAAGTTGCCCAGGCAGAGCATGTCCCTGAGAGGACTCTGGGGAGAGAGCTCCGAGCATCTGCGTGTAATGCTCCATGACAGCATTTCACAACTGTATGAGGAAGAAAACCCAGTTGGTCCAGGATGAAGCTGACACACCTTCTGGAGTCAGGAGCAGGGGAATCTGCTACTGAGGGAAACAAAAATGGAGCCATACCAAGGCTCTAGTCAAAACTCTGAAAGCGTCAGTGTCCCGATTCTCACAGATAAGCCCTAAGGACAAGAAGGAATCATTCCCCATATTCCCTTACCTGACCATGCACCCAGAACTATGGGGTTGACTTCTCTCAAATTTTGGAGAGTTCTGAAAGGACAAGGATGCAGCCTATTTGAGAATCAGAATTCAATCTACTAGTCAGGCTGTCCTCCTAGCATCAAAGAGCCCAAACAGTTAATAAAGTATGAACTCTCAGATTTTTTTAATATGAACTCAATACATATTTATTGAATATTTGAATAGCACTATGATTGTCAACTCACTTGGAAAATGCCTTTCTTTTAAACATCTTTATTGGAGTATAATTACTTTACAATGGTGTGTTAGTTTCTGCTGTATAACAAAGTGAATCAGCTATTCATATACATATATCCCCATATTCCCTCCCTCTTGCATCTCCCTCCCACCCTCCCTATCCCACCCCTCTAGGTGGTCACACAGCACCAAGCTGATCACCCTGTGCTATGCAGCTGCTTCCCGCTAGCTATCTATTTTACATTTGGTAGTGTATATATGTCCATGCCACCTCTCACTTCTTCCCAGCTTACCCTTCCCCCTCCCTGTGTTCTCAAGTCCATTCTCTACGTCTGTGTCTTTATTCCTGTCCTGCCCCTAGGTTCTTTAGAACCACTTTTTTTTTTTTTTTGGATTCCATATATATGTGTTAGCATATGGTATTTGTTTTTCTCTTTCTGACTGACTTCACTCATATGAAGACTCTAGGTCCATCCACCTCACTACAAATAACTCAATTTCGTTTCTTTTTATGGCTGAGTAATATTCCACTGTATATATGTGCCACATCTTCTTTACCCATTCATCCGATGATGGACACTTAGGTTGTTTCCATCTCCAGGCTATTGTAAATAGAGCTGCAATGAACATTTTGGTATATGACTCTTTGAATTATGGTTTTCTCAGGGTATATGCCCAGTAGTGGGATTGCTGGGTCGTATGCTAGTTCTATTTTTAGTTTAAGGAACGTCCATACTGTTCTCCAAAGTGGCTGTATCAATTTACATTCCCACCAACAGTGCAAGAGGGTTCCCTTTTCTCCACACCCTCGCCAACATTTATTGTTTGTAGATTTTTTGATGATGGCCATTCTGACCGATGTGAGGTGGTACCTCACAGTAGTTTTGATTTGCATTTCTCTAATGATTAGTGATGTTGAGCATCCTTTCATGTGCTTCTTGGCCATCTGTATATCTTCTTTGGAGAAATGTCTATTTAGGTCTTTTGCCCATTTTTGAATTGGGTTGTTTGTTTTTTTAATATTGAGCTGCATGAGCTGCTTTTAAATTTTGGAGATTAATCCTTTGTCAGTTGCTTCATTTGCAAATATTTTCTCCCATTCTGAGGGTTGTCTTTTCATCCTGTTTATGTTTTCCTTTGCTGTGCAAAAGCTTTTAAGTTTCATTAGGCCCCATTTGTTTATTTTTGTTTTTATTTCCATTTCTCTAGGAGGTGAGTCAAAAAGAATCTTGCTGTGATTTATGTCATAGAGTGTTCTGCCTATGTTTTCCTCTGAGTTTGATAGTGTCCAGTATTACATCTAGGTCTCTAATCCATTTTGAGTTTATTTTTGTGTATGGTGTTAGGGAGTGTTCTAATTTCATCCTTTTACATGAAGCTGTCCAGTTTTCCCAGCACCACTTACTGAAGTGGCTGTCTTTTCTCCACTGTATATTCTTGCCTCCTTTATCAAAAATAAGGTGACCTTATGTGCATGGGTTTATCTCTGGGCTTAAGGCCATATATGACAAACCCATAGCCAACATCGTTCTCAATGGTGAAAAACTGAAACCATTGCCTCTAAGATGAGGAACAAGACAAGGTTGTCCGTTCTCACCACTATTATTCAACATAGTTTTTTTTGGAAGTTTTAGCCACAACAATCAGAGAAGAAAAAGAAATAAAAGGAATCCAAATTGGGGAAGAAGAAGTAAAGCTGTCACTGTTTGCAGGTGACATGATACTCTACATAGAGAATCCTAAAGACGCCACCAGAAAACTACTAGAGCTAATCAATGAATTTGGTAAAATTGCAGGATACAAAATTAATGCACAGAAATCTCTTGCCTTCCTATACACTAATGATGAAAAATCTGAAAGAGAAATTAAGGAAACACTCCCGTTTACCACTGCAACAAAAAGAATAAAATACCTAGGAAGAAACCTACCTAAGGAGACAAAAGACCTGTATGCAGAAAACTATAAGACACTGATGAAAGACATTAAAGATGAACTCTCAGATTGTAAAAAGGGTGGCGGCCGCTACAAGGGGATCAAGGCATTGGAGCTGTCCCTGGTGCTGCTTCAATGGCTACAATAGCCCGGGCACCCAAAGAGTCTTGCCTTTTGATCTGCCCATGGCTTCTGCCCTTGTCCCACTCCTTATCACTGTTCTTCTGGTTATATCGTCCCAATTTATGCCTTTACGACCACACCCTTTCTTAATCTCTGCATGTTCTGCAACACTCCCCAACCTCATTGGACTGAACTCCATCTATTGATCGAGATCCTCTGGCAACAACCCAACCCACCACCACCTCAGATCACTGAACACATAGTAGAACTTCATCCTGAGAGGAATGTGGGGTGATTGAAGGATTTTAGGCAGAGTAATAATATCAACACATTTGATGCTTAGGAAGGTCATGCTGACCTCAGTGCAAGGAATGGAGGGGGAAATAGGAAACTAAGCTGGTGCATTAACCTAGGCAAAATATAATAGACTAGATAAGAGTAGTGACAGAGGAGCTAGGGGGAAGACTGTGGTTTCAAGAAATATTTAGGCATTAAGATAAGCAAGATGTGGCTGAGGAACATGTGGTTTATATGGAGAAAAAAGAAGTGAATGTCAAAGACAACCCCAAAGTTTCTGGTTGGACAATAGGTGAGATGGTGTTAACAAATATTGAGTTGAGAACACCAGAGAAAATACAAATTTGAAGGGAAAAAAATGTCAAATTCAATTTTGTATGTATAGAGTTGAGGGAATTTGTGGAATATCCATCTCGAAATGCTAAGTGGACAGTTGACTATAGATCTGGAACTCAAGAGACACATCTGAACTCAATATAGAGATGTTGGAATTATCAGATACAGGTGGTAATCAAAGGCATGTGACTGAGTATGAACGATCCAAGTCAAAAGAGATCCAAGGAAAGAACTCCAATGAACCCAATACTTGCTCCTCTGGAATATGAATTTTCAAAGACATTAATAAGTAGTGGGGAGACAGATAGGAGGTGCATACAGAGGAATATGTGCCAGGAAAACAAAATGAAGAGAATGTTTCCCTGAACAGTGGTCCATGGTGTCAAAAGAATACAGAGATCACATAAAATTAGACTTGAGAAGTGTCTACAGAATTTAATGACAAAGATCTTAGGTGACCTCCCTCTGGCTAGCCTTTCACCCCAGTGAGGGTGACAGTGAAGCCAAATTAAAGTAGGTTGAAGAGAAACTGGAAGATGAGGGATTGGAAGAGTAAACAGATATAACTCTTTTAAGTTTAGCTATGCAGGGAAGGAAACACCAGAGGAGTGGGCTGAGGACACTCTGAGGAATTTTATTTTTGTTGTTAAGATGGAAAAACTTAAATATATTTAAATGCTGGCTGCATTAAGCCATTTGAAAAGGAGAGGTTAAATATGAGAAAGATAACTGGTAGATAAAGTTTCCTGAGGAAGTAGGGGGAGGGAATCTGGGATCCAGGGAACTAGCGTCTCTCCCCTGGAGAGAGAGGTACAGAGGTCAGAACCCACAGATCTATAAGTTAGTGAGTCGAATGATTGGCTGAAAGTTAGGGAGTTCCTGCCAACCCTCCATCAGATGCCAACAGTAACACACTTTCTCCCTACCACTTCATCATCCAAAAGAAGAAATAAATTTGTTCTATCAGAAAAACTGGAACATACTTGTGGGTGTTAGGAGGAGGCAGATTTTGATTCAAGAGAAGAAGAAATTTGCTAACAACTGGAGCTGTTCAGTGACAGAATGGCATCTGTAGTGAGCTGTCTATCAGAAGCAGTGTTCAACTAGAGAAAAGAATGCTATAGCCTTCCTGGCCAATCTCAGTGAATCTTGTACTGGAAAGAAGTTTGAGCTAGATAGTGTCTAAAGACTCTTTCACCTATAAACTACTTCTGCTTTCAAGGTAGTCTCCGACTCTTTCCCAGGAATCCTTGAATTGGCTACTGTTTTGCCCATGAGTGATCATGGGGTTTCTTAGATCACCAGGGCTAGAGCTGCCATTTGCAGAGGTGCCCCTAGGGGGGGTGTTCAGGAGACAAGTTGGTCCACTAATAAACAACATTATATCCTATCATTTCACTGTTGGAAATTTATTTTGTGGAGCCTTGCTTACCCTCAAGAATTCCCTGTGAAAATATAAACATGGTTAGGAGGGTTTCCATTTTACAGTGGCATCAGCCAACATCTGGAAGCAGACCTCCATGGGAATGGGCAGTCCATTTCATGGCTGAGAGCTGGATTCTAGCATCATACTGCCAGGGTTTGCATCCAACTCCATCACTGTCAGCTCTGTTGACTGTTGGTGAGTAACTTAACCTCTCTGTGCCTATTGTGGAGGATCAAAAATCTAATACTTAGTGCCCAGCACATAGTAATCACTCAATAAACATTTATGAAATGTACAAATGAGGCAATAATGCCAGGAACCTGGGACAGAACACAGTCATAGTTGGTGAGAGGATGCTAAAGAAATGGTATTTACTTCATTATCCTCCATAAAATTTTATCATTTGAGATTTGCCCATATCCCAGCCTTTTAGAAGATATTCTTTCAACGAAAAATGCTCTGAGCTATAAAGCTCAACCAAGAAAGTAGGTTCAGGCTCCTCTTCATTATTCTCTACAGGGATCGTTTCAGCCCAGCTAAGGATGCTGTACTGATTTCCACCCAAATCATATTGGTGGCCGTTAACTTATTTAGTAGTTACTGTGAGCCAGGCAGCTTAATTGCATATGTTATCTGTAATCCTCACAAAACCATGAAGGACAGGTGTTAGTCAATTTTACAGATAAAAAAATCTTGGTTTAGGGAAGTTTTTGCAGCTTGTCCAAGGTCACACAGGTAGTAATTAGCAGGATCAGGATTCAAAGCCAGGTCTGTCTGACCACCAAGCCCACGTTTGCTACTGTGCCCCATTTCTTCTCCATTAAAGACCCTAGTAGATGGTAAGCTTCTTGTAGGCAGGCAGGGTAATACCTTTGTTTCCCCTGCACTGTCTAGCCCATCACATAGGAAGGGCTTAGTAAATGATTATTCAATTAAACGGCCAAGTACTTGGTAATTTCCAGATTGTTAGCCACTGTTGCTGTGTCTTGTGCCTTACCTAACTTCCAGCAAACAATAGTCTACTAATAAACTTGAGTTCCAAAGCCTCTTCATTTCTGTTTTGCCCATGAGGGACCCTTGTGGGGGATTCCCTTAGGGGATTTCCCTTAGAAATAGACCCTGGGCAGCCCAGAGCCCATAGGAAGTCATTCTACTGCCTGGTCTTTGACCCCATGGAGGAGCTACCTGGGGGAGCTACACCTCCCATACTCAGTAGTGACCAGCACTGAAAATTTACCTAATATCTGATACAAATGGAATCAAGGAAAGCCAAGATGGAAGGCATGCAGAACAAAGACCAAGCCTCTAGCGTGGCTGAGCCAGGAAGGTAATCTTAGACTTTTGGCCGAGGCCAGCACATTCCAGGCTCTTTATTACCCAGTCTTCTCTGCACTATGCCTCTGCGCCCCCCACCAGGATGCTTCCCAACCTGGCCCCTACACACATCCATTTCTTCCTCTGTGGTGTGACTTACAGCACTTCCTTCTTCTGGCATGCCTCTTCCTGCCACTTGGTCAATTCCTATCCATGCTGCAAAGATCACATGCAGGAATCCTTCCCTGACTGCTCTATCCCTCTCTAATCTTTGCCTCTTCATTTCTAACTCAAAGCATAGCTTAGACATAACCATGTGTAGCCTCTCATCGGCCACTGATGCTTCATGCTGACATTCCAAGTCCCCACAAGTAGACTAAGCATCCTTTACAAGTAAGAACAACGCTTTCTATTCTTCCCTCCTCCATGCCAGTGGCCAGGTCATTGTTCAGTGAGCCCAAAGACACAGGATACCCCCAAACCAAGTTTCTCATGCTGCGATAACTCAATGTGCTTCACCCTGGCAGGCATGGAAAGTGCCCTTTCCATCAAAACCAAGAGCCACCCTCATCCCATTGGCTTTCCAAAATTATCTCTAACCAGATTATCCTTCTCCTATAGAACACAGAATCCTCCAAGGAGGCCAAGATGGATGCCGGCCTCAGCTCTTCAACTAACTGATCTCATCGTCTTCCGATACCAGTACGGAATTATCCCTTCCAAAGCTGTATCGTCCTGGAAAAACACTAGTGGTGACTCATGCAGGGGTGGGGGTGGGGCAGAGAGGACTGGGAGAAGGAAAAGAGAGCATACAGGCTGGTTATGGAGCCGCAGAATGAGGCACATTAACCAATTCTGCCAATTATACAGCTGAAGCAATTCAATAACGTCACCATGGTAGGAGGAAGTGTAAACAGAGCCCACAACACTACCCTGTGGGCCAAAAGATAAACAAACTTGGCTGCTGTGGTGGAAAGTCATTGCCTTCGTGGCTCCTGCATCCCTTTCTCCCTTTACATCTGGTGATAGAACTCCTCTCCCCTTAGCAAACCTATTCCACACATTTGGTTGGGCTCACTTCTTGGTGAGGTGGGCATTGTACCAGGATTTGTGGAGCGTGCCTTCCCCCAAACTCAATGGTTAACTCCAGGATGGGCATAGCAGTCTAGCAGAGCTGATTAAAATCATGCCTGAGAATGGAAATACAGATACTGACAGAACGATTGGATTGTGAACTTGGAAGAAGCCAGCTTGTGAATGCCAGTAGCCATCTCTCCTTCCAAACAGAGAAATCTTGCCTGAGAATAAAGGCAATACGCTAAGGAGAGCAGAATCAAGAGGTGGAGAGAATGGGGGGATCTGATGCTTCATCTGAGCCCTAGATCCAGCCACGACTTAGCACCTGGACAGAAATCTCCCCTTTTCCTCAAACTAGTTAGATATGGGTTTCTAGACATGTTTTGTTCTGTTGTTTTTGTGAAAGAGACCCAACCAGTATAGCCACTGAGACTGAGAGCCAATATTCCATGGGGAAAAAATGCCAAACATCAGAGAGATCTGTAAGACAGTATCACCACCAAATTTTATTGAAGCAATTCGACAATTTGGCAGGACTTTCGGCCTCCTGCACTGTAGAAGCAACCTACCACACAAAAGAGAACCCTTAAGTATAAGGCTCAGAGAAGAATGCGGAAAAGGGAGTTATCTCAGTCTTCCCCTAAAATCTAATCTAATCTGAGATTCAGGGGGGCTGGAAGCATAGTCCTAATTCAACCTGAGGCCTACCACGAGCATCTGTGCACTCTAGCCCTGAACCTGCACATCTTCTGAAAGGCCCTCACCTAAGCCCTGAGTCAGCTTTTCTGCCTGGACGCTGACCACCACATGAGAACCGCCTTCCAAAAGGAGGAGTGGGGTACAGGGCCAGAGACGTCACCAAGTCACTCTCTTGATGGCCTCCCAATGCATCACTCTTCTCTCATTCCCCAGGCAGAATGCCAGGGAGGCATCCACAGCTCCCTGGAGGGCAAGAAGCAACTTCTATTTTTTTTTTTTTTTTTTTTTTGCGGTATGCGGGCCTCTCACTGTTGTGGCCTCTTCCATTGCAGAGCACAGGCTCCGGCCGCGCAGGCTCAGCGGCCATGGCTCACGGGCCCAGCCGCTCCGCGGCATGTGGGATCTTCCCGGACTGGGGTACGAACCCGTGTCCCCTGCATCGGCAGGCGGACTCTCAACCACTGCACCACCAGGGAAGCCCCGAGAAGCAACTTCTTAATGAAAGGAAAGATCTTTACATTCAAAGTGATTTACGCAGGGACCTAATCCTCCAGTGGTGGGCACTCACACAGACACTCGTTCTAGCAGAGGATGTCTGGGCAGACCTGGCATCAATGTAAAACTGCTCCAGCCCCCAAAATTGCCTCACATACCCTGCATTAGAAGGACTGGAGGTAGAGAACGATTCATCCACTGATGCCGACAGTGGTAGTAGAATGCTGATTCCACGTGGGACTTCGTGTGAAGCCGGAAGATAAGGGAGCATGAGAAAAACAAAAAGACGAGCCATTTCCTCTGGAAGCTGATTTTGGAGCTCAGCTTGGGATCTCGCACTCTCTTTCACAACCATAGACTAGAGCCAAGATAGAGTTTCTCAGTCCTGGATACACATTAGAATCACCAGGGTAGCATTAAAAATTTTTGATGCCTGAACCATACCTACACCAAAGGAAATCAGAATTTTCAGAGGAATCACCCCCGGCAGGATTGAGAACCATTGAGCCCAGAAAGCACGTTCTTCCACCCACTTCGCATCCCTTCCAAGGCACCCTCGGCACACATGGTCCAGAAAAACCAAAGATGACATCAGGGTTCCCCTTCCTCCATCCTCTCTCTGCTTCCCGGAGACACTGAGGCTTCCAGCTGGCATCAAGCAGGGCTTCACCAGAGTAGAGGGCCCCAGAAGCTGGAAGCAAAAGCGGCAGCGAAAAGAAAACAGAGTAGAACCCAGCTGGTTGACAACCCTTCCACATCCTTCTTCAGGACAGTGACCACCGAATGGCCATCTTCGAGGGGTACGTGGAAGGGCAGAAACACTGAGTGGAGAGTGGGCTTAGTGCTCCATCACCCCACCCCCAGGCGTGGTAGACTGCATGAGGGTGCAACAGTCAGGCTCTCTCCCCTGGGATTGGAACACAGCTCCCATGGCCCGTCTCAGTTGGTGCTTAAATGGCAAAAACATTTTGACGCGTGTATAGAGGGAATCAAGCTGCTGAGAGAGGGAAAAGGGAAGAATACACGGTGAGAAGCAGGAATAAGCCAGAGTGAGGCAACTTGCTTCATCTCTTGGTGCCTTTCAGGCTCTTGTTCCAGGCTGTCTTGAAGCCCAGAAGCCACCCCTGGCTTGGGCTCCAAGAAACCCCCCAGGGGTGAGCAAGGTACCTGATGTCAGCCAACTTTCCTGCCCTCCTTACCACGGGAGCCATGTGGCACAGGGGCAAGAAAGAATCTGGCTCCAGAGTGCAGATAAGGGCTTTCCCGTGAGAGACCTAGGGCACGTTTTTTAACTTGTCTATGCCCCAGTTTTCACATCTACAAAACGGGGGCTTGGTGAACATTAAAGGAGTTAATACAGGTCACAGTCTCCAAATGGTGCCTGGCATGTTGGCCCTTAAACACATTTCAGTGAAAGTCCTATTGTACTGCTCTCCAGAATCAAGTGCTCTTTCCTTCTAGTCCCAGGAAGGAAAACACATTGCCCAGTCACCCAGTGAGCTGGCTTACGGTATGTAACTCTGTGGGGCTCACACTGCCAATAGCTCAAAGGTCTCACAGTCTAGAGTAGCGTTGTATAGGTCATGACTCTGGTCCCCAAGAGCCTTGCCTCCTAGTTGGGGAAACCAGGTATGCACAAGAAAAGAAAAAAACAAATTCCCAGTGACATTGTAGGCGGTAAGTACCACAGTGGGTTGGAAGAGAACAGTCACTGACCAGGCTGGTCACAGAGGCTTCACAGAGGAGCTGGGATGTGCATCCCCACGCTGTGTGATGCCAGGCCTGGAAAAGTGGCCACGATGTCTCTCCACCATACTCCACACCACTCCTCCTGGGAGAAACTGGAAACGCCCCTGAAAGCCGTTTTCCACATTCTAAAGCTTTCTAATGATCACATTCCCACTAGGCCCATCAGATCTTATTTTTAAATGAAGAAGTTTGCGTTTGCAGTTAACCAGAAACCACTGTGCTTTCTGTAGCTACAGGAGGAGCAGACCCGGCTGCGCCCATGCTCCAGCCCCTGGGCCACCTGCAGATGGTTCCCATAGCGGCTGGCTTCCTGTGTCTCTACCTGGGGACACGCTCTGCCTTGGGACCTTGCTCAACCAGGCTCAGGGAAGCTGCGCATGCCAGGGAGCCAACCTCCCAGGTGCAACTCTCAACCAATAAAGGACAGGAGTTCGTGACAAATATCTCCCCGCGGTGTGAGCGGCAAGACCAAGTCCAAGGTGTGCTCCACACAATTTCTCAGAGTTTCTTCAACAGGACTGAGCCCCAGCAGGCCACAGCGGTCCCCACTCAATAGCTTACCCCTCATTGGGTTTCCTCCATCCCCTAGCTCACTTCCCCAACTCCTTCATCGTGGTTCCTGAGATCACCTCCCAGATGAACTGCTTGTACCAAATCCTCATCTCAGGGTCTATTTTTAGAGGAACCCAACGTGAGCCAAGAGGAGGGCAGACCCCACGGCCAGGTGGGGCATGGGTCACTCTGAGAATGACCCCTGGGTCACAGGATGCCTGCTCATCTGGACGCTTGCTTCTGCCTCCCTCCTGGGTGGTTTCTAATCCTGTTTGTTCCTGTCTCTGCTAATCAACACCATTTAGTGCTGCTCAATAGGTCTCTGCTGGTGCAAGTGAATTAACAATATTTCCTGGATGTTTCTGTAATAACCATCTTTATGGGGGTTTACAGTGCTCAGTAGCTACACCTGAACCAAAAGAGCTATTAGACACAGAAAAGAAAAAGCAGCCAAATCCCTGCATAGGCCCCTACTAGCCCCACTCAGTGAGTCACTGGGGTGAAAGCCAAGCCCAAGTTAGACAATGATGTGGATTGAGTCTCCTTACAGGTAAATAAACTGGCCAGCTTTCCTGCTTAGCATGTCAGCTGGGTGTTGGCAAACAGGAGCAAGACATTAACCTGGCTGCTGCCACAGCTCAGCTCCCTAGGGAATGGAGCCCCCCCAGCCCAGGCTACCAGGGCCGGAAATGTCAGGTTGTCAGCTCAAGTGAGGTGACACAGGTAAGACAGGTGACAACATCGTGGGGCTGCACGTGACTCCCTCAGCAAGTCTCTCTGTTGATTTCAGCCCTGTTTCAATAAATGCCATCCTCCTTTGAAGACTAGAATGAGATGGACTCAGAAGAAGCCACGTGGAGATCAAAAATAAGCCACGCCTCCTGCCTCCTGGATATACCGAGGGCTTGATCACTCAGCAGTGTTCAGCGGCAGGATCACTTACCAGAAGTATTTTGGCTCCCAGGACAAGAAAAGAAGAGGACATCTGGGGGCACATTCACGGGTGACCCAGGGACTTAGCCTGTGAGACTGGATCTGTTTCCTTCCCCCTGTTGCATCCAAGTACGCACAGAAGAAGGTTGAAACTAGGAGGGCTTGAGGTGGGAAGTAAGGACACTCCCGAATCATGCCAGGCTCTCCAACTCTGCCGTGATTAGAAGGAAGTTGGGAAGGAGGAGAGAAGGGGGAAGAGAGAGAAAGGCAGCTGAGGAGACAGTAGAACTAAAGCCACCCAAAGGACAGAATCCATTTTGAGCAGATGCTCATCAGAGCTGCCAGCACTAATCCCTGTACTCAACACATACGGACTGAGCCCTGCTCTGTGCCCATCTCACAGCCGGGTACTGGGAACACGGGGTAGATGCAGACCCTCAAGAGTTTCCCACCAAGAGGAAAACAAGATTTTGAGAAAAAAATGTCAATGGAGTGTCACCTAAGTGAAATCAGAGGGGACGCGGAACAAATGCAGCAGGGAGTAGCTCATCTGGCTATGAGGCAAGCTCCCCAGAGTCTCAGAGTGAGGTTGCTGAAAATGAAGACTGAGCAGTGACCAGCCAGAAGGAGGCTGGAGGAGCAGGGTTTTCCAGACAGAGGAAACAGCGTGCACAAAGGTCTCGAGGCAGAAAGCACAGCTTCTCTGAAGGAGCTGAGGAGAGAAGGCAAGTAAGAGGCTGATGGGAGAGAACACTGGAAAGGCAGAGAGAGGCTGAAACGAGAGTGACCAGTTAAACTGCTGGCAGATCAACCGAAGAGGGAATTAGTGAATGGACATTTCATCTGGAAAACTTACCCAGGATGCCAGAGAGAGAGATGCGAGATGGGGACTATGAAGGAGAAGTTAGAGGGGCATGGAAGAGCAAGAAGTAAGGAAGAAAGATAATGGGAGAAAGGCTATATCCAAAGACATGACAGTAGGGAACTTTCTGGGATTAAAGAGATTCCTCAGATTGAAAAAGCATTAGTCACAAGCAGGATAAATTTAAGTAGTTTCAGAATTACTAAGCCATACCCTTGTGAGAAACAAATTTACCAATTAGAGTATCATGTTTGTGTGCAATTCTTTTCGCCTTTTTTACTAAAGTATACAAGGTTTTTCCTGTGTATGACAGGTAACTTCTGTCATCTCCTTTCATCCCCAGACCCCCCAGTGTGCTTATGTGATTCATTTTAAATACAGTTAGATTCATTTGCTCTAGTCTGCATTCCTACTCTCCCCACCAACACACACATCCTGGTTGATTTTTTTTAATTTACATACAATAAAATATATTCTTTGTAGACTGTAGCTCTATGATATTGATCAGTGCACTGTCAGGTACCCACCACCACAGTTCCATACAGAACGTGTCCACCTATGATTTAGGGACTGTGATGGTCTCCATTTTACACAGGTGGAAATAGAGACACAAAGGGGTAAGTAACTTTGCCTGAGGTCATCCAACTAGTTCACAAAGGGCTGTGCTTTTGCTTGGGTGGTCTCTAGCACACCAGCTAAAAAACACTAAGCCACACTGTCTTAGATTTCCACGCCCAGCCCAAGTCTACATGAACATTTGATTACCATCAACCCTGTCACCAAGGGATCCCGAGTGTGCATCTGCTTGAATCCTCAGTCATAGCCCTGACTGGGGCATGTGATAAGCCTGGCCTAACTTTTTGGAAAAAAGAGTCAGGAGGACAAAAATAGCACCCCTTTTCAAACTGTCAAATAGGTTGGGATTGGGTAACATGAAGGGGGCAGATTCTAACCTCAAGCTCAAAATTTACTGAGGATTAGTTTAATCCTCCAGCCTGTGACCCTTTGAAGGCACAAGTCACTTCTTATCCATCTCTATATCCCTGGTACTTAGTACATGGCAGGTGTTTAATCAACATTTATCAGACGAATGCACACGAGTGAATAAAAGATCATAAATTTAAACATCAAGAGGTACCAGAGAAGAGCCATGAGCCACAGGACATGTCCTCTCTTTCAACTGACATTCTACATCCTTCCCATCACGAGAGAAGCCTTACACTCCCAATTTTACTAACAATATCTCCATTTTTGTAGTGCGGCAGAGACCATAGCCATGCCCAACCTGTTAGCTAAATTATGAATAATGACACAGGGCTTAGCATCTCTCTGTAGCCCTTGTAGCCATAAGGAACTATGTGGTGATGCGAGGCAATATGAAGCAAATATATGGATGGATAATGGGTGAAAGATGGATGGATGGATGGATCAAAAGACTGCACTAAATTTAAGTTCAAAGCTACACTTACAGGGCTTCCCTGGTGGCGCAATGGTTGAGAGGCCACCTGCCGATGCAGGGGACAAGGGTTTGTGCCCCGGTCCGGGAAGATCCCACATGCTGCAGAGTGGCTGGGCCCAACCCACCTAGGTCCCGCCCCACCCAAAACCCCGCCCCTGCCAGAGGTCCACCCCCCACCTAAACTCCGACCCCATAGCCAAGGCTTATTTTTTCTTTTCTTTTCTTTCTTCCTCTTTTAGATTGGGGTTCTGTTTTACTTTGTTGATTCATTGTTGTTAATTCTTTTATTTTTTTTCCTAATAAATCTTTTACTTTTCTAATTTTACTTTATCCTTTGTATTTTGTGAGTGATCTCTCTTTTGGCTTGTTCCCCCCCACCCCGCGCCTTTTTCTTTTCTTTTCTTTTTCCTGTTTTGGTTTTATTTTACCTTGTTGCAGTTGTTTCAATTATAGTTTTATTTTTCCTAATGTATTTTTTATCTATCTAACTTTATTTTGTTTTTTATTCTTTGATATTGTACTGCTCCTTTTTTTGTTTTCTTTTGTTTTCTGTGCCACGAAGCTGGTGGGATCTTGATTCCCAGGCCGGAGGTTGGGCCTTAGCTCCTGTGGTAGGAGCTCTGAGTCCAAACCACTGGACAAACAGAGAACCTCAGACCCCAGGGAATATCAGTCAGAGTGAGGCCTCCCGGAGGTCCTAATCTCAGCACCAAGACCCAGCTCTATCCAACTGCCTGCAAACTCCAGTGCTGGACGTCTCAGGCCAAAAAACCAGTAAGACAGGAATACAGCACCACCCATCAAAAAATATATATATATATGTTACAGACGAAGGAGCAAGGTAAAACCTACAAGACCAAATAAATGAAGACAAAATAGGCAACCTACCTGAAAAAGAATTAAGAGTAATGATAGGAAAGATGATCCAAAATCTTGGAAACGGAAAGGAGAAAACACAAGAAACATTTAACAAGGATCTGGAAGAACTAAAGAGCAAACAAACAGTGATGAACAATAAAGTTACTGAAATTAAAAATACTCTAGAAGGAATCAATACCAGGATAACTGAGGCAGAAGAACAGGTAAGTGAGCTGGAAGATAAAATGGTGGAAATAACTTCCAGGGAGCAGAACAAAGAAAAAAGAATGAAAAGAATTAAGGACAGTCTCAGAGACCTCTAGGACAACATTAAATGCACCAACATTCAAATTATAGGGGTCCCAGAAGAAGAAGAGAAAAAGAAAGGGTCTGAGAAAATATCTGAAGACATTATAGTCAAAAACTTCCCTAACATGGTAAAGGAAATAGTCAATCAAGTCCAGGAAGCACAGAGAGTACCATAAAGGATAAACTGAAAAAGAAACACGCCGAGACACATATTAAACAAACTACCAAAAATAAAAGAAAAAATATTAAAAGCAGCAAGGGAAAAGCAACAGATAACATACAAGGGAATCCCCATAACATTAAGAGCTGATTTTTTTAGCAGAAACTGCAAGCCAGAAGGGAGTGGCAGGACATATTTAAAGTGATGAAAGGGAAAAACCTACAACCAAGATTACTCTACCCAGGAAGGATCTCATTCAGATTCCATAGAAAAATGAAAACATTTACAGATAAGCAAGTTAAGAGAATTCAGCACCACCAAACCAGCTTTACAACAAATGCTAAAGGAATGTCTCTAGACAAGAAACACAAGAGAAGGAAAAGACCTACAAAAACCAACCCAAAATAATTAAGAAAATGGTAATAGGAACATACATATCAATAATTACCTTAAATGTAAATGGATTAAATGCTCCAGCCAAAAGACATAGACTGGCTGAATGGACACAAAAACAAGATCCATAGATATACTGTCTACAAGAGACCCACGTCAGACCTAGGGACACATACAGACTGAAAGTAAGGGGATGGAAAAAGATATTCCATGCAAATGGAAATGAAGAGAAAGCTGGAGTAGCAATTCTCATCAGACAAAATAGACTTTAAAATAAGGACTATTACAAGAGACAAAGAAGGACAATACATAATGATCAAGGGATCAATCCAAGAAGATATATCAAGTGTAAATATATTTATGCAGCCAACATAGGAGCACCTCAATACATAAGGCAAATGCTAACAGCCATAAAAGGGGAAATCAACAGTAACACAACCATGGTAGGGGACTTTAACACCCCACTTTCACCAATGGACAGATCATCCAAAATGAAAATAAATAAGAAACACAAGCTTTAAATGACACATTAAACAAGATGGACTTAACTTGATATTTATAGGACATTCCATCCAAAAACAACAGAACACACATTCTTCTCAAGTGCTCATGGAACATTCTCCAGGATAGATCATATCTTGGGTCACAAATCAAGCCTTGGTAAACTTAAGAAAATTGAAATCATATCAACTATCTTATCTGACCACAACGCTATGAGACTAGATATCAATTACAGGAAAAAAACTGTAAAAAATACAAACACATAGAAGCTAAACAATACGCTACTAAATAACCGAGAGATCACTGAAGAAATCAAAGAGGAAATTAAAAAATACCTAGAAACAAATGACACTGAAAGCACAACGACCCAAAACCTATGGGATGTAGCAAAAGCAGGTCTAAGAGGGAAGTTTATAGCAATACAATTCTACCTCAAGAAACAAGAAACATCTCAAATAAACAACCTAACCTTACTCCTAAAGCAATTAGAGAAAGAAGAACAACAAAAAAACCCCAAAGTTAGCAGAAGGAAAAAAATCATAAAGATCAGATCTGAAATAAATGAAAAAGAAATGAAAGAAATGATAACAAAGATCCATAAAACTAAAAGCTGGTTCCTTGAGAAGATAAACAAAATTGATAAACCATTAGCCAGACTCATCAAGAAAAAAAGGGAGAAGACTTAAATCAATAGAATTAGAAATGAAAAAGGAGAAGTAACAATGGACACTGCAGAAATACAAAGGATCATGAGAGATTACTAGAAGCAACTATATGCCAATAAAATGGACAACCTGGAAGAAATGGACAAATTCTTAGAAAAGCACAACCTTCCGATACTGAACCAGGAAGAAATAGAAAATATAAACGGACCAATTACAAGCACTGAAATTGAAACTGTGATTAAAAATCTTCCAACAAAAAAAGCCCAGGACCAGATGGCTTCACAGGCGAATTCTATGAAACATATAGAGAAGAGCTAACACCTATCCTTCTCAAATTCTTCCAAAATATAGCAGAGGGAGGAACACTTCCAAACTCATTACACGAGGCCACCATCACCCTGATACCAAAACCAGACAAAGATGTCACAAAGAAAGAAAACTACAGGCCAATATCAATGATGAACATAGATGCAAAAATCCTCAACAAAATACTAGCAAACAGAATCCAACAGCACATTAAAAGGATCATACACCATGATCAAGTGGGGTTTATTCCAGGAATGCAAGGATTCTTCCATATACGCAAATCAATCAATGTGATACACCATATTAACAAACTGAAGGATAAAAACCATATGATCATTTCAATAGATGCAGAAAAAGCTTTCAACAAAATTCAACACCCATTTAGGATAAAAACTCTCCAGAAAGTAGGCATAGAGGGAACCTACCTCAACATAATACAGGCCATATATGACGAACCCACAGCCAACATCATTCTCAATGGTGAAAAACTGAAACCATTTCCTCTAAGATCAGGAACAAGACAAGGTTGTCCACTCTCACCACTCTTATTCAACATAGTTTTGGAAGTTTTAGCCACAGCAATCAGAGAAGAAAAAGAAATAGAAGGAATCCAAATTGGAAAAGAAGAAGCTGTCACTGTTTGCAGATGCCATGATACTATACATAGAGAATCCTAAAGATGCTACCAGAAAACTACTAGAGCTAATCAATGAATTTGGTAAAGTAACAGGATACAAAATTAATGCACAGAAATCTCTTGCCTTCCTATACACTAATGATGAAAAATCTGACAGTGAGATTAAGGAAACACTCCCATTTACCACTGCAACAAAAAGAATAAAATACCTAGGTTAAACTTACCTAAGGAGACAAAAGATCTGTATGCAGAAAACTATAAGACACTGATGAAAGAAATTAAAGATGATACAAACAGATGGAGAGATGTACCATGTTCTTGGATTGGAAAAATCAACATTGGGAGAATGACTATACTACCCAAAGCAATCTACAGATTCAATGAAATCCCTATCAAACTACCAATGGCATTTTTCACAGAACTAGTTCAAAAAATTGCACAATTTTTATGGAAACACAAAAGACCCCGAATAGCCAAAACAATCTTGAGAAAGAAAAACAGAGCTGCAGGAATCAGGCTCCTGGACTTCACACTGTACTACAAAGCTACAGTAATCAAGACAGTATGGTACTGGCACAAAAACAGAAATATAGATCAATGGAACAAGATAGAAAGCCCGGAGATAAACCCATGCACATATGGTCACCTTATCTTTAAGAAAGGAGGTAAGAATATACAATGCAGAAAAGACAGCCTCTTCAATAAATGGTGCTGGGAAAACTGGACACCTACATGTAAAAGAATGAAATTAGAACACTCCCTAACACCATACACAAAAATAAACTCAAAATGGATTAGAGACCTAAATGTAAGGCCAGACACTATAAAACTCAGAGGAAAACATAGGCAGAACACTCTATGACATAAATCACAGCAAGATCCTTTTTGACCCACCTCATACAGAAATGGAAATAAAACCCAAAGTAAACAAATGGGACCTAATGAAACTTCAAAGCTTTTGCACAGCAAAGGAAAACATAAACAAGATGAAAAGACAACCCTCAGAATGGGAGAAAATATTTGCAAATGAAGCAACTGACAAAGGATTAATCTCCAAAATTTAAAAGCAGCTCATGCAGCTCAATATTAAAAAAACAAACAACCCAATTCAAAAATGGGCAAAAGACCTAAATAGACATTTCTCCAAAGAAGATATACAGATGGCCAAGAAGCACATGAAAGGATGCTCAACATCACTAATCATTAGAGAAATGCAAATCGAAACTACAATGAGGTATCACCTCACACCAGTCAGAATGGCCATCATCAAAAAATCTACAAACAATAAATGCTGGAGAGGGTGTGGAGAAAAGGGAACCCTCTTGCACTGTTGGTGGGAACCTGAATTGGTACAGCCACTATGGAGAACAGTATGGAGGTTCCTTAAAAAACTAGAAATAGAACTACCATATGACCCAGCAATCCCACTACTGGGCATATACCCTGAGAAGACCATAATTCAAAAAGAGTCATGTACCAAAATGTTCATTGCAGCTCTATTTACAACAGTCAGGACATGGAAGCAACCTAAGTGTCCATCGACAGATGAATGGATAAAGAAGATGTGGCATATATATACAATGGAATATTACTCAGCCATAAAAAGAAATGAAATTGAGTTATTTGTAGTGAGGTGGATGGACCTAGAGTCTGTCATACGAGTGAAGTAAGTCAGAAAGAAAAAAACAAATACTATAAGCTAACACATATATATGGAATCTAAAAAAAAAAATGGTTCTAATGAACCCAGAGGCAGGACAGGAATAAAGACACAGACGTAGAGAATGGACTTGAGGACACAGGGAGGGGGAAGGGTAAGCTGGGATGAAGTAAGAGAGTGGCATGGACATATATACACTACCAAATGTAAAACAGATAGCTAGTGGGAAGCAGCTGCATAGCACAGGGAGATCAGCTCAGTGCTTTGTGACCACCTAGATTGGTGAGATAAGGAGGGTGGGAGGGAGATGTAAGAGGGAGGGGATATGGGGATATACTTATGCATATAGCTGATTCACTCTGTTATACAGCAGAAACTAACACAACACTGTAAAGCAATTATACTCCAATAAAGATGTTAAAAAAAATAGAAATATTTGTTAAACAGAAGAGAAATGAAAAGAAAGTAGCTGACAAGCAGTCTCCCTGTGCCAAATGCTAAAAGGTAGAGGCATTCAGAGCTTGTCCACATACTCAACGTAAGTTTGACTCCCGTATCTCAGCTTCTCCACCAGGTTTTACTAACGCTGATGAGGAAAATTAGAAGACCAGCTCCTTTTAGGCCGATTTTTGTTCGCACAACCCACTTAAGTTGGGAATACGTAGAAGTTAAACAGGCTTTCTAAAGACCTAATAGAAGAGCTCAGAGCAGAGAGGACAGGAGTTTCCCAAGGATCCCTGAGAAGAACTGCTTGGAGACCATCAACTGTCCTGGCTGCACCCACAAGAATCTGCAGGCAATGATGTTCAGAGGCACAGCACTCCTTACCCCACAATCAGAAAATAAAACATTACTAACATCCAGGGAGAACCTCAACGTAGGAACCTGGCCTGAAAGAGCATGGAAAGGCAAACAGCCAACAGTCTGTGGTGGCAGATGTTCTGGGCATGACCATATGAAGCAGAGAATCACATTTAATGTGCATCCCTTTCCTTTCGCCACGTTGGGTTCTGGGGTGGGTGGACAGCATGTTGCATGTTCCCCATTCCACCTTGCAGCCCAGCCTGCTAGTCAATCATCGCTTATGCAGGATCATGCTTATTGAGTCAACAAGAGCACCACACTGTCCTTGAAATCAGTGTGAATATGCTTGACTTTTAAATAACTGGAGTGTTGCCTGGTCCCCTGGGCATTCCCTCCAGAGCTCCTGCCAAGGAAAGGCTCTGCTCCTCGGGGGTAAAAATTTGGAAGAAAAGACTGTTTTATACAACATAAAAATTATTCCTGCAGAACTGAGCCTCTCTCTCTAGGACACACGAGACCATAACGAATAGCCCAGCTTTGAATAAAGTTCTTCATTGAGACGGTGTGCAGGTGCTGAGCCTCCGAATCTGCAAAATCTGCCTGTCGTGGTGGGGCGGGGCTTTGTCAGCAAAACCCAGTTCCAAGGTTTGTGCGAACCCTTCAGGTGCACGCCCAGGAATCACTGATGCCAACTCTGCAGAGGCTGGCCACTCTAGAACCTGGTGCGTTTCTCATGGAGTCGTCCAGAGGATTCTGTCCCATCACTCACTCCCTCATCCTCCACCAAGGAAACTTTGCTTCCCTGGTCCCTCAGAAAGACAAGCCCCCCTCAGAACAGCAGACAGCTCTGGGGTTCAGGGAACACGGCGCATGTTCACAAGGACTGAACTCACCGCCAAGTACACAAAGGGCCAGGAAGCCTGCCTTGAAATCTGCTGAGGTCTTGTCCTGTCACTGTCCAGCCGCCACCCTGGGCAGATGGCATGACTGTGTGGTTAGGGTGTGCTGGTCGTTCTCTGTCTCCTCAGTTCCATCCTCCGCCCTTCTCTGCCCAGGAACTGCATCACCAGGGCCTGCGGCTGCCTTCCGATAGGCTCAGCCGGTGGATGTGCTGCCAGAGCATCCTTCCCCTCCCCCCTCCCTGCCTTGGGCCGCATCGTGGGCAGGGGCTGCTCCCTCCACACTTCAGCCCCTGCCACGGCCACTTCTCCACTCACAGCTCTCGGGGGGTTCCAAGAAGACCATTCTCTCCCCTGGATACTTCAGACCCAGTGATGGTGGAAGCTTCCTGCTCCTGCTTGACTCTGGGTACCTCAACATCCCTTGTGGATTCTCATAACCCTGCCCTTTGCTCTATAAACTCCCCTCATCAAACCATCCAGGAGGAATTGTGTTTCCCGGCAGGGCTCTGGCAGGGAAAGACATGCAGTGGAAAGGGCGTTAATCTTGGACTAAGGGAACCTGGGTTCTAGACACTGCTCTGCTCCTGACTAGCCATGGGACCTCGACCAGACACTTCACCTCTCTGAGCCACAGCTCCCAAACGCATCATCAGAATGAGGGCTGGATCCGTGCAGGGAAGCCTACACACCCTCTGGGCCTCCCTCTTCTTCCCACAAGCACCTCCATCCCCTGGGGCATCCCGCCAGGCCCCTGGGGCTCTGAAGAGCAAGCCAGACATACTGGTCATTCTAGTTTTTGTAGTGACTTTGGTATTTGATACAGAGATTAGATGGTCTTCTCTGGAGAACTAACACAATGATTAGGAGAGCAACTCACTTAAAAATGGGCTGTCTGGGGTTCCCAAGGGATTCAGGAGGGGAAGTCAAGGCACCAATTGCACCAGACGCTGGCCTCTCCTGAAGCGAGGCGGCCGGCCTTTCTTTTGTAGCTTTGTGTTGTCCACCAGGCCTGTGGGCTGCAGGAGCCCAGGAGGGTGGTCAGCTCTCTGCGAGGAGGCACCCATTCCTCCGAGGGCACAGGAAGGGCACAACTGTGCCCCCTCACGGCCAACGCTCACAGTCATTGGTTCCGGGGGGGTACCTGCATGGGGCACCAGCAGCATCCCTGCACTGACCCTCCTGTTTCTACCTTACGACATCCCAGGTGCTTTCCCCGGGAAAAATCATTCTCTCACTAGGTCCTCACAGCCTCCCTGTGAGGCCAGCAGGGCAAGAGCTTTTGATAATTCCATTTTACAAGTAAGAGGCAAGTGTGTTTGAGGAAACCGAGTCCCAGACGCATTTCCCAAAATCTCACAGCCTAACAAGGGGAGAGCCGTGACCAAAACCCCAGGCCTCAAGTGTCTTTTACAGAACCCTATATTCGACTTATGTGGATGGTTAAACTAAATTACTGGCTTTAAGGACTTTGTATTGGGAACGAGGCCAGCTCTTGCATGCTTCTATTCATGATTAAAAGCACGTCTCCTGGCTGTTCTCCATAATGTCACAGGCTTACCAGGAAATAAAGACAACTTTCCGGGAACTCTGGCTTCTTATCTGTACTTTCCCACGTGCTTTTGTAAATGTTGTCTCACACAGGTGAGGCCATCTGGGGCAAGGTCTCACAGCTATTTGGCCCCCTCAAGTCAGCTCTAGAGGCCCCCCACGTCCTTTGATTCTAAGTCTGGTGCTGTTTCACCTCACAATCCTTCAGTCATTCAACAAACATGGGCTGAGTCAGCACGGGCCAGGCCTGTGCCGGAAGCCGGGTGAAAGAACAGTGGTGAACAAGGCCCAGCCCCTGCCCTTAGGATTGTTTAGAGTCTGGTGGGAAAATTGATGCACAAACCACAGTGGAGGCCCACAGGGATTGCCGTGAGGAAGGTGTGCACCCCGGGGTGCTAGGAGCACAGAAGAAGGAGCCCCTCCGCCTTCCTTGGGGACACTGCACGCAGGAGCAGGGGAAGAGCCGCGACTTGAAGGGCCTGAAGATGAGCTGGCATTCAGCAGGTGGGCACTGCAGGAGGAAGCAGCATTATCAGCCTGGAAGTGGCTATGTGGGCAAAGGCGTGAGCGGGCATGGCCCGGCCAGGCAGCTCAGTGTGGTAGGAGCCTCAGAAGCAAGGGTGTGACAGACTGGGGCAGCTCAACAGGAGGAAGGGAGCGCTCTCCCCAGATCTAGATGGAGAAAGCTATTTCCACAAGAGGGAACCACAGTGACATTTAAGAGTCAAAGGAGGGCTTCCCTGGGGGCGCAGTGGTTGAGAGTCCGCCTGCCAATGCAGGGGACGCGGGTTCGTGCCCTGGTCCGGGAAGATCCCACATGCCGCGGAGCGGCTGGGCCCGTGAGCCATGGCCGCTGAGCCTGCGCGTCCGGAGCCTGTGCTGCGCAACGGGAGAGGCCACAACAGTGAGAGGCCCGCGTACCGCAAAAAAAAAAAAAAAAAAAAAAAGAGTCAAAGGATTTCAAAGGGAGCCACAGCAGCTTATTCCTGGCAAAACCTGTGTGATGGTTACCCCACCTGGGAGCGTGGTGTCTGAGGACTTTCAAGAGCCTCTCACCAAAAAGGATAAAAAGCAGAAACAACAATAACAGTACTCACCATGGCAGCTGCTTAGCTCACCTGGCACCAGAAGGAGCCCTGCTGGTGCTAAGAGAACAGAGTCAGCATTTTATTGCACCATCTGTTGGACTCACCTCACTCTGAGACGAAGATGTGAACGTGCTTTAAAAAACAGAAGCAGGGGCATTCCCTGGTGGCGCAGTGGTTGGGAGTCCGCCTGCCAATGCAGGGGGCACGGGTTCGAGCCCTGGTCTGGGAAGATCCCACATGCCACAGAGCAACTACGCCCGTGAGCCACAACTACTGACCTTGTGCTCTAGAGCCCGTGAGCCACAACTACTGAGCCCACAAGCCACAACTACTGAAGCCCGTGCACCTAGAGCCCGTGCTCCGCAACAAGAGAAGCCACCGCAATGAGAAGCCCGCGCACAGCAACGAAGACCCAACACAGCCAAAAATAAAATAAAATAAAATAAAATAAATTTATTTTAAAAAAAACAAAAACAAAACAGAAGCAGCCCACCCTCACAGCCAGTCAGGCGCACATCCTGAAAGAAGCTGCTCTGAGCCTAGGGGGAGAACCCCTCCCTCTGGGTGTCCTGCACCCTGGCGGGACAGCCACCCCCATGCATGTCTGGCGCTGCTGAGTGTTTCCTGAGTCCTGTGCCTGGCCTCCTCAGTAAGCCTGGGGCTTCTGGGGCCAGAGACCACAGCGGCACCCTCACAACACCTAGGGCCACACGGCACATGCTGAGGGTGTGAAAGAGACAAAGGGTTATAAAGGCAGCTCCCTCCTCTCCTGAACACAGCTGTGTGGTACAAGCAGTGCAGGCCCTTCCTGACAGCTTGTCTGTCTGGGTGTCTCCCCAGGAGGGACAGCAAGTGATTCCCTGGCATCTTACCTTCCCTGTGATCAATTTCTCCTGGCATTTGTCAGACTCTAACATCTCCTCTGTGGCCCTCCAAGGGTGGGTTCTGTTCATGGAATCAGAACACAGCCCATCTAAAGGGAGGTACCTTTTTTCTTTTTTTCCTCCACTTTCCAGTGCAGAAAAATCAAGACAGGGGAAACCAGAGAGAAGAGGAGCTAAACTACAGCAGAGACCCAAGAACACAGATGCAGGGTTCCGAGTGACAGGTGTTTTCAGAAGGTCACAGAAGCTACCCCAGGAAGGGGCCACACTTAGCAGCTTCCTATATGGTGCCTCTCTTTTGATAAAAAAAGCTGTGGCTTTCTCCCCTACCCGACAGAGCACAGAAGTTCATGTCAGGGAGCCAGACCCATGGATGCTGAATGTTTTTTCATCTCCAAGAGTCTCCTGTCCTCTGCCAATAGCCAAGGAAGGGGCTATTAAACCATCAACTCTTAGTAGCTAAGATCTCAGAAACAAATTAATTTAGGAGATACTCCTGATAATTTGGCCCTGGGAAAGTAGAACCAACGTAATAAACCCTCTGGGAAGGGTGAGACTCCAGTTGGGTAGAAAGATCAAAAGAAGGGCGAGATATTCAACTCACCCTGTCGAAGCACCTACCCTATGCCAAATGCATAACACACACACACACAATCTGTTTCCATTGCAATCCTTGCCAGAGCAGGTGCTGTTATCCCCACTGACAGAGGAGGTGTCAGAGGCACAACAAGGCTGATGTACTTGGTCAAGGTCATATGGATAGGATAGGGCAGGTCTGGACTTGATCCCTGCTAGCGAGCAAAGAGTCCTACAAGGAGACCATTTAAAAACAGAGCTCCTAGCAGATCTCCACCTTAGAGATCCTGAGGCGTCAGTGTGGGGAGAAGTCCAGGAATCTGCATTTTTAACCAGCACCTCAAAGTGACTCCAATGCTTGTGGATGTCAGGTGGTGGTTTATAAGCTGAGCTTTGGAAAGACACTTGAGTTAGAAGCCCAGGTCCATGACCTTGAACAAGTCACTTAAGCTATGTGAGCCCCAGCTTCTCCATCTGCAGATGGTGGAGTGCACACCACACGGACTGGTTTACAGGGAATAACTCAGGAAAGTGCCTGGCACAAGCTCACCCTCAACATTTTGTGCAAAGCACCAGCAGAGGCCCCCTGGCCCGCAGCTCACTGCCCTTCACTTCCCAGCCAGGTGCTATGCTACAGCCCTAGGATCTTGCACTAGGATCAAGTGCAGACAACTCAGGACATATTCGAAGCTTCATCCACACGCACTGAGAACACTGCCCCACACCCCCAGACCCTCTGGGCCTAAGGCTGTGCAAACTAGCAGCATGGTCTGACCTCGGGAATATGGATTCAGGGAAGATGGCCTGCCTAAGTGGGCAGGAAATTCTAGGGTTCCCAGTACTCGAGGAGATGAAGGCTTTCAATGGGCATGTTCTATTGGGTCTGTTCCACAGACACCTCCCCTCTTGGGGAAGGCATGGCGGAAAGACAGCCAGAGCAGGGCCCTCCAAAGTCAGGGCCCAGGGAAGGGGCCCTGGTGGCCAAGGTCCAAAGACAGGGGATCGAGTGCACAGAGTTAACAATACTATGTTATACCCTTGAAAGCTGCTGAGAGAGTAGATCTGGAATGTTCTCACCACAAAAAAGAAATGGTACTTATGTGACGTGATGAAGGTGTTAGCTAAGCTACGGTGTTAATCATATTATATCTGTATCAAATCAACACAGTGTGCACTTTAAACTTATACAATATTGTATGCCAATTATATCTCAATAAAGCTGGGGCAGGGGGGACAATCCTACTTGGCAAAGGGTTAGCACATTCCAAGTGCCCCAAAGACACATGGCTATTGCCAGCCCTGACAGTGGCTTTGGCCTTGGTGCCACCATTGTCAAGCTCATGCTTCCTTATGCCCCAAGTTGGACACCACAGGCAGAGGCCCATGACATCACTCACAGTCACAGTGTTGGTCATGCGGGTCCAGAGATGTTGAAGCCTTTTCTCCAAAGCAGCTGCAGAAAAAAAAAACATATAGAAACCACCTGGCTCCAACGTGGCTCTTGGAATACTTCAAGGCCTTTTCTCATGCGCACTTTTAACATCTCAACAGCCCTGCGGGGAGCACGGCAGGGAGCCGATCCCCAGTTTATGGATGAGAAACTGAGAAATGAGAGCATTCTCACGATTGTGGCACTTATCACTTTTTACCTTTTAAGGTTTGGAGTTGGATGGATCTGAGTTCAAATCCTGACTCTGGCACTAGGACTGGGGCAGCTGTTCACTTCCTCTAGCCTCAGCTTCCTTATCTGTGAGACGGGGAAATGTATGCTCCAAGTGTTATAGAAATTGAAGGCAATAATAGATGAGAGTCAATGTACACAGAGTCTAGCAAATACTGAGAACTCAGTAAGTGTCACTTGTTATTATTTACCCTGTATTATTTACCTTAATGGGGAACATGGCTTATCCGTCTGACTGCAAAGCCCCGGATAGGGGCCAAGAACCATATTCCATTTCAGATCCCCCTTTCCTCTAGGGTTGAGCACAATGTTTGGGACAGAGCAAGCAACTGATAAATGCTGGAAGAATAAGTAAAATAATTTAAAATGAATAAGAAGGGGAGAAGGGAGAATGATCTACAAAAACCACAATATCCTGACCGAAGCAACATCCAAGAAGCCAGGTGAAAGGGCGGCACCAGCAAACCCTTAACCCAGAGCCCTAACTGCTTCCAAGACAGACCTGTTGTACGCCAGGCCCAACTCTGGCTCCAGCGAGGCTGGAGACGTGGTGGGAGAAGATTTGAGAAGGATCTGGGAACACAGCTAACATTAAATGACTCATTTTCAAAAGTCACCAAGCTAAACTGGAACCATAGAGTGGGCCACATAGATAATATAAAATTTTAACGTGCAAATGTCTATATTTACTTAGTTTCCTTGGACAGTTTGACAATCCCCTCGGGACCGACTTTATGACAGGAAAACTATTTTCAGATGGACATGTTAAGAAACCGAGTCTCTGCTTAGGACCTTGGCGTGCAGCCCTGGGGCTCAGTGGATAGGGTAGGTCCTCCCCTTGGCTCCCCCAAAGTGATCTGGGTATGGCCTCCCTTTGCCTCCTGCAGGGCAAGGCTAGGATTCTAAGCCAGGAAAAAGTTCCCAGAAAAGAGATGGGTCATGAAGGACGAGGGCCAGAAAACCAGAGGAAAGATCAAGTGTTTGAAGGAATCTGGAGAATGAAGTGCTTTTGTTTTCACAATAAATTCATTTAGGCAGCACACACATTCATTCTCTTTCAAGCATACTTTAGAAGAATGTCCATATTAGCCCTGGAAAAGAATAGTCAGGATAACGCTCAAGTGACTCAAATGCTATCCTCATTTCTGGTGCATTTTCTGGATTTGAAGCAAGGTTGAGCAAAGGTGAGAAGTCAGTCAGAACCGAAGGCTTAGAAAACTAAAAGGAAAAGCCCCACCCAATCAGAAAGGGCCTTGTCCCATCCTAACTCCCGCAAGTGCCCCAGGCGATCACCTTAAATGTGAGCCCGCTGGGTCTCACTATGGACTCCACGCCTCCCCAACCCACCCCTAGAGTCCTCCCTACTCTGAGGTGACTGCAGTCACCAACAGTAAAAGGCATCCGAAGTACCTGACCGTGACTCATGTCAGGTATGTAATATCTTCCAGGAGGCTCCTGTTTCTCTGTTCACAAGAAGTGGGGTACACGGCCAGGCCTTCTGCCTTTGGTAGGCTGCAGGCCTCCAGATCCGGCACTAACTCCTCCTGTCCTGGACACCCCCGTCTGCCAACCTTTCCCATGCACAGAGCACGCCCGCCCCTGGCCAGCCCCGCCCACGAGCTCGGTCTGTGCTCCTCCACCAATCGAGTTTTTGGATCCTTCCCAAAAAGCATACCCGAGTGCAGTGTGGGAAAGTAGTAGAACCTGAGGCAGGATGGAAGAAGAGAAAGGAGGAAGGAATTCAGAGAGCAAGGAGGGAAGAAGGAAGGAACAAAACGTTTCTTGAGCATCCTCCAAACTGCTCCATGAAGGGGTCCATTTTATGCCCCATTTTACAGACAAGGAAGCTAAAGCCCAGAGAGCTTAAGTAACTTTCAAGATCACAAGCTGATCAGTGCAAGAGCTAAGAGTTTAATTCATAACTTCCTGGCTCCAAAGTTCACATCCTATATATTCTCCTGAAGAGTGAAAATGAATTCATTTCTGGAACTGTTAAAAATTAGTAAATTTCCTGGGAATACAAAAATCATCAAACCAGGCAGAGTGATCCCAAACTCCCCATGCTTACTGTCACATGTGCACCCAGCTGGACCCAAACTGAGGACCAGTGCTGCAGCAACTATGCCTCCACACTCTGAGTGACAAAGAAGTCCCGAGCTGCTTGTCACACCACCCTGAACCTTCCAGTACATCTGGAAAAGACCAAACCTTCCCAGAAGGATTCATTTCCCCCTCCTTATTCAGTAATTCCAGGGAAAAGGAGGCCGCAAGTAGTCTTGGTACATACCCTAGGGTCTGGGTTTCATAAAAGTAGGCAAGGTCCCAACCTCCTCAGGGTCTAATTAAAACTCTGAGGCCCTACATATATCTAGACAAAACTCTAATTCTAAAATATACATGTACCGCTATGTTCATAGCAGCGCTATTCACAATAGACATGAAAACAACCTAAATGTCCATCGACAGATGAATGGATAGAGAAGATGTGGTGCATATATATATATATACACACACACACACACACACACACACACAATGGAATACTACGCAGTCATAAAAAAGAACAAAATAATGCCGTTTGATGCAACACTGCTGGACTTAGAGATTATCATACTAAGTGAAGTAAGTCAGAAAGAGAAAGACAAATACTATATGATATCACTTACATGTGGAATCTAAAACATGACACAAATGAACCTATCTACAAAACAGAAACAAACTCACAGACATAGAGAACAGACTTGTGGTTGCCAAGGAGAAGGAAGGTGAGGGAGGAGTGGGTTGGGAGTTTGGGGTTATTAGATGCAAACTATTATATACAGAATGGATAAATAACAAGGTTCTACTGTATAGCACAGGGAGCTATATTCAATATGGAATGAATGGAAAAAGAATATAAAAGAATATTAAAAAAAAGAATGTATACACATGTATAACCGAATCATTTTGTTGTACAGAAGAAACTAACACAACATGGTAGATCAACTACATGTCAATAAAAAACACCTCTGAAGCCTATATATTACCACCCCTGCATGTCACTCTTATGTAAATGTGTGTGGATGTAAATATTCATGTACATTGTTTTATTTTAAATCTATATCATACATGCACATTTTGTTTTGTTTTAAAATCTATCTGTATCATATATATGTTTGTGGATATGGCTATGAAGCAAAATACACATGCAGTCCTCATTCGGATGCCTCTGTCTGGCTGACACCTCAAGCGTGTATTTATCTGCCTATAGACTAAGTCAACACCACACTACCTAAAACCTTCTTCCCAGGAAAATAATATAACAAGAGGGTCTGGAAGATGGATGAAAGAAAGCTACTTCATTGCACAGAAGAATGTGCCTTCTGGAAAAGCCTCTTTATCCCTCCTTTTCCTTCTGGGTGCTCAGGAAGTTCTATCAATATTTAACTCAAGACAAGGTACTCCTGGGTTCTCTCTCAGAAACCCTTTTATCCTGGCTTGCTTTCTGAGCACAAATTGCCCAGAGCCTGGGAGGGAAAAGGCTGAGAGGTACCATCATGGACAAGAGACATGGGGTCTCGGCTGGTGTCACTGCCCCTCCCACAGGGGAGTCGGAACTCGTAAACTCAGGCATAGCACCTCTGACTGTGACTCCAACCTGTTTTCATAATTGAAAACAAATGCATTTGTGCTGTTCCAGGCCCCTTAGAGGCACACACATACAAACGTGGTTTCCCTACAATAAGACTCCTACGTTATGACTTTGGCACGAACTGAAGAGAGATCATTAAGACAGGTAGAGCAAGGTAACTTTATAAACCACTAATGAGCGTGGGATTTCTCTCCACAGGATGTTCATTTTTAATTCAGAGTATATTACTTGACTATATCACTTTCTCTGTAATAAGAACCTCCCTCCCCATCACTCACTTTTCTAGTGTGGATTCAAAGCCAATAAATTCACCTCCTTGGAGGCTCCCCTCCCCTCATCTCTACATCCCCTTTCGCATCCACAACCACCTGGTACCTTAGAGAAATATACATGTGGAAGTAGGATTTTAAGGAGCCCATGTGAAAAAGCAGGTGTGTGACAGGTGTATCTAATACCGAAGGGATGGAACACTTTACATTATCCTGATAAAGAGGAATCTGAGAAGTGACAGAGGCAGGAAGCTGACCCTCACCCAAGACTGCTGATGGGCGGGGATAAAAGACTTGAAATATCAACAGGAGTTGAGGTGAAAAGAGGAGAATTGAAGAAAAGCTGGTTGATCTAAGGCTGGCTAGATTTAAGAGGATGCAGGTTGAAGCCTTTGCCCTAAGCCTCTGTGGCTCTCCAGGTGAGCCCACGGGGCAGCAGAGAGCTGACCTGGGAGACCGAATGAATGGACGTATTGATACATTAAATATTGTGGGACTGAACTCGGTGTCTTCAAATTTAAATATTGCCCACCTGAAACATTCTCAACTTAGAAGCAAGTTGAGTTGTACAGCAAATGGACAGTCTCGGTACTGCCACCGTTTGATCAATGCCTGGAGTCCAAGATGCCCTCTGAGGGAGCATAAAGGAAGGCTCTAGGCTCAGAGTATAGCCTGGCTCACCATGACCTCCTGCCAAACATCCGACTTCTGTAAACTTGGCAACTTTCCTGTCCTACCTGGATATAGCTGCAGAATCCTCCCTCAAAACTGGACTTCTTGGCCTAATTTGAAACCACATGTTTTTGTGTGTATGTTTGTTTCCTCTAATCTAGACTCTAGTGAAACAGTGAGACTGCTCAGAGCGTGAGTTCCTGAGAGGAGAAGGCAGGAAAAAGGAACAGACAGATCTTGCGGTGGGAGCAGCCATGGGCGCTGACACTATGGGAAAAGGAGGGCTCTTCTCCCTATTTTTTATCCTCAAGCAACAGCATCTGCATGAGAAATCAGGTCTCTTAGGCAGGGACACCAGGACCCGCTTCTCTCTCCAGCTTGAAAACTTCTAAGCAGCTCAGGAAGGACCCCTCCCAGAGAATGTACACTTCCAGCTGAGCCGAATAAGGAGAGAGCTGCAAAGCAGACATCCCACCATCAACAGCAGGCTGATTTTCTTCTTGAGGGCTTCCAAGCAGAGACAACCGACATGAAAATGAGCCTTGCAATTTTGCAGAAGCACTGAAAGGATGACAGGTGTGAGTAATGAGCCATTAGGATGAGCGGGAAAGGCCAGGACGGTTCACTCAACAGAGGAAGAGACAAAAATGAAGGTGCCTCTTTCAAAGGGACATGAGCGAGGAATATCTTCCAGTTCCCGTTAGAATCAGAGTTGGAGGGTGACATCTTTTTCCAGTCCCTACTGTGACTCCCAAAGGCATGCTTGGGTATATAGCAAGAACCATGTCAAGGTTCATATCCTTTACCCAGAAATACCATTCCAAGGATTTTTCTAAAGGAAATAGGTAAACTAAAACAAAAAAGGATATTTTATGGAAAAAAGACATTAACTATTGTAGTATTATCTAGAATGGCCCCAAATTGGAAATAACCTGTCAAACCAAATGAAAGTGAGTTAGTCATAGTGGTTTGTATTTGCATCATAGACTATTATCCAGCCATAAGAATGACAGTTATAAAGATTGCATAAAATATGAAGTCATGTTTCTGATGTAATTGAAGGTTGAAAAACGGTTTCTATATATTGAGCACTTACTATGAGCTCCCTCTGTTACACAATTTGCATGCATTATCTCTTTTCATCCTCACGGAACCCTATGGGTAGGGAGGGGGCTACTACTGTCCTCATTTTAGAGATGAAAAACTTAAGACAAAGTTGCTCAGTAGTTCTCCCAAGCTCACAGCAAAGCTAGGATTCAAATATAAGCTAACTGTTACCAAAGCTATTTCTCCTCATTCAACATGCCTTAAAAGCCCTAGACCTCAGAGGACAATAAACAAAGGTTATTATATACATGAAACAATTTAGGACTGAAATATATATTTATATAGCCTGTATTTATGAAAATATGAGAAATAACAGATATAACAAATAGAAAACAAATAGCAAGACAGTAGTTTTAAATCCAATCATATGAATAATAACATTAAATGTAAACAGTAATGTACTATTATAAATTAAATGTAAATAATCTAAACAGTCCAATTATAAGACAGAGATTGTCAAATCGGATAAAAATAAGTAAGATCTAACTACACACTGAGAAACTCATTTTAAAAGCAAAGGCCTACATAAGCTAAAAGAGTAAGGATGGCCAAAAATATTTATTTCTATATATTAACAACAAACAGCTGTTAACTGAAATGTTTAAATGCCATTACAATAGCATTAAACAAAAAAGAATTTAGGAATAAATATAACAAAATATTTGTAATATCTGTACACTGAGAGCTACAAGCTTTACTAAGATAAAGAAGACTGAAATACATGGATTAGAAGATCGATATTGTTTAGATGTCATTTCTCAACAAATTAACCTGTAGATTAAATGTTATGCCAGCCAAAATCCCAATGGGATTTTGTTTAGGAATTGGCAAGCTGATTCCAAATTTATATGGAAATGCAAGGACTTAGAATAGCGAAAACAATTTTGAAAAAGAGTAACAAAGGTGGAGCATACACATTAACATATTTCAAGACTCACTGTGAAGCCACAGAAATCAGAAGTGTGCTAATGGTATAAGAATAAACATATAGATGAATAAAGCAAAGAGAGTCCAATTGGTTCTCAACAAAGATTCCATGAGAAAGGAGAGTCTTTTCAACAAATGGTGTTTGAACAGTTGGCTATTAATAGGCCGACAGACAGAAAGAATAAAATATTCCTAACCCTATCTCACTCCATATACACAGACAATTACAAGGGCTAAAACAATTACATTTCTTGAAGAAAGCAAGACAAAATTTTATGACTTTGGATTACTCAAGACTTCCTCGATAGGACAAAAAAATATATGAACCATAAAAGAAAAATATAATAAACTAGATTTCACCAAAATTAAAAACTTCTGTTCTTCAAAAGACTTATGAAAATTAAAACAACAGCATCATATTGGGTGAAAATGTTTGAAAAACACATATCTGACCCCAAAAATGAATACAGAATATATATTTTTAAAACTCAATAAGAAATAAAGGAGTAAAAGGGGGCAAATAATTTAAACAGTTTACAAAAAAATGTTTACGAATAGTCAATCAGCACATGAAAAGATGCTCACATCACTCACTTGTAGCCAAAATTAGAAGGACTGACCATACCAAGTGTCAACGAGAGTGCGGAACAACTGGAATTCTCATACATTGCTAGTGGAAATGCAGAACGATACAGCCACTTTAGAAAAGAATATGGAAATTTCTTACAATGTTCAACATATACTTACCATACAACCCAGAAATCCCACTACTAGTTATTTACCCAAGAGAAATAAAAATCTATGTTCATTCAGAAACCTGTATGTGAATGCTCATAGCAGTTCATTTATAATAGCTGAAAACTGCAAACCACTGTCCTTCATCTAGAAAATGGATTAACAAGTTTTAATATATCACTACAGTGGGCTATAACTCAGCAATTAAAAAGAGAACTACTGATGTGTGCAACAACAGGGATGAATCCCAAAAGCATTATGTTAAATGACAGAAGCCAGTCACGAGAATTTCCACACCATATGATCCCACATACATCACAGTCCACGAAAGATAAAACAATAGGGACAGAAACAAATCTGTGGTTTCTGGGCTCGGAATGTGCAGAGGGGACTGATTGCAAAGGGCCACAGGAACTTTGTCAAAGTAATAAAAACGTTATGTATCTTTATTGTTTGGGGGGCTGCACGATCATATTCATTTGTCAAAACTCATCAAATTGTAAATTTTATGAGAGTGAATTTTGCTGTATGTAAACATTATGCCTTGATCAACCTACATATAAAAGAAGTGATGGAGTTTGTCAGGCATTTTAAATATAAATATCACTTTACTTAACAGCAAATAAAGATGAGAAGAAGGCTTTTTTTGGGTGGGGGGGCCTAGCTTGGAACTCCCTTGAACCTCCTGAATTATTAGCCTCTGGGCCAACAGTCACCATTGGGCAAAGTAGTTTGCTGCCTGCAGAAAGCTCTCTGCTCTACCCCTTAAAGAGGCTCAGAAGGTCCATGTTTTTTAAAATGGCCCTTCCTAATTACTGAGCAATGTGTTCACAGCAAATAAATCACAAACATGTAGACTGAAATGGTTCTCGAAAGAGACTCACATTCAAAAGGAAGAAAAGGAAATGAAAAGTTTACAGCAGCATATGTGACAACCAACCATGAAATTATGATACCAGAGAACAATTATACTGTTCCACAGACCCCCCCTTCACCCTGCCTCTCTCAACTCACCCTGGATGAGAGGAGACCCATCATCAACAGCTTCTTCTTGGGGATGATGATGGGGGTGATAACAGCAGCAGTAGCACAGTGCCAGGTATACCCTAAGCACTCAGTACATTTTCACTGACTGTTATATATTCTCATTCAGACCACAAGACAAGCCTATGAGCAAACACTTTAATTATCCCACTTTACAGAGCAGGAAAATGAAGCAAAAAATGCTAGGTAACTTGCTCAAGTTCACACAGCTCTTAAGTAAAAGAGCTGCTGTGGTTTTTAATTTTCTGTATCGACTTGACTGGACCACAGTCAAGCCCTGAGAGCTGGCCAAACATTATCTGGGTGTGTGTGTGCGTGTGTGAGGGAGTTTCTGGATGTGAGAGTAACATCTGAATCAGTAGACTGAGTAAAGCAGGTTGTACTCCCTAATGTGGGTGGCCTCAGCCTATCAACTGAAGACCTGGATAGAAGAAAAAGGCTAAGAGAAAACTCCTCCTTCTTGACAGATTGACCTGGGACATTTGGTCTTTTCCAGCCTTTAGACTCAGACTGAAAACACTGGCTCTTCTTGGGTCTCAATCCTATTGGCTTTCAGACCAGAACATGTCAATACATCATTGGCTCTCCTAGCTCTCTAGCTTGCTGACTACAGATCTTGAGACTTCTCGGCCTCCAAAATTATGGGAGTCAACTCCTTCTGATAAAATTCCATACATACATGAGATGAGATACATGAGATGTCCCAAGCCTGATAGAGATGTGAGAGAGATGTGTGAGAGAGCGAGAGCAAGCCTACTGGACTATTGGATCTGTTTCTCTGGAGAACTCTGACTATTGAAGCTGAGCCTTCAATCCATGTATGTCGGACTCCAAAGCAAGAACTCTTGACAATGTTGCAATTCTTCAGATACAATATGTCAATGAAAAATCGACTTGTTTTCCTAAAAGGTGAATATCTTCTCCAAGTTCTAGGATGTCCAGAGTTGTGTTGTTATTTTACATCTATCCTTTACTTTCCACAGCTTCTAAAACTCAAAAACATAAAACACTTTGATCATACATGGCTGTCCCGTGTTGGGACCCACAGTTTCTCATCCACTGGTAATAACTTCAAAGTTCTCCCTAAGTCCCAAGTCCTGATAAAATGAGGACCTCCCGTTTAATTTGAACTTTTTGTCCAAAGCGATCACATAATAGGGAATCAAACACTGAAACAGGAGGCAAGGTGGCTAAGGGGTAAGATTAAGATCTAGGACAACATAGAATTATGGGAGAACTAGAAAAACAACTCCCATTCAGTCACCTCTAAGCTCTGTGACATATAATCATACCCACCAATCTCCATCTTCACCATCAAGATCTACGTGGAGGCATGAGAAGAACATGGATTAGAAAAATGCCCAGGAAATGAACCAGGAAGAAAGCCCATTTTACCACCTGGATCTCTGATACAATGAGAGAAAACAACATGAAACATTTTCGTCTCAGCCAGATCCTCCCAGAGCGGCTCCTCCAGCCTTCAATGGTGGGGATCTATTATCCATGAATACATCTAATCTTCTAAGATGGCCTATTTCTGGACTCTCCCACTCCTTAGGTCAGATGCTTACGCTCTGCTAGATAAAGCGGTACCTTCTTTAAAATACCTCAAAAGAGTAACTGAACTTGTAGAGTGCTCAACAGTTCTCATTTCTGTATGATCTCATTGTCTCTGTTCTATGGCCCACGTGACTAGCTCTGGCCAAAGAGTTGTGAGCAGAGATGATGCGTCAATTGCAGGCCAGGGCATTTTTTGCTGAGTGGGATGTTCCCTCTGCTGGAAAACTGCAGTGTTGGGGAGAGGTTACTCCATCAGCCTGAGTCTCAAAAAGAAGAGACAAGTTCTAAGTTCCCCAAAGATGTGCAGTGGACATGTGCTGTGAGCTGTTACAGCCACTAAGATTTGGGGGTTATTATTGCAGTGAAACAGAGACTATCTTAAATGGTACAAGTTGTTAAAACTACCTCTTTTATGCCTCAAAAGGTATATTCATGAATTAGATGAGCTAGTCCTTGCTGACCCTTCTGAACCATTCATGAGGTTTAGGCCTCGATCAAATCCCTCGTCGGGTTTGGTATTTCTAGTCTGAAATACCGTAGCACGTAAAGTCCACCCTGATTCATCTCCTCCACCATTATCATCGCCGAGCCCGCTCACGCATGCACTCTCACACACCGGAGCACTCACATGCACTCATACGTGCTCCCACGTTTACACATCCTTCTCCATTCACTGGTGCCAGCTTGTCAAGGACCTGGCAACCTGGTACCTTCCTTGTTACATTGGTTGAAAGTGACTTCACAGAGCTACAGAAAGGATTTAACATAAAAGGAGTGTCCAGAGGGAGTGGCCTCTGGCCTCTTCCGTTTTACAGCTATGTGACTGAAGATGGGAAAACACAGCAGAAGGGGCTTGTACTGCTGAGTCAGATAAAGCAAGACAAATTACAGGAAGAATGAGATGAGCCCTGGAGTCAGGGACAAAGAAGGGAATAAAACTGCGGAGCCTTGAACAAATTCCTAATCAGGAAAATCATCAGATATTCCCAAACCAGGCTGCCCATCAGAATCCCCAGCTAACACTTGGTAAAATGCAGCTGTCTGAGCCTCGTCCTGGATGTCCTGAATCCGAATCTCTAGGGATAGGAACAGGGAGTATCACATTTTTACAATCTTGCGGGGGACTCTGATGATGAACCAGGTTGGTGACCCACTGGATTAGGAGAGGTATAAAGCCCCTTCTAATTGTGAAACCTCATGGTCTCTAAGTAAGGCTAGGGATATAAGAAATCAGTGTCCCCAGATGTGAAAACAGGTGCTAGTCTGTACTCAGGTGAACCTTGGTTCACTGGGTGAACTAATGAAAGGCTTTGATAAATGTGAATGGTAAAATGTTTGCAGAAAGGATAAAAAAATAAAAAATGGCCTTGTTGAGGCCGAGGCTGGACATGAGGGAGAACTTCCTGGAGTTCTATCTTCCTGGAATATGAAGATAATTCACCAGAAACTAAGCTAGGCTGCATTCCTTCAATTGGCCACATTCTCTAGTCCAGGAGGGGCAGGCTTCACGCGTATGTGACCTGTGCACTCACAGAGGGACTCGCTCCCAGAAGGGACCCCATACTTGGTTTATGCTCTAGGGTTGCTGTCTTGAAATTCTTAATAATTTTATCGCTGAATGTGCGTTTTGTAAGTGAAGTCTGATGTGACAATGGAGGATACATACGAGCAGAGAGGATGTACACCAGGCAGCAGTACAGGCCAGGGGCATCCAGGATGTCATGGGACCCTGTGGGGGAAGCCAGGGCTGGGACCTGAGCCCAGGTGGGGATGGCAAGGGCAGTTACAGCAGCAAGAGCGGCTGCAACAGCCCAGGAAGCAGGAGGCCTGCTCACCTGTCAGTCCTCAGAGCCCAGCTCTGTGACATCCGCATAAATATGAACTCCCTGTCCTGAGTGCCAGGACAGGAACTGCTGGTGCTCAGGCAATAAACTTTGTCAGTAAATTATCACAAAATAAAAATGTACACATGGACATTGCAATAAAGCATATCCACGAGTTATTAGGATTCTTCAAAGAATCCAGTTTTGAAAACTGCAACATTGCAAAGCAAGTATCCACAGGCTTCGAAACAGAAATTGAATTTAAAGGTGGTCACATTCCACGGAAAAGAACATTTTCATATGAAACTTTAAAATAACCAATTTTAAAAGAAGGACAGTTTTTAAATTAATTCATCCTTGTATGAAGAAAGACAATAGATGACCTAAACAAGCATTTGGAAATATATATGACTTGTGAGACCACTTTCAGTTGCTTACGGAATCTTTACAAGTGACGGGAAATATCAGAGAAAACATTAAAATGACACTCTGAAAATTTACATTTAAAATTAAATCCGAATTTACACAGAACTAATTTGTATGAAGAGTTAAATCTTTTTAGAAAATCTGTTAGGCCAGAATCATCAGCTCTAGATGCACCGGTCTATATTTCAAAATAGTTTTTTAGAAATTTATCCTAATGCTATTATAGCCAATAAGATACGCTTAACTCCCAGTAACAGTTACGTCAGCAGAAAGGTCCATCTTAAAATTTAAAATGATCAAAACTTATCTGTGATCTTGCACTTGCAAAGAGCAACTCATGCTGCTTTCAATTATATCAACTGAAGATGAAATTGCTAAAAGTATAAATTTTCATAAATCTGACAAATGGATTTCCAGAAGAGCCAGAAAAATCTTATGGTCAATCAAGATATCACATTGATAAGGTATTATTTTTTATTGTAGTATATAAAATTATGGCAACAAACCTATTTTTTACTATTTATAATTGCTGTTGCTGATATATCACAATTACACCATTACGTTTTATAAGTAATAACGTATTTTTAAAGGAAAAGGTTGATGTTTTAACCCCTTTAACTGTACTTTTTTTTTTTTTTTTTTTAACAAAGGACCCCACATTTTCATTCTGCATTTGGCCAATTATGTCACTACCCTGCTTGAAGGGTAACTATTCTGAGGCTTTGTAGTAAATTTCAGGATGGGCCTGAGATCCCCATCTTGTCAAAGATTTTTATAGTGATTTCATCAAGTACAAGAGAGTACAGTGTATCCTGTAACCCAGAAACCAGGAGCTTTATAGCAACTATGTTCTCAGTGTCTACATTCTTAGGCATTCTAAGGCATCCTTGACCTTGGGTTCCTCCTTTTGCACTAAAGCCCTCATCTTCTGAAACAGAAGGAGCTGTATTTCAAGCTTTCACCCAGTGATTCATGAGTCCAGCATCTTTAAATAAAAACAGGGCAGGGAGGGGAGAAAGCATCAGACTTCTTTGAATTTGGGCCAGTCTTTCCAAACGCAAAATACTCAACAGCCAATTTCCCCTGGCTTTGTAGATAAACAACAAGATGACCTTTTATGTCAGAAAGGAACAGTGAAATTTCCATTTCCTTGTGGAACGTTGGGTTTGAAACCAAATTTTTCTTTGTTTCTTCAAGATAACAACCCACAAAATGCCCCAACAAATGCAAATTATGAAGTTCCTATAGCCAATCCAGATATTCAAACAAACGATCTTGCCTCTTTTCTAAACAAAATATTACAATTACATCCTCAGGAATGTTTCCCTGCAGGAGTAGAAATCCCCCCTTTCCCTATAATGTTGCATCCTGGGGCTCCTGAGAAATGATCCCCTGTCCAGTGACTGGGTATTGTGAAAGCAAGCCATACCCCGCTCTCCTTCCAGCCATTTCAGAACGAACTGCGGCCATTTCCCTGAATCCTTTCTGGGAAGGGAGGGTCAGGGAGTCAATTTTTCCCACAGGAGAAAAATGAAGCCATTGTCCATTCTCTGAATAACTTTTGATCCATTGTCTCTTTCCTGATTCCCCAAATTCCCTAAGAATAAAATCATGATTCTCATGCCACACACCAGTCTGGGGCTAAACCAAGATGGCTGTAAGAGTCATGTTCCCACCTTCCTTCACAGAAAACACCTGCTGCCTCCACGAGCTCTAAATTTCAGGGGTTCCTGGTTATTCTTTTTACAGGATTTCTTTAAATAACAACTGTTCGGGGTGGACTTAAAATAGAACTTGGGTTACAAAATTTTGGTTTACATGCAATCTTCCAGGACTAGATCAAATACATACAATGAGGGGCTTCCCTGGTGGCGCAGTGGTTGAGAGTCCGCCTGCCGATGCAGGGGACACGAGTTTGTGCCCCGGTCCGGGAAGATCCCACATGCCGCGGAGCGGCTGGGCCCGTGAGCCATGGCCGCTGAGCCTGCGCGTCCGGAGCCTGTGCTCCGCAATGGGAGAGGCCCCAACAGTGAGAGGCCCGCGTTCCGCAAAAAAAAAAAAAAAAATACAATGAGGTCCATACATGATTATTTTGCTTTTAATCTCTCACAAAACCTTTAGTTCCATAATAACATGTTGAGAAAAAATACTTTTAAAAACTTTGTTGGGTTCTGTTTAATTTGCTTTTTAAAAAAGCCCTGGTAGAAAAGCTCTTTGTCAGAGCTCAAAATGCGAGGGAGTTCTCTGCCAAACCATCCAATATGGTTTGAGAGAAAGAGAGGAGCAGGGGGAGAGAGAGAGATGTTGACCTTGAGGATATGAGAGGAATGAATAAAAGTGCACTAAGTGACCTTAATGTCTTTCTCTGATCTCTGACAACCATCCCATCGCCACCTGCCTTATCAATATCAACATTCATTGCAAGCCCACTGGACCTAAAAGCCTCTGTGTTCCCACCAGCACTAGCACATGAGCAATGAATCAGGCACTGTTGGAGGTACAGTGTCCATCTATGAAATTGCCAGAGGTAAGTGGACCCTAGATTGATAAGCAGCACTGCCATGACCATGGGAATCCACACAGCCGGACACGGGAGCAGTGCTTGGCCCAGAGCAGCCATAGATATCTATTTTTGGCTAAATGAGTAAGTGGCCTTTACCATCTAAAGATATCACAAACATGGAAAAATTCCACCCAACATTTGGATTGGAAGAGCAACAGACCAGTGGGCCAGACAAGAGCTATGTCAACTCGAAAGAGAGAGAGAGCTCGGAAGATGTTTTAGGAGGAGGGCGAGGCTAAGAACTTCACCCAAAGGTAATTCCAGACAGACCTTCTTTTGTTCCCTTGTCACACTGAGAGCGGAGATGAAGATGATACCTATAGGACTGCGGTGAGGCACTTTATAGATACCAAACAAACGGCTCTGCTGGTGGGAGTTACCCTCAGCATTAGACGTCTCTGTTCACTTTTGGGGCCGAGTGTGGAACTGCCTATACCTCTCAAGGTTTAGAAACCACAACAAAATCATGACGAAACTGCTCCCTTTGTAAAGAGGTGGGAAACGTACACAGCATAGGAAACTGTCTTCAGAACCAGCATTCCTACTGACTCACTAATGGTAAAAAGAGGAGGACAAAAGAAAAGAGTCTTCCCTCCCATCCACAGTCAAGTAAAGTAGGCTGCAAATGAAGTCCACGCAGCACCAATGAGCTGGGCGGGTGATGGTGGCTCGGGAAGACCCTTGAATGGCTGGAGGATGAACCTTCTGCACTCGCTTTGTTGAGGACTGGCTCCTTGTTCAAGCCAGAAAATTACTCTGTTTGTGAATAATACGTAATTGATCTCTTTTCTTTTCCCCTTTTTGCTTTAGTAGCTAATGAATCATTTTAAATGAATAGTTTAAAAAGCATGTGAGGCTGTCACATGACATACGGGTTGGGTACCCAAGCAAACAATCCATTCACCAAAAGCATCTCCAGTATGAGCCACATTGCCAATGTCATCCCTGCCCTCTTAAGTGTAGTCACCATGCCCAACCCGGACCTTTACACGGAGACTTGTAAAAAATTCATTTGTCAACTCCTCCTCCACACACACACATACATACATGCACACACACACACACACACACACTCTGCATGATTCATTTATGCCTCATTTGTTTGTTTACAATAATCAAGATGATACTGGGAAACTGAAGAAAATTCAGAACTGGACCGTCCTTACTTGCTCTTATCATAACACAGACCACACGAACTGAAATTCCAAAGGAGTTACTTCCCTTAAGAGAAGAAATGTGGGCTTTTGCTCTTTTAAATAGAGATTTAGGAAACAGCTACTTTACAGCCTTTTTTCCCAGTCCTCTGACTTCTAATCTCTACTTCCTTTATGCCCAAATTTGCCACCTTTGCATAACAGGGGAAGGAAGGTAGAGATTGATAAGCCTTACATTTCAGGGGAAAAAACCCTTCAGTCTCTTCCAATGAAATTTTACCTGACTAACCGCTGGCTGCCACTTGTATGTACTTCGTGCTGTGTTTTCTCCACCTTCATGAAAATATATGAAAGTTCAGCCTCGGTAGAGACATAAAACCATAGGATTTTTAAAATGAGAAGAACCTAAGGGATCGTCTAAGGATGATTATTCACCCTATTGAAAGAATTAGCCATGGGATCCCTTAAAAGGACAAGGTCCTTGTTTGCCTTTAGAATGGAATTTAATTACAAAATTTCACATAGATAGGCTCACTTTCCCCGGAATATACCCACTGTATATAGCGAAGCGGACCTACGACATTATTTGGTTTACCTTGTGAGAGCTATAATGCAAAAGGATGAAATACAAAATGAAAGTTCGGTGCTCATCTTACCATTGAGAAAAATATGATGATGAACTGCTCTCAAGCCTGGTCCCACCCCAGGGCCTTCTCATTCCTCCTCCTTCTACCTAGAACACTGTTTTCCCCAGAATATGAATGCCTGACTCCTCACTTCATCCAGGTCTCTATTCAAATGTCCTCAAAGAAAGTATCCCTGGTCATTCCAGCTAAAGTAGCTCCTCCCATCCCCCCCTCCCTAATGAAGCCTTATTCTTCTTCACTGGACTTATTGCCACCTCGCTTATTAGAGCTCTTCTTTCATTATCATTTGCCCCTGACTAAAGTATAAGCTCCAGGAAAACAGGAATTTTTGGTTTTGTTCACCAGTGATTTTCCAGCATCTAGAACTGTGCCTGACACACATATACATTAATAAATATTGAATGAGTGGATGAAGGAACAAGCAAGCAAAGGAGTACTTGGACAGGCCTCAAGCAGATTCTGGAGAACCTTCAGAATCTTCTCATGCTGCCACACATCTGTGACCATCTCACATGTGACTTTCCTATCATGTGAAGGAACTCTCTTCTTTGACAATTCCCTCCTAGATGGTGGTGGGTACGAAACAAGTTGTGTCATCCCTCCGACCTCTATTCATTTTACTTATCAGATTAACTGATTAACCATCTTCCCTCCCTATTTCCTCAGCTATTCAAAAACATGCCTGCCAGGTGCCAGAAAATATGTATGAACAAACAGGGAATGACTAAGTAGTACAGTAAGAGCCAGGATGAGAGCAAGTGTCAAGGAGGGAAATGTGAGCCAATCAGGGGCCATGTTCTGAAGGATGAATCAGGGCAGCCAGACAAGGATGGAGACGTGGGCATTCCAGGAGGAAGAAACAAAAGACACACACGTATTAGAGCAGGAGCAATGATGAAAGGGAAGAAACTAGCTAAAAGACAAGGCAAAGAAGAAGAAGAACAATAGATGAAATCTGAGTTTCTTGTTTTGGGTGAATGAAAAGTCTTTTGTAAAGGTCTAGCCCCTAATCGCCTATAACCCAAACGCAGACTGTTCTGTAATGATCCCTATTATTCTCATATGTGTAGCAGCCACCACAGCCTGTCCTGGGCATAGCTGCTGGCAGCCACTATGAAAGGCAGGACAACTGGCGTCCCAGGCTGTGTGAGGGACCGAAACTGCTGCCTGGGCAGCCAGTTCTGAAAACTGTCAGATAAAGATAAGCCTCACCTGGCTAGACTCTCACAGCCATGAATTTGATGATAACCTTGGTAGAGATCATCTGCCTGGTTTTATTTTCTGGTCCGTGAACAAAGAGAGGCAAGAAATGATACAGAGAGTCGTTCAGGTCCTCAAGTCCCCTGCAGCTCACCTTAGGCCTGAACACACCCAGCTCACAGCTTTACATCCAATTTTATAAAGAAACCCTATAGGCAACTAGAGAAAACCTATCCTTTATCAGACATGATACCCAGTGCTCTTGAGGATATTATCTCAATTAGACCTGATAATAGCCCAGTGAGGTCATTATCCTCATTCCCTGTCTTACAGGTGAGCAGAGGCTCTGCAGAGGTACCACGGCTTTCCCAAGAGCACTTTATTATTGAGTAAAGAAGCTGAGAGCCTCAAGGCTAAATATGTCTGCCATCTAAAGGCCATGCTTTTCCAATTTACATCCAGCTGCCTGGACAGCAAGATACTTATCTAAAACCAGAGGTATTTATTTGGTAAGATGAAAAGTCAGGATATGATTGGAGAGAATGGATAAAAGTGCAGCTATAAGGGAGGACAAGACGTTTGTCCTCATGGAGCCCCAGGGCCCCAGTGTCCTACCTTCCACAGCCCAGTGGCCCCTCTCTCCGTGTGCCAATGCCTCATCAGGACTGAGGCCAAGTCCCTGGCCTTATTCTTCAGCCCAAACATACAGCCTCCTATTAACACAGTATCCTAAGGAGTTTTTAATGATGAGGGAAATGGTTTTGAGACAAAATAACTGAAACAAAGAGATACAACATCTAGACACCATAGGGTTTTTTCTTTAAAAAAAAATTTTTCTGTTTCTTTCATAGGTCTTAAATATGTGGGAATAAACAAATATGCCTTGATAGAGTAACTGGGAATACATATCTCCTTTTACTGTAAGCAACTAGGTAGTTGGAAAAATATACAAACAATGGTTTCCAAATATTGAGCGACAGTCATTGCAGGGCTATGATCTCTGAAAAAAGGAAAACAAGATCAGCCCTGTTTTTGCCCTAGCTCTTGACCAGAGGAACTTTGTAGACCACAGAAAGGGAGGAGAGTCCCAAGCAGGTGGACAATCTTGATGGACTGAGGATACAGACATCTGAATTTGAGTGGGCTGGGACAGCTGGACTTTGTAGAGGCAAAATTCTAGAGAGGAGAGAGCTAGGCAGAAAGAGTTTCAGAAAACTCCTCCGAGCCCCCTTCACTTTGCTGCCCAGTATTAAGGTGTGCATTAATAGGGTGAAACTCCAGAGCCAGGAATATAATAGCCAGGGATTTGTAAGCTGAACACTCTGACAGCTGAAAGGACTGAAAGAAACTTACATTCTGACCAGCCAGGGTAGTGACTTATCATTGATCACCACTCAGAAGGACCATGCCCTAGCAGTGGGGCTAACCAGATCTAGAGTAAAGGCTTCTATGGAACTGCCCTAACAAAACTGAAAACAAGCCCTGAAAGAATTAGGCTGTTCCCCAAGCAACATAACTCCCTGCCAGAACAAAGCCTCATTAAATGACACTCATTAAGGGAAAACAAAACGAAACAACAATGTTATGGACTGAATTGTATCCCCCCCAAAATTCATATGCTGAAGCCTTTAGCCCTCTCAATGTGACTGTATTTAGAGATAGAGCCTTTTAAGAGGTAGTTAAGCTTAAATGAGGTCATAAGCCCTAATCCAATATGACTAGGGTCTTCATAAGAAAAGGAAGAGACATAGGGGAGCATGCACAAAAGGAAAAGCCATGTGACTCAACTGGAGAAAAATCAATCAAATGAAACAGATCCAGAAGTGATGGAAATAGCAGGTAAGATTTTTTAAACATCTATTAGAAACATGCTCAAGAATAAAGAATAACATTAGCATAATAAGTGCAGATATTAAAAACATAAAAAAGAGAACCAGGGCTTCCCTGATGGTGCAGTGGTTGAGAGTCCGCCTGCCGATGCAGGGGACACGGGTTCGTGCCCCGGTCCGGGAAGATCCCACATGCCGCGGGGCGGCTGGGCCCATGAGCCATGGCCACTGAGCCTGCGTGTCCGGAGCCTGTGCTCTGCAACGGGAAAGGCCACAACAGTGAGAGGTCCCCATACCGCAAAAAAAAAAAAAAAAAAAAAGAGAGAGAACCAAAGGGAAACTCTAGACATGAAAAATATATCAAAAGGGAAAAATTTACTGAATGTAATTGTATCAGAATTCTACAGAGAAACAGAACCAATTTGAGATAGATAGGGATTGATTTTAAGGAACTGCCTTGCATTATTATGGAGGCTGGAAAGTCCAAGATCTGCAAGATGTGCTGGCAGCCTAGAGACCCAAGGAAGAGTCAATGTTGCAGTTCAAGTTTAAGGCCATCTCCTTTGAGAATTCCTTCTCACAGGAGAGAAGGAGGTCAGTCTTTGTTCTATTAAGACTTTCAGTTGATTGGATGAGGTTCACCCACATTATGAAGGGCAATCTGCTTTCCTCAAATTCAAGAATTATGTCTTTAATCAAGAAGACATAATCCTAAATGCCTATGTACTAAATAAGAAAACTTCAAATTACACAAAGCTTCAAATAACAAACTAAAAGGAAAAACAGACAAATCTAAAATTATAGTTAGAGATATTAATAGTCCTCTCATTAATTAAAGTAGCAAAAAAATCAGTAAAGTATATAAAAGATTTGAACACTTTGCAACAACTTAACCTAATTGACTATAGACACTACACCCAAGAACAATAAAATACACTTTGTTCCCAAGTGCTCATGGAAATTTCACTGAGATAAGTAATCTTCTGGGCCATAAAATAAATTTCAGTAAGTTTAAAAGGACTGAAACATGCAGAGTAGCTTTTCTGACCACACTGAAGTTAAGTTAGTAATAAACAAGAGAAAATTTGGAAAATCTTCAATTATTTAGAAATTAAGTAAATGGACTTGTAAATAACCCCTGGGCCAAAGAAGAAATTACCAAGGAAACTAGAAAATATTTTCAACAGGATGAAAAGAAAAACCAATGTATCAAAATCTGTGCAATACAGCAAAGCAGTCCGTAGAGGGAAATTTAAAGATATATTCAAGAAAAGAAAAACAATCTAAAATAAAAGGTCTAAATTTCCATATTAAAAGCTAGAAAAAAAAAACAAAAGTTAAGTCCAAAATAAGTAGAAGAAATGAGATCAAGAACAAAAATTAATGAAACAGAGCTGACAAAAAAAGAGAAAAATCTATGAAACCAAAAGCCAGTTCTTTGAAAAAAATAATAAATGAGGAAAAATAAAAACAGAAAATACCCCAAAATGTTAACATTTCTTTTTCTTGGACATTTATAGTTGTTTAATTGTATATTTTCTAAATATTTTTAATGAGCACAAGATATAATCAGAAAATCAAAACCTTATTTTTAAAATTACCACTTCTGTGTTTATTTCAGAAGAATGTCAGTGCCTTGCTCTCCAAGGAAAGACAGAACTGTCTTCCCTAAAGTCTGTTGATCAGGTAAAGTAACTCAGAGAGGGAACACCTCCTACCCAGGTTTGCCACTTAAGAGATCCCCACTCTACTCCAGATGACTCCAGTCCTGGAATGAATACACCTGCTTCTGCTCACTACACTACACCCTTTCACCTCCTGGAGAGCCTGACATACAATTAGTCCTTGTAACCCACCAGCACTTCAAAGTAGAACTGACCTCATTCTCTGCCTGTCCCTCTCCTTCTATTCTCTTACTCTCTAAGCAAAGTCTGAATTCTTCCTCACCTAGACAGGCTTCTCCCCACCTTCCACTCATCCTATCCCACTGCAAGTCAGATCCACTGTTTTCTACCTCTGCCTCAGAACAGCTGTGACTTCCCCTTGAGAGGAAGCTGTCCCACTGTATTCTGCAATGCATCTTCATCAGTATCGAATGTGATACTAGACCCAATTCCTATTTGGCAACTTGTGTCTATTTCCAGCTGGTCAGAATCTTGAGAAAAGGAGAGGCCTTGCCTAACCTCCTTTCCAATATATTATTGGATTCATAATCTGCTCCACCAAGATCACAAGTTTTTCCTGATTAAACTTTACACATGTGACAAATGAAGCTGATTTATGACACAACCTCTAGAAAAACAGGGTTTTATCTAGATACTGTAATGCTTAAGACATAAAGGCAGAGTATTATAGTTGGTAAATTTGTCTCACAGGGGCATAGGTTAACAAGTCTAAAACTACTTATATACTAGGACTGAACGATAAATAAATACATTGAACATAATGAGAACCATGTTTTTCACTATGAGAGAAAGAAGATAAACCACAAGTGGGGGGTGGGGGGTGTCTAAAATGAGCCCTGCTGGATTTGAGTCAGAGATATCAGTAGAAACTCTTGATTTATTCAAACACATATACAAATGAACACAGAAATAAATGTAGATATGGAAGAGTAAGATCCATAGATCTGTGTGTATGTGTGTGCTGTATATATCATTTCCTAGCTCTGTCCACTCAGAAAGCCTAGAATCAATGACATCCCAGTGGCAATGAGCACAGCTAATACCCAGATCTTGGTTTCTACATACCATTTCCCAATAAAGGGCCTGAAGCATCTCACAGTTCTATAAAGTAAGAAACTGCTTTAAAAAAAAAAAAAGAGACACAAACTAGTTACAGAAAGACAAATACTGCACAATTCCACTTACATGAGGTATGCAAAATAGTCAAATTTCATAGAATCAAAAAATGAAATGGTAGCTGCCAGGAGCTGGGGGAGGAGGAAACGGGGAGGGGTTCTAGTCATTGGGCAAAATGTTTCGGTCAAGCAAGATGAATCAGTTCTAGAGAATTGCTGGACAACATTGTACCTATAATTAACAATCGTGTACTACAGAAAAATTCCAATGTAAAAAAACATAAGGAATGAGAGAAACAGAAAAACACTATTAGAACACTACAGTCATAGTTGCTGCAGACGATATCCTTTAATGAGTGTTAAAATTAATGGGTGAAATTTTAAGGAGAAACAGGATATTTGCATAGCCTCAAAGTATGTCTCCTAAAATCTTTAACTACTGTGGAAATCTTAACACGTCCACAAATTCTTTGACACTTCTCCCTTTAGAAGGTGGAGTTTACTTTCCCTCACCTTGAGTGACAGCTGGACTTAGTGGCTCACTTCTAATGGACAATGTATGGAAAGGGAAAAATAGCAATTTTACAGTGTAGAAACCTGGCAGACACTACCTTCACGAAGTGATCAAAGTTAATAACACCAGCATCTTGTCATACTGACATCATGTAACCCACAATCTGATGTAATGAATTATCATTTCTGAGGTATCTTTCCCCAAAATCTATAACCTTAGTCTAACTATGAGAAAATAGCAGACAAAACCAAATTGAGAGACACTCTACAAAATACCTCACCAGCATTCATCCAAAGTATCAAGGTCACGAAAGACAAGGAAAACCCAAAAAAACTGTCAAAGGCTGGAGGAGACTAGAAAGACATGAGAAATAAATGTAAGGTGGTATCTTGGATTGGATCCAGGAACAGGGGGGGAAAAAAGGATACTTGCGGAAAAACTTGGGGGATATGAAAAAATGTCTACAATATAGTTAACAGTATTGTGCCAACAATAATTTTTTAGTTGTAAAAAACGTACCATGGTTATATAACAAGTTAACATTAGAGGAAACTGAGGGGAAAATATGTGAGATCTCTCTGTACTATCTTCACAATTCTTCTTGTAAATCTAGAATTACTGCAAAAGGAAAAAGGGGGAAAAATATGGCTTCAATCAGCAAATCCAAAAGTTCAACTTTGAAAGATTAATAAAACGGATAAACTCCTAGGACAACTGACCAATAAAAGAGAAAATACAATGAAAAATGAAACAAATTAAAAGAAGATCTCTACATTGAACACTACAACACATTATGAAATAGGTAAAGAAAACTCAAATAAATGGAGGGCTATATCATGTTGGTGAACTGGAAGAGCCAATGTCGAAAAGATGTCAAATTCCAAATTAATCTACCAGTTGTGAGTAATCTCACTCAAAATTCCAGCAGGTTTTCCTTTGGAAATTGACAAGTGATTCTAAATCTATATGGAAATGTACAAAGAAAAAACCTTGAAGAATAACAACAAAGGACTTATATTACCTGAAGTCAAACCTTCGGTAATTAGGACAGTGTGGTGGTATTGGCATAAGAACAGACAAACTGACCAAAGACACAGAAGACAGTCTAGGGACATAAACACACAAAGATGCAGTCATCTGGGCTATAACAAAAGTGAATACGCAGCACAGTAGGAAAGGCCACTCTTTTAAATTACGGGCGCTAATTCAATTGGATATCCATATGGGGAAACATGACCCCTACCACACACCACTCACAAACATCAGTTTCAGATGAACAGTTGGCCTAAATGCCGAAGGGAAAAACGTAAGATTTTTATAAGAAAACACAGAGAGTATTTTTATTACATTAGACTAGACAAAGATGTCTTAACCAGTATCACAAAAAGCACTAGCCAGGGGACTTCCTGGTGGTCCAGTGGTTAAGAATCTGTCTTGCAATGCAGGGGACGTTGGTTTGATCCCTGGTCAGGGAACTAAGATCCCACATGCTGTGTGGCAACTAGGCCCACGTGCCACAACTAGTGAGCCTGCAAGCCACAACTAGACAGAAGCCTGTGCACTGCAGTGAAGAGCTCAGATGCCACAACGAAAGATCCCGTGTGCCACAACTAAGCCCAGATGCAGCCAAAAATAAATAAATAAATATTTTAAAATATATTTTTTTAAAAAGGCACTAGCCATAAAGGAAAAGATTGATAAATTACGCTACATTGCAATTGAGAACTTTTCATCAAAAGACATCGTTAAGAGATTTTTTTTAAAGCCACAGATATATGTATTTGCAATACACTTATCTAACAAAAGACTCATCCAAAATATATAAAGAAATCCTGTAATCATTAAGTAAAAGACACCCCAATAAAATAGGCCAAAGACTTGAACAGGTGCTTCACAAAAGAGAATATCTAAATTAGCTAACGTAGATGAAAAGGTGATTGGTTTCAGTTAGTCATCAGGGAAAAGCAAGATTAAAAAGCTACAGATACCGCCATGCCCCCACCAGAATGGTTACAATGAAAAAGGCAAACCATGCCAAGTGTGGGAAAGGATGTAAATCAACTGAGACTCTTACACACTGCTGCTGGTAAAAGTACAAATTAGTACAACTATGTTGAACAACCATTTAGCAGTAGCTGCTAAAATTGAACATATGCATTCCTACAAACCAGCAACTTTACTCCCAAGAACATACCCAGCAGATATGGGTACATATGTTCACCTAAACACATGTACAAGAATGTTCATCGTACCATAGTAATACCCGAAAATTCAAATAACCAGGATGTCCATCAAGAGTAAGGTGAGTATTCATAAAAATACAATTGCATGATGTTGAACCAAATAAATCAGAAACACACAAAAGTATAATTTGAAGTTCAAAAACGGGTAAAACTGATCTAAGGCATTATAAGGCAGGGTTGTGGGTAATCTGTGTCAGGAGGGCGGGTGGCATCCAAGGTGCTGATAATATTCTGTGTTTTGATCTGGAGCTGATTTGACAGGTATGTTCAGTTTGTGAATTTTCATCACGTGATACATTTATGATTTGTGTACCTTTCTAAATGTATGTTATACGCATTAATAAGTTTACTGGGGGACAGAAAGTTATATACATGCCTCTAGAAGGCATGTATATAGGTTACCAAGAGAGATATGAGCACCATCCAACACACACTTTACTGATCAAATGGCGTCCAAGAGCCTGTGTATGGGGTCAGCCAGTGGAAGCAAAACTGGGAGGAAATAAAGATCCCCAATCAGCCGGGATGTAAGGCTCTGGTTAGAACAGCTCCTTTTGGCGAGCAGTCCTTGACTCAGTCGGCCCACCTTTCCCATTTCTCTCTCTCCTTTTCCATCTCTAGTTCTTCTGCACGAGAATAGGGTTGGAGAGAGACAGCTCACATTGGACTCACTCCATCCCAAACTGTGTTTCCTAACCACCTCCCAAGTCAGGATGCCAAAGTCTAACAAGCAGCTTTCTGGGGGGAATGCAGTGCCAGGAAGACCAACTCTAAAGACCAGAGAAAACAGAGGCAGGTCACCAATGTGTCCGCCAAAGCTCTTCATGGGATAAACAAATGTGAAGACATTGGGAAAACATGTTCTTTCTGTCAGTAAGAAACTTGAGGCCCTGTCCTTCACCCTGCTATCAATCAAAGTATCTTGGTGACTTCATCTCAGAATAAATATACGCTCTGATGACACTTGGGTCTTACCTGTGGACTATAAAGTCAAGATTTAAGAACAATGTGATGCAGGAAGCTTAGGGATTAATTAGGATTATCGAAATTCATCCTTAGATCACCAACTAAGCTCTGATTTAATGCCAAGTTCTTTCAAACGGGGGAATGCGCAGAACCATGTGACTGGCCTGTAGAAAACTGGAGTTGACCCTCTGTGACCCCCTTAGAACATGTGTCTTTAAAGTGTCCCCTCCATTGTCTGGCCCCCTGTGGCATTTCATGAGTCAGAATGTCCCAGGGACGGAGATACCTCCTGAGCTACCAATATGCTGGTGACCATTTTGAATCCTCACTGGGCACTTGTTGATGTAGCTTCCTGGTCATGATCACTCTGGGTGTTTTTCCAGACCATGTTCAGGATCAACTTCCCTGCAATGCCCTTCCAATCACCCTTTCCCCCTCCCTGCCCCTCCCCATGGCACCTGTGCCCCCTAGACACAGTTCTATCACTGCAGGGCTCACATGATGGCATAATTCCTTCAGTGGCTTTCACCCCTACTGGACTTTGACCTTTACAAGGGTGGGGACAGTAACTTATACATGTTATCCACAGCTCCCTGCACAGTACTTAGTATCTTTATTGCTCCTTCTGATAACACATGTAATACAAGGCAATATAAAATTCACATCTCAGTAAGATACAGAGTGTAGGCAATGAAACTTCCCCCAGAATCTTTCTGTCACAAGATAACCACTGCCAGTTTGGTGCGTATTTTGTCAACAATTTGTGTATCAAAAAATATAAATTATTAATAATTATAGTTTTTCCTGAAGATGAAACCATTGCCTACATGCTGTTTTGCAAACTGCTTTTACCACTAAGTAGCATAAGATAGGAGCACACTTCCCTCATGAAGTCCATGGCTCTGCCTTATTCATTTTAACAGTTGCACAGTACTCCATCTTTGGGAGGTCCTATAGTTTACTTACCTACTCTTCTACGGAAGGACTTCTGCATTATATCCATTTTCCTTGTTATACAAACAATACCACTGTAAACTTTTTTGTGCGTATCTTTTTGTGCCCACAGGGAGTATCTTTCTGGGTTACATTCTAGAGCTTGAAAGTCTGGGTCCTTACCGCTCTCCTTTCCCTCTGCAGAGAACTGGTGCAGTGTCCGTAGCACCAGTGCCCCAGAAATGATTAACTGACCAAACAATGGGAGTCAATAAAAGAGATGGTCCTAAGAATACAATTTCTGTACCACTGCTAAAGCAGCTTTTGGAAACTGGCCCCTTGTGTTGTATGTGGTCCCTTAATATACGAGGATACACATGACAAACTCCTTCCCGCTAGGCTAAAGGCAAGGTCTTATTTGAATTTGTTCAATTCAGCAAATATTTTGAGCCTACCCTAAGCTAGAAGCAGGGCATACAATTACCAGCTGTATGTTCTGGTAAAAATTTGATGACTCCTGCTGAAATACCAAGCATCGTTACTAGCTTATTTCCCTTTATGCCTCGTTTGCTAGGAAGTTCAACACTCAGTGCTGATAAGAACTCTCTTTGGCCTCAGATTCTGCTATATGCAGTTGCCCTCCTTAGTGTTCATTGCATTGCTTTCTTACGTTTTTTTAACCCATATTTCTATAGTTCTATTGTATATGCAACTGAATTCAAATTCATGTCAAGGGGAATAACAATAACTAATTACTTTATAAAGAATTTACATGTGTCATTTCATTTAATCCTCAATTTTTAAAAGTTGTCATGAAGGTAGGACAGGGATTACCACTGTCATCTCAGATTTTCAGTAAACCGAGAATCAGGAAGACTAAGTGACTCACCCAAGACAACATGGCCAGGAAAACACAGCTTTGAGAATCTAACCGGGGTCTCATAATTTTGTAACTGAAAAAAAGAAAGAAAAATGAATTTATGCACCGAGTCAATATGAACACGCTTTACAGTGAAATACACTCACCTTCTCTCACCCAGGCACCCACCTTCTCTAAATAAACAAATAAGAAGTTCTTGGGGGGAGAGGCAGGGGAAGCAGAAACCTGCCTCAGTATGTACCGAGACTAACAGTGCCCTCCACCATCACACACGTCGCGGTCTTTAACCGTGATTTCTCACTTTGCACCACAACACAGCTATTTCTGTCTCTTATGACTCCACCTAATTATTCCAGAATCTCCCAGAAATGTTAACTCACATGGCAGAAGGAGTGAAGAGGGAGGTTGGGGGAGGGGCTTATGTAGGGAGAAGGATCAGGGGGGTGGGGAGGGGAGAGAGAGAGTAAAAGGATAGAGTCAGCCAGTGAAAGACCCTTTCCAATGTCCAAACAAAACCCTTCCTTTTCTCCTTTGCTTTGCTATTTTGATGGCTGGGAGGAGTATGCTTTTTACACTGTGGCAATACAAATAGAACTAGGAGCTACATTTCACAATTTATGTAGCGGTTTCAGATCATTTTGAAAATCTATTAGAGTTGCAACAGTTAAAATTTTTTCCTCCCAGGAGAGTTTTTAGGAGGCATGGACCTGCTACCCTCCCAGCATCATGTATTTATGACCCGTATCCTGGGCATTTCACAGGCTGGTTTCTATTAATTTGCCCTACCAGCCTCTCTGAATACTTGACTCAGGGCTTTTCCCTGCTCATCTCTGGTATCATTCTTCTTTTTCCGTGGAGCTTGCTTACCTGGCTCTCCATTGACTTTTGAAACCTGTGGATCATTCTCTAGATGAGACTTCAGATGGGCTGTCTTCATCCGCTCCCTAGCTCATGACAAGCCCTGGTACCATGGTGCCTCGTGACCACTGCCTGCTGCCCCAGCTCTGTAGACTCTAGTGTCCGATGGTGATGGTTAATTGTATGTGTCAGGGTCTCTTTCACCCTCTCTCTCTCTCTCTCTCTCTCTCTCTCTCTCTCTCTCTCTCTCTCTCTCTCTCTCTCTCTCTCTCTCTCTCTCTCTCTCTCGTCCACTTTGAAGGGGTTTCAGACACCTATTATTCAAAGTCCAAGCTGGTGGAACAAGTGTTTGGCACTTTTGTGAATCCTGCATTGCAGCTGAAGTGGTAATGTTCTTTAGGTAAGGGACATTCAGAGTCAAGAAAAACTTGTTCTAGCAAATGGTGAAATTTCCAAAATGTATCTTTCTGGGACAGATCTGTGTTCCAAGCACAGTCTCACACATCACCTGCCTTCTCGACAGCTCCACCGGGGTGACAAAGCAGCTTCAGCTCCACAAGCGCAGAACCAAACTGGCCTTCTTCCCCACCTCCAACCATCTCCAGGTTCCCCATCATAGAAAATGGCATTTCTGTACGTTCAAAGAAGAAATGCTGGAGTCATTCTGACACCTCCTTCTCCCTCAGTCATGAATTTTACCTGCTGGACATTTCTCCAATATATTCTTTACTCTCCCACCTCACTACCCTTTCAAACCACCATGATTTCATGACTCAGCTGTAATGGCCTCCTGGCCAGTCTTCTCACTTCTCACTCTTGACTCTCTTCAATTAGCTTCAACATTAGAACGCGCTTTTAAGAACACAAACCATTGCATAAACGTTCCCATGGCTTCCTACTGCTTTTAGAATTAAGTACACAGATTTGGCTTTGGCTTACAGAGGCCTGCATAGGTCTGACCCCTGCAAATGTCTCCCCTAACATATTGGCCTTCTTTTGTTTGCTCAGATGCACTGTGCTTCCTGCCCCAGAGCCTTTGCACATGCTGCTTGTTGATATCTGCATGGAATGCTGGGCCCCTATTCAGGGTCACTCAGCCAACCCCTCATCATCCCTCAGGTCTCAGCTTAAATGGCACCTTCTCAAGGAAGCTTTCCTGACCCTCTGTAAAGAGCTCTCCCAGCATCTTGTACTTTTTCATAGTATTTATGAAAAGGTAATCATTTCTTAAATAATTTATTAAATGCCTATCTCCCCCTCCCTCACCCCAATTCCCAAACTGTAAGCTCAGTGAGGGCAGAGACTATACCAGATGATATCCTACTTTCTATGTATGCAACTGTGAACAAGATAGACGCAAAGAAAAACACTCAGTAAAGGTCCTTGGGAGGACAGATGGGAAATAAAGAGGGAGAATCAGTGAGAAGGACAGTTGGTTCTTTTTTGAACAAATTTCTCCTTTATGTTTGGAATACAGGAAAAATAGTTTCCTAGATGACTTGAAGGAAAGTTGTTTTTGAAGAAGTATGTGCATTTGTTGTTTTTGAAGAAGTATGTGCCTTTGTGTACATATAAATATCAATATATTTTCTTTCTTCCTCATTACTTTAATAAGGAAATCCAAAAAATCCAAGCTTAGGCTTACACATAAAACTTGACAAAAATGGAACCCTTTGAAGGAAAGGCATCAATTAAAAATCAAGACCATGTTCAGAAAACTCAACTCACTATGGCAAACCACCATCTTCCTGGATTCCAAATAACAGGAATAAACAAAGAACTGAAGAAATCCCTGGTGTCTACTGCACTTTTTGTGTGATAATCTTCTTTTAATAACTTTTTTTTCCCCTCTTCCAAAAACCACACAGGTCCTTTGGGGACACTAAAACTTTTCCAGATCTTTGGTGGCATCAGTGTAGTTCTAGAATTCATTGCTGTGGGACAGCATCGAATCTGTCAACTGAAAATGAGAAATGTCCAAACAGCTCCAGATTAGAAAGTCTGTGCAGCAGGGTTCACACCAGTCCAATGTTACCTGGGCTCAGGGCTGCTGAGGGTAATGAGACCACATGACAAACATCCAAACACATCCATTCCACAACCAGCAACCCCGCCACAGCTGTCACCCTGAGAGATCAAACACTCCTAATATACAGCTGCTATCCAAACCACCTTTGCAACTATCTTTACGTACATAACCTAAAAGTAGTACATGGCTACTTTTACCTGTTGAGGTTCAAAGAATGAGGCCTGGGGGAAGTGTCTAAAAAACATTTGGGGTCAAGCCTGGTGCCTAACTGGAAGGTCAAGCAGAGTAACATAATATTTTGGTTTTCATAATACCTCCTACATATTATCAAGGACATAGAAAGTCTCTTATCTCACTTGGCTTTTCTACAGGCACTGCCCAAAGAGGACTCCTTTTCTGCTTGCATTTCTCAAAAAATTGTCTTGAGCTGTAGCAGCATGTAAGAAAACTGCCCTTACGTTTTCCATGGAAGTAATGGACCACCTGCATTAGAATCATGGGGTCGAGGGAGCTAGTCAAAATGCAGATTTCACAGCCCCATTCTGAACGTGAGGAAATTAAAATGAATCCACTGATGGAGAATAACAAGGGAGCCCAAGGAGGCTTCTGACAGGACCTAAAGAAGAAGAGGCACTGACCTGGGAGAAGGAGGATGCAGAGTGCTTGAGGCAGGGGAAACCAACGCAGGAAGACTGCATGGGGGCATGCTTCAGAGTGGAAGGGGGGTGTAATGGGAGGTGGGTGAGAAGGAAACCAGATAGGATGGGGCAGAAGGGGCGGGCTGGGAATGGCGAGTCCTTGAAGAATCTTAAGCAGTCGAGTACCGTGGGTGGTTTGTGTTTTGTAAAGACTGCTCTGATGCTGAGTGGAGAAGACATTTGGAGGGGCAAGAGACAAACTCAGAAGACCATGCAGATGTGGATGAGGCTAGTAAAAGTGGAAACAGAGAAATGTACAAGTCCCAGGGATGAGGTGGAATTGACACACACTCACAGACTGAAGGTCAGGGTAAGGGGGAGGAAATTTGGGACAACAGCCAATTTTGCAGCTTCTACAAGGGGAGAGCAGTGCCTTTTGCTCAGATGGGCAAGGCTGGGCATCAAGACGTCCCCTCGGACCTGTTCAATGTGTTGGGTCTTACCTGTAAGGTGGAGATAATTCCACCAGCCTGAATGGCTTTTGTAATGATTGGAGATAATACATGCAAAGTTCTTTAAGAAACAGTAGGAGCTCAATTAATAAAAAGTATTTTTTTAAATTAAGCATCAGAATATTTGTTGGTACACTGGACACGTTTAGGCTATAGTTCTTCCTTTTTCTTCCTAAAAACACCATTGTCTTGAAGCTAAACTGAATAATGCCCGCCACACAAATCCAACCTCAGAGATCTCGCACAGATTTTCTCTGCCTTCACCTAACTCCAATGTCCAATACCTGACACCACACACTTGATTCACTTTGTCCTACTTTGTTGTCAGGAAACATCAGAACCATAAGAATTATGTTCCCAAGGACAAGTGTGTGGACGCAGCTCATCAACTGTCAATCTCACATGCCAATGGCTTCTCCCCCCTCTTTGGTCTTACCTCTATACTTCAAGCCCACGAGTCTTCTCAAGGTTTCCCAGTACAGAGCCAACCATCACAATTTCACCACCCCTGAGACTTAAAGACGTTGCAGAGAAAATTAATCTCACCCTTCAATGGAGAGCCAAGGAGACCCTTGCCCCTGGCAATGAGACAAAGTAGGTGCTCACGGGGAAATCCCTGAAGTCCATTTTAAATGTCTTAATGTGATCAAGAATACAGCCCTGTTCACACCAGGAGAATTCAGATGGGCTCTGAGCAATTAAGCAGTTCCAAAATTGTTTGCTGGAAGAACAGGAAGAGTCACTGGGGGAGCAAGCAACACCTGATCCCCGACACTGGGTGACAGTTCAGCTTCTGTGCCTTTCATCAGATTTCGGGAAAGTAGGCTTGACATCAAAAGCCTTTGGCTGCCAGAAGAGGAGGAAAGTGAAGATCATAGCTGAAGGGACAAGTAAAGCCAGAAAAAGAAACCATTCAATAACTCCAAAGCACCTAGAAAATGACATGATTGGGGACAGAGGCTGAGAGTTCATCACATCAGCCTCAGCAAGGACCAATCAAGCCTGTCTGCTCCAGGACCACAAGCACAGGGGAGTGAGTGGCAGAGTAAAGCCTTTGGAACTCTCAAGAGCCGGAGAGCTCAACCCAAAGGAGGGAGCAGTCCTCGCCAAGGGACCAAGCCATTACCATCCAGCCATAACAACCGGATGCAGGTGGAGGGGTGGCAGAGGGCAAGAGCAGGCTGGCAGAGGTGCTGCTAAAGAGGCTGCCAGCCCCTCCCCATCCATCCTGATGGAATGGACTTCCCAGCTCTCCAGGTAGATTGCCTGCATGCTGGCCTCTCTAATCAGGGAGAAGGCAAGGGTCAGGCTCAACCAACATGCAGCGTCACTGGGACTGGTACAAATGTCATTCTACGACTGTAGTCACTTGTCAAAGGAATGTGAGACAATCCCATTGTCTTCTCTCCAAAACATCTGCCACAGGGCATTTAACCCAGGCCCTGGTCACAGTGTCGTATCACCAGCATCATGCTAAACAGAAGGGTGTCAATCCCATTTATAAATTATCTTCCAACCCAAAGCCATTCAAACATTCGATAACCTTGATGATCCCCTGTCAGGACTGCAACTGTGGAAGGAAGTCAACACACAGCAGAGTAACAGTAGAAGTAAGCCTTTCCAGCCTTTCCTTTGGTACGGCTATTACCAAAGGAGCGTGACTCGTGTCTTGTCAAATGAAGTGTGAAGAGGCAGGGGTTGAGGAGTTTTTATTTTTCATTTGATTTTTTGAGACACAGCAGGATGTAATCAGCTTATGAGTTAAACAGAGACATCTGTCTGGTTCTACTTGAGACCTCCCAGCTTGCTGTACTTAGCCCAGAGCCCTTTTTAATAATAGGATAAAGATTCGGAAATATGCATAAACACCAGAAGATGGAGAGTGGAGCCACCCCTTTTCCATTGCCCTCCCCCCACTTCCCCTCAATCACTGATTCCCCTGCTCTCTCTCCAACAGGTGAGAACTGACAGCCTGTCTACAGCCAAACTACATCTAAAGGTCATGGCGCCTGGAGGGGCAAGAGGGGGAGCTTCCAGAAAAAGGAGGGGAAAAGTCCTTCAAGATTGGGGTCTTCCCTGTACTGCCCTGGTTATGGATTCCAAATACTGCTGCCACTATTGGACACCAAGGGCCTGGAAGAAGTATTCAATTGGTCATTCAATAGGTATTTATTGAGCACCTACTTTGTGCCAGGCCCTTTGCTAGATGCTCAGGAGATAAAACACGATAGATACGCAAGTGACATGCAAGTGCGGATAGAGAACAAAAACAAACCAGCTCTATTTGTAGTTTTTTAAGGAACCTCCATACTGTTCTCCATAGTGGTTGTATCAATTTACATTCCCACCAACAGTGCAGGAGGGTTCCTTTTTCAAAGAGAAAAACAAATACTGTATGCTAACACATATATATTGAATTTAAAAAAAAAAAGGTACTGATGGACCTAGTGGCAGGGCAAGAATAAAGACATAGAGAATGGACTTGAGGACAAGGCGAGGGAGGGGGAAACTAGGGCAAAGTGATAGTAGCAACAACATACATACACTACCGAATATAAAATAGTTAGCTAGTGGGAAGCAGCAGCATAGCACAGGGAGATCGGCTCGGGGCTTTGCAATGACCTAGATGTGTGAGATAGGGAGGGTGGGAGGGAGGCTCGAGAGGGAGGGGATATGGGGACATATGTATGCATACGGCTGATGCACTTTGTTGTACAACAGAAACTAACACAGTCTTGTGAAGCAATTATACTCCAATGAAGATCTATTAAAAAAAGCACACAAATGAGAAAGGTTAGATGCAGAAAAGGTTAAGGACTATGGGGGAGACAGAGTGATGGAAGAGAGGGTCACTGGGGGCTGGGGGCTTGCTACAATAGCCAGGGAGGGCCACTCTGAGCACATGACACCTGGGGCAAAACCTGGAGGCTATGAAGAAGGCAGGTTTCAGCAAAGGGAGCAGAAAATGTATCACTGGCGTCAGTAGGCATAGCGATGGAGCCGTTCCCAGCCATGCAAGGTGAAAAGAGACAACAGACAGATGTAAGGAATTACTCACAGGGCAGTTCTGACTCATCCACATGCATGGCACTGTGCGCACTTGTACATGCATATTTGCATATAAGACGTCCCATGTTCCTTCCACGGCTAGAGCGCCCATCTGGCTTTATTTAGCAAGCCCAAGGCAGATCCAGAGCATGTAAATAAATGGCCAGATGAATCTATCAACCCAGTTCACAGGCCACGGAAAATCATCCTGCACTAACAACAGGGCTTCCTGCTCTTCTACACTCTGAGGGTAGCATCACCTGATGCTCCTGTTGTATTAGGGAAACCTACTGGGCATGCACGGAGAGCAAGGCACCTTTCCTCCAAACGCTCTGGAGCAGAGACAGAGCTCCCTCACATTTTACAGTGAGCTTGGGGCTGGATTTATGCTGGGTCATTGTGCCCCATTAAGGTTGCCATGGTTACACCAAGCCCGTGTTACCTGGACTTTTGATGTGCTGGTTGCAGGGGCAACAGCTGCTTTGCTTCTTCTGTAATTTGCCAGGAAAGTGGCAGAGAGGCTCGAGGTAGAAATGCTGGATAGGACCCCAGGGTTTAGAGAGACTGCAGGTGGACAGGGCACACCCCCTTCCAATGAAAAAGCAAGGCTCTTCCCTAAATCCACTGGCCTGTGAACGCCAGCAGGGCAGGGACCCAGACTGATAAATCTTAGTCTCCCCCAGCACTTAAAACAAGACCTGGTGCATAACAAACTCTCAATAAGCGTGACTGATTCATTTTGTGGCAAGGGAAATATTCCTAAAAGAATTCAAACGAAGAATCCACCTCGGGCACTACCTTCTTTAGAAGTCAAGGGGTAATGAAGAGGTTACAAGGAAAACTATGTGGCTCTCACTGCAAACTGGAGATCCCAGCGAGTGAAATTTCTCCACATAAGGGAAAGGCTCTGAAGACGTGGGAAGGGAGGCAAGTCAGTGTCAGCCTTCCGAGAAGCAGACAACAAGACAGCGTTAGATGAGCAGAGGTTTATTTAGGGGAAATGCCTGTAAAGGATAAAAGGGGAGGAAGCAGGAGGGGAGAGAAGAGCCTTCAGACCATGATGCGGGCCTAACCCCCAGGAGAGGAGGCGGTGTGGGGGGGAGGGAAAATTAGACTTCAGGGCAGCTCCCGGAAAGCCTTGGCCAGGCTGATGGAAAGGCTCTGAGAAAAGGCTGTCTGTTAGAAGAGTCCCACGCTGAGGAGGAATGGCCAACTCTAGTGACCCTGCTGCACTCAGTCAGGGGCCGGGTGGACACAGGGGAAATGTGGTCTCACCATGAACATGGCGGGGAATCGAAAGGCAGGCAGCTGAGGCTGTGCAGCAGCTGTGCCCCAGCAAGGAGATCCGAGCAGGGCACCTCCATGACCCCCCAGAGTGGGGGGATATTTGGGTGGGAAGGGGAGTCTGGAATCAACATGGCTGGAGGCGTGGGGAATGTCTTCAGGCCACAGAGGCAAGATGAGGAGGTGGCTGGGAGGCTGTGCCTATCCTGGCTGGTTGCCTGCCAGTGTGTGCTCTGCCCTTCCTGCTGAAACCCAGAAACACCCTAGACTCCCGTGCAGCTGGAAGCGGCCATGTGACCCAATTCTGCCTGGAGAGATGGAAGTATGGAAGCAGAAACCTGCTGGATGTTGATAAAAAGGGACCAGCTAACTGGCAACGTGACATGCTCTCCTCTCTTCCCCTCCTTCCTCCAGAATATGGACCTGAGGCCCGCAGGGGAAGCAGTCCTCTCGCTACCATGACATGATAAGCCTGAGCATGAAAGCCATGTGCTAGAGATGGCAGAGCACGAAGACAGAGGAAGCCAGGAAAACCTCCACCAAGGTGGAGCTGCTGCCCGTGGGAAGCCCACCTCCAGAATCCTTGTTATAAGAGAAAAATAAACTCCCATGGGATTAAGCCCTGTGAGTCAAGCTAGCACTCCCTGCAGCCAAGCCCAAGTCCCAAAATAATCCGGAGGAGATGCAGACGGAGAGTGAGCAATGGGACTCCTTGTCCTTGGACGAGACGTTCAGTGAAATCCCCTCCCCGATGCCTTTGGAGAGCCTTGGCAGGGTCAGAGAGGGGCTTCTGGAGGGAGGTGGGCATGAGAGAGTTGCTCCGTGTTTAAAGCATGCATAGGGCAAGAGAAGAGGCTGTCCAAAAGAAGCAGTCACCTGCACTATAAATGAACGACTCCCAAACCCTGCCCTCAAGTAGTTTACAATCTAAGTGAGGGGAAAAAAGCACAGAAATTCTACCTTAATCTAAACATTAATCTTTACATTCTGTGGCTTCGTCCCCAGGCCACTCTTACCCCCATGCCCACCACCCATGACAGACATCAGCAACAGTCTCAGGACTTTCCCCTTTGGGCCTAGGGAAGGCCTGGCATCCTCCCTGGCCTCAGGCAGCCCCTACCACTCAGGTGAGGTTGGCCCTTGAAATGAGACCTATTTACCTGGCTGGATGTCATCTGCAAACTTGAAGATTTTAGGCCACGGAAAAGAAAGCTGCAACATGCTTTTTCCTCTCATCTCAACAGACTTAAGTAAGACGATTTCCCCCTAGGGATCCCCAGAATATGATTTGCCTTTCAGATACCGGTGAACATGAAACAGGCACCCAAACCCACCCATCTCTTTGTGGCTAATGTTAGAAAGTGATCCAAGTGATCCAGTCCTTCCTCTGGTCACCAGAGGGGGAACTCCTGCTTCTGAAGCTCTGGGAGGAGGGCTAGACCAGGGCAATCACCGTGACAAACACTGTACATTCTCAGTGATGGAAAAGATTTCCAGGCCACACTTCACTTGTCACAATATCAATCTCAGAATGTTAGCAAAGACGTTCACTTACCATCACTGCTCCGTGGGTCAAGCACTGGAAATCTGATCAGTTCTGTGTTCTATGAAGGCATGGCTCATGGTCCAGAAAGTTAATTAAGGCCTCCAAAGGAAACAGAAAATTCCAGTCTTTAAAAAATGAAACCAACTGCCCTCCCCTCCCCTCACATCCCCAGGAAACTCACCTGGAATCAATCTTCTCATCTAAGTGCAAGTTCCACAGCCTTTTCCAATTGTCACAACAAGAAGAAGTTCCCCATGGACTTTTTCAGTTTTTCTTCAATCTGGAGGGAAAAAAATGATTAATAATCATGTAATTACATTTCCAATTCAATGACCATTATCACTGGATGGGACCACCTCGGGGCTTCAAAGATGAAGTCCATCTGACAGTGAAGAGTTTAGTAAAGGGGTGTCCCTGGTGATGAGGGGAGGCTTCATGAGAGTCACAGTCACCACCTGGTTATATGATTGGAGTCCTACCCTTTTGCACTTTTTTCTTTTTTGTTGGGGGGGGGGTACAGAGCAAACAAAAGACAGAGTATTTATTTGGGAAACAATAGTTTCAAAATTATCCTGAAACCAGAATCTATGGGCCAGAATACACCCCCTAAGCAAATGAGTGAGGTCCTCATTAATTGCTCACTTATTAAATAAAACTTTTAATTAACTGACGGTGTAGTGTTTTCCCACATTTCCATGATAAGAATCACTTGGAGTGCTAGAGATTAATTCCATTAACTAATACATGGGGCCTGGGATGGGCCAGTAATTTGGAAATTTTAATTTTACAAATACTTCCAGGTGATTTTAATGATCAAGGAACTTTGGGAAACACTGATGAAACGTGCTTTTCTGCTTTCTTTGCAGATTTTAAGTCTTGAACACCTGGTCCCAGAATGACTCAGTGAAAAGTCTTATCCAGTCCAGCTCTAGGAAAGGAAAGTAAGTCTTCTGAACATTTGGTTCGTTGATTCCTAGAAGACACTGTTTCTCATCTCCATTTCCGGCCCAGCTCTTCTAGATCAGGTTTTTCCTTGAGTTGAGGCATGGCAGTCCAGTCATTTTTAAAGAGTGGTTTCTTATTAAAGGATTATCACATTTAATTAAATAACCTTTTCTTGCTTTTGTCTTGTTCCCTTTTCCCCTGAAACTTCTGTTAAGAAGTTAGGGTGCTTTGTATAGACTCAATAGTCTGGCCTTTCCACCTGAAATCTCATACTGACGACCCCCTGTATACCAGCCTGGATCTCATTGTTCTCTTTAACAGGTCCCACTCCCTTTGGCGTCCCGGTCAAGATAATACCTCCTTCTTCAAGTTCATTATCTTCGAAACGTAGCTGATGGTATAGGAGGATGGAAAAAAATCATGAAGGATATTTCACCCGCCTGCCTGAGTTAGCCATTGACTTTGAGCCAGAGCTTCAGGCTTTGAGGGTCAGGAATCTTCTCTTTGGGCACCAACACTCTGACAGGGCAGGAGGCCGTGGAGCTCTTGGCCTGAGTCGCAAGCAGCCCCTTCTTCTTGCACTCTTCCTGCATGTCCCTGGCGGTCTCGTCCAAGCACAGAGCGTAGCCGGCCACACAGTCCACGACCGCGGCCTCCTGGCCGGCGCAGAAGCGCTTGCGCATCACCACCCCCAGCTGGAGCTCGTGGTGCAGGCTATACGCGTAGGTGGGCACGAGGACCCGCGAGCGCAGGCAGTGGAGGCTCCGGGGAAGAGCTCCGGCTGGCTTTCTCTGCAGGGCTGGCTTTCTCTGCAGGGCGCTCTGCATCTCCCCGACAGGGGCCGCGCGGCTCCTGCCCGAGCACACGATGCTCATCCCCCACCCTCAGGAGCGGGACGGCGGCCTGGCGGCTGCCGCGCTCCTACTCGTGGCCCCCGGAGTCACGTGGACTCTGCCTGGCCGGCCATCGGACGCCTACAGCTGCCCAGAGAGGACCGACTACCTCGGAGCGCTGTCCCCGACTCTGACCTCGGTGCCTGGGAGCCGCTGTCTGGTGGCTCCCTGTGCGCTGCCCGGCCTGGGGACGCAGCCTGGTCCCCGGAGAGAGGCGGAGGCTCCGGCGCAGCTCTCCAGCCGACGCTGCCTCTCAGGGGGCCCTCAGCAGCCCCACACCGGGCCTGCAGACTTTTTCTGAGAAGAAACCCACGTGAGAGAGTGGCATGGACATATATACACTACCAAGTGTCAAATAGAGAGCTAGTGGGAAGCAGCCGCATAGCTCAAGGGGATCAGCTGGGTGCTGTGTGACCACCTAGAGGGGTGGGATAGGGAGGGTGGGAGGGAGACGGAAGAGGGAGGACATGTATGCATATGGCTGATTCACTTTGTTATAAAGCAGAAACACACCATTGTAAAGCAATTATACTCCAGAAAAGATGTTAAAAAAAATAAAAGACCAAACTTACCTCTCTTAAGCTGAACAGACGAAATTAGGAAAAGAGAGGCAGACAGGAGCTGGTCCCATAGAAAATGTGCCTAAGAGAAGGTGATCCAAAGGCAGGCTGCTGTGCTCTGCTCTCCCTGCGCCACTTCCCGAGGCTCCTGCCAGCACCCGCACGGCTAAAATACCATCTCCAAGCCCAGAAAGCCTCACTTCCGGCTTGAATGCCCAGCTCCCTCATCAGGACTTAAATATCCTAGCCATTTGCCCCACCTGCTTAGTTCAGGTAGTAACTGCCCATCACTGACTTACCTCCTTCACAACCTCCGCTAAGCTGTGTCACCTGTGCCGCTATCTAGTGGGAACTCCTGTGTGTTAACCTGGCAAAGCAACAGCCCCAGTTACTCAATCAAACACTAGTCTAGGTGAAAGCATCTGTAGATAGGATTAAAGTCCGTAATCAGTTGACTTTAAGTAAGGGAGATGATCCCAGATGATCTGGATGGATCGATTCAATCAGTTCAGACACCTTGAGAGCTGAGGTTTCCCAGAAGCAGAAGGAATTCCCCCTGTGGAAGCAGGTTCAGCCCAGCCTGCCCTCCCTGACCACCCACCTATGGATTTCAAGCTCACCTAGCCAGACCCACACCTATGTGAGCCCCTTGCAATAAATCGCCATACATATCTCCTCCTGCCTCTGTTTATTTGGTTGAACCCTGACTGACGCATATGACACATCTAATTAAAAAGGTTTTCTTTCAACCCACTCACCTTATTTTACTAAAAGCAATGTATTTTGTGCACAAAATGTAAGTAGAAAACCAGTGCCACCTGCCATAATGGAAGGAAACCATAAAGATAAATACAATAAAAACAAAAGCAGTGTCATGGAATTCCAGCTGGATGCTACTGCCTGCCAAAGGCGCTGAGCGTGAGGCCCATCCTGCTAGTGTCAGAAAGAAAATGAGAGAGTGGTGATTTGGTGCTGGGATGTGCTTCCATCAAGGACAAAGTCTTGGGGAGATGCTGACCAGAAGGACTGATAGAGAACAGGGGACGGAATACACTTCTCACCATGAGCTCTCTGGAATTTAATGCTACCGCTGTGTATATCCCATCTGAATTCTCTCCTGTGCAACCAGAAGTTCCCATCCAACACTTGCAGATACAACACTGCAGGTTGTGGAAGGGTGGTCTGGGAGCCCACAGATCTCCTTCCCGGTGATCGCTCAGTGTCCGGAGCAAGTGGTCCTGGTTCAACTGCAGGGAGTTGCCAACCCCAACCGTGAGGACAGCAGAATCAGCCCACCTGCCTCATGTTTCCTATGCACCCGAGAACAGAGCCCAGCAGAAGGCTCCCTAGTGACATATTAGGGTGGCAAGTTCATGCACCTTCCCTGCTTCCCAAGGAACTCGCTCTGTGCCTGTCCGCTCTGCCAAGGTTCTTTGGGGGCAGATTCGTCATGTACAGGAATCAGATTCACAGCACACAGCAGAGCTTTTTTCTAATCTTCCACCTGTGTAACTGGATTACTTCTTGTTTGACAATTGGCTCTAATTGCTCACCACTAACCTGTAGGAAGCCAAGCCTGCGGAAAGACGCAAGAGGTGCTCCTGAGTCAGGAACTGTATTATATTTGGTCAGGCCCAAAATAGGCCAAATAATGGAAGGAAGACGGACTGAGGGTTCAAATTCCAGTTCCGGCACTTCCCAGTGGAGAGATCTTAAATTACACAAATTCTCTGACCCTCAGTCTCTTCGTCTATGAAATGGGCCCAATAATAGAACTGTGGTGGATGCCTGATATTTTGTCTTCTTTGGATTAAAGGGCCCCAGTTTTCTTTGGGTGTACCATCCCTTCCCAGTCTCACTTCATATGCTATGGATGGGGTGGACCTTACTCCTCCTCAAAGGACCCGGTATAAGCACATGACCCAGCTCTGGCCACTCAATCTAGTCTACCTCCCTGGTTCAGGTTTGAAGACTACCTTTGGAGCATGCAACCAAATCTAGTACACTCAGAGTGACTGCTGGAGCCACTAAGCAAAAGCACTTTCTTTCTATTTGGGCCTCTACGCTGGGAGGATATAAGCCAGAGCCACTCTCATAGAGAGTTTCTTCTGAGAACAAAGTCAATATAAAGGCAGGCAAAGCAGTATGAGGAGAGAGAGGTCTGATCATATCATTTGAGCACCTGGATACAGCCAGGCCTAAAGCTATCCAGATTTATCCCAAAGACTTTTTTTTTTTTTTTTTTCAGTTTCATCATCCAATAAAACTAGCTTGGAAATTGAAGAGAGCTGAGTCAAGTTACTCTCACTTGCATCCTCACTAGGTAATTACACTTCCTAGGAAGATATGAAGGTCAAATGAGACGCTATAAAATCACTGAGCACAACTTGATGCACAGTAAGCACTCGATAAATACTAGCTGCGGTTTTGGTCTCAGTGGAAATAAGGCACCTAAAGTACTTCTCCAGTTGCTCGCACAGGGTGAGCTTATTCAATAATGGCGGTAGTTACTTCTCCATAGTAACCCCCTTAAGCACCATTTCATTCATCCAGCAGCCCAACCAGCCAGTAGGCTCGCGTGAGCATATTGCTGAAGCTCCATATTTCAGGCTCCAGACATAAAAGGTTAATAAACCAAAAAACTATTTTTTGTAAGTGGCAAAGTTCATTGTAGTCACCACCCAGCTCTGTGTGGTTTGGTGGACCTCGGCAGAGCTGTTCAAAATGGGAAAGTCATTTTGCTACCGATCAAATCAAGACAAGCTCTGAAAGGTAACCATCAGGCTCCTGCAGAAGCTGAACTTTTTTAAAAGGAAAAAAAGGACCAAGGAAAAAATTCATCTTGTTTCTAAAATCCAGATTTAGACACTGCCAAGAGTTATGCATGACACACAACCCCACTACATCTTGATGACAAGAAAGATTTAATAATTACTTTTTTTTTTTGAAGGTTGATGTACTTAACCATTCTTCCAAAAATACCAACGAAGGTGGGGAGAGGAAGGAGCAGATGGAAAGTGACAAAATGTGTCAATTGCCAACATCATTTCACAACACCAGCAGTCAGAAGAAGTCAGTTTCCAAGTGAGGGAACTGCCATCTTTGGATCCAGCTACCATTGGCAGATTTCACCTGTACCTGTTTCAGACGAGCCCCCTGCTTTAAAAGACAAAAAAAAAAAAATCTGTTAAGGGAAATCATTACGGAATGATGTTGCTAGATAAACTCTTTTAAAATAATCTTTTGAAGGCTTCTGAATTCTTCCAAGGTCTATGTCATGGGCAGGCAACTTATGACCTTGGCTTTATCTTGTTAGGGTAAGGACAGGAGGGAGGTAAGAAATTAATATTTATTGAGTAGCTACCATATAAGTTCTCTCCTTTAATCCTCACCCCCACCGCATAAGATAGGTAGAGAGTAACCCCCTTGTAAAGATCTTGGGTTCTAAATAGCTAAGCAATTAAGGTCACACTAGAGATGACAAAGACGGTCTTTGTCAGACTCCAAAACTTGTATGCCCAACACCACTGCCCACCCTATGAAATCTCTTTTCTCTCCCATTCTCCCAATTATTTTCTCTCCTTTTATTCCTTCTCTATAAGAACTGGAGCTCAGTGAGAACAGGAAACAAGTCTGTCCTGTTCAAAAAATATTTAAGGAAGGACACAGGAAAGCAAGAAGGAAAGTTGGTCTAGCCAAGCCACTGGTCCTCAAAAGTAGCCCCAAACCTGGGTAGATGTGATGACCAGCACTGTTTGAGTGGCTTCCCTCTGTTTTCATCTTTCAACCCTTTGAAGTCCATGAGGAGTCCATGTCGATTAGAACTTTCCAATCAAGCAAAATCTAAAAAACAGGAGAATGAACCTGAAGTTAAAATAACAGTTGTTGTTTTTCGACCTAGGTGCTTAGCATCTACCTAGCACTTTTTTTAACCATTTCATTTATATTAACTCAGAGAATCTCTATAGCAATATTATGATGTAGGTACTATTATCTCCACTTTACAGATGAGTAACAAGGCCCAAAGAGGTGAAGCCATGTGACTGGGATCACCCAGCTAATAAATGGTATGAACCAAAGCAGCTGGCTTTGGAGCCCATTTGAAAACCCATCATGTGAGTCCTCAGTGGGTCAGCGTGTCCGATAAACTGTGTTCATCCTAGACTTCAGTCACATCAGGGCAAGAAGACTTTGCCTGAAGGAACAAGAAGTCCAGGAAAGGAGAAGAGGTGCAGAGTTGCCCACATCCTCTCCAAACAGAATAAACCAGTGTCAGGATGGCAAGGGGCTTCCCTTACAGCCGCCCATCAAATCATCCCCCTGCCCAATCCCCAAAGATTCACGTGAATCTTGGCCACGGAAGGTAAAATTACAGAGCCATTAAAATGAAAACTGCTGGAACCCTGGGCAGACTCAGGTGCTACCGAAGGCAGCCCCTGGATGCAGACATCATCCTCTGCCTCTTGGTGTTGGTCAGCCGGGCACAGACGGCTCAGCAGGGGCAGCCAGAAGACAGGAGGCAGAGCCGCCACTCTTGGCATCCCTGAGATGGGAAAACCAGAGTGGCAGAGACGGCAGGTGCCTTGGGTTACCAGGAGGCGAGCAGACGTGTTCATGAGTCCTTTAAGGGATGCTGGCGTCTCATAGTACACATGAGGTAGAGACAGAAATTCTTATTTGTCACTATCATCAAGACCCTACTTTTACCCTGGGCTGGTATCTACAATCTAGAATGTACAGTATCTTTATTGAGAAAAAAATATAACAATAAATCAAGCATCAGACAGGTATACATGCACATGTACACACACACGGGTTTTGTATGCAGGTGCATGTATAGACATGTGTAGTCATGCTTCACTTATCATTTTAAAAAGTATGTACATTTTCTTCTCCCCTGAGTCACAGAGTCGTTTGAAAAAGTAGAAAAGAAACTCTTACCTCTTGTGATTTCTTCAGTTTTCTGAACAGAGAGCTTCTTAGAAGAGTCATTCAGGAGAGAACCACTTGGAGCAACCTCTGGACACAACTCATAAAATGCATCTTGGCTGTTTTCAAGACCCTGCAGCAGCACCCCGCCCACCCCTTCTTTCCTACAGCCCTCTTCCTTGACGGCACACGTGCTTTTCCTTCAGTCCTCACGGGTACCTGCTTCACCTGCTCAATCTGCTTGTAAATCCCTTTGACTAAGGACCGGCTCGCCTACTTATTTCACTCCCATCTTAGTGACCAACAAACAGAGATGAACCCTCAAATCTTTACTCAACATGTGGAGGTTGAAATTTGAAAAGGAGATGCCCTGGAATTAGCTCTCTCCGTGTCATCCGTCCTCTTGTCTGCTTCACCCCTGAGAGGCACAATCTCCAATTCTGGAAGAATCTGTGGAGATGGCGTGAGCTGGAAACCAAACCAAGTCAGAGAAGCAGCGTTGAAAGGTGCCACGAAGCTCTCTCGTACCATCGTTCTTTCAGCAAATGTTAATTGAGCACTTAGAGAATGCTGGGCAATTCTTAAAACCCGGTAGAAGTGTACATATATACACTACCAAACGTAAGGTAGATAGCTAGTGGGAAGCAGCCGCATAGCACAGGGATACCAGCTCGGTGCTTTGTGACCGCCTGGAGGGGTGGGATAGGGAGGGTGGGAGGGAGGGAGACGCAAGAGGGAAGAGATATAGGAACATATGTATATGTATAACTGATTCATTTTGTTATAAAGCAGAAACTAACACACCATTGTAAAGCAATTATACCCCAATAAAGATGTTAAAAAAAAAAACCCAGTAGGAGGTCAAGCTATGAGATTAGCTTATTTTCGCAGTTGTCAATCTCTTCTCTTTTTGTCTGCTTTTAAATCATTAGAAATTTCACTCACATAGTGAATCAAAATCTTCCTCCTGATAACTTAAATCCTTTGATTTGGATATTAGTTTAAACTGCATTGTAATTAAATTATGAGGATTTAAGTGTAAAAACAAAACCTAAAAGGCATTGGGAAAAATATATAGGTGAACATATAATCTTAGGTTAGAAGAGATTTTTCTAGATATGACACAAAAGGAAAAATTGAATAAAATTTTTGATGGATTATAAAATAAAATTTTTATGGATTGGACAATATAAAAATTTGAAATATGCATACACTAACTCAAAGGCAAGAAGCAAACTGAAAAGAAATATTTGCAACCTGGATGGCAGATAAAGAGCTAATAGCCTTAACATTAAAAACGTTTAAAGTCAGTAAACAAAAGATAATACCGACAAAAAAAATGGGCAAAAACACAAATAGGCATTTGTAAAAAGAGATTAAAAATGCCAAATATGAAAGAAAAAATATTTAACCTCACTAATAATCCAAAACAAACAAATTAAAATAAGATACCACATTTCACTTATCAATCTGGCAAGTTATTTTAAACTCATAATACCCAGTACTAGGGAGAATGTGGGGAAACACAGGTACATTAGTGGCACAGCTAGGGAACAGTTTGGTCATATGCATCAAAAACAACAAAATAAAACCCTTTAAAATGTTCATAATCCTTTAAATCCTAGAACTTCCACTTCTAGGACTTTATATTAAAGAAATACTCAAGAGTGTGCACAAAAATTTATGTCCAAGGCTGTTCATTCCAGCATTTAATGTATTAGAGAAAAATTGAGAGGAAAAATGTACAAAATAAAATTTTGTAAATAAATTTTGGTAAATCCTTAGAATGCTTGCAATACCTGAAAATGGTGTTGCAACTATTATAGATAGGATGGATAAACAACAAGGTCCTACTGTATACCACAGGGAACTATATTCAATATCCTGTGATAAACCATAATGGAAAAGAATATGAAAAAGAATGTATATATATGTATAACTGAATCACTTTGCTGTACAGCAGAAATGAACACAACATTGTAAATCAACTATACTTTAAAATAAATTTCTTTTAAAAAGAAAATGAAAATGGTGTTGCAGAAAAATATATAACTGAAAGTTGTTTATAATAGTGAGCTATTAAGCCAGTTTTCTAAACTATATTCTTTCAAAAACTATATATTTATATATACACGTGTGTGTGTGTGTATTTGTCTAGGGGAAAAAATAGGTTATAATTCAATGGGTTAACAGATAATTGTGAGAATTAAGGGTAATTATGCACCACTACCATCTCTCTCTCTGCCCTCTGTAATTTTCTAATTCTGGGGGGGAACGAATACTAGTTTCTTTTCTAATCGTAAAATTTTGTATTTAACCTAAGATTACATTCAGTGTTTTAAGAAGCTCTATCAGACAATTAGTCCATGTTAAGTCTTTCACAAAAAATAAAGTCCAGGGAATTTCCCCCTGATCTTATGTAGGTGACTCCTGGGAACTAAATGCCATCTTTTGCATCTATCCCAGCAGAATTTCATTCATTTCTGACTTCCAGCCTGTTAGGGGCCTTTCGACCTCATGCTGCCATGGACACTTTAGCTTTCTGGCTCTGAACCTTTGGGAAATTTGATAAGCACTCTTTCTCTTCCCTCCTCCCCTCCCCACGGACACAGAATTGCGGACGGCCCACTGTGGGGTCATTTCCCCTCTCTAATCCTGCCTGGGCAGTGGGTCTGGAAGGACGAGAGACACAGCAATTTACCATGTCAACCCTCAAGACCAATAGGGAGCAGAATGGCAGAGGAGGGGAGATGGAATCAAAACAGAGAGATTATATGGAGGAACCACAGAAAAACATTCTGCCTCAAATCTGATTACAAAGCCGAAGAAATAAAACCTCTGAGGCCAGCTCTCCGGGCTGCCTGCTTCCTCCACAGACCCAGGCACTGTGGGCGACCCATTCTGCATCACTCACTTAAATGGCAACGACATCTGACAGACAGAACACTGAGCCGTGGCCGCGTGTGTCCCTAACGTGGTTAGAGTTGGAGAAATTATTCATCAGAGAATATACTAAAGCACTTAGGATCCCCTGGATGCATTAGGGGAAGGTTCTGTCAGCCTCCGTGAAGCACCTCTGTGTGTTTATCCTGAAAACCCCTGAGCTGGCTCCACACTGATGCCCTCATTACTCATCTCCATGACTCACAGCCATGTGGCCTCATCACAGCCCCTTGTCTCTCTTCATTGCCCTCCAGGACCCTTCGGGGCCACTTGCTTCCCTCTCCCTAGGTGCCACAGTCTCCAGTGAAGATGCAAAGGGCGCCCACTTGCTGTCCTCCCCCAATCCTCCCATGCCCCCTGTCTGCCCAACGGGTCTCTGCTCCCCAGCATCTCCACCTGTCCTTCCTGTCCTTCCGGGTCTGGCTAAAGCCCCTCCTCTTGATGTCTCCCCAGCTTTCGTTAGTGGAAAATATGCCCACTCTCAAGTGCTTACCCAGCACTTTCTTTTTCTTTTATTGAATTATAGTTGATGTACAATATTATACAAGTTACAGTTGTACAATAGAGTGATTCACAATTTTTTAAGGTTATAGTTATTATAAAATATTGACAATATTTCCTGTGTTGTACAATATATCCTTGCAGCTTATTTTATTCTTACTAGTTTGTACGTCTCACTCCCCCACCTCTATGTTGTCCCTCCCCCCTCCCTCCCTCCCCACCGGTAACCACTGATCTGTTCTCTATATCTGTTAGTCTGTATCTTTTTTATTATATTTACTAGTTTGTTGTATTTTTTAGATCCCACATATAAGAGATAATGTACAGTATCTATCTTTCTCTGTGTGACTTATTTCACCTAGCATAAGACCCTCCAAGTCCATCCATGTTGCTGCAGATGGCAAGATATCAATCTTTGTCATGGCTGATTAGTAATCCATTGTATACATATATCGCATCTTCTTTAGCCATTCATCTGTTGATGGACACTTAGGTTGCTTCCATATCTTGGCAATTGTAAATAATGCTGCTATGAATTTTGGGGTGCATGTATCTTTTCAAATTAGGGTTTTGGTGTTTTTCAGTTATATACCCAGGACTGGAATTGCTGGGTCACATGGTAGTTCTATTTTTAGTTTTCTGAGAAATGTCCACACTGTTTTGCACTGTGGCTGAACCAATCCACACTCTCACCACAGAGCACTTTCTTTTCCTTCTCTCCCACATTTCTGAAACAAGCATGTAAGGGTAGTAGAGGGGTGGGTGGGGGGACAGCTGTTGTGAGGGAGATTATCATCTCATACAGAGAGGAAAGGCCACCACCTCTTGCTCCTTTATGCTTTGCATACAGCATAAAACCAAGTATATGGCCGTGGTGTGCCTTGGCTTGGGTTTCCTGTGCTCTGATTCCCTGTGAAATAGAATGGTTTTACCATCATTTCCAACAACCATTATTAAACACTTACCTACCTAATATTCTGTAGTCTGAGGTTAGGAAAAGATCTCTATGAAAGAAACTCATTATAATTGCATTACTGTCATCATTAGTAGTAGTAATCGCCTTCATGTACTATGCATCTTCTATGAACCAGGTCCATTCTGCGTGTTCTATGTATACTGTCTCTAATTACAATAATACCTCAAGGTAAGTCCTAACTTCATGTTAGAAATGGAAAAATTAAGGCAAAGAGAGGTATAGTGACTTGCCTAAGGTCTAATTACTCAAAATTTGTGACGTCAGGATTTAAACCTGTGATCTAACTCCATATTCCTTTTCTCTCCACTATTCAGTGTTTTCTGGTAAACTTTAAGACTCTTCCTGCAGATTGTGAATTACTAAGCTGTACTTAGGGATTTTTACTGGGGGGAGAATGGTGTCATGGTTAAGAACAGGATCCTGCAGTCTGGCATATGGGGTTTAAATCCTGGCTCCAGATGACAAGCTGTGAGACCTTGTTCAGGGCATTCATCATCCTCATGGCTGAGTTTCCTCATCTGTGAAATTGCAAGTTAGCTCAATGAAATCCCAGCTATTGCAGTTCTGTGTGCCAAGCACATTATGGCAATGAGCTCATTAATCCCAAAAACAGCCTGACGAGAAAGGCATAATCTACTTGGCAGGGAGACTTTTGAGGTGAAGGGCTGGAAAGAGTTTTGAAACCACCAAACTTGAAAGATCCCTCAGAAATTTTTTTAAAAAATCCAAAAGTAGCTTGTAGGTAATTTGGAAATCATTTTGTGGTTTATAGAATGCTTACGATGCGCACATGTTCAGAGACATTGGGTTTACCAGTTGTCCTGGCAACCTGGGAAAGATTTGTTAGAGCACGAGAGGCAGAAGGGAGCCCTGTGCCTTTAGTAGCTCATTTAAAATCCTTCCTTCAATAAGTCCTCAATGCCAATAGGTAAAAGTCCAACGCCTGAGCATGCCCTACACGAATCCTATCAAGCTGCCTCAGGCCAAATTACCAGTCTTATCACCTCACACACTAACCTTCCATTCCTGCGTATTGCAAGCTTCTACTCATACCCAACTCTAATGTCCCCTGCTTAGTAGAGCCTTCAATGATTTCTGTGGCGAGAGGTCATTGTTACTGCAGCCCTGTAACCACGGTCCTTTTGAATACCTCTCTACTGCAGCACTTCTTACGTCGTGTGTTAATTAAAGGTTTATGTGTCTGTCTCCACTGTTAGTCGTGGATAGTGAACTGCTCAAGGTTGGAGTCATGTCCTGGTCATCTTCCATCTTTGTATCCCTAGTACCTGCCCATGTCAAGTACCGAGTAAATAAATCAATAAATAACTTTCAATGTTAGTGAAAAAAATCACTCCAGCAAACCAGAATTTTGTTTGGTCTTAATAAATAGTAGCTCCCTCATCCTCGTCATCATCCTCCTCAAGCTCATTAAGATCCCAGCAACGCAGCCCGTGTAACTGAGAAAACTTAGGACCCGCGAAGGAGGATTTTCTTGCATTGTTCTCATAAATAACCAGTGTCAATCGAAAGGCTTTCTTAGAGGTCTCAGATATAACTACCTTCCTCATACAGCCAATCTGCTATGAGATGGCAAAAGCACAAGGACCGTTCAAAGGTTGATTTATTGCTCTTGCAGAGGCACATGGAAGCCTGTGTTCACAGGGGCAGGTATGCAGTAGGCACCCTGGTAAATACTTGCATTATGATGAGTAATCATGGTGTAAAGCAGCTCTCCCACAGTGCCAGCTTGGAAGTCAACTGTCCACACACCTCTGGTTCAACCACCTCAGTTATGAAGGAAGAGGTGGTGTTGCAAGGAAGAAAAGCATTCAGTCAGAAGACCCAGGTTTAAGTTTTAGCCCTGCCGCTTAGCCGTTGGGTGACTTTGGACAAATCTTTTGCCTCTCTGGGAAACAGTGTCCTTATCTGTAAAACAAGGATGATTTCCCTTGCCTTGTTGTGGTTATGCCACAAAATCAATACATCAGAAGGTATCTAGCATAGGCCCGATGGGGTGGACCATGGACATCTGTAGGGTATGAACTTGGCTCTGTGGCTTTGCGCAACTTCTTTCATGACCCTCAGCTTCAGGACCCAGAATTGTATTCCTATACATCTACCAGCATCCAATACAAGAGGATGAAGGAAGAGTAGAAAACAGAACGGAAAGACTGAGTCCTTGGAAGAAAAGGTACTTTATCCAATTGGACTAGAGGTGGGACTAAGAGAAAGCATCAGGGAAAACCATCACATACACACACACCCCAGACACTGAGTGTGATACTGGGGACAAATTCAGAGAAACACCCAGTTTATTTTGGCTCTATAAAATCTGACAAAGTACTCCCCTTACGGAAAGCACTTACCATTTGTGCCCAGTTTTATGCTGTGCACATTATTAAATTATACGTTGGCTTCACTTGCTATATGTCAGTATGCATGCTGCATCTCATAGTGTGTTGCTTATTTGTTGGAGTCAAACAGTCACTATTTTTAAAAATCAAAGGGTATGTTGGCTCTTGTTCATATTTGTGACTAAAGAAAGAGCAACTTAAAAAATATTTGGATGTACCCATTCATATGGCAATTAACCAACAAAAAATTGTAAAATAACAAGTGTTGGTGAGCATATGGAAAAATTGGAATCCTTGTACATTGCTAGTAGGACTTTAGAATGGTACAGCCACTGTGGAAAACACCATGACAGTTCCTCAGAAAGTTAAACACAGAAGTACCATATAATCCAGCAACTCCACTTCTGGATATAATATACCCGAAAGGATTAAAACCAGGAACTTAGATACTTATACACCAATGTTCATAGCAGCATCATTCACGGTAGCCAAAAGGTGGATACAACCCAAATGTCCATCAAAAGATGAATGGTTAAACAATATGTGGTATATGCATACAATGGAATATTACTCAGCCTTAAAAAGGAAGGAAATTCTGATACAGTGCTACAACATGGATGAACCTTGAAGACGTTATGCTAAGTGAAATAAGCCAGACATAAAAGGACAGATTTTGTATGGTTCTACTTATATGAGGCAACTAGAATAGCCAAATTCATACAGACAGAAAGTAGAATCGTGGCTACGAGGGTTAAGGAGGAAGAGGCAATGGGGGATTTTTGTTTAATGGGTACAGAATTTCTGATTGGGATGATGAAAAGTTCTGGAGCTAGACAGTGATGATGGCTGTACCACCTGTGAATGTACTTGGTACCACTAAATTCTACACTTAAAGGTGGTTAAAACTGTAAATTTTATGCTGTGTCTATTTTATCACACTTTTTAAACACTTTAAAATATATATGGAATACATTTCTGTGACGCAGTGATTGGATGCTTCTCAATTTCTCCTTAATCGTTTCAGTACAATAGCTGGCAAACTGGCAACGGGGGAAATGTCCCAACGTCAGTGCCTTTCTGGAGACCTGCATTTGGAAGGATCCTGAAGGGACAGTCTTTCCAATTCCTCCTTGCGAATGTCCAAAACCCTGCCAACAGGGTTGGCAAAAGGTTGAAGGAGCCCATTCCTTCTGGAGCCTGACACTCCCTGGCAGGTCCTTAACCGAAAACAAACCCACCCTATCATCCTATTCTGCGCTTCTATATCCGGTCACCAAATGGCCATCCGGGGCCCCTCAGAATCCAGTTACGTAGCCAGAACTAATTCAACAAACTGGTGATATAGACTTAATAGCTTAACAGGCTACCTTTCCCAGAAATCATATTTACATTTTCATTGGGTTTTCTGGAGACAATAGTTTAAATTGAAAGAGCAAATAAAAATCTGCTCTCTCAACAGACATTTGTTGCTATGGGACACACAGTAACACAGCAACAGAACACTTTTCCTATCAAGGCTGCGCAGGTCACATGCTACAGGTAGCTGCAGTTAAGGCATGAGTTCACTGGCCCCACGGGAAAGAACAGAACGCTGGACATTGCAGAGAACCAAGGGCACCTTTCTGTTTTGTGCCAGTCTCAGCCTATGGTAGTGATGCTAGAGATGCCAGGGGGCAGTCTCCTGGGCCCGGGTTCCCCTTTCAGCACCCATGTTGTGGCTGGACCACCCCTGTGGTGCTTATTATGACTGCAAGACGCCCTCAGCAATAACCATCAGGAAACTTTGAAAGAGAGGGTTCATTACTCATAAGTCCTAGAAGGTACGCAGCACACCGGGGGCCACACAGCCAGGTCTCGTGGATGGTGAGGTCAGGGAGCCTGGGATTCTGCTTTTACTGGGGTTGAGGGTGGGGTTCACTTTTTATTGGTGAATTTAAAACATAAGAGTGGGGGGCTTCGCTGGTGGCGCAGTGGTTGAGAGTCCACCTGCCGATGCAGGGGACACGGGTTCGTGCCCCAGTCCGGGAAGATCCCACGTGCCATGAAGCGGCTGGGCCCGTGAGCCATGGCCGCTGAGCCTGCGCGTCCGGAGCCTGTGCTCCGCAACGGGAGAGGCCACAACAGTGAGAGGCCCGCGTACCCCCCCAAAAAAAAATAAAAAATAAGAGTGGGAATTAAAGTTCAGAAAGAAAAGAAAAAAAGAAGTGGGCAACCAGTCAGTTATCTAAACCATCCAAAGATCGCTGAAACAAAGGAACTTGTCAGGGGTGGGGGAATGTGGCCTGGGTCTAGTCCTGTGGCTGGCAGTGTGTTTATTCAACATGTTTATTCAGGAAGTGAATCTTCGCCATCTTTGGAGTGGATGCCTGAACAATCCAAGCTTAAATCGGGCACTCAACTTACAGAAAGAAAAACCAACTGGGAAAGCTTAACACTACCCTCTCTAAGCCTCTAAGCATGGGTCCCCTCACTTGTAAAGGAGACTCTTGGACTGCATTCTCTCTGGGGCCTTTTCAGACCTAAACTGCACTGATTATGCTCTGCTATGATATTCGACAGCTCAGCTCCAGCCACACAAGCCTCTCAAGTTTCTCACCTGAGCCACATGCCAAACAGAGGGCTTGGTGGGTAAATAACACTGTCTTCCCGCCCAGTTAATTCCATAGGTTTCCTGAACAAGCACAAGGCCAGTGCAGCTTTCATCCTCCGTGTTTGTGGTTATTGGATTACCCCCCCCCCCCAGGTTCCAGTTAAATTCCATTAACTGAAAGCTGGACTTTTGAAACAGACTGAAATTTATTCCCAAATGAGCTGGGGCAGAGCCCTAGAGGCACCTTGTTTTTGCTGGACAAAGGCAGGCAGGATGAGCATCCCAGCATGGCTTTGGTCCAAGAGGGTAAGGGGTTGATCCTTGAAGGAGGCAGGAAAGAAGGGGGGAGGGGGGGAGACAGGGGTGCATGGATTCCACAAGGAGGAGGAGCCATGGTGAGCTGTCCGCCCTCTCCCAGCCCTCCTGGGCAGCTCAGGTCATGCCCTCCCAGACAAGCAATTCTAGTACAAACGTGTAAAGATTCTCAGGCAGAAGAACGGAAGAAAGGACTGAAGGGAAATCTTGGGCTCAGGGCAAGTTGCCCACCACCCACTCAGCTGACTGAATAACCCTGTCTAAGAGCATCAGAGCAGCTGCCTGCCCTCAAGCTCTTGCAGCAGGTCCAGCATGTGCTGTACACTGGGCAGACATTATCTCATTTAATTTTCAAGCGAAACAGGAGCTATTATCTCTTCTTTGTAAGTGATGGGACTGAGACACAAAGATGTAGGCTGACGGTGCAAGAAAGCAAATCTGTAGCTCCTCTCAGCTACCCTCATAAATGACATTTTTTAAAGGCTCAATTCATGGCGTGCCTTTCACCCACCATCCACGCCGCCTTCCTCATTTTCCTAATTAGAGGTGGGTGCCTCTCTAAAGTCCCCCAACATAGGACAGCGCTTTCCCCTGCCTCTGTCCTTAGAAGAGATGGGCATACATTTGAGGCCCCTCTGGACTGCACTTGGGTGCCAGGCTCTTGTGTCTTGTCCATCTTGGATCCCAAGTGAGCTGAGCCCAGGGCTGGAGCCCACAAGGCCACGTGGGTAACACAAGAGGAAACCATCAGAATACAGGATGTTTTGCCGGGGGTTCCTTCCCAGGGCTGCAGACACTGAAAGGACCACCAGACACCCTGTCTCCATCCTCCAGGCCTGGGGGAGAGCAGGGCTGACTCTTGCCTACTGTCTGTAACTAACATCAAGGCCAGACCTTGCAGTGTATGAGCCCTGGGTATTTTCTCGGTCTTATGGAGCCAGTTGCCTTGAAAATACCCAACAGCTGTGCATCCCACAGTCAATTGTACGTTAATCACGCATCACAGGATCTGCTTGATTCTCTCATCACACTTTTTTTCTTTCTTCCCACAATCCTGTCAGGTCCTCCTGCTATTGTTATTACCTGGTCAGGATCCCAAAGCCCGGAAATAAAAATGACTCACCAGAGAGGCCAGGCCAGCTCAGGGCAGAGCTGGGGGTGGGGTGGGGCAGGATGGGGCAGGGGCGGGGCTAGGGCTGTCAGAGTGGGAGGAGCCTGTGAGGAAGCTTATGCAGAAGGAAACTATTGTGAAACGTTTAATTGTTGCACTTGGGGGTAATTTATTATCAGGAAAATTAAGTGATTCCATTAGCCTCCTGTGGCTTTCCAAAATAAATTTGTCAGAGTGGGATGAGCGGGGAAGAGGAGATGAGAGCTGCTCTGTTTTAATTTGTTTTTCTGCTGATTGCCATATGGAGGTCCAGGCTCCATTTATCTATGGGAAGGGAGTTGGCGATGGTCCTGCGTGCGCCTCTCTGCTACATTCATCCCCCTGCAGCCACATTTCCATACCAGAACAAAAACCGAGTCCAGCTTGGGAAAATGGGACAAGTGCCCAGTCAATGCGGAAAGAGACCAGAGGCCTGGGAGGTGGAGGCAACTCTGCCACCAACTGGCTCTGGGGCCCTGGGCGACTCATTCCTGGCTCATACATGAGATTCTCAAATGGTCATGCCCTCCCCGCCAACATCCCCTAAGCACCGACTGATTCAAACTTCCAATAATCCTTGTGCCTAAGTCCAACACTTGGCTTATAAGAAGAGCTCAGCCAATGGCAATGGTCTCCTTCCCTCCCCACCGCCAGGTATATTGCTCTCTGTGTCTAACAGATGTGGTCCTGAGGGAGCCCATGGTGGATCCAGAACAGGGACCCACATCTAGGTCCTCAGCCAGCACTCTAAGCCCCTGCCCTGCACTGTCATCTCCTCCCATGTGGGCCCAGGGAATGCTCTACAGGCTCCTCAGTCATCTACATCACAGCAAAGCGAAGTCCTGTCTCCGCCCTATTGCTTTCTTCTTTATATCTGAACTAGTCCAGAGCCTAACCAAAGGCAAAAGTGCTTTTTTGTATTCTCAGCGCTTGACACTCAACGGGTAACCCAATGTATATTTGTTGAATTAATTGATCTCTCTGTAATATGAAATTTCTCACTTAGCTGAATGGATGACCAGATCACAACCAAGGGACAGGGAACTGTGCCTTTTTCACGGAAAATCTAAATATCTGGAGGAGAGCTGATGACGATCTCATAATTCCAGGAAAGAGAAGCCAAAGTATGCTCCTCTACCAAGAGCTCCGATTTCCTCAGCAGCTCCATCGTGGCTCCAAAGAGATGAACGCCACCAACTGATAAGGGTGCCAGAGGCCATGGGCCACAGAAATCTGTCTTTCCCAGATGCCCAGCCCTGGCCATGGACCCAGGGAGCAGCAATCTTTCTCCTGGCACAGTTCCCTGGTCGCTTCCTCATCTATAACGTGATAACAGAGCAGCAAGGCTCAGCCCCTGTAGGCAGAGCCCGGACCCAGGCACTGTGTGAGATCTTCTGGAGGGTTCAGTGCCAGGGAGTCAGGGCACTTCATGGTCCAGGCAGACACCAAGCTCAAAGCCAAGGGGGCCCAACTCGGCCACATGCAGAGGCCCAAGACATGTGGCTGCCATTATCAAGGAGTTATCCTGGGTCTCCAGTCACATTCCGTGTGCTGGGAGTGAGACTTCCCCACCATGGACAATGTGTCTGACCCCAGTCCCAGTCCACCATCCGCGTTCACTCAGTAATCCACATCTGGAAGGCACATACGCCCTGGACACAGTCTGGGTGGCTTTGTAAATCAATAAATAGCTCTGTTTAGCATAAACCACTCAAACTATTTGAAGATGTGCCTGCCAGGGAGCCAATGAACACCATCTGGGAGCGAGATCCAGGTGCCTGACCCAAGTTTTGCACATCCTGGTCCCCACTCTCCTAACGTGGGTGTGGAGGGTAGAGCCATCCCCACCTCTTGAACGATGGCTGCCTGGACCCCTTATCTATATCTGCCATGAGCTAGCTAGACAACGTCAAGCAAATCCCCCAAATCAATGCGTCTCAAATTTTAATGTGCACACAAATCACCTAGCGAGCTATTGTTAAAACATAGATTTGGATATTTTGATATAGGACTGGGGAGGGACCTGAAATTCTGCATTTCTAACAAGCTCTACTACTGGTTAGAAATGTAGATGCTACTGGTCTGCAGACCATTTGAGTAGCAATGCCCTAAACTCTCTGAGCCTCAGTTTCGTCTATAAAATGGGGTTCACACTAGCTACCTCCCAAGGCTGTTGGAGATTAAACACCATGACACATGCGGAGCACTCAGCAAAGTGTCTGGCACATAATGGGGCATGTAATTCATATGAGCTTCCCTGCCCTTCCACACCTTTCTAGCTGACCCCCGAGCCAGTGATTCTTGACCTTGTTTGGCTAAGAGACCCCTCAGAGAACCCAATGAAAACTAAAGGCTCTTTAGCAGTCAGGATGGGCAAGGCTGTGCTGTGGTAACAACCAAGTCCAGAATCTTCGTGGCTTAACACAACCAAAGTTTACTTCCTGTTCCTGCTACACGTCCAGCATGGGTCAGCAGGGCTTCTCCCATTATGGTCATTCAGAGACTCAGCCTGATGGAGGCCCCATCTCAACATATAAGTAAAAGTCCATGACCATATCCTGGTGGAGGAAAGGCACACAGTGACTCACACATTGTCACTTACAGCATCTGCTCAGAAGTGACCTATGTCACTTCCATTCACATTTCAAAGGCCAAAACAAGTCCCAGGGCGATGCCTCATTTCAAAGAAGCCAAAGAAGTACAGTCCTACCCTGTACCCAGAAGAGAGAGAGTCAGAAGTATTTGGTAAAGAATACTAAGGATTACCACCAACCTACTTCCCAGGGAAAAGAATGCAATATAGAAGCTTGCCCGTAATTCCAGGAGGTCCATAGCTCCCCACCCCGCTCCAAAGCCTGGTCCACCCTTTACACTTTCTTACCATGGTCAAAGCAGATTGGGGAGAAGTAGTGCCCATTCATCAATTCGATAAATGTCAATTGAGTATCTACTATGTCAGGCATATTCTGACATAGTAGTGGGAGGTCTGGGTGGGAGGTCTATGCCCTCACAGATCTTATAGAGGGGATAAACAGATAATAAATGAGGAAGTTACAGCAGGTAGTAAGTACTGTCAAGGTAACGAACAACAGTGTGATGTCACAGAGTAACTGGGAGGTGGAGAGAGACCTACTTTAGACGGAGCGCTCAGGGAAGGCCACTCTGAGAGGAGCCACCTGAAATCAGAAGTGAAGGGTCAGAAGGAGCCAGACCTGTGCCAAACTAAAAGAAGAACATTCCAGGCAGAGGGAACAGCAAGTGCAAAGGCCCTGTGGCAGGAAGAGATCAGTGTGCTGGATGGATGGACAGAAGGCCAGTGTGGTGAAGGCTTACTGAGTCAAGTGGGCAGTGGCAGGTGGCGTGATGGGAGGTGGATTCAGAGAGGTCAGCATGGGCCTGATTGTGCAGGCTCTGGGTGTGTGTTCATGCTACCTGACCCAGATCCTGGGTGTCCTTCCCCACTGCAAGGGGAGTCAGAGCTATCCTGAAGACCGTGGTAAGGAATCAACTGTAATCTTAGGACAACACAGCCCGTAGCAGAAGCCAAGACTGCGAGGGCAGATGGCACTAGTGCTAAGCCCAGTAGCCTTGAGATGAAGATCCTCCATTAACATCTGCTTTCCCAATCTCCTCTCTCCCCTCTACAGGACCCACTTGAGGGCTTCCTTCTATAACTCAACACATCTCTCTTTTCTCTTGTATGAAGACCCATAGTGCCTTCCTCTTCTCCCCTTGGCTGCACTAGACTGGCCTCTGTCTCCAGAACAAGTTTTCTGCTTTCTTACCACCAAGGTTATGATGTTCCTCCTTAAAATTCTGTTCCACGTCCTCCCTAACTGAACATGGACTATTCTTCCTGCAGAAAACAGCTTAAATCCCACCTCCTTTCTGACAACTCTAGGGATCCGCCCCCTCCCAACCGCAGCTGGAGCCAGCTGAGCTCTTCTTGAAGTTTTACGTCTTCCCCAGCAGCACTGACTTGGCCTAATGGCATTGGTTACTGTTTCACACGCACTTCTTATCTCTGTGAGGAGACGGTAAGCTCCTGGAGGGCAGGAGTGATGAAGATGGGCAGGTGCCCCTTGGGTACCCACCTAGCACAGAGTTGGTACTCAGAAAATGGTTTGACTTGTTAAGACAGAGGCAGCAAACTGGGAAGTGTATCAACATTGCCATCTGTGCCCAGGCCCCCTGGATGACAGGGTTGGGCTCATCTCTGTATCCCCAGTCCCCTAACACAGGGCCTGGAGCTGGCCAGGACTCCATGAATGTTTGTGAAATAAACGTCCAGACTCATCTTAGGTTGGTGATTTGGGATAAGGGACTTGACATCTCTGAGCCTCAGTTTCCTTATCTCTAAACCAGAGACGATGAGTTCCTCCCACATACGGTTATTCTGAAGACCATATAAAACATAAAAGGATTTTGCTAACTGTGGAGTTCTCACATATTATGAATGGCTGATCCCTTGTCATTTCCCAGTGGACACCACACCCAGCTGAGTAGGATGTGAACCAGAGAGTCGACTGAAGTACATCCTGCTTCCTACCAGAACAGGTCAGACCAAAAGCAAAGAATAACAGTGTTGTGCTTCAGAGAAGAGTGTCTGTGCTTTGAAGGATGAGTGCCTTCTCACCCACCACGTCTGATATCAACACTGCTTGCCCTCTGATTCTTTTTCTTGCCCTTGTGGGGAGAGGGGAGGGAAGCTTGGGTGGTCAGGTCTCATGCTGTCCTCGGTCCCCAGCCTCCTTCCATCTTGTCTACATTTCAGGGGGCTTATTTGAGTTGGGTGGCTCTGCAGAGATCTGCTCTGGCTTCCCGCACAGTCTGTACATCAGAGGAGAGCCTGAGTGGCAGTGATAAAGGTCAACGAGTCCATCATACGTGCAGACAAGAGGTTTAGATCCTACAGGGCAGTGAATGATGCAGAACCGGAAGCCAGCACCTTTCAGCACCTTCACGCCCAGGTGACATTCCCCCGGCAGACGGGGCTGAGGGATATTCTGGCTGTGCCGCGTACGAACTGTGTGATCTTGGGCAAGTCCCTTAGTCCTGTAAAGCTTCAGTTTCCTCCTGGACCTACTGCATAAGGTTGAATAAGGTACAAATGCATCCAGAGAATGCCTGGAGAGCACTTAGCACAGTGCCTGGCACGTGGAAGAGCTCAATCGATTTTAGCTATTTTCATTATTATACCATCAAGGCACAGGTTTAGGGTTTGAAAAGTATCCATTTGGAGGGCTGGAAGCTAGGACCCCGATGTCCACTCACACCTCCCCAAAGGAAAAGAGCCACAATCCCACAATGCGTGTCCCTGAGACACTCCCCCAGGCCCACTCTACACACTCTCAGAGACAAAGGTGTCCGAGCCCTGTGAGCTTCTGCTGTACAACATAAACAGAACAAACAGGAAAGTCTCTACACTGGCAGGTTCCCAGTCCCCGGTTGCTCACATAACGGCCACATGACAGAACACCCCTTATGAATAGGAAGTGAGGGAGGTGGCACAGACGGAAGGCAGAGCTCTCAAACATTCCTGTCCCAAAGCCAAGCCAGCCCAGGCACAATTCAGGACCACCATGGAAGTCTCACCTCATCAGCTGATGAACCGAGACACATCTGCCTTCCCCCCTACCCTGTGCAGCACCCGTGTGCTGGTCACCCATCCGCCTCACTCATCAGACTCAGAAACCCTCAAAGGCAGAGCCAAGTCTGCTCGTCTTTAGGGACCCAACACCTGATGGACAATATGCACAGAACAAATGTTTGCTTAAGTCAACTGAGTTGAGAGAATCCTATTTCTCTCCCCAAAGTGCAGAGAACAACAAGCTCTGCCTAGTGGGGCAGCTCCCAGAGAACTCCAGCAGCTTTCCTGGGGCAGATGCACACCCAGACCAGTGACCAATCTTCTCTGCTCCATACTGGCATTTCGGTCTCGAGCTGTTAGTTACCTGTTCACGTCTGCCCCCCATCTGGATGGATGAACTTCTGAAGAGTAGAGACACTCCATCTTCTGGAGCAGAGGGGGCAGGATGAGCTCACCCATCTTATTGAGGCCAATCCGCTTTCCTCAAAGTCTGTTGAGTTAAATGATAATCTCATCTCAAAAAAAACAATCATAGAAACATCTAGAATAACGTTAGATCAAATATCTGGGTCCCAAGGCCTAGCAAATTTGACACATAAAATTAACCGTCCTCTCTTCTTTCTAACAAATCGTGTTTCCTGAGGGAAGGGCCTAAGCAGGACAAAGGTGAGCCTGAGGGCAGGGTCAACTAGGGTAGAGGGCCTGTGACAACCAGCTCCAGTGTGGTCTCAGGCAGCATCAGTAGAAGTCAGGGGACCTGTCTGCTTTCAGGGAGGCTAGACCAGAGCTGTCCTGATTCGAATGTGCATGTGAATCACCAGGGATCCCGGGTGGGGGCCTGAGATTCAGCGTTTCTCACAAGGCCCCAGGGACTGCCTGCTGCCGGTCTGAAGGCCACACTTTGAGGAACAGGGTGGAGGGGTTAAGAGCACAGGCCCTGGGATTAGATTCCCAGGTCCAGGCCCAGCTCTACCCCCTCACTTGCTATATAACTCTGAGTGAGAGTGGTACTTACCCTGCATGAATCTCAGTACCCTCATCTATAAAGCGGTGGCTAATGACAGTATCGACTTTAAAAGGTCATTGTGAAATTAAAGAGAAAATGAACACGAAGTACAGTGGCACAGAGTCCAAGCCCAGTAAAAGCTGTTGGCTACTACCATTAATACAGTATGTGCACCAGATTTTTAGAGTCCATGTCAAGTAAGTTATAAATAAATCTCATATCCGTTGATGAGCATGGTAAAGGGACCTAGACGTAAAAACACAGGAAGAACAATTAATAAAATTGACAACATTCTCCCTGGAGAAAAATAGATGTAGGAAGGAGGCAGAGGGGGAGTGAAGGCTCCCCAAAAAGAAATGATTAAGGGCTCCCTGAACACACTTGAAATAGAGTGTTCGTGGAAATGAAGTGAGAATTATCCTGCAAGGCTCCAGAAGGTTAAACAAAGACCAAGAGATGGAGCTTCCTGGGAAGTCAAGATGGGATCAATAACAGGACTTGAGAGTAATCGACGCTGTCCAGAAGTGAAGCATGCCGCGTGGACTGAGAGATCCATCCGCCCCCAGAGCCGGGCCAGCAAACTGCACCACCACCCCTTCGTCCCAGGCCACGAGGCTGGCGTCACAAATCCATGGGACAATTCCTCAAACCCTCCGAGCACTTCTCGAACTTGGAGCAGCTGACATCAGTGGCTGTTCCTGAGAATGTTCTCCAACGCGCAATCCTGGCACTCCAGCCCTGCTACCCGAGGGCCTCTCCCGGGGGACACTTGGCACATTGCAAGCTTAGTCATGACGCCTCAGACAATTCATTCAGATTTCTTCAATTCCATTACCAGGCCCTTTGGGAGGAAAATAGGAAAAAGAATCAGTACATGTGCCGGCCAGAGAAGCAGCGTGTCCAAATAGCCCATCCCCCACCCCCCATGGAACCACGGGCCTGTCCTCCCGCAGCCTCCCGGACCAGGGCTGCCATGTTGCCAGGATGCTCCGGCAGCCACCCTGCTTGGTCAGATGTTGGAACGCCTCATCTATACCAGTCAAGACAGTTCCCTCAGTACCCTCTGCCCCAGCCCCTACCCTAGGGCCCCCGGACGCCCACAGTCTAGCAACCAAAGGGTTAATGTCTGGCACACTGGGGGTCTGCTCTGCCCGACAGCCAGTGACCAGCTGTGGAATATTGCTCGTCATTCTGTACTTTCTGGATGTGCCCCCAGGACTCACCGGCCACGTGCTGCTCGCCTCATGCACGTGGCTGATAATTCCCTCCATGCTGAGCAAAGCCTCCTGAGAGAGAACACACTGCTTCCCCAAACACATGTGGCTCCATGCAGCCTTATATCCTCATCTCCTGCCCCCCACCACCCTCCCGGTACAAGAGAAGAAAGCCTGGGAGAGAAATAGGATGAAAAGGGCAGAACCACAGCAGGGAGGGGTGGGTACCTGGGCCCAGCTGCGGGGTTGGGTGTTGGACCATCTAGGGAGACTCTTTGCCCCAACACGGGAAGGAACAGCCTTCCATGTCCTCCTACCCCTCGGGGATGGGGGCTCATTTATTCTTCCTGCGGGAACAGGGAGTCGCTCAAGGCCAAGGACAGATCTGGGGGTCAGGCAGATAGTCCTAACTTCAAATCCTGGCCCTGTTGCTCATACCTGTGTACTTGTGAGGTAACTAAAGCTCTCAGAACCTCGGTTTCTTCATCTGTAAAATGGGAATGAGAATACGAATAATACCTGCCTCGCAGGGATGTCATGAGATTAAAAAAAGATTAAAGCACATAAAACACTTAGCCTGATCCTTGGCATTCCATCCTGAATCAACGTGGGAGTCACACCTCATTGGAGATACCCTGGCCTCCAAGCCTGGCACAGAGCGGCCTCTGACTAAATGCCCATCAAACTGAATCAAGCTAGGTTCTGCAGGAATACTCACCAGCTCCCAGGTCTGTCCTAAAGTGGATTCCAGGGGCGGAGGCAGCTGTGTCCTGGCACCCCCTCTCCTGTGTCAGCAGGACCCAAGGCCAGGGAGATGGAGACATCCCCATCCGAGCTCTCCCGGGGAAGACAAGAGCTCTGCCGAGTTCAGGGAGCCCACGGCTCATGCAGCTGAAGCCGCTTCAAAGTCACAGCTCCTTCAGCCCAGGGGCCGGGGAGGGAGACCTCCCAGCAGGCCTCGCTCCTATGTCTATCAGGCCCAGGCAGCTTTAGCCTGAACGTTCTAACGTCTCTCTGCCTGATGCCCATCCTGTCCTCAATTAAAGGGCCTCCTCTGCAGGGGCTTCTTGAGTGAGTCCAGAAGGGAGTTGGACCCACACCTGTCACAATTGGCCCCAGCAGGCTTCCCTGACTGCTTGACCAACCCATTGAGAAAGGCCTACAGGCGACTGTGGGCCTGGGCACTAACCCCCAGCCGGCCCGGGCTCCTGGCACTGGGCCTATTCAGACAACACCTGTTGTGTGCCAGGCTCTGTGTCCCTTACAGGGGAGAACAGGGCACTCAGTCTGCAGAGGGAGGGAGGGAGAAGGATGACAGCACCAGTGCCCATCATCTGAGGCTGCGGTGGAAAGGGCCACAGGGACCTCTCACAGATGCAACAACGATCTGCAGGGTTCCCAGGGGTGCTTTAGCGAGGACACAGAACTAGCACCCCATCCGTCAGAGAGGTGCTTACAGACCAGTGGAGAAGTGCTCCCAGGGGATAGGATATAGATGACAAGAGAATATGGGTCGTTCCTGGTGAGGTGGGGTCACAGGAAAGGCAGGGATGAGCATCTGAAGCACAGGGACACTAAGTCCATGCACCTGGGATCCAGGGGTGCTCAGAGAAACACTGACTTGGAGAGAAAGACACCCACATGCAGGGATCAGGGGAAGCGGCCAGAGGAGAGAGCCCTGGAAGCTGCTCTCACACAGGCTGTCCCCCTTCCATGGAGCAGGGGGTGACCTCAGACCCTGGAGAACCCCAAGTACTAGTGCAGGTACCCACCCTCTCCTCTGTGAGAGGCTCCTGTAGAGATCACGCCCTAAGAGGTGAGTCTGATTGCTTTTAGCCAGTCATGGTGGTCCTTTGGGCTTGGATATGTGATTCTGGCCAATGAGATGTAAGCCTGCTGGAGGGCCACTGGGCAAGGTCTCCTTGCGGGTGGGTGATGGCCACCAGATGGCAACAACATGGATATGTCACCTGGAGATACTGCATCCATCCAGTGACCCTGAGGGGCACCATCCTGGAGACAGAGCTGAGAGAAGCTCAGAGCAGGTGCAGCTGGAACTCAGGGGGCAGGGGGGATACCTCCCTGCCTCTGGACTTCTTATTATGAGCAGTAATATATGTCTGTATGCCCAAGTCCATCCACTCAGAGTTTTGTTACCGGCAGCTACAGGCCTTCTAAGAGATTTAGGGATCCCATCTCCCCTCCTGTCCCCACATCCAGCTTGAGAAACGTCCAGAGCCTATCGAAACTAGGGTTAGCAAATAAAAATACATGACGCCCAGTTAAATTTAGACTTCGGGTAAAGAAGGAATACTTTTTCTAGGATAAGTATGTCCTGTACTATACTGGGGACATATTTATCCTAAAAAATTATTCATTTGTTTATCTGAAATTCAAATGTAACTTGGCATCTTACATTTTCCCCGCAACTCTACTCCAAATCCCTCATCTTCTCTTACCTAGTAGTGGACTGTGCTCCAAAATGGTTCCACTGCCCTTGGGAGCTTCTGGGGGGGCACCAATACACCCCCTGGAGCAGCCTAGGATGTGCTCACAGACCACCTTATGCCCCCCCAGTGCTATGGGGTTAGGGCTGGAGGGGGGCCAATACATGGTCCCTCTTCCCTACCACAGCCTAACAAACGACCAAGAGAGAGGAGTGGGCAGGAGAGGAGACCAAAATATCACCTTGATGGCTGAGAAAGCCGATTTGGGGGAATCATGGCTGAGAGCTGCAAGCACCTGGGCCTCCTAACAGTGAACCCCAGAATTAGACAAATCACCTACCCAGCCCCAGGCAGCCCTGGACCCTCCAGCCCTACTGTGGGCGGGGTGGGGGAGGGGAACTGCCATCTCCCTAACCCTTAGCAGAACCAAGAACAATGGAGACTTTCTCCCTCTGACTTGCTTCACTTAGTCTGATAATCTCTAGTTGCTGCAAATGGCATAGAATGGATAAACAACACGGTCCTACTGTATAGCCCAGAGGGCTATATTCAATATCCTATGATAAATCATAATGGAAAAGAATTTTTAAAAACAAATGCATATCTATGTATAACTGAATCACTTTACTGTACAGCAGTAATCAACACAACCTTGTAAATCAACTATTCTTCAATTTTTTAAAAACATCCTTCTTTAAAACAACAACAACGACGACAACAATGGAGACTCAGGCAAGAGGAAATGAAGGTTCTCATGACCTGTTTCTTCTCCCAAGCTCACTCATCAGCTAAATCCTGTCTGCTTTCCTCCCACCCACTCCCTTGGGAGAAGACAGGTCTGGAGTATTGTTCTAACAGGTGGGCGTCCACATGGAAGGATCACCTGTGGGGCTTGATCCCGCCCCCTTCAGCAGCTCCAGGGAGCCCCGCTGCCCCCACCAGCAGCAGGCCACTCACACGAGTGCCCTTTGATGCCGAGGCCTGGCCCATGGAGTTACTAGTCAAAATGAGCCCTGGCCAACAAACAGAGCTCACGGCCAACCTGTCTTGACTCAATTTTCTCATCTGTGAAATGCGGAGAAGAAGAGCCCTTACCTCAGAGGGCTTGTTCACAGATAAGCCCACAGCCCATCAACCAACACAGAGAGCACACGGCATGGGCTGTGGCTGCTTCCATCCCTGGCCCCATCCCACCAGGCAGGGAAGTGGGGATGACTAGGCAAGGATGAGGCTCTTAAGGGAGGAGAGAAAAGAGGAAGAAAGGGAGGGCTAAGCTGACTTAGTGTGAGATCTGAACCTGGAAACCAGCTGGGGGTTGGGCAGTTTTGAGGAGGAAGAGGAACGAACTGATGAATGGGGGCTGGTCCGGCCTCCAGGGTGAGCTCAGGGAGGAAACAATGCCCTGCAGGCAGCATGAGATGGAGGAAGGGAAGCCCTCTGTCCCCCATCACACCCTCAGAACCACATGGTCTCAGAGCTCTGACAACCTTGGGGTCTCAGAATTCTGACAAGCATAGTGCAAGCTATGACTCAGGGCGTGCCTCCAGGCCCAGCCAGGGAGGTTCATGGGACCCGAACAGAAGCCACAGGAAACCAACAGCAGAGACAATGAAAGAAGTAAAGGGCAGCTGGATAGACCCTTGGATACCTGAGTTCATGCCAGATTCCAGGTCAGGCATTCATTCCCTTGCTTCTTTACATATATGTTCATTCATTCATTCCACAAAATTAATTACCTCATCTGCCCTGGGCCCTGTGCTAAGCACTGGGGATATAAGGGTGAACATGACAACTATGGCCCCTGCCTCCATGGAAGAGCTTTCTTATACTGGGAGAGCTGGACACAAACAAATGCATGAAATAACTGCACATCATGGGCAGTTCTGTGAGGGGAACATGAGAGCTGAGATAAAGAATTATAGAGTCCAGCTTTAGAAAGGTGATCAAGCAAGTCCTCTTCAAAGTGGTAACATATTCACAAGGATCTAACGGATGTGAAAGAGCCAGCTCTGGGAAGAGATTTTCAGGTAGATGGTGCAGCAAGTGCAAAGGTCCTGAGGTGGAAAAGGGCAAGAGGATTTAGGGCTGCAAGATCAATGCCCAGCCCTGTTCTCCATGTGGAGGCCACAGTGCTTCCCTCTACACTCCACCCTGGTTAGGAATGGCCCAGCCCATGACTGGGATGACACCTGCCGGGTGAAGGACCAGGAGTGTAGTCAGGGGACACGCTCAGGGTGAGGGCTCCTGCACATGCACTCATTTAGTGGAGAGTCAGTCTCCACAAGGCAGTTAGAAAGCATGGCAGGCAGAGTGCTCCTGGGTGCCCGTTTGTGAGGCCGCAGTGCAGGGAGGCTCCCATTTGTGATGGCTGGAAGCCTCTGGAAGGCTTCCTGGAGAAACCTCACAGAGGACCCATTTGGACAGGCTGGGGGTGTCCAAAATGAGAACAACACAGGACAGGAGTGATTCCTGGCCATCTGTGGGGCAGAGAAGAAATTCTGGTGCCCAGGTCCACCACAGGGCAGCAATGATGTCATGGGGGGGCAGTTTTCTTTATACTTGCTGGGGTGGAGGAAAAGGGAAAAAAGAAAACCTTAAGAACGCTTGTTAGCTGCCCACTCATCTCCCAGCCCTCTTTTCCTCTATCCAACCAAACCCAGATTGACACTGGGATAGCCACCCTTTACACACACACACACACCACGTGCTTTGCAGGAATTGAAACCTACAGCTCAAGGGGTAGGCCCCAAACGGGCTAAGCCAATCAGTACATTCTATCTCCTGGTCAGAGTTCTTGGTCTGAGGGAGCACATGTGACCAAAGCCCAAAGCCCATCCAGTCAGAAGGATCCCTGAGACTCTGTCTTGGCCTAAAAGCCCAGCTATGCAGCCTGAGGCAGCCGGCAGTCACTGTGCATCAGACAGAGAGATGGAAAGAAGCTGGGTCCCTGGTGACATCACTGAAGCCCTGGATCAACCAGTCCTGCAATTTACCCACCTCCAGGCTTTCTGGTTACATGAACCAAACATCACCTTTCACGATTAAACCAGTTCAAGCTGGGAGTTCTATTCCTTACAATGACTGCAAAAGTTGTTCCACATCTAGTAAGTACTGGGCCCTGAATTAAGCTCTTCATACACACTGTGTGATGTTGGAATTATCACTCACACTGCACAGAAGGGAAACCTGAGGCTCAGGGAAATGCAGTAATCTGCCCAAGGTCACACAGCTGGAAGTGGCAGAGCTGATTCCAGGGCCTGGGCCCTGGCCCCTTCCCACCAGTTCCTTGAGGCCCTGGAACCGAGGGTCTAAAGCCACCCTAAGCCAGAGCCCTCACCCAGACTCTATGGAGGCCATTCCAGATGGAGGATCCTAAGGGCTCTGAGTCTTGTTCAGGAAAAGCTGGATAGGGCAGAGGACTAGACTTTGGGCTGGTGGAGCCCTGGGTTCTAATCCTGGCACCCCAATCAGTGGCTATGTGACCTTGGGCAAGTTGCTTCTACTTCCTGAGGCTTAATTTCCCCATATGTGAAGTCACGGTTAAAATAAGTCCCTATTATGTCATCTATTACTTACTTTAAAATACTTATGTATAAACAATGTGAAGTAAATGTATATGTGTATATAAATTTACTGTCATCTTCACTCTGAGGCAATTAGTCAATAATTGCAGTTCCCTGTCCAGACACTCTAAGAAGGTGCTACCAGGCTTCCCTGGTGGTGCAGTGGTTGAGAGTCCGCCTGCCAATGCATGGGACACAGGTTCGTGCCCCGGTCCAGGAAGATCCCACATGCCGCGGAGCGGCTGGGCCCGTGAGCCATGGCCGCTAAGCCTGTGCGTCCGGAGCCTGTGCTCCGCAACGGGAGAGGCCACAACAGTGAGAGGCCCGCGTACCGCAAAAAAAAAAAAAAAAAAAAAAAAAGAAGGTGCTACCGAGGGCTTCAAATATCCTTTCCTAAATTTGAACCATAGGGTCTGTAGCCTGACCTAAAGGAGATCAGATATACTTGCCATGGGTGAAATGGTAGGGGTTCAAGGAATGGGGCTGGCTGGAAAGACTGTCTTTGCATAAACAGGATTCAAGAATTCAGAAACCCAGCCACCTAGCAGAGGACTAGTGTTCCCTTTGGTCGTGTATGCCCCACTCCCTACCTAATGGAGGGGTCTGTCACCTAATTTGCCTAGAAGGGTGGCAGGTCCTGCCATCCAAACACTGTTTCTTCCACCTGGAGTGGTTTCATGCATGGAGCTGTCCCAGCACCAAGGACAGAGCAAGGAGCTCTCCCAGCTCATAGGAACAGGTGTGATGTTTTCGTACACCTGCCTACAGCTCTTCACGTGGCAGAATCTGGTCATCTCCAAGTAGCAAGAAAAAGATGCAGAACTCTGGCCCAACAGTAATTGTTGGAAGATGCATATTGATGGAAAAAAAAAACCTGACAAATATGGAATGGCCAAGAGGATTCAGGTGCCTTCCCAGCTTCTGCTTCCAGGTTGTTGGGAGGATTCATGGTAAGAGACGTCTGGCAAACGTTGTTATTATCATCGTTCTTGTTATTATTCAGGCTGCTCTCTCTGTGCTGGAGGGAGGAGCTGAGAAAGGGGGGGAGGAGCAAAGAGGGGAGTTGTTTGCTGAGACTTAAAGTCCAGCCAACAACACTCCCAGCCCCCAGAAACTTCAATACATTAAATATTAGGGCACAGGGGTTTTGAAGAACCCCTGGTAAGAGCCTACCCAAGGCCCTCCACCCTCATCACCCCAATCTCGCAGCCACACAGGAGCTGCTAGAGCCCGCTTTCTCTGTCACCCACAAGCGACACATGACATCGAGATATGGCTACTCTGATGTGGACACACTTTGTCACGGAGCTATTTTGATGATGATTATAAGAATAACATCAGAAATAATCATTGTATCGTACCTGGTACACAGTAGATGAAATGCGTTGGCTGTGTTCTTTTCGTGAAGATTCTCATGATATGATACAGTTTCTTATGAAATATACAATGGGGAAAGTGAGGCTTTAAAAAATTAACAAATTTGCCCGAACTCACAGAGTAAGTGGCAACAGGGATTTGAACACAGGCAGTCTCACTCCAGAACCTGTACGCCTAACCACTGGTTTATAAAACACCAACAGAATCCTATTTGGGGGATTAAATTAAAGCTCCCCACCCTGGCCAGTCCAGTCTGTAGCCATATGACCTTTAAAATAAAAGGTCAGTCGTCTCACACTGGGGTCCAACATGCTGTGCCCAGCACAGCCCCCTACACACTCCAGAATGGTCTAGCCTCTACTCAGCTTCCAGAGTGAGCGTCCTACGAAATAGACACTGACAGCTCCCTGCTGCCTCCAGCAAAACCTGTGGCCCTTCCAATTCTGGACCCAACCTGGCTCCCTAGTCTCCTCAGCACGCGCCCTTTCATACGTCCTTGCATTGCACGTGCTGCTCCCTCTGCCTGGAACATGTCCCCCTTTCTTCTCAGCCTTTAAGAGCCAGCTAACATGTCACTTCCTCTGTGAAGTCTTTCCTGATCCCTCCAGACAGACTCAGCCCCTCCATCATCTGTTTGCCCACAGCCTTGTGTTCAGTTCCCTAATGCAGAAGCACACATATAGACAGGCAACTCAAGAAAAGCATTTGGTAAACTGCAGAGGACTGACTGCTGTGCGTCCCCTGGTTCCTGATGAATTAGAGTGAACTCCTCCAGTGGAGAGAATCACCCCTCTTTGTTCCTCACAGCCTAGAAGGCACTGGTTCCTCCTCTTCGCCTTGGAAATGCTTTCTGAAGTAAACAAGCTCTGTGTCAAGCCCAAGTTGTACCAACTTCAGGCACCTTGAACCCTAAATCCTGATGTTCCTTCATTCACGTCTGCCCCCCTATGTGATTCACAACAATCACATGCCTACTTGAGAAAGCAGGTTACACGGGGCCCCAGTGTGGGGAAATGGTTGGATTTTTCCCATGTGAATGAGTGACACAAGATATGAAAATAGAAATGGACAGAGGAACTCCACCCCACAGCTGATTGGTCTCCCTGAGCTAAAAAGGAGAACGAGGTTTTAAAACCCAGGCAAGATCAACAATGAATTGGCTTGTGGGGAGGAAAAGAGATGGCATTTTCTTGAGCTAAAAGGACTAAAAATAGTGTGAGGTTTTCCAAGAGGCTGTAGTGGTACTTCAGGATGTGGCTATGAAGCCTTTATTTCAACAGCTACTGGCGAGCTCAAAGCCAAGGCCACTCACCGTGATGGTTGTTGTGACGGTGACAGACTGGTCACCCAGCTCCCGGGGGCCAGCAGAGCTGCACCTTGCTCCCATCTCCACGTCTTTCTCATGCTGTGCTCTCCCCAGAATGGCTTCCCCTCTCCCCAACACTGAGTCACGCCGCCCCAAGCCCTGAGTTCCAGCCACTCCTCTGAGTGGCTCCTCTCAAATTTTTTCCGTCAAAGCACCCCGAAGAGCAGAGGAGAAATTACAGTGGAAGGTTGGAGCGGGGAGGGAAGCAATATCTGAGAATTGCCTGTCAAGGGCTCCGCAAGTATGAAGTTCCCTCCAAATCTCAGTTTTATCCTAAGAATTCACAAAAATATCTCACTCTATTTCAAAAACATAGTCCAAGTTTGTCTTAGTGTTTAAAAATCAGTTTGTTCTCTTATCTCACAGTTACAGTGTCACCCCAGACAGGAGAGCTGCGTTTATCCCGTGACATCAAGAGTCCAGTGACTCAATGTCGTGTGCGGTGCCCCACGGGGACAAAACAAAAGCTTTCACTGAGGAACTCAGCCTCAGAGCTCCTTCAGCCATTGAAGTAAATCATCTATCCATCCATCCATCCATCCATCCATTTAACAGGTATTTACTAAACTCTTTTTAAATGCCTAGAACTCGTGATGTAGCAAGGAGGATCCCAGCCCTCCAGGAACTGTCTCATGGAAGAAACAGATGAGACTAGGCATTTCATGGCTCTGTGACCAGTGTCCCAACAGGGAAGAACCAGAGGGCTTTGGGAGCAGGGAAGTGGGGATTGGGAAAGCCTTCCTTCCAGGAAAATCACAAGCCAGGCTGCAACCCCGCCTAACAGTTAAGATCCATGTGTCCTTGAGCAAGCCAGTTAACCGGTCAGTTTCCTCACCTGTGAACTGGGTCTAATAGCTTCATACCATATTCATTGGGATTAAGTGAGTTATTCAGTGCAAAGTGCTTCATACTAAGTGTTCAATAAATATGATATATTAAGCTGAGGCCAGAAGAATGGATGGAATTGGGCTGCAGGGATGGGGCAGAGATAAAGGAGGAGGGAGAGGAAGACTGTGTTCCAGACAGAGGGAACAACATGTTTAAGAACAAATATTCAATAAATATTTGTTGAACTAATAAGTTCTTTAAGGGAAGTGAGAGTAATACAGTCTCCATAAGCCGTATCTTTTATCTATTGTTCCGTGGTATGTGCGTGCGTGTGTGTGCGTGTGTGTGCGCGCGTGTGTGTGTGTGTGCGTGTGTGTGCGTGTGTGTGTGCGTGTGTGTGCGTGTGTGTGTGAGGTGGGAGGCGCAAAGTGGCACCTCAGCCAGGCAGCCACAGGCCAGCCTGCTGCATTTTTCTAACCAGAGTGTCAGATTCTTAAGAGCAGAGATTAAGTTCTTCCCTTCTTTAAGTCTCGTAGCCCTGAGCCTTCAATCCCCCGAGGGTAACCAATTCCCCCCTCTACGCCCTCTTTCTGCTCTTTCACCACCACGTCCATCCCTGAACTTGCAGGCAGAGGGCCTGGATTCAACTCCTTGCTCTCCCGGTTGGCAGCCCTGTGACCTTGGGTGGGTCGCCTGGGACTCCAGTGAGCAGGCTGGACCCCCACAATGAGCCGGTTTAGGGGCGCAGGGGGCAATGCAGTAGGGTGACCAACCATCCTGGCTTTCACGGGACTGAGAGATTTCCTGGGATTCAGGACTTTCAGTGCCAAGACCAGGAAAGTCTCAAGCAAAGAGGAATGAGTTGGTCACTCACAGTCTTGGTTCTCCCTCTCATGTTCTGCCAACTCCTCTTCCCAGATCTGAGTCACAAGTCAACACAGAGCAGCATCTGAGCCCTTTGGCTTCGCGGCTGACCCATGGGACCGCATCTATGTAGAAGGAGGGAGACAGAGGATGAGTAAGGCTTTGGTGTTGCTGCCATGTTTCCACACTGAAGGTTGGCATCAACCCATCGTTTGAGATGGGAGGGTTGGGCCAGAGTCTCTCAGAGATCGATGGAGGGCCAAGACCAGGCTAGCCAGCGGTCCACAGGGCTGGGGGCAGGGCAGGCTGGTCCGTGCCGCTCTCCGAAGGGTTGGAGGAATGGAATTTATGACGGCCCTGGTGGCACAGGCACACTGATCCTCCCCACAAGAGCTAATTGGGCCAGTCAACCTGCTGCTGAGCCGTCTGCCGAAGAGGGGGCAAGAGGCTGCAGGGTGATCTCAGCCAGGCCCTCACCCCACCACACTGGGAAATCCAGGAGAGCCCCCGGTGGGGCGGGCTCTGGAGATCACAGCAGGCTCCCTGCCGCCCCATTGGAGAGACATCTTGTGCTTTCAATTACCAGTCCCCGTTTCTGTCCTGGTTTGGGCTCGAACGCCAGGCTATATTAGGTCATGCCGAGCCAGCCCTGCTGTGCTTTCTCATTAGCCGTTATCACATCGTATTTTTAGGGGCAGCCAAGACTGAGACAATGCCAGAGGGCTGCTTTTCTTCCTGAGTCCCCAAACACCACCTCCATTAAAAGATTACACTTGAAGGTCCAAGGGCCCCCATAGCTGCTGCTGCAGTCGGCAAAGGCATCAGCTCCGAGAACAGTGGCAAGTGACCGGATAAATTGGAGGCAAGGAGGAAAGTGGTCGCTCTGCCGGTTTTTCCGTCCACTTCAGCCACCTACACTCACCACCCCGAAACCACACTGAGCTCCTGGTTTCTCGTGCCCCAGCGCAAAAGGAGAAAGATCCGAGACGCCTGTGGGGACCAAACTGCCTTCCTCGGAGCAGCCTCTCCTGTCCCTCCTGTCCCTCTGCAGACCCACAGCACAGCAATGCGGGGTTCCCGTGCTCTGGCGTCTGCCCTGCCCATCATCACTACAGCACGAACATTACAGTTTGCAAAGCGCTGCCTCATCCATGGTCTCATTTGACTGCCCTGTGGAGGTGGTGGTAGGATACCTATTTTACAGATGGGGAAGTCAAGGCAGTGTAGAGGAAGATGACGTATCCAAGCCACAGAGACAGTAAGTGGGAGGATCGGCCTTCACATGGCCCCAGGGCCTTGGCTCAGAAGCCAGGCCCAGATGCCCATTTTTGTCCACACACTGGGTAACCAAGGAGAGGTCGCTGTTCACGTGTTTCCTCTCCCTGAAGCACACTGCCCACTGCGGGAAGTGAGGGGTCCCGCAAGTGCCTGGGCCCTCTGTACTTCACTCCCACCACAGCTTCCTCATGCCAGGACAGTCACCATCCACAGGGACGGGGACCAGGGCAGCAGAGAGAGAGGAAGTCCTTTCTGTGACTTTCTACTTGTCTCTGCCCCCTATTCCTGTCCAGTCCTCAATCAGTCTATCTGTCTGTCTGTCTCTCTCTCCCTCCATACACACAGACACAAACACACATGCACACATGCCCCCAGGTGAGTCTGGGATCCAGCATCCAAGAGACCCCCAGGCCATCTCAGATGGGAGGGGGAGGGGTAAGGCTGCTCCTCTGGGGAGCTTAAATTTCTTTCCTGGCCAACAATCAAACACAGAGTCCATGTGCAAGGCCAGTGGGTGAGGGGTGTCTCCCATGGAGTGGGTAGCAGTCATCCTGGGGCTGAGATAGTAGGGAAGAAGGTCCCACTATCAATGCAGCCATTCTGAGAACAGGGCTGGGACTTTCAAGATTCCTGCAGCCATGAGATCCTTAGGATAAGACTGCAGACAGGAGAGGATCAGAAACAACTCCAGATGCCTTCCATGCTCTCTGTGGAAGAAGGGCCAGGGCAAGCCCTTTGCCCACAGCTCTGGCCTCTAGCCCTTCCATGTCTTTCACAGGTCATGGGTCAGGACACAGACCACCCAAAAGGGCTGGTCAACGGGAAGGGCTGGCCCAGGGGAAGGACACCAGACCTGCAAGTCAATCCACCTCGTGTAAGTGGCTGTGGTCACTTTTGCTTCTGCCTCAAGCCATGAATCCAGTCGGACGCTATTGAGGCTCAGTGCAGCTATGAGGCACCTGAACACAGACTGGACAACAGAGCAGGTATTTAGCCTCCACCTTTCACTGGCCACTTCCGCCCTCTACTCCACCTGTACCTCCCCTCCTATACCCAACGTCTGCCCTCAGACTCTTCCCTCACACTCACTGACCATGCCCCACGCCCCGGACAGCAAAGGCCTGGGGGCAAAAGGCCATGCCAAACACCCTCTATATGCAGGGCCCTGCGATAGACGCTGGGGGCTGAGGGAGAAGGAGAGGTGGATTTGTAGAGAAGTAAAGCACAGTCTTGACCTACCCAGCGGTTTCAGGCTAGCTTGAGACAAAGGAAAGGCTCACATTGACCAACCTCCCCCCCTCCAAAAAAAACCATCAAACCATATGGCAAGACACATATCCAGAATTCATCCCTGTACATGGTGGAAGCAACAGAGAAAGATCCTAAGTGAGAAAAAAACCTGAGGAATTTGGAGAGTTCGTGACACCCCAGCTTATCTTGGAAAGATGAGAGAAATGTGGTCCCCAGACATTCCTCTTTTTCTGGAATCACGTAGCTTGTAAGGAGCACAGGTCTGCAGACCCAGTGTACATATTCTTGACCACAGGGCTCCCTCATTTTTCACTGGACCCACATTCACACAGAGCTGACTTGCAGATATTACTGGCCCTTATAGGATTCATGCCCAATCACCGTTGCACAGCTTTGAAGGCCGAACATCTATAAAAATGTGAAAAGAGGCAGAATGTAAAGGCAGAAAGCTGGAAGCCCAAATGGCGCATGCTCTCAGCTCATACGGTTTTATTTTGCCAACTAGGTCAAAGAAGAATATCCCCAAAACTGAACACAAAAAAATACACATGCATTCCAACAACCTCTAAATCCATTTCCTGGAAGGCTTAGCCATGAAATAAATCACTGGGTGGCAATAGCTCCTATTCAGGGACAGTCAGCATTTGCGTCATGAGCTCGGTTGCCTTTGGTGCTGATGGCCATGTTGTAGTATTTGCTCAGCAAGGAGACTGTTGTGAGCACAACGGCTCTGTCCTCTTTAGAAACACATGAAGGATAAGTTGGATCCTGGGAGTGGAAGCCCAGATGACCGGGAATCTTTCACCTCCTATCCACAGCAGAAAAGAATTCCAGTTGCAAGCTCCTCTCCACTCATCCAAGGAGGTGCACCGACTAATCCTATACATTCAACCTGTTGGCTCCCATAGTCCAAGTGAGGTATGGGTTTCCAACTTTCAGACAAGTTCAGACAAGTTCAAAGAACAGTCTGAGGCTGTTGAAAACCAAAAGCAATGTCAACACAGTTTGGATTAGACAGCTAATCATAACACAAGGACCAAGGGACACCCGACTAAAGAAGCGAAACAACTAAACTCGCTTCAAAATCATGCAGCCTTTGAGAATACTGACGAGGTGACTTTGACGCAAAGGTCACAGGACTGTATCCATTAGTATTTTCTTGATCGCAAATGGCAGAAAACCCAATTGAGATTGGCTTAAATAAGAGCAAGGGAATTTATTTGCTCATGAAAAAAACATTTTTTAAGTCTAGAGGCAGAGCTTACTTCACATACATCTGGACTGAGGGCTAAATTGATGTCACCAACACTCCATCCCTTCAGACTCTGCCATCTACCATGGTGAACCCAGGCAATAGATAGACTCAGCAGGTCCAGTGGGAGAGTACACCTGCCTCTCTCTCAACAAAGCCAACAAAAGTCTTCTGGCTCTGATGGATTCAGGGATGGGACCATGACTGCTGTGGTCTGAATGTTTACATCCACTCAAAATTTGTATGTTTAAATCCTAACCCCCAAAATGATGGTATTAGGGGGTGGGGCATTTGGGAGGTGCTTAGGGCATGAGGGCCGAGCCCTCATGAATGAGATTAGTGTTCTTATAAAAAGGACCCTGAGGAGTTCTCTTGCCCCTTCTGCCATGTGAGGATACAACTCTTCAACCCAGAGGAGGGTCCTCACCACCCATGCTGGCACCCTGATCTTGGACTTTCCAGCCTCCAGAACTGTGAGCAACACATTTCTGTTGTTTATAAACCACTCCGTTGGGGCTTCCCTGGTGGCGCAGCGGTTGAGAATCTGCCTGCTAATGCAGGGGACACGGGTTCGAACCCTGGTCTGGGAGGATCCCACATGCCGCAGAGCAGCTGGGGCCGTGAGCCACAACTACTGAGCCTGCGCGTCTGGAGCCTGTGCTCCGCAACAAGAGAGACTGCGATAGTGAGAGGCCCGTGTACCACGATGAAGAGTGGCCCCTGCTTGCCACAACTAAAGAAAGCCCTCGCACAGAAACGAAGACCCAACACAGCAAAAATTAAAAAAAAAAAAACCACTCCGTGTGTGATACATAGTCTGTGTTACGCAGACTGAAGGGACTAGGACGACGACCCAATCACTGAAGTCAGGGAGGCAGTTACACTGGCGGGTTACTGGCCTGGGTTTAGCTCAGATGGTCACCTTGGGGCCCACCCCAGCTATATGGACTGAGAGGAAAGCACCCAAAGGCAGATTGGAGGGGTGGTTAGGCCCCTCCCATTGGAGAGGGAATGGAGGCTGGGGGAGGGGGGCGGGGGCAAAGCATGACGCTCACCACAGGACCTACAGCAACCGGATCAACTTTCACTCATGGACTCCATCATACACGTGACCTTGATGAGCTACAGGCAGAAACCACGACCTCTGTTCCCTCTGCCTGGTGCAGGGGAGAGTCCTGGGGGTGCTGCCGTGAAGCTGGGATATGCAGAAGGTCAGACAAAGTGTCTGACCCCATGAAGATCTTGGAGGTGGAGCCTAGGAAAAGCACTCTACATCTACTGCCCCCCTCCACTTTGCCCCCATGGTCCACCCCCGCCCCCCACCAGGGGAACTGTCTAGCCTCATCTGCAAAGGTGAGCCCAGCAGAGTATAAGTCATCCCTGTCACCCTCCTAGTAAGGCCCCAGGGACTGGGTCAGGGAGGCATGCCCAAGACATTCTCCGTGTGTTGCTGGGACAGAGAGCAGACATCACTATTACTGAGCGAGTATCATCACCACCACCATCATCATTATCACCAAGAGGAACCAAGACCCAGAAGACAAGAGCACGTGCCAAAACCAAAACCCAACCAATTACAAGAGAGTCAGTGACCACGTTGGCCACCAGGACAGCCCGGAGTCAGACACGATGGCGTAGGCAAGTGAGTTGCAATGAGTGGTTCAGGACCAATACTGTGAACAGTGAGTACAGCCAGAGCTGCTTGAAGGTTGAGCAAGCGTGATGATAAGGAGGCCCAGATCCTGCCACATGACAGGAGGCCACACACAAGGAGGCCACACGACACAGAACCCAGAGCGGCTACTAAGGCAGTCCCAGCGTGACCCTGACTTTGAGGCTCTCCTCTCGCAGTCTCCATGGAGAGTGGCAGGGAGCAGTTGAGTCACCCAGGGAGCAAAATAAAGGCTGGTGTCTTTGCTGCACCCACAAAGGGTCATCAGGACTGTGAAGCACTGAGTCACGTGAGGTGATTAGTTCTGCGCCCTTTCTGGTCCTTCCCCGCTGAGTCAGGGCCAGTCTTAATGAGCCGAGACTACCTTTTGTGTTTCGGTTAAAAGCTGGGACAGGAAAACCTGTCCCAGCCAACTCCAATGTCCTGAGTACAGACAAACTCCTAGATCAGGGCTGTTTTAAACCTACCTATGACAGTTAATTTTATACATTTGTATATACATATTTGTATTTGAAGAATGAAATGGCTAGGCCACAGTACCCGGATATTTGATTAAACGTTATTCAAGATGTTTCTGAGAAGGTGGTTTTTATTTAGATGAGATTAATATTTAAATAGGTAGACTTTAAGTAAGGCAGATTGACCTCCATAATGTGGGGGCACCTCAGCCTTTCTGCTGGGGGCCTTACTGGAAAAAGACTGACCGCCCCCCCCGACCAAGCAAGAGGGGATTCTGCCAGCAGACCACCTTTGGACTCAAACTACAGCTCTTCACTGGCCCTCCAACCTGCCAGCCTACCCTATAGATGTTGAACTTGCCAGCCTCCACAATTGTGTGAGCCAATTCTCTAAAATTAATCTACATAGATAGGTAGGTAGGTAGATAATAGATAGATAGGTAGGTAGATAGATAGATAGATACACACACATACTCCTCTATACCCTCAAGGCCCTGCACAGAAGTATTCTCTCTGGGGATCCCTCCATGACCCTGCAGCCTGTGCTCATGTCAGGCCCCTTGGGACCTCTACAGCCTTTAAGTCTGTCCACATACCCTGGAACACCTGCCTTCATTCTCTAGTCATTTCAGGCACCAAAGCACAGCAGAACCTCAGTTCTTGGAGGTCAGAAGACCTGCGAATTCGGTTGATTCAACCCGAGCCCAGAGAAGAAACATTTGACGAAATCAACCCCTACTTAAATACCTTTAGGAGACAGGACTTCATCTACCTGGAGACAGGTTCTTCTCTGCTGGACAGCACACCCCCTGTTCTGTCCTGCCCAGTGGGCAGGTACACATGGGGAGCATCACATAGTATATGCACCTGCTTTAGGCTTTCCTTTTCCCACTTGACACCATGCCTTCACTTTTGCACTCACCATTCTGTGTTTTATCCTGGTTCTCAATGGTCATGTCTACTGCCCTGGGTGTACTCTATCACACTAAGCATCACTCACTCATTACCTAACAAACGTTTACTGGGTACCTACTATGGGCTGTAGATGCCTGAGATTCAGCAGGTAACAAAGTCCCTCCCCTTGTGGAACTTAAACTCTCACAGATAAAACATGATGAACATGTGGATATGACATGATAACCATGCAGCCATGACACAGTGGAAAAAGGTCATATAGACAGCCAGAGATGGAGCCACGGTGTGACCCCACTTCTAACACCAAAATCTAAGCTCCTCTTACCCAGGTGCTGGAGAGCTTGGGAGAACTTGTAGGCTAAGCGTAGCTGAAAGGGGAGAGAACTTTTCAAAAGCAAAATATCTACATTTCTCACGTTTTCCTCTTGGTTCATGTCTGAAACTCTTCTGACAAAAGTTCCCCCATGAAGCGAGTACAGTAGAGTTGGTGAAGACACCAGTCCTCAGCCTCAAGCCATTTGAGCAAGAAGGAGTGGTGAAAAGACGTTCCCTCAGAGCTTTGGAGGATGGGCTTGGGCAGGCGGCAAGCCCAGGAGCAGCCCCTCTGAGTAGAAGCATGGTACCCCTCCCCATGCACCCCCATTTGCCACCTTCAGGGACAGGGAGGGAAGGTGACAGGGAGTCAGACCCAAGGTTTAAGTCCTGGAATAACTGATGCCAGACCCCAGGTTCTTCCCACTGTTAACATTCAAGGGTGTTGTGGCGCAGCTTGGCTTTCAAGTTTGGGTATGATTTTTCTAGGCAGCCGGGGAAGAGTGGTGTGGCGTTCCCCATGTAGGAGAAGCAGAGTTATGGAGGCAAGAGCAAGAGTGTTATCATCAGGACACAGTAAAAACAGCCTGGGGTGCAGCAAGGCAGGGAAGGGCACCAACCTGGCCACCAGGAGGCCTCTGTTTCAAGGTTGCTTCAAGAGAAACCATCGTGGCCACCATGGGTCTGGTCTGGGTCTTGGAGTTCATCCAGTCCCACCCTCTGGCTGTAATAAAGAACACAAGGTCTTCCTTTCATCCGGCTGGAAAGAGAGAAAGCTAACAGCCTAACAGTTCAAATCACCGTCACAAATCTCCCTAAAACAGCGGTTCTAAGGGTGTGATGCTAGCACCACCCAAACTGGCCAGCCCAGCCTGACTCAGCCCAGAGCAGCTTCCTGAGCAAAAAGAAGCCTCCAGCTTCCAAACTGGAGCAGAAAAGATTAACAGTACTGGTCTCTGCCCTATGCGAGCACCAGCCTGGGCAACTCACTGAAACGCTAGGAACCATTATCTCCAAGTTACCGGTGGGGAAAATGAGGCTTGGTCATCTGTTCAAGGTTAAAATCAAAGCAATGTGGTAGAACCAGGATTGCAATCAGGTCTTCTGACTCCCAAGTCTTAACTTTAAAATGTCCTTCTCAGAAATGCCAGCCATTCCCTCCAAGACCTGGACACGTTCTCCGGGAACTCCTGGGAGAGAGAGCTCGCTAGCAAATAAGCACTTGTTGAAAGCCTAGGGATTGGGTTTTAAGCAAACAAGCAGGTGTAGAGAGTCAGAGGAAGAGGCGCTCAGGAGTCATGGGTCTGCAGCTGCGAGCGCCTGGCAGCAGGCAGAACAGACAGGTGTGCCAAGTTACGGGTTTCCTGAACTCCTTGCAAACAGGGGGCTTTTCTCCTGGAGAGTCCTGGTTAAGCCGGGTGCAGGAGTAAGCGGGGCGAGCCCCCGATTTGTGGGTTATCAGATTTTCTGATCCCAAGCGGAATCCATGGGCTGCTGGGGGCCTCCAACTCTCATGCTCTTGCATTGCCAACGAGGCTTTGGGAGGCTCAGTAGAGCACACAGCCTGCTGTTCTCATGGTCTCCTCTAATCCTCCCTGACCGTCGTAAAGACAAGGCGACTGAGGTTCAAAATGGGCAGCGAGTCAGACCAGGTCGCACGACCAGTTAGGTCTACAGACCACCAAGATGACGGAGTTAACGCGTCAAGATGTTTTCGTGTCAACGGCAACAGGAAGCTCTGAGCCCAGAACCACCCTCTAGAGATGGAAATTCACAGAGGGTAGGGGCGGTGGTGTACAGTACTTTGCAAGCAAGGGCACCTCTGAAATCCCAATATCTCAGTCTGCACGGAGACTGGCCCTGCCCTTGAGTGACCTTGGGGGAGGCAGGGGCCCTAGACTTTCCAGGCCCCTGTCATCTCCAGGTTCTTTTTTTTTTTTTTTTTTTGCGGTACACGGGCCTCTCACTGTTGTGGTCTCTCCCGTTGTGGAGCACAGGCTCCAGACGCACAGGCTCAGCGGCCATGGCTCATGGGCCCAGCCGCTCCACGGCATGTGGGATCTTCCCGGACCAGGGCACGAACCCACGTCCCCTGCATCGTCAGGCGGACTCTCAACCACTGCGCCACCAGGGAAGCCCTCATCTCCAGGTTCTTGCTCCCGACACACCCCTGCCCATCAGTCTCGACCCAGCAGCCAGAGTATTGTTCCAAATAAAAAAAAATCGGATCACGTTCACCCTCTGCTTAAAATCCCTCCAGGGGCTCCCCATTGCCCTCAAGATAAGTCTTTCCAGGTGGCTGCATGATCTGGCCCCAACCTCTTCCAGCCTCTCCGTCCTCCTTTTGGCCTCTCACGACACATGCTCCAACCAAAGTGGACTTCGTTTAGTTGCTTGAACATCTGTTTCTCCCACTCTCAACCGCAGTCCCTTCGCCAGACCTGTTCCTGCCCAGCTTTCAGTTCTCATCCGGCTGTCACTTCTCCAGGCCCCTCCCCTGACACCTTAGCCCAGGCCAGTTACCCGCACAGTGAGTCCCTGTCATCCACTGTCTCATCCTTGTCAACCTGCTTACCACTCCTCAGTACCCACTTAATATCTGACTGCCCCACAGAAGAAGCTCCGCAGGGTAAAGATCTAATTATCGTGTTCACCACTCTACCCGCCTCACCAAACACGAATAGAGCACTGTCAGTGATATGAGTTTGGGGACAGCTCCAAAAAATAGTTGTTGAGGGAATGAATGAATGAATGAATGAAGAAAGGAATCGGTCATGCATTAAAACTCTCAGTGCCTCCTCTGAGGCCAACGCATGAAAAAGAATCCTAAAGGTGCGTATATGCTGGGAAGGAAGGCTAAGGGGTGTCCACGGGGGCCGAGTAACAAGCAGCCGAATCCCTAATGTACCCAGGGGACAGACGGGGTCACTGAGCTGGGCCAGTCCCACCACTGCTCACCCAGGCCCAGCGTCCTGGGTCATCACTTCCGGGCAGCTCAGCGTCTGCTTCTTGGCCTCCGAAGCTGGACCTGAACCACAGATGTGAAGACGGTCTAGAGAACTTTGGCCAAGAGCCAGCCACAGGGTGTCTGGGGCTCTCTCTCACCTGACGCGCCAGCTGGCAGGTGTGTGCGTCTGTGTCTGTGTGTCTGTGTCTGTGTGTCTGTGCATGTCTGTATATCTGTGTGTGTGCACAGCCTGGCCATGTTCATAACGACTCCAATACACGCCCTCCCATCCACCAAGTCCAGGAGGAAGGAGGGCCTGAGTTTTTCTTCGACACCTGCCCAGTGGCCCACACAGCTGGCCATGGACAAATTGAAGGAACTAGGCACTGACCTCCCTCCAGCCCATCCTGAAAAGCAGCGACATCGCTCAGCCTTTCTCAGGTGGTAGGTTCTGCGCTGGGTAGTGCCCACCTGCCCCTGCCGTTGCCCATCTGCTCCAAGCCCTGGAAGGCGGCCTCCAGGAGCTGCTGCCTTCCTCTTTGTCTCTGCCATGCTCTCGAGTCCTGGCTGTGGGCACACACCAGCAGGTGTGGGCGCAGGGGTGACGTGGCCAAGGAGGAGGTGTTGACACCCGGGGCTCTCTCTCTGCCCGTGGGCTACAATGACCCTCGACCAACAGCACCTTCCAGCCATCCTCCCTCCAAACTGCAGTTCTAATGAATTGAGTTACAGCTCCCTCCCTCCCCTCCCCTCACCCCTGACAGCTCCCACCAGGGCACTTCACCTCCCCTTGTCAGATTTAACCCAGCTGCACCTTGTAAATAGTTCCTTTTTTTTTTTTAACGTCTTTATTGGAGTATAATTGCTTTACAATGGTGTGTTAGTTTCCGCTTTATAACAAAGTGAATCAGCTATACATATACATATGTCCCCATATGTCCTCTCTCTTGCATCTCCCTCCCACCCTCCCTATCCCACCCCTCTAGGTGGTCACAAAGCACCGAGCTGATCTCCCTGTGCGATGCGGCTGCTTCCCACTAGCTATCTATTTTACGTTTGGTAGTGTGTATATGTCCATGCCACTCTCTCACTTTGTCACAGCTTACCCTTCCCCCTCCCCATATCCTCAAGTCCATTCTCTAGTAGGTCTGTGTCTTTATTTCCATCTTACCCCTAGGTTCTTCATGACAATTTTTTTTCTTAAATTCCATATATATGTGTTAGCATACGATATTTGTTTTTCTCTTTCTGACTTACTTCACTCTGTATGACAGACTCTAGGTCCATCGATCTCACTACAAATAACTCAATTTCGTTCCTTTTTATGGCTGAGTAATATTCCATTGTATACATGTGCCACATCTTCTTTATCCACCCCTTCTCAGTGCACCATCTTGTTTTTCTCAGATGCAGATTCCAAAGAGGCCCCAAGTTCCTGCCCTTGAGCAGACTGGTGCCTTAAAGGCCACTCCCACCTGGGCTCCCACACCCTCCTGAGCTCCCTGGGGTCAGACTCCCCCCTCCATGGAGAACAGGACAGCCCGGCTGCTAAGTAAACTGCTACAGAACCCGCGTCAGCTTCTCCAAAACAGCCAACCCCGTCCTCCAAGCCTCCTCCTTCTGACTCAGCTCCACTGCCTGACAGGCGAGTGGGATTGCAGCGCGGGGGGCGGGGGGGAGCACCTCACAAGCTGGAGGGGCTTTTATAAGTGGATTGACGGCACAACCCTGCTCTGCCCTTCACACCCCTTATGACCTCTTCATCCGGTACATACACATCTACCCTCAACTCCCCTGCTGCTTACTCCCCACATCCTGGTGAGCGAAATATCCATTTAAAACAGGTGTTCACACACACATCCATTCACAGACACATCCACATCCACTTTTCACACATGTACACACACACACACTTATTCACATGTTTACACACACACACACACACACAAAGGCACAGCCCACATTTGAAAAACACACCAAACTCACTTTTACCCCAAGCATCAGTAAAGCCAATGACTCTTAGAGCCGGCTGTCCCCAAGAAGAACATTCCTTCCCGAGCCAGTGGGCCTCACCTAAAGCAGGGACAGGAGAGAGCAGAGCCGGCATTTCATAGAAGCTCAAAACCCATCAACAGAAAAGCCTGGTGAGATCCAACAAGTGTTCCAGCAAAACACAATTCACTGAGATGCTCTGTGAAAAATGCGATTCTGCAGTCCAGGGAGTCTGGGAAACAGCACACCATAACATCCCCTTTTGAGAATCACATCCACACTGGCATAGCCAAGGTTCTGAGAGGTCCTGAACAAAAGATACTTGTTAAAGGTCACTTAACCCAGCATTTCATCAGCTAAATGATGTAGATGGATAGACAGACAGAGAGGCAGATGATAGATGGGAGAGAGAAAGAGAGACTGATTTTATAGTTACATAAATTCAACAGAACAGACTTTTAAATAACACGGATCCAGATCAACGATTTTCATTTTATAATGAAGACATGGGGGCTCAGAAAGGGCTTTGCCCAAGGTCACACCGCTGGTAAAAGGCAAAGCTGGCGCTAGAGCCCAGGTCTCTTAATGCTCTTTCCAATAGGCCCTGTTTCCTTTTCCGTTTAACTCTAACCCCCAGGACTTCTGGTGATGAAAGAGATGGATGCTATTTCCAAAACAGACCCTGGTGCTTGTGACTGCACTCAGTGTATTCGCAGGGCTTCCCTCTCAAGTGTGCTCTCTGCTGCGGAAGGCGCTCTTTCCTGCATCCCAGACTCCAGGCCCACCGTGGTGGGGTGGCAGGGCCCAGGACAGAGGCCTGAAGGTGAGGGTGATGTTGAGCCCTGGCTCTGGGTACCTGGATCCTGCTACTCTGCTGGAGCTGGGGAGGCGGGCTTCCTGATGTGTGTCCCCAAATGGGAACAGACACTTGCCATGCTGTCCCCAGGGATGGGGTTGCAGAAAGGAAATCTGGGGCCTGACCTAGGCCTCGGGGCACCGCCTAGGCCTGGCACTGCTTCATGGGGCTCAGCTGCTAGAACCAGATCTGCCTTCCTGCCCCTGCTCCCTGGGCATCTCTGAGCTCCTGCAGCCACAGCGACCTGTACCCCACCGCATGCTCACCGTCCAGAAAGAGGCACGTTACCTCAGTGGACACTCAATGTCCACTACTGCCCCCAGCTATCGCTGTTACATGGCGGCTACTTAATGCCTCACGCAGACACATCCTGTCTCCCTACAGCGCCTTCAGGATTGCTGGGTGCAGGGCAGGCCCTAATCTCTGCTAGCTTCCCAGGGACGAGGGCTGGGCTCTGCAGGGCACACACATGGATGGAAGAGTGCCTGCCAGGGTGTTTGGGGTTTGTAGCAACTCACCATGTCCAACAGCAAGATGAATTCCTGTTGGATATCTGTGGCAACAGGCAGAGAGTCATGGGGAGGGGCAGGCTCGAGGGATCCCAGGAAGCCACAGAACCAGCCTGCTTTTCAGGGTCTCAGTGCCCCCCACCACACAACATGGGAGTTGAGGATGTAGGTGGACCCTTCTAGCTCTAAAACTCTGATGCAATTTTATTATAGAATCATACAGAGGGGAAAGCCTAAGCCACTTTGTTGTCATTCTCTTCTCCAGCCCTTTAGCACAGAAGAAATTGAACAAAGACTTGCAGGGAGGATGTAGCACTGGTGCCCAGGCTCAAACAAGGCTGCCCCTCCCCCAACTCCAGGCACCCTGTGGGAGTGTATCCGGCAAGACACTTCAGACCCCAAAGCCAGTGGTTTTTGATGCCCCAACCAAAGTCGCATAAAATAGAAGACTCCACCACAGTGACAGGCCCAGATAATCAGGACCAGGTAGGGACAGGAAGATGTAGGGTGACCGTCTCATCTCCTGATTTTTAGGCTGAGAGCCCCGAGTGAGCCATTTATCTTCCTCAAATCCCCTCCCCACCTGAGACCTTTTAGACTGTGGCTTGAGCTCTCTGCAGTGAACAAACAGGGATGCCCCCAGCATCCTAGCCTGGCTCCAGCCCTCTCTCCCCCACTTTCCCCAGGCCCCATCCATCTCTGAGGCTTCTCTACAGCTGGAATGGAGGGGGGGGGGTGGTATTTGACACCAGAGGCCTGCCCTCTGTGGCACCAATGCCCACACTTCCCTCTTTCCCAGGGAGCAGGGTCACTTCCCTGAAGACGGAGCAGAACACAGAGTTAATAGCAAGCAGTGTTTGTATCTGCCCCATGTCTGGGACACACAGCCCAGTTCCTGGGGACCTGCCAGGGTGGCCTACTGTCTGGCACTGTTGCCTTTGGGGCAATGGTTGCCTTGAGCGGGGAGGGACAAGGAGGCTGAAGTGGAGGTGGGGAGCAGGGCACAGCCCGAGACCAGGCAGCCTTGGTGCCAAAGGCCATGGCTTCTGAAGCTCCAGACAAGGGTCGCTGGAGCTAAGGGCCTGCCCACCGTCCTCTCTTCAGCATCAGGGCACCCTGATGACGGTGGAAACTCCTTCCCACCTCTAACAAAACCCCTCAGAACCATGGTCTTTCTTCTCCCAGGCTCCTCAAGGCCCAGGTAACTTCTCAGGGCTCTGCACCCTCCCACCCCTGCACATCTACCCTCCTTAATAAGATAAGGAGATGCTGCAGGTGCTGCCCAGAGGGAACACGTGGAGGAGAGCTGAAGCCCTGCTTCCGGGGTGTCCAGAGCTGGGCTGCACCTGTGTTGTAGGCGGCTGGCCTTACAAACCCATCTTCCCCCAAACCGTGACCTGTCACTTCTGACTGCCCCTCAAACCCAGCTCCTGGGGCAGCGTCTCTCCTTCACCAGCGCAGCATCTGATTATACACATCCAAGAACTATTCCGCTCTTGGGCAGCTGCTTCTAACTGAATGTCACCCAGAGCTGTGGGACCCTAAGCAGTCACTTCCTCTGGGAAGATGAGGGGCTGGATTCCTGGATCTCTAAGGACACTTCCAGCTTCAAAGTGCCGTACCCATAAGCACAGGGCAGGGGTCTTAGGCCCTCCTGGACATCAGGACAGAACTTGATATTACAGGAATGCAGCAGGAAGTACCCCAACCTTCTGCCAGAGACCAGCAGGAACCAGGGAACAAAGGGAACCTTCTGCGTGGTTCCCTTTAGGTGTCTATACCACACTTGGTGCATATACCATACTATGGGCTGTATACCACATGTTATATATCATCACACTGTAAGGTGTGGTACACATTTTGGAGTATGTCACACTTTGTGCATGTACCGTACTTGGGGGATACACACACTTTGAGGCATAACAAACTTTAGGGCATAAAGACGCTTTACAGCACGTACACACTTTGTGTATATCTCCACACTTGGGATATACCCCATGCTCTGTGGATACAGCACACCTTGTGTAGAGACCTCACTTCTGGGAGCATTCTGCAAAGTGTTAGTGATGTAACTCCGGCAAGGCTGCAGGGTGAAGAGTACAGACCCTAGAACCTGATCATGCTGCATGCAGTGCACTCCCACCACTGTGGTTAACCTTGAGCAAATCACTTGTCCTCTGAGACTCAGTTTCCTCACCTGTTAAATGGGGATCATAATAGTACCTACCTCATAGGGTTTGGGGGACGATTAAATGAAACAGAGCTTATAACAGACTTACCATCGTGTCTAGCACAGGAGAAACACATGGTAAATGACAGCTTTGTTATTGCTTGCACTTTTAAAGGTGTTTTATAATGCATAAGTATCTTTGAATTTCAAATATACATAAATTCAGACATTCCCAGAGTCTTAATGATTTTGAAAACTCAGATAACAGACAGACCATTTAATTCATATTTATTTCACATTTGATCTGTAAACTTTTTATTTAAAAAAAAATTCCACTGTCATTAACAACATGTGCTGACATTAGTTTTTCTTTAGTGAAATAAGAGCACAGGCCTTAAAGAGTCTCTGTCTAAAACATGGGGAAACTTGGATGTAAACAAGGTCTCCACCCTCCTGCCTTGACTTTGGGAGTTCATTAATGACTTGATCTCAACCAGAAAAAACAGGGAGGAAAAAATGGACAACACTTTGATACCTAGGAGCTCTTGGGGCAGGAACTGTACAGTTTGGCAGGCCCATTTGTCTCTTCAGACTGTTTACCTTGGGCAAATTGTATCAGGTTTGCTTCTTCCACATAATTTCCACTTCTCCATGTCTAAAAACAGCAGGTAAAAGATTCCCCACAGTCAGCACTTTGGGGGAGGGAGGGGTGCACATACATACAAGATGGAAACATACATATTTTTCAAGCAGTGGCCCCCGAGGAAAGGAGGGAGGGGACACTGGAAAGAGGAGGTTTTAAAGTGAGGTACTGGGGCGAAGAAGGATGCATCAGAGGATAATGGCTTTATACACAGGGCTGCTGCAAGGCAGAAAGGTTCATTTACTTCTGTCTTGGTCCATCATTGTAATATTTACATAGGAAAAGGCAATCATGCTGTTAGGCACAGGGGAAAAAATGGACAGAAATCTTTTCCCCCTCAGGAAATCTCAAAGCAGGTCCAGTCCCAAGGGACAGTCACCAGTTGCTGGTGAAAATGACACAGAGGGAGGTAATGACAACAGAAAAGGGCTCACATTGCAAAGAGGCTTGCCCTGAGCTAGCCACAATGTGTCTGCCTGGAGAGCATCTCCAACAGCCAGGATGCCAACATCAAAAGCCAAGCGACATTGCGGACAACGTGTACTATCAAAAATAGTGTATATTTACAAGGGGGGGGATGGGAGGGCGGGCAGGGCTGCCCTGAGCTTTTGTTTAAAAATAGAGTCGGGGGAGGAGGAGAGCCAGGGCTGGGTGCCACCATCTATTAACCCTTTGAGAGCCATCCCCTCTGAGCTCTCGTGCTTGCTCTGAACCACGGTGAGAGCTGGATCCAGGGGAGGTGAAAATACTTTTAGGAAACAATACTGATTTGGGGGCCCGCCTAAGAACCCAGGAAGATGGCTCCGAGTGAGGAGCGGCCCTAAGAACAATTGGGGGGGGGGCGTGTGCCCTTACGGTCCCCCACCCACCCCCAGCCAGTACTTTTCTCTGGTAGGAGAGTGCAGATACCGGCAGGGCGCCGCAGAGCAACCTTCAGGCCAAGAAACTCGGAATAGGCAGGACCCAGGTTTCGGAGTACTGGGACTGCGTAGACGCACCCCTGGATCCCAGCGGCCGCTGTCGGCGCGAGTCTGTTCGCGGGGCGCGGACTCCGCGCTCACACGATCCGCTTCCTGTCCCCCCGGCAAAGGATCTTCTTGAAGGCGCGGCGGAAGTCGTGATTGAAGATGGTGTAGATGACCGGGTTCAGCGAGCTGTTGCAGTAGCCGAACCAGAAAAAGAACTTGAAGAGTGTGCGCGGCACCGAGCAGCCGACGGCCGTGAGCGTGTAGGTGAAGAAGAAGGGGAACCAGCACGCCACGAACACTCCGATGACCACCGCCAGCACGAAGGTGAAGCGCTTCTCGCGGTTTTGCCGCCCGCGCCAGCGCGACGCCTTGGCGCCTCCGCCGCGCTCCTCCCCGTGCCCGGCCGCGGGTGCCCCCGGCCCCGTCGCCCCTGGCCCGCGCCGCGGCAGGCTGTCCCCGGGCTTCACCTGGCTCGCCCGGGCCTTACCCTTGGCCCGGGGGCCGCGCTCGGACCTGAGGGTCCCCGGGGGCCGCTCGGCGTGCTCGGACGAGGAGCTCTCCTCGAGGTCCAGCGCGTCGGCGTCCCGCGGCCCTGCCGGCGTGGGCTCCCTCGGGGCACCGTTGAGCTGGGCCGGCAGCGACTCCGCCTCGGCGCCCACGGGGCCCACGCCGCGCTCCGGGCCCAAGCCGTTGGGTCTGCGCTTGGCGCCCCCCGGCAGCGTGGCGGCGGCATCAGGACCCCTGCGACTGGGCGGCACGCGGGTGCGGCGCTTGGCGATCTGGTAAATGCGCACGTAGACCAGGATCATGATGAGGCAGGGCGCGAAGAAGGAGCCGATGCACGACGAGATGACGTACCACTTCTGGTCGTTGATCTCGCAGCGCGGTTCGGCCGGCTGCTGGCCACCACTGCCTCCTTTCTTCTCGATGGAGATGAGCGGCGGGAAGGAGATGACGGCCGAGATGACCCACACGGTGACGATGATGGCCTTGATGCGGCGTGGGGTGCGCTTCAGGTTGTACTCTATGGCCTGGGTGATGGACCAGTAACGATCCAGGCTGATGGCGCACAGGTGCACGATGGACGACGTGCAGAAGAGCACGTCGAGCGCCAGGTAGGTCTCACACCATGCCTTGCCGAAGTACCAGTAGCCCATGACCTCGTTGGCCAGCGAGAAAGGGATGACAAGCGTGGCCACCAGGATGTCGGCCGAGGCCAGAGACACCAGGAAGAGGTTCTGGGGCGCCTTGAGCGCGCGGCTTGTGAACACGGCAATGATGACAAGCACGTTACCGAACACCGTGAACAGCATGAGCAGGCCGGCCAAGCACACCAGCGTCAGCGTCACCTGCAGGGAGTAGGGGGTGGCCCGGGCGCCACCCCCCGGGGCCTCGGTCCCGTTCCAGCTAGCGTTGCTCGCGTCCGGCTGCAGGGAGCCCATGGGCGCGAAGCTGCCTTCGGCCAGCGCCTGCTCCTGGCGGAACATGAACGCGGGTGCCCGCTCGCCTGGGCCTGCTGCCAGCTGCCTTCCGGCCGGCGCCCGTTGAGCCTCCTCTTCCTCCTGCGCCCCGCTCGCCCCGCCGCGCCTCACATGGAGAAGCGGCCTCTGGGAGGCCGAGCCCGAGCTGGGGGACCGCTAACGGCCCATGGACCCGGCTCCCGGGAAGCACGCCCGGCCCGCGCTTCGAGCGCTCGGGGTCGGCGCCTTCTCGCTCCCAGCTCCTAAGCACCACCAAGTTTTATTTCTAAGCGGCGGGAGAGAGTAGTAGGTCGAGCCGATGAGGAAAGAGAGATTTATTCTTCAAGAAGAGAGAACAAAAATAATCGGTGGCCTGATGACTTGGAAGGATAACAGGAAATTAAATATATCTATATCTTTGACTCTGGAGCCTGAGCGAAAGCAAGAGGTCTTACCGTGTGCGGGGCCCGCCCCCACCCCGAGAGGCAGCCGAGGGGTGCTGATGCTGGCTTGGGGTCCTATGTCTGTCTCCTTACATCCCCGAAGCGATTACCGACTCTCTCGCTTCCCCCAGACGCTGCGGGGTCGGCGAGGCCCGGGCTAGGGCCAGGGCGCAGACTCTGCCGCCTCTCGGAGCGCCGCGGGACTTCCAAAGTTGCGTGCCCTGCAGGGGCTGGGGCGCAGCGCGTGGAGCTCGGAGGCGGCGGCGGGGTGAGGGGTGTGCGGGCCGCATGAAGGCGCCCCCGTCCTAAGGCGGGCCCAGGCGGGTGGGCGATCGGCCCTCCAGGAGCCGCGGCCGAGGCAGGGGGTCTCCTGGGCGTCGGCCCGGCGAGCTTCGGGCGCTGAGCGCGACGGGACAGCTGGGGTCCGAGGGCAGCGTGAGTTGGGGCAGGAGCGCAGGGCTTGGGGGAGAAGGTGCTGGGGGTGGCCGGGCGGCGGCGCGCCGGCTGCTGGGCGTCTGCACGGGAGCTGGGGCCGGTGCTTCTCCGTGGCGCTCACGGTGGACTGGTTTTATAGCCCCAGGATCAAGCCGGCGTTGCCGAGCAGCCGGCGTCACCCCCACGTGGGAAGCCGACCCTCCCCCGCCCCTTGCGCCTCCCCTCCGCGGGTCTGGAGTCCGCGCCGGGCGCCGGACCCACTGGAGCCCTGGCCCCCTGGCAAAACTGGCCCTTTGGGGAGGCGGGTACCTTGAGAGAGGGATTTAAAGAGCGTGCCCGGGCAGTGAGCAGCGGTCCCTGCTGGGAATTGGCCAAGCATCTCTGGGACCGCCGAGCAGAACGCGTCGGGCACCCGGGAGTGCCCACATCGAGCTGAGTGGGACTCGGGCGGAAAGGGTAGGGATCCCCGGCCGAATCGGGAGAAGCAACACACCGGTACGGGTCGCATCTGGAGCAGCCCCCCAAGTGCTCCTGACGGCGGGGCAGTGGGGCTGGTGAGAGAGGAAGGTGCACGTCCGGATGCAACTCCTGGGGCGAAATGGGAAGCATCCCCCGGGGAGCGGGCCCCGCCAGAGTTCAGAGCTCCGCTCTGGGGAGAAACGGCCACTTGTCCCAGCTGCAGAGCTGTCTGAGAGACACTAGCAGGCAGGATCTGAACCGCGCCCCCTAGACCGCGGTGAGGAAGGGTCCTGGAGCGGAGGCCGCGCGCGGCGGCAGAGCGAGGGCGCACTGACACCTGCCGGCCGCTTGCCGTCACCGCTGCGAAGCTACAGGCCAGCGCCTGTAGCCTACTCCCGCCCCTGCAGTCCTTTGCCTACAGAGCCTTCTCCCATCTCAGGACAAATTTGTGTCCAAGCTCAGGAAAAGAGAACCCAGATTTCTAATTGCACTTTGTCATGTTGGAGAAATCTTCCTAAGGAGAAATCTTGTGTGTGTACCCTCTCCACCAGCGAGAGTGAGGATTGTTCTGATAAAGTCAAATCAGGAAGGGCTCGGCAGGCAACAGAGCCCAGGACTGGCATTCCACCCTGGACCGGCACAGGGCAGCCCACCCTTCCCGCAGATCCGAGAGGCCTGGATTCTGCCTGGCTGGTTGCTCTGCTCTGGCCTTCTCTGAACCATTGTGTCTTTGTTGAGGCCAGAAAGCTAGACTCCACCCCCCACTCCACACCTCCATTTCAGATGCACACACGCTGCGTCTTTCAGTAAGGGGAGGATGCCGGCCAAGAGAAGAGAATATTTTCTATGTCCTCTCTGATAGGAATAGCACGGAGTGGGGGTGAGTGCAGTTTTCCTCTGCCTGCTAGATGTCCTGAGATAGATTTTAACGTTTGCTAGAGTACCAGCTTGCATTGTGCTATCTGCACTTTTCAAATAAGCAGCAGGCAGTTTAAGGGTGAGGCCCAGGAGGATAGGAACTGTCAGCAGGAGAGAGATTAGACCTAAAGAAAAATTGTCTTATTTAAGGACCTACTAAACCAAAATACCTTATGTAGTCAACTAAGCTGGAAGTTCCAAGTATTGAGCAGATTGCCTCTCTGCCCGGCAGGGTTCAGGCTCAGGGGCTGAGGACTAGATTAAGGACCTTGAGCATCACCCTCAACAGCAGCTGATGTCTACAGCCTCCACCAGTGATACAGACCAGTGATACAGTGATTGATGCTGTTGCTCTTGATGTAGATAGTCCTGAAGTCTGTACTTTTCAGAGTACTTCACAGGTGTCTCATGTGACTTGAGTAGGTTTATCTCCCGATTTTTGCTCCAGTGGGATGACCTCCCTTTCCAGTCTTAATTCTGAAGAGCCTTTCTAATCCCCTTTTCTGGAGCATCTAAAGAAAGTTAAGGCAGAACTTCCTCCCTCTGTTGAGTCCATTCTTTTCCATCTTCTAACCAATTCTCAGCTCTGTATATTCTGTCAGGGGGCAGAGACATTGCACTAGGCTCAGCTGGAAATGTGGTTACACTCACCTTTGCACAGAAACTAGGAGCCCCAAACCTCAAGTATGAATGCTAAGAGAGCCAAAAGCCAAAGCCCATGGCAATGTGGACTTCGCTGTGTTGTTCCCAGACCTTAGGGACTGAGTTTTGAGAGGCCATCAACTCCCATCTCCACACCAGCTGCTGACACACATCTCTCCTTCCTATCTCATTTCAGAAGCAAAAAGGGAAATGAAAACACAGGCCACAGTGCTTTCCTTTCTTGGAATCTCTGCTGCTAGCCTGTGTATGACACCTCTTGTCACATTTTCTAAATGCTTCCCAAACAGCCAGTCATTTTCTTAATTCCTGGGTTTGGAAACTTTTCTGGAAAGTGGAAATGGAAAACAGGCTTTTCAAATGGAAACAGGCTTTTCAAAGAGCTAGGGTCTCGGAGGCCAATACACCACAATTATTAATAATAACAATAGCTGCCTTTTGTTAAGTTCCTAGTACGCAACACGTCCAGGGCTATATACAGAGCCCTCTTACATGCAGAGTTCTTCCTCTGGATACACATATCTTATCACCAAAGGCTCTGCCTCCTTAGTTTGACACTCATGGTCAGTATCTCTGAGCTTTAAAAAGCTGTGTGGATGCCATTTATTTATTTATTTATTGCTAGAAGATTAAGTGTTGTGCTTGCTGAGTGAGACAGCATTGAGCAGAGAGATATCCACAAAGACAATAATTCTTAACCAGGCCTGTATATCAGCATTGCCTGGGAAGGTGAAATACACTTACTGGTGCTCCACCAGGGTAATTATAATTCATCAGGTCTGTGATGGGATGCAGTGTGTATTTTAACAAAGCTCTGTGAGAGATGCTAATATGCGTGCTCAGTTAAGACTCGCTGCTCTAAGTAATAAATCTCAGTGGGGGCAGGAGTGATGAGCAATTGCCTTGGTGGGGGCAAGAAGAGGGTGTCCAAATGACCTGGGAACTTTTATCAAGCCAGCCTGAGCTACCAAGAATGGGCTCCAAATTGAGAATAACTGTCCTGATTCTCCTGGGACAGCCAGGAGGGTGTCACAACCCTCCAGGCACACAAGGCATAACAAACAGTTGAGAGCCACTGTAAATATGGAGGTTGGCATTCCTGGCCTGAGGAGAAGTCACTCCTGGGCACACAAATGGGGATCCACTATTATTTCTACTATTAGTAGATACTACAGAGCATCTGAATAGACATTTTCCCAAAGAAGACATACGAACGGCCAATAGGCACATGAAAAGATGCTCAACATCGCTAATCATCAGAAATGCAAATCAAAACCACAATGAGATATCACCTCACGCCTGTCAGAATGGCTATCATCAAAAAAGATCACAAATAACAAGTGTTGGTGAGGATGCAGAGAAAAGGGAACCCTTGTGCACTGTTGGTGGGAATGTAAATTGGTGCAGCCATGGTGGAAAACAGTATGGAGATTCCTCAAAACTTAAAAACAGACTAACATATGATCCAGCAATTCCACTCCTGAGTATATAACTAAAGAAAATGAAAACATTAATTAGAAAAGATATATGCAAAAAATATATATGTTCATGACAAAAGACCCCAACTAGCCAATCCTGAGAAAGAAAAACAGAGCTGTAAGAATCAGGCTCCCTGTCTTCAGACTATACTACAAAGCTACAGAAATCAAAACAGTATGGTACTGGCACAAAAACAGACATATAGATCAATGGAATAGGATAGAAAGCCCAGAAATAAACCCACATACCTGTGGTCAATTAATCTATGACAAAGGAGGCAAGAATATACAATGGAGAAAAGACAGTCTCTTAAATAAGTGGTGCTAAGAAAACTGGACAGCCATATGTAAAAGAATGAAATTAGAACATTCTCTAACACCATACACAAAAATAAATTCCAAATGGATCAAAGACTTAGATCTATATGAGGCCAGGCACTATAAAACTCTTAGAAGAAAACATAGGCAGAACACTCTTTGACATAAATCTCAGCAATACCTTTTTTGATCCACCTCCTACAGTAATGAAAATAAAGACAAAAGTAAACAAATGGGACCTAATTAAACTTACAAGCTTTTGCACAGCAAAGGAAACTATAAACAAAACAAGAAGACAACCCTCAGAATGGGAGAAAATATTTGCAAATGAAGTGACCAACAAGGGATTAATCTCCAAAATATACAAACAGCTCATGAAGCTCTATGTCAAAAAAACAAACAACCCAATCAAAAAATGAGCAGAAGATCTAAATAGACATTTCTCCAAAGAAGACATACTGATGGCCAAAAGGCACAAGAAAAATGCTCAACATCACTAATTATCAGAGAAATGCAAATCAAAACTGCAGTGAGGTATCACCTCACACCAGTCAGAATGACCATCATGAAAAAGTCTATGGATTTCCCCAGTGGTCCAGTAGTTAAGACTCTGCGTTTCCACTGCAGAGGGCTCGGGTTTGATCCCTGGTTGGGGAATTAAGATCCCACATGCTGTGTGGTATGGCCAAAAAAGGAAAAAGGAAAAAGAAAATGTCTACAATCAACAAATGCTGGAGAGGGTGTGGAGAAAAGGGAACACTCCTACACTGTTGGTGGGAATGTAAATTTGTACAATTACATTACCACTATGGAGAACAATATGAAGGTTCCTTTAAAAACTAAAAATAGGACTACCATATGACCCAGCAATCCCACTCCTGGGCATATATCCAGAGAAAACCATAAATCGAAAAGATACATGCACCCCAATGTCCATTACAGCACTATTTACAATAGCCAAGACATGGAAGCAACCTAAATGTCCATTGACAGAGGAATGGGTAAAGAAGATGTGATACATATATACAATGGAATGTTACTCAGCCATAAAAAAACAAACAAAATAATGCCATTTGCAGCAACATGGATAGACCTAGAGATTATCATACTAAGTGAAGTAAGTCAGACAGAGAAAGACAAATATATGATATCACTCATATGTGGAATCTAATTTTTTAAAAAATTATATAAATGAACTTATTTACAAAACAGAAACAAAGATTTCAAAAACAAACTTATGGTTACCAAAGGGAAACATGGTGGGGGAGGGATAAATTAGGAGCTTGGGATTAACATACACACACTACTATATATAAAATAGATAACCAAAAAGGACCTACTTTATAGCACAGAGAACTCTACTCAATATTCTGTAATAACCTGTATGGGAAAAGAATCTGAAAAAGGAATGAATATATGTATATTTATAACTGAATCACTATGCTGTACACCTGAAATTAATACCACATTGTAAATCAACTTATACTCCAATAAAATTTAAATATATATGTATGTATATATATATATATATGTTCATGGCAGCATTATTTACAATAGTCAAGATATGGAAGCAACCTAAGTACCCATCAATAGATGAATGGATAAAGAAGATGTGTTATATATATATACAATGGAATATTACTCAGCCATAAAAAAGAATAAAAGCTTGCCATTTGTGACGACATGGATGGACCCTGAGGGTATTGTGCTAAGTGAAATAAGTCAGAGAAAAACAAATACTGCATGATTTCGCTTATATGTGGAATCTAAAAAACAAATGTATAAACAAAACAAAATAGAAACAGAGTTATAGATACAGAGAACAAATAGGTGTTTGTCAGAGGGGAGGGGGTGGGGGAGAAGAAAAATAGGTGAAGGAGATTAAGAGGCACAAACTTTCAGCTCTAAAATAAATGAGTCACCTGTATGAAATGTACAGTGTGGGGAATTTAGTCAATAATAATGTACTATTGGGGCTTCCCTGGTGGCACAGTGGTTGAGAGTCCGCCTGCCGATGCAGGGGACACAGGTTCATGCCCCGGTCCAGGAAGATCCCACATGCTGCGGAGCGGCTGGGCCCTTGAGCCATGGCTGCTGGGCCTGCGCGTCCGGAGGCTGTTCTCCAAAACGGGAGAGGCCACAACAGTGAGAGGCCCGTGTACAGCAAAAAACAAAAACAAACAAAAAACACACGGTCATCCGTCTGAACATGATGAGCAGGTGGGGAACACAATGTTCCCACTGCCGCCCATGCCCCACACATAGCTGGAACCGAATGCTGCAGTAAACTACAAACATCTGTCAAGTCACTGCATTGCTGACACAGGGGCAGGGGCAGGGAGGGGGTGGCAGTCACCAGAAAAATATCTATTGCTTCCTCTGAGCTATAATTTAATTCCTCCACTTTCTTGCTACCAGTGCTGGAGCTCTTTGCAAGCACATTGTTCCTGAAGGTGAATGTAAGCCAAAAGAAAAGCATCACCTCCAAGAGTGTTGTTGGAAGGAGCTGCCTTACTTACCACCTTCCGTGTTTCTCGTCACTGACTGGCAGGTCCATCCTGCTTTTCCCATGAAAACAAGTATGAAGTCCTACCGCCACCTTCATCTTTTTTCCAAGGTGCTAGCCCATCCTGCCCCCACCTGGAAGATGAAGCCAAGTGTTTTCTGCCCCTGCAAGGGCCTCCGGCCAAGACCCAAAAGACAGCAGTCTGTGCCAGGATCAACTCTACCTTAAGGATGCCAAGAAAGGTTGGGCTCCCATCTGGCTCTTTGCTGCTGCCAACCTTGCAGGACATATGTGTGTTTCCCCTAAAATGTGACTGCTGAGAGCTGTCCGCACACATGAAACTTACCATCACCTCCTGAGTTTTCCAGGTCAGTTCTCACAAATAAGGGCCCTTTCCCACCACATCCAGGTGAATTGCCTTGACTGCTTTGTCCAGAAGCATAAGAAAAAGCACACCTTGAATCAGTTATGGCGAGTGATGGCTATTTGTGGCACACAGGTGAGCGAGAGCCACTGGCCCTTGGGTGTAAAGGAGATATCTGTCACCAACATTAATAACTTTTAAACTAACATTCATTAACCAAATTAGGTAAGGTGAATCCCCCTTCACATTCACGTAAAGAAACCATGGAGACCCCATGCCTGAAACACACACACACACACACACACACACACACACACACACACACACACACACACACACACACACAGTATAAAAGGTAATCTGGTCATTCTGCTCCCTGGAAATGATTTCTTTTTTCCATTCTCCCTAGTTAATGACACCAGCAAAGCACAAGCTTCTCCCTTCTAAAGGGAGGGGTGCCTGCCAGCTCCTGGGAGGCATTAGAGTGGAGTCATTAAGAATTTGAGCTTTGGAATAAGATAAACCTGGGCTCTGGTCCTGCTTCTGTCACTTAGTAACAGTATTAACTTACTTAACCTTCTGGACCTTGTTTTTCTCATATGGAAATGGGGAAAATAGTAGTAAGCACCTCATGCAGGCTCTTAAGTGAGTGTTAAATGAACAAATACATGGAAAATACATAACACAGTGTTCAGTATTTAATAAATGCTTGACATGCATTAAGTACATTTGTTTATTTGGCAAAACTTTCTTCTTTATTAATCTGATTCTTCCTCAGACAGATGCAAAGAGATCCTAAGACCTGCCCACTTAAAGTTTGATAGTTAGTTAATAAATTGACATGAGAGGGACTTCCCTGGTGGTGCAGTGGTTAAGAATCCACCTGCCAATGCAGGGGACACGGGTTTGCTTCCTGGTCTGGGAAGATTCCCACATGCCGCAGAGCAACTAAGCCCGTGTGCCACAACTACTAAGCCCATGTGCCACAACTACTGAAGCCTGTGCACCTACAGCCCGTGCTCCACAACAAAAGAAGCCACTGCAGTGAGAAGCCCGCGCACTGCATTGAAGAGCAGCCCCCGCTCACCGCAACTAGAGAAAGCCTGTGTGCAGCAATGAAGATCCAATGCAGCCAAAAATAAATATTTTTAAATTGGCATGAGAAATAAGAATTAAAAAACAAAATAAAACTGGGGAAACGTGACTTTAATGAGTTTTAACAGGTATTTATTCCTTTTTGTGTGTGCGAACGGCAAGGGAGGGGGTGGAAGTCCCTTGTCTCGAGACTACATAAAACTAAAAAGCTTCTGCACAGCAAAGTAAAACCATCAACAAAATGAAAAGGCAACCTACAGAATGGGAGAATATATTTGCAAATCATGTATCTGATAAAGGGTTAATATCCAAAATATATAAAGAATCCACACAATTCAATCACAAAAATATAAATAAATAATCTAATTTTTTTAAATGGGCAGAGGATATGAATAGACATTTTTTCCAAAGAAGACATACAGATGGCCAGCAGGTACAAGAAAAGGTGCTCAAAATCACTAATCATCAGGGAAATGCAAATCAAAACCACAATGAGACACCACCTCACACCTGTTAGAATGGCTATTATCAAAAAGACAAGAAAGGGAACCCTTGTGCACTATTGATGGGAACATAAATTAGTGCAGCCACTATGGAAAACAGTATGGAGGTTCCTCAAAAAATGAAAAATAGAACTACCATATGGTTCAGCAATGCCACCTCTGGGTAAAACACTAACTCAAAAAGATACATGCACCCTCACATTCATTGCAGCTTTACTTACAATAGCCAAGATATGGAAGCATTATTTACAATAGCCAAGGTATGGAAACAACCTGTGTCCATTAGTAGATCAATGGATAAAGAAAATGTGGTATATATATATATATATATATATATGTATATATATATATATATATATATCTATGTATATATATATCAATGGAATACTACTCAGCCATAAAAAAGAAAGAAATCCTGCCATTTGTGACAGCATGGATGGACCCTTAGAGCATTATGCTAAGTGAAATACGTCAGACAGAGAAAGACAAATACCATATGATCTGACTTGTACATGTGGAATCTAAGGAAAATTCAACCAGACAAACAAAAAGAAAACCAAGTTCATAGATACAGAGAACAGATTGGTGATTGCCAGAGGTGAGGAATAAGGGGTGAGCAAAATGGGTGAAGGGCAAAGGGTACAAACTTCCAGTTATAAAATAAATAAGTCATGGGGATGTAGTGTACAGCATGATGACTATAGTTAATAATACTGTATTGCATATTTGAAAGTCACTAAGAGACTAAATCTTAAAAGTTCTCACAAGAAAAAATAATTTGTAACTATATATGGTGATGGATGTTAACTAGATGTATTGTAGTGATCATTTCACAATATATACAAATATTGAATCATTATGTTGTATACCTGAGGCTAATAAAATGTTATATGTTAATTTATATCTCAATACTAAGTGAATGAATGAATGAAGTAAATTAAACCCAAAACAAACAAGGAAGGAAAAATGAAGGGCAGAAATCAATTAAAAACAGGACAACTATGGAGAAAATATCTATAAAACCAAAAGCTGGTTATTTGAACAGATACATAAAATTGATCAACCTCTAACCAAAATGACCAATGATACGACACAGGATAATGATACCTGTTGGCTGTGAAGAGACAGGGCACATTCATTTTCTCTTAATGGTCACTCTTCACTTCTTGGTCTATTGATGTTGAAAGCCAGATTTTGAACTGAGGGTGAATAAAGTGTGAAGACAGAGTAATTATAGCACAATATTTCTAAGCTAATGGAAATTCTTAAAACTCTCTGGCAAAAGAAGCATCACCCCAACGTGATGTTAGGTTAAAGGAAGCAGAGGTAAGGATTTCCTGGCTGTGCCTTAAAGAGATGTTTGTTAAGTATTAAAAGCCTTTTATCTTCCCAGACTTTGAATATTTTGGTTTCTAATAAGAAATAAATGAAAATTATTTATTTTTTGATCTAGCTAGTTTTTTGTGTATATGTCAGGCAATCGCCAAATAATTTTTTTACAGAAACTGTTTAAAATAATTTCAAACTTACAAAAAATGTTATAAGAATAGTGTAAAGAAGATTCATATGCCCTTTACCTAGATTCACCTATTTTATCCCAATTGCTTTATCATATACTTTCTATGTGTGTATGTATGTGTGCGTCTCAAACACACACACACACACACACACACACACACACACATAATTACACAATATTACTTTTCAGAACTACCTGAGGGTAAGTTGCAAATATCATGGAACTTCACCTCTAGATACCTCAGTGTTTATTTCCTAAGAATAGAAATGTTCTTTTACATAATCACAGGACAGTTATCAACTTCCATTGGTAGATTATTTTATCAATCTCCCTTTGTATTTCAGTTTTGTCAATTGACCCAACAGCATTTTTTCTCCAATACAGAAGTCAGTCTAGGATGCATTTAGGTAGGTCCCCTACATACGAACCTTCAAGTTGCGAATTTTCAAAGATGAGAACATGTGTTCCATCAACGTCAGGCGTGAGTGAAATTGCAGCTTGCCCTCCATCTCCTATTGCTGGCGATCCTTCAGCTCTACCATCTCCCACCTCCTCTCCTTCCTCCAGTCAGTAACTCTTCTTGCCCGTTCCCTTGATGGCAGCCCCTGTATGCCAGCCGTTGTACTGTACTGTAAGATTAAAAATGTTTGTGTTTGTTATGTATTTGTGTGAAAAGTATTATAAACCTATTACGGTACAGTACTATATAGCCGATTGTGTTAATTGGATACCTAGGCTAACTTTGTTGGACTTACCAACAAATTGGATTTACGAACGGGCTCTCAGAATGGAATTCGTTAGTATGTATGGGGACTTACTGTACTTGTCATGTCTTTAGAGTAGCCGCCAACGGATTATTCTACAGCCTTTCTTTGTCTCTTATAACATTGACATTTTTGAAGAACAGAGTTTCATTTTGTTTTTTAATAGAAGATTCCTCATTTTGGGTCTGTCTGATGTCCTCCTGATTAGGTTCCAGTTATACATTCCCAGCAGGAATACTAATATGTGTGACATTGTATCCTTCTTAGTGTATCACATCCAGAGTAACTTCATATCCATCTGCCCCTCATTGGTGATCTTAATTTTAATCACCTAGCTAAGATGTTTATTGGATTTTTTTAAAAAATAACTATGATTTTCCCCCTTGCAACTAATGAGCAATCTGTGGGGACCCACTTTTTGGTCATGCAAATGTCCTGCTCCTCATCAAAACTTCTCCCCTAGATTGAACATCCATTGATGGGACTTCCCTGGCGGTCCAGTGGTTAAGACTCCGCGCTTCCACTGCAGGGGGCGCAGGTTGATCCCTGGTCGGGGAACTAAGATTCCACATGCAGCGAGGCCAAAATATAAAATAAAAAATTATCATCACTGATATTTGCTTGAATCATTTTTTACTGTGATGGTTGCAAAATTATTTTCTCAGCACTGCCTCTTCATTTACGACATTGCACAGAACCCTCACTTCTTCCCTGTTTATGTGTCTATCACAAATATGGATTCATGGCTTCCTATTTTTTTCATGATTTATAATTAAATACTGCTCTTATTTTGGTGTCCAAATAATCCCTGATTTGGCCAGTCCTTCAAGCTGTCTTCTTTGTCATTGTGACATGCTCCCATTAATTTGGGGAGCACTTTCTTGCTCTTACTTAACAAGATGTTTCAAGGATTCTGCAGCCTTGGAATCAGCCATTTCTGAGGAGCCCTGGATTCTGTTAGTGGGGTAATAGAAACAAAGATCTGGATACGAGGAGTACTCTTTGCTCCTGGGGTGTCTGCTTCTAGGTCCTTCCAGTGAGCTAAGAAATATACAAATGTATATACACATACACACACCTAGATACACACACACACATACATGTGCACATGTACATATTTTGGAAATCATGAGCTTACATTGTTACTTCCAGTGTCAGTCCATCCCCACAGGGTTCTTTTTTGCTTTCCCCATTCCAAATGTGTATGACACTTCTTTCATAGTGAGAATCCTGGCTCCCATCCATTTGCTCAATTTTATAATACATATAAAATAATTTCAGGATCACTTCACCTAAACCACTACAAAAAAAAAAAAAATCAAGTTCCTCAAAAGATTTCAGAGATAACAGTAGGCTAAATGAAAGAAGCCAGACACAAAATTCACATATTATATGATTCCATTTATATGCAATATCCAGAATTGGTAAATTCACTGTGGCCGATAGCAGATTTCTGGTTGCCAGAGTCTGGGAGAAGGGAGAAATAGGGAATGACTGCTTTGGGGTATGAGGTTTTCTTTGGGGGTGATAAAAATTGTTGGAACCAGATGGAGGTAGTGGTTACACATAATGAATGTACCAAAGAGCACTTTGAAATATTCACTTTAAAATGGTTAATTTTATGTTATGTGAATTTCACCTAATTTTTTTTTTTAAAGAATTCAGAAATCATAAGCAGTTTTCCCCTATCCTGCAACCCCAATGACTGAGGGAATACAGTCAAACAATTGAGTTTGTACGTTTGCTTCCAGTTTTCGGGTTTTTCAATTTCCCATTCCAATCCTTGCATATTTTATATTGTGAATGTGCTGACTATGCTTCCAAAAGTGAAAGCTATACCCAAAAGTTATACTCAGAGAAGTGTCACTCCCACCTTTATCCCTTCCGGTCTGTAATACACCACCACTTGAACAAACTTAATCGTCTTCCTTCTATAAAGATAAACATATATTTATTTTCCCTCTTTCCCCTTATTTCTAAACAAAAGGTAGTATATATGTAATATCCACTTCCTTTTTTTTTCTTTTCTTTTGCGCTATGCGGGCCTCTCACTGTTGTGGCCTCTCCCATTGAGGAGCATAGGCTCCGGACGTGCAGGCTCAGCGGCCATGGCTCACGGGCCTAGCCGCTCCGCGGCATGTGGGATCTTCCCGGACCGAGGCACGAACCCACGTCCCCTGCATCGGCAGGCAGACTCCCAACCACTGTGCCACCAGGGAAGCCCTCCACTTCCATTTTTTAACTGAATAAGTTACCTCCGGCAAGTGACTCCATATCAGTGCATAAAGCCTTCTCTTCATATAGTGTTGCGTAAAATAGTCTATAGATTTCAATTAGATCAGTTGATTGGTGGTGCTATTGAGTTTAACTATGTCCTTATTGATTTTCTAACTGCTGGATCTATCCCTCAGAGACAGAAGGGTATTGAGGTTTCCAACAGCAACAGTGGATTGATCTATTTCTCCTTACAGTCAGTTCTATCAGTGTTTGTCTCACATATTTTGATGCTCTGTTGTTAGGCATTCACACATTAAAATTATGTCTTCTTAGAGAATTGATCTTTTAATCATTTTGTAATGCCTCTTTACCTCTGATAATTTTCTTTGCTCTTATGTTTGTTTTGTCTGAAATATAGCTACTCCAACTTTGATTAGTGTTAGCATGGTATATCTTTCTCCATTCTTTTGCTTTTAATATATATGTATCTTTATATTTAAAGTGTGCTTCTTGGAGGCAACATATATTTGGTCTTGTTTTTTTATCTACTGTGTCAATCTCTTTTCATTGGTGCTTGACGTGATCACTGATATAGTTGAATTAATATCTAACTTCATTACCCTTGTTCTCTTTTTCTGTCTTCCATAATTTTTCTGCCTTCTGTGCTTTGAATGGAGCATTTTATGATTCCATTTTCTCTCCCCTTAACATATTAAGTATATTTTAACTTTTTTTAGTGGTTGACCTAGAGTTTGCAATATACATTTATGACTAATCCAAGTTCACTTTCAAATAATACTTACACACTTAATGGGTAGGGCAAGCACTTTATAGTAGAGTGTTTCCAATTCCTCTCTTTCATCCTTTATATATAACATTACTGCCATTTCACTTATCCATAATCTATAGTCACCAAATATAGTTATTATTTTGAACAGTTATGTTAAATCAGTTAAGAAAAATGGAAGATTTTATTTTATCTTCATTTATTCCTTAATGCTCTTCCTTTATGTAGATTAAGTTTCTCACCTACATCACTTTCCTTCCTTCTTAAGAATTTCTTGTAGCAATTCTTGCAAGCCAAGTCCACTGGTGACAAATTCCCTAAATTTTAGTTGTGTAAGGAAGTATTTCTGAAGGAAATACTTCACAGGGTACAGAACTCTAGGTTGGTTTTTTTTTCTTCCTCTCAACACACAAAATATTTTACTCCACCCTCTTCTTGCATGGTTTTGAAAACAAGTCTGATGAAATTCTTCTCCTTGCTCCTCCACGCGTAAGTTTTTTTTTTCTCTCTGGCTTTCAATTTTTTTTTCTTTAGTTTTGATTTTTCTGTCATTTGAATGTACTATGCCTAGGTATAGATTTGAGGGTATTTATCCTGTTTGGTATTCTCTCAGCTCCCTGGATCTGTACTTTGGCATCTGACATTAAATTTGAGAAATTCTCAGTCATTATTGCTCAAACATTGTTCCTCTCTTTCTTCTCCTTCTGGTATTCCCATTACATGTACATCAAACTTTTTGTAGATGTCCCACAGTTCTATTTTTAAGATTTATTTATTTGATTTATTTTTGGCTGCATTGGGCCTTAGTTATGGCACGGGGTCTTCGTTGAGGCATGCGGGATCTTTCATTGTGGTGCATGGGCTCTTCATTGTGGCACGAGGGCTTCTCTCTAGTTGTGGCTTGCAGGTTTTCTCTCTCTAGCTGTGGTGCGCAGGCTCCAGGACACATGGGCTCTGTAGTTGTGGCGCACGGGTTCCAGAGTGTGTGAGCTCTGTAGTTTGTGGCACGCAAGTGCTAGTTGAGGTGCATAAGCTCAGTAGCTGTGGCATGAGGGCCTAGTTGCCCCACGGCATGTGGGATCCTAGTTCCCCAACCAGGGATCGAACCTGCATCCCCTGCATTGTAAGGTGGATTCTTCACCACTGGACCACCAGGGATGTCCCTGTTCCATAGTTCTTGGTTTTTGTTTTCTTTGTCTGATCTTATTTCTCTTTGCTTTTCATTTGAAATATTTCTACTGACATATCTTCAAGCTGATTCTTTCCTCAGCAGTGTCATCTACTGAACCCATCAAAGGCAGTCTTCTTTTCTGTTATGGTTTTCCATTTCTAGCATTTTAATTCTTAAAATTTCCATCTATGCTTATATTACCCTTCTTCCTGGCACATTGTGTACTTTTTCCATTAGAGTCTTTAGCATGTTAGTCATTTTAAATTCCTGGTCTGATGATTCCAGCATCCCTGTGATATCTGAATCTGGTTCTGATTGTCTCTTCAAGTACCTCTTTTAGTATGCCTTATAACATTTTGTTGAAAGCTAGACATGACATATTGGGTAAAAGGAGCTGATGTAGATACGGCTTCAGTGATGTGGTGCTAAGAGGTTGGGGGAAAGGGAAGTGCTCCATAGCCTTATGCATAGGCACATCTTTGTGTTTTTGCTCCTAGGCTGTGACCAAGAAATACTTAGTTCTACTCCCCACTGCCCCACCTTCAGTGGGACAGGAAGGCTAGAGTTAGATATTTCCATTCCCACACGTGGAGAGCTGGAGGGACCTATAGTTGGATATTTCTCTTCCCCAAGAACAGTCAGGCCCTGATAAAACCCCCGAGATTAGGCTCTGGTAAAACAGTTTCTCTTGAGGGCAGGGCTTTTTAAGAACAGAAATGCTCTCCGTATATTTCAAAATGGCTACTTTTTACCTCCCCATGCTAGAAGTATGAAGAGATTCTTCTCCAATCTTCACTGTGAGAACCTGTTAGAGCTTCTGGAGATAGAAACTCAAAATAAGTGTGGGGACCCCTTTAGACTGGGCCACAGCAAGTTTTTAATTCTCAAGACTTGTCCATGCTGAACCATCAGCAATTATTAATTACAGTTTAGGTTTCCTACCCCAGCACTGGTTTCCATGGAAACTTATGCTCATCGGTTTCTGCTCTGGTAATTGTGATTATCTGTATCCACTCACCTCTCCAATCTGGGGGGCAGCAATTTTCCCTGTGACCTCAATTCTCTGACAAATCTAATAAGAGTTGTTTTCAGTTTGTTTAGCTTTCCATTTGTTGTTAGGACATAGTGACAACTCCCAAGCTCCTTACATGCAGGACTAGAAACTCGAATTTTGTTTTTGTTGTTGTTTTTTATAGCATTTATCAGCCTCTAATAGACTGGAAGTTTTATTATGTTCATCACTTGCCTTACTCCACTAGAATGTAAGTTTCATTTATTCTGGTGTTTTGCTCACTAATATATCCTGCACCTAGCTCAGTGCCTGGCATGTCAGAGAGTGCTCAAATATTTGCTGAATGGATGCCCACCATTTCTTCATATCCAAGTCTAGGGTATAGAAAAACAAATGAACTTCAATGCAGAATCCTCTATCAGCCATACCACAAAAGACAACTGTGATAACTTTAATTTGGATTTATACCCTGCAGGCCACCTGGATTCAATGGTCTTGGAAGCAAATGAAGTCTAGTTACAACACCTGTCACTCCATTGTTCCCTTGGATTAATTTAAACTGATCAGGATGGCTAGCCAGGAAGCCACCTTTCTTAATTACTACTCACACAGCTCCAAACATCTCTCTCCCAAAGCTGAATTTTTAGTAAGGAGAATGTGTTCACAGCTAAGCATACAACATCACAAAGTCAACATGATAGAGTCAAAAGAACACTGCACTAGTAGAGGTAGTCCCCAGGTCCACTGCACTACTTATTAGCTGACTTAACAAGCTCTTTGGTTTGGTTTATCTTTAAAATAGGTAATGTCTTATCTACCTGAAAGGGAATGGTCCATGTGATGTCTTTGAATCCCCAATTCTAAAATCATTGATCCTTTGTCCAAAACAAATATTTCATTAGTAATATTTCACCTATAATCAAGATGAAAGACTACCCACACAAAAACAGTAGCAGTTAAGTATATAAATTACACATTATAGACTTAAGTCTGACACTCTGTATCTTGCATTTGGTTTAAAAGGATGAGAAGGAAAGAAGTGGGGAACTCAATCTAAACTGTTCAAAATTATGGCTGTTACAATGTATGATTTTTCAAATTAGCAGATTCTTAACAGAGGAAAATTTGATTTGGCTTTCACCTGGTTAACCTGTTTAAATCAGGCCTCACTTCATCAGCTTTCACTTGAGTAACCTATTTCAACTGGGGCCGTGCAGATGACGTGGTTTATTGGGAGTGGAGTAGGAAGATCACCGACTAAGGAGTCAGAAGACGCAGGCTCTAATTTCAATGTTGACATGATACTCACCAGTGTGTAACTCATTTAATTACCCTGGATATTCTCTCATCTTGAAAATAAAGATAATGGAGTCAGATTTACATAAAAACCAAAAGAACAGCAAGGGAATAATGAAACTAGCTTAGTTACTTAGAGTAATACACAACTGATCCTTAAAGCTAAACATAACCCAAACCAAGAAAGTAGGAGAAATTATCAATGTTGTTTTTTAAGATACAGAAGTAAACCGAATCCTTAATAAAATTGAATCCTCAATAAAATTCATAGGCCATGGAATTGTAGTAATTCAAATTATTTTAAAATTCACTGTTGGAGAAATAATAGTAGAGTGGAAAAAAGTGATAAAATAACTGCCAAGGCAATTTGGTATAAGCAAACCCTTTTTGACCTTAGAACTTGTTTTAAAGACTTCCCTTGAAAGAATTATTTGTATATTTTACAATATTTTAAAAAGCTGGTATTTACTACATGGTATTCAAACTGGAGAAATGTAATCTCGACACAGAGTGAGTGGTGTGTGTGTGCGTGTGCATGCATATAAAATGAAAAAAGTAAATCCTAATACTCAGATATCTCATCTGTGATAGCATCTAATGAATGTGGTAAGACTAATTGTCTTGGGAAAAGTAACAGAATAAGTTATGACTGTACAAAAGCATAAAACTAGAAAAATTTTGCTTCTGCAATCCGAATTAGGAGTTACTTAGAAGAATTCTTGACTGTACGGGGTTCTTTTCAAGTTGACATCAAAGGTCAAAATGTGTAGATTACTTGCATCTACGCTGATGTTCAAGGAAGGAAAAAGAAATCACCAAACATTTGGTGGAAAAATGGTTATCACTCCAAACCCAGGCTCCTTCATAACTCGTTAATATTTTATTCTCTCTAAACCAGTCTATCAGTACTTTTAATAACTCAATTAGTGTTCTCAATTGCCTTGGGATGGCCTTTATTAAACAGTAACAGGAGTTGCTCTGGAGGTTAGAAAAACTGAACTCTCAATGAAATCAGCTATTCTTAATTTTTTTTAAGCAGATTACTCAAATAGGTGTGAAATTCATTAGATTGTAATCTCCTCAAAGGCAAAATTTTGTGTCCGTAGTGTGTGTTTGACAAGGTATATGATAAACATTGCTTTGCACCAAGTAATAGTGCTAGTTAAAAGTATGGAACCTATAATAAAACTGAGCGACACATAACAACCCTCCAAATCAAGAAAACCCAGAGAACTTCTTTACAAATCAGTCACCTGCCTGAGTTAAAACACATAAAGTTCACTTCATTTATGTTTTCACCATTGTGCTCTTTCTCATATTCATATATATGTACTCACATACACGTGACTAGTGTGACTGAGAAATTAATTTTAATTAATCTAACTAGCCACATGTGGCTAGTGGCAACTATTTCAGACAGTGCAGAGTCCTAGAAAAATGGGCATAGAAAGTAAAATGATATTGAAGAATACATTGAGAGGTTAGAAAAAGTAAACTCTGAATGAAATTGACTATTCTATTTCCAAAATACCATATTCCTTGTCTCCTTCACAGTTTTACTACAGCTACTTCTCAATTTCTGCAGATTCTTCCCTTTCTCTGCAAAAGCTAAATGTTGGAGTTCATCAGTATTCCACCCTCTTCCCATTCTCCATGCTCTCCCTAGGAAATTCTTGCTTCAATTACCATCTATTTGCTGGATCATCAGTTTCCAGGCCTAACTTCTAAGCACCAGATCTAAGTATCTAATTGCTTACTTGACATCTCCACTTAATGTCCCACAGGTACTAGAACACATCTTCCCCTCACACCCAGACAACTAAAAGAACCTGGTCCTCCTGCAAAGTACCATAGTTTAGCAAATACATGCAGGTGCTTAAGCCATAATCCTGGAAGTAACCTTTGATTCTCTAACTCACTTTTTCCAACCAGTCATCAAGTCTTACTAAACTTTCTTCCTAAGACTCCCTTAAATGTTTATTGCTTTCCATCCCCAATGCTACAATCCCAATCAAAGCCACTGTCATCTCTCACCTGGATCACACCAACAGCCTCCCATGTGGCCACTTGGCTCCTAGTTTTGATTCCCTCCAATCCATTCTTCTCAAGATGGCCAGAGTGAAGTTTTAAAAATATTCAACACATATCATAGAATGTTAAGAGGAAAGATGACAGTTAATCACATTGTGAACAGGACAAATATTTGTTACCTGCCCTGGTAAGTTTTCTTCAGCCAATTAAATAGTTCCCACTGGGTAAGGTCTCTTTTACCCTTATAGTTTTTGTTCTCATTAACATTTGAAAACACAACTTAATGGTCTTTATTAGCCAATATTAAAACTTTCTTTTTCTAGGAATCCTGTACTCAATTTCCACCTTTAGTTACCAAGACATCTTAAACGGCAGACTTTCTTATGAAAGGTTACAAACAAAACAGAAAGCATTTTCTTCAATGAAGGCTCAGAGAATGGGGAATTACCTCTAATAATTCAATGTCTCCATTATAGGACAGTCTTCATTACAGGATATATTCATTATATACTGTTTTTTAAAAATCTCCCAAAATCCTATAAGTTTGGAATTTTATAAATAGTAAATATGAATATAATAATTATGCTGAAGGTCACTATTCACCACACAAAATACTTTGTTGCATTTTTCTGTGCATCTGTTTTTGTGTATCTTATGCATGCCATTTGCTTTTTTAAAGTTTTCCAGAAGATTAAATGGTAGTGAAGAATCATTTCTCTTAGTTCCACATTCTTGTGGTTCAATGACATTGCAAAGACTGATTTCATGTCCAACTTCAGTTACACATAGGATTGCAGGTTTCTTAAAAGATTCAATGGCAAAACATTAAAAAATACATTATTTATACTGAATACCTACTAATGACTGACTAAAAAAGGAAATTTTTATGTAGTCAAAATAATCAACAGTATAAATCAGGTTAAAAGTACATTTTCTGAAGGCTGTTTATACCTTTTAGCCTTGAGTCATAACTCAGAATAGCACAAACCACGTTAAACATCGGTGGAAGGCTGATTTTTACTAGGAGAAAAGTCAAAACTGTTAAATATTGTTCTCAGGTATCATTTTTGTAGTGTTCTGTCTATTCCTTGTAAACTGTGTACTATGTAAATTATCATGTATCTAATTAAAAACAAGTTCTGGTGTGCAGATTAAAATATAATCAAAAGACACCATCATCATATAAAATACTTTGTTTCATTCTTAATTACAAGATAACTTTCTGAACTCTGTTAAAAATGAGTTTCGAGGTGAGAAATGAGGAAAAAATATACATCAGTATACTTTTCTATTAAAGACTAATATTAAAATAAATGTTTTGAGCCATATATGAAACATTCCCTTTGGTAGTGGAATGAGGTTTTATGTGCTAGCTAGCTAGCTAGACTTATTGAAAAACAATTTCTACAAGATCATGATAAAAGTGGTATAGATGACTAATGCAAATGTTATTTGTATATTAAGCCTCATCAGACCAGTGGAAGGTTAAATTCAGCATATAAATAATACCAGTAATGATAAAAGGTAAATTAGATAACATATGAAATCTAAATAATAATGGTCACTGGTAAAGCACCTATAGGCTCTAATTAGACTTTTAGAGTAAGATCCTTTTTAGTAGTACCTATAACAAATAAACTGATTTTAATGTCATTTAAATATTATTTGTTATTAGGATTGTTAGGATGGAGCTCTAATAATTTGCATGAAGATCAAAGTCTCTCCACTATCCCACCTAGTGCCATTTGTGCAAATGAGGAGGGAAAATGCTCCTTCCTCAAGACTCTTTACTTCCATGTATCAGAAATTTGACATAATATCATGATTTTGTTAGAACAAGGCACTTTACTGCCATCTGCTGAAAAACTGTCATAATAAATATGCAAATCTATGATGTGACTAAATCCCCCCAACATGTAGTGTTGTATGCTGCACAACCTGCAAAACCCGTACGTGATAGCCCTGCCCATACTACTTTCAATAGTGGACACTATTCCTCCTACCAAACTTTAAAAAGTCCCCAGTCTGAAACACTATAAACTACTATCCAGTTGAAGTCTTAATCACTAACAGGTATTTATATTCAAAACAGTTTACATTTAGAATGTATGCTATCAACAGGAAAATAAGTGTGTAAAGAGAAAGTTTTTCAAAAGGTACTGAGGACCAACTTCAGTTTTAAAAGTTAAAACAAAAAATTCGAACTTTATATTTTAAATTAAATTTCAAAATTAAAAATTAACCCCACAAATGTTTTCTTAGAATTAGTGTTGTCAGGTTTAAGAAGACATTCAATAACAAAGTACTGATGTTTTATAAAACATTCTCATAATATTTTTGTAATACAACAGCATTCAAGATACTCCCTTAGATACCAAATCAGTATTACAATTCTTGCATATTTAAATTCTGAGATTTGATAATTAACCAAAGATTGTCATGTGTATTCCAGTTCCCCAAATTGGCTCTTAAAGGCTAAACCAACCAAAAGAATAAGGCAAGAGAAAAGTTCTAGCTAAGGATATGTGGTATACCATCTTCTTCTGGTATAGGCAGAAGGAAATCTTTCTTCACAAGTTATTTATTTTAGTTAAATTTGAAAATTTCAGGAATGTATTCTTTTTCTTATTTTGGGTTGTATCACTTGCTTTCATCTAAGTTTTAATCATGCAAGAATAACCATATATCCTGGTTTTCCAGACAGTTCTGATGTATGGCTACTGGCCCAACACAACAATTTATAGTCCCCTTTCCATTTCAAAGTGTACCACTTTATACACTTTATCCACGACCCTTTCTTACTGATGAACAATTACAAATTCTGCAAGCTGAAATTTGGACTCACTATTTATACATGGCTTAGCAATAACTGAGATGAAAAGCAAAAGTTACAACAAAAGTTATCAGAGAAAGACTAAATTGTGATGTATAACAGTTTATCTACGTTAAATGATTCAGGCTTTTACAGTGAGATAAATTAGAAATACGCAATTACATTTATAGAGCTCATTTCAATTGTATTTCAATTGTATTATCCACCTTTTACTAAAAGTACAAATAAATATTTTATGTGTATTTTCTCCTCCAAGAGTTTCTATCTTCTATTGTTTTCATATGTATCCGTCAAATCCATAAATTACTTAGCATCTCCCGATTCTTTCTGTATGAAATAATCATTTGGGATTTTAAAAGTATTAAACTACCACAAAAGGATTGTTTGACATTGTCAGTTTGCTACTATATATATTAACAAAAAGCAAAGTTTAGAGCAATGTTTTTACAGTGTAACATTCTATGACATTTTCTATTTACTGAGCCTCACAGAGAAACCAAACCTAAATTCTTTTAAAAAAAAAATAAAGGACAATTGATGGATATGGCAATTCGTCCCACTGCAGTTTTAGGAAAATATTAGTTCATATGTAGTCATTCAACAATATCCTTTACTATACTCAAACTACTTAAATATTAAGTATGATTGCACAGGATAATTGGGAAATTAGAGTCCATTTTAGTTTTGTGTTAGAAGTAATGAAATTCATGAGTTCTTGCAAGGCGGCAGCCATACATGTGACACGTTATATGCATCTTAAAAATATATATATAATTCCTCAGCTATAGATGGTTTGCCTGTTATATCACTTCTACATGTAGGACTGTGATCACTTTGCATTTCTCCTGCAAACTAACATAAATTAGAGTAGGGGGACCAAAATGTTTTAAAAACCATATCTATATTCATTTTTAAGCAACAATACCCATATTTTTTTCAAAAAAAAAAAAGACATTATGTTACTGCCTTTAAAGTTCAAGTTCCATTATCTTAAGATATAAACACACCTGGATATGAGATTTTTAAAAACCACACATACACACAAGCTCTAGGTAGAGCTGTAATAAACAAATTCCTTTTATAAACACAACTTTAACTGAAAAGCCACAGTAGATGGAAAAAAAGAAGAAAGGATATTACTTGGTAAAATCCAGTGACATCTACAATAGTTTTACAGCACATTTAAGCATTCTACGGTTTTATATCTTTACCTGCCTTCCATTTCTTAGTTGCTCCTTTAAAAATTGCCAATTACGTCTACAGGTTGAACCTCAAACTTAGTCCTGATTTTGAGTGCCAGGAAAAGCAAAACAACACTCCAAATTTCTATCTTAATGTTATAACCTTACTTCAAAAATGGTTTTATTTAAACTACAATGCCCATCTAAATGGAAAAAAAAAAGAAAAGAAAACCAAGCAGCAATATGTAATTATACATAATAGTTATTCATTATATGGGAAGTGTTTTTTAGGATGATATCTAGAATGCACTTGCTCTGTGAGTCTCTTCAAAAATTAAATCGACTAGACTGACACTATCAAAAGTAAGCATACTGTAATAAGGGGCACACACAATACTGCTAGCCTTAAAAGCAGTAAAGCAAAAGAAAATATACCAAACAGCACATGCATATCTTACAGAACTTCCACTGAACTATCAATGGCTTCTATGCAATGTGCTCTTTTCCATAACTGTATTAACTACCAAAAAAGGAAAGATGAGATTGAAATCAAAGGTACTGAACTGAATTGTCTGAAGCCAGTACTCCACATGTGGGGAAAAGTGCATTTAGTTCAGCAGCAATATAGCACAGTGTGAAGATATTGTGCTTAGACGCAGATATTCCAGAACTGAAAGATGTACAAGGCAAGTCAAGATATAAAACCATAGTACACTGTTAAATAACCTTGAAACATACATATATTGCAGTGTTCAAAGAAAAACATTCATTTCATTGTACAAGGCTAGGGAGAAATCCTTAAAGTTACCTATCGTAGTTTATGATATAATAAATACATATCTATATAGCATTGTATATACATATATAGAATGTGTGTTTATGTGTATCTTTGTCTTTTTTTTTGCCAAATTATTCTGTTAGTTTTTGTGGATCTGCAACTTTCAGGAATGAAAACTCCTTTACACTACAAGTTTCTGTTCCCCCAAACTTAAGAAAAGATATTTATACTAGAAAAGGTCTCAATACCCTCCCCCCAAACCCAAAGACTCACTTCAGATATTTTGCTTCACAATTGATCAGAGAAACATAATTAAAGGAACTCTAGAATTTCTGACTGTATCTTTTCACTTTGCCAGTTGTTTTAACAAGCAAATATCGTTTAATATTTAAATCAGCTGATGCAAATTCTTTAGCAGAGGATATAAACTCTAGATTTCACTGATCAAAACAGAGCAAATCAAAACCAAAAAAAAAAAAAATCCAGTGATTTACTCTGACTGTAAACAATATATAAAATTCAAATCTCAAATTTCAAAATAAGTTAAAGAAAAATTATACCTTCAGGGCCTATAATACTATAAAGATCTGACAATTGGTAAGGGGAAAATATATATGAAAAGTTGCAACAAAATTGTTTGCCCAGTATTTTTGCTAAGAGAAAGTATATCTAACTATACTACCTCTGGCCCTTAAATTTAATAACTTCATAATTTGTTGGCAAATGTTTTAAGCAAACTGGCATATCATATTACACAACAGAAAACATCCATCAAGTTCAGCAAAGAAAACTTATATAAGCCTTTTGTACAGAATTTAAAAAAATCTAAATGGCTATGATTCCTCTATTAGCAGAAACACATAACGCAGTCTTTATAAATCTGCCAAATATATCAATATCTACATAAATAGATACAGATATAGATATGAAACATTAACGGCAGTCTATTTTCGAACAGTGTGTGGGACCAGCAGATTTGTATCAGACCATGGCACGATATGGACCCTGCATCTTTAGGAACTGAATGATGAAAGAAGGACCCCCAGCAACAATCTGAGGTGGAAGATGGCTGAGTGGACAGTTCTCAATACTCATGATTGAAAGCTTGCTGCAAAGAGCCAGCTCAAAGGGAAGGCTATGCAGGTTGGGGTTGTCATTCAAATACAGCTCTTCTAGATTCTCCAGTGTACCTGTTTTAAAAAACAAAATTATTTTTTAAGAAAATTAATTACTATTTAAAAAGTTCAACTGGGCATGATCCTTATCCTGGGTATTATGCATACTGAACACACATTTCCTTTTACTCTCTTCTCTTAGTTTTAAAACTCTACAACTGTGGATCTCAAACGTTCCCGCATATTCACATAAACTGATGTCCAGATCACACTCTATACTAATTAAATCAGAATCTCTTCCTTTATGGTTAGTTTTCAAGCTTGGAGTTTATTTGAAAAAACATATACTACAACTCCAGAGACTCTGTTTGGGATAGCTTGGCATTCATGTGTATTTTTTCAAAATTCCAGAGGTAAGTTTATTATACAGTCAATGCCTATAATCACTTTCCTCTTGGAGAAAATGTGATAATCTCTCTCAGTAATAAATTTCTCATGTGAAAGGTTTTTATTACTTTGTATAAATCTTTCACTAAGAGAGTTATTACATATTTGACAGTAGGCCAAAAATCAATTTATGTAATCTTTTAAATTTTTTCTTAGACTGTCTTAGGATACTCATACTTTCTAGGCAAATGTTTCTAGCAATTGCATGAGGCCAGATGGATAAACATACTAGAAATAAAAGTGTATAGTTGCCTTATTGTTTCCAATTTTTAAACTTCAAAATTTATAATTATTTGATAGTGGTATGTAGAAAATAAAAAAACAACAGTTACTAGGTAATGGATTTGTTCACATTTAAGATTTTATTTATTATTCAGAGCAACTCTATGAGAAGTTACTACTATCCTTATTTTACAGGTAGGAAACTTGAAGCTTAGGGAGTTTCTGTACCTTATCCAAGCCACAAAACCAATAAGCAGCAGAGCCAGATTTTGAATTGTCTATTTTACTCCAAAACCATTCTTAACCACTAATCTATAGTGCCTCTGAAACAGCATGGTATACAGATGGGAGAATATAATACATGGGATTACTAATTTTAGAATTACTATGTGACCTTAATCAATTAACTCTCTTTGTAAAATGAGGCAATTTACACTGCCTAAAATTTAAGGTGTTTACATTGATAGTATGAAATAATGGATATGAAAACACTTAGAAAATTCTAAAGTACTCTCAAATATTAATATTAATCAAATATTAATATCAATCCTAAAACCTCACAAGGGAAGGTTCTTTTGGCATAGGACACTACTAATTTAATTCAAGCTTGTGTACTTTTTAAATTTGGAAGAAAAATAACTCTTCTAAATTGAGGTTAAATCTACTGAAATATAAGTATGCTAAAACATTGTCAAATATAGTATTAACCCTAAAACCCCACGAGGAAACCTAATCAAAACCAACCAACCAACCAACCACTACTGGTGCTCTATAAAAAAATCTTGAGCCTGATGTAACCTGATTAAGATGAAAAAAATAGTAGATTTGTTATATTTATCTGAAATACTGCTTGAACACACAAAAGCAAATTATTACTACAAAGTCAAGTATCCAAAGGGTTCATACCAATTTCCTCAGGAAGATGAGTAAGTAGGTTCTCTCCAAGGCCTAGATGTGTAAGATTGGTAAGGTGACCAATGCCTCTTGGAAGAGTGGTTAATTGGTTGTTTGTCAAGACTAATTTCTAAAAGATTAACAAAATAAAAGACGGTTACATATATATTTCCTATAACTGATGTAAATTTTTAAAAACTACATCTAAACTACTAAACCAATAAAATAAACATAGAAATTAGATTGGATAATATAAGAATCACTAAATAAGCTTTTCTTTCAAAAAATATCATTTGTTAGGAAGACAAAAGCAGATAGGTTACATGAACATAAAATTCAGCCCTAATGCTATAACAGGAAAATCTATTTGGTCCAAGAATAACATGCAATTTGGAATGCATTACAAAAACTTTAATTATATACCTATAAAATCATCAGAATAATGTTTTACCTGTAAATCCTTAAGATAAGCAATTTCATTTGGCAAGGATTCTAATTTGTTCTCCTCTAAATCCAACTCTCTTAACTTCCTAAGGTTTCCAAGACCATGGGGAAGCTTCTTTAGAAGATTGTTTGATAATATCAGAACCTAAAGAGAAATTTTTGATAATGTTTGACAGCTCACAAAACAGAATTATGTATTATTGTGTGGCTTAAAATTTATTAAGCAATGCTAATTTCCTAAACAGTGAATGTTAAGGGTAATGTTTAATTATATAACAAAACATTAAACTTACTATTCTAAAAAAAAATCACCATAGTTATTGGAAACAAAATAGTTTAAGACAAAACTAATAAAAGCAAAAGGAAAGAATTTAATTTTAACTAAATTACAAAAAATATAAAATTATTAACTACTTGCACTAAGATTCATACAGTTAATGGTATTTTGATACTGAATAGTTACAAATATGTATCTAATAGGAAACCAATTATTTATTCAAAACTCCTTACAAACCATCATTTAAGGGAGACAATTGACTTCTAAACTGCCCATATCAATCCACTACAGTTATTATTTGTAGAAAATTTATTACATTGCAAGGCATCCTGAAATATCCTGAAGAAGGGAAAAAAAAAGGTTGAAGAAGATAACAGTCCTTATTCTCAGAGAAGTTACAATGGGGGAGGGTTAGGTGGGGAAACAATACTGGGTACAGGGATAGTGAAAAGAGCACTAAATGAAAAGATCTATATAAAGTTCTGGCTAATTTTTTATGCCCACTTATTTCTCCCAAAGTTATACTACACATAATGAAGTAAACATATTCAGTAAGACCAAGAAATGATATCATTTATTGAGCTATCATTTACTGAGTTTACTACTATTTGCATTGTACTATACTAAATGAGAAATGTGCATTATTGCATTTAATCCTAACTAAAACTTTATGAGGAGAATACTATCATCCCCATTTCACAGCTGAGGAAACTGAAGCTTGGGCATGTTAAATCCATAAATAGAGAGAGTTCAAGTGGAACTGTACCCAGATCTGTTCGGCTTCAAAGCTCCTGCTGTTAACCACTACACCATACTATTTCACCTTACTAAATACAATAATAATAGAGAAATTAGATTTTTTTAAAACATGAATACAGAGGACATTTTTAGAAATGCTTATTTACTATTAGTAAACTTTTTCATCAAAGGGTGAAAATGTTAGTAACTTAGAGGCAGGAGAAATCATCCTTGACTGAGGAGGTGACAGGAAGATGGATCTTTAATTATGAGAAATAATTTTAAAAGAAAAATTTATGGGGATGAGAAGAGAGCATACTAGATATTGGGAACAATAAGACTAAAGGTACAGAGCTAGAAATATGCACACACTGCCAACAAAGAAAATAATCAACTTAGTAAATAAAAGAGGAGGTGGGTATTCAGGACAGAAAAGTAGGTCAGAATTACATGAAGGGTTCTGAATTCCCATCTGAGGACCCCATAATTATTTTAGAGGACAATGGTGCAACATTCTTAAACAGAGCTAAAAAAAAAATATGTTCTAAAAGATGCTAAGTTTTAGAGACCCTTTCTTTCAAAGATACTTTATAGCATTCAAACCTACCAACTTTTAGTGGGCAAGAGTAATTCAAAAGCATTGAGCCCAGATTAAGTCAACACTTCATCATCCTAATAGGGCTGCATGTTTAAGAGAGCACTAACATTTCTTTTCTTTTCTTTTTCTTAACTGATTAAATCTGGACTTTATCTATTTACTTATGGCCATGCTGCATAGCATGTGGGATCTTAGTTCCAGACCAGGGATGGAACCCATGCCCCCTGCATTGGAAGCACACGGTTGTAACCACTGGACTGCCAGGGAAGTCCCGAGAGCACTAACATTTCTATTGGGTTGGCCAAAAGGTTCGTTCGGGTTTTTCCGTAACATCTTACAGAAAAACCCGAACGAACTTTTTGGCCAACCCCGGTAATTATGATCTTCACCCACTTAGAAATTGTTTAACTGGAAACTTCACAAGTGAGAAAACTGTGGAAGAGTCTAAGGAGTTCTAGATGCTCTTTTATACTCACCTCAAGAGAAACAAGACCAGACACATCCTCAGGGATCTTGGTGAGCTGATTTGTAGCTAAATTCAATTCTACCATACTGGTCCAAGTTCCAAAATCCAAGGGAAGTGATGTCAACTGATTGTCCTGACAAAGACAAAAAGAAGCATTCAAGGTAAAACCACAAAAACAAAGCACCATATGTACCTCCCTATAGAAAGAGATTTCTTAAACAGAAAAAGTCATTCCCTTTTTTGATGTCTAAATATACTGAATGGGCCAAAAAGCACCTTTGGTTTTCTAAGTAAAAATAAAGGACACATTTTTTCATTTTCACCAAGAACTTTATTGAACAACGTATGCACCCTTTTGTTCCACTAAGTTCTGCCATTTTTCAGGCAACTTCATAATTCCATCTTCCCAAAACTTTTTATGTTTTTGAGCAAAGAACTGGTCCAGGTGCCTTTTACAGTCTTCCAGGGAATTGAAAATTTTCCCATTAAGAGAATTCTGTAAAGACCGAAATAAATGGAAACCCAAAGGTGCAATGTCTGGTGAATACAGCAGATTAATCAGAACTTCCCAGCCAAGCTGTAACAGCTTTTGCCTGGTCATCAAAGAAACACGCAGTCCTGCGTTATCCTGATGGAAGATTATGCGTTTTCTGTTGACTAATTCTAGACGCTTTTCGTCAGGTGCCGCCTTCAGTGGGTCTAACTGCGAGCAGTACTTGTTGGAATTAATCATTTGGTTTTCCAGAAGGAGCTCATAATAGAGGACTCCCTTCCAATCCCACCATATACACAACATCATCTTCTTTGGATGAAGACCAGCCTTTGGTGTGGTTGGTGGTGGTTCATTCTGTTTGCCCCATGATCTCTTCCATTCCACATTGTTGTACACTATCCACTTTTCATCGCCCATCACAATTTGTTTTAAAAAGGGAACATTTTCATTACGTTTCAGTAGAGAATCACATGTGGAAATATGGTCAAGAAGGTTTTTTCGCCTAACTTATGTGGAACCCAAACATCAAAGCGATTAACATAACCAAGCTGGTGTAAATTATTTTCAATGCTTGATTTGGATATTCTGAGTATGTCGGCTATCTCCCGCATAATATAATGTTCATTGTTCTCAATTATTGTTTCAATTTGATCGTTATCAACTTCAACTGGTCTACCTGACCGTGGAGCATCGTCCAGCGAGAAATCTCCAGCATGAAACTTCGCAAACCACTTTTGACACGTTCGATCAGTCACAGCACCTTCTCCATACACTGAACAAATCTTCTTTTTGCATTTCAGTTGCATTTTTACCTTTCTTGAAATAATAAAGCATAATATGCCAAAAATGTTGCTTTTTTCAATATTCTTCTTATTCTTCAATATTAAAATGGCTACACAAAAATTCACCAATTTTGGTAAGTCTTTTTTTAAATGCACAATGATATGACAGCTGTCACATACAATCTAACAAAATTGTTTTGAATGAAGTTAAAGACAACTAAGTGCTACTAGAGCCATCTTAAGGAAAAAACCGAACGAACCTTCTGGCCCACCCAATAGAAAGAAAAGAAAAGGAACAAAAACTCTAAGCCTCCAAAGTTTTTCAAACAGTAATTAGGTTTTTATTTTTAAGTCTAAACTAGAAGTTTGTTCCCTATGCGATTATCTGTGTTGGATATGGAAAAATACACTATACAGATGAACACTTGAGATTTCAAAGGTCCCAGTGATAAATATAATGTTTTCCTCACTTCACAGTAATGTACAGAAATCACTGAATAAAATCTGAATGTTCATGAGCACAATGGAAGAAGACATATCTAACTATAGCCCACAAGGAATCCAGATAAGCTCAGCAATTCTAGAGATGCTGAACAATAAAGTAGGAGAGGAAAAAAGTTGTAATAAGACAGCAAATTAAATCATTAAAACACTAAGTATTCATGATTTTACTTTAAAAATCCATACGAAAAGATGGTAAAAACATACTTATCATTAAATAATAAAAACAAATGATGAAACACTGTGATTCTAATTTTATTTAAAAATTAGATATAGCTATACACAGAAAATAGAGTGAAATACATGCCAGTGATTCATTAGTTTTTTTTCTCCGCTTCCTCATATTCACTTATAAAACAACTCTTACCACACTGTTGTGTGGTCAGGGTATTTTGGTACTGAGATGGGACCATCAGTATTCCCTGTCCCAGTTGGGTATCAATGATATGTGCCAATTTATTAACAGCAGTGGAATTTTAAAATTTTATGTCCTTTTTGTTCATCTGTATTTAAAATTTTTTCTGCAATGTACATTAATTACTGATCTCATTTTACACAAAATCATCCGTAAGAGAAATCCCAAGTAGCAAACATACATTTGAAAGCCAAGTTTTTCTTTTATTATAATATTTAAACTTATTACCTATTTAAACTTCTTATCTACCTATGCCCAAACCACTGATAGTTATTAGCACGATAAAGCATTTTCATTAAAAAAATTTACTACTGATGCTTATGTGAGGAGGAGAATGTCAGGCATCATTCTGACTTCTTTCAAGAAAATGTTTTGTTAACCATTTGTCTCGATTTTGAAGAAAAATTAATTTCAAAGCGCTATGCAATTTTTTTTTATCATTTCACTGAAAACAGCAAGCTTTTCCAAGCTAACATATTACAATTAACATAACATCCATAAAAATGTTTAACCAAATGGGACTTCCCTGGTGGCGCAGTGGTTAAGAATCCGCCTGCCAATGCAGTGGACAAGGGTTCGAGCCCTGGTCCGGGAAGATCCCACATGCCATGGAGCAACTAAGCCCATGTGCCACAACTACTGAGCCTGTGCTCTAGAGCCTGTGAACCACAACTACTGAAGCCTGTGTGCCTAGAGCCCGTGCTCCGCAACAAGAGAAGCCACTGCAATAAGAAGCCTGTGCACAATATCAAAGAGTAGCCCCCGCTCGCCGCAACTAGAGAAAGTCCGTGTGCAGCAACGAAGACCCAGTGCAGCCAAAAATAGATAAATGAATAAATTTATTTTAAAGAAAATGTTTAACCAAATGAATACGACTGCTGTCTAAGCCTCGTATTACAAATTGAACATTCAGAACTAATGCCATTACCACTGGTAAACCTCATATAACCAGATTAGTTAACAGTACATTTTATTTGTTTAAGATTATAAGACTATTTTGAACTTCCACTGGTTCACTTATTATATACTTCCAAACAATTATAAAAGATACATATACTTATGAAGAAGTATACATAGAATTAAAAATTATACAACTAGACTGTAGTTTAAAGAACCACAATTATTCTGAAATGGTTCAAAGACAAAAGGATGTAGTATGATACAATATAAAGAACACTATACCTGAAAGCAGGAAATCTACGCTTTCTGGATTCCTACCTCAGCCATGAATTACTTATGTGGCCAATTATTATTACCTGTGGGCCTAAAGTTTGTTCACTACAAATTAAATCACTGGACAAATCATTTTTCATTTCTTTCCTCCTTTTGCAATAAAATTCCTTTTTCTTATTACAAATGTGAAATTCATTCACTGTAGAGAATACAGACAAGTAAAAAGAAACTAAAAATCACCCGTTAGGAAAAAATATTTGTAAATCATCTATCTGACAAGGGATTAATATCCAAAATATATAAAGAACTCATACAACTCAACAGCAAAAAAACCCCCAAACGATCCAATTAAAAAATGAGCACAGGGGCTTCCCTGGTGGCGCAGTGGTTGAGAGTCCGCCTGCTGATGCAGGGGACGCGGGTTCGTGCCCCGGTCCAGGAAGATCCCACATGCTGTGGAGTGGCTGGGCCCGTGAGCCATGGCTGCTGAACCTGCGCGTCCGGAGCCTGTGCTCCACAACGGGAGAGGCCACAACAGTGAGAGGCCCGCATACCGCAAAAAAAAAAAAAAATGAGCACAGGATCTGAATAGATATTTTTCCAAAGAAGATATACAGATGGCCAACAGATACATGAAAATGTACTCAATATCACTAATTATCAGGGAAATGCAAATCAAAACCATAATGAGATATCACTTCACTGCTGTCAGAATGGCTATTATCAAAAAGACAAGAAATAACAAGTGTTGGTGAGAATGTGGAGAAAAAGGAATCCTTCTGCACTGTTGGTGGGAATGTAAATCAGTGCAGTCCCAATGGAAAACAGTATGGAGGTTCCTCAAAAAATTAAAAAGAGAATTACCATATGATCCAGCATTTCTACGCCAATGTATTTACCCAAAGAAAACAAAAACACTAACTCAAAAAGAAATATGCACCTTTATGTTCATTGCAACATTATTTACAACAGCCAAGATATGGAAACAACCTAAGTGTCCACCAATGAATCAATGGATAAAGAAGATGTGGTATATATATTCAATGGAATACTATCCAGTCATAAAAAAGTATAAAAACCTTGTTATTTGTGAGGACATGGATGGACTTTGAAGGCATTATGCTAAATGAAATAAGTCAGACAAAGAAAGAAAAATACCATATGATCTCACTTATATGTGGAATCCAAAAAAAACAAACAAGCAACAGCAATAACAAAAACCAAGCTCAGAGAGAAAAAGAACATAATGGTGGTTGCCAGAGGCAGGGGGGTAGAGGGTAGATGAAATGGATGAAGAGAGTCAAAAGTACAGCATGATGATTATAGTTAATAATATTGCATTGCATATTTGAAAGTTGATGAGAGAGTAAATCTTAAAAGTTCTCATTACAAGAAAAAAAAATTCTGTATGTATGGTGATGGATTTTAACTAGACGTACTGCGGTGATCATTTAACAATATATACAAATACTGAATCATTATGTTGTACATCTGAAACTAATATAATGTTGGAGGTCAATTATACCTCAATAAAAAAGATTAAAAAAAAGAGATCACCCATAAATAATTCTGATATTCAAAGATAAACATTATATTTTAGTAAACACTGGCTGTATGTATGCATATAAATCTACAGATATTTAATATATAATTGAACACATTAAAAACAGCTTTTAAAAACAATGTGTACAAAGAGAATCTTTACATGCTTAACTTTTTCCTACTTAATAAATTGAGAATATTTCAACTGCTATTTAATATTCTTCTACACTAGAGTATTATTTGTAATTGCTTCATATTATTTCACTGAAGATATAGTACTTTTAAGAAATGAAATCCCTATTAATTTCAATAAGTTGGTACCAGTTAAATGGAAAGCTCTGTAATAAATATCCCTACAACTATGCTTTATGGATATTCATGATTATTCAAACTGCTAAGGATATTGCATGGTTCTAAGCTATTTGTTGTCTAACACAAATTGTCCTGAAGTATCCTTATTATCAGTTTAGATTCTCATCAGCCAGAAACAAGTACCCATTCTGATAAACCATAAATATTAGAAGTACTAGTCATAGTAGTTATTTTCCCCTAATACAAATAGAGGCTTACCTTCATATTCAGCTTACTTAATACTTTTGCTCTGGAGAAAATTCCGAATGGGATTTTGTTGATTCGATTGTGTTCCATGTTGAGGGAATAGATGGTGGAAAACTGAGATGGACCACCTACTGGATATAACTGGAAGCAGTTTCTAGCTAAGGTCAAACTATTCAGTTTCACAAGACTTGATAAAAGACTCTGTAAAAAAAAAAAAATGAAATAAACATAAGAATTAGAACTGTAACAAGACTTATTCTGTAGAGTACAGAGCAGCAGTCCCAAACAAATGCCTCAAAGGGCCTTGCAGGTAACAAATGACAGACCGGTTGGACCGGTTCTGTGATGCCTCATCTAGAGGAAAGTCACTCACTACTCAGCTCTAGCTAACTGTTGCCTTGCAGGAATGTGGAGCCAATGTAGTCAGATTTCCAGACTTTACAAAGAAACAGGAAATTCATTTATTTATATTAAATCTCTTGATTTTTATTCTTTGGCTTTAATTTATTTAAAACAGTCTACAGGGTAAAGAAAATATATCTGTGGGTAAGAGGTGTTTCATGAGTGGCTAGTTTTAGACCTCTATAAAAGCAGAAACATTGGTATCAGACAGTCCTGGGTCTGAGTCCTGACTCTGCCACCTGCTATGTGATCAATCCTATCCAGGTCTTAGTTAAGTACCTATCTCTAAATTATTACTAAGGTTAATATAATGCTTAGCACAGAGTAATGTGTCATTCAGTAATTTAAATGTTCCTTTTAGGAATATTAAATTCAGAAGATAATATACTTCCTCATATTATATATTGCTTTTCCATACAGTAAATTTCTGAGGGAATATACATCTACCAAACAAGTATTTACTTAGCATATAACCCCATATTCCCTCTTATTTCAGTCTCCCACCATGAAACCACAGTGCTAGGTGTTATAAAAGAGTCTCTGCCATTAAGAAGACTAAATCCCACTTAGAGAAATAAAGCACACAGATAGGAAAAAGAAAATAATATATAACTGTATATAATCAGTAATAAAGTATACAGAATAGGCTCTTGCTATTCAAAGTCTGGCTCAAGGAAGAGCAGCATCAGAATCCCCTGAGAGCATGCTAGAAATAAGGACTCTTAGGCCCCACTCCTACAGAATCATAATATGAGTCTTAAGATTCCCAGGTAATCTGTATGCTCATTAATGTCTGAGAAACACTGGTACAGGCTATAAAGCAGTTTTATATCCTGGCCCTATCTTTTAGTAGCTTGTGACTTTGGGCAAGTTATTTCTCTGAACACTAGTTTTATTCATTTGTAAAATGATGATGCCTTATTTTATAGGCTATAATAGAGTTTTTTTAAAGAAATAAAAATATATAAACAGCTTTACAATACCTCGCATTATAATAAGTGCTCAAATTTTAAGTCACTTCTTTATTTAAATTCAAAGAAAAGAATAAATACTGGAATAACCAGAAAAGCAGGAAGAAGGCTAAGAGTCTGAGAGTGTGCCAGATCTTAAAGGATGAAAAAAAATTTTAAATACTCAGAGAAGCAGAAGAAAATATTCTGGATTGATGTAAAGGCCCAAGCAAGGAGAAAACAAACGTTGTGAGGTGTGTGTTTTAAATAATGTTCTAATTTTGGCTATCCACCATGAGGAAACTGAAGACTTAGTACCTGAAGTGTCAGCTGTGATTTGCAAGGCCCACTGAAGGAAAAAAATAACTATATAATTGAAGTTATAATTAGTGAAGTGAACTGAAACTTGTCCTTTATGATGAACATGAATAAGCTACTCAACATTTGTCAACTGCTATACACAGAAAAAAGAAAGAATAGAGAAGGAGAAAACTTTCATGGCAGTCAATTCAGGGAAAATGTCTACATCCTACTCCACTGTAAATAAAGGAGTTCTATTGAGTCTCATGGCAAAAATGTTATTTTTATTATTCTTAGAGCTGACTTACTTTATTGAATTGATATTCTTTTATGAAAAAATGTTAACACCTGAGGATATTTGAAAAGGGGCAACAAGAATGCAGCTCTCCAGCCTTTCCATTCTTAGGTCATGCTATGAAGCTTTGGGGCTGCTCATCATTGCTTTAGAGTCAGGCACATCTGGGTTCCCATCTCACATCTTCTACTTACCAGCCTTGTGATCTTTGGTGAATTAATTAGATAATATATCTCTCACCATATTTCCAGAAAAAATATTTAAGCGTGACAAATTTGGCCAAAAACATGACTTTTCTTAAGTCTTATTTCCCTATTTGATGAGACTACCCCAATAACTAGTAGGATTATAGTGAAGATGTAAATGGAATAATACATGTAGAGCTCCTAGCCTTATGCCTTGAGTATATGTGCTTAAATTCATTAAGTTCTTTCTCCTTTTGTGTTTATGTCTACATTAAAACTAGTCCATTTTCAGACAGTCTTCAAATGGAAAAGTAGTCATTTTGCCAGCTCTGATTTCAGCAATATAATGCGCCCCCAGTGAAAACCACTTTCCTGATTTTTCTTGCCAGCTTGAACGTCTAAGTGCTGTTTAATGGATTTTATTATTTTTCTTATTGTGATTATAAACGCAGATAATTACACATTTGCATTAAGAATACACTACTTCCAAAGCACATAGACTACTTTTAAATAAAACAATGTTTTCCAATATTTGAACAAGGCCAATCAAGGATTTCCCCCATAGCTTCTCTATCTGAAAACAGGCCTGTTTAAATACACATACACCCTTTCTTCCACAGCCAGACTGAAGAGAGCTGTCTTCTTTATAATTCTCTTATCAAAAATAAATCCTAACTTATTTCAGTAACAAAATATTATATACTTAGCACGTGTCTTTATCCTAAGAGGTTTCCAATAACTATGTTTCCCTTCAGTAACAATAAGACTGGATATATAAATAAATATTAAAATTTCTCACTTGATGAAACTTGATATACACCCAGTCTTTATATTTAGGCATACTGACATTGTAAAAGCAGTCAGTCTTACTTAAGCTCACAAATCACATCCTAAAAAAATCCCAACAAGGTCTAATTAATATGCTAATTATTTCCCTTATTATGGATATGAATTACTGTTAAAAAGAGGATGACATTAAACAGTAGAACCTCACCCATTCTGATCACTGTAAATTACCAACATCACAGAAATTAAAAAATCCAAACAGTCTAGCTGTCAGGGCGATATCTACAATCTGTGGATTCTAATCCTTATCCCACTTAAACTACTACTAACAATAGTACTCTTTTGACACAGGTGATATACTGTCATAGTAGTTTTAGTGAACTGGTCCAGACTAGAAACTACAATCCTGGGAAACTCATTTTTGTACTCTGACCAAGTTTTTTCTGAAAACGCAAGCATCTAGATTAATAGGAACCGAATTAATAGGTGCTACTTTATTTCTGTATGCCTAAGAAACAAATTAATTAAATAAATTTATTTGATAAAATAATTGCTACAAACCTAGAGCCTCACCTACTCAAATTGTTCATTATAAATCAAAGCATATATCTGAAAAACATTCATCCAAAGCACCTTTATTCTTAATTCAAATATACACACACACACACACACACACAGAGATGGGAAAATTAGTAATAATCTAAACATAATAGGCCTACTTATATAGTTTTAATTATTAGAGAAAAAAGACTTCGCAAAGTTCAATCAATAACTCCACAATTCCATTCTTTTGCTTGTTAGAATACTACAGTAAGATATTATGCTTGAATAACTACAAGCAAACTTACTAGTTGTTGGGTATGCTAAAACAGCAGGTAGCAAAAGAAGAAATGGCAAGAGTAAAAAATAATAAAGTTGAGAAAAACAATTTAAAAAAGAATATTGCATCTTGCCCAATTAATCTCTACGCAAAAGTGAAAATATTTTTCTAACAGAACCAACAAAACCCAAATTTAAAATAATGTGTTAAAAAAATAGCAGATTCTGGTGACTGGTATTGCTAAACAGGCTTTAATGTTATTGTATAAGCAGGGCAATAATTTGGGTCACAGGCATGTTGCAGCTCATATTAATCTGGATAATAAGTAGTGCATTCTATATAGTCATTCTTTTATCATCTTTCTACAATATCTTTTTTCTTTTATTACTGAACTGGGTGGGGTAGCTGAGTTTTAAAACCAGCTATACAACCTCTCCTCAATGGTTTTTATTGTCAAGTCCCAAATGACATGAGAAAGATTTACATGGTACTAAAGTGGAAAGTAGAACACTGATTTTCCACCTTCCTTTCTGTTCCTATAATCATATCTACTCTTTCTTTTTCGGAATTTTTATCTTAGTGGTGGGCTATATGTCCATAGCATACCCATTATTTAAGCAATTTCAATCATCATATTATTTACCCAGCTGTAAAGACTGACTAGTTTTCCCTTCATTATCTTACAGGCTTGTTTCAAGAGTTTACCGTAATCCACTTCTTACCTCTGGTAAAGTAGAAATGTTATTGTTCTCTAAATTTAATTCTTCAAGTGCACTGCATTTTGCCAATGATCTGGGTATTGCTGACAGTCTGTTATATCTCAGACCAAGACGACTTAAACTGGACAGGTTTCCTGTGAACACACAAAAAAAGGGAATTTCTTTTAATCCGATGAGCCTGTCACTGTCCCAGGCTATCAAGCAGTATTTATGAATTACTTTGAAGCACTATTTCAGCAAGATCCTTAACTTTTTGTACCAAGAAACTGCACACTACACTCTATCAATTAGGATGAAACTGAAACCACTTTCGTGCCCTCTTAGAGAAATAATGAAATACACAGCTATAAGTCAATTTTTAAAATCAATTATTGGAAAGTATTGTCATACTTTAATAAAAAAATAACCTTTAGATAAGGCCTAATTGAATAACATCAAAGTAGTAAATATTTTAAATTTATAATAGTTAATCCCATTTGTATCTATGTGATGGTGATCCAATATAGAACAAGTGGCTATATATAAAAATGTACATGTAATTTTGAAGAAAAAATTTTCAAATTTCTAAAATGGTATTATTTAAAATATAAGATGCACAACTATTTTGTGAGATCAGAAAGGTTCAATATTTTCCATGAATTTAAATATAAACATTCCAAAATTTCTCTAAAAAGTTGACCTGATGGTAAAAAAATTTCTCAAAGTAATTTTTTACAAACAAAAGTGAAAGTTATAGTCTCTCTTATTATCTAAACATATCCAGCTTGAGCATATTAGCCACTATTGAATAACTAAAATAAGCAAAGCATAAAAATAGACATTTTCTACTTTTATTGCTAAGACCCATGGCAAGCTACATGTAAGCTACATGGATGAATATGATGATATCTGCTATCATAGAAGGTTTAAATCAAATTTAATTTCCCAAATATACATCAGAAAATAAGTTCATTTTGATAGCAAAAAAGATAAGAGTAATGAGAATTTAGTTCAATGTATTTCTTTGCCATGACTGGTTAATTTATTTTCTGATTCCACATTGCAATTGTTGCTATAACATTTTTAGTTGGGCTAGGTTAAAATGTTAAATGTAGCCTCTAGTTTTAAATTAAACAGTATTACCAGTATTAGAAATTATAGGCATACTTCATTTTACTGTACTTTGCTTTATTGTGCTTCACAGATACTGCAACTTTATGTATTGAAGGTCTGTGGCAACCGTGCATTGAACAAGTCTATTGGTGCCATTCTCCAACATCATTTGCTCACTTAATGTCTCTGTGTCCCATTTTAGTAATTCTTGCTATATTTCAAACTTTTCCATTATTATTATACTTGTTATGGTGATCTATGACCAGTGATCTTTGTTTTTGTTTTTGTTTTTGCGGTACGCAGGCCTCTCACTGCTGTGGCCTCTCCTATTGCGGAGCACAGGCTCCGGATGCGCAAGCCCAGCAGCCATGGCTCACGGGCCCAGCCGCTCCGTGGCATGTGGGATCCTCCTGGACCGGGACACGAACCCGTGTCCCCTGCATCGGCAGGCGGACTTTCAACCACTGCGCCACCAGGGAAGCCTGACCAGTGGTCTTTGATGTTACTAGTATAATTGTTTTGGGTTGCCACAAACTGCACCCATTTAAGATGGTGAACTTAAATTGATAAATGCTGTGTGTATTCTGTCTGCTCCACTTACCAGCTGCTTCCCTGTCTCTCTCCCTCTCCCCTAAGATACAACAATATTGAAATTAGGCCAATAATAACCCTACAGTGACCTCCAACCAAGTGAAAGTTAGAGTCGCATGTCTTTCACTTTAAATAAAAAGCTAGAAATGATTAAGCTTAGTGAGAAAGGCATGTGGACAGCTAGGTTGAAAGCTAGGCCTCTTGCGCCAGTCAGCCAAGTTGCGAATGCAAAGGAAAAGTTCTTGAAGGAGATTAAAAGAGCTACTGTAGTGAACACGTGAATGATAGAAAAGGAAAACAGCCTTATTGCTGAAGTAAAGAATGTTTTAGTGGTCCAGATAGAAGATCAAACCAGCCACTACATTCCCTTAAGCCAAAGCCTAATTCAGAGCAAGGCCCTAACTCTGTTCAATTCTATGAAGGCTGAGAGAGGTGATAAAGCTGCAGAAGAAAAGTTAGAAGCTAACAGGTTGGTTCATGAGGTTTAAGAAAAGAGATGGCTCTCCATACATAAAAGTACATGGTGGGCTTCCCTGGTGGCGCAGTGGTTGAGGGTCCGCCTGCCGATGCAGGGGACGCAGGTTCGTGCCCTGGTCCGGGAAGATCCCACGTGCCACAGAGCGGCTGGGCCCATGAGCCATTGCTGCTAAGCCTGCGCATCCGGAGCCTGTGCTCCGCAACGGAAAAGGCCACAACAGTGACAGACCCACATACCGCAAAAAAAAAAAAAAAAAAAAAGTACAAGGTGAACCAGCAAGTGCTAATGTAGAAGCTGTAGCAAGTCATCCAGAAGATGCAGCTAAGATAATTAATGAAGGCGGCTACACTAAACAAGGTGTTCAATGTAGACAAAACAGCCTTATACTGAAGATGCCATTTAGAACTTTCACAGCTATAGAGGAGAAGTCAATGCTTAGCTTCAAAGCTTCAGACAGGCTGACTCTCTAGACTTCTAGAATTAGAAGTGGAGCCTGAAGATGTGACTGAATTGCTGCAATCTTATGATAAGACTTTTAACAGATGAGGCACTGCTTCTTATAGATGAACAAAGAAAGTGGTTTCTGGAGGTGGAACCTACTCTACTGGTAAAGATGCTGTGAAGACTGTTGAAATGACAACAAAGTATTTAGAATATTACATAAGCTTTCATTGATAAAGCAGCGGCAGGGGTTTGAGAGAACTGACTCCAATTTTGAAAGAAGCTCTATTGTGGGTAAAATGGTATTACATACCATTACATGCTGCATGAAAGGAAAAGTCAGTCAATGCAGCAAACTTTATGTGGTTTGATTTAAGAAACTGCCACATCCACCCAAGTTTCAGCAGCCACCACCCTGATCAGTCAGCAGCCATGAGGACCAAGGCAAGACCCTTAAGGCTCAGATTATGGTTAGTACTTTTTAATCAATAAACTATTTTAAATTAAGATTTGTACATTTTTTAGACATAATGCTATTGCACACTTAATAGACTACAGTACTGTATGAACATAACTTTTATATACACTGGGAAACAAAAAATTTGTGTGATGCTTTATTGTGATATTCGCTTTGTTGTGCTGGTCTGAGATGGAATCTGTAATGTCTCCAAGGTATGCCTGTATAGAAGTGGATGCCTGTGTCACACTTAACTTTTTGGAGATAAATATTTTTATGCCTTTCAACTTTCAGCCACTTTCTGATGTTTGTCCATTTCTTTCTTTTTGCTTTGACCACTTTTCAAAAAGTTGTTGTACGAATAATTTTCTTTCTTAGATATGTCTAACATTACTTCAATATTTACAGAAAATATATATTAGCCTATAGAATAAGTTAAGCCTTAAAACCTAGGAGGGTAGTCACCATGCCTCATATTCCTTATCCTGTTATACTCATTTGCATCCTTCCCTTTTGCTGAAGAAAACAGTGATCAAGGTTCTAAGAAATGACTAAATGGAGCTAATTTTTACCCTTTACATTTTCAAGAGTTAGTATTGCTATCAAAAATACTCTGGGGAGGGCTTCCCTGGTGGCGCAGTGGTTGAGAGTCTGCCTGCCGATGCAGGGCACGCGGGTTCGTGCCCCGGTCCGGGAAGATCCCACATGCAGTGGAGCAGCTGGGCCCGTGAGCCATGGCCACTGAGCCTGCGCGTCCGGAGCCTGTGCCCCACAACAGGAGAGGCCACAACAGTGAGAGGCCCACGTACAGAAAAAAAAAAAAAAAAAAAAAAAATACTCTGGGGACTTCCCTGGTGGTCCAGTGGTTAAGACTCTGTGCTCCCAGTGCAGGGGGTCCATGTTCGATCCCTGGCCAGGGAACTAGATCCTGCATGCCACAACTAAAGATCCCACATGCCACAACTAAATATCCCACATGCCTCAACGAAGACCCGGTGCAGCCAAATAAATATTTTAAAAAAATACTATGATAATTCTATACCATAAGTCCAGCCAACTATAATGTGAAAAAAACCTTAGCAACCATTTCAATTCCTGCAATTAGAACTATTATAGAGGTATGCTATGCTCATTTATATTACTTTCTTATAACAGTGCTTGGAAACTAGGCCGAGAGTTTGCTATTTATGATTAATTAAGATTCCAACAGGCAGAAAACTGAATTAAAAAGCAACAATAAAAACTACCACTTAGGGCTTCCTTGGTGGCGCAGTGGTTGAGAATCTGCCTGCTACTGCAGGGGACACGGGTTCGAGCCCTGGTCTGGGAAGATCCCACATGCCGCGGAGCAAATGTGCCCGTGAGCCACAACTACTGAGCCTGCGCGTCTGGAGCCTGTGCTCCGCAACAAGAGAGGCCACGATAGTGAGAGGCCCGCGCACCGCGATGAAGAGTGGCCCCCGCTTGCCACAACTAGAGACAGCCCTCGCACAGAAACGAAGACCCAACACAGCCAGAAAAATAAATAAATAAACAAATGTGGGGTTAAAAAAAAAAAAAAACTACCACTTAGCAAAGACAAGTTAAATTTGCCTTTAAATTGTTTTCTAAATTAACTAAGGATGCTTCACTAGTATCTTTCTGATGACACTCCAGTGAGATGTGTCAATTTTGGAAGGGGAGAAAAAACAAACAAGCAGAGGGCTGGGTCACTTTTCAAAGCTCCAGAGAATTTAGAGATCAGAAATAAGGGCAAGAATAATATTTACTATTGTTGTCACTGCACTGTGACATTGAATTTGATACAAATGTTACTTAGAAGTTGGGATGGCAAAAAATAATCTGCTTTATGATGAAGTATGTTAATTATAGTCATATTTCTAATAGCAAAAAATGGGGACAACCTATATGTTCAAGAATAGATGAATAATTATTTAAATTGAAGGCACCACAGTGTAATAGAAAAAACAAAGGATATTATATTATCTATGTGACCCTGGGCAACTTATTTAACAACAGTCTATCTCCTCACTCATAAAGTGGGGATAATGCCACCTATCCGACAGGGTCACTCTAAGGATTAAATACAATATGTGTAAGATACTTAGCACAATGACTGATACCTAACAGATCTTCAAAACATGATTTTATTCTATGGTATTTCTATATTCTGTTACAGTCTGTACCTATTAAAATTATGTTACAAAAATCTTTAAGATGTGAAAGACTAAGTTACGATATTAAATGAAAAAAGCCAGATAACAACATCACGTGCTTTTTATTACCTCAACATTGTAAAAAACACATGCATGCAAAAACAGTGGGGAAAAACACATCAAAACTAACAGTTAGGGCTTCCCTGGTGGCGCAGTGGTTGAGAGTCTGCCTGCCGATGCAGGGGACACGGGTTCGTGCCCCGGTCTGGGAAGATCCCACATGCCGCAGAGCGGCTACGCCCGTGAGCCATAGCCGCTGAGCCTGCACGTCCGGAGCCTGTGCTCCACAACGGGAGAGGCCACAGCAATGAGAGGCCCACGTACCACAAAAAAAAAAAACCAACCAAAAAAACCCTAACAGTTATCTCTGCATGATAGAATTATGGAAGATTAAATTTTTTTCTGTCAAGTTGTCTATAATTTCCCTAATTTTCTATAATTTTGTAATTTTAAAATACCCTTTTGATAAAGAAAAAGTCTATAATTCTAAAGTCATTTTACTTTTAAAAACTGTGATATCTTTATACCAGCCTTTTATTCAATGAATATTTTACATTTTGGAGAAGTTTTATACTAATGTAGACCAAGATGTTTGGACATTTTACATTGTGAGGCTCATTTTCTCCATACAGTGAGGATATGAGCTAAGTTGTGGAAAAACAGAGCACGGTAGTTTGAAGTTTTAGATAGCCATTCTGATAAAAAAGACAGGAGATAAGAAAGATACCCAAGAAGTAGCAGTAAGAGCCAACTGAGAGTACTCAGCACAGACTTTAGCATAAGATATGCAAAGTGAATTAATGGCAGAGCTAGAATCAAAGTCAGTTGGCTCCTTATCAAGTAATCATTTTTTGTGAATTTCATCGACTCTGCTCCAGTGAGCTTGTTTCCTCCTAACACAGAAGCATGATATGTTCATTCTTGCCTCCACACTGTTTGACTGTCCTTGTTGTGCTCATGGAATGCATTTCTATTCCATACTGAGTCCAGCATATTTGTTCATGAAGCTTTCTCTGGTCATTCTATGAAGACCTTATTGATTTCCCTATAAACTGGACTCATGGCCACACATTGTTTTCATCATACGTTGGCATTTACTTATATTTGGTCTTATGTTGTTAGTTGTTTCATGGATTAGTTACCTCCCCCAAAAGACTGAAAATCCTTTAAGTAAGGGAGGTTGCTATGTACTTCTGTCTCCACACAGAATTCAGTGCTAAGCACACAGCAGGCACTCATTCATACTTTCTTAATAATTATAGAAGCTAAAATATTTCACTTTGTCCTCCTTTCCATTAGGAACAAGATGCAAAAACTTAAAATTATATGAAAGGTTCATAAAAAGATTTTTTCTTTGACCCATTCTCATCTTATAAAATAGCCTGTCTATGAAACACAGATGTTAACTGGACATGGTTTTAAAATACATATCAGATTTGTCTGGTCTGAGTACAAGTTAGTTCTTTTACAAATATCTGCAATAATTTTTTTCTGAGACACCCAATGTCTATGCAGCCCATTTTTAGATATCGGAGAATGAACTAATCATTTCCAACTCTTTGCACTCCTCCCATCCCACCAAATCATTTTTTAATTACAAAATATATACGTGCAACTTACTCTCTTCCCCAGAGAACCATGGTTTGTAGTCTAATATGTACCTATTGAGACCTTTCTGTAAGCATTTACTTACACATATACAAATACAGGATTTTTTTTAATGTTTCCGTGTTTATTTTTACATAAATGGGATCATTTTACGTACTTTTCCCCCTATATAACAGGTCACAGAAATATTTTCTGGTGAGTAAATTCAGATATACTTAATTTTATTTAACCATTGTATTCTACGATGTGCACCATTATCTAAACATTCCCCAATTGACAGCATTTGTTTCTAATTTTTAAAAAGGAATTCTATAATGAACATTCTAATACATATCTGTGCGTACATGTGAAAATATTTCTGATGTATCAAAAGATATAGATTTTTTTTTTTTTTTTTGCGGTACGCGGGCCTCTCACTGTTGTGGCCTCTCCCGCATCGGCAGGTGGACTCTCAACCACTGCGCCACCAGGGGAGCCCCGATATAGATATTTTAAATCTTGATAAGACAGTGCCACTAGGCTATATCGATTTCATTCCCACCAAAATTGAAGGACAGCGGCCATTTACTCATATCCTTTCAAAATGGGGAGGGAGGGAAGGTATCAATATTTTATCCCTTGTCTATCCCGTGCCCACGGCCACTATAGCTACAAGGCTGGTAAAGGTGGAAATTTTCTTGCAAGCAGTGATAATGTCTGACTACAAAGAATGTCAAAATCTTCTGATAAAATTTTAATTTGCTATACAAAGTTGAAGATAAAAGAGGCTCAATCTTAAAAAAGAACTGGAAGTAAAGAAGCTCATCCCTTTCTCTCCTTCATACCACTGCTTTCCCTATGAAAGAAAGTTGTTCCATTGTAATAAAATGGCAGAAGCATTTACCAAAGGGTCTATGAAATCTGCCAGAAGAGGAAAGGGCTTATTAATAGCAGAAAGTCCCCATAATTTTGCTCCACCAACTGACATGCCTCAATAATTGTTTACAGTAGAAAAGTAGGTGAATACAATATTTTAACCAATTTTTATTCTCAATGAAACCCAAAAACTTTCTCTGGTAACAAAGATTAGTATGGTAACCAAATTCTAAATGCTTATCAACTCACAAACCCAGTAAATAGAACCACATTCCTGAAATTTCTCTTCCAAAAGCAAAATAAGCTTCTCAGTTTTAAAGTCAGAATAGGTTTCTAGAAGTTAAAAATTACAAAATGGGGAATTCCCTGGTGGTCCAGTGGTTAGGACTTGGTGCTTCCACTGCAGGGGGCACAGGTTTGATCCCTGGTCAGGGAACTAAGATCCCTCATGCCGTGCGGCACAGCCAAAAAAACAAAAACAAAAAAATTTTAATTAAAAAATAAATAAAAATTATAAGATGAAAACGAAGTAGTGAAAATGCCACATGAAATTATCTAGTACCAAAACTAGTGGTTATTTAAACAAAAATGATACCTCCTACTTTCCTAAACATTTTTTTTTCTTTTCTCCTTTTTTTTGGGGGGGGAGGGTGGTGTAGAAGAGCATGAACTTTAAAAATTGTAACGTATGAGAATATGCTATTCTGATGAAGAAACTAACATTTGCAAAGCACTTGTCACTTTCTTGAGAACATGGCATGTTCAAGAAGTCATCCACATTTTGTCAAAGTCCGTTACTCCCAGCAAAACAAAAGAGGTGAAAAAAAGTAAGGATAAAATATCAACGCTTTCTTATGCCAGAAGAAAACTTGACATCAGAAGTCTGGCATTTACTGTGATTCACCCCCTGCAGTGGTTTCAACTCTAACCTCTTTCAATAAGTGGTTTTAACCACAAACTAAACTGCAACCTAGAAATCAAGCCATAGCTTGCTTTAATATTGATCCATTGTGACTAAGAAATAAAATCAACGTTGCTGAGCTTCTGTGTATAAATGTAGGCTGATCACTGCCAATCACTGGCATTCAGTTGTGCTTAACTTTGACTGTAAGTTGCTCTGTGTTCTGCTCTGACAGCTTGCTTTCTTATGCTGTCAGATTTTTAAAATATGGAAACATCAAATGGCTAGGAGTTAAAATTAGATGCTTTCAATTTCAGCAAATATAATCAGCATTTTTAGGTTAATTTAGTCTTTTGAGTAAGACTCTACCTCAAATAGTCTTTATCTTATTTTAACAAAGTAGCAAAAAATCAGTAGAAAAGGCACACAAGTTATAACAATGAAATAATGTCAAAGGTACAATTTTTTCCAGAAACATTAAACTGAGAAACTGAAAATAAACTGAAAAGTTATACAAAAATTCTTAAAAGTTAAAAACTCAAAAGAATGCCACCATTAAAAAACAAACAAGTTGTTATATGTAAGCAGCACTGTAATTACCTAAAATTGAATCACTAAAACTCTGCTTGTTGATATAACCATAATTACTGTAACATTTCTTCAGAGACCACTGCAACAAAAAGACCTCTGTGAATTGTTCTGTGCTCCAGCCTTGAAGGCAAGGACTTGTTCCTTATTTCTCTCATTCTGAAAAGAAATAGAAAATAAAATATTTTTTCCTACTTCAGACCCTCCTCTCCCTGATTTCATAAAACCACCTGAGACCTCAGAAGGCTTCAAGATATCAGGTTCATAGCTTGAAACAAAACGCCTTCTATAATGAATCTTAACATTTTCTTAAGTTTATAGCTGATTCTTGAATTAGAAAACATTCACATGAAAAGAATATACTTTATACTCTTCAACAGGGCAGATTAATGGTTAAATCAGAGAAACTCTAAATATGTTTTTAAGCGCTCTTTCACTTAACGGCAACCAGCTGCCCCTCTCCCCATTTCCTTCTGCCTCTTCTTCACATCCTGAGTTGTCAGTGATCCTGGCACTGCTCAGCCTGGAAGTAAATGGCAGTGCGTGCTGCCAAAGAATGGTAACTACTCTAGGAGTATTTGTGTTAAATAAAGAGAGGGTTTAAAATATCTGGGTCTACTTACAAGAAAAAGAAAAGGCAAAGAATTAAAGTGATTTTTGGAAAAGTGATTTTAAGGTGATAGAAGATTTGATTTTTCAATTGTGAGTTTAGGGCTAGTTTCTTTAGACCAGGGAAAAGAGCACGGCAACTTCTGTGGGACTAGCATCAACTCTCCAGGATAGGTGTTATTTTTTGTTGTTGTTTTTCATTTTAAGTTATACTTTTCAAGAAGCAGTCCAGAAAAGAGAAGAAAAGTATCAGGAGAACTATATTCTAAAAGTCTGCCACTGACGGTTTGGGGTGAATTGCTCTTCTCCAGTAGATGAGAGGGAGGATCTCAAAGGTCAATTATGACTGCTGAGATTTGTAACAGACCAAGACCCAAATGTTCTGATTTCTCACCAAATCTCAACCTTCCGCTATACAATCAAAATATGGGGGATGAGAGGGATGGAGAAAGGCAAAATAATTATTTTAATAAACACGGTATATGATAAATGACTACAATATTATAAAAACTTTCAATAAACAATACTTATTCACTTTGCTACTACTTGGAATAACAGCTGTATTAGTTTGCTGACAACTATCAAAGCATATAAAAATAAATGAGATATTTAAATTTTTATTACTGTTAATGTTTCAGTTCTTGTTGATTTACAATACATATTTGTAATCTGACCATGTAGAATGTGCTAGAAGTGAGGCACCTGTGTTATTCTGAGATAATATGTCAACTGGTAGAGATTAATAATGAAGTCAAATGTTTTCATATTAATAAACACACTTGAAATACAGAAGAATTACTTCTGATAGAAGAGAGAAAAGAAATGTAAAATTAAGAAAGCCAGGAGAAAGAAGGATACATGGAGAAGTTACCCTTTGTCAGAGGAAGTGAATCCACAGCACCCTAGTCTTACTAACTGGATGATTTTACCATCCTCCACTACCTATGCTATCTCTGTTTGCCAAGACTATTCATTTTAGTACTTTAATTGCATCCCTCTTTGATTGTTATTTAACAAGACAGGAAAACAGACACATGCATAAAATACTAAATAACAAAATATTGTTAGATAATTTGAGAGTAAGAACAGGGCTGATTGATGACCATGCCCTTTATAGAACTCTATATATCCATATGATCAGTTGAAAGAGTAGAGGAAATTATGTGTATATTTAGGAGAAAAGAGTTCTAAGCAGAGAAACTGGGAAGTACAAAGACCCTGAGGCTAGAACTTGGCTGATATGCTCAAGGAACAATAAAGTATATGCATCTATAATATCCTAAGAAATATACAATAATTATCCCTCAATGAGAGTGATAAGGACATAACTTTATAACATTTCAAGCATCTTTAATTTCAGTTCCCCTGTCTGATTTGCTAGAGTAAACAATCTTTACTTTTTTCTAAGACTGAGCAAGCCTTTAATTTTATAAGTTTCTTTTCTAAAGTGCTTTCATGTTTCATTCCACCGAAAAGTGATCATGTTAAAATGCATTATTCTTTCTTTCCTCCTTTACTATTAAAATTAGTTGGTTGTTCAAAATAAGCAAATTTAGACATATTTCAATGTAAGAACATACAACACAAAGTAAATATGTCAATATGTAATTTAAGAAAACTATACTGAAATAAAGATTAAACCTATATGTTGAACTGGATCAGAGTATCCCAGGGAAATGGGCCCTGGGATATAATACAGTTCTTGAACTTTAGAAATAAAGAACACTTTGGGTGGCGAGATATAATACAGTTCTTGAACTTTAGAAATAAAGAACACTTTGGGTGGCCAGGCACAAAGATTAAGTCACTTATAATGGAAAAAAAATTAGACTGGCTTCATACTTTACATTCAATTCCAGAAGACAACAGAGCTACCTCCTAGTTCTCCTAAAATGCTCAAGGAAAAGTAGTTGAACCCAGTGATTTTTACATCCATCAAACTGTTCTTTAAGTATAAAGGTTACAAACATACAAGAACTAGGGAACTACTGTTCATGAACCATTTCTGAGAAAACTACTACAAGATTGACTTCAGCCAACCAAGAAATGACTTGGGCAATTATGGCAACAGCATTGATGATGAACATTATGACTAAAATAAAAATACAGACCGGCATAACAAGACATAACATAAATGTTGCATGTTCTAACAACAAAGCTAATAAAAATTGGGAGGAAAAGAGACCAAAAAGGGCAAGTAGTAGAATAAATTCACTGATTGCCTCATCTACATTACTCTACTCAACAAAAATAGAATACACATTCAATTGCACATGGAACACTTATCAAGATAGACCATACACGGAGCCATAAAATAAGTCTCAATACATTTAAATGATTCAAGTCACACAAAGTATGTTCTTGACCACAATGGAATTAACCTAGAAATCAATAACAGAAAAACCCTTGGAAAACTGTCAGATGTTGGGAACTAAATAACATACTTTTAAATAACACACAGATCACAGAAAACAAAAGGGTAAATTAGAAAGTATTTTGAACAAAACAAAAAAGAAAACACAAGATGTCAGAAGTTGTGGGATGTTGTTAAAGCAGTATGTAAGGCAAAATTTATAGCACTAAAGGCCTGTATGAGAAGAAAGGTCTCAAATCAATAATCTCAATCTTCTGCCATAAGAAACTAGAAAAAGAACAAATAAAACTCAAAGTAAGCAGATGAAAGGGAAGAAGAAAGGTCAAAGTGGAAATCAATGAAACAAAAACCAAGGAAAGAATAGAGAAAAATCAATACTTTGAGACAATCAATAAAACTGGTAAAATTGATAAACCTCTAACCAGACTGATTAGGGAAAAAAAAAAGAGAGAAGATATAAATTACCAATATCAGGAATGAGAGAAATGGCATTACCACAGATTCTATAGATATTGAAATAAAAATGGATTATTATGAACAATTTTATGCCCATTAAATGTGGCAACTTAAAAGAAATGGACACATTCTTTGAAAGACACAAATGACCAAGTTTTCTCAAAAAGAAAGTGATAACCTAAATAGCCCTATGTCTATCAAAGAAATTGAAATTGTTTTCAAAAACATTCCAACAAAGAAAAATCCTGACCCAGCTGGCTTTACCAATTAATTTTATCAAATATTAAAGGAAGAAATATGTCAATTTTATACAAACTGTTGCAAAAATTGAAGAGAAGGGAGTACTTCCCAACTTATTATATATGGCCAGGATTACCCTGAAACTGAAACTAGACAAAAACAGGTTTTATAACATTATGTATGAATATATTGTTTGTTAAAATTAATTAAGTAAATCTAATTTTTCAAATTTCTACCAGAATGTATGTTTTTTCATTATTTCTTCTTGGTAAGCAATTTCAATCTTATTATCTGGGTTTTTGTCAAGTTCAGGGAAATATTAAATTATATTTTATAGCTTCTTCATTATCTTACTCTATTCTCTTTCTAGAACTTCTAGTCCTGTCTTCCATGACTTTTTTTTCATTTATTTTGTATTTATTTGGTATTTTTCTGTCTGTTCTAGACTCTAGGGCACAAGAATCAGAAAGATATAGGTTCTAATGGCTAGCTATTATATCCTGAAGAAGTCTCAGATTACTCTTCTGTGAACAGGTGTCATCTAACCAAAGACAGTCTATTGTAACTTATTAAAAAATTCCATAACAACTGCTTCTGTTTCAAGTAGTGGTAGACTAGATAATTCAAGCAACCCTCCCATTGAAGAAAACTAAAAACACTTCTAAAACAAAAACCAGAAAGCTAACAAGATAATGACTAGTAAACAGGCTGGAAACCAGCTGGGAACCCAGAAACAAGCAGAACACTGGAGAAGATTTTGTCCCGAGAGTGCTTTCCTAGCTAGAAGATGCAGCTGAAAGGCTAAGGCATGTTTCCACCAAAAGTCAAAATCTAGAGCCTGCCAAGGGTGGGAAGTCTAGTAATCAATATCAACTGAGACCCTACAGGGCTGCACCCTAGTACAAGGGGTAAAACGGAATTAAAACAACCCTCCAATTAGTCTGCCGCTTGTCTCTGAATCACTTGGGGGACCAGAAAAATCACAAACCTTAGAACACAGATGGAATAAAGTGGTCACCCTAGGTACCTGAGAGAAGCAAACAAAAATCCTTCTGGAGAAAGATAACATTATCACAGGCCTCAAATGATTTAGTAAGAGAACCTTGTAAATATTCATTACCAAAATTATATAAACTTAGTATAGAGTAATTTTTTTAATGTAAAAATTCCCTCTACTGTTTGTATAAATTTGGGGTCATTTAGAAAAAGAAACAAGAATATATAAATATGGAACACATCAGAGTAAGTGCAATCCAACTTTCTGTTCTTTGGCTATGCACTTTCAAAACACATTTTGCACTCTGAGACATCTTTTAGTCCCTCAATATTAAGATGAACAAACTTTAAAATATACTGGCCATGTTTTAAAAACTAAACAGCAATGATTTTATTTTTCAGTGTGGTCTATTTTAGCAAAGAAGGGACCACACCCTATACAAGAGCATGCAACATTCTGAAATAAGCAAAAACAGAAAATGCACCCATTCTGCAATTTAAGCAGATTTATAGAACATATACATATTACTCAATATTCTGTCTTCTTTACAATTTAATTGAGATCATTTCCTAAAATTTAGTTATTTTCTTTGCCTGGAAATGGAAATTAAAAAATGATTTTAAAATACTGTCTTTTAGAAGTTTTACCACTTTGACAACACTGAATTTTAATTTTTTATTATCAAAATGGATTTTAATGTCCAAGTAGCTATAAATGATGAACAGTATCTTCTTTCTCCTCTCATACCTATAGTATCTGGGAGGTCTAGCAATTCATTGTGCTGCAAGTCAAGGTTGGTTATCTGTGTGCAGTTTCCAATCTCCTTTGGAAGGTGTTCAAGTTGATTGTGAGCTACATCCAGCGTAATGAGGTTACATAATTCACCTGTAAATTGACCAACATAAAAATTTAATAAGAATTTTTAAAGAATATATTAAATAATGAAAGAAAAAACATTTTCTATATCATAACTATACTTTTTCTGAAAAAGTAAAAGTCAAACACAAAATTTGAAGCTGTTATTTGAAAATGACATTTTACAAATACTGAATTATGAAGCTAATATAAGGTTATATGTCAATTATACCTAAAGAAAAAAGGAAAATGACATCTGATAATGTTAAAATGTTGGTTGTAAATCATTACCAACCAATATTATATATTTTTTTAACTTAAGTAACCAATTTAACCACATTTACATTTGTATATTCCATTACTTCAAAAAGAGCTTACTAATTTTTTAAACCAAATTCAACACAATAATATCAAATACATCTTGAGTTTAACTTGAGGGTCACCTTTACCTCAAAATATGTACGCTTTCAAATAAGCATATGTTCTGATGTTATATAAATATGTAAACTGAGATTTATAAATCAAAACTGCTTCTCAATTTAATAGTACTCCAAAAGGATAGAAAATAAGGTATTTTTCTCCTCATTCTGGTTGAAAGGACTGTATTTGGCAATTCAGATTATTCTTAGTGTTTTTCTGTCTTCAAAAACTTATTTATAAAAGTTATATTGGCTCTCTCATGATTTTCCTTTTTTTTTTTGGCAGAGGTTGGAAATACTGAAAAAGTAAGATAAGCAAATGAAGTGCATAAAACTGAAAAATGGGTGTAGGGCATATTATTAAGCCACATATTACAAACATAAGCAACAAAAGAGAAAGTAAATTGGATTTCATCAAAATTTAACACTTACATGTATCAAAGGACACTATCAAGAGAATGAAAAGACAACCCACAGAATAGGAGGAAATATTTACAAATCACATATCTGCTAAGGGATTAATTATCCAGAATGTATAAAGAACTCCCATAATTCAACAACAAAAAAACAAACCACCCAATTTAAAAGTGGACAAAGAACTGGAACAGACATTTCTCCAAAGATATGCAAATGGCCAATAAACACATGAAAAGATGCTCAACATCACTAATCATTAAAAAATGCAAATCAATACGATGAGATACCACTTCATACCCATGAAGATGGCTACAATCAAAACAAACAAACAAAAAAACAAAGAAAACAAACAAACAAAACAAATGTTGGCAAGGATGTGGAGAAATTGGAATCCTTGTGCTTTACCTCCAGGAGGCCCACCCCAGGTTCTCAGGGTGAAGATAAAAGTCCCCTCCTATTGTCACTTAGGCATATCATATTCAAAATCATATACAGATAATCAAAGACAAAGAGAAATTTCTGAAAGAAGATAGGGGGGGAAAAAAACACCTTACCTATATAGGAATAAGGATAAGAACACATTGGACTTCTCTTCAGTAACCATGCAAGCAAGAAGAGAACGGAATGAAATATTTAAAGTGTTGAGAGAAAAAATGAAATCACCAACCTAAAGTCTATATCCAATGAAATTATCCTTCAAAGTAAAGGAGAAATAAAGACTTTCTCAGACAAACAGATATTGAGGGAATTTGTTGCCAGCAGACCTGTCTTGCAAGAAATATTAAAATAAGTTCTTCAGAAAGAAGGAAAATGATATAGGTCAGAAGCTCAGATCTACATAAAGAAAGGAAGAACTTTAGAGAAGTAATAAATAAAGACAAAATAAAATCTTTTATTTTCTTATTCTTAATCTAACAGATAACAGTTTGTTCAAAGTATTAACAGCAACAATATAGCAGGTGATTATAGATTAAGGATAAATGAAATGAATGACAGCAGTGTTACAAGGGACAGGAGGGAGGAACTGGGAATATTCTGTTATAAGGTACCCACACTACCCCTGAATGGTACAGTGTTGTTTGAAGGTGGACTTATGTTAGCTGTAAATCCTTACTGCAAACTCCAGGGCAATCACACACATACATACATACAAACAAACAAAAAAAATTAAAACAAGTATAAATGATATGTTAAGGAGAGAGAAAATGAAATAATACAAAATGCTCAATTAAACCCAGATAATGCAGAAAAATGGTGAAAGACAAAAAAAAAAAAGAACAAGTTCAACTAATAGAAAACAGTTCCAAATATAGTTGATATTATAAAGCCACTATACTCCAATAAAAATTAATTTAAAAAAAGCCAACTAAGTCAATAAACACTTTAAATGTGAATGTGAATGCACCAAATAAAAGACAGAGACTATCAAAGTGGATTAAAAAACGAAACCCAACTAAATAGTACTGTCTTCGAAAAACCTACTTTACAGACACAGTGGATTAAAAATAAAGGGATGGAGAAAGAAATACAATGCTAATGTTAATCAAAAGAAAGCTGAAGTAGCTACATAGATTTCAGACAAAGTCAACTTCAAAGCAAGGAAAATTATCAAAGATATAGAAAGCATTACATAATGGTAAACAGAACATATCTCCAAGACATAATAATCCTTAAAGTGTAAGCAGCTGCTCATCTCCTCCATATCTAGTATAGTGCTTAGTACACAGAACCATGTTCAACTGAAAGAATAAATGATGATAAGTGGGGAAAATAAAACTTGGATTCTAATACTCTTCAGGCCAGAAGTAATAAATGTTTTTTGTATTTGCCGCAACTTTTCTAATAATACTTGAAGTTGTTTCAGTTCCCATGAAAGTAAATCCCACTACTTTAAAGGAATATGCACAAATTCAAAAGTGTATAGAGTCCCAGAAAGTAAATAAAGCAAGTTGGGAGGAGACTGGCTAACTTTAGCCTATTCGGAACAGATATGATTCAACTCAGGTCAATTATTGCTACACTACAGGACTTCTCAACTTTAATACTGAAATACTTCGGACCAGATAATTCTTTGCTGTAGGAGGCTGTCCTGTGCATAAGCAGCATCCCCGGCCTTTACCCATAAGATGTCAATAGCACCTCCCCACCAAGTCATGACAATCAAAACTATCTCTAGACATTGACAAATGTCCTTTTTTGTAACACTGCCAAAATTGCCCCTGGTTGAGAATCACAGCAATGTTGGGACGAGAAAGCTCAATATTGTCCAATTCTCATGCTTGTCAAAAGAAGTTGGAAATTTATATTTTCATATAAAATCTTCTAATGTTCAAATACTAACAACTAATTTTTAGGTTGAAACAGAACAAAACACTGTGTTATCGAACGTATCTGTGGGCTTTTTTCAGTGTTCAGGATGCCAGTTTGACACCTCTGAACACAGAAGCAGATGAATTACCAATATCTTAGGACAGGAACTTACATATGACTATCTAATATTAAACTAAAAAATAAGTGTTTTTAAAAAGCAGGGAATATAATTATCTAGACTCAAATTAAGTTAAATCCTAAATCCTTTTTTGATTTATATAAGTCACCATATAATAACTGAATTATTTTGAGTATATATTCTCTCCCGAAAATTATCCTCCAGCAATACAACACTCTGCAAAGTCAGGAAATCATGTTAACACCGATACATTAAGAAGAGTGTCATCTAATAACACTAATACTTCTTTCTCACAATCTAGTAATGACGAAAAGTTTTGAAAATGCTTAAAACTCAGGAAATGTGATTTAAGTTTTTAACAGCATCAGCACACAAAAGTAACATGATTTTTAAATTTTATTTTAGTCCATGAAATACAATAAACTCACAAGTAAATTATATATATTATTGAGTTAAATTTGAAACTTTAGATTTTCCCCAAAATCCACGTATACATTTTAAAGGACTCATGCAAAACATTTTCTCTTAGGAACTTTGAATTTTCTTCAGTCTAATGAAAAAGATCTAAAAAACTTCAGGAAGTTTATAATTAATAAAAGATAGTTTCCAGGAAAATCTAAAATATTTTTGGAACTAATCCAAAATGTCCTATTAAATGCAATTAACAAAACATTTCTAGTGTGAGGAGAAAAAAAAAGGAGTTTAAGATCTCTCTTATTTAGAGCAACACTCCTAACTGCCCAAGCTTTTCTTGTTCATATTCAAATAATCAAAAACATTTGAAAATTCTGAATATATGATAAATTCTGCACTAGACAATACTGTGCCAGGATAAGAGCTCGTGCTACAAATCACAAAAGACAGAATATTAAATATTTAAGGAGTTCATAAACTACTTTCACACTATTTATTATTTCTATACTCTGTCCAGTTAGTTAGTACTTTAAACATTTATTTTACTATATGATCCAAATATTATTAACAAAATATAAGTTCATCTCAGATGGTTCTAAAGGACAATAATCAAGGTCTTAACAGTGACTTGTCTCTGGCTGGGTTGAAGAGTGTTTTTTATTTTCTACTTTATATATTTGTATTTTGTGATTTTTCCTTGTTTTTACACATTTTTTAATCCAAAGAGAAAAAAAAAGGGAGATTCAAGAGGTAAATACTAGCAGTCTCTCCTACACTGTACATGGAAGAGCATTTTTTGACTCTTAAATAGAAGTTTCCTGTCTGTGGAGCAGATGTATCTTTTAGTGAAAATGAACACATCATGTTATCATATTGATGACACGAGCCATTAATACGATACATCTTATGACTCATATTCCATATTTAGTAAGCAATCTTTTAAGTTTGACTTCCTACATAGATTTGCCTACAGAGAGAACACGGACTTCATTCACTGATCCATTCTACAAATACTTATTAAGCACCTACCATGTACTAGGCACTATTCTAGGGACTGAAGATACAATAGGGAAAAAAGAGGTAGAATTCCTGCCTTTGGGCTTCCCTGGTGGTGCAGTGGTTGAGAGTCCGCCTGCCGATGCAGAGGACATGGGTTCGTGCCCCAGTCCGGGAAGATCCCACATGCCGCGGAGCGGCTGGGCCCGTGAGCCATGGCCACTGAGCCTGCGCGTCCGGAGCCTGTGCTCCGCAACAGGAGAGGCCACAACAGTGAGAGGCCCGCGTACCGCAAACAAACAAACAAAAAAAACAAAAAAAAATTCCTGCCTTCATGGAACTTATATTTTAATATGGAAAAAATAAATAATATATAACCAAGGTGAGGACGTATAAAAGCTATAAAAGAAAATAAAGCAGGATAAAAGAGTGTGATGGGGGAAGGGGAGATTAGAGATATTGATAGTAAGTAGAAGGGGAAAGTAACCCCGATGGAGTAGCATTTGAGTATACACCTGAATAATGGGAGAAGAAAGAAACAATGGAAATATCTGGGGGAAGCTGAGTGAACAGCAAACACAAAGACTCTGAGGCAAGAGAGTAGTTCAAAACACAACAGAAAGCCAGTGTGGCTGGAAGAATGAGTAAGGAAGAAAGTGATAGGAGATGAAGCAGCCCGGAGTCAGGGTCTTGTGGGCTAAGGTAAGGACTTCAGCTTTGACTAAGGCGGTAGTGGTGAGGGTAGTAAGAGTAGTTTTTTTTGTTTGTTTTTAGAGCAGTTTCAGGTCTACAGAAAAACTGCACATAAAGTACAGAGTTCCCACATACCCCACCTCCCCACAGTTTCCACTATTATTAACATCCTGCATTTGGTGCATTTGTTACAGTTGATGAACCAACATTTATACATTATTATTATTAACTAGAAGTCCATATTTTACATCACCACCCACTCTTTGTGTTGTCCAGTTCTACAGGTTTTGATAAGTGCATAATATCATGTATCCATCATCATAGTATCATACAGAAGTTTCACTGCTCTAAAAATCCCCTGTGCTTCACTACTCATTGATCCATCTCTCTCCTGGGGCCCTTGGCAACCATCGATCTTTTATTTTGCCTTTTCCAGAATGTTGTATAGTTGGAATCATATAATATGCAGCTTTTCCAGATTGACTTCTTTCATTTAGCAATATGCATTTAAGGTTCCTCCATGTCTTTTTGTAGCTTGATAGTTCATTTCTTTTTTACCACTGAACAAATATTTCATTGTATGGGTGTACTAGTTTACTATTCACTCATTTATTGAAGGACATCTTGGTTACTTCCAATTTTTAACAATTATGAATAGAACAGCTAAAAACATTTTGTGTACAGTTTTTTGCATAGACATAAGTTTTCAACTCATCTGAGTAAATAGGAGCATGATTGATAGATTGTATGGTGAGACTATGTTTAGTTTTGGAAGAAACTGCCACTGTCTTCGTCTTCCAAAGTGTCTGTACCACTTTGCATTCCCACAGTTAATGAATGAGAGTTTGCACCAGCATTTGGTATTGTTCAACCAAAAACAATAGAATGAATAAATAAAATCATGGTATATTCACACTATGAAATATTATGCAGTAATGAGAAGGAATATTCTCTAACTATATACACCAATATGATAAATAATGTGAAGGACAGCTCTTCCTTATAGAAGAATTTCAATTAATAAATGCAAAAGGAACAAGGGAAATTTTAAAAAATCATCATTAGAATATAGTAATAATTGTTTTGGGGAAGAACCACCAAGGAACCCTCAGTATTTGTTTTGCAATTTTTCTTTACCTCTAAAATTTGTCCAAAATGGATAGCTTAAAAAAGATAAAGTTTAGGGCTTCCCTGGTGGCGCAGTGGTTGAGAGTCCGTCTGCCAATGCAGGGGACGCGGGTTCGTGCCCCAGTCCGGGAGGATCCCACATGCCGCGGAGCAGCTGAGCCCGTGAGCCATGGCTGCTGAGCCTGTGCATCCGGAGCCTGTGCTCCGCAACGGGAGAGGCCACAACAGTGAGAGGCCCGCGTGCCACAAAAAAAAAAAAAAAAAAAGATAAAGTTTAAAGTAAAAACGATGGCAATATATTATTATGGGATTTATGATATATGAATAACATAATATATATAACGTATATTGTCATATATTGTATGACAATAATGGCACAAAAAACAGGAGAAACAGAAGTGTTCTATTGTAAGGTTCTTAGGATACATGTAAAGTGGTATAATATTACATAAATGTAGACTTATTGTTATGATATGCACTGTAAATATTAGAGCAGACACTTAAAAGAGGTATCAGAGATGTATAACTAATATGCAGCAGTTGAGGTAAGTGGAATCTATAAAAAAAATCCAAAAGAAGGCATGAAATGAAGGGTAAAAGGAAAAGTAACAAATGGCACAAATAGAAAATAGCCAGTCAGCTGACAGATTTAAACCAATCATATTGATAACTATATTAAATGTAAATGGTCTAAACCCTCCAATTAAGACAAACTGTCACAATAAAACAAGAGACCTAACCATATGATGTCTACAAGAAACAATTTTAAATACATATAAAGACACAAAAAGTAAAAAGATAGAAAAAGATATGGCTATATCAAATAAAATCAGAATTTAGAAAAAGAGATACTACCAGAAATATTACCATAAAGACAGATGGTTCATAATGATATAAACTGCATCAGAAAAAAAAAAAATCCTAAGTATATATACAACTAGTAACAGAGTTTCAAAATGTAAGAAGCAAAAATAATAGCACTAGTGGGAGAAAGACAAATCTACTACTATAGTTGGGTATTTCAACACTCATTTCTTACTAATTGAAGAAAAAAGTAGACAGAAAATCGATAAGGGTATACAAGAAATTAATAACATCATCAACCAATTTGACCTTGCTCCAAAAATAACAGCAAAATGCACCTTCTTTTCAACTGCATATAGAACATTTACCAAGACAGACTGTATTTTATAAATCAGTAACAAAAAATAGGGAATTCCCTGGCAGTCCCAGTGGTTAGGACTCCACACCTTCATTGCTGAGGGTTCAGGTTCGATCCCTGGTCAGGGAATTAGGATCCCACAAGCTGCATGGTGCAGCCAAAAAGTTAAAAAAGGGAAAAAAAAAATATGAAAACATCTCTGAAATACTTGGAAATTGAACAATGCACTGTTAAATAATCCATGGATTAGAGAATAACAAGAGATATTTAGAAAATACTTTGAACTAAATAATAATGAAAACAGAACATATCAAAATGTATGTGCTGCTGCTAAAATAGTACTTGGAGGTTTATAGCTATCAATGCCCTTACATAATGCAAAGAAGAAAGATACAAAATCAATCTAACAACTTAAGACAGAAGACAAAGGACATATTAAACATAAAGTAATAAGGAACTAGATAATTAAGAGCAGAAAACAAAAAAAATGGAAGATAATTTAAAAAATAATAAAACCAAAAGCAGTTTTTTTGAAAGGACCAATAAAGCCAATATCAGGAATGAATGAAAGAGGGATGTGATAATATATATATTACAAACTTTAGAAGAATAAAGAACCATTATGAACTTTATGCCAAAAAATTCAACAGATCAAATAAAATAGACAAATGCTTTGACAGATTCAAACTATCAAAGTTCAACTGAGAAGAAACAGAAAACCCAAATAACTTCCTATTAAGTTAGTCATTTAAAACCTTCCTACCAAGAAAACCCCAGTCCCAGATTACAAGACTGATAAATTCTTCTAAACATTTGAAGACATAATACTAATTCTTCACAAACTCTTCCAGAACATAAAAGAGGAACACTTTCCAACTCATTCCACAATATGAAGCCAGCATTGCCCTGATAGAAAGCCATTACAAAAAAACAGAAGAAAAAAAAGAAATTACAGATCAATATCCATGATGAATATAAATGCAAAAACTCTTTAAATTTTAGTAAATTAAACCTAGCAACATACAGAAAGGCCCTATTAAAACATATCTATTAACAGGCACTCAAATACTGGTAAATAAATAATTTAGGTTTCTTTCATAAGTTGTGGCCTTCCGTATATTATCATTTGACTCACGTTAATAAGGACGCTTACATTTTTAAAGTAACTCTCGTTCCTGAGCTTATAGGGTTACTTTTCAAACATTCAGAGCTTAGCTCTATAAAAATCACATCAAATCTTACTAAAATACATTTGTAAAACTACATAATTAACAAGGGCTGGAAATACTTATTACACAAGCTTGAATAGATTTAGGGACTTAGGTCAGAATACACACTATTATATTTGCATAAATTTGTCTTGAAAGCTTAATTCTCCCTTTCATTGCAAAGAAAACTTTAGTAGTTCTTCTGAGCAAGTGCTTCTGTAACTAAGCAACATGGACAACAGTGTCTATATTCTTTGAATGGATAGCATGCTATCATTAGAGTACAATGATTGCCCTCCTCCCTACACCTTAGCAGTGTGGGAAGTCAAATGTATCCTCTGGTTCTATCAGATCCTTCTAAGATGGTTGAAGTGTTTTTTTCTGTTCTCTTACATCCTCCTTTAGCAATAAGAGTAACTTTTCCAGGTTTCTGTTGTTTAGTGAAACACCTGACAATTTGATAACAATCAACTAAGTTAACAGTTCATTTCTAGGCCTCTAAGGTTTCTTACTGATTTCCAGTGAAAAGAAGTTATTTATTAACAACTATGAACTCCCTTTCCTGATTTCGTTTTCCTGCCAAACTAAGTTACTCATTAGCACTTGTACAAAACACTCAAATGAGATCATTAAATAATGTTACCTGGACCATGAAAGCAATTGCAGCACCTCTGGCAGTCCTAGGAGAACTTCAAGAATTTTAGGAACTAAGGGTTACAATTTGGGTTAATATTAAAAATTGGGTAATAGTATTTGGCTTCACTAAATTCACTTCAAGCCACATTTACTGAAAATCCACCGTTTATTACCTGCAAAAATTCATAGAAAATTACATAATAGGGAATTAAATAAGATCTCTAAGGTCCTTCAACTTAAAAAAATTGCTGATTCTGTTCTTAGTATTTTTATATATATTGATTATACATATTTATTATATATTACTTGACATAAAAAATAACTGCAGTACTATAGTATATATAGTAGAAAATTGATTGTTTTCAATAAATGTTAATGAGTCATATGGGTTAAAAAATTGCTGTTTCTAATTTCTCATGTATCTGAATGCTGTGAGAGGTTTTTTTTAATGAGTAAAAATGATCTGGGTTCTCAAAAAGCATACATAACATAGCAGATCATTCTCCTAAGAGAAATTTACACAAAATTGTATACAATATAAATGATGTAGCATTTTATTGAACATACAATATATAGGACAAACAGATTTTTTTAAGATTCCCTCTAACTTAGCCGCTTTTATAAATAATAATAGGAGGATACTTTAAGGAGAAGCAATCTTAAACCAGCCTTTAATTCAATGAAGGAAAAGTTGTAGGAATATTAGTAAGAGACAAAGATGGAGTTTATTTCTGGTTTCAAAGAGTAATCATTTTCTTTCTAGAAAAATAAAATCATTTAAAACTTCACTAATCAGAGTTTCCTTAAGTAAAGTGATTAATTATTCAAACTGACAACCTGATGACCCTCACTCTAATCTATTCAGGCCCACCCAAAAAAATTTACAAAAGCACATCTCTAACATGAAACTCAAAGGAACCAGGCCAATTGCGGGGGGGTGGGGGTGGGGGTGGGCGGTGCAGGGAAGGATGGGGTAAGGGAGTGGTTATTCACTGTTTTCCCTCTGAAAACATGATTTCTTGAGTGCCTTGGTGTTCAGTGAAGAGTCTCTTTCAAGATTAAAAATGGTGAAAGGAGGTATGGGCAGGAATAATGAAACACTAATCTAAAAAAGCAATGACTAAGGTTTCCATCTATCTTATTTAACACAAAAAGATAGGACATTTACTTTATTTGTCCATGACTTACCATACAAAAGGAAAAAAGTAAGTCAATATTACCAAGTGAAGAGTTTTCTTGGCTGCTCTCTAATGTATTATGTCTGGCTCTTCGTATGTCTTTCAGTATCGTTTTACTGCTTTCTGCCAGTATTCACCCACGTGAATATGCATCATTAGTATCAAATCACATGGCATTAATAAAGATACTATTAATGCTTAAACAGGTATTCAGATTTTAACATAATTTCCCTATAAAGGCAACAGCACAGCTGCTAAATTCCAAATACATTATTTAAACTAAATACTAGGCTATGTTTCACAAACTTCTAATTTCTCACATTCCTCAAATATACTGCTGAACACAAACTGGATGGCATGATTGAAAGTGGTATACTCATAAAAACAACAGAGAAGAATAAGCACTTAATATGCATAATATAAATCTAATATATATATATCTATAATAATGTGGATCTAATACGTATAAATGAAAGTTTAACAAAATGATAATTAGCATATATTTTGAATTGTAAATTCTCTTGTTATGAGTTTCAGCAGTAAGTCAAATTGCATTAAAGACGTATAACTTTTAGAAATGTCAAATTCCATTTTATTTGATCTGGGTGCATGAGTCTTATTTTGTAAGCATTCTCAAAGGAGCTCAGGATTTTGGGGGTTTTTTTGTAATTAAAAAAGCAGTAAAGCAAGATCTGCATCACAGAAAATAGAGGAATTGGAACCCTCATACACTGCTAATGGGAAGGTAAAATGGTGTAGCCACTTAAGAAAATAGTCCAGTATTTCCTCGAAAGATTAAACATAGAGTTACCATATGACTCAGTAAATCTACTTCTAGGTATACACCGAAGAGAAATGAAAACAAATGTCTACACAAAAACTTTTACACAAATGTTCATAGTAATTTTATTCATAATAGCCAGAAAGTGAAAACAACCCAAATGTTCAACAACTGATGAGTGGATAAACAAAATGTGGTATAATCATACAGTGGAATATCATTCAGCAATAAATAGGAACGATGTACTGATAGATGCTATGACCTGGATGAATTTTGAAAACATTATGCTAAGTGAAAGAAGCTAGCCACCAAAGACTATATATTTTATGATTCCATTTATATGAAATGTCCAGAATAGGTAAATTTATAGAAAAAGAAAGTAGATTAGTGTTTGCCTAGGGCTAAGGAGTTGGGAGAAAACATGGGTGGGGTGGGGTAACTGCCAAACAGAACAGAGTTTCTTTCTGGGGTGATGAAAATCTCCCATAATTGTTTGTGATAGTGAACAAGTCTGTGAACATGCTAAAACCCACTGAATTGTATACTTCGAATGCATTAATCATATGGTATGTGAATTATATCTCAATTAAGCTGTTAACATTGTCCCCTCTCAAAAAAAAAAAAAAATCTACTGTAATAGCTTTCAACTGCAGCTACACTTGGAATAACCCAACTTACTCATTAAAAGTACAGATCCCCTGGACCTGCCAGACCAGTAAATCATAATCTATGGGATGAGACCCACTCTTCTAGACTAGTGGGAGCAGTACAGTGAGACCTAGATTCAAACTCTGACTATGCCATCTTCTTAACTTGTATGATCTTTAGTAAATTATCTAATCTCACTAAATTTTCAGTTCCTTTTTCAGTACAATGAGGTGAGAAGTACCTATTTCATTGGATTACTGTAAGAATTTAATGAGATATTAGATGTAAATTTACGTGTACAAAATAGTGTATGTTCTATGACATACTGTGCTCAAACAACAGCTACTCTTATTATTACAATTATGTTATTTTTACTAGATCTTTATTTTCTTTTTCCCTATAAGGAAACATAACGCAGACTTCAGCAATGTTTGTCCCAAATCCATGCATGTAAGTTAAACCTTATAAATTCTAACTCCTTATAAGAAATATTGTTTTATTTTTTAAAGCAGTTTACTTTCTATCTGATGCCCTGCTCGGAATAAAATAAATGACATTTATGAAGTTACTATTTTTATAGAAATACAGAAATTACAGGAACACAAAACTTCAATGTCACTAATGGTGGGAGGGTGCTCATTAAAAAACAAATCAATGGTTATTTTATAAATTACAAATTTAGGAATAAAGTTCCAAAGATTAGGCAGTCACAAAAATCAACCATTTAATTAAATATAATTTGCCAATTTTTAAAAATAAATTCACTTTTTAGTAAAAATGTTGTAACCATCTGCTCAAGAACAAAGTGAAGTAAATTTAAAGTCCTATGAAATAATTTCTTGCTTAAGAAATGCATGTTCTTAATTCCCAGGTAATTTGACAACATCTTCTAAAGAAAAAAAAAATCCTCAAAGAAAGACTTTCATATGAATGAAAGCCAACATTTTAGAATGGAGTGTAACACATGCACAAAACAACAATAAGTACAAAGACTGGAAATAACATTTTATATTTCTACATAAAAATTCAGCATTTCTTTCCCCAACAGCTTATAATTCTATTCTACAATGAGTCATACAAACAGGTCAAATTTTGACTGAATCTGGTACAAAAATCAAATGTCATTCAACAACCACATTGTTATCTGAAGACATGGAAAGGAACATATCCATTCGAATTCCTAGGGATATTTTAGTATCTCATAAGTGTGTCACACTTTATAAATACAAGTACATTGCTTGAGAAAAATGACTGTGGATTTTCTAAATACATTTAATTAAACCAAAATTAAATTAAGTGTCTGGTTAGAGCTAAATATAATAGAACACCATACCTAAAATTTAAACTGCATCTTTCTCAAAGCTAAATAAAAATTTTGAAACACCCAGAGAATATTATATCTCTACATAGCTGCACAGCCTAAAAACAAAGTTTCCTTCATCACCCACTATAAGACCAATGCTCAACCAATATATTTAACCTGTTTTATTCAGAATAAATTTGTGTTTCACACAAAAAAGGGAAACTTCCCTTTAAAAGCTGTATAATCAATTTTTATGTCAATTTTTCAAACTCTCATAAAAAGGGCCCACAAAGATAATACCGTCTATCAATTTCTCAAAATCGGTAAGTCAACGGTTGACTACATTCCAAAAGTTGCTGAAATTTTTTTTTAATTAAAAATATCAAAACAACTAACTTCTTTTTACTGACTTGTTTACACATGTGTATTTCCTATTTTTTATTCTACTATCTATTCTTTTAAAAACAGTCCCCTTTTTTCAGTACAATTTAGCTTTACATATAAAAACAAGAATGAAATCTACCGAAATACTAAGTGTTGGCATTAACTATCGCTAACTTTTCTACTTTTCTGTATCCTTAGATTGTTTTTAATGAACATGTAAGTACTTTCAAAATGAAATTTTCTTTTCAACTTTCTTACAACCCTACTTCTTCACAAGGCTCTGATATGCCAATCTTTTGTGGTAAATTAGGTAGAAAAGTAATATGAATTTAAACAAACACTTTTTAGGTAAAAAAGAAGGTGTCAGAGAATGAGAAAATGCAGGCTTAAAGCATCTTATATAATCATATCTTGTAAATACTTTAAAAACAGGTGGTAACAATTAAAAAATTAGGTAAAAATTCTTTTTCTGCTTCAAATTTACTTTTTTCCAATGAAAATGAAAGCAGACTAGATTTGTGTGAAAAAGGCCCAATTACATATACATTCTAACTAATTATCTAGGTCTATAAAATAATCTCAAACCATGTACTATTAATACCGCTATAACTGATTAAAGTAAACCATAAAGAAGACAAAACTTAGAAACCAGCTGTTTTTTAGACAAGTATCAGATATTTTCTGATATGGAAAAGCACTGGACAAAATTATTGGGCATAACAAATACTACAAACAATAATAGTAACCCAAGGCCTCTTACCAATTTCAGCAGGTAGTTGTTTGATTTTGTTCTCTCGAATGCTAAGCATGCTGAGTTTTGACAGGTTTTTGATGTCTTTTTCCACAGTAGTTATTCGATTAAAGCGAAGGTAAAGAGTGGTAAGAGAATCCAGCCTATACACCACTGAAGGAATTTCTCTCAGTTTATTATGCCGTAAATCAAGCATCCGCAGCTTCTTCAAGTTATCAAGAGAGTCAGGCAAACTGGTAAGTGAATTTTCACTTAGAGCAAGTGTCATGAGATTTACTAGACAGCCCACTTCTGCTGGGAGGGACTGTAATTTGTTGCTATATAAATAAAGTTCTGTTAATTGAGTCAACTCTTTGATTGATGATGGCAATATGTGTATAGACCTCTTGGATAAGTCCAAACGCATTGAGTTCTCTTCCCGGCATTTGTTGAGCTCTTTAATCACCTCTGCATTGCTAGATTTCTTTCTAGTCCCAGGTGCTGGATTTGGCCGTTTGATCGTATTATCAACTGAAAAAGCCACCCCTGGTTGGGCAGCACTGGAGTCCTTCTTTCCATCTTTGGCATCTTTCCCTTTGGTCTTAGGTTCTTTTTCTTTGCTCTCTTTCCCAAAACCTCCAGAGGCTTTTGCCTCCTTTTCTCTTTCCTTGGCTGATGGTGCTTTGGGATCTTTCTCTTTAGAGTCTTTTTCTTTTCCTAAACTACTACTCATGGTGACTCAAGCTTGGGCAAAAACTACATGAACTCCTTTTATCTGCCAACAGCAGAAACTGGAATTCAAAGATGAAGAGACAAAAATCCTACACAATCAAAAAAGGTGTTGGCTTCAAGAAGTAATCGCCATCTGTTACGTGTTGGATCTAAAAGCACTATGCCCATTTCTGATAACTCATTCCAACTGGTAAAATGGTGCTGGTCAATCAATGATTCATTAGAATTCCTGAAATATAATACAGAGAGAGTATTATATTACTTTAGGTTATAAATTTATATTAAGTAAATGGGCTCTGAAAAACAATCTTACTGAAAATTTTGCTATTTTCCTAAGATTTGATACAGTAAATATTTATCGAACACCTTCTACTTTGCAAAATCCATTGAAAAATTATAATAAACAAGGCGGGCTCTCTCTTTAAGGAATTTACAATCTAACAGGAAGAGGTAAGACAGGTATGCAAGTCACCAAACTGCAAATGTTTTTAAGAGCTGAAAAGTGGGAGAAATCACAACAGCAGCTAATGTCTGAGCGCTTTCTATGTACAAGCACTATTGTATGGAATTTACAAACATTATAACTGCTCTATGAGACAAATTCTTATCTCTATTTTACACACAGGGACGACTGAGGCACAGAAATATTTTTAGTAATTAGCTTTGTGATCCTGGAAAAGTGGCAGAGCTAAGATTCCAATGTAGGTGGTACACTGCCTATATTCTTAATCACTACGGTAAAACTGCTCTATCTGCAGCTAATTACCAGATTCTAGGAACTGCAAAGGTAGCTTTTTTAGTTGATAGTGAGAAGGATTAAAGGTTCTTAGAAGTAGAAAAGGTTCACTGGTAACATGACTGACCCAAAATGATCCACAAAGATTGAAAAGATGAGGGGAGATGGAAGTGAGACAGCACTAACCTAATAAGATCTATTCTTGGTATAAGATTATAATGATGATTATCACATTTAATAATTATTTACTTAAAAAACCACATCAATAGACCATATATACTAAATATATTCCTTAGTCTTACCTTAAATGCCAATGTGAAAGCTTTACAATATTGAATCTTGAATTACAATAAACAAGACTTCTGATTCCATACAAGATGGAATAAGCCCACTCTACCTTGTTCCTCACATTAATTACAACTTAAAACCCTGACAAAATACATGAAGCAACTAGCAGAATATTCTGAAAGGTAGAGAAAAGAAGGCAGACTGGTTAGGAACCTTGGTTTGCAGATGACCTGGTGGTTAGTACTCTAGGGGTTTTTTGTTTTGCTTTGTTTTTATTTCCTATATATCCTGGCCTGGGCAGTAGAGAAGCCCATAAACACAAAACACCAATAAGCATGGACTAAAACAAGGTCCAAGAAAAGTCTGCTGTCTCTAGTCAAAGGACTATGAAGAGAATAGCACTGCAGGATGGAACCCTTTTGACTATACCCCTCCTTATTCCACTTGAACACCACAGAAGAAGTCATGTCCCACCCCTCCCAACTGGCACTGAGGCCACAAAGACTGTAGAGTAAAACTCTGCCAACCACCCAGCTCTGCACTAACTTGAAGAGAAGCAGTACACATCCCCCTTGGCATCAGTACTGCAGCCATGGAAACTATGGAGGAGAGCCCTGTTGACCATCCCCACCCTGTACTTAGTAAATGTCAGCCAAGAAGTGGTAGCCCTCTCCCTCCCCACTGGTGCAAAAGCTGTACTATGAGGAAGAATCCTGTGGATCATCCCCTGCCGTGCACTAAGCAAATGTTAGCAAAGAGACAGCACACCACTCCTTCACAACTAGAGGGGGAAGGAGAAAATTATGGAGAGGAGGGAGCTGGAGAAAGGGATTCTTTCAATCTGTGTATTCCCAAGCACACTCCTTAGAAGCTCAGCAAGAAACCAACCAGAATGAAAACAACAAATGCTTTGAGAACTGAACTGTAGTGTGGAATATCACCTATTTTTCAGATTGGCCTTGGGGTGGCATACAAACAGGGCAGACCAGAATACCCCTAAAAAGCACATTAAAAGGATCATACACCATGATCAAGTGAGGTTTATTCCAGGAATGCAAGGATTCTTCAATATACGCAAATCAATCAATGTGATAAACCATATTAACAAATTGAAGGAGAAAAACCATATGATCATCTCAGTAGATGCAGAGAAAGCTTTCGACAAAATTCAACACCCATTTATGATAAAAACCCTGCAGAAAGTAGGCACAGAGGGAACTTTCCTCAACAAAATAAAGGCCATATATGACAAACCCACAGCCAACATTGCCCTCAATGGTGAAAGACTGAAAGCATTTCCACTAAGATCAGGAACAAGACAAGGCTGCCCACTCTCACCACTCTTATTCAACATAGTTTTGGAAGTTTTAGCCAAGCAATCAGAGAAGAAAAGGAAATAAAAGGAATTCAAATCAGAAAAGAAGAACTAAAGCTGTCACTGTTTGCAGATGACATGATACTATATATAGAGAATCCTAAAGATGCTACCAGAAAACTACTAGAGTTAATCAATATATTTGGTAAAGTAGCAGGCTACAAAATTAATGCACAGAAATCTCTGGCATTCCTATATACTAATGATGAAAAATCTGAAAGTGAAATCAAGAAAACACTCCCATTTACCATTGCAACAAAAAGAATAAAATATCTAAGAATAAACCTACCTAAGGAGACAAAAGACCTGTATGCAGAAAATTATAAGACACTGATGAAAGAAATTAAAGATGATACAAATAAATGAAGAGATATACTGTGTTCTTGGATTGGAAGAATCAACATTGTGAAAATGACTCTACTACCCAAAGCAATCTACAGATTCAATGCAATCCCTATCAAACTACCACTGGCATTTTTCACAGAAGTAGAACAAAAAATTTCACAATTTGTATGCAAACACAAAAGACCCCGAATAGCCAAAGCAATCTTGAGAACGAAAAACGGAGCTGGAGGAATCAGGCTCCCTGACTTCAGACTATGCTACAAAGCTACAGTAATCACGACAGTATGGTACTGGCACAAAAACAGAAAGATAGATCAATGGAACAGGATAGAAAGCCCACAGATAAACCCATATACATATGGTCACCTTATCTTTGATAAAGGAGGCAGGAATGTACAGTGGAGAAAGGACTGCCTCTTCAATAAGTGGTGCTGGGAAAACTGGACAGGTACATGTATAAGTATGAGATTAGATCACTCCCTAACACCAAAAGAATCTCAAAATGGATTAAAGATCTAAATGTAAGGTCAGAAACTATCAAACTCTTAGAGGAAAACATAGGCAGAACACTCTATGACACAAATCACAGCAAGATCCTTTCTGACCCACCTTCCAGAGAAATGGAAATAAAAACAAAAATAAACAAATGGGACCTAATGAAACTTAAAAGCTTTTGCACAGCAAAGGAAACCATAAACAAGACCAAAAGACAACCCTCAGAATGGGAGAAAATATTTGCAAATGAGGCAACTGACAATGAATTAATCTCCAAAATTTATAAGCAGCTCAATAACAAAAAAACAAACAACCCAATCCAAAAATGGGCAGAAGACCTAAATAGACATTTCTCCAAAGAAGATATACAGACTGCTAACAAACACATGAAAGAATGCTCAACTTCATTAATCATTAGAGAAATACAAATCAAAACTACAATGAGATATCATCTCACACCAGGCCATCATCAAAAAATCTAGAAACAATAAATGCTGGAGAGGGTGTGGAGAAAAGGGAACACTCTTGCACTGTTGGTGGGAATGTAAATTGATACAGCCACTGTGGAGAACAGTATGGAAGTTCCTTAAAAAGCTAAAAATAGAACCACCATATGACCCAGCAATCCCACTAATGGGCATATACCCTGAGAAAACCATAATTCAAAAAGAGTCATGTACCAAAATGTTCACTGCAGCTCTATTTACAATAGCCTGGAGATGGAAACAACCTAAGTGTCCATCATCGGATGAATGGGTAAAGAAGATGTGGCACATATATACAATGCAATATTACTCAGCCATAAAAAGAAACAAAATTGAGCTATTTGTAATGAGATGGATGGACCTAGAGTCTGTCATACAGAGTGAAGTAAGTCAGAAAGAGAAAGACAAATACCGTATGCTAACACATATATATGGAATTTAAGGAAAAAAAATGTCATGAAGAACCTAGGGGTAAGACAGGAATAAAGACACAGACCTACTAGAGAATGGACGAGGATATGGGGAGGGGAAAGGGTAAGTTGTGACAAAGCGAGAGAGAGGCATGGACATATATACACTACCAAACGTAAGGTAGATAGCTAGTGGGAAGCAGCCGCATAGCACAGGGAGATCAGCTCGGTGCTTTGTGACCGCCTGGAGGGGTGGGATAGGGAGGGTGGGAGGGAGGGAGATGTAAGAGGGAACAGATATGGGAACATATGTATATGTATAACTGATTCACTTTGCTATAAAACAGAAACTAACACACCATCGTAAAGCAATTATACTCCAATAAAGATGTAAAAGAAAAAAAATTATATTGGAACCAAAAACCACAAAAATGGGTTAGGGCATGTATTCTGAAACAAAACAAGTTGACTGCTAAACAGAAGGCTTAAAAAGAAATCAAAATTTTATAAGTCTCAAAATGTCCAGGATGTAATCCAAAATTACTCATCATACCAAGAACTAGGAAAATATCAACTTGAATGGGAAAAGACAATCAACAGATACCAACAATGAGATGACAGATGTTGGAATTATCTGACAAGGATTCTAAAGCAGGTCTCAAAAAACAAAACCAAAAAAAAAATGCTCCAACAACTACATATACTCTGGAAACATACAAATAACTATAAAGTCTCAACAAAGAAATAAAAGGTAAATCGAGAATCAAATGAAAATTTTAGAGCCAAATAACATAATAAATGAAATTTTAAAACTCATTGGAGGGGCTCAATAGGATAATGGAGATTATTGAAAACTCAGTGAATTTGAAGAAAGATCAGTAGAAATGATCCAATCTGAACAGCAGAAAGAAAAGAGATTTTAAAAACTCAAAAGAGGGCTTCCCTGGTGTCGCAGTGGTTGAGAGTCCGCCTGCTGATGCAGGGGACACGGGATCGTGTTCCGGTCCGGGAAGATCCCACATGCCGCGGAGCGGCTGGGCCCGTGAGCCGTGGCCGCTGAGCCTGCGCGTCCGGAGCCTGTGCTCTGCAACGGGAGAGGCCACAATAGTGAGAGGTCCGTGTACCGCAAAAAAAAAAAAAAAAAAAAAAACTCAAAAGAGCCTCAGTAAGCTGTGGGACAGAAACAAAACGTCTAATATTTGTTTCTTCAGAATCCCAGAAGAAGAGAAGAATGGATATGGGGGTGAAAAATTATTTAAAGAGACAATGACTGAAACATCTGAAATTTGGCGGAGAGGGGTTGGACTTATAGAGACAAAAAGCTGAGCAAATCCCAAACAGGAAAAACCCAAAGAAATTCATTCCCAGAATATGATAATAAAATTTCTGAAAACTAAGGCAGCCAGAAAACAACATAAACCTATAGGGGAACAATGATTTGAATGACAGTGGATTTCTCATGAGAAATCAAACAGGCCTAAGGAAGTGATATTTTTCAAGTGTTGAAAAAGAAAAGAAGTCAAAAAGCCTTCTTCATTCAGCATAAGCATTCTTCAGGAATGAAGGAAATATAATGACATTTTGAGATGAAGGAAAACAAAGAGAATTTGATGCCAGCAGATCTGCTCTAAAATAACTGTCAAAGGAAGACCTTCAGACAAGAAAGCAAACAGAATGAAAATTAGAACATCGGGAATGAAGAAAGATCTATGGAAAGAGTAATAATATGGATTAATATAACTGGCAATTCTTTTCCTCTTCAGTTTTGTAAATTATGTTTGACTGCTGAAAGCAAAGAAGATATCTCTGAGGTGGTTGTCAATGTATATAGAGGTACTAAGACAAGTATATGACAAGGGAATGAGAGTGAAAGGACCTGAGTGATGCTAAGATTACTACATTGTATTTGAAGTGGTAAAATGTTGATACTAGTAGACTATGATAACTTAAGAATGTATGTTGTATTTCCTAGAACAATCACAAGAAAAAATATAGAAAGAAGTATACTCAAAAACACTACAGATAAATTGAAATCTTTGTTCAAGTAACCCAGAGTAAGACAGGGAAAGAGAAAAAAGAAAAACAGAGGGCACAAAAAGAAAATTATGAACTGGCACATTTAAATCCAAATGTAGCAATAATTACATTAAATGTAAACATTCTCAACACACCAATTAAAAGAATTTGTCAGAATGAGTTTTTAAAAACATGACGCAACTATATACCATCTACAAGAAACTCAATTCAAATTTAATAACAAAGGGGGAGGGTTAAAAGTATAGAAAAAGTTATACCATGCAAATGCTAATCAAGGAAAGTTTGAGTGGATGTATTAATAGCAAAATAAAATTCAGAGCAAAGAAAACTACCTGGGACAAAGAGGGAGATTAGACTACAAAAAGAAAATGGTCATTTCTCCAATAAGATAAAACATTTCCTAACTGTGTATGCACCAAAGAACAGAGCTTCAAAAGACATAGTAAAAACTGATAGAACTAAGAAAAATCCACAAATCCACAATTACAGTTGGGGATTTCAAAACCTTCTCAGTAAGGGACAAACTACAGTACAGAAAGTTAGCAAGGATATAAGATAACAAACAAATACCATACATCAAATGGATTTAAATTGACATTTGCAGAATACTCCATTTGATAAAGTAGAATACATATTCTTTTCAAGGCATATGCAACATTCCCCAAGACAGACTATATCTTATATCATAAAAAATCTTAAAGAACTGAAATCATACAAAGTATGTTCTCTTACTATGATGGAATTAAACTAGAAATCACTAATAGGAAGATAACAAAAATCTCCAAACACCTGAAAATTAAACACCATACTTCTAAATAATCTGCGGGTCAAAAACAGTAATAAGGAAAATTAAACTATATATTGAGCTGAATAAAAATAAAACTATATCAGAATTTATGAGATGTAGCTTAAGTAGTGCTTAAAGGGAAATACATATTACTGAATGATTATATTAGATTACATTAGAAAAGAAGAAAAACTGCAGATCAATAATCTAAGTTCCCACATCAAGAAACTTGAAAAGGGCAAAAGGAACACGAAGCAAGCAGAAGGAAAATACAATATAGAACAGAAATCCATGAAATTGAAAACTGAAAAGCAATAAATAAAAATCAGTAAAACTGAAAGCTGGTTCCTTAAAAAGATCAACAGAATTGATAAACATCTGGCAACTCTGACAAAGAAAAAAAAAAAGAGAACACAAATTACCAATATCAGGAATGAAACAGAGAATATAGTTAAATACTCCACAGACATTAAAAGAATAATAAGAGAACACTAAAAATAACTCTTTGGATTTAAATTCAACAAGTTAAAGTGGACCAAATCCTTGATAACCGCAAATTACCAAAACTCACCCAAGATTAAACAGATCATCTAAATAGTCCTATCTATAATTGCTAAAGAAACTGAATTAATAGTTTAAAACTTTCCAAAAAAGGAAATTGCTAGGCACAAATGATTTCACTGGAGAATTCTAACAAAGATTTAAAAAAGAAATAACACCAATTCTACACAGTCTCTTCCAGGAAGTACTCATTTTATAAAGCCAGCATTATCCTGATACCAAAACCAGATAAAGACAATACAACAACAATAAGGGGAAAAAAAAGCAAGCAAGCAAGCTACAGGCCAACAGCCCTCAGAAACAGAGATGCAAAAATCTTCAATGACATATAAACAAATCAATACAGCTTTTACTACTCCTATTGAACACAGTACTTAAAATCCTAACCAGTGCAATAAGGCAAGAAAAAGAAACAACATACAGACTACAAAGGAAGAAATAAGACTGTCCCTGTTTGGAGATGAAATGTTTATCTATGTAGAACACTACAGGGATTCTCAAAAAACTCATAGAACTAATAAGAGAGTTTAGCGTGGTCAAAGGAAACAAGGTCAACACACAAAAATCAATCATATTTCTCTTTGTTAGAAACAAACAAGTGGAAACCAAAATTAATACCATTTGCAATCACTCCAAAAAATTAAATACTTAAGTATATATATAATATGGAATATGTGTGCTTAAAACTATAAAACAATGATGAAAGAAATAAAAAATGACCTTCATTTAAGTTTCCTCCATTTCTTTCTGGGTCTGGATAGCTTTTTACTGCTACACAATATTCCATTGTCTGGATGTCCCATAATTTATTTATCTATTCACCTATCACCTACTGAAGATCATCTTGGTTGCCTCCAAGTTTTGGCAATTATTAATAAAGCTGTTATAAACATTCTTGTGTAAGTTTTTGTTCAGACATAAACTTTCAACTCATTTGGGTAAATACCAAGGAGAGTGATTGCTGGGTTGTAATGATAAGAGTATGTTTAGTCTTGTAAGAAACTAACAAACTGCCTTCCAAAGTAGCTATACCATTTTGCATTCCCACCAGCACTGTTGCTCCACATCTTCGCCAGCATTTGGCAACGTCCAGTTGATTTTGACAAACATGCAAAAGCAACCCAATGGAGGAGAACAGCCTCTCAACAAATGCTGTTGGAATAACTGGACCTCTATAAGCAAGAAAAAGACCTTTGACCTAAATTTCATACCTTATAAAAAAGTTAACTCAAAATGGATCAAAGATCTATGTGAAAAAAAAAAAACTATAAAACTTTTAGAAGAAAACATAGGAGAAACTCTTTATAACCTATGGTTAGGCAAGGAATTAATAAGACAGTAAAAGCACAAACATTAAAGGGAAAAAATTGATAAACTGGACTTCATCAAAATTAAAAACTTTTGCACTGTATTTCACTCAGTTAAGAGGACGAAAAGACAGGCTACAGCCTGGGAGAAAATGTACCAAGAATACATAAAGGACACCTTTCATCAGTAAGAAAACAATCAATCCAATTAGAAAATGGGCAAAAGACTTGTAGAGACACTCCACCAAAGGTAAAAATGACAAATAAGCACATGTAAACATGTTGGACATCATTAGCCATTAGAAAAATGCAAATATAACTACACACTTATTAGAAAGCTAAATTTAAAAATACAGATGTTACCGAGTGCTGATGAAAATGTGGAGAAACTGATGAAAATGTAAAACGGTAGAGTCACTATGGAAAACAATTTGGCAGTTTCTCATAGTTAAACATACACTTGTAGCACACAACCCAACAATTGCACCCCTAGATATTTGTCCTAGGGAAATAAAAACTTGTGTTCACACAAAAATCTGTATACAAATGTTCACAGCAGCTTTATTTGTAATACCTCCAAAGTGAAAACAACCCAAACGCCTTTTACTGGGTGAACTGATAAACTGTGGTACATCCATACAATGGAATACTATTCAACAATAAAAAGGAACGAACTATCCTTGCACACAAAATCTTTGATGAATCTCAGGGGCATTAGGGGTTAGTGACAAAGTATCAAAAGGTTACAAACTACATGATTCTGTTCACATAATATTCTTAAGTGACAAAAGTACAGTGATGGGGACAAATCAGTGGTTATCATGGCTTAGGACTAGGGTGAGAGTGTGACTATAAAGGAGTAGCATGTGGGAGCTTCTTTGAAGTGATGAAATAGTTCTGTACTTTGTGGTGGTGGTTATTGGTGGTTACAAGAATCTACACATGTGATCAAATTTCATAGGACTATGAACCCCCATCCTCCAAAAAAAGACTGCATGGAAAAACTGGTGAAATCTCAAACAAGAACTGTAGTTTCATTAACAGCATTGTGCCAATGTCAACTTCCTGGTTTTGATAATTGTACTACAGTTATGTAAGATGTTATCATTGGTGAAAAATAAGTAAAGGGTACAGGAGAACTCTCTGTACTAATAATTTTATAAATTCTATGAGTCTAAAATTATTTCAAAAGAAAAATGTAAAAAATAAAATACAATGGACGATACAAATCTACCATATGTAGATTACAAAGAAGTATACTGGCGTTTCTTAAATAAGTGAAAGTTTAAAAGGCACATTTAAAAAAAGCATATTTTGAAAATCAAAATTTTTTAAAATAAGTGAATAAGCAATTCAAATTGGCTGGGAAAAGATTCTCTCAATCTTGTTCAGTATAAGATAAAAATATATACCCATTCATAGATATCACTTGATTTGGTTAAGTACATATTTCAACTGACTGGACTATAAGCAGAAAGAAAAAATTTAAGTGGGAGTGCAGTGAAGGAAACTTTAGGACAAGGAGCCCTTGATGAAAAGATATATATACAAAGATATAAAACTAGCAAAAGTACCACAGACCACAAGTTGCAAGCAGTTGTATCTGAAGAAGCAGGGTGTTTTTGTTTTTGTTGTTTTTAGGTCAATTCCATATTTTATTTGTATTTGTATTTAAGAAGGCTACAATGATGCCTGGCATATGACAAATATTTTTTGAGTGAACAAATCAAACAATTCATCTCTTCTATATAAACTGCACAAAATTATAAAGCTAACAATCAGATTATTGTTAGTGACTATATTTTGCAACACATTTTATACTAAGTGATTGTTCATATCAAGTTCTTTGATCTTTTATTCAATCATGCTACATGTTAGAAAAGCAGAGGTCAGAAAATCTTTATATATAAATTTTTATGAGTATCATTAATAGTAAAACCACAGAGTCAATAATAGAACAAAAATGAAAATAATCTGTCAGATCTCTCAAAATTTGAGTATTGTGCCATTAGGAACATTTTTGAAGATAATTCAGTAGTGGTAATGACTATCATGTTGGGGTGAGGTTAAAAAAGAAAAAAATGCTGAATATATTATGATAAGTAGTCAAGGAGGAATTACTGCAAAATGTTTTATGTATATGGAAAAGCATTAGAAAAGAAAATTGGAAAATAATGGACTGTTTTATTGTGGAGGTAATGGGACTATATATAATTTGAAAAATTTTTTTATTGGAGTATAGTTGATTTACAATGTTGTATTGTTTTATTTTTATTAATCATACCTTAATAGTACTTATACCAAAAAAATTTAAGCATATTCAAGGACATTGGCTAAAGAAAAAACAAAACAAAACAAAACTGTAGCATGATAGACAATCTCATAGTCTGAGTTTCACAGAAAATAAGGCCCGAGGCAAAACTTAGGTGCTAGAACCTGTTTCTCCATGCCTTCAACCTGAGCTGGCCTTTTTAACTTTCATTAACCTATAGAATGTAACAAAAACAATTCTGTACCAATTTAGACTGCAAGAGGCCTTGCATGCTTCTGCTCTCTCTCTCCAGACCCTTGCCTCTCTATGTGAACAGACCAGGGCTAGCCTGGTATAGTAGGGTGGTCTTTAAAGTCATGGATTGTAAAAACCTGCTGAGCCCACAGAAGCCACTTCAGGCAATGAGGCATATATGGACAGTAGATGAAACTACACAGGTGACTCTACAAAGCCCTCAATTTAGTAATTTTTATCTAAGTTTCATGCTACCCACATACTTAATAAGCCTATTTCCACTATTTATAACTCTTGTCATATCCTACGATTATTATGACAATGACCTCTAAATTATATGAAAGTATTTTACTCGTTGTTTCTTATATGTCTTTATACTCTTCCCTCTCCCCAACTGGCATGTAAGTTCAATGAGAGCAGAACTTTTTCAATGCTGAACGAATCTGCTCTTAAGTACTGGTTGAAACAAAAAACTACAGAAGACAGAGCAATGAGATTACCTCAGATAATGTGTTTCTTGGTTAAAAAATTCTATTTTTCCCCGAGGTCCCCTGAAAGCAGTCTTACTCCATAAGACTTCCATAAGATAGAGTCCTTGTCTCTCTTCTTCACAGGTATACTGTTAGCATCTGTATCAGTCTGGAATATAGCAGATGCTGAATAAATATGAGCTAAATGACTAAGTCAAATTGAGAGAGTATCCCTGATAGTATGGATAAATTCAAAACTTGTTTATAGCTTACAAACTAAGACTATATAACATATTAAAAGAATGAAATCAGATATTTAAACTTAATTTCAAAGAGAAAAGTGTTTTAAGAAATCATTGCACAGAAAATGACTTTACTATCCTTTTAATGCCAACATAAACATTTTCTTGTCACCTAACTAGGTACTGACAGCTGATTCTAGATAGCCAAGTCTTTGATTCTTTATTCACAGAGTCAATCAGTGGCAGAGGCAGGAATGAACCAAAGCTTTACTTTCTAGGAATCTTTCTGCTACCGCATTCTACTATACCATACATACATAACTAATGGATACGTTATTTCCACTTATACCCAGCTACTTGAGTAAATTATTACAAATTCTTTCCTATATAAATACATAAGAATTTAACTTATTAAAATCATTTACAAGAATCACACTTATTTGTATCTTCCCACAAAGTTAGGTACCATGTTAAGTGTTATATTAACTGAATTGAGGAAACAGAGTTTTTTCCCTTGGGAGCTCACAACTTAAGAAAAGGTATACTGATTTGGACACAATGTCAATGCTGTATGTTATTAGCTAGATCATATTTTAGGCTATAGCAGCCTTTGTTTTTCTCATGTAGGCTCAGAACCAGAAAATCACAAATTTTATTTGTTTTGAACCAACTTACTACTAAGGACTCCTGCCCCAAATAATTCTAGTTCTAAACATGTATATTCCTTTTCCTCTTCACATAAAAGCAGACAATATTTTTCAGAGTTTATATTTTGACATATTAATAAAAAACTTTCAGCATTTCCACACTGGTAAGTCTAACAGTCAGTTCCTCATCCTTGTCTTACTCAAAACTATCGACAGCATTTAACAAGACTGATCATCCTTCTCTCCTTGAAACACTCTACAATTGGCTTCCAGGATACCACTCTCCCTTGGTATCTCACTGGCACTCCTCAGTAGCCTGTGCTGGTTCCTTCCCATCTTCGCAATCTCCAAACATAAGAAATTCCCAGGACTCACATCTCTTCTCTGTCGTACTCACTTTCAAGTAGGGACTCGATGATTTCACCCAGTCCCATTATTTTAATGCTACCTACACGCTCTCGATGCTCAAATACCATCTCCAACCTGGATGTTTTTCCTTAACTCCAGAGATCTGTATATCCAGTTGCCTATTTGGCATCTCTACTTGGATATGTAACAAGCATCTCAAATTAAAATGACTTAAGTTGAACTCCTGAATGTGTTCCATCTTCTCAATCTTCTTCTCCATCTCAATAAATGGCAAGTGCATCCTTTCAAATGCTCAGGCCAAAAACCGTGGAGGCTTCCTTGACTTTTCTTTCACTCAATCTGACATCCAATCCATCAGAAAACACCATTGCTCTATCTACCAAGAATCCAACCACTTCATACTACCTCCGCATTTAAAAGCCCCCATCACCTCTTGCCTGGACTGTTAGCCTTCTGGCCTCCTACGTTCCATCTTTACCCCCTTAACAAACTGTTCTCTTAGCAATCACTGTGATCCATTTAACTGTTAAGCCTGATTATGTCACTCTTTTACTTTAAAAAATCTGATGGTTTCCCAGGCTCTTACTCTGACCTTCAAGAGCCCTTTCATGCTCTAGTCCTTTCTCTCTCTATATAGTCCTTTCTCCCAAATATCCACATTGCTTGCTCCCTACTTAAATATCTCATTCTTGACTACAACATATAAAATAAAAATATCTCTTTCCTATTCTTCTTCCTCTGCTTTATTTTTCTTCGCAGCACTCATTACCTGGCAAAAAATATACTTAATGATTGATTTTGTTTATTGTCTCCCTCTCTCCCAAGAATGTGAGCTCTCTGAAAGCAAGGACTTCTGATTGTTTGGTTTACAGCTGTATATTCAGAGCCTAGAACCTGGCCAATACTAGATGCCCATTAAGTATTTAACACATAAATGAAAGAACAAATGAAAAAACCCAGATAATAATTTTTTAGAATTCCTTCCTCTTTAGTAAATATAAATGATTAGTTTCAAAATACCTTTTATACCTCAATAAAACAAAAACTAAAATGAAAAATATAGAAGGCACAATATAGAATTGTGTCATTTCCCATACCTATCAAGAGTTACCACTACAATAACAAGATACAAAGGATTTCATTGAGTGATATTATGACATATACTATTCAACTTAAGATACTTTTGTTTATTTTAAGATTGCTTCTGTCACAGCTGTTTGTCAACTTGTTTGGGGAACAGAAACAGAGGAAACAGAAAGGCAGGAAATTTTAATAAATTTTTTTCATATAATTGAAAACAATTATCCTAAAATATATTTTATACCCTGCAAGTACTGACTTGAAATGATTACTTTTTGTCTCACATTTCTAATCCATTTATTACTATTCCCTAGAATTAAGGAAACATTCTAATTACGAATTCAAAAACTTCTGTCCAAACTTTGGACCTGAAAGGAAATACTACCAAGAAAACCCCAAGGGAGATGTGAGGAAAGAGAAAACAGTGAGTGTTTTTTACATAAAAAGGACACTATCATCATCTAAATAAACTTTTATCTAGTTCTCACTGGGCACCTGAATTAATGATGCCATGCATAAAAGATAAAATTAAACTAGCAACATATTGTACTAATAAGTAAGCAAAGCAGACTAATGCAAAAGGAGAAAAAGAACAATGCTGAATTATAATGAACTGATATGCTCAATTTTTAAAAAATGAAAACATTCCAATTCATATATTCCTTAATTTTTTTCATCCTATAACAGCAAGTAGAAATCTCTGGGAAACCTAACAAAATAGTAACATTAGCTGAAACCTGCTTGACACACAAAGGGAGCAACATACTGAAATCCACAACTTACTGTTTCCTTTATGTAAGGGGAACAAAGTCTCATAAGTGGAACACTCTTAGTCTTTTGGTGTTAACTAGCCCTTAATCATAAGTCACTGGCTTCATGTTGGTTTATCCTCTCAGTTTTTAACCTTCCACTGATTATATCAAATCTCTACTGTCCATATTATACATGAGGCCTAAGGTTTAAATAAACTTAGCCTTTTCTCATGCCATTCTCAAGTCACTAAAGTTCCAAACACTTCTCCCCTCTACCCACTAGAGTTCTGTATTGCATTCTCCTTTGTGTTCACTGTCTTCAGGCTCAGTCATTTTCCCATGTGTCCTCACAATGTAAGACTCTTACACTCCAGAGCTGCCAATCAATCAATTCTTAACATCTTAACAACTTGGGTCACAAGTCCCACTTTTGGAGCTGAGCTTGCTGATAATTTCTCCTTTGACCATCCCAGCATTTCTTAAACCAATTACCTCTTCACAGTTTTAATTTTAAATCCTAAACAATAATCCAATCTCTACACCAAGTTTTAGCTTTTTCTATTTCTTTTCCCTCTGGCTTCCTCGAATGATCAATTCCCAAGCGTCTCAAACTCCGTGTTACTTCTTATTGTGCCCAATCCCCACAACTCTTACCATATTCTTAACCTTCACTAAGCTATTACGTAAGATTCCAAATTCATCTCCCTGACTCTAAATTCTAAACAGCAACCCCTTCTCCATCCCAACCAGTGATGCCAGACTAAGCATCTTCAGGCTAAATCACTGATTTGAAGCCACTCCCCTACTCAACACACACACAAATAAGTACACATACATATACCTACACATATGTATAAACACACATTAGGTTTCTCCATAATCAGGCTCCAATCTATCTTTTCCATGTTTACCTTTTGCACCCTTAATACACTCTCCATTCCAGTCTTACCATACTATTGACACAGTAGGCTTAAAATGCTTTCATATAACCATATCTTTGCTCGGACTGCTCCTTCTGTGGGGATGATCTTTTCCTCCTCTCCACATTTACTCCCTAGTCTCCCTGGCCATACCCTGTATACACTATCCTCATCAGTATTCTATTTCCTGAACAGAAGGTACTGCTTCCTGTGTCCATACCTATACTCTTGCTGTTTGCTCCTCTGCTTGTACGTCTTCCCCGTTCACATCTGTTCCTTTTCCAAGTACCACCTTTCCAGATGAACCCATAAACATCTCTTGAGACTTCTGGGAATCACTTTTGCCAGAAAGTCTTTCCTACATTCTTCTGATTAGGCTAGGTATCTAGCCTCCTCCTCCTGGGAGGAGCTCTTATGAATGTCTGTCACTATATAACATGAATTTTTAAAAAATTACTGGTTTTATTTTAAGTTCCTAGGTAAATCTTTACACCTCAAATTCTTGTTAACTTTCACAACAGCAGTATACTTGTCTTTTATATATTCTCTCTGTTCCTTTTAGGATCTGTGTTTTTCTTATTTCTTTAGTAAATCTGTAATAACATTGTTGAGTGTCAAAAAATTAAGCACATCTATTCTGCATCCTGAACAACTCAATACTAAAGCAACTGAATGTTGCAGAGCAAGTTGGGCATCCACCCGAGTGATCGTGGGAGGTGACAAATCAAAATGTCCCACAGCAGAAAGAGTCATAGCCCAAGCAGATTAAAGAGGTATAAGTATAGAAGACCCACTGCATCTTGGATTGCAGAGCCTGGGTGAGATGTGAAAGACAATCCCACAAGAGGCAGCTCACTATAGGGTATCAGTGCCTGAGCAGGACAGGGTGGATATCAACATGTACTGGTAACACACAAGAGGTATTAGAGTTCAAGTGAGGTGGGGATGGGTATCCTCATAGGGAGATGGCTCAGCATGGAGAATCAGAGTCTTATTGGGACAAGAAGAGCATCCACAGGTGGTGACAAACCAGTGTGCGATACTGGAATCTAAGAATGGTGAGGACCATGTCTACATGGAGGGGTGAGTGGTTAAGGGGTAGGTGGCATGGCATGGAAAGTTACGAGTCCAAGCAAGGTGAAGAGGTCATCTATGCAGAGTGGTCTGACAGGGGGAGTCAAAGTCTGGGTGAGGTGGGGGGTGGAGGTTTGGGAGGACTTCCAAACATGGAGGCCTGTCAGCACAGGATGTCAAAGCCAAGTGGAGGTGACATCAGAGAAAACAGTACAGTAAGTAACTCTGAAAATTCTCTCCTCCATAAAAACAGCAAGAAAAATGACAAAAACAGTTGGAATAAACTCTATCAGAACTCTCAAAATTAGCCAAGAGCTTGTACCCAGGATGCATTTACAAAAAGGAAGAAAGGATCTCAGTAAGAACAACAAGCTTTGTGACATTTTAACTTGCCCTAGCCCCTTCCCCTGCTCTCCAAATCCATGACAGCCTTGAAAAATTACAGTCCACATTCCCAGCTCAGCTTAGCAGACACCAGACGGAACAGAACAAAGCTGGAGCTCATTCAAAGCTTCATTCACCAACAGCCCCTCCGAATTATCACTATTTGACCTGTCTGGTGGCTCCTGGAAAGACCCCATTTGCAACACTACCTGTATTTGACTTAACTCAGAACTTACTCAGTGCAAAAGACCTTTTCCCCAAGAGGACGTTTGTTGAAAACAATTACAGGCGAGTATTTTATCCTCACAGTTGCTTAAGGCAGTGAACAACAGTTGGGGCAAACAGACTAATCAAAAAGATTGAAAGGAATATCTCAGAATGAGATATCATAGGAACTTTGAAAAGCTCCCACGTTCCTGGGAATCTAGAAGCTTATGTACACACTTAATGCTATGTGCATGGCTAGAGCTGTGTGTACACTCAGCAAGACCTGAGAAGGCCCTAAGGTATCACTTTTGACAAACTAACTTTGGAGCTGTGTACAAGCAGAAAGCAACAGCTAAGGCAGTTAACTGCCTGGATGAGTGCTGAAGGTATGCCCTAATACACACAGAGGTCTTTGGCAAAGACTGGGAGATTTACTGGTTGCAGGCATTTAAAGAAATCTCTGCCCAATCATTAGCCAACCACTAAGCTAACCAAATAGTGACTTCACTGGCCACATGAAACAGAATTAGTTCACAAAGTTACTACACCAACAGCAACCACAATAAGCAGGAACAATAAACACCCCCAGAAAGGGGGCAAAATCTAATTTCCATAATTACCACATTTTGTTATTTAAAGTGTCCGTTATTTGGACATTTTTATGCTATCTAAGATGCTCACGTTATTTAAATGTACATTTAGTATTTTAAATGTCCATAGTTTCTCAATAAAAAATTACAAGACAGGCAAAGAAATAAGAAAGAATGGCCCAAACACAGGAAGAAAAGCAAACAACAGAAACTGTCCCTAAGGAAATTCAGATGTTGGACTTACTAGACAATGACTTTAAGCCAGCTATTTTAAATATGAGCTAAAAGAAAACATGTCTATAGAACTAAAAGAAGGCAAGAGAAAAATGTCTCACCAAACAGAGAATGTGAATAAAGAGAAAAAAAGTTACTAAAAATATTAAATTCTAGGGCTTCCCTGGTGGCGCAGTGGTTGAGAGTCCACCTGCCGATGCAGGGGACATGGGTTCGTGCCCCGGTCCAGGAAGATCCCACATGCCGCAGAGTGGCTGGGCCCGTGAGCCATGGCCACTGAGCCTGCGCGTCCGGAGCCTGTGCTCCTCAGCAGGAGAGGCCACAATAGTGAGAGGCCTGCGTACTGCAAAAAAACACACAAAAAAACAAAAAAACAAAAAATAAAATTCTAGAGTTCAAAGTACAATAACTTTGAACTCTAGAAATGAAAAATTCTCTAGAAAGGTTCAACAGCTGATATAAGCAAGCAGAAGAAACAATGAACTCAAAATAGGTCAACTGATATTATCCATTGAGGAATAGAAAGAAAAGAGACAGAAGGAATAGAAAGAAAAAAGAATGAAGAAAAATACACAGAGCATCAGAGATCTGCGCACACCATCAAGTGAACATTTTAAATAACAATACACATAAATAGAGTCCTGGAAGGAGACGAGAGAAGGTGGCAGAAATACTGGAAGAAGTAAGGGCCAAAAATTTCCTTCCAAGTTTTGAAGAAAAACATTAATCTACACCTCCAAGAAGCTGAACAAACTCCAAGCAGAATAAACTTAAAGAGATCTACACATAGGCACATCCTTACCAACTGCTAAATGACAAAGACAAAAAAAATAAATCTTGAAAGCAGCAAGAGAAGCAACTCATCATGTATGAGACATAAGAAGATTAACAGTCACTTCCACAAGTCATTTCTTTTCAGAAAATATGGAGGCCAAAGGCAGTGGGAAGACATACTCAAAGTTCTGAAAGGAAAACCAAATAAACAAAAAATGTCAAGAATTCTATATGCAGCAAAACTACCCTTCAATAAAGGTAAAATTAAAACATTCCCAGATAAGCAAAAACTAAAAGAATTTGTTGCAGACCTGCCCTACAAGAAGTGCTAATGTGAGTCCTTCAGGCTGAAATGGAAGGGCACTAGACAATAACTCGAATACAAATAAAGAAAGAGCACTGGCAAAAGTAACTACAAAAATAAATATAAAAGACACTATAAATGTATTTCTTGCCCATAGCTTTTTTCTCCTATCCAATTTAAGAGAACTGCACAAAGCAGTAATTATAAATGTGTTGATGGGCACACAATGTACGAAGATGTAATTCTGTATGACAGTAACAGCAAAAGGTGGGGGGAGGAGTGGAGCTAGCTATATAGGCACAATGTTTAAGTAGACTGTTGAAATTAACGTGGTTTAATCCAAACTAGATTCTTATGACTTAATATGTTAATTGTAGGACAGCCACTAAAAAATGACAAAAGAATTTTAAAAGTACTCTAAAAAATATCTAACACAGAAGAAGACAGTGATGGAGGAAAAGAGAAACAAAAAACATGTGACACACAGAAAACAAAGTAGCAGGGTGCAAATTCTACCTTATCAATAACTAAATGTAAATAGATAATATTAAACCCTCAATTTAAAAGCCATTAGTTCGTAGAATGGATTAAAAAAAAAGTGATCCAACTGTATGCTGTCTACAAGGGATAACAGTTTAGATTAAAACACATGAATAGATTGAAAGTAAAATGATGAAAAAAGGTATACCACACCAATACTAACCAGACAAAACAGACTTTAAGACAAAAATTATTACTAAAGACAAGGGACATTTTATAACAATAGAAGGGTAAATCCATCAAGCAGATAAAACAATTACAAACACATATGCACCTAACAGAGCATCAAAATATATTAAATGAAAACTCACAGAATTGAAGGGAAAAAACAGATGATTCAACAATAATAGTGACTTCAATACCCTACTTTCAATACTGGGTAGAACAACTAGACATATCAACAAGGAAATAGAAGACCTGAACAACACTATAAGCCAACTAGGCCTAAGAGACATTTATCAATACTCCACCAAACAACAGCAGAATATTCACACTCTTCTCAAGTGAACAGAAAACATTCTCTAGGACAAACTATATTTTGGAACGTAAAACTTTAAGTTTCTGTAAGTAAAATGGAAAATACATTCTCCAACCACAAAGTAATAAAATTAAAAATCAACAAAAGAAAGAAATCTGAAAAATTCACAAATATGTAGAAATTAAAAACCACATTCCTAAAACAATCTATGAAGAAACCACAAAGGGAATTAGAATCCCAAGCAGATGAGAAGAGTGTCCACACAAGAGGGTGTCCAATTCCCTAGCAAAGGAAGTCAGAGCCCCTGTAAGCCAAGGAAGGTGTTACTAGAAGTGGCCTGATGTGGACTATCAAACCTGAGCCAGATAAGGAGAATACATAGCTCTGCAGACCCAGGTATTTGGCAGACATTTTCTTAAAAATGAAGCAAGTGAGCCCATCACTTCACATAAAACAACTGAGAATATTTGTTGCCAATGACAAAATTAGAGTTAAAACAAAAATCAGAACTTTGGAAAACACGTATCTTCTTATCATGAGCTTGAAAAGCTACTCAGTATTTAAAGACTTTTCTTTCTTTTTTTTTTTGTGGTACACGGGCCTCTCACTGTTGTGGCCTCTCCCATTGCGGAGCACAGGCTCCAAACGCACAGGCTCAGCGGCCATGGCTCACGGGCCCAGCCCCTCCGCAGCATGTGGGATCCTCCCGGACCGGGGCACGAACCCGCGTCCCCTGCAACGGCAGGCGGACTCTCAACCACTGCACCACCAGGGAAGCCCTTTGAAGACTTTTCTGATGAGATCAGTGGCATTATTAACAAATGTGGATGTTTAAAATATTGTACTATAAAGTGTGCCAACATTGAGGAAATCTACATAACTCAATAAAACAGTATTTTCCAGTTGACTAATTTATGATGATTCGAAAATCACAAATGGGTAACAGAGCCACTCAAATTACAAGACAAATGAATGAGCCATATTGTAATGGAATGAAAAGTCCACAGGTTGGCACTGGAAAAGCTGAACATCCATAGGCCAAAAGGAAAAGAAAAGAGGAGAGGAGAGAGAGGACAGGAGAGGAGGAGGAGGAGGGAGGGAGGAGGGAGGGAGGAAGGAGAAAAATAAAAAAAGAACCTCAATCTGAATCTCACACTGTACAAAAATTAATTCAATTAATTTAAAATTAATTAAATAAAAGCTAACTCAAAATTATGATATTTTTAGATATAAAATGTAAACCTATAAAACTTGGAGAAGTAAAGAAATGAGAAAATCTTTGGGACCTAGAGCCAGGTGAAGATCTCACAGGCATGACACCAAAAGTACAACCCATAAAAGAAAAAGATTGATAAACTGAACTTCATTAAAAATTTAAAATTTTGCACTGCAAAAGACCCTGTTAAGAGGATGGAAAGACAAGCTATGGGAGAAAATATGTGAAAACCTCATATTCAACAAAGGTCTTACATCTAAACACATAAAGAACTCTCAAAACTCAACATTAAAAAAACAACCCAACTGGAAAATGGGCAAAAGAGAGGTGTAAACATTTCACCAAAGAGCAGATACATATGGCAAATAGCACAAGTAAGGTGTTCAACATCATTAGCTATTAGGGAAATGAAAATTAAAACCACAATGAAATATTACTACACTCTGTCAGAGCACCTTAAATAAATAAAAAATAGTAATAACATTAAATGCGGACAAGAATGCAGAGAAGCCAAATATCTTATATACTGCTGGTGGGACGGTAAAACAGAGGTGAATACAAAAATTCTGAAAAAATAGTTTAGTGATTACTTATAACTAATTAGTTATAACGTATAACTAATATGTATATGGTACATATACCTACCATATAATCCAGCATTTCACTCTTCGGCATTTACCTCAGAAAAATGAAAACTTGTGCTCACACAAAAAACCTGTAGACTGGGACTTCCCTGGCGGTCCAGTGATTAAGACTCTGCACTCCCCAGTGTTTAAGAATCTGCCGGCCAATGCAGGGGACATGGGTTCGAGCCCTGGTCTGGAAAGATCCCACATGCCACAGAAGCAACTAAGCCCATGCACCACAACTACTGAGCCCACGCGCCTAGAGCCCATGCTCAACAAGAAAAGCCACCGCAATGAGAAGCCCGTGCACCTCAATGAAGCGTAGCCCCAGCTCACCGCAACTAGAGAAAGCCCACACGCAGCAACAAAGACCAAATGCAACCAAAATTATAAATAAATAAAATACTCCGCGCTCCCAATGCAGGGGGCCTGGGTTCAATCTCTGGTCAGGGAACTAGATCCCACGTGCCGCAACTAAAAGATCCCACATGCCGCAACTAAAAGATCCCACATGCCACAACTAAACATCTCACGTGCTGCAACTAAAGATTCCACATGCCGCAACTAAATATCTTGCATGCCGCAACTAAAGATCCTGCACGCAGCAATGAAGATCCTGCACAGAGCAACGAAGAACCGGCGTGCTGCAACTAAGACCCTGCACAGCCAAATAAATAAATAATATATTTTTTAAAAAACCCTGTACACCAATGTTCATACCATTTATTTGTAATCCCCCCACCCACCCAAAAAAGGAATCAATCCAAAAGTCCTTTGGTGAGTGAATGGTTAAACTCTGGTACATTCACACAAGGTAACACTACTCAGCAAAAAAAGGAATGAGCTACTGATATATGCAACAACCTGGCTGGATCTCAAGGCTATTAAGTTTAATGAAAAGGTCAATCTGAAAAGTTTACATACTTTATAATTCAATTTATGCAACATTTTTTGAACTGATGAAACTATACAGATGGAGAATGGAACAGGAATTTTCAAGGGATAAGGACAAGGTAGGGAGGGAGAGTTCCTTTGAGGTGATGAAACCATTCCATATCTTAACTGTGAACCTATACATGGGATAAAAACATGCAGAATCATAGACACACACAAAAACACCTAAAAAGAAAGGCAAAAAACAGAATATGGTCTTATAGTCCCGTATAGTATCAATGTCAATCTCCTGGTTTTCATATTGTACTCCAATTATATAAGATGCTAACATTAAGGGATGCTAAGTGAAGTGTTATTTTTGCAACTTCCTATGAGTCTATCATTATTTCTAAATAAAAAGTTAGGGGGAAAAAGTTCATTAATATAGGTTTAAATTCTACATTGCAGTTAATCTTCAAGAAGTTATTTATCACTGCCATTTTAAACTAGTTATCATTGAATATCTTCAATTATCTGAAAAGGATATTAAAATATTCCAACTACATATATGTTTGAGGACTGATTTTCTTCATATTCTTCAGCCAAAATAACATATTGCAACTGATTGGAAACAATTATGAGAATTCAGCCATTATCTGTTAAGGAAGACATTAAGGAAATTTGCAAAAAATGTGAAACAAATCCACCTGTTTTGAAAAGTAGTTATTTTTCATAGAAGTTTTTATTTATATTACATGTAATATGTCTTTTAAAAATTAATTTTTAAATTCCTTAATTTTAATTTCTAATATAGTAAATATGAGTAAATATAACCGTTATATAAATAAGTTCTAAAGTTCCAAATAATTTTTTAAGACTGTAAAGTTGTTCTTAGGCCAAAAGGATAGAGAACTGCTGCTAAAATACTCAGGGATGATGGAGCATCAGATGAACATCTTAATCTCAATTAATTTGGGAAAAAACAGGTTATTTTACTGAACTCCAAACTTCTAAGTTTGTGAACATTTAACAACTTTTAAAATGTTAATTAGAAATAATAGAAACAAAAGAACATGCTACAGACTAGGAACAGATCTTTGTAACTCATTTCTAAAAAAGGATTTGAGTCTAGAAAACATAAAAAACTTAGCAGATTTCTAAGAAAAGGCAAATACTGCACTAAGAAGTGGGCAGGCAATTCACAGGAGATATTTAAAAGTCCATTAAATACTCAATAGCACTAATAATTAGAGAAATATGAAAAGCTGTAACTGCCATCAGGTTAGCAGGTGAAAAAGTCTGCTAAAACCAACATGGGAGAAAGTGGAGCTGTGAGAACTCACACTCTGCTGGTAAAAGTATCAATTGTCAAAACGACTTTGGAGAGTAACATGGCAAAAATTTGATGAATTAGAAAATGTCCAGGTAAACCCATTTGATCTATCAATTCTACTTCTAGGTATTTACAGTATGAAAACTTCTGTATTTGCACAAGGAGCCACTGCGGCAAGGTTATACTACCCAATGGAAAAATAAATCACTACACCTAAAGGAAGCAACAGAAACAGATCTCAGAAGAGATGGTAAACAATAAAAACAAGACAAAAAAACAGAAAATTCCTTCCAGAATTAGCTCAAGATAGCAGAGTAGAAGGATGTGCACTCACCCTTTTTTATGAGAACACCAGAATCACAACTAACTGTTGAACAACCATCCACAGAAAAAAATGCTAGAACCTACCAAAAAAGATACCCTACATCCAAAGACAAAGAATAAGCCACGACAAGACAGTAGGAGGGGTGCAACTGCGATGAAATCAAATCCCATACCCATGGGTGGGCAACCACAAACTGGAAAACAATTATTCTACAGAAGTTCTCCCACTGGACTGAAAGATCTGAGCCCCATGTCAGGCTTCCCAGTTGCCTGGGGGTCTGGCAATGGGAGGAGTCCCTGCCAGAGAATCTGGCTTTGAAGACCAGCAGGATTTGATCACAGGATTTCCACAGGACTGGGGAAAACAGAAACTCCACTCCTGGAGGGCACACACAAAGTCTCGTGTGAACCAGGACCCAGGGGAAAAAAGCAGTGACCTCTTAAGAGACTGGGCCAGACCTAACTGCTAGTATTGGAGGATCTCCTGCAGAGGCAGAGGGTGGTTGTGGCTCACTGCGGGGACAAAGACACTGGCAGCAGTAGTTCTGGGAAGTACTCATTGGCTTGAGACCCTCACCTCCCGGAGGCCACCATGAGCCCCACCAAACAGCCTGTAGGCACCAGTGCTGGGTCGCCTCAGGCCAAACAACCAACAGGGAGGGAACACAGCCACACCCATCAGCAGACAAGTGGGTTAAAGTTTTACTGAGCACAGCCCTACCCACCAGAGGGACAAGACCCAGGCTCCACCCACCACCCCTTCCTCCCAGTCAGGAAGCTTGCACAAACCTCTTAGATAGCTTCATCCACCAGAGGGCACACAGCAGAAGCAAGAAGAACTACAATCCTGCAGCCTGGGGAACAAAAACCACAATTATAGAAAGTTAGACAAAATGAAACAGCAGAGGAATATGTCCCACATGAAGGAACAAGATAAAACCCCAGAAAAACAACTAAGTGAAGTGGAGATAGGCAACCTTCCAGAAAAAGAATTCAGAATAATGATAGTGAAGATGATCCAGAAGCTTGGGAAAAAAATGGAGGCAAGGATCAAGAAGATGCAAGAAATGTTTAACAAAGACCTAAAAGAACAAAAGAACAGATGAACAATACAGTAACCGAAGTGAAAAATACACTAGAAGGTATCAATAGCAGAATAACTGAGGCAGAAAAATGGATAAGTGACCTGGAAGACACAATGGTAGAAATCACTGCTGAACAGAATAAAGAAAAAACAATGAAAAGAAATGAAGAATATCTAAGAGACCTCTGGGACATTAAAACACACCAACATTTACATTATAAGGGTCCCAGAAGGAGAAGAGTGAGAGAAAGGACCTGAAAATATATTTGAAGACGTAACAGCTGAAAACATCTCTAATATGGGGAAGGAAACAATCACCCAAGTCCAGGAAGCACAGACAGTACCAGGCAGGATAAACCCAAGGAGGAACATGCCAAGACACATAGTAATCTAAATGACAAAAATTAAAGACAAAATATATTAAAAGCAACAGGGGAAAACAACAAATAAGACACAAGGGAATTCCCATAAGGTTATCAGCTGATTTCTCAGCATAAACTCTGCAGGGCTGAAGGGAGTGGTACAATATATTTAAAGTGATGAAAGGGAAGAAGCTACAACCAGAATACTCTATGTAGCAAGGCTCTCATTCAGATTTGACAGAGAAATCAAAAGCTTTACAGACAAGCAAAAACTGAGAAAATTCAGCATTACCAGACCAGCTTTGCAATAAATGCTAGACGAACTTCTCTAGGCAGGAAGAGTCCAGCAACTTTAGCAAACCTTGTACATATACAGACTGCTATATCAAAACCTCATGGAAACAGCAAACCCCAAAACTACAACAGATACACAAACAAAAGGAGAAAAAGCCACCCAAACACAACACTAAAGATGGTCATCAAACCACAAGAGAAGAAAACAAAAGAGGAAAGGAAGGGGTTTTCCCTGGTGGCGCAGTGGTTGAGAGTCCGCCTGCTGATGCAGAGGACATGGGTTCGCGCCCTGGTCTGGGACGATCTCACATGCCGCGGAGCGGCTGGGCCCGTGGGCCGTGGCCACTGGGCCTGCGCGTCCAGAGCCTGTGCTCCACAGCGGGAGGGGCCACAACAGTGAGGGGCCCGTGTACCGCAGAAAAAAGAGGAAAGGAAGAAAAAAGACCTACAAAAACAAACCCAAACAATTAAGAATATGGCAATAGGAACATACATATCAATAATTACCTTAAATGTAAACGAATTAAATGCTCCACCCAAAACACAAAGAATAGATACAAAAACAAGACCTGTATATATACTGCCTACAGGAGACCCACTTCAGACCTAGGGACACATACAGACTGAAAGTGAGGGGATGGAAGAAGGTACTATATGCAAATGGAAATCAAAAGAAAGCTAGAATAGCAATACTCATTTCAGACAAAATAGACTTTAAAATAAAGACTGTTAAAGAGACAAAGAAGGATACTACATAATGATCAAGAGATCAGTCCAACAACAAGATATAACAATTGTAAATATATATGCACCCAACATAGGAGCACCTCAATAAATAAGGCAAATACTAACAGCCAAAAAGGGAGAAACCAACAGTAACACAACAATAGTGGGGGACTTTAACAACCCACTTCCATCAATGGACAGATCATGCAGGCAGAAAATCAAATAAGGAAACACAGGCCTTAAACGACACATCAGACCACATGGACTTAATTGACATTTATAGAAGAGCATTCTATCCAAATGCCACAGAATACACGTTCTTCTCCTGTGCACATGGAACATTCTCCAGGACTGACCACATGCTGGGCCACAAAAAGCAAGCCTCAGTAAATTTAAGAAAATTGAAATCATATCAAGCACCTTTTCCAACCTCAATGCTATGAGATTAGAAATAAACTATAAGAAAAATATGTAAAAAGCACAAACATGTGGTGGCTAAACAACATGCAACTAAACAACCGATGGATCACTGAAGAAATCAAAAAATACCTAGAGACAAATGAAAACAAAAGCACAACAATCCAAAACCTATGGGATGCAGCAAAAGCAGTTCTAAGAGGGGAGTTTATAGCAATAAAACCTTACCTCAGGAAACATGAAAAATCTCAAATTAACAACATAAACTTATACCTAAAGCAACTAGAGAAACAACATCAAAACCTGAAGTTACTAGAAGAAATCATAAAGATCAGAGCAAAAACAAATGAAATAGAGACAAAGAAAACAATAGTAAAGATCAATGAAACTAAAAGCTGGTTCTTTGAAAAGAAAAACAAAATTGATAAACCTTTAGTCAGACTCATCAAGAATAAAAAAGGAAGAGGACTCAAATCAATAAAATTGAAAATGAATAATAAGTTACAACTGACACCACAGAAATGCAAAGGACCATAAGAGACTACTACAAGCAACTGTATGCCAATAAAATGGACAACCTGAAAGAAACAGACAACTTCTTAGAAAGGTACAATCTCCCAAGACTGAACCAGGAAGAAATAAAAAATATGAACAGACCAATCACAAGCATAGAAATTGAAAACTGTGATTTAAAAACTTCCAAAAAACGAAGTCCAGGACCTGATAGCTTCACAGGTGAATTCTATCAAACATTTAGAGGAGAGTTAACACCTATCCTTCTGAAACTGTTCCAAGGAACGAAAACTCCCAAATTCATTCTATGATGCCACCGTCACCCTGATACCAAAACCAGACAAAGATACCACATGAACAAAAAATTGTAGGCCAGTATCACTGATGAACACAGATGCAAATATCCTCAACAAAATACTAGCAATCCAAATCCAACAATATATTAAAAGGATCATACAACAAGATGAAATGGGATTTATCCCAGGGATGCAGGGATTTTTCAACATCTGCAAATCGATCAGTGTGATACACCACATGAACAAACTGAAGAATAAAAACCGTATGATCATCTCAACAGATGCAGGAAAAAGCTTTTGACAAACTTTAGCACCCATTTATGATAAAAACTCTCCAGAAAGTGGGCATAGAGGGGACATACCTCAACATAATAAAGGCCATATACGACAAACCTACAGATAACATCATACTCAACAGTGAAAAGCTAAAAGCATTTCCTCTAAGATCAGGAATAAGACAAGGATGTCCACTCTCACCACTTCTATTCAACACCGTTTAGGAAATCCTAGCTACAGCAATCAGAGGAAAAAAAGGTATCCAAATTGGAAAAGCAGTTAAAACTCTCACTGTTTGCAGATGACATGATACTACACATCGAAAATCCTAAAGATGCTACCAGAAAGCTACTGGAGCTCATCAATGAATCTGGTAAAGTTGCAGGTTACAAAACTAATATACAGAAATCTGTTGCATTGCTATACACTAACAATGAAAGATCAGACAGAGTAATTCAAGAAACAATCCCATTCAGACTCTGGGAGGGCTCATGCCAAGGAGTACTTCCCAGAACTTCTGCTGCCAGTGTCCTTGTCCCCATGGTGAAACAGAGCCACCTCCCGCCTTTGCAGGAGACCCTCGAACACTAGCAGTGAATATAAATTATATTTAATAAGGAACATTAGAGACAAGGGGAAGATGGCGGAAGAATAAGATGCAGAGATCACCTTCCTCCCCACAAATACACCAGAAATACATCTACACGTGGAACAACTCCTACAGAACACCTACTGAACGCTGGCAGAAGACCTCAGACCTCCCAAAAGGCAAGAAACTCCCCAAGTACCTGGGTAGGGCAAAAGAAAAAAGAATAAACAGAGACAAATGGATAGGGATGGGACCAGCACCAGTGGGAGGGAGCTGTGAAGGAGGAAAGGTTTCCACACACTAGGAAGCCCCTTTGCGGGCGGAGACTGCGAGTGGCGGAGGGGGAAGCTTTGGAGCCGCGGAAGAGAACACAGCAACGGGGGTGCGGAGGACAAAGTGGAGAGATTCTCGCACAGAGGATCGGTGCCGACCGGCACTCACCAGCCCGAGAGGCTTGTCTGCTCACCCGCCGGGGCGGGCGGGGCTGGGAGCTGAGGCTCGGGCTTTGGGGTCCGAGCGCAGGGAGAGGACTGAAGTTGGCGGTGTGAACACAGCCTACAGGGGGTTAGTGCACCGTGGCTGGACGGGAGGCAGTCTGGGAAAAGGTCTGGACCCGCCGAACAGGCAAGAGATTTTTTCTTCCCTCTTTGTTTCCTGGTGCGTGAGAGGGGACTGGGAGCGCTGCTTAAAGGAGCTCCACAGACGGGAGCGAGCCGCGGCTATCAGCGCGGACCCCAGAGACAGGCATGAGACACTAAGGCTGCTGCTGCTGCCACCACCAAGAAGCCTGGGTGCAAGCACAGGTCACTATCCACACCCCCCTTCCGGGGAGCCGACACTGCCAGGGTCCCGGGATCCAGGGACAACTTCACCGGGAGAACACACGGCGTGCCTCAGGCTGGTGCAATGTCATGCTGGCCTCTGCTGCCGCAAGCTCGCCCCGCACTCCGTGCCACTCCCTCCCCACCACTGGCCTGAGTGAGCCAGAGTCCCCGAAGCAGCTGCTCCTTTAACCCCGTCCTGTCTGAGCGAAGAACAGACGTCCTCCGGCGACCTACACGCAGAGGCGGGGCCAAATCCAAAGCTGAGCCCCTGGGAGCTGTGAGAACAAAGAAGAGAAAGGGAAATCTCTCCCAGCAGCCGCAGAAGCAGCGGATTAAAGCTCCACAATCAACTTGATGTACCCTGCATCTGTGGAATACATGAATAGACAACGAATCATCCCAAATTGAGGAGGTGGACTTTGAGAACAAGATTTAAGATTTTTTCCCCTTTTCCTCTTTTTGTGAGTGTGTATGTGTATGCTTCTGTGTGAGATTTTGTCTGTATAGCTTTGCTTCCACCATTTGTTCTAGGGTTCTATCCGTCCGTTTTTTTTCTTTTTTAAATTTTTTTCTTAATAATTATTTTTTATTTTAATAACTTCATTATATTTTTTCTTACTGTATTTTATTTTACTTTATCTTCTTTCTTTTTTTCCTTCCTTTCCTCCTTCCTCCCTCCCTCCCTCCTTCTTTCCTTCCTTCCTTTCTTTCTTTCTACTAATTCTTTCTTTCTACTTTTTCTCCCTTTTATTCTGAGCTATGTGGATGAAAGGCTCTTGGTGCTGCAGCCAGGAGTCAGTGCTGTGCCTCTGAAGTGGGAGAGCCAACTTCAGGACATTGGTCCACAAGAGACCTCCCAGCTGCACATAATATCAAAGGGCAAAAATCTCCCAAGAGACCTCCATCTCAACACCAGCACCCAGCTTCACTCAACGACTAGCAAGCTACAGTGCTGGACACCCTATGCCAAACAACTAGCAAGACAGGAGCACAACCCCACCCATTAGCAGAAAGGCTGCCTAAAATCATAATAAGTCCACAGACACCCCAAAACACACCACCAGACGTGGACCTGCCCACCAGAAAGACAAGAGCCAGCGTCATCCACCAGAACACAGGCACTAGTCCCCTCCACCCGGAAGCCTACACAACCCACAGAACCAACCTTAGCCACTGGCGACAGACACCAAACACAACAGGAACTACGAACCTGCAGCCTGCAAAAAGGAGACCCCAAATACAGTAAGATAAGCAAAATGAGAAGACAGAAAAACACACAGCAGATGAAGGAGCAAGATAAAAACACACCAAACCTAACAAATGAAGAGGAAATAGCCAGTCTACCTAAAAAAGAATTCAGAATAATGATAGTAAAGATGATCCAATCTTGGAAATAGAATAGACAAAATGCAAGAAACATTTAACAAGGACCTGGAAGAACTAAAGAGGAAACAAACAATGATGAACAACACAATAAATGAAATTAAAAATACTCTAGATGGGATCAATAGCAGAATAACTGAGGCAGAAAAACGAGTAAGTGACCTGGAAGATAAAATAGTGGAAATAACTACTGCAGAGCAGAATAAAGAAAAAAGAATGAAAAGAACTGAGGACAGTCTCAGAGACCTCTGGGACAACATTAAACGCACCAACAAAAAAAAAAAAAAAAAAACGCACCAACATTCGAATTATAGGGGTTCCAGAAGAAGAAGAGAAAAAGAAAGGGACTGAGAAAATATTTGAAGAGGGTATAGTTGAAAACTTCCCTAATACGGGAAAGGAAATAGTTAATCAAGTCCAGGAAGCACAGAGAGTCCCATACAGGATAAACCCAAGGAGAAATATGCCAAGACACATATTAGTCAAACTGTCAAAAATTAAATACAAAGAAAACATATTAAAAGCAGCAAGGGAAAAACAACAAATAACACACAAGGGAATCCCCATAAGGTTAACAGCTGATCTTTCAGCAGAACCTCTGCAAGCCAGAAGGGAGTGGCAGGACATACTTAACGTAATGACGGAGAAAAACCTGCAACCAAGATTACTCTACCTAGCAAAAATCTCATTCAGATTTGATGGAGAAATTAAAAGCTTTACAGACAAGCAAAAGCTGAGAGAGTTCAGCACCACCAAACCAGCTTTACAACAAATGCTAAAGGAACTTCTCTAAGCAAGAAACACAAGAGAAGGAAAAGACCTGCAATAACGAACCCAAAACAATTAAGAAAATGGGAATAGGAACATACATATCGATAATTACCTTAAATGCAAATGGACTAAATGCTCCCACCAAAAGACACAGATTGGCTGAATGGATACAAAAACAAGACCCATATATATGCTGTCTACAAGAGACCCACTTCGGACCCAGAGACACATACAGACTGAAAGTAAGGGGATGGAAAAAGATTTTCCATGCAAAAGAAAACCAAAAGAAAGCTGGAGTAGCAATTCTCATATCACACAAAATAGACTTTAAAATAAAGACTATTAGAAGAGACAAAGGACACTACATAATGATCAAGGGATCGATCCAAGAAGAAGATATAACAATTGTAAATAATTATGCACCCAACATAGGAGCACCTCAATACATAAGGCAAATACTAACAGCCATAAAAGGGAAAATCGACAGTAACACATTCATAGCAGGGGACTTTAACACCCGACTTTCACCAATGGACAGATCATCCAAAATGAAAATAAATAAGGAAACACAAGCTTTAAATGATACATTAAACGAGATGGACTTAATTGATACTTATAGGACATTCCATCCAAAAACAACAGAATACACATTTTTCTCAAGTGCTCATGGAACATTCTCCAGGATAGATCATAACTTGGGTCACAAATCAAGCCTTGATAAATTTAAGAAAACTGACATTGTATCAAATATATTTTCCAACCACAACGCTATGAGACTAGATATTAATTACAGGACAAGATCTGTAAAATATACAAACACATGGAGGCTAAACAATACACTACTTAATAACAAAGTGATCACTGAAGAAATCAAAGAGGAAATTTAAAAATACCTAGAAACAAATGACAATGGAGACACGACAACCCAAAACCTATGGGATGCAGCAAAAGCAGTTCTAAGAGGGAAGTTTATAGCAATACAATCCTACCTTAAGAAACAGGAAACATCTCGAATAAACAACCTAACCTTGCACCTAAAGCAATTAGAGAAAGAAGGACAAAAAAACCCCAAAGTTAGCAGAAGGAAAGAAATCATAAAAATCAGATCAGAAATAAATGAAAAAGAAATGAAGGAAACAATAGCAAAGATCAATAAAACTAAAAGCTGGTTCTTTGAGAAGATAAACAAAATTGATAAACCATTAGCCAGACTCATCAAGAAAAAAAGGGAGAAGACTCAAAACAATAGAATTAGAAATGAAAAAGGAGAAGTAACACCTGACACTGCAGAAATACAAAAGATCATGAGAGATTACTACAAGCAACTCTATGCCAATAAAATGGACAACCTGGAAGAAATGGACAAATTCTTAAAAATGCACAACCTGCCAAGACTGAATCAGGAAGAAATAGAAAATATGAACAGACCAATCACAAGCACTGAAATTGAAACTGTGATTAAAAATCTTCCAACAAACAAAAGCCCAGGACCAGATGGCTTCACAGGCGAAATTCTATCAAACATTTAGAGAAGAGCTAACACCTATCCTTCTCAAACTCTTCCAAAATATAGCAGAGGGAGGAACACACCCAAACTCATTCTACGAGGCCACCATCACCTTGATACCAAAACCAGACAAGGATGTCACATAGAAAGAAAACTACAGGCCAATATCACCGATGAACACAGATGCAAAAATCCTCAACAAAATACTAGCAAACAGAATCCAACAGCACATTAAAAGGATCATACACCATGATCAAGTGGGGTTTATTCCAGGAATGCAAGGATTCTTCAATATACGCAAATCAATCAATGTGATCAACCATATCAACAAATTGAAGGAGAAAAACCATATGATCATCTCAATAGATGCAGAGAAAGCTTTCGACAAAATTCAACACCCATTTATGATAAAAACCCTGCAGAAAGTAGGCATAGAGGGAACTTTCCTCAACATAAGAAAGGCCATATATGACAAACCCACAGCCAACATCGTCCTCAATGGTGAAAGACTGAAAGCATTTCCACTAAGATCAGGAACAAGACAAGGTTGCCCACTCTCACCACTCTTATTCAACATAGTTTTGGAAGTTTTAGCCACAGCAATCAGAGAAGAAAAGGAAATAAAAGGAATCCAAATTGGAAAAGAAGAAGTAAAGCTGTCACTGTTTGCAAATGACATGATACTGTACATAGAGAATCGTAAAGATGCTACCAGAAAACTACTAGAGCTAATCAATGAATTTGGTAAAGGAGCAGGATACAAAATTAATGCACAGATATCTCTGGCATTCCTATACACTAATGATGAAAAATCTGAAAGTGAAATCAAGAAAACACTCCCATTTACCATTGCAACAAAAAGAATAAAATATCTAGGAATAAAACTACCTAAGGAGACAAAAGGCCTATATGCAGAAAATTATAAGACACTAATAAAAGAAATTAAAGATGATACAAATAGATGGAGAGACATACTGTGTTCTTGGATTGGAAGAATCCACATTGAGAAAATGACTCTACTACCCAAAGCAATCTACAGATTCAATGCAATCCCTATCAAACTACCACTGGCATTTTTCACAGAAGTAGAACAAAATATTTCACAATTTGTATGGAAACACAAAAGACCCCAAACAGCCAAAGCAATCTTGAGAACGAAAAACGGAGCTGGAGGAATCAGGCTCCCTGACTTCAGACTATACTACAAAGCTACAGTAATCAAGACAGTATGGTACTGGCACAAAAACAGAAAGATAGATCAATGGAACAGGATAGAAAGCCCAGAGATAAACCCACGCACATACGGTCACCTTATCTTTGATAAAGGAGGCAGAAATGTACAGTGAAGAAAGGACACCCTTTTCAATAAGTGGTGCTGGGAATCCTGGACAGGTACATGTAAAAGTATGAGATTAGATCACTCCCTAACACCATCCACAAAAATAATCTCAAAATGGATTAAAGACCTAAATGTAAGGCCAGAAACTATCAAAGTCTTACAGAAAAAAATAGACAGAACACTCTATGACATAAATCACAGCAAGATCCTTTCTGACCCACCTCCCAGAGAAATGGAAATAAAAACAAAAATAAACAAATGGGACCTAATGAAACTTAAAAGCTTTTGCACAGCAAAGGAAACCGTAAACAAGACGAAAAAATAACCCTCAGAATGGGAGAAAATATTTCCAAATGAAGCAACTGACAATGAATTAATCTCCAAAATTTATAAGCAGCTCAATAACAAAAAAACAAACAACCTAATCCAAAAATGGGCAGAAGACCTAAATAGACATTTCTCCAAAGAAGATATACAGATTGCCAAGAAACACATGAAAGAATGCTCAACATCATTAATCATTAGAGAAATGCAAATGAAAACTACAATGAGATATCATCTCACACCAGTCAGAATGGGCATCATCAAAAAATCTAGAAACAATAAATGCTGGAGAGGGTGTGGAGAAAAGGGAACCCTCCTGCACTGCTGGTGGGAATGTAAATTGGTACAGCCACTATGGAGAACAGTATGGAGGTTCCTTAAAAACCTAAAAATACGGCTTCCCTGGTGGCGCAGTGGTTGAGCGTCCACCTGCCAATGCAGGGGACATGGGTTCGTGCCCCGGTCCGGGAAGATCCCACATGCTGCGGAGCAGCTGGGCCCGTGAGCCATGGCCACTGAGCCTGCGCATCCAGAGCCTGTGCTCCGCAACGGGAGAGGGCACACCAGTGAGAGACCCGCGTACCGCAAAAAAAAAAAAAAAAACTAAAAATAGATCTACCATATGACCCAGCAATCCCACTACTGGGCATATACCCTGAGAATACCATAATTCAAAAATAGTCATGTACCAAAATGTTCATTCCAGCTCTGTTTACAATGGCCCGGAGATGGAAACAACCTAAGTGTCCATCATCAGATGAATGGATAAAGAAGATGTGGCACATATATACAATGCGATATTACTCAGCCATAAAAAGAAACAAAACTGAGCTATTTGTAATGAGGTGGATAGACCTAGAGTCTGTCATACAGAGTGAAGTCAGAAAGAGAAAGACAAATATTGTATACTAACACATATATATGGAATTAAAGAAAAAAAATGTCATGAAGAACCTAGGAGTAAGACAGGAATAAAGACACAGACCTACTAGAGAATGGACTTGAGGATATGGGGAGGGGGAAGGGTAAGCTGGGACAAAGCGAGAGAGAGGCATGGATATATATAGACTACCAAACGTAAGGTATATAGCTAGTAGGAAGCAGCCGCAAAGCACAGGGATATCAGCTCGGTGCTTTGTGACCGCCTGGAGGGGTGGGATAGGGAGGATGGGAGGGAGGGAGATGCAAGAGGGAAGAGATATAGGAATATATGTATATGTACAACTGATTCACTTTGTTATAAAGCAGAAACTAATACACCATTGTAAAGCAATTATACTACAATAAAGATGGGAAAAAAAAAAAAAGAAACACTCCCATTTACCATCACATCAAAAAGAATAAAAAACCTAGGAATAAACTACCTAAGGAGACCAAAGACCTGTACTCCAAAAACTATAAGATGCTGGTGTAAGAAATCAAAGATGACACAGATGGAAGGATATACCATGTTCTTGGACTGGAAGAGTCAGTATTGTCAAAATGACTATACTACGGAAGGTAATCTGCAGATTCAATGAAATCCCTATCAAATGCCATTGGCATTTTTCATAGAAGTAGAACAAAAAAATCTTAAAATTTGTATGGAGACACAAAAGACCTAGAACAGCCAAAGCAATCTTGAAAACGAAAAACGGAGCTGGAGGAATCAGGCTCCCTGACTTCAGACAATACTACAAGGCTATAGTCATCAAAACAGTATGGTACTGGCACAAAAACAGAAATATAGATCACTGGAACAGGATAGAAAGCCCACAGATAAACCCATGCACCTATGGTCAATTAATCTATGACAAAGGAGACAAGACCGTACAATGTGTAAAGACAATCTCTTCAACAAATGTGCTGGGAAAACTGGACAGCTATGTGTAAAAAAATGAAATTAGAAAAATTTTTAACACCATACACAAAAATAAGCTCAAAATGGATTAAAGACCTAAATGTGAGGCTGAACTCCATAAAACTCTTAGAGGAAAACACAGGCAGAACACTATCTGACATAAATTGCAGCAATATCTTTTTCGATCCATCTCCCAGAGTAACGGAAATAAAAACAAAAAGAAACAAATGGGACCTAATTAAACTCAAAAGCTTTTACACAGCAAAGGAAACCATAAATAAAATGAAAAGACAACTCACAGAATGCGAGAAAGTATTTGCAAATAATGTGACGGACGATGGATTAGTCTCCAATATTTACAAACAGCTCGTGTGGCTTAATATCATCAAAACAAGGAATCCAATCAAAAAGTGGGTAGAAGACCTAAATAGACATTTCTCCAAAGAAGATAAACAGATGGCCAAGGGGCACATGAAAAGATGTTCAACATCGCTAATTATCAGAGAAATGCAAGTCAAAACTACATTGAGATATCACCTCACACCAGTCAGAATGGCTATTATCAAAAAATCCACAAACAGTAAATGCTGGAGAGGGTGTGGAGAGAAGGAAACCCTCCTACACTGTTGGTGGGAATGCCAATTGGTACAGCCACTATGGAGAACAGTATGGAGGTTCCTTAAAAACTAAAAACAGAGCTACTATATGATACTGCAATCCCACTCCTGGGCATATATCCAGAGAAAAACATGGTCCAAAAGGATACATGCACCCTGATGTTCATTACAGCATTGTTTACAACAACCAAGATATGGAAACAACCTAAATGTTCACTGACAGAGGAATGGATAAAGAAAATGTAGTATATATATATACAATGGAATATTACTCAGCCATAAAAAAGAATGAAATAATGTCATTTGCAACAACCTGGATGGACCTAGAGATTATCATACTGAGTGAAGTCAGACAGACAAAGTGAAATATCGTATGATATTGCTTATACGTGGAATCTAAAAAACAGATGCAAATGAACTTATTCACAGAACAGAAACAGACTCACAGACTTAGAGAACAAACTAATGGTTACTGGGGGGAAGGGTGGGGAGAAGGGATAGTTAGGGAGTTTGGGACTGACATGTACACAGTGTTATATTTTAAATGGATAACCAACAAGGACCTACTATATACAGGGAACTCTGCTCAATATGTACTAACCTAAATGGGAAAAGAATCTGAAAAAGAATAGATACGTGTACATGCATAACTGAATCACTTCACTGTACATGTGAAACTTACACAACATTGTTAATCAACTATACTCCAATATAAAATAAAAAGTTTTTTAAAAAAAGACAAAAAAATGTAAGTTGCAGAATGGTAAAGAATGGTTCCATGTGTATAAAGTTTCAAAACATACAAATTAATGTATATGGCCTGTGATTACATACATACATACATACATACACAAAGGATTGAGAAACATCAAATTTGGGATGGTGGTTTCTAAGCTGTAGTTCAGGGTAAAGACAAGGTAAGATAGTACGCTAACCCAATGTTTGACAAGTGGATTTCATAGAGTCCAAAGTTATGTTTTCATTTTGAAGCAAATGCTCAAATGAACCTTGAGTTCCTCTCCTGGCTGTTTGAAAGATCTAGAAAGACATCTTCACTAGTTATTAGAAGAATATTTATTTAACAAATACAATGAGAAGTAATGTTTTATCTATCAAATTGATTAAAAAATAAAAAAGAACCATGCTGGTGAGGACACAGAGAAACTTGTACCCTCACAGACTGCTGATGGGCATACAATCCAGTAAAGACTTTCTGAAAATGTGGCGTCTTCATAATATGATTGACTTGGCACTTTTTGTTTGTTTGAAGAAAAATATAAATGTATGTAAGAGTTACACATCTGTGTAGGAACACAGAAAAAAATAAAAGAATATACTCTCAAACTGTTCATTTAAGTGCTTACTCCTCTCTCTGGAAAAAACAAAGGAGATAGAGGTTATGAGAGAGAGATAAGAGGAAATGCCAGGGAATGAGGTAAAGAAATGGAAGTTGAGAGCAAATCATAAAGGGCCATAGCTACTGAACTAAAAGAGTTTGGACTCTATCACAAATTCTTCACCTAGGATCTTACAAGCACATGGAGGACAGTGATGAAACAGCTATGCATTCTGAGCCTGACTTATCTGGAAAGGAAGTTATGTGTCTGCATGTGCCACAGTCTAGCAGTACTGAAGGAAGACAGATCTGTCATCAAGACTTCAGCTAAGCCCTTTCCCAAAAAGCAAATCTCCACTCCCTCTGCTTTTACCTGCCCAGTCCTAATGGCGTAAGACTTGTTACCTCAGCTTAGATAGGTTGAGAAGTTTATCAACTACTATCACATGATTACCTTTGATTTCCCAAGTAACCCTCTGTGAAGTAGGCACCCCGAGAGTGTTATTCTCATTAACAGATGAGTTAACCAAGGTTTATGGAAGTTAAATCATTTGCCCAATAGCACGGTGGGAATCTGACAATAACACCACTAGAGGTAGCAGCAGTGCTAAATGCTTTTTAGCTCATATATCGTTAAGTCCTTGCAACAATTCTGAAGCACATTAAAGTCCATTTATAGATAAGGAAACTAAGGCTCAAGAGCAATCAAACAACTTGTCAAAGACCACATAGACCATAATTGGCAAGTCACAAGACTAACACAGTTCTGACTGCAAAATCCTTGTCTTAACCAATATACTATTTCAGAATACATTAAGTGGTTATACATAATCATGTAAATAAGCAGGATTAGACACATGAACCAAGGAAAATTTCTGACAAACCAAGACTTGAAAAGGTAGGACTGACTGCTTTCTATAGTCTGAAGAAATGCTGAATAAAAAAAGCCAAAACAGAAAATCTAAATATCTGTCTTTAAAAAATTATCGCCCCCCATATAGATCACACTAGTAGTTTACTTAGCAATCTGGCATTTAAAAGGTAAATGTTTTCCAATAATATATTATTATATGTCTATATGCATAATTCATATAACCTCAAGTTCAACGAGTTCAACTATTTTCTACTGGGCTTCCCTGGTGGTGCAGTGGTTAAGAATCCGCCTGCCAACGCAGGGGACACGGGTTCGAGCCCTGGTCCGGGAAGATCCCACATGCCGCGGAGCAACTAAGCCCGTGCACCACAACTAATGAGCCTGCGCTCTAGAGCCCGCAAGCCACAACTACTGAGCCCACATGCTGCAACTACTGAAGCCCGTGTGCCTAGAGCCTGTGGTCTGCAACAAGAGAAGCCACCGCAACGAGAAGCCCGCGCACCGCAACGCAGAGTAGCCCCCGCTCGCCACAACCAGAGAAAGCCCGCGCACAGCAACAGAGACCCAACACGGCCAAAATAATTAATTAAAAAAAATTATTTATTACTGAGTGGTATCTTCTGGAAAAGTATGATAAAAGCAATATATTTTATAAATTAATTTGAATTCAGTACCTTAGAGTTTAACTCTACAACCATTTAGGCCCACTTTTCCATTAATAGAATATATAAATAAATGTTTCAATAACTGACCACTAGGAAGTGATGATGCATCTCAATTTAGAAAAGAACCTGACTCAGGCATCCTTGGCCCATGCACTAATTATTAAAAACTAGCACTGACTATTCCCTTATAGTAATATTGTCATATAATCCAGCAATCCCACTCCTGGGCATATATCCAGAGAAAACCATAATTCAAAAATTACATGTACCCCAATGTTCACTGCAGCACTATTTACAATAGCTAGGACATGGAAGCAACCTAAATGTCCATCAACAGAGGAATGGATAAAGAAAATGTGGTGTGTATATATATATATATATATATATACACACACACACACACACATATATACACATACACACACACACACACACACACACACACACACACACACACACAGTGGAATATTACACAGCCATAAAAAAGAACAAAATAATGCCATTTGCAGTGATGTGGATGGCCCTAGAGATTGTCATACTGAGTAAGTCAATGACAAATACCATGATATTGCTTATATGTGAATCTTAAAAATGGTACAAATGAACCTATTTACAAAACAGAAATAGAGTCACAGATGCAGAACACAAACTTATTGTTACTAAGGGGGAAGGGGGGAGGGGTAAATTGGAAGATTGGGATTTGACATAAACACACTACTATATATAAAATAGATACCTAAAAAGAACCTACTGTACAGCACAGGGAACTCTACTCAACACTCTGTAATGATCTATATGGGAAAAGAATCTAAAAAAGAGTGGATGTATGTATATGTATAACTGATTCACTTTGCTGTACAGTAGAAACTAACACAACATTGTAAATCAACTATACTCCAATAAATTTTTTTAGAAGAGTACATGCTTATTTTTTAACTAGTTTTCTCTTGTCTAGGATAAAGAGAATTATTCAGATAAGTGAGGGGGGAACTGGATGTCCAGAGACTTTAGGAGTTCTAGCTATATTAAATTTGACCCACCTTATAATCTAATTCAGTCTCTACCCTGTATTCTCATGTTATATGTAGGTATCACCTAGTTAGCTTCTGTCTCTAAAGGATTTTGGTTAAAAGTACTACAGAAAAACAAATGCAATTAAAAAAAAAAAAAGCATAAGATCCGGGGCTGTGGGTTTGGGCTCCAAATCCCTTGATTAATTACAATGTGATTTCTACTTCCCTTACATTTCTAGGCCTCAGTTTATCTGAAAAATGAGTTTGGGGAGTTATATGATCTCATAGGTACCTTAAAGCTGTAAAACTCTTACTGCTAAGTCTTCACAGAAAGTAGTTCCAAAGACCAATTTTGGGTGTTCAACACATAGTAGGATATTTAAGAATTACCTTCAGACTGGAAAATTCATTCTAACAAAATGTCCAGGTCAAAACCCAAACCCTTAGAATTACAGAAAAGATACTTCCAAAATTAAGTGTGTTCTGATTATATTTACATTCTGCGACAGTAGTTACCATCTATATATATTAAAAAGCTTACTTGGTCCACATGGCTATAGGTAATCATAGCTGCAAATGTTTGGAAATACCCTTACAATGTATTAATCACAATATGTCCTGTAATACAGTCTCAGCATTTCCCAAAACGTATTTCTACAACATCTAGTTCCATGGTCAAATAGGTTTAGAATAAAATGTGTTTCTGCTGTCTGACAGCAGAAATTATTAGTACTTTTAATATAATAATGTACTTTTTTTTTTTTTTTTGGGCTGAGTTGTGTCTTCGTTGCTGTGCGCAGGCTTTCTCTAGTTGCGGCAAGCAGGGGCTACTCTTCGTTGTGGTGCACGGGCTTCTCATCGCGGCAGCTTCTCTTGCTGTGGAGCTTGGGCTCTAGGCGCATGGGCTTCAGCAGTTGCAGCACACGGGCTCAGGAGTTGTGGCATGCAGGCCTTAGAGCATGTGGGCTTCAGTAGTTGTGGCACATGTGTCCAGCAGTTGCGGCTCACAGGCTCTAGAGCACAGGCTCTAGAGCACAGGCTCAGTAGTTGTGGCTCACAGGCTTAGCTGCTCCGCAGCATGTGGGATCTTCCTGGACCAGCAATCAAACCCATATCCCCTGCACTGGCAGGCGGATTCTTAACCTCTGCGCCACTAGGGAAGTACCTAGTATAATAATGTACTCTTGATGAAGAATATAATATACAAGAGTTCCCAATTTATTTGCATCAGAAAACCTTTTCTGAGGAATATCTGTATCTCATAGTTTCAAGTGAAAAGCACAAATATTTAGCAGTAAATAAAAGTCACTGTTAGACAAATTAGAACACTGATAGAACTTTACAGAATTATTTAAAAATTTGATATTTAAAAAACACCGGATCAATAATTGGAGTAACAAACACTTAAAACTGAAATCTCCAATAATCTACCAGGCATTACAATTCTCTGTAAGGATATTAGAATGAGCTTTTGTATCTGGGGCTAACAAAGTAATATATTCAGTCACACAGTCATATAGGAATGGGGTGGAAAAAATATCTACCTTCTCTGAGCTGTCACCCTGCTCCTGCTAGTAGACAAAGGGTAGGTAAAACAGAACTGGGTCAAATGAATATATGTTCAAATCAGAGAACAGAAGAAAGCTTGCCCACTAAGCTATCAAGATTTTTCAAACATATTTCTTTTAATAGAGTCATTAAGTGAGGAAAATAATTGGCATTTCCCTTGAAAAACAAGATGCCATTCAGAATACCAGATTATTCCAGAACTAACATGTATTATGCCAAAAGACTTAAAATAAAAAATTCTAGTGGTAGCAACTAAAGTACAAAAGTTCAATTTTCAGATTCAACTGAAAAAGGAATCAACATCTAAATAAACTAAAGAACTAAAGAGTACTCTAATTCCTAACTACAGGCATTAGTTTCTAGTCTCATTTTTAATGCTTTGTAATGTACAAGGCTTCAGAAATATAAATTAAGGAATACAATCAAACTCAAATGTTTGTGTTTTTTTTAATTAAAAAAATGATCTAAAAGAACCTCTGTAAATGAATTGTTTTCAACTTTCAGAAAACTACATCAGCACATATTTTATTCCTTGTACTTTTTCTTTTTTTCAACTGACAAAATAACTTTAATGACCTCTAAGGTTAACATTTAACTCTAAAGTCTATGATTTTTTTTTTTTTTTTTGCAGTACGCAGGCCTCTCACTGTTGTGGCCTTTCCCGTTGCGGAGCAGAGGCTCTGGACGCGCAGGCTCAGCGGCCATGGCTCACGGGCCCAGCCGCTCTGCGGCATGTGGGATCTTCCCGGACCAGGGCACGAACCCGTGTCCCCTGCATCAGCAGGCAGACTCTCAACCACTGTGCCACCAGGGAAGCCCTAAAGTCTACGATTTAACCACATAATGAAGGCTACTAACACTATACATACATATATATATATATATATATATATATCTCTCCCTTAACATTCAAGGAAAACCTGCCATGTTAACTTTGGAATTCCTATCTACAAATACCATGGTAAATATAATTCCCGAAGATCATAAAGTATCACAAAACCCAAACAAAACAAAGTAGATGTATACTTGAATCTCAATGAGAATACTGTATATACAATGGAGTAACATGTGAGCTAATGAATAAAAAGCTCGTTTAGGGGGCTTCCCTGGTGGCGCAGTGGTTTAACCCCTCATTTTTGGATTTCCTTCCCATTTAGGTCACCAGCGAGCACTGAGTAGAGAGAGTTCCTTGTGCTATACAGTAGGTTCTCATTAGTTACCTATTTTAGTACGGTATATATGGCAATCCCAATCTCCCAATTCATCCCACCCACCCCCATTCCTTGTACTTTAAAAATTATCTTAATTCTGACAAAATTGGACCTACAGCCCTTATGATTTTTGGTTTAAAAATGGCAGGGTAAAAAATGATGTGACCTCTTTCTCCTCTTGAAAAAATCTCAAAACTAAGAAAACAATGAGAAACAAATACAAACTACACTTTCATCCTTAAGCACACCAGGAGACATCCCTAACCATATGTGAGAATGCAATGGGTTAAAGAGGGATGCTGGATGGTCTCAAGCAAGGGAGAAGGCTTGCAGCTTCAAATCTCAACATTATCATACCTCAGTTCTCTAAAGTACTTGGCATGGCCTGAAGGTAAGGCCAACAATCCCTTGTTTGGCATATCGGAAGCTTTCACAGATTTCATTTTGCATCACTGAGACATAGGAAAATCAGAACTGAACAAGAAATCATAGAGTTTAAAAGGGTACATGTTTTCCCTGGGGTGGGGAAAAGACTATTGTACTTCAAGGATTCAAAGAGAATTCTTTGAGAATCTACACAAACTCACTGCTACCTAAAAATGAACAGGAGAAGGAAGTCAATAGCAGAAACAGCAGATCAATATGTATAGAGTCTTCAAGGTCAAAAAATCTGACCAAGAATTAATACTGAGTCTAACAATATCGTTCAGTATAAAAACAACAGGTAAATATTATTAAATATGTAAGAACTCAAGGAATATTGTGCCTATGAACTGCTCTTGAAGAAAACACTAGTTTATAAAGTTCAATCATCCAGAAGACAAGTAGAAAAACTACGACCTCCTGGGCCTCAGCACCACCCACCAGTGGCCTAACACCAAGTCTGGGACCCCGAGGTCCCACAGCCAGAGACCCCAAGACACAGCTCCATGTACCAGTAGGCCAGCACTGGCACCAGGACTCAGCCTCATCCACTGTTGGGCAGGCACAAGCCCCTAGAACCCCTGGGCCTCAGCCCCACTCACCAGTGGGCCAACATCAGTCCCAGAACTATTGTGGCCCCACAGCCAGCCATGTAAAGACCCACCCTACCCACCAACAGGCCAGGACCACCCCAGGACTCCTCTGGCCAAGTAGCCAAATGTGCCAGGACCCAGCCCCACCCACCAGCGGCCAGCAGCCTCCACAAAAGGCGGGGCCTGGCAACCAACTAGACTGGGGGCCAGCCATACCGGAGTGTGCCCATAATAGGCAGCCCACCACAACATAAGTGCTGACAGAGCCCACAAAGAGGACATTCCTAGGACTTACAGCTCTGGTGACCAGAGGGGAGTGTGCTATTGGGATCCATAAGACATTTCCTATATAAGGCCACTATTCCAAGATCAGGAAATATAACCAATCTACTTAATACATAGAAATAAAAGTAGCAAATTAAGCAAAATCAGGGGAACAGAGGAATATATCCCAAATGAAGGAACAAGTTAAAACCCCAGAAGAACTAAGTGGAGGTATGGAATATACCCAATAAAGAGTACAAGGTAATGATCTTAAAGATGTTCAAAGAACTGCAGAGAAGACTCGATAAACACAGTGAGAAGTTTAACAAAGAGTTAGAAAATATGAAGAGCAACCACAGATGAAAACAATAACTGAAATAACTAATATATTAGAAGGAATCAACAGTAGATTAGATGATACAGAGGAATGGAGCAGCAAACGAAAGTCAGAGTAGAGGAAATCACTGAAGCCAAAAAGAAAAAAGAATAAAAAGAAATGAGGACAGTTTAAGAAACCTCTAGGACAACATAAAGCATACTAACATTCACATTATAGGGATCCTGGAAGGGGGTGAGGGTTGGGGGTGGCGCAGAGAACATATTTGAGTAGATAATAGTTGGAAACTTCCCTAACCTGGGAAAAGAAACAGACATCCAGGTCCAGAAAGCACAGACAGCCCCAAACAGGACCAACCAAAAGAGGACCAGCCAAGACACACTGTAATTAAAATGGCAAAAATTAAAGATAAAGGGAGAATATTAAAAGCAGCAAGGGAAAAGCAACAATTTATGTACAGGGAACTCTCATAAGACTACCAGCTGTTTTTCAGCAGAAATTCCACAAGTCAAAAGGGGATGGCATGATATACTTAAAGAGATGAAAGAGTAAAACCTACAATGAAGAATACTCAACCCAACAAGGCTTTCATTCAGATTTGGAAGAGAGATCAAAAGTTTTACAGACAAGCAAAAGCTAAAAGAGTTCAACACCACAAAACCAGCTTTACAAGAAAGGTTAAACCCACAACTAGAAATATGAAAATTACAAAAGGAAAAATCTCATTGGTAAAGGGAAATATACAATAAAGGTAGTAGATCAATAAAACTTGTAGGAAGGTTAAAAGACAAAAGTAGTAAAATCATCTATATCCACAATAAGTAATTAAGGGATATGTAAAACAAGAAGATACAAAATATCTTACACCAATCAAAACAGTAAATGAGAGAGGGGGAGTAAAAATGGAGGGTTGTTAAAATGCATTCAAACTTGAGATCAGAAACTTAAAATACTCACATACATAGGTATAGATTGCTGTAATATAAACCTCATAGTAACTACAAACTAAAAATCTATAATAGATACATACACAAAAAAGAGGAAAGTATCCAAACATAACACTAAGGATAGTCACCAAACCACAAAAGAGCAAAAGAAGGAACAAAAAGCACTACAAAAATAACCCCAAAACAAACAAAATGGCAACAGATACATACCTATCAACAAATACTTTTAATGTAAATGGACTAAATGCTCCAAACAAAAGACATAGAGTAGCTGAATGGATACAAAAACAAGACCCATATATATGCTGCCTACAAGAGACTCGTTTCAGGTCTAAAGACACACACAGACTGAAAGCTAGGGAATGGAAAAAGGTATACCATACAAATGGAAAATCAGGGTAGCAATATTTATATCAGACAAAATAGACTTTAAAACAAAGACTGTGACCAGAGACAAAGGACATTACATGACGATAAAAGGATGAATCCAAGAAAAAGCTATAGCAACTGTAAATACATATATGCACCCAACAAAAGAGCAGCTAAATACATAAGGCAAATATTAATAGATATAAAGAAAAAAACTGACAGTAACACAGTAATAGTAAGGGACTTGAATACCCCACTTACATCAATGGACAGATCATCCAGACAGAAAAATCAATAAGGAAACACTGGCCTTAAATGACACATTTGACCAAATGGATTTAATAGCTACATAGAGAACATTCTATGCAAAAAGCAGCAGAATACACACTCTTTTCAAGTACATATGGAACATTCTCTAGGATACATCACAAGCTAGGCTACAAAACGAGTCACAGTAAATTTAAGAAGAATAAAATCATATCAAGTTTTCCAATCACAAGGCTATGAGACTAGAAATCAACAACAAGGGAAAAAAACTGCAAAAAGCACAAACACATGGAGGCTACACAATATGCTACTAAACAGTCAATGGATCATTGAAGAAATAAAGTGAAATAAATAAAATAAATACCCAGAGACAAATGAAAATGAAAATACAATGAAGCAAAATCTATGGGACATAGCAAAAGCAGTTCTCAGAGGGAAGCTTACAGTGATACAAGCATACCTCAGGAAACATTAAAAATCTCAAATAAACAACCTAACCTTACACCTAAAGGAATTAGAAGAAGAAATAACAAAACCCAATGTTAGCCAAAAAAAAAGAAATCATAAAGATCAGAGCAAAAATAAATGAAATAGAGACTAAAAAACAATAGAAAAGATCAATGAAACTAAAAGCAAGTTCTTGAAAAGAAAAACAAAATTGATAAGCATTTAGCCAGACTCATCAAAGAGAGGGCCCAAATAAATAAAATCAGAAATGAAAGAGAAGTTACAACTGACACCACAAAAATACAAAGGATCACAAGAGATTACTATGAACAAACATACACCAGTAAAATGGACAACACAGAAGAAAAGGACAAATTCCTAGAAATGTACCATCTCCCAAGACTGAATCAGGGAGAAACAGAAAATATGAACAGACCAATTACCAGGAATGAAATCAAATCATTAATCAAAAAATCCCCAACAAACAAAAGTCCAGGACCAGAGAGCTTCACAGATGAATATTACCAAACATTTAGAGAAGAGTTAATACATATTCTTCTAAAACTACCCCAAAAAATGGCAGAGGAAGGAATGTTTCCAAACTCATTCTATGAAGCCAGCCATCACTGATACCAAAACCAGACAAAAAACACTGAAAAAAAAAAAAAAAGATTACACCCAATATCACTGATAAACAGAAGCAGAAATCCTCAATGAATGAAATATTAGCAGACCAAATTCAACAACATATTAAAAAAATCATACACCATGATCAAGCGGGATTTCTTCCAGGGGTACAACGATGATAGTTCATTATCCACAAATCAATCAGTGTGATACACCACATTCAGAAATTAGGGACTAAAAATCATATGACCACCTCAATAAGATGCAGAAAAGCTTCTGACAAAATCCAGCATCCATTTATGATAAAAACTCTCAACAAAGTGGGTACAGAGGGAACATATCCTAACATAATAAAGGCCATTATGACAACCCTAACATTACACTCAATGGTGAAAGCTGAAATCAGTTTTTCTAAGACCAGGAACAAGACTTGCTGCTTTTACTCACATATTATAGGAAGTCCTAGCCACAACAACCAGAAAAGATAAAGAAATAAAAGGAATCCAAATTGGAAAGGAAGTGGTGAAACTGTCACTGTTTGTAGATAACATGATATTATACGTAGAAAATCCTAAAGACACCATCAAAAAAACCACTAGAACCCATTAATGAATTCCATAAGCCTGCAAGATACCATATTTACAGACAGAAGTCTGTTGCTTTTCTATACACTAACTAAACTATCAGAAAGAGAAATTAAGAAAACAATTCCATTTACAACAGCATCAAAAAGAATGAAATACCTGGGAATAAATCTAATTAACGTGGTAAAAAAAAAGACCTGTACCCAGAAAACTATATGACTCTGATGAAAGAAACTAAAGATGATACAAACAGATGGAAAGATACACCATGCTCATGGACTGGAAGAATTAATATTTTTCCATACTACCCAAGGCAGATTCAATGCAATTCCTATCAAAACACCAATGGCACTGTTCACAGAATTAGAATAAATAATTCTAAAATTTGTATGAAAACATAAAAGACCCCAAAAAGCCAAAACAATCTTAAGAAAGAAGAACAAAGCTGAAAGTATCATGCTACCTGATTTCAGACTATACTACAAAGCTACAGTAATCAAAACTGTATGGTACTGGCACAAAAACAGACACATAGATCAATGGAAACAAAGGGAGAGCTCAGAAATTAAGCTCATGGACTTATGGTCAATTAATCTACAACAAAGGAGGCAAGAATACACAGAGGGGGAAAAGACATCCTCTTCCATAAACGGTGTTGGGAAAACTGGACAGCTACAAGCAAAAGAATCAAACTAGACTTTCTCAGACCGTATACAAAAATAAATTTAAAATGGATTAAAGACTTAAATATAAGACCCTGAAAGCATAAACCTTTTACAAGAAAACAAGCAGTACACTCTTTGACACCGGTCTTAGAAGTATTTTTTTGTATATGTCTCCTCAGGCAAGGGAAACAAAAGCAAAAACAAACAAATGGGACTACATCAAACGAAAAGCTTTTGCATTAGTGAAGGAGACTATCAATAAAATGAAAAGGCCACCTACTGAATGAGATTAGATATTTGCAAATGACATATCTGATAACGAGTTAATATCCAAAATATATAAAGAACTCATACAACTCAATGCCAATAAAACAAACAACCTAATTAAAACATGGGAAGAGAACGTGAATAGATATTTTTCCAAAGAAGATACGGATGGCCAACAGGTACATGAAAAGATATTCAACATCTTCAATCATCAGGGAAATGAAAATCAAAACCACAATGAGATATCACCTCACACCTGTCAGAATGGCTGTCATCAAAAAGACAACAAATAACAAGTGTTGGAGAGGATGCGGAGAAAAAGGAATCCTTGTGCACTGCCAGAGGGAATGTATATTGGTACAGCCACTATGGAAAACAGTATGGAGGTTCCTCAAAAAATTAGAAGTAGAACTACCATGTGATCCAACAATTCCACTCCTGGGTATTTACCCAAAGAAAACTAATTTGAAAAGATATATGCATCCCTATGTTCACTGCAACATTATTTATAATAGCCAAGATATGTAAACAACCTAGGTGCCCATCAAATAGGTGAATGAATGTGGTATATACAATGGAATATCACTCAGTCTTAAAAAAGTATGAAATCTTACCATTTATGACAACATGGATGGACCTAAAGAATATTATGCTAAGTGAAATAAGTCAGACAGAGAAAGACAAATACCATATGATTTCACTTATATATGAATCTAAGAAACAAAACAAATGAACAAACATAACACAACAGAAACAGAGTCATAGATACAGAGGATAGGTGGTTGCTTACAGGGGTGGAGGAGAAGAGAAATACGTGAGGGAGATTAAGAGGTACAAACTTTCAGTTACAAATTAAATGAGTCACGGGTCTGAAATGTACAGTATGTACATTATAATGTACAGTACAATTACATAATATCTTTTTATGGTGACAGATGGTAGCTACACTTATCATAATGATTATTTTGAAATGTACAGAAATAGCAAATCACTATGTTGTGTACCAGAACTAACACAGTCCTGTAGGTCAATTATACTTCAAAAACAAACCAAAAAAACCTGAAAGAAAAATAGATCAGATCTGTGGTTACCATAGGGGGAGGGGAGATTAGATGAAGGCAGTCAAAAGGTACAAACTTCCAGTTATAAGATAAACAAGTACTAGGGATGCAATGCACAGCATGATAAACATAATTAACACTGCTATATGTTACATATGGAAGTTGTTAAGAGAGTAAATCCTAAGAGTTCTCATCACAGGGAAAAAAAAGTTTTTCTATTTCTTTAATTTGTACAAATCTTTAATTCATATCTATATCAGATGATGGATGTTCACTAAATCTATTATGGTAATCATTTTATGATGTACATAAGTCAAATCATTATGCTGTACACCTTAAACTTACACAGGGCTGTATATCAAGTATATCTTAATAAAACTGGAAGAAAAAAAAGAAAAACTACTGACAAAAGGACAAGTTTTGAGCATAAATTCCATTTCATTATTGGTCTTAGAATTTTAAAAAAAAGAGAGATGTTTATGGCTACAGAATATAATGTATATATTACAATCCCAACAATGCTGTTATATAACCAACAAAAACTGGAGAGGAAATGGACTAAGGTATGCTCACACCTTTATACTGTACGCTTTATACCTTTAAGTATACTTCAATTGTTACAGCTCGATCTATGTCTTAATCTCTTAGCTATAAAAGATGAGGAAATAAGCATAAATATAGATAGTATAATATAGATGAACTAAATACACTCATTAAAGGAAAAAGTCTGATAGTAGATCACAAAACAAAATATAACTATGCATACTAGATTCACCCCACCTCACCCAAATTTGAAAGAATGAAAATGAAATACAGGCAGATTCTATATGTTCAAAATGACATAGGTATTATATAGACACAAGAATATTCACTGTAACACTATATGTAACAATATATTCAAACAACCTAAATATCCATCACCAAGGGCCTGGTTACATAAATTATTTTTTATTCAGTGAAATATTATGTAATTATTTAAAAGAATGGGGCAACACCCATGTACTGGTATTAAACAATTGAGATAGTAAAGCATACTGGCTAATAGTAAGGACTCTGCAGACAGACTGCTGGAGTTGAACTTCCAGCTCCACAACTTATTAGCATTTTACTTAAAGTTTCTATGCCTCAGTTTCTTCCTCTGTAAGAAGGGGATAAATAATATTATCACAACTCTCAAGGTTGTGAAGAAGATTAATAATGAATACCAAAGTGCTTTTTAGAACAGGGCCTAGAACATACAAAGCACTGCATAAGTATTAGATTAGTTATAGTTAAGTGAGAAAAACCCAGCTGTAGAACAGCATAGTATGCTGTCATTTATGAAAAAATTAATATATTAACATATGCTTATATATGTATAAATTATCTGTAGAGGTACACACAAAACTGATAGTGGTTTCCTAGGAAGGGAAACCAGGCAGAAGAGGTTTCAGAGTGGGAGAGACATTTGCTTCACATGTCTATATCTTTTGGACTTTGTATCATAAGCATATACTGATCAGATAAAAATCAGTACTTAAAAATCAGTACCCTTAAAAACGTTAAGGAATCTAGGATGACTGAACACAATGCTATTTTTCTGATTAGTTCTCTGACTACTATGCCTAAGGTACGTTTACTCAGATCAAAGGTCATAAATAGCAAACTCTCAGAGACAAATGTATTTCTTCAAAGTACCTATGAAAGTTCAGATATTTAATATGTTACTACATAATATACAAAGGGTATTTATCTTTGGAGACAACACTACAAATACAAATGTTAAAAAGTGTTCATAGCAATGTGCATATAAATAGCAAAACATTAGAAATAACCTACATGTACATCAGTAGTCTCAATAAATTATTGTGCCACACAATGGAGTATCATTTAGACATTTAAAATGACAGCATATACATGCAGTATAAATTTATGTATAAAATTATAACTTTGTTCATAAATGATAAACAGTAAATTATGGACTCTTTCTATACAAGAATACAGATATAGTTCGTTCCTTTTCATTGCTATAATTTGTGGTATGACTACACCATAATTTACTTAATCATTCTCATATCAACTGACATTTAGGTTGCTTCTATTAGCCTTTTTTTTTTTTGGCCAGTACAAACAATGCTTCAACCAACATAAATCTTCATACACAGGAACCAGTATTCCCATAAAGCAGATTCCTGAAAGCAGACTGTTTGGTCAAATCTAATGTGCATTTTAAATATTTATGGGTAGTTCCAAACTGTCTTCTTCTAAAGAGATGGCATCAATTTATACTCTCCCAATATTGCCAATTATTATTTGTTCTCGTTTTTGTCAATCTGATGTATGAAAAATGATATATTATCTAATCTATACTTCCTTGATTAGTGAGGGTGAACAAATCTTTCCATTCTTTCACTATTTGTGGTATTCAGACAAAAAACAGACCATAGCTACACTATTTTTAACACACATTGTGGTTTAAATTTTTCTTACAGTGCCAATATTTAATAAATGGGAGCTTCACATACAAATTCAGACCTCTACTTTCATTTTAAAAAATTCAAAAAAAGTGGGCACCACTGGGTTAACATTTCTTAATGACAAAAAGCAACTGGTGCTAAATAGAAGTTGTGCCCACCCAGTGCTCTCCAACTTAACAATCTCATATATTAACCTTACTGAGTTCACTTATGTTACCTGCCTGATCTCCTGTAGGAATTTAAGTTTAGCACCCCATTACTATTGAGTTATTTGTTTACGTACTAGTTATCAGAATTCTTCCAATGAAGGAGATATATAGGTGTGTATATATATATATATGCATATATATACACATACATATAAATACATGTAATTATATATAATATTTTCTCTCGATTTTTTTAACTTAATCATATTGTTCATCTATCTATATATATAAATATATATAAAATCTTAAAGTCTAAAAAACACCCATCAAATGATAGTAATGTTTACCCTTGGTTATTAGGATGGCTTTCACTTTTATTTATCTCTGTATTATTTTTTTAATATATACAATAAGCATTCCCTCCTTTTATAATCAGGGAGGGGGGGAAAGGTATGTTCATTTTGAAACAGAAAATGATAGTTTGGTTATGTTCACTTTTAACCTGACAAAGGATAATAAAATGTATTTATAAAGAAAACCTGAATATATAATACAAGAGGAGCTCAACATAATCAAAGCCCATTTAAATTAGTCTACAACAGCTCATGAGGAACTAAATATATTCAATACTTCAGATGTGAATTGTAATGTACATTGTTTTACAAGAGATATTCAAAAGTACCTGGCGTGATCTGATTCACACTGAAGTTATAAACCAAGTTTTTGAATATTGGCAGTTCAGAAACCAGTCTTTCCCTCCATTTATGAATATTTCAATTTTTATAAATATAAAAACTGTATTTTCATCCAGTCAACATTTTATTTAATACATACTAAATGCTATGCACTGTGCAAGATGCTAAGTATGCAACAATAACAAGGCAAAGTCCTTACCTGTAAGCTCACCAACAAGTGGAAAAGGCAAAAAACATAGTGTGGTAAGAGCTGTTGAAGCACAAAGAGAAGGCACTTAAACCAGCCTTGGAGTTTGGGGGACTCAGGCTTCTTCTTAAAAGAGATAACATCTAAGAAGGAATCAACTAAAAAGAGTGGGAGGGAGTCAGGAATCCTGGAATCATCCTGACTCCTCTCTCTCCTCCAACTTTCATATCCTAACAATCACTAAATCCTACCCATTCTTCCCATAAAACTTCTGACTCTTCAACTTCTCTTCATTCTCATTGCCACTACCCTGTTCCAGGGTACACTGAATACTCTCCTCTAATAGCTTTGTAACTGGTCTCACAACATGCACTCCCCATCCTGTCCCTAACCTAACCACTACACTGTAATTAGAGTGATCATTCAAATATTCAAATCTAATCAAGCAACTGTCCAATTTAGAACACTTGGAGGGGAGAATAGGTGGCCCCACAAACACAGCCCTCAGGATAAAATCCAAAATTCTTGGCAATAACTACCAAGCCTTTCAATATCTGGCCCCTGACTTCGCCTGCCATAACTCCAACATTCCCCACCTTGTCCTCTGGTCACATGAACTTCTTTCAGATCCCATAGCAAGTCCTGCTATCTCTTGTCCCCAGGACTTTGCATGAGCTATTTCATTCGACCAGAAACAGGTTTACAGTTCTTCATTGAGCTAACTCCATGTATCCTTCAGATCTCAGTTCAGAAGTCAGGGAAGCCTTTCTTGACTACTCAAAAGCCTTTCTGAATACTGCCTCCCCCCGCTCTGTGCTCCCATTTAAAACTCCCTCATTAGAATATTTTTCACACTGTATCATATTTGTCAGGTTAGTTGTCTGACTCTCTCATTTAAAGTAGTGGGAAAACAGGGAGCCTTCTGTCTTTTTCACAGTTGTATCCTAATATTTATAAATAATACCTGGGAGTTATATTTACTGAAAGAATTATAAATATTTGTTAACTTGGCTTTATCTACCCTACTAAATAGCAGCCTCCTTACAATTTCTACTCTAAAGTACAACTTCAAAGATACTATTAACTTTTTGTTAAGCACTCAATAAGCATGTATTAAACACTTGCTGAAGACAGTTGAACAATAAGCAAAGACAAAAACCTTGTCTCATTGCAAGGTTTCCCTATACTCTACCTAAAATTAACTCTAAATCACTCCGATTTTTTAATGAATACCTAAAAATGGCAACATTTCAACTATTTTCCTTTGTTTTTAAAGATCTGAAATGCTCCTTACTCTTTTACGTAGTTTAAAGGACAATAAACTGCTCTCCCCTCCAAATCACATAAAGCTATATATTTTTGTAGTTCAAAAGTCAAAAAAAGGAATCTTCAAAACTGGAAGACCAAAGATCAAGAAAGCATCCAAAATTAACATGTTCAAGGGAATGTTATTGTTCAGAGAGAAATGGAAAAACACATCCTTAAACAGCATGAGTGAACATGAGGTGAGAGTACTTTTCATGGAGGCTAAAGAAATAGCTGTAAATAAAGAAATAAAATGCTCTGTATTAGTCCATCTTAATTAGAATCATGCCAAGAGTGTACAACTCATAGCACCTCTAAATTCATTCATTCAGCTTTTCCCCGCTGTGGTAAAGAGGCAAGATGAAATAGTTTGGACTGACATGGAGAAGGACTAAATTTTATATAGTAGCAAATACATGAGAGTTTTTCAAGAAATCTGGTGTTCTTTCTTACGGGAAAGAATAAGACTTATTACGTAATTTTGATTCTGAGCAAACAGAAGTTTTAAGCAAAGAATTGAAAATTTGTTTATTCAACCTAAAAGTCAATCCATAATTGAGACTACAGCCCTCTTGTATAACACTTCAACTCACTATATATATATATAAATTGCAAGATTATCCAGCAAAAGAAAAGGCAGGGGTGGGGTAGAAGGGATTTAAATATCTCAATATGATTAAGATATAATAATAAACATCAAATATCTTGAGCAAACTTTATCTGAAAAACTCTTATGCCACACAATCTCAAAGATTTGCTTGTGAATATCTGTTTAAACTGCCTTTCTTTCCAATGAACTCAAATCGTCACACAGAACCTAAGTATTCCCAACATACACTTTACTCTTCATTTAACATGGGCTAATTGGCAATAAATCAAAAAGCTGGTTACCTAATTATCAGTGTAAAGCACAAGAGATAAAATGTAATTGCTATCTTAGGTTATAGGCACTAAGGTGACTACAGTATTCACAAAGTATTTTCAACTTAAACAAATGATTTTCAGTACTTTTAAGCTAAAAATTAATTACATTTAACTGCTTTGTTTTTGTATGTATAAACCCACACATTCTTTCACTAGGTCTTATCTGATTATAAATCCTTTCCATTACTCATTCTATAAACTATTTTTCAGAAACTGTCAGAAAAAAATATAAACAAAAAAAATTTACTACACATAGCAAGATTAGAAGTGTGGTCTCAAAGAAGGTATCTTACATTCAAGCATCAGTATTTAGTAAGTTGCCATTATTATAAAACAAATAGCCTTTCTCACATTCACAGAGTTCATTTTTGAGATTATTTAGATGAAGACCGTATGTTCAACTAATTATTTATCTAGTCGTCCTAATAGCTGTTAAAATAGGATTTACACCGTGCATTTTGGGCCTTAAAAATATAATCTTGTTATCTCTGTATTACATTTTTAAAAATATCCCAAAGCAAAAAATCCTCCTCATACAAGATCAAAAGAAATACGTTGAGCAACCCGGCCCAATTTAACTTAGGGTTAATGAAGAATTTCTCCCATCAGAAGCTACTCTAAATATTGACAGGCATCCCTCGCTTATAGTTTTGAATATACATTAAAAAAAAACCACACATTTATTTTTGTAACTTAACACATTAAATCTAACCAGTTCCCAACTGGTATGTACCATCTACTATTGTGTGACTATAACTGCAAAATATGATTCCCACCTACTTTACAGAAGCTGTGATGTAAAAAAATTCTTACACCACAAAGATGTAAATCCCATTTAGTAATGTGCAGGTTGCAAGTGATATAGTACTTAAATTATGCCAGAAAGGTAAAACATTATTTGGCCTTACTTAATTTCAATTACTCTCAGAAGCAACTCAAATATTATCAAATTGTTAGTTATAAAAACTGGATAATGGTATGGTCAGAAAAAAGATGTGTCAATTAATAAATTATTTGTATTTTTAGACATGAATCTACATTTGCAGATCATTCATCTTCAAAGAATTTGAATATAATAAAATATAGCAAAACTTCAATTATATGAAACAATTTCAACTTTCTTTGATAAAACAAAAATCTTCAAGATCTTACCACAGGATCATTATTATTATATCAATTATCACAGAGTGTGTGTGTGTGTGTGTGTGTGTGTGTGTGTGTGTGTGTGTATGGAAATGTCAGGCATAAGTGTGCTCCTGTTGAAAAAAGGTCAGATAAGTTTTTTATATTTTTGTATGCAGATAATTACTTATGCATCAAAGTGTTGTTGACAGAGCTGACTCTATAAAAATTATATAGCTGACTTTTAAGGCAAATTTATTGTCATTCCTTTTTCATATCACAAAAATCTTTAAACTGAGACATTTAACTCTAATATCCATTTGCTTGATATTATAATTAGTGTAGATCAACTCAGTCCCTTTTTTAATTAACAAAATAAGCTGGTAAAAGTATGTTTTACCAAATGCCTTCACAATATACTATCCTGAACAATGGATATAAACTAGTGGATTTCATTCTTTATATTTAGTTTCTAATCAGTTTCAGTATCTGGTTCTCACAGTCTGACACAATGCTGCAACGTTTGGGTTGCACAACATTCTAGGGGAAATGTTTAAAATTATTTCCACTGAAATATTTAAGTCCTGTACACAAGCATCATGGAAATGTTTACATCAGTTATCAAACTTTTTAAATAAAAATATTAAATTTTAATAGATTTTTTTTAATGTTTGTGCTTCAAAAATAGTGACTCCATTTTTAAAAAGTCATTTTTCTCAAGCCCCAAAACAATTCTTGCTTTTCATGCCTTATTTGCAACCTAAAACATTACTACCTGATCTATGTCACTCACTCACTCACTGACCATCATTATATTTGATCATCTTTAGGTCCTTACTGCCCAAAGCCCGACAGTCTCACATGTTTTGGCACTTCAATACACTTTGTTCTTGTCCTAAATACTCATGTTCTGTGCGTACTACTATAAGCTATTATATAACAGGAGGTGGGAAAAATTAAAAAATATTGCAGCACTACAAACCATTTAACATGCTGAGTTTCCACAGTTGCTTAGTGGGTGTTCTGAAACTAGGCCATATTTCTAGTATTAAGAATTTCAAATCCCTACTTCCAAAGTACAGAAATAACTATTTTCAAGATTAAATCATAAAACCTTACTATTTTAAGCTCCCTGGTATATAAGCATCCCATTTCTATGAGTTTAAAACTGTAATTAACACATGGTAGATAAACCAGTATTTGTTTTAGCAACAAATAAGAAATAACTAGCTCTTTTACCTATCCTTATAATACTCAGAGAATTCAACAGGTTACAAAACTAAGACAAAATGCAATTTATATGAACCAGAACTAAAGCCCTTCAGTGAAATATCAAATTCTTTATCCCAGAAGATATAAAAAACAAAGTTGAATTAAATATAATCTATTTCAGGTCACCCAAGCAAAGAAGTAATTATGACCTGCAATCTAATTTTTCCAGTCCAGGTTACCAAGAAATACCAAAAATAAATAAATAAACAAAACTTACTCTCTTTAACAGTTTAAAAGTTGCAGAAATATTTATGTCATTTTGTCATATCGTTGCAACAGGTATGTTTTCATTCAAAACTGATGAAAACATGTTGTTACTCAATTTTACATATTTCATACCTCAGTACATAAAGAAACACATGGTAGGTATAAAACCTACAAACTTTAAGGCAGTAATATTATACTGCACTGATTCAGTACTTTCAGACAATTATTTGCTTCAACTTGGTTTTACTCAGTAAATACTTACAATACCTATTACGTTTCGTCTCATTAAGCGAATCTTCCCAATAACAAAAGGTTAACACATTAAAATTCTTAATTGTATCATTTTAGATGGAAATCTTTCTGAACTATAATACATGCTCCTGTGTCATCTTTAACAAAATTTAAAAAGATTTCAAATGTTTATCCCATAAATTTGCCTTAAACTGCTATATTCTTTTAAATGTGTTATATCTGCTTTTTAAGTATTTTACCCTTGCTCTTATTTTCAACTTTCATGTGGTCTCGAGGAGTACCCCAGTCCTTTTTATATTTGGTTAACAAACTTTTTTAAATTGTACATTTTAAGAGTTTAGAGAGCCCTCAATTAAGACCTAGGGGATTCAAAGAGCAGGAAATGTGTTTAAGAGCAAAAGCACTATGACAACTCTTTGTTCTTTTCAGTGGCCTGTTTGTTTGGGGGCCCGAGACTATTAATTTAAACTAATTTTCTATTAAGAGCCTACAAAGTCAAGACATTGTATACTGGAGAAATGGTAGTAAAGGCGGCGGACATACTTGATGCTCATCATGAAGCTTACAGTCTAGCAAAAAAACAAACACATCGTTACAAAAATAATTTAGTCTTATAAAAAGGAAATACAGGTGTGGTAAGGGACCTTAAAACAGGAGAACCTAACTAGAGATCAAAGGCCTCCCCAAGGATATGATATGGAGGCCTGAAGGGCAATTATAGGAAGTTAGCCAGGTGCAGAGAGCATGGGGTTGTATCCAAAGAGATGATACCAGAAACGTTTTAGTTTCCTAAAAAATAACCTTGAGATAAGTGAAATGTTATAATATTTATGAGGTAATTGCTAAAACGTGAACATTTAAAAAGGATTTCTCAGATTTCTATAATGAAAATAACAGGAAGAATCAAAACCAAAAAAAAAAAAAAGCAACACAAGAATTTTTAAATGGGAAAACTATGGCATTTTGGAGGGAATGAAGTTTGGAATGACAAATAAGGTCCCTCATTGTGCCCTCAAATAAGTATTAAATCATCCTATATGAAAAATTACTTAATATTCAAGTTCAGAGAACTTTTAAATCATATAAAGCCATATAAAGACTTCTACCAGGATGTAACTGCTGATCATAGTCTGACTTACCTAAAGCAAACAGTGACACTTTGAAATAAGTATGAGAAGAGGTTGTTTTTGTTGTTGTTGTTGTTGTTTTGTGTTTCTTTTGTGCTTTTTTTTTGCGGTACGCGGGCCTCTCACTGTTGTGGCCTCTCCCTGTTGCAGAGCACAGGCTCCGGACGCGCAGGCTCAGCGGCCATGGCTCACGGGCCCAGCCGCTCCGCAGCATGTGGGATCTTCCCGGACTGGGGCACGAACCCGTGTCCCCTGCATTGGCAGGCAGATTCCCAACCACTGCGCCACCAGGGAAGCCCGAAGAGGTGTTTTTAATGTTCTCAGAAGAGTACATTTTAAATGTTTGTATAATAAAACCTTACCGTGAGTTCTAAGGAAGGAAATTCATAAATGTTACCTTAACATGATGCATACATGCTGAGAAATATATATTTAAATATGATTTTGAAACATTTTATCATTATCCAAGTTCTAATTCTCAGAATTATTCCACATTAGGCTGATATGTTCTTGTATTTAATTAAAATATTAATGGAAAATATACAGTTAAAAGTTTTAAATAATAATTTGGAGCAGCTCCCCAACATTAATGGAGATCCATAGTTCAAGGCCCAAATTAAATGAGGTACACAAGACAGAACAATCTCTAAAAATGATAACTTTAATGAGAGCCTACTGTATCACTTAAAAGATTAGGTTATACATGGACTCCATATTGTTATTCCCTGCAGTTCTCCAATGGACCTTAACATCTCTAACTTCTATGCTTTTTCTACCCTCTACCTATCCAACTAATTCCTCAAGAGTTAGTTCAGGTTGTAACCTTCAGTAAGCATTGCTGGTTATACATGCAGTCTGAATCTTAACTCATCTGAGTTCTTCAGTGTATACTGCTATCAAAGCGCTTGTCACATTGTAAAACAATTTACTGTTTGTCCCATTCATGCAACAAACCGTGAACTTACTGAAAGCAGGAAACATAGTATATTTATTCCTGTTCCCTCACAGTATGGGACACACATGGCACTCAGTAGAAGGTCTATGACATTAGTGAGTATGAAACTAGTTAGTAAGAAATATTTATAGAACAAAATTTAAAAGTTAACTTAAAGACTATCTGCAAAATTGTGAAAGTCCTGAAAGCAGAAAGGACTGTTGTACAACACAAAAGTGGACACTGAGAAAGCCCAAATTTAACTGATGAAACTAACTCAAAATTCTAGACATTATCTGTGTCAGAAAAAGTCATTCCACTTTACCTCAAAGACATCAGAAAAACTAAAAGAAAAAAGACTTATCTGTCAACTGTGAAATTACTTAATTATATTTTCAAGATTTATAAATAGTGTTTGAGGGCAAATAAAATGCTTAAACTGTGTGTTCACAGTGCTATGAACATTAGAAGACAGACATGCCAAAATACTTCATAAAAGTCTTTCAGGTTCATTTCACATAGGGACCAATTATACCCTCTTTTAAGGTCACCTGTAATGTTTTAGCTTCAAGCAATTTGTTCATTCTTTCCGATAAAAAAACCTTTACCTTTTACAGCATGAGCTACTTTTTGCAATCAGTTCTAATCTTTAGAAAAGTTGGAATGAGACATATAGTGTGAAATAATCTAATTAGTTCTTTAAATCTTGATAATGGCAATATCATACTTTCTCAAAAAGCACATATGTTACCAACATCTCAAAAGCTGAAGAGCCCTCTGTAATTAGAATACTCTTTTCACATGTTAGAACTTTGATTTGCTGAGTTAAAGATGATGTGCTGAAAAACTGGGAATCAGGAGAAAATGCCAAAGACGGAACATTAGTTTACCTTAAAATAATGCAGTTACGTATTTTAGAACATAACTCAGTTTCTTAGACTTATGCATGCTCTTTTCTACCTGCACTGGTTGACAATTAGATTTCAGAACACTCTATAATATATCAAGTTCAAGCACACCATAGGTCACCTTGTAACTCAGAAACTTTTCATATTTTAAAAGTCAGTGTAGTTAGGAAAATACAAACTTTATTACATTAACAGAAAAAAATATTTCCAGAAAGACCTACAGCACACAACTTTGATACAATGTAAAATTCAGAAGACAGGAATAGCAAATTTTACATATATATTCTTTAGCGGGTTAAAGATTTAACTTTTATATATTATTTAGCGGGTTAAAGATTTAACCTTAAATTATTAATTATAATATGCCTAATGTATAACATGTAATGCATGAAATGTAAGTCCAACAATAAGCAAAAATAGCAACCAATTTAGTATCTGAGGTAGTCATTTCTCAAGTACCACATAAAAGTACTTTACCACTCTGCTGCTAAATGACAGCCAATTTCTAATTCATCTATAACAAAGTATTTACTAATTCCCCACTAGTCTTATAAAACTTTGGCATTTCTGTATCTAAGTTTCCTCTCCTAATTGATATAAACTAGTTCAAGAACACTTCCACCACCACCACCACCACCACCCCAAAAAAAAAGAACACTTCCACCAAGCCCAAGCTATAGACCTCAGAACTGACTGAAGGACTTGGAGTCAACTTGTTTTTCTGGTTTTTTTTTATTGTTTTGGGGGTGTTTTGGCCTTGTTTGGGGTTTTTATTACTATAAGCATAGATTCTATGCTTTTCCATTCATGAATGATACATGAATGATATAGTGAACTGAATCCTATAAAGATATAGTCTTTCATTTAATCTTCAACCTCCAAAAAACTTCATCCTTATATCTGTATGTCAGGGTTAGTGTATATTTTTTAGTAAAAAAACACAACAGATTTTGATATTTTTTCTCATAAGATGATATATAAAATCTAAAAACTATTTAAACTGTTTAAAGAACACGTCTTACAGAAATACTAAATTACACAACAGATATTGATAATCCAGCATATGTTTAAAACAAATATGAATGCAATTTAACTGTCTGGATAACAAAGAATTTCAATTTTATTCACGCTTCCCCTCAAAATCCATATAGGTAAGCCAAGGCAAAAAAAAACCCAGCAGCTATTCAGAAGCTATCTATGAGCATTCCACATAGAATTCCAGTTTATATCTCTCTTGAACGTGGGACAAGCCCTGTCCCAAGTCACTGAAGAAACAATATTTAAAAAGTATAATTCCAGCAAGCATAACAAAAGAATTTATAATTTTAGTGCTCCTTTTGAAAAGTGGAATGTTTCATACTTCTGACTGGTTTCTAGTTCACAAGTTATTGTATGAGTCTTACTTGCTACAATTATCAAAACACAGCTCTGATCAACTTTCTGAATACAGTAGTTTAAAAACTAAAAAAAAATCCATCTGCAAGTTATTAATGTATTTCTTAATATCACTCTTTAATCCACAACAATTCATAACAAATAAGAGAAAATCTTAAACACTTGAAAATTGTATTATCAGAAACCAGAAAACAAGTGCCAACCTGAGATAAATGTTTTCTTCAAAAACTGAACACTTTGGGAAAAGTAGTAACCTTACAGATAGACCAAGTTCATACCTCCAAACTGGCATTTCAAGAATACAGTTTTATATGTCAGCTTTATCTTACATTTAAGCCATCTGAAAGTCACAAAACTTAAGACAAAGCCTTTATTTCTCAGCTATTTTTAAATGCATATTCATAATTAAATAAAACTTTTACAGTGTACCTGATTTCCAAATTAGTATTTAAAAGATTTATCACATTCAGTCTAAGATCCTTATGTTGGGAATGGTCATTTACATACTTATTCCTAATAATTCTTGTCACTGTCACACAGAAAACATCAACACTTGACAAATTCAAGCTATGAACTAAGCTTACTGAATGTTACAAATTGTACCCAATAGCTACGTCTCTTCAAATACATAGTAACAAACAGTTACAAGGGCTATGGCATGTAAAGCTGAGGGTAGAGGTTAGCAACTAATAAACAGGTTTTTAAAATTAAGACAATCTTTCAGTGTTGATGCTACATTTAAATAAAAAATACTTAGTTACACAAGTGTACCCTAAGATTCTGAAAAACATAACAAAAAATAGTTTTAGATACAATTATCCATTACTCTGAGCAGATACGAGAAAGTGCTGACATTTATGAAGAAGTGTACAAAACTGCACAGGTGTAAGCTTAGATGTAGACTGTTGGTACTTATCGTGAGGGAGGCAAATACTATACAGTCCACATCTGCAACCCAATTTTGCTTCAGCATCCCCAAAGACTTAGAAAACATTTTTTTGGGTAGGTTGCAAAACACTGCTTCCTCTTTTATTCTCATCACCCCCATTATAATACAAAGCAACAGACAAGAAAATCAAATCACCAACTGCAAGGGTTGAAGGCTTAATTAAACACACACACTCAAAAGCATCTTCTTTTCAACTACCGAAACGGTATTCATTTCACCTGTTTGTACATCCATATTAACACAATTACACAAACCCTCTTGATTTTTTTTTAAAAAGGAGCAATTAATGGCTTGGCGTCATTATTCTTCTACCTAGGAAAGGGGGGAGGGGGATGGTACAAAACAATGGATACTGAGGGGCTGGGGAAAAATCGTTTTGTCCTGAAGCCTCTAGCATGGGGCGGGGGGGGGGGGGGGCGGGAAAGAAGAGTACTTTTCCTCTGTCCCTAAAATCTACCGCGGAAAGAGGTTGCCATTAGGCATGTCCAACAGAGCAGTCCTGGATACCTACAACTCGCTTCACCAAGCAACACACCCAAAGCCGACTCACCACTCTTCAAGGAACGGAGAGAAGACAGGGAGAGCGCGGTGGGCTTTGGGGAAGGGGCGAGGAAAGACTCCACCCCGTAGCACTACCGCCGCGCCAGGGCCCCCGCCAACGATTCACACGCCCACGGGGCGCCCGGCAGCTTGGGCGCGGTGACCCCGGGAGCCCAGTGGAGCAGCACCGTCCTCCGGGCGCCCCCGGCCCCGGTTCTCGAGCCGGTTTAGTCCTCGCCCGGGCGCTGTCCTGGTCGCCCGCCGCCACCGCAGGCCCGGCCCCGGACGCTGTCAGCCGGCCGGCTCGCTCTCGGCGCTCGGCTGTGGGCCCCGCACGAGAGCCAGCTACTAGGGCCCGGCCCTCCCGGAGACAGCACCCAGGAAAGCGGCGGCGGCGGCGCCTCCCAGGGCCCCGGCCCCTCGGGCCTCGCCCCGGCCCCGCCGGCTCGCGCCTGTCAGGACGCGCGGGGCCTCCCCCTATCGACAGCCCGCCCGACCGCCCGACGGGCAGGAAGGAAGGCAGGAAGAGCCGGCCAACAGGCACCCTCCCGCCTCAGCGGCCCCTAGTTACCGTCAGGAGCCGCGACTCCGCCATCCTCCTCGCTCGCCCTCCTTCCTCCTCCTCCTTGGAGGCGACTCTGCCCAACCGCCGCCCCCCGCCCGCCCCTCCCCCACTCGCCCCGCCCCGCCCGCCCGCCCCCTATACACACTCTCGCTCCTACCGCCCCGCCCCACCCCTCCGGTGCAGGCCTGTCAATCGCTGGGGAAGAAAAACAGGCGGAGCCAGGGCAACAGACGCTGCCCAATCAGAGTGAGGCACTGTCGCCAGCGACGCTACCCAATCAGAGTAAGGTATGGGCGCCTGCTTCCCTCTCTCCGCCCTTTTCCTTTCCTCCGCTCCTCAACGCGCTCTCTCCCGCCCACAGGGCGCCGCTGGCTAGCTGGGCCACAGAGAGAGCCTCCAGCTGGGTAGAGAGACAACTCTCAATCCGAAGTTACTGTTGACGCTAAGGCAGCCATAACTGATAATGGCATCGGGAGTTTCCGGGCCTGCCGTCTCCTGTGTGACGTAGTTTTCCCTTCGCCCAATCTCACAGTTGCCCTGGGCAACAGTTGAGCCGTCTGGGAAGAGAGGCATCTGTAAGTAGGCCCGAAACAGAACCAAACGTGACCAGACATCCCATGTTAAACAAGTTAATTCCTATTCCGGACTACCTGCCCGGGTTCGGGGATAGAGGGAGCAGGTTTCCTGGCCCTTATTCTGCTGGGACGTCTGGTCACTTACTTAGGTGGACAGGAGTTTAGGGCTCCGGAATCCCCTGTCTTGCCCGGAAGTTGCCTTTGACACTTCTGAATGGGGTTATGGCAGAAGGATGGGAATAGCTTGCGCCCCCCATTGCCCCAGGGAGTACCCATTCTGACAGGAGTGGCGAAGTAAGGTAAGTGTCCCTTGGTCCCGAACCGTGGGTCAGGCCCGAGCAGGCCGAACGGCCCCTGGGAGACAAAGCGCAGATGGGGCTAGCCGAACTCAGAGCCGCTTCCGCTGGAAGAAGGTTTTCTTTCCGGGCTGGCCAGGCGGCGGCCCGCCCCCCACCCCCCTCCGCCCCTTTGAGGTTCCCTGTGGGGTGAGGCGGCTCAACCGGCTCCCGTCGCCGCGCTGCTGCAAGCTGGGACGGGAGGGGCCTGGGTGTGGCCCTTAACTCCCGCGAAGTGGAGCTCCTGACCACGCCCCCGCAAAGTCTGTTACGTACTTTCACCCCCTGACCTTTGAGGAGGGAGAATTCTGGAGCTTGAGGAAATCATTTTCCATTCCCAGCTATAAAGGAAAAAGATGGTTACCCACCACCGCGGCAACACCTCTAAGTCTTATTTTCGCACTTCCTGTCTTCAGATTCTGAATTTTCTCCCTTTTCTTTGTTTCTCCTCCGGTGGGGGTTTGTAAGCATTGACTGCAGCTCTGGATGAAGGTATACTGCCCTAATCCTGCGTGTCTACGGTTTATTAAACAATGTTTGTGAATATTCGTAAAACTATCGTATTAGTTTTATATGGCTCTTTACCAGAATTGTCACATATTATCTCATGTAGTTCCTTCTGTAGGTTTTGAGTCAACAGCTGTGAGTCATCTCGGTAATATCGGGTTGGGTGCCTAAAGCTGCGGGAAAAAGGATCAGGAGAACTTTCAGGTAAACTGAAAATTGTTTATATCCAGGCCAGTCAGCAACAAGGGTGCACACCTACCTTCTTTGCTTAGTTTCTTTTTGTATCCTTAGTACTCATGCTCCAGCCAAAATGAACTATGTATTCTTTTCTCTAACAAGGTTTATCACTGAAGCACCAACCTTTTGTGATTCTGTATCCATGTCCTAGTTATAATTGGAGGTGTGTTTCCAGATTCTCCCCAGCAGGAAGTAATTTTCTCTGAGCTTACCTAGCACTTTCTGTACCTCTTTTATGACAACCACTATTTTGTATAACAGCTGCTTGTGTTCTTAGCTTCACTACCATATTTACTCCTAAATAGAATGGTTTGTATCAGATTTATCTGCCTGTTACTTTACCCTGCACATGATATTATTTTGATAAATACTGAAAAATGGAATATATTGGGTGTCTCCTGGATGCCCAAGATGTTGCCAGCAAAGTTGAAGGGAACTTCAGTTTATCAGAAATTCAGCATTAGTCCCTGTTACTCAACCTTTTCTTAGGCTTCCACTCTGAAGTCTCTTCAAAATTATTTCTTCCCCCCATATTTTATTAAAGAAATATTCATACATTAAAAAGTTTAAAGAATACAATAAACATTCATGTAGGTTTCACCTAGATCCAACAGTTGTTAACGTCGTGCCATATTTATTTCACTCCTTCTCATACGCTGTTTGTCACTGAGACATTTGGAAATAGGTTGCAGACACCTATTGTTAGGCAGACATCTCTAAAATTCCCAACATGTATTTCCTAAGAATTATAAAGTTCTCCTGCAAAACATCATTATCACAACTAAGGAAGTTAATAATTCTGTAGTCTTTGAAATTCAATCCGAATGTATGTACATTTTCCCATTTGAACCAAGGATGTCTTTTATACCTTCTCCTCCTTGCAAAAAAGAAACAAAACCAGGATCCAGTCATGGTTTATGTATTGTATTTGGGTATTATAACTCTTTGGCCTTAATCTAGAACAGTTCCCCCATCTCTCTTTCCCTTGTGACATTGTCATTTTGAAGTGTTCAGGCCAGGGGTCTTTTTGAATATCTCCTTTTTTCTTATTTCTTGTAAATCAGAAGTTGGTCTGGAGGTGTGATTAGACTCAATTTAACATTTTTTGCAAGAATACTTCACAGTATTCATACTTTTCCAATCATGATTAAGTCTTCTCAAATGAAGCTACTTTTACCATACCATGAGCTGCTTGTTAAATCCATCCCACTTCTCAACATACCACCCTTCTATGATATCCTACAAAGAAGAGTTTGGTATTTAATCCTCTTGTCTACGTAGAGTATGAGAGTGCCCTGCAATGGCAACATAGACTGTCTACCTTTTAATAAAGTGTTGCTGCTACTTTGCCTACACTTGGAGCTGATGCAATGTAATCTTCAGCAAAGTGTACTGATGTCAGCATAGTTTCATGAGTTTTCAACTCCTGGCACCCCAGGGACAGTTGATGAAAGATGTGTGGGCCCTGCAATTCAAATACAGATGAATCTTGATGTTATCAAAGCAGAGACTGGGGCAACTGCTGGCCATCTGGCCACATCCAATTTCGGCAATGTTATTTTTCTCCCTGAAACTCTTGCAAGTCCTAATTAGTCCTGGTATTTCTGTGATAGGCTTTTGGTAGCATTCATCAGAGCTTATTAAAAATTGCAAAAATCAAGATTATACTTAGCACTTAGTACATTAGGTACAGTCTGTGTCCAATGGATAGAGAAGTGTTTGCAGAATTTACTTCATAATCACAAGAGGAAAACTCCCCAGATTGCCAAGCTTATGTATTCCTTCTATCCTAGACTTATATTTGATCATGAAAGATAAGCAGAAGGAAGAAAATGCACTTAAGGGGACAGAAGAAAATGCTCTGGTAGGGCAAAAATTCTTAGATTGATATAGAATGTTTTTAGCCTTCATATTGAAAGTTAAGTAATGCACTCCTTCAGTCACTTCTTTTGTGTAGAAAATTTGCTCATGGTGGGACTATGAAACAGTTTTAAGTTTACTCCAGATTCAAATAAGGCAAAATAATATACCAATTAAGACCACAGATTTTAGAATCAGACCTGGGTTTCAGGAACAGGCACATTCATTAGCTGGTGACTTTGGACAGTTTACTCATTCTGTTTATCATCTATTAAATGGAGCTGTAAAACCTCTTAGAATTGTTGAACAGAATGAGTCAAACACATAAAATGCTTTATTTTAGCATAGTATATAGTACATGGTATATGGTCAGTGTATGGTAGTTATTAGTAGCTTCTAAAGCAGTCCAATCTGAGTACATTGTAGGCATTAAATATTTATTTATTGAATGAGTGAATGACTTTAAGTTGGTTCTCCAACTTTAATGTGGGGAACTTAATTAAAAATTAGAGATTCTGATTCATGAGTCTGGGGAAGACTCCTGAAGAATCTGTATTTTTAATAATTGTCCAGGGGATTTTGATATAGGTGATCTGAGGTTCAGGCTTTCAGAAATAGTAAAGTATCAAACAATTCTTTATTTCCCCTTCCTTGCATACTGTTGAAGTAGGTTTATATCTCTGATGCTGAGAATATAAAAAGTTCTTCAGATACGTTTTTTAAAAAAGGTTTAACCCTTTTTTAAGGGTTAGTAGCTAACAGTTTTAGAACCACTTTCTAGTACTGAATTTTGAAAAAACAAATTATTAGAAAAAGGTATTCTGCATGAGTAGGATATGTCATTTTCTACTAACTTAACAGTAGTGTCTGCTACTGGAATGTAACAGAACCAATGGCATCATCCAGGTTCACCCAAGAAGAGCAGTTCCTGTTCTTAGGCCTAGGCATGTTTCAGAAGCTAGACACTGCACATATTATTCACATGAGTCTGGATTAATTAGCCAAATTGAACATGTTGCAACATTTTTCTACCAGCAGATGCCAGATAGCAAAACAAAACAATCTACTCTAGTTTCCAACTACATGACATATGATGTTATTTGGCATCTCTGGTTGAACATTATCAATCCAAATTAAGCAGTCTGCTAGCATGTGGTCAACCACTTGAGTGAGAGTGAGCATTACTAATTTGTATCTGCTGAAAACCACGTTTTTTGGGACTCCCTCTTTCACCTTTTTTCATGTTAGTTTACATTCAGAAATCTAATATGCGTTTGAAAATTCATCTGTCAGTCAACCACACAAGTCTTGCATAAGACAAAAGATAAATTTTTTCATTTTTGTTCCTGCCATTCCTGCCACCCCCATCGACAACCTGCAGCAGGGAGATTGAACTTACTTAAAAGGAATTAATAAATAGTCACAAAAGAAAAATACCCCTTACTGTATTCTACATAAACAAGGTTGCTTCCAGTGCCTCCCTCGGTTCCCAGAGATTGTATTTTTGCTTCTTAATGCCTATTAATGATAAAAGAGGATCGTTTGGCATGTAATATATTGGCGTGGCTCTGTTTTACTGAAGTTGTGAAGTCAGGTGCCTATAGTTGCTGGGCAGGTAATGTTAAGGGAAACAATAGGCAGTGGTGGGGATTGGAGAACTCCCCATGCTCACCTAAATGGGGCATCACTTCCCAGCCCCAGCCAAATTTTGCCATCTGGGGATATGGACCTGGTGTTACCAGATCTGTCAAGAGGGACTAAAATGTGGACTTAATGTGAAATATCCTGATTTTTTTTTAATTTTTTTTTTGTTTTGAAATCTCCTGACTTTTAAACATTGGTTCGAATACTTTTTAAACATTAATCAAGCCAGCAAAACATTTAACTGGGTAACACCAAGGGCTACGAGTTTATGACCTCTGTGTTTCTTGCATAAAAACGCAATTGGTACTTTGGTTGAAAATCTCAGAATGCTTTAGAAATGTTTCCTTTTTTGCCGTATTTCAGGTGCATTTACTTCTCTAAGTAAGGTTAACAAGTCACTTATCGCCTCCATCAAAAATTAAAGATAGAGGGGCTTCCCTGGTGGCACAGTGGTTGAGAGTCTGCCTGCCGATGCAGGGGACACGGGTTCGTGCCCTGGTCCGGGAAGATCCCACATGCCACGGAGTGGCTGGGCCCGTGAGCCATGGCCGCTGAGCCTGCGCGTCCGGAGCCTGTGCTCTGCAACGGGAGAGGCCACAACAGTGAGAGGCCCACGTACCGCAAAAAAAAAAAAAAAAAAAAAAAAATTAAAGATAGACTCTTATGTACACTAAGTGTCTATTTCCTTGATTGCAATTTAAAAGGTTTTTACTGTTTTCCACCAAATTAAAAACTTGTTCACATTTTCTCAACCTTGAATTATATTAGGAAATAAGTTTTCTTTATTATCATATCTTTAATATGTTTAAGAAAAATGGGATTTCCCTGGTGGTGCAGTGCTTAAGAATCTGCCTGCCAATGCAGGGGACACGGATTCGAGCCCTGGTCCAGGAAGATCCCACATGCCGTGGAGCAGCTAAGCCCATGCGCCACAACTACTGAGCCCACGTGCCATAGCTACTGAAGTCTGCGCACATCTAGAGCCCATGCTCCACAACAAGAGAAGCCACTGCAGTGAAAAGCCTGCGCACCGCAACGAAGAGTAGCCTCCACTGGTCGCAACTAAAGAAAAGCCGGCGTACAGCAACGAAGACCCAACGCAGCCCAAAATTAATTAATTAAATTTAAAGAAAAGAAAGAACAATCCGGTAGCCCATGCTCTTTAAAAGTAAATAATTAAGACAGATTTTTAAAGGAAAACATCTTTAAATAGATCATGCTCTTTTGTAGGTACTGTGGTGTTGATGAGGATTCAGAGGGTTTTTAAGTGTGGGAAGGCACTTAACAGGAAATGTACAACAAGTTTTTTATTATAGAGATACGAAAATTAGACATGGAATAATAAATGTCACACTGTATTTCTAAGCACTTTTACATTCACTTTTCATTTGAACCTTGCAACTCAAGACTGGTACTAAACATGTTTTTTATGAGAAAATCAAACCTCCAATTGGTTAGGAAATGTTTTCAATGTCACAAAGCTAATTAGCCAGAGTACAACCCATTTAAAGTATAAACATGGAATATACTGACCCGAAAAAAATGAAAACAAACAAAAATGCCAGTACAAGCTTTTGTTTTAAATCATACATTGGATTATACTGTTGCAGCTTGTTTAAAATACTTGGGATCCTAGAATACTCTGAAGCATTCAATTTCAGAATTTAAAAATGGGGTTTTGTACCATTAGGATAAGCTGGTAAGTTTAGATAAATTAATGGAGGGAAAAAAATGATGAAAAGCTAATGGTGGACTAGAAGTGGTAGGCACACCACTTGATCCACAGAATGGCTCTTTTGGGGCTCCTATCAAAGATCAAATATTAGACTAAGGAGACTTTAGTATGACCTAGGAGGAGAGTTTTTAAAATATCCAAATCCTGGCCTGAGCATTTTTAGAAGCTAAGACTTGGCTTTGGCATCCACAGTATGTTTCCATTTTGATATTTCTGATCCATATGTATATGTTTTGAGTTACCAGGAATGGAATTTGGATTCGAGTAATCTATTCCTCTTCTCTGTCTGCCCCCATCTGACTGTAGTCTACATTTTCCAGCTGGCTAGATGAAAATAGAGTACAATTTAAAGCTAACAGTCCTGTTTAGCTATTTAACCCATGATCTTGGTCTCAACAGTATGTTTTCATATAAGCTAATCTATGAAAAATATGCAAAACTTGTAAGCTTTTCAAGTGTTGCTTATTGCTGATTAAGCTTGAGATCTGACAGTTCCAGTGGCAGCATCTTTTAAAAATAAGACTAATGCTATAAAACAAAACCCACAGACAAAAAGTATTTTTTCCTACTAAGAGATTTTTTTTAGCCATTAACTTTATTCTTTATGCTCAGTAATTATATTATTGATGTGTAATTTATTTTTATTGATTTTCACTAATAATTGGAATAACTCAATCCAAAATATTTTAAGTTTTCATTTAAATTTATAAACATTTTTGTGGCAGAGAAGTATGGTAGGATAATTACTAAAATATGTTCAAGCATGAAAACATACATTAAAATAAAATTAAGTGGAGTGGAAATAGAGATGTAGGGAGAAAAAAAGATACAAAATTTCTGACTTAAAAAAGAGTTCTTCGGACTTCCCTGGTGGCGCAGTGGATAAGAATCCGCCTGCCAGTGCAGGGGACACAGGTTCGAGCCGTGGTCTGGGAAGATCCCACGTACCGCAAAGCAGCTAAACCCGTGCGCCACAACTACTGAGCCTGCGCTCTAGAGCCCGCAAGCCACAACTACTGAAGCCTGCACGCCAAGAGCCCGTGGTCCGCAACAAGAGAAGCCACCGCAACTAGAGAAAGCCCGCGCACCACAATAAAGAGTAGCCCCCGCTCACCGCAACTAGAGAAAGCTCGCGCACAGCAACGAAGACCCAACACAGCCAAAAAAATAAAATTAAATCTTAAAAAAAAAATTTTTTTAAGTTCTTCATTTTTTATTAATGGATGATGGTAGCTATCAGATTGCTATGATATTTTGATTATATTATATATATTTTTAAGGATTAATATGTTATTTTTAAATATGCTGGAAATTTTATCCTTTGTAACTAAACTTATAACAAATTTATATGTCTATCTAGAAACGTGTAAAAGGTGACCTAATTTCTCTGCCTAGTTTTTTCAAAAGGGTTATACAAGGATAAAATTTGAGGACTACTGAACACATTCTTAAGGTTCAGAAGGACACACTAGTGCTCTTGTCCAGTCCCACACCCATAATTTAGTTTGGTTGTCAAAGTGAATCTAGTTTGGTTATCAAACTAAATCTCCCCAGAGATTTCTAACTTGTCCAAGTTGTATGACTAATTTATGTTATCAACATGTGTATGATTGACTTAAAGTACTAATCCTGCCTAGACATAAATGCTTTTCAACTCTCACACCAACAACTTAGTAAAATTTTTCATGACAAAGATTTGGTTTCCCTCTGGGTTCTTTTGTGTTAATTTTAGACATCTAGCTCAAATGCTACAACAGGTTTGGTTCCTTTATCATGATTTTGAAACACATTATCCGTCAAAACCATTATCTCTGGGAGAGATTACAAACTAAAGAAACTGGGGGGAAAGGAAACAGCAGATTATTTTCTAATTACCCAGACTAAAAGCTTCAAAAAGTGACTGACACTGCATTCTCTAAGCATTAAAAGTTTGGGTTCTATTACTGTAGGAATTTTCTTTTACTTTTTTTTTTTGCGGTACGCGGGACTCACTGTTGTGGCCTCTCCCGTTGCGGAGCGCAGGCTCCGGACGCGCAGGCTCAGCGGCCATGGCTCACGGGCCCAGCCGCTCCGCGGCACGTGGGATCCTCTCGGACCGGGGCACGAACCCGTGTTCCCTGCATTGGCAGGCGGACCCTCAACCACTGCGCCACCAGGAAAGCCCCATTTTACTTTTGCAATTTGATGTTTTCTCTTAAAATATGGCTTGCCCATCTGTATCGTTTTAAAATCTGGCATAGTACTCCATGGTATGGTGGTTCCGTGATTTATTTGACCTGTGACATGTGCCTGAATGCAGTGCCCTAATGAACATTCTTATTCTTATATCTTTACACACTCATGCTTTGTTTCTTTAGTGAGCATTACTAGTAGAAGGTTTGGGTCAAAGAAAATGTGCATATTTAGTTTTAGTAGATACTACAAAATATTAAAAGATACTATAAATTATCCCTCTAAAAAAGCTGTACCAACAAACCCGCCCACCAATAGAGTGTCCATTACCCTATACATTCCCTAACTGAATACTAGGCTTCTGATTTTCTTGCAATCTCAAAAGATACAACACACACACCAAAATGAGACCACAATGATTTTCACTTTCTTAATGAGGCTATAATGATTTTCCTGTTCAAATTGTAATCACAACACCCAGCCCTCCTAAATCCCCTTAAACTATTTTATTTTCTATAACACTTACTACCATTATATTATTTGTTTCTCTCCCCATACTCTAGACTGTAAGCTCTGAAAGAGCAAACATTTTTTTCTCTTTTGTTCACTAATGAATGGTGCCTGGCACATGGTAGACACTCACATATTTATTGAATTGAATGATGTGGCACTTGAATAATACACATGAATTTCATCCCCAGCTGATATATTTCTTCTTTGGCCCATCTATCCCTGGTGGTACACACATATTACCTTACCAATTAGAAAGTACCCTTAGGGGTAGCCACAACTCCTTAGGGTGCATCACACCAGGCAAAACACCCATGCTTGGCTATTAGCAGTTACCCTGGAGAAGGATATAAATGCTCCTTCCTACGCTGGGCTCCCTGGGCAGTTGATTATCAAGACAGTGTAGCCTTGGCAGTGCTGGGCATCCAACCACCACCTTGCTTATTTTAGCCCTCCCTTCCTGTTCCTCTCCTGCCAATGCCTAGGGGGGCCTAGGAACAAGAATCAACCCTAGCAAAGTAGACACTCCACCCAGGCAAGTGACAGCACTGATCTTCCCCACACCAGGCCCAACCCACTCCCTACAAGGCCTTTGGCTCCACACCCTTTCCAGTAACAATGGAAGCTTACTCAGAGAACTAAGGTTTGGTAGAGCACCAAGCTTCATTGTTTTCCGCAAGCCAGATTTTGGATGTGAAAGAGGTATAAAGAAGAGATAGCAAAAGATAGTGATTAAATTCTGAGTAACTAGAGTTGCTACTCTAAAACAGCTAAGAGTTAAGTATTTGTTCATCCATCATTTTATCATTTTGGTGATTAAAAATTTGGTGATATAAAAACCCTTAGGGCTTCCCTGGTGGCGCAGTGGTTGAAAGTCCACCTGCCGATGCAGGGGACACGGGTTCGTGCCCCGGTCCGGGAAGATCCCACATGCCGCAGAGCGGCTGGGCCCATGAGCCATGGCCGCTGAGCCTGCGCGTCCGGAGCCTGTGCTCCGCAACGGGAGAGGCCACAACAGTGAGAGGCCTGCGTACCTCAAAAAAAAAACCCTTAGATGCTATGCATTTCTCTCACATTCATCAACATTTATAATGTCTATCCTCCCTTTCAGTAGCATATCATGTCAGATTTGTACCAAATAAGGGCCTAATGAATATTTTCATTGTGTTATCCTGAATGGAGAGGCTAAGTATTGTTTGTTATAGTTGTATTCAGGCTACTCAGAGATCTGCAATATTACTAACCTTCAACAACAACAACAAAAAGGAATGAACACTAGTTACCACTGGCAGGCCTAAGTAACAAGAAGGAAAGAATGTGTCAGAAGGAGAAGCTGTGCATTCTGAGTAAATTGTATATTGCATTTATCTCAGATTCTAGGTAGTGATGAGTTGCTTTATTCCTGGTCCATTCCCTACTTCATCTTCATTCCCAGAGAGAGCAGTATAGGGGTAAGTTTCAGTGACAGTTGTGGAAAGCAGATAGAGCTTCCTCAGGAACTTTAGATCTTCCAGAATAGGAATTTGAACAAGAAGGGGAAGAGGCTTGGTGGATGGGGAGTATGAAGCTTTTTTTAGGAATGTCAAAGTAGAGGTAATGGGAATAACTAAGACCAGAAGCAGCTTCACTTGATTATAACTAATTTGCAGTGGGTGGTAAAGGCAGGCACCAAGCCAGCATCACCACATTATAAATAATCTTTCTTCTGTGGTGGTGATGTTGTGAAAGATATACAGTGAGTTGCATCAGTATGGCGAAATATCACAAAATGGGTGGGACTGTCTAGAGTAGCATCTGTGTTTGGAAAGGGGTCATGCTACAAGTTACAGTCCAGAACACCTTGAATATATATAACATGGCATAAACTGGGATGTAACACTGGGAACAGTTGTAATCAGCCAGAGATGACATATATGCTGGGATATTCATAACAAAATACTCACGTGAGGGTATTCACTGATGCTTCAGCATAGAGTATCTCTGTATTAGAGGAAAATAAACTGAGAGCACACCTCGCTTCTGGTATCCAAGAGCCAATTTCACCTGTTTGTGTTGCTTCCTTACAAATTGCAGCTATGTAGCCAGTAACTGATCCTTAAGATGCTTTTTGTCATTATAGCAAAGGAATTAAAGTAGAAACTGGCTGTTAGTTACTGAAGGAAGTGGGGATGTTAGGCAGTATTTACATACTACCTCCTCCTTTCCCTAACACTCTGCCTTACCCTACCTCCCAAATGGTCATGTCTTTTACATCACCCACCATTCAGGGGAGATGCTATCAGCTGCACATAAATCCCTTTGGTTTTCCTCAGCTGGATAGATAACTATTGAATAATTTACCTTTGCCTGAAAAACTTAAGCCCAATTTTCACTAGGAGGGGAAAAATTTAGAACATGCAGCCTTCCAATTACCACCACCACTTATGAATGAAAGTTGACAAGATCTGCATGCTTATATGAACTATCTCAACCTTGTTTCAATGAAAAGACTCACAGGTAATTAATGGGAAAATTATGCAAGGATAGGATAGTTCATTTTCTATAGGAATTGTGATTTTCTTAAACTGCAATGGAAATATCTATCTCAAGCAATATGCTTTGGTAATTCATTCTTGAATAGTACTAATAATTGTTTTCTCATTGAAGGAAGAAACTATCCAACAATTCAGATATGGCAGAAATGAAGTCAATGTTCCGGGAAGTTCTTCCAAAACAAGGTATCTAAGTTACAAATACTTAGGTCATAGAATATTGTAGGAACCTAAAAACTAATAGGCAGTGTCATGTAGCAGGCTCAATAGCTAAATATCTGAAACTATTTTGTGTTCTATACACCACACATACTCTCCACCTTTACTATGCTTTTGTCATGAGTAGGTTGTAAAGGAGTAATCCATTGCCTCCCCGCCCCCACTAGTAAAAGGATGTAAAATGACAGTTGGATTGTTTCTTAAATGTAGAAATTCTGTTACACTCAAGATTGCAGATTACAATAAGGAATTTCCAGTGGAAAAAAATAGCACCATAATTTACCATAATACTAAATAAGGTCTGAAAATGGGGGAAAAGAAACCTAAATCAAACAATGTAGCAAAAGCCGAATTACAATTACATTCAGTAATTTGAGTATTCATGTTAATACCATACTTTACTACATATTTGTTGTTGTTGTATTTCCGTTTCTTTTTTTTATTGAAGTATAGTTGATTTACAGTGTTGTGTTACAGGTGTATCGCAAAGTGATTCACTTATACATACATATATATCTACTTTTTTTCAGATTCTTTTCCCTTATAGGTTATTACAAAATATTTAGTATAGTTCCCTGTGTTATACAGTAGGTCCTTGGTGTTTATTTTATATAAAGTAGTGTGTATATGTTTATTCCAAACTTCTAAGTTATCCCTCCCACACCTTTCCCCTTTGGTAACCATAAGTTTGTTTTCTGTGTCTGTGGGTCTATTTCCATTTTGTATGTAAGTTTATTTGTATCATGTTTTTTAGATTCCACATATAAGCAATATCATATGATATTTGTCTTTCTCTGTCTGACTTACTTCACTTAGTATGAAAGTATCTAGGTCCATCCATATTGCTGCAAATGGCATTATTTCATTCGTTTTTATGGTTGACTAATATTCCATTGTGTGTGTGTGTGTGTGTGCATGTATGTGTGTGTATATATATACACACATATATATATACACACACACACATATATATACCACATCTTTATCCATTCATCTGTCAGCGTACATTTAGTTTGCTTCCATGTTCTTGGCTATTGTAAATAGTGCTGCAGTGAACATTGGGGTGCATGTATCTTTTCAAATTATGGTTTTCTTCAGATATATGTCCAGGAGTGGGATTGCAGGATCATATGGTAGCTCTATTTTTAGTTTTTTAAGGAAACTCCATGCTGCTCTCCATAGTGGCTGTACCAATTTACATTCCCACCAACAGTGTAGGAGGGTTCCTTTTTTTTGACACCCTCTCCAGCATTTATTATTTGTAGACTTTTTGATGATGGCCATTCTGAACAGTGTGAGGTGATACCTCAGTATAGTTTTGATTTGCATTTCTCCAATAATTAGTGAAGTTGATCATTTTTTCATGTGTCTATTGGCCATCCGTATGTCTTTGGAGAAATGTCTATTCAGATCTTTTGCCCATATTTTGATTGGGTTGTTTGTTTTTTTGATATTGAGTTGTATTAGGTATTTGTATATTTTGATGATTAATCCCTTGTCAGTCTCATCATTTGCAAACATTTTCTCCCATTCTGTAGGTTGTCTTTTTGTTTAGCTTATGGTTCCCTTTGCTGTGCAAAAGCATTTAATTAGGTCCCATTTGTTTCTTTTTGTTTTTATTTACATTACTCTAGGAGACAGGTCCAAAAAGATATTGCTGCAATTTATGTCAAAGACTGTTCTGCCTATGTTTTCCTCTAGGAGTTTTATAGAATCAGGTCTTACATTTAGGTCTTTAATCCATTTTATTTTTCTGTGTGGTGTTAGAGAATGTTCTAATTTCATTCTTTTACATGTAGCTGTCTAGTTTTCCCAGCACCACTTACTGAAGAGAGTGTCTTTTCTCCGTTGTATATTCTTGACTCCTTTGTCATAGATTAATTGACCATAGGTGAGTGGGTTTATTTCTGGGCTTTCTATCCTGTTCCATTGATCTGTATGTCTGGTTTTGTGCCATACCATTACTGTTTTGATTACTGTAGCTTTGTCATATAGTCTGATGTCAGGGAACCTGATTCCTCCAGCTCCGTTTTTCTTTCTCAAGATTGCTTTGGCTATTCAGGGTCTTTTGTGTTTACATACAAATTTTAAATTTTTTTGTTCTAGTTCTGTGAAAAATGCCATTGCTAATTTGATAGGGATTGCATTGACTCTGTAGATTGGCTTGCATAGTATAGTGATTTTGACAATAATGACTCTCCTAATCCAAGAACATGGTATATCTTTCCATCTGTTTGTGTCATCTTTGATTTCTTTCATCCCTGTATTATAGTTTTCAGAGTTAGGTCTTTTGCCTCCCTAGATGGGTTTATTTTCCTAGGTATTTTATTCTTTTTGATGTGATGGTAAATTGGATTATTTCCTTATTTCCTCTTTCTGATCTTTCATTGTTAGTGTATAGAAATGCAACAAATTTCTGTGTATTAATTTTGTATCCTGTGACTTTACTGAATTCATTGATGAGCTCTAGTATTTTTCTGGTAGTGTCTTTAGGATTTCCTATGTATAGTATCATGTCATCTGCAAACTGTGACAGCTTTGCTTCTGCCTTTCCAATTTGGATTCCTTTTATTTCTTTTTCTTCCCTGATGGCTGTGACTAGGACTTCCAAAACTATGTTGAATAAAAGTGGCAAGATTGGGCATCCTTGTCTTGTACCTGACCTTAGAGGAATGCTTTCAGCTTTTCACCGTTGAGTATGTTAGCTGTGGGCTTGTCATATATGGCCTTTATTATGTTGAGGTATGTTCCCTCTATGCCCAATTCCTGGAGAGTTTTTTTTTTATCATAAATGGATGTTGAATTTTATCAGAAGCTTTTTCTGCATCTATTGAGATGATCGTGTGGCTTTTATTCTTCAATTTGTTGATGTGGTATATGGCACTGATTTGCAGATATTGAAAACTCCTTGCTTCCCTAGGATAAATCCCACTTGATCATGGTGTATGATCCTTTTAATATATTGTTGGATTCAGTTTGTTAGTATTTTGCTGAGGATTTTTGCATCTATGCTCATCAGTGATACTGGCCTGTAATTGTCCTTCTTTGTGGTATCTTTGTGATACCTGTGGTTTTGGTATCAGGGTGATGGTGGCCTCATAGAAGGAGTTTGGAAGTGTTCCTTCCTCTGCAATTTTTTGGAATAGTTTCAGAAAGACAGGTGCTAACTCTTCTCTGAATGTTTGGTAGAATTCACCTGTGAAGTCATCTGGTCCTGGACTTTTTTCAGGGGTATTTTAATCACAGATTCAATTTCAGTGCTTATAATTGGTCTGTTCATATTTTCTATTGCTTCCTGGTTCAGTCTTGGGAGATTGTACTTTTCTAAAAATGTCCATTTCCTCTAGGTTGTCCATTTAATTGGCATATAGCTGCTTATAACTTCTCCTTTTTCTAGTTTTACTGATTTGGGCCCTCTTCCTTTTTCTTGATGAGTCTGGCTAAAGGTTTATCAATTTCATGTATCTTTTCAGAGAACCAGCTTTTAGTCTCATTAATCTTTTCTATTGTTTTTGTTAACGTCCCAAGCAAGATGTTAGCCTTCAGATGAGTACTCTTGTATATGTTTGCCACCAGCCTTTATGTCCTGAGAACCACAGTCACCTCACATCTCCCCAGCAGACCCTCCAAGACCAGCAGGTCCATCTTGCCCAGGCTCCTATCAAGTCACTGCACTTTTGCCCTGGGTCCCAGGGCACACAATACCTGGTATGTGTGTTCCAAGAGTGGAGAGTCTGTTTCCCCCAGTCCTATGGAGCTCCTGCATTCAGGCGCTACTGACCTTCTAAGCCAAATGCCCTGAGGGCTCCCCTCCTGATGCCAGACCCCGGGGCTAGGGAGCCTGACGTGGGGCTCAGAACTCTCAATCCTGTGGGAGAACTTCTGCAATGTAACTGTTCTCTCGTTTGTGGGTTACCCACCCTGGGGGGTATGCGATATCATTCTATTGCGAGTGTGCCCCTCCTGCCATCTCACTGGGTTTCTGCCTTATGTGTTTGGATGTATCTTTTTTGATAGGTTTCAGTCTTTTTTATCGACGGTTGTTCAGCATTGTGATTTTGGTGTGCTCACGAGAGGGGGTGAGCTCAAGGTCCTTTTACTGTGCCATCTTGTTCCTCCTCTTATTTTTATGTACATTGTATTTCCCCCAAATTTTTTTTTGAGATTAAACGTTTGACACAAAAAGTTGTCTCATTGTAGCTTAGGATCTTAAAAAATTCAATACCTTATGAACTTCCTAGTATTAAATGTTGCTTTTATATTGAAGATATGCTGTAGGGTAAATGTTGCTTTTATATTTTTATACTGAAGATACACTGGGGGGGGAACTATGAGAACAAGAGATTTTTCAACGTCAATGGATTAAGTTTTTACACCTTAATTCTAGCTGCAAATCCAAACCACCAAACAGCTGTGTTATCTCACTCCAATTCTTCTTTCTTTTTAAACTTTAGGGCAGTTGTCTGTAGAAGATATAACCACAATGGTGCTGTGTAAACCCAAACTTTTACCCCTAAAATCTCTGACTCTGGAAAAACTGGAGAAAATGCAGCAAGCAGCACAGGATACAATTCGCCAACAGGAAATGGCAGAAAAGGAACAACCGCAAATAAGTCACTGAATGATAACTTAGCACTTCTGCAGAACACCCTACACCTTCCTTATTATTAACAATAGCTAGAAAATAACCTGCATCTGTATGCTGAAAGCAGTATGTATTAATAAAACAGATTTTATTCCCATAATATAAAAATAACCAAGATTAATAAAACTTGGATTGTGAATTTAAACACTCCGATTTGGGGCTTCCCTGGTGGCGCAGTGATTAGGAATCTGCCTGCCAGTGCAAGGGACACGCGTTCGTGTCCCGGTCTGAGAAGATCCCACAGGCCACAGAGCGGCTAGGCCCGTAAGCCACAACTACTGAGCCTGCGCGTCTGGAGCTTGTGCTCCACAACGGGAGAGGCCGCGACAGTGAGAGGTCTGCGCACCACTATGAAGAGTGGGCCCCGCTTGCCGCAACTGGAGAAAGCCCTCGCACAGAAACGAAGACCCAACACAGCCAAAAACAAATATAAAATAATTAAAACAAAAAACACTCCAGTTTGTACTAAACAGAAGCAATTTTAAAACTTTGAACCCAGATTTTAGTTTTTTTTAACCCAAGTTTTTAGAACTGCCAATTATTGTTCACCATTCCCATCAATTTTCTAGATAACATTCTTAGGCACAAGTGAGTAAATGCACCTTTTATAGTCAGAGAATCCTGTAAATGTTTATTAAAAACTGAATTTGAAGAATTTTGTGTCATGACACATTTAAGGCTATCTTGCCTGACCAACTGATACTACTAGTAATGACAAAACTGTATTTCTTAAACAAATTTAATTTTTAAGAAACCCTCACCTATCCAGTAGTTACCTAAGCTTTTAATTATACTGATTTTACGGACTTACCTGGCCACCTTTGTCTTCCAGGTATCAAACACAATTTTAAAACCCTAAAAATGGAAATTAATATGGACTTGAAAGAGCCCATGAAGTAAATATGAACATAAAATTGGAAGTTTTCGTTCTAAAAGACTGTAGCTAAACCTGTAATGGGTATGTTCTAAGAATACCTCTGTGAATTCTCAATATAATTCTTGGTTGGTTTGCTGCAGTCAGTATCAGACAATTTAAATTAGTATGGACCTTGAGGCCTTGCTGAGTATTTAGGCTTGGCAAAAGAGGTCAGAAATGTGATCATTCTTTAGATAACTTATTTATTGGTAACTATTTTCTCAGACACTGGGTAAATGTAAAACTATGAGTCTTTGAAGAATAATTTTTTGTAACACAAGCATTACTTGGTAATAGAACTTAAGAATTATGAAAGGTATATATGTTTTAGAAATTTCATTAAGCTCTAGATAAGATCAAAAACAGGTAAGTGTGCAAGTATTTCCCACCAAGTATAATATTAAAATAATTCATTTACTACTGTACTCTTGTTTTTAAAAGTTTTCTAGGAGCAAAGTTTAAAATCCACTAGGTTCAAACATGCTCTTTTATATGATTTAAAATTTGTTGTGTGAAATATGTTTTTTGAAAGCCCTAAAATAAAGGTACTCCCAATAAAGAATCAACACTGCTTCACATGTTTTATTTTGTCATACATTCTTCTAGAACTGGGTTCATTCGTCCAGTTTTGTAGAAAAATAGATGTTCCAGCCACCATTTACTTAACTGTCTAGTCTTTAAGACCGAGCAATGTTCCCTGGAAAGATGAATAAGTCTCATAACTAAGTCATTTTTTTAAAATTCTTTAAGACAAAGAAATAACTTTTTTTTTTTTTTTTTTTTTTTTACTCCCAAAGCACAGTATTTCAACAGCAGCAGCCAACATGGGGTTTTAGCAGCTTAACTTTACCCCCTAAATAAAGCTTTGTATAAACCAGTGATTTTACTACAAAAACACTGTCCTTGAAAGAAAGGAGTGGCAGTCAGACATCAATGCAAAACTTGGAATGATTATGTCATAAACATGGCACTTAAAAAAGGTAGCTTATGAGAATATCCCACTTAAGAAGTGGTTACTTTTCTGTCCCTCCTTTACACGCTCAAAAAAGAAAAAGAAAAAACACTTACTTTAAAAATTTCCCTTAAATGTAAGTTTACAAAATTTCAAAAATGCCTTGTACCCAAAACAAGTGCTAAAAAAAAAAAAAAAACCAAAAAACTGTGCTAACAACTCTTACAATTCAGATATATATATTTTTTATAACATCTAAGACTGCAAGAGTTCTTATATTCAGTAGCTCTCTGGTTTAAGACGACCTCCATCTCCTTCACTTACAAAACGTTTTCTGCCCCTGCAATGAAAAGAACACAAACATGAAAACAGATACAAATTCTGACTACAGTCAACTAAAAGAATTTAAAACTTCATCTTTTTTGGTTATTCATTAATTTCCAAAGCAATCTACAGATTCAATGCAATCCCTATCAAATTAGCAATGGCATTTTTCACAGAACTAGAACAAAAAATTGCACAATTTGTATGGAAACACAAAAGACCCTGAATAGCCAAAACAATCTTTAGAAACAGAGCTGGAGGAATCAGGCTCCCGGACTTCAAACTACACTACAAAGCTACAGTAATCAAGACAGTATGGTACTGGCACAAAAACAGAAATATAAATCAATGGAACAGGATAGAAAGCCCTGAGATAAACCCACGCACATATGGTCACCTTATCTTTAATAAAGGAGACAAGAATATACAATGGAGAAAAGACAGCCTCTTCAGTAAGGGGTGCTGGGAAAACTGGACAGCTACATGTGAAAGAATGAAATTAGAACACTCCCTAACACCATACACAAAAATAAACTCAAAATGGATTAAAGACCTAAATGTAAGGCCAGAGACACTATCAAACTCTTAGAGGAAAACATAGGCAGAACGCTCTATGACATAAATCACAGCAAGATCCTTTTTGACCCACCTCCTAGAGAAATGGAAATAAAAATAAACAAATGGGACCTAATTAAACTTAAAGATTTTACATAGCAAAGGAAACCATAAACAAGACCAAAAGACAACCCTCAGAATGGGAGAAAATATTTGCAAATGAAGCAACTGACAAAGGATTAATCTCCAAAATTTACAAGCAGCTCATGCAGCTCAATATCAAAAAAAAAAAACAACCCAATCCAAAAATGGGCAGAAGACCTAAATAGACATTTCTCCAAAAAAGATATACAGATTGCCAACAAACACATGAAAGAATGCTCAACATCATTAATCGTTAGAGAAATGCAAATCAAAACTACAATGAGATACCATCTCACACCAGTCAGAATGGCCATCAAAAAAATCTAGAAACAATAAATGCTGGAGAGGGTGTGGAGAAAAGGGAACCCTCTTGCACTACTGGTGGGAATGTAAATTGAAACAGCCACTATGGAGAGCAGTATGGAGGTTCCTTAAAAAACTACAAATAGAACTACCATATGACCCAGCAATCCCACTACTGGGCATATACCCTGAGAAGACCATAATTCAGAAAGAGTCATGTACCACAATGTTCACTGCAGCTCTATTCACAATAGCCAGGACATGGAAGCAACCCAAGGGTCCATCAACAGATGAATGGATAAAGATGTGGCACATATATACAATGGAGTATTACTCAGCCATAAAAAGAAACGAAATTGAGTTATCTGTAGTGAGGTGGATGGACCTAGAGTCTGTCATACAGAGTCAAGTAAGTCAGTAAGAGATAAACAAATACCATATGCTGACACATACATATGGAAGCTAAAAAAAAGGTCATGAAGAACCTAGGGGCAAGATGGGAATAAAGACACAGACCTACTAGAGAATGGACTTGAGGACACGGAGAAGGGTAAGGGTAAGCTGGGACAAAGTGTGAGAGTGGCATGGACATATATACACTACCAAATGTAAAACTAACAGCTAGTGGGAAGCAGCCAAATAGCACAGGGAGAACAGCTCAGTGCTTTGTGACCACCTGGAGGGGTGGGATGGGGGGGAGGGAGACGCAAGAGGGAAGAGATATGGGGATATAATAATATGTATCACTGATTCACTTTGTTATAAAGCAGAAACACACCATTGTAAAGCAATTATACTCCAATAAAGATGTTAAAAAAAAAAAAAAAACAAATTCTGACTACAGTCAACTAAAAGAATTTAAAACTTCATCTTTTTTGGTTATTCATTAATTTTTGAAGGGGTGTATTGTCATTTATATTTTTAAAAGTCAGCATTCCTCTAAGTCTTTTGAAAAGACTTCCTCTGATACGTATCCTAGAACATATCAAATGAACTGCTTAATCTGAGCAGTTTTTAGTTAAATAAAAGCTTGATGATTGAAATAAGTTCACTGTCCAAATGAAGTCATGTAAAAAAAAAAATTAAAATATAAATAAGGCAAACATTATTATGCTGTCTGGAAATTTAATACAAACATGCCTCAAAATTATTGTGGGTTCAGTTCCAGATCACCACAATAAAGTGCTATCATATTACAATCACATGAATTTTTTGGTTTCCTGAATATAAAACTATGTTTACACAATACTGTGGCCTATTAAGTGTGCAATAAGCATTATGTCTAAAAACCCAATGTACATATCAAAATTTAAAACTACTTTATTGCTGAAAAATGCTAATTATTATCCGAGCCTTTAACAGGTCATTAATCTTTTTGCTGGTGGAGGGTTAGAAATACTGAGAACTACCAAAATGCAACACAGACACAAAGTGAGCAAATGCTGGTTGGGAAAATGGCACCAATAGACTTGTCAACGCTGGGTTTCCACAAACCTTCAATTTGTAAAAAACACAGCATCTGCAAAGCACAATGAAATGAGGTATGCCTGTATTTATTTCTAGTATGTCATTAATATTATTTGAAAGCTAAACACTGAACCAACTAGGAAACACCAAGATGATTGGGAATTATGCAAACTAGAGCTACAGAAGCTATCAAAATATCTATGTTTAAAAATGTTTAATTTTTTTCTCAGATATAGAAAAGCCATAACCTGAATGTGGAAAAACAGAGTCCAGTTAATTCCAGTATATGCCCCTTTTTAAAAAATATTTACTTATTTATTTATGTTCTTTTTTTTTGGCTGTGTTGGGTCTTCATTGCGGCATGTGGACTTGTCTCATTGCAGCACGCAGGCTTCTCTCTAATCGTGGCATGCAGGTTTACTCTCGCTAGTTGTGACTCGTGGGCTCCAGGACGCATCAGCTCTGTAGCTGTGGTGCGCGGGCTCCAGGGTGCATGGGCTCTGTAGTCACGGCGTGCGGGCTCCACAGCACGTGGGCTCTGTAGCTTGCAGCACGCAGGCTCTTGTTGAGGCACACGAGTTCAGTAGTTGTGGTGTGCGGGCTTAGTTGTCCCGCAGCATGTGGGATCTTAGTTCCCCGACCAGTGAATGAACCCATGTCCCCTGCATTGTAAGGCGGATTCTTTACCACTGGACGTCCCATATGGAAGTCCCATATGCCCCATTTTGAGATTTCTGCTATTTCAAACTCAAGAGACCTTCCTCTATAATGTAACCACACACTAGCTACATGTAGTGACAGCAGCCCAAGAGGAACAGTTGAACAGCAGCCTAAAGCAGTAAGTGCTAAACAGAACTTGAGCAGGATTAGCCCTTATTATTCTCTGACCCTAGACCAATACACACAGGCATTCAAGGTCACACATAAATGTGCACTCCGTCCAAATAAGCAAAAGGATAGAGATAAAAAGTAAAAGTTCTATGGAATACATAGAAGGTTTAGACATCTCTTCAAATGATCCTTGAAAGTAAAGCCACAATAGAAGTAACTAGTTAGACCTTTGAATAGAGGCTGAAAAATTTTTTAAAAGAGCCAGTGCCAAAGTTAACCCCTTTTCATACTAAGTCTAAATGTAAACCAGCTATATTTTCCTGAACGTAAAGGCTTCACACTATAATATTAGGAGATCAAGGCTGGAAATGAAGCAGCAAGTAGCAGAAAGCCTTGCCAAAGCTGGCAGTTGTTACTGATGTATACCACTTGGCACATCAGTACATCAATGATGCCATCACCAAAGTAGAGATCTACATTTTCAAACATTTTTATCAAAGCCATTAAAATGTATATTCCACCATTATCTTTTTCTTCTCTCTTAATGGCTTCTAAACTTTGTAGAGCAAAGGACACTATCGGGAAGTATTTTTTGAGATTTAATTCTCACAGTGCACTTACATAAAAATACATAAAGACTGAAACTTCTTCATATAAAAATAACAAAAACTTAAAATATAAAACAGACCCAGACCAGAGGGTTAGCTGTTGCTAAACTTTTATATCTATTACAATACAAACTTCATTATAAGCTTTAACAATAACAAAAAAAATTCATCAACTCCTAAGGAGTTTGAACCTAGCAGCACATATATAATACCTCCAAAAGAATCACACACACACTTTCTAGAGCGGTAAAATCCAATCAGTCCCAATTCTCCATTCTATGAGGGAGCAAAAGGAACCCACATGAAATACAGGAACGAACCTAGATCTTAAAAGCCAGAAAAAGTCTGGATCCATCCTTGGCTTCTACCGTGACCTTAGAAAATGTACATTACACTGCCGTAAGCCTCAATTTTTTCATCTCACTGGTGATATCTACTCTGAAATAATATTTAAACCACTTAGAACAGAGCCTGGTACACAGAACTACTCCACAAAATTATTTTCCTTCCAATGAACTGTGGCTTCATGAGGTAGTCCTATACAGATTTACAAGAGAACAAAATAAGCTTCACCCTTGTTTCTCCATAAATTCAGATGATTTTCACTGATGAGTGACTTCAGGGAAGATACTATTATTTTTCAGACACAGCTGGAATAACAGAAAATTAGCTTAGCCCTCCCAAGCACCTCAGCCAGTATTTCACGTTGAGAAAGTAATAAACAAAGTACCTTGAGGGACAAAGATCTCTGAGTTGTCTGGAAATTATTCCAGCCTGAAAACATTCTTCTACAAATCGCTCAAGCACAGAGTATGAATGTGGGACATCCAGATTAATGTCTGGAATTTCACTGTAAATTCTCTCATAACCCTAAAAACAATGGAATTACATACAGAGTTGTTAGCCCATATAAAATACATAATGCCATACAATCCATCACTATTATCAATCTATATTTAAGGCCAAATGTTCATATAATTAGACTGCAGTCAGATCCTAACCTCGAAAAGTACAAAGAGTAAGTCTATTTTTTTACAGAATATTTTCTTTAAAACTGTTCTCTCAAAAGAGCTTCAGGCAGACATTAGACGTTGGACACATTTCTTCCCCATCTACTTCTCTATAATACATTTACTACATTTTTAAAAAATAAAAGGCAAGTAAGAACCTCACCAATATTTAATAACAATGCATACAATTTTAAATAGGAATAAATTAAGTACTTTATAAATTTGTTAGAAATTCATGTTTCTCTCTAGATATAAAAAAGAAATTATCATATCTTAGAACTCTTGAAGAACACATACACATCACATTTTTCAAAATACAGGTTCAAAAATACTGGAGTATTTATTACTTGCCAGGAAATGGCTATAAGAGGTTCAAACATAAACAGTACCATTTATATATATATATATATATATATAGGCATAATATTACTACACAAGCCTAAAAGAAAATTCATTGACAATTTGTAATCTGTATTCAATCATATATATTTAAGATGTAAGCCTAAAAATTGTTCAAAATAATGTTATACTTACTCTTTTCATTTGGTCTAGAGTAATGGTAGAAGATTTCCAAAGAGATTTTAATAAGTCCAAAATCATTTTAAATGTACTTTCTCCAGTTGACTCTAAAACCATTACAATGGCCTAAAAATGGAATAAATGATTGAATTATTGCTCATTTTCATGTAAGAAACTACTCCTAAAATCTATCAGATCTCATCTCTAATATGTGTATATACATGTATAGATGAGGATGATTATAATTATAATTTTTGTGACTTTGTTTGAATAAAAAAAATCCAACAAGGACTCAGAGGCAAAAAATATACAAATTAATTATCACTGCAAAGTAAAGGAGCTGTTGCAGTGGAGGATTACTGGACTGAACGTCATATGACATAATATGAGTGTGTTTCGTATTCAGTAGTTGCAATCATTGTTGCTTTTGTTGCGATCATCCATTTACAATGCTTGGTGTCAGTTTATTTATCTCTTGTAAAAATAAAATACAGTGTGTGTGTCGGGGGGAAATAAATAAATAAATAATAAGATGAGGAAACTAATACTTTAAAAGTTAAAATGAATCACTCAAAAGCACACAGATGAGAAGTGCAAGGCTAAGATTTAAATCTAGAACTGCTAAACATTATCTAAGTACTTTTCATTTAACTCAAACCTCCTGGCATTATCATTATCTGAGATAAAATGACAGATGCTATATAGAAATTAAAGCCAATGCATTGTGTTAACATATTGCCAAACATCTAATACAATATGTTAAGGGGGCATATTCTGGAATGAAAACATTATTTTAATAAAGATATTATAAAATAAAGGAAAAATCTGGAAAGTACATATCATGAATATGAATGTTTTTATAAAGTTAAAAATACTCTTACTGTATGATCCAGAAATTCAACACCTAGGTATTTACCCGAGAAAAATGAAAAGATATGTCCACACAAAACCTGTGAGTGAATATTTATGACTGCTTTTTTTTAATAATCACTCAAACTGGAAACAATATGGTAGGTCTATTAAATGCAATATCACCCAGCACTAAAAAGTGAATTTACTGTTACATAAAATGACATGGACATATCTTAAATGCATTATGCTACCTGAAGAAGGTCAGACACACAGTATGATTCCATTTATATGACTGATAGTCTGGGAAGGGCACAACTATAGGGACAAACATTAGATTAGTGGTTACCAGGAGATGATAGTGGTAGGGGAGCAGGTTAGCCCCAAACTTTTGGAAGTGATGGAAATGTTCTATATTCTGAGATAGTGATTATGTGACTTGATACATTTGTCAAAACTTCATTGAACTGCACAGCTAAAGAGTATATTTTACTCTAAATTATACCTTGATAAAAAAAGAAAAAATTGTAAAACCCTCTCCCCCTTAATATTAAAATTTTTAAAAGAAAACAAAAATGTATGTTATTAAAGAAGCATTATGTCACTGTGGTGCAAAAAGGAACACTTAATAATTCTTTTTGGAATGTCAAAGTAATCTTACTTCATATACAAGCTCATGGTGAAAATGAGGTACTTCCAGTTCCTTAAGGCAATGTTCAGCTTCAGATATGTCTCCAGAGAGTAAATACTCTTTCAGCAGCATAACAATCTATTAGATTTCAAGATTGAGATGTGTTAGAATTCTTGATTTTTAAAAAATTCTGTTTTGCCTAAGGATTTATTTACCCTCATCTCAATATAGTACATGATAAATAGGTCACAGACAGTTGTCTAAGAATAGTCTTGACATGACACTATCATAACAGAATTTTTTAATAATTAAAAAGCAAATTCCCAAATTTTAAATGGTTCATAGTCATGAAGGTAATGCAGTGTTTCGGTGTGTTTCAATAATCCACTGCGATCGATGAGTAGACTTAAGATGTGTTTGGCCTGAGTTGTGACCATAATGCTTCAATGCTCCCTGTAAAACAAGGGACCCTAAATACCACTAGAGGGCACTAACTGAAAGTCTCAAAATGAATTTTTAAAGTGGTGCAAACCCATTTCCATCGGCATGACATTAAGTGGGAGCCAAAAAATGAGAGATAATAGGGCTTTACTAGACAGGGCAAAGATTTCCAAAGCAGTTTTCTCTTTTCTCTACAACTGAAGATTTGAGGACCATTATTTAAAACGTTCGTCAGTAATTCAGCTTCCAGTTATAGCTAAGGAGGCAAGTCTTGACTCTCCTGTTGAAAGTTGCACAAGAACATCTATGGCTCCAGAGAAAAGAAGTTTTTCAACACAAGAACTTCAACGAGGAATGTCCTCCCCTATACATCGCCTGTTAAAATAATCTTTGCACCTAGTAGACACTCAATGAATATTGGCTGACTGAAATCTCATTTAAGTATGTTCTACTTTCAACTTCTACAATGTATTTCCATTAAAAGTATAGTAAAATTTGATCAACAGAATATATCTTGATGAATAATTGCTATTATGCTTTAGGAAAATAAATATTTGAAGCATGTTACTTGAATAAAGTATTTTCACTTTATAATTATAAGCTAATATATTTATTATTTAAATTATATCACTTAGTTTTTTAACTTTGTTATTAATTTAAAGTATTTAAGTGTTTCCCATTGGGTCCCATGTATTGTTGAGAACGATAAATTATAAATACATGTATATATTTCTGAAAGTCCTCTCTGTCCAACTCATCCTTCCATGTAAAATAAATGAATATCCAAATAATGTCAACCTCATATATTGGTAGTTTTACTTCAATTTCATCGTGACCATTTTTTGTTGTTGTGATAATTCACATACCATAAAACAGTTCGGCAGTTTCTCAAAATATTAATTTTGAGAAGCATTATCATCCTAACAATATTAAATCTTTCAGTCCATAAACATGGGATATCTTTCTACTTATTTAGGCCTTATTTAATTGCTTTCAACAGTGTTTTGCAGTTTTTGGTGCACAAGATTTGCAGTTCCTTTGTTAAATTTATTCCTTTGTATTTTAATCTTTTTTATGCTATTACAAATGCAACTGTTTTCTTAATTTCATTTCAGACCATTCATTGCATTGCTAGTGTACAAAAGACCTAGAATTAAATTCTGTACACTGATCTTGTATCCTGCAACTGTGCTGAATTCGTTTATAATAGTTTGGTGTTTTTGTTTTTTTGAGAATTCACTTGGATTTTCTGTATACAGATCATGTCATCTGGGAACAGAGATAGTTTTACTTCTTCTTTTCCAACTTAGATGCCTTTATTTTATTTTCTTGCTGAACTGCTCCGGTACTTCCACTGTTTTTATACCTCAATTTTTGTAATAACTTTAAAAATTTTTTAAAACAGATATTGCAATCATGACATTACAAACACCAACTCATCTACCTTAACATATATAAAAACAAAACTGGTCAAAGCTCTAACAATATTTAGAGCTCCTTAACACTCAAACTTGGTATACATATCATTAAAATATTTATTAAATATCAAAACTATAGTCACATGAAAGATTATACTCAAAAATCAGAAGCACATGTACTATATAAATCTTCTAATTTTCTTAAAAATCTTCAAATAGGATTAACTACTTTTTCTGGTTTCTTATTATAGAATATCACTTTGCTGCCAGAAAAAAAAATCCAGAGAGAATAAATATGGTATTAATGCAAAAACCAATTACTTTTTCTTTTAAAGAATGCATACAGGTAGTGAACTTCCCTACAAAAATCTACCACTCTGATCTACTCTAGTGTTCATAATGCATAACTTACAATCTGAGACCACCCAGTTTCAAACTGCTCTTATAAATATGGACATTTACTGAATAACTACAAAACAGAAACTCAACAGTCTGAAAAATTTTACATTCCAAGAAAAAGACTTTAGGTATTCCTTTGAGGTTCCTACACAGCCTTCTTCATGAAAACCCCTTTAACTTCATGAAAGCCCCTTTAACTTAACACAGTCTTAGTTTAAGTCAGAGAAACCATAAAAATTTAATAATGACTATATAATTATTGTATAATTTATAGCAAAAGGGCATAAATCCAAATATATAAGGATTATTCCATTTTCCACTTGCAGCTATAAGACTGAAATTAATTTTTGTCCACAACAATACCAGCTAGAGGGTAGAGTTTGTTTCCTTGAAGAATACATATAAATTAAGCTAAAGACAATGCCCAGTAGTTACCTCTTTAACAAGGTGGTTAAGAGACTGCTGCCCACCTCCAGAGCCCCAAACACTGTCCTTGCGCTTTCCACCTTTAGACATACTCAGAAGCACGGTAGCCTTGTCCAGAGCAGCTCTACAAAAAAAAAAAAAAGTTAATTTTGACATATGGACATGCTTGAGATTGACCAAATTATGGATGAAGTTGGGGGAAAAAACCCCATATACACTAAAAGCTTTCATATAACATAAAAGCAACCTAAAGTTCAGAAGTCTCTTAAAAAACTATTTTTCAAGATAAAAAGTTGGGAACAAAAAAAAGTTGCTTCTCATATTAATATTCTCTCACTCATTTCCATTTCTTGGTCAACAAAAGTCTAATAACGTTATTTCAAAATTACTGATCTAGCCTGAGAAGCAATGTTTCACCTAAAACTAACTTTTACATAGATCCATGCCTTTCCACCAGGGCAACCATGCCACTCTGACCTGAAGTAGTCCTAGAAAATTAATATCTATACCTGTGAAAACCTAAGACATGGCTAAGTACAAGTCTAAGTTTCCAGGAAGTTATGAAAAATCACTGAGCATAACTCCCAAATATCACATTTAGCTTAAAATTATACCAAAGAAAAAAGTGAAAAACATTATTTCCTAAGATTTCTATAGCAAATAAATACAGAATTGAAAACAGGGCTCCTTTGTTAATACTGTCCATCTTATTAGAATATTAAATAATTACAGAATATTAAAACCTAAAGGGACCTTAAAAAACATTCCAAGTCCCATCCTTTCATTTTATAAATAAGGAAACTGAGGCCGAGAGAAAAGTGGCTTGACATAAAGGTAGCTAACAGTTTAGCTAAAACCCAGAACTTCTGCATTATAGTACTGTCTTCTTTCTGTTATATCATGTCAAGAATCTCTCAATTTTGTTTTAATGGTAAAGAGTACACAAAAATGACAAATAGGCGTCCACAAAGTCTGATTAATTCAAGTGTCATTTCAACAGAATCCTGTAGAACTTTCCCCTATTTTGAAAGTCTAAGTAGAAAAATTAATTTACTTACCTAGCCTGTACACAATCTACAGTTCCTTTGTAACTATCAATATAGGTATTACATAAAATTCCATCTCCAACAGCTCTAGCAATAAACTGGCCCACCAGCTATAATAAGAAAAAAAAAAAGAGCTATATAAAAAAATCTAAAATAAAGCTTTATAGGACACAATTTCTAAAAACATAAATGATAAAGACTGGTTGAACTACACAGTCAATACCTAAGACATGTTGGAGTATTCAAAAAACACCTATTTAGCACCTACTGTTTATGCCTGGCATACACTCCCACATCTTAACCTTCAAGTTAAAAGCCATGGGGGCATAAAATATCTGTTTTGCTCACTACTGAATCCCCAACACGTTGCACACTGCTTGAAACATAGCATATAATCAAAAATACTTGCTAGTAAGTCAATGACTTAATAGTCAAGAGAAACATCTCTTCTGGAAAGAAAAAAATTGGACTATGGTCTCTCAAAACTGTTTGATTAAAGGAATTTATCTGAGGGGGAAAAGCTGTGCACAAATATTTATCTGAAAGTATGTTCATAGCATTACTTCTTAAAAAAACTGGAAACAACTTAGTGTCTAACAGTAATTGTGTGGTTGAATGGTATTTATGTAAGACGGTACACCGTGTGGCCAAATATGTTTACCACATTTTATGGTGTAAGAAAAATGAAGTTTACCAAGTAACATATACAGTATGATTCCACTTTTTATTAAAACAAAAAACGTAAGGATATGTAAAAACCATACACTGATATATACCCACAAAAAGTAGAACAGAAGATTTAAACACCAAAATGTTAACAGTGGTTATTTTTGCTGTCCTTTCTTCCTTTTGCCTTCTATTTTTCAAAACTTCTATAATGACTATTAACTTATGTACAGTTTTTTTTTAAAGTATGGGTATTGTATAAAAAGAAAAAAAATTCATGTTTGAATCACAGCTCAATACTGACACAGACTACTTACTGTCTGTCACAGGAAAGTAAAACAGAAACAGCATTTATGTTAACCTACCTATAGTCTATTCCTAAATTAACGTTTAAGTGCTCCTACCTTGCTTTAAAACTCTGCTCAGGTAAATAGCAACGATTTCACACATTTTCAATTTCAACCAGAAAGTCATATTATAGTGTCAGCATGTATGAAATCTAATAAAAGTAAAAGGCTTTGAACAGAATCTAAACAACAAAAGCATACATAAGTCATGAATTTTCTAATTATTTCCCCACAAAGCTACAAAAGGGAACAATCTTATTTATCATTATTTTTATAATAAACATTAGTGAAGCAAACTCAATCCTCAATTATAACAATCTACGTTTTTTAAAAATCCTAGCTCATGAAACAGCTTAACTACATGTAATAGAGAATATACAGACAGCAAAAAAACATGACCTAGAAACTATACAGAGCATGGGGGGGAAAAGTAAGATATAAAATTACAGTGTGATGAAAACTATGTTGCGGGGGTGAAAACAGCTAGGGAAAAAAATACACTAAAACATTAGAGGGCTATCTTTGTGTGACAGGGAATATGGGCCAGTTTTTCTTCTTTCATCTAATAAAATTTCCTAGGAGTATGTATTAGTTCTATACTTGCAAGTGAAGTAGACGGAGAGAATGAACAAGAGGAAGAATCATACAAACCTGTGGTGCTCTAGGAGTATCCAATGCTAATTCAGGTAGATCTTTCAACAATTTATCAAATGATTTTTCTACATCATTTGTGCTCATTACTGTCCCACAAAGGTCAGAAAGAAGCTTAGATGTCATTTCTCTATGACTAGCTTTTCCCTCCAATGCCAATGACACTGCCAACACTGGTACTCCACTTTTCATTTCGCCAAGATTTAAATCTCTTAGCATTTCCTATTCAAAAAAAAAAAAGTATGTCACTGCCTATAGTTCAATTTAATTTACTTTTATTTTTGAAAAAAATCAAGATATTACCCATATATCCTTCTCTCTCCTTGACTGGAAAAAATCAGAGAAACACTCAAAATTTGGGGATAAGATAAATACATCTTTTTCTACATATAAATACTGATCCACTTTAAGCTTCAACTGTCTGAACATCACTAAAATCAAGAATGTGAACTACACCTAAAATAGTTTATTAAACTACATAGTATTGCTAAGTTTGGTGTTAGGAGTTAACTAACCCTCTGCCTTATACTCTATTACTTCTAGAAATAGTGTTTTATGAGCATTTGTAGGGAAATTCATTTTACATTATCATAAGCTGTTTATACTCTCTTCACCCAAATATTTATACTTTCATATAAAGTTTAAAATGAGATCTTAAACCACTGTTTTTAAGTGGGATTATTGTTTTAAATGCTGGGATAAAGTAAAATTTTCTCTTAAAAAATATAATAGCAGCAGCTAATACTTACTGACCACTTACAGTGTATCAGGAATTATAACAGCCACCTTAGTTTATACTCTTTGAGGGAGGTATTATCATCATACTCACCACACCCAAAGCACAGAAAAATTAAGTATTTGCTGAGGGCACCCAGAGGAGTGCCCAGGTTGGAAGTGGAATATAGGCAGTATGACCACAGAGACTAACTTGTAACTCGGTTACTTAGAGTAACGACTACTAACAAGGACACCGGTTAGGTAAGCTGAACAAATACTTGGTTTTATTCCTACAAAACCTCAAAGCTATCAAACCTCATATTATCAGACAAACCAAGAAAACCCAGTCTAGGGGCTGCCCTGGTGGCACAGTGGTTGAGAGTCCGCCTGCTGACGGGTTCGTACCCCGGTCCGGGAAGATCCCACATGCCATGGAGCGGCTGGGCCCGTGAGCCATGGCTGCTGAGCCTGCGCGTCTGGAGCTTGTGCTCCGCAACGAGAGAGGCCACAACAGTGAGAGGCCCACGTACCACAAAAAAAAAAAAGAAAACCAGTCTGAATTAAAAGAATCTAAATTATAAAAATCTTCTATGGAGATGCAATTTTATTACTTTAAGTCAGTAATACTAAACTACTGAACTAGACCAATAATTAAATTTTACCCTTTTAGATTTACTTTACAAACAATTTGTAACACAGTAAATGTTCCCATACAAATTATGCTTCAAAAACACATTTGTGGGGCTTCCCTGGTGGTGCAGTGGTTAAGAATCCACCTGCCAATGCAGAGGACATGGGTTCGAGCCCCGGTCCGGGAAGATCCCACATGCCACGGAGCAACTAAGCCCATGTGCCACAACTACTGAGCCTGTGCTCTAGAGCCCGCGAACTACAACTACTGAAGCCCGTGTGCCACAACTACTGAAGCCCATGTGCCTTGAGCCTGTGCTCCACAACGAGAAGCCACCACAATGAGAAGCTCGCACACCACAACAAAGAGTAGACCCCGCTCACCACAACTAGAGAAAGCCTGCACACAGCAACCAAGACCCAAAGCAGCCCAAAATTAAATAAATTAAATAAATTAATTAAATATATAAATTTAAAGCAAAAAACCACCACACATTTGTTCTCTTGATTTCTGCATGCATTCTTTTCCAAACTTTTGTATCTGTGTTCTTTTCTGGACAGAGTACAAAGATAAATTTTATTCTAGTCCTAAGCATTGAAATGAATGTCAAAAAAATGGAACTGAGGCATTTTTAATGCGATCCCTAAGGACATTTTAGAAGGTCCATAAATGCCTTGAAATTAATTATATTTTATAAACTATCAATTATAAAAATGCTATAATTATAAAAATTATTGTGTTGTGCCATTTTTCAGAGAAGAAAATGGCACAGAGCCCTCATCTGATCCCAAATAGGTAAGAAGTGGTCTAAATAAAATTTTAGTCCATTTCTTAGTTAGAAATTCATTTATGCATAAGAAAATGCTTAAACTTTTTCAGTGATCCAAGATCATTCTGAATACGATGTTTTGCTTTTAACAGTGTCTGCTCTCCTATATTAAATAAATTATATTTTCAACTTTAAACCTACCGCAACTTCATTAGTATCTCCGTGCTCAAAATATTCCTGTATGATTGGTGTTAAAGTCTTCTCAAATGCCATTTCATCCAAAGGCAAAACTACAGTTTCATAAACACAGTTTTCCTGGAAAGGGAAGGGGCAGAAAGTTATAAATTAAAGAACAAAATATTCAGATGAACTGAAATTGTTTCACAATTTTATACTCCAACTGGTTAGTAATACCCATTCAGGGCAAGAAAAAGAGATGCTACATACTTTGATCACTTGTATAATATAAAAACAGAATCTATGTCACTGTTCTTTTATAAAATCTGAATACGATAAACCAACATACAGATTAAAACCACTAACTACAGCAAATATATGACTTGCTTCTGATCCCCCATATCTTCTGTTAATTTTTTTTCTCTCTCCCACAAAACCAATACTTCAGTGACCAAAAAGCTTTAAGCTTCCTATCACACCTAGTAGTTTCATTAAAACGTCACTTAAAAAAAAAAAAAAACAGCAGGAGCCAAAGCCTTCATGATTAGTATTATGATAATAAAAAAGCCCTTATAACAAAAATCAATGTTGTAGTGACCAAAAAATCTCTTAAGGAAAAAGCATTATTCAACTGAAATTTCAAAAAGAATAAGATGTCCAATAATCTTCTATCCCCCTTTCCTGCAAAAAAAAGCCCTGAAATGTTTATATGCAACTCGTGACTGGCTTCAGTCTAACAACATACTTTCAAGTCTTTCAAGACTATATATTAAAATTAGAACATTTAGCAAAGATTTTATAGTACTTGAATCCTACTAGTTTTAAAATATATTTTTCATGTTCCCTTAGAAATATTTCCATGTTTAATTATTAAATTCAGAAACCAAGTGCAAATTATTCATACATTACTATCAGTTAACTTGGTTTTCTAATCCAAAATTAACCTGACAGTCTGAAAGGACTGAATATATATGATTTAGATATACATACTAATGTGTGTAATATGTGTACACACATATATACACACTCATATACATATCAGATAATCACACAAATTATAATGACACATTATAAAATTATATATATATATATGATTTGAATGGTATAGACTATACATATAGAATACATGATTTGACAAATATGAGTATACTACAAACATGAGGTCAAAAAGTTTATAAGTATTTTAAGTATATATTACAGAAAGTAAAACACTTCTACCTGGTCATCATCATAGTTAGGATCTTTCACATCCACCTCCTCCACATCATATACCTGTCCAGGTGTACCCCAGACACCTTTGCCTCCAGCACCACCTGAAAAAGTTTAGAACTGAGAAAGGAGAGTGCATAATGTCCATAGTTCATAAATTTTAATTGAAATCTGAAATAATTCTAGATGTTCAGGTGTTAATTCAATAGCAGTTAAAAAACTGTATTTTAATTTCTATGCTAGTGATTTTGCCAGTTGAGAATTATATGTTAAGCCTCTTTTTATTCAGATCACTGATTTTTCAGTAATGATTAGATATTACATAGTTTATAACCTATTTCCAGAAAAACAAGTTGAAATAGCCTACAAAGTTAAAACTAAAAAGGCAGATGCTTTAAAATAAAAGCAAAAACAAACAAACGAAAAAAATCAGAAAAATAGCTGTAGTGGTGACCTCAAGGCAAGTGATACTGCAGTGGAGCTCTAAATTCTATCTGACATATCTTGGGAACAGCAACAACAAAAAAGAAATATGCTGAGCCAGAAAGATGTGGCATGGAAAACGCCACAAGGGAGAAATTATTCAAAAACGAAGTACACTGACCACCATCAAATGTTTTAAAGTCAAATACTCTTTAGATATAAAAAGAAACAAATACTTCACAACTAGAAATATGTTACAAATAACTAATTGCTATTGAAGCATTAACAGAACTAATCATCATTTCTACTTCTCTACATACAAATTCACCAGCAGAAGTTTAACAATTCCAACTTTCAAGGTTGCTTTACTAAATAAACGTATTGAAATGTTTTTATAAGCTCAGTATATTGCATTATTTTTAAAGAACTTGTACAGTATCACCAGTTTTGGGGGGGGAGGTTTTTATTTTACACATAGAGTATAATTCTTGCCACCAGAGCAAAACAGAATCTGATAACTAGGTTTCATTTTGACCCAGCCAATGGTTGCAGAGCCATTCAACAAAAATAACAATTTCTGACAGGGCACAAAAACATTTTACAAGTATCCTAGGCCATAATTTGAAGCTCCCACCATTTAGAAGTTGGTGAAATCTCCAAATTGCATCAAAATTCTACGACAGACAGAGGCTGACAGACCCCTCATTCAACAAATATTTAAGTACCCAGATTGCTAGTCACTACTCCAGGCACTGGAGATACAGCAGTGAAACAAGACCATTCCACTCCAGTACCTAAAACAAACAGACCTGAAAAGAACTCAGAACCAGATCTACAAAATTATTAAAATTCTGACCCAGATATTACCAGTCAAATTATATTTATCATGTATTCTTAACAATGGACATAACTAATTAGATTCATTAGATAATAGACATGATGAATTTCTGACCCTACTTCTTTCAAGCAGAATTAGAGAATACATGCACAATTCTTAACCGTGAAGAACACTGGTGTGTATTTTGCTGGAAATATGAGATAAAGTACTGCTCAAGAAAACTAATCTACTCAAACAAGAAAAAAAGGTTCAACTTAAAAGAAAAAGTGGTATGGTCCTCAGATTATTACTATGTAAAAACATATACAAGCCGTAAAACCTTAACATTATCACTGTTTAAATTTCTCTCATTCTTAGAACAAGGAAACTGTAGTATAATAATCAGATAATATTTTTTCCATTTGTGTCTTTGGACGTGGTATATACTAACCTTTCTTTGGTAGTCCCCTTCCTTTCCCAGATCTGGATCGCCTATCTAGCAACCTTCCCTTTGGACTGGTTGGTACAGTTACTCCACTTCTAAGGCCTTCACTTCCGTTATCACTGACGGAATCGCCTCTGCCGGAGTCCCGGGACGAGTTTTTCCGTAGCCGCCTTTTCACCTTGGCATTAATTTTAGCTTCATTAATGGAGGATGCCGAAATCCAATTTCCATTTATCTCATTCTTTATTTCCTCAGTCCCAGCATTTTCTTCATCACCAGAAAAGAGAGAGTCACTTAAATTATCAGGCTCTTAAAAAGAAAATGAAGGAAAAGAATTCTAAGTATTTTAACCATCTACTGCTATACCAGTTATAGTCATAAGTTATACCAAGTTGAATCACATGAAATTATCATTTTTGTAGGTTACAGTCACATATTGGCAATTTCATATGGCTCAGTCCAATACATGACAACAAACTAGTAGTACTTTTCACATTACCATGCCAAATGAACTAAGGCACTGAATGTTAATGAAAAATTTTACTGAAAGCACGTTATTTCATGTGTTTGTATCATAAAACCTTCGTTAATATAAACACCAAATACAGTACAAAACCTTTGAGACTTTTATGAGCTAAGACAGTCAAGCAATTGGAGATAGTAAGAAAAGACTAAGGATCTTTAGGGAAGGTAGATAAACTAATATTTACAGAATGCCTATTTACCAGGCACTAGGCTGGGCACTTTGTCATTTATCCACAAGTTTGAGAGCTATTTACTACATTATTTATACAGATAAGGAAACTAAGGCTAAGACTGTTTAAATAACTTGCCAAATACCTCATAATTAATTGTGGACACTTAGAAAATAGTACTAATCCAAAGAGCATGAAAGGCATTTAGCAAATACGTGATCATATACGATTACTGTGCCAAACTGCTGATGCTTCACTGCTTTCAAAGAAAGCCATCATCTCAAAGTTCTAATTCATCTCTCCAAACCTGACTCACACTACTTACCAATCTCTGAAAATCTTCCAGACTGTGTAAGATTTGTACATTATCCCCTGAAAGACAGCAACATTAGGAGTTCCCAAAGGTCCTCCATTTAGAATGTCATCCTCACTGCTCTTTTCAGTTACCAAAATCCTTTAGGATATACAGCTGGAGTCTTACTTCCTCCATGAAAACTTTCCTAACAATTCTAGCCACAATAACACTCATACACTGCTCAGTTACCACATCATGGAAATCACTTTATTTCTTTTTATATGTCATTGCTTTTCCAAATAAGTCATAAGCCTCAAAAGAGGAACCATGCTTATACTGTAGTTTTTGTATCCTCAGCACCTAGCAGAGTATCCTTTATACCATCAACTCCAATGTCAATGGAGATCAAATGACATGGAGACACTGGGCATTACTCCAAAAACTTTTTAAGTCAGAAAGCTACTGAATTAGTTATCCCAAGTTTTGTTCATTATGACTCACTCAACTCAGAGCTGAATCCCTCAAATGTTTTTAAATATTCCTAATAATTAGGATGTATCAAGTCTATATGCGTGGGCTTTAACATGTTTTTTTTAAGTAATAATATGTAGAAACTAAAAATTTTTTAAATCAACCTATAAAAAGAAGCACAGATGTGTTAAAATCTTTACAATTCTTGACAAAAAGTATGAAAGTGAGTAACAAACCCTGTGGTAATCAAAAAACAAACAAAACATTAAGTAGAGCCAAATTACTTCGGCAGTCTCATAAGTAGTCTGCTGCCTTCAGTCTTCAAACCGTTCTCCAAACTGCATGGAGACTGATTTCTCCCACTGAAAACCCTAGGTATTCCTATTGGGTCGAAATGAAGTGTAAACTCATTACACTGCAATGTTAGGTCCTTCATGATCTTGCCCCTATCACTAGAATAGCTGCTGACCACTCCCACATTCAAATGGTCAGAGCTGAGATTTGATACCATAGGTAGATGATGGGGGAATTAGTTTGTCAGAGGAATACAGGATATATTAGAAAAAAAGAGAAATTATAAAATGAGAGACTAGCTAAGAAAATGTTGCAGTATTCAGTCACAAACTAACTGGAAAGGGCAAGGTTAATAACTTTGGGGTAAATAAGAAAGTGACACTTTCAAAGAAAAACTAAAGGGCTTTCAAACAGAATAAAGAATAAAATCGTGTTTTAAAAATTTTTAGACTAGGAAAGGAAGCCAGTGTTAGGAGGGTCAGTTTGAGACATCATCATAACTAAACTACTATGACTAGTAGTAACAGCAGTAGCAGTAGTCAGTCATAATAGTCGTATTACTTCTTCTATCATTACCATCAGTACTGTTACCTACTGTATCAGGTTCCAAGCACTTTACATACATGGTCTATAATCCTCACAAAGCTCTATAATGAAGCTGTTTATCCTCATTTTTCAGAGAGAAGATGTTTCATAGAAAAGTTATATATCTAAAAAGGACTGTGGCCAGGATTCAAACCCACATTTGAATCTTAGACGACTATAACTATAGAAAATACAAAGCTAGAGTACAGCAGAGTGGTGACAGCTAAAGAAATAGGCAACAAGGGAATGAATACAAAGAGAGAAAAGAAGAGGAGGAAAGGGAAGGAAAGACCAGAGATCAGACAAATCAGATGGCATTTCATGTAAGAGTGGATGACTGAAGAAAACATTAAACATCTACCTCTAACATATTGCTTTCATTATTCTACAATTAAGGTAAGCTGCCACAACTGATCCAGAAGATAAAGGCCTCTCTTAGAATGCTTTAAAATGTCCCTCAGAGTACTAAAGTATTCAAGCAATCATATGTCCTACACTTCAGTTTCTTCTCTTCAACTATTTTAATATCCTTTCAAATACACATTTATGTATCTACAACAGTAGACACATCTAGGTATATTTTATATATTAGATCTTATAATTTTTAACCCATGTTTGTATCAACTGCTCTTTTATATTCTGCTATTCATACTCACCTAAGTTTTGGGGTTCCATAACCACCACTGATCTGACTTTAAGAAGACCAAAATTAAAAAGATAAAAACCCTGAGTACAGAATCTGGTGACTTCTTTTCTACTATGTACTAATTCCCTCTTTCTGAATTCTCTGACATCTCAATAACCAGCCCAACTTATATTACATCACAGTACCAGATGATCACATTTTCAATTACTGGTCCACTGAGTTATATAATTAACAATATTAGCTCATTTTCATTTGTGACATACATAATATGTGCTATGAGCATGACACACATGCACGGTATCTCACTTAATCCTAACAATAAACCTATAAAGAGGGTATTTATAATCCCAGCTTTATACATGAAGAACTGAAGGTCAAAGCAAATAACCCACTTTCCCCAAGTAACAGAGATGGTAAAAGTAGAAGTTGGAATTAGTACACTAGTCTGTCTGACTTGGACTATTTGTTACAGGAAGCATTTATTGCAAAGAAGGTCTGCCTTAGGCTCATCGAAGTACTGAAGTATTTAAGGAAGTACTCAGCAGAGACATCAAGAACAAGATTAAAACAAGGACTTGTTATAGTTAGAAAACAAAAAGTATAAAACTTAGAGCTGTGCCATCTAATAGAAATATAATGCAAGCCAAATACGTAATTTTAAATTTCTCAGTATTCATATTAAAAACTAAAAAGAAACAAGTAAAATTTATTTTAATATATTTTATTTAATCTAATAGATCCATTATATCAATTCAACATGTAACCAATAGAAAAAATTACTCAGGATTTCATCTCTTTCTTTCATACCAAGTCTCTTGAAATCTGGTATGTAATTTTGTACCTACGATACATCCCAATTCAGGTAAGTCACATTTCAAGTGCTCAACAGCCATATGTGACTACTGGCTATACCAGACAGTGCAGAGAAGAAACAATTACCTATCTGTGAAATATATTCTTAAATTTTATTATTACCATTCTCACCTCAATGAAACAGGGACATGATACCAATTTGTAATCCTAAAAAACAAGTACTCATACAGCTATTGTATATAAAGCAGCACCAAAATAATCATTAATTATTGTAATTTTTTCAACTATAATTTTCTAGTACACTTTAAATCAGGTTCGTAAATACAAAATAGCAAAGAAGTTTCAACTTCAAAGTATGCATTCAGATCAAAGAAAACTATGTAACTGGACACAATAGTGAATTAAAGTCACTGAAAAAATGAAGCTGTAGTATTAAAAAATGAAATACGTTAAACATATTTACAGAGATTTTTTCAATATTAACCATCAAGCAAAGAATTATCTAAAGTGTACCAACATGAAAAGTTCTCACTCTTGAGACTATTTCAAAATCCTAATTAACTCTCTACAAAGATTACTCTGAAAACTATATATACATTTTAAGTGATCTGAAGTTATTTAGCTTTTGGGCATATTCCACAAAACTGTTTTTATGATAATAATGTACTACTGAAGCATTATGGAAAATCAGGGGAAATACACAGTTAATTTGTAATATACAGATTATTAGTTAGGAAAGATATCAATGATACCAATAGTTTATATTATAAAGACCACTAACTAGCTCATGTGAGAACAGTAATGAGCAGGTTCACTATTCTTCTCCTTTTCTACACCATATAGTTTATTATGAATAGTGGAGAATAAACATATGAAATGTGAAAGGACAGGCAGAAAAATACAACATGTGATGAATTTCATAAAAATAAGAATCACAAACTTGATTTTTAAAATATGACCTGTTTTCTTATAGCATGAGTAAGATGGTTTTTAAAGTAAAGAAGTTTTCATAAAATTTGGTATGGCCTGAAACTTGCTCACAATACAGTCAAGGTTCCTTCAAGATATTATTTACCTGTAGGGTTTACATTCAGTATCTGCTCGTTTTCTACATCCATCGTTCCTTAATTTCACTTCCACTGATTAAATTACCAAATGGAACTCTTCCTCTGGGATGTTATTTCTTTAAAAAGGAAAAAAAAAAAAAGCTTCAACATCTTCCAAACCAATATAATTAACGTAAATTCAATTTACTTACTCAGACTGTTAAAAAAAAAATCACCACATAATTCCATTTTTTTTAAAGTATTCACTTTACTTTCAAAGAGCTTCCCCTAATTAACATTTGGTTTCAATCTTCTTGATAAGTTTATCTGTGTCAAAAAAAAAAAAAAGCCCGTATTTCTGAATGTGCCAAAGCACCCCTTTAACTTGGAATTAAAAGATGTGTTTGCTACCATACGACCCAGTAATCCCACTACTGGGCATATACCCTGAGAAAACCATAATTCAAAAAGGGTCATATACCACAGTGTTCATTGCAGCTCTATTTACAATAGCCAGGACATGGAAGCAACCTAAGTGTCCATCAACAGATGAATGGATAAAGAAGATGTGGCACATATATACAATGGAATATTACTCAGCCATAAAAAGAAACGAAATTGAGCTATTTGTAATGAGGTGGATAGACGTAGAGTCTGTCATACAGAGTGAAGTAAGTCAGAAAGAGAACGACAAATACCATATGCTAACACATATATATGGAATTTAAGAAAAAAAATGTCATGAAGAACCTAGGGGTAAGACAGGAATAAAGACACAGACCTACTGGAGAACTGACTTCAGGATATGGGGAGGGGGAAGGGTGAGCTATGCCAAAGCGAGAGAGTGGCGTGGACATATATACACTACCAAACGTAAGGTAGATAGCTAGTGGGAAGCAGCTGCATAGCACAGGGATATCAGCTCGGTGCTTTGTGACCGCCTGGAGGGGTGGGATAGGGACGGTGGGAGGGAGGGAGACACAAGGGGGAAGAGATATGGGAACATATGTATATGTATAACTGATTCACTTTGTTATAAAGCAGAAACTGACACACCATTGTAAAGCAATTATACCCCAATAAAGATGTTAAAAATAAAATAAAATAAAATAAAATTAGAAAAAAAGAAAAAAAAAGCTTCAACATCTTCCAAACCAATATAATTAACGTAAATTTTATTTACTTACTCAGACTGTTAAAAAAAAAAATCACCACATAATTCCATTTTTTTTTAAGTGTTCACTTTACTTTCAAAGAGCTTTCCCTAATTAACATTTGGTTTCAATCTTCTTGATAAGTTTATCTGTGTCAAAAAAAAAAAAAAAGCCTGTATTTCTGAATGTGCCAAAGCACCCCTTTAACTTGGAATTAAAAGATGTGTTTGCTACCATACAACCCAGCAATCCCACTACTGGGCATATACCCTGAGAAAACCATAATTCAAAAAGTCATATACCACAGTGTTCATTGCAGCTCTATTTACAATAGCCAGGACATGGAAGCAACCTAAGTGTCCATTGACAGATGAATGGATAAAGAAGATGTGGCACATATATACAATGGAATATTACTCAGCCATAGAAAGAAACAAAACTGAGTTATTCGTACTGAGGTGGATGGACCTAGAGTCTGTCACACACAGAGAAGTCAGAAAGAGAAAGACAAATACCATATGCTAACACATATATACGGAATCTAAAAAAAAAAAATGGTTCTGACGAACTTGGGGCTGGACAGGAATAAAGACAAAGATATAGAGAATGGACTTGAGGACACGGGGAGGCGGAAGGGTAAGCTGGAACGAAGTGAGAGAGTGGCATGGACATATATACACTACCAAATGTAAAACAGATAGCTAGTGGGAAGCAGCCGCATAGCACAGGGAGATCAGCTCTGTGCTTTGTGACCACCTAGAGGGGTGGGATAGGGAGGGTGGGAGGGAGATGCAAGAGGAAGGAGATATGGGGATATATGTATATGTATAGCTGATTCACTTTGTTATAAAGCAGAAACTAACACACCATGGTAAAGCAATTATACTCCAATAAAGATGTTAAAAAGAAAAAGATATGTTTGCTATACATGCTTATTTCAAGTTAAAGGAATATATACACATTCCAAACTTTTTAGGAATACCAGGCCTCATAATTAATCTGCTATACATAGATATTGATTAGTTTGTTACCAATGAACTCTAAGAACTAGTACTCTAAAATGCAAACAACATGGTTTTGGTTAAAAAAAAGACATGATTGACTTATTTTTCACACTAAAACATATCTGAAGGCAGATAAATCTGCCATTTTATCACGTAGGCATCTGTAATTACTGTTCTAAGACTCTGAGATCAGGAGAAATTTTTTAACATCTTTATTGGAGTATAATTGCTTTACAATGGTGTGTCAGTTTCTGCTTTATAACAAAGTGAATCAACTATACATATACATATATCCCCATATATCCTCGCTCTTGCATCTCCCTCCCACCCTCCCTATCCCACCCCTCTAGGTGGTCACAAAGCACCGAGCTGATCTCCCTGTGCTATGCGGCTGCTTCCCACTAGCTATCTGTTTTACATTTAGTAGTGTATATATGTCCAAGCCACTCTCTCACTTTGTCCCAACTTACCCTTCCCCCTCCCCGTGTCCTCAAGTCCATTCTCTACGTCTGTGTCTTTATTCCTGTCCTGCCCCTAGGTTCTTCAGAACCTTTTTTTTTTTTAGATTCCATATATATGTATCAGCATACGGTATTTGTTTTTCTCTTTCTGACTTACTTCACTGACAGATTCCAGGTGCATCCACCTCACTACAAATAACGCAATTTTGTTTCTTTTTATGGCTGAGTAATATTCCACCATATATATATATATGCCACATCTTATTTAGCCATTCATCTGTCGATGGACACTTAGGTTGCTTCCATGTCCTGGTTATTGTAAATAGACCTGCAATGAACATTGTGGTACACGACTCTTGTTGAATTATGGTTTTCTCAGGGTATATGCTCAGTAGTGGGATTGCTGGGTCATATGGTAACTCTATTTTTAGTTTTTTAAGGAACCTCCATACTGTTCTCCAAAATGGCTATATCAATTTACATTCCCACCAACAGTGCAAGAGGGCTCCCTTTGGGAGAAATTTTTTAAATCAGCATTTTCTATAATGAGAGAATTACTTTTATAATCTGAAAAACCCATTTTTTTTTTTTAAATCTTACCTATTTAAGAAAGGAATAAGTACAATGACATTAGCATCTCTATATTTTAGACCTTGGTTTCAAAATGGCTTAAAAATTATTAATGCTGGAAGGTTCTGGTTGATGAAATCAGTTACCTTTTATTTAGACAATTAGTGATAAAAAATCAACTGTTACTTGTAAAAAAAAAAACCACTATCAAAATTTTCATAAAAACTATCACCAGAAGATTTAACCAAATGCGATTTCAGAATCTCTCTGGAAATATTTTTTAAATAGTGGTTTAGAGTACTTAAGTATTTATCTGTTTAAGAATTTATCTGTTTAGGTAACATAGGTTAGATGTAAGTCCTTCCGGCCACTTATAATCATTTCCCCAACAGTGTGACCTTTTTTTAAGATATAAAGTGCACAAATTAATAAGAATGACTAATAAACTAATTACAAAAAAGCATTTAGTTTTTATATAACACAACCTACTGTTAGTTGTCATTTTAGAAAGACGATATGATGCCTCCTGAAACTCAAAGGGAAAACTGACTTTTAAATTCCTCAATATATACCATTCTAACATGTTACAAGTTTTACAGCCCTTTTCTCCAGAAAACTTCTCCTTTCTCCTACCAACTTCAGATTTAGGGGGAAAAAAATGAACCTCAGAAATAAGTACATAGAGATAATGGACATATATACACTACCAAATGTAAGGTAGATAGCTAGTGGGAAGCAGTTGCATAGCACAGGGAGATCAGCTCAGTGCTTTGTGACCGCCTGGAGGGGTGGGATAGGGACGGTGGGAGGGAGGGAGACGCAAGGGGGAAGAGATATGGGAACATATGTATATGTATAACTGATTCACTTTGTTATAAAGCAGAAACTGACACACCATTGTAAAGCAATTATACCCCAATAAAGATGTTAAAAATAAAAAAAAGATATATATACAAAAATAGTTTGTAAACATAAACATTTAGTATCCTCCAGGACTGAAAATGCCTTATTTGTTTCATTTCAGTATATGAATTACATGTCATAGGAAAGTGAAAATGCCACATGATACGTGTGTGAGATTTTTAAACTGGAGTTACATTTAAAAAATCATTTTCATTCTTGATACAAATATGATCTTCAAGAGAATACTTTCTGAAGAACCTAACTAATAAAGGAAATGATTATAACTAATGTTTTAAAAGCCCTTTATAATTCAAAAAGAATTTTACACGCATTATTTCATGTACCTCTCAGAACAATCTTGAGGTAGGAACTCCACTTTGCATACAACTAAACAGATTCAGAGAAGGTAGATCACTAATCTCTCCAAAGAGAGATAGCTGCTCACTGGAAGAACCAGGATTAGAACCCAGACCTTCTAAATCCACTACTGTTTGCACAAGTTCAACGCAAGACTTTAATATCCCACAGGAAGACTCTTTTCTAGGGTTAACAGAGAGAAGCTTACAAAAACACAGACCCCTACTGTTACAACAAATTTTTAAATACTGCTTTTCAAACACTAAAAATAATACCTAAACTATTACACAAACGGCAGGCAAAGAAAATTATCAGGTAATTGACTACAAATAACTTACCAGGTTTGTTTTTATTAAATAATTATCACAACAACAAGAAAAAGTCCTGTCTGGGTCTTTCGGCAATGATAACACATTCAAGAACTCAGGCACACTTGATAGCAACACAGGTGTTTTAAAAGAGTTTACAGAAAGATAAAGATGGGCTCCCTGTTTTTACTCTCTTCAAAGTAATGAGGGTTTCCAGTTACTTAACAATCCTTAAAATTTTTGCCCCAAACTTAAATGTAAAGCAAAAAATCTAAACTCCACATCCTTCATACTAAACCATAAAATTAATTTTCAGTAAGAAAACAAAACTGTAAGTTAGACAAAAGGCTGAAATTAAACATTGTTTTCATTTCTCCAGTGTGTTTCACAGAAACATACAATCAGAAGTATTCAATTGCCAAGACATTTACTAAAAGAGTCTGGCTTTCCCACCCCACCTCCCCCCAAAAATCTATTTCCTGAAATATACCTCATAAACCACTTCAACATTTTTTTGGAGTCAAGTTTAGGCCATACATTAACTACTACTTGTATTCATTCCAGGGCTACAATCATAGCTAACTAGCCTTTTAAAACAAAATCAGCTAAAAGCATTCGACCACAATGATGCAAAAATAAGCAGGAAAGAAAAGTATCATTTATTTTTGCACTCCTAGCAACCATGTTTCCTTTCTCATTACTACAACAGAAAAACCAATCAAAATATAACTCAAAGACGCTTGCTGAGATATTAAGGAGTTTAATAAACCTGGAATAAAGGAAAGTTAAGGGCATAAATACCAATAATTTACAACACATCTGCAGTGGTCCTTTTTTAAAAAAAAGTGAATGGTGGTTCCTAAAAAGCCTTACATTAGTAAGAATGCCAAAATTCTAAAATTTAACAGTGAAAATGCAACAAAAACACAGGCGGTGACTTTATATTCCCCCAGAGGAAGGTGCATTTTTAATCATTTTAATCATCTGTAGATATCACACAGTTGCTAGCTATGCGGTCAGTTCTCACTAGGGTGTAGGGAGACAGGCGATTTTGACGTCTGCAGTTTTGAAGCTCTTGGAAAAACAAACACCCTCCCCTTGAACACTGCAGCACCAAATTGACAAATACAGCCTATACAGCAAGCGTTTCACAGAAGGGGGCTCCCTTCCTGCCTTTGTTTTCTCCTGGAAATTTCATTTAAACTAAACAGCGACCCTTTAACCGACCGGGGGGTGGGGGGGGCGGTCTGCGAAGTACGTGCAGAGCCCGGGCGGCGGGCACGTGTCCGCCTCCCAGAAGCCGCTCCCGCCGCGGCCCGGCCCGCTTCCCCGCCGCGCAGGCCGGGACTCTCGCAGCACCCATTCAAGGCCGACCCCCGGGGGATGCTGGACCGGGGCGGCCGGAGGGCCGGGTCTGGGAAGACGGGCCGGGGGCCCCAAGGAGGCCAGGGGGCGGGGAAGGCGCAAACCTTCCTCACAGGATTTCAGTCAGGCCAGAAACTCGCCTCCAGACGCCCACCCCCAAAGGAAAATATAAACTCGGCCTTCTGGGGGACGAGGAGCCCCTCGCCGGCGAGCGCCCCGCGCGCCCCTCTAAGCCCGGAGGGGGTCCGGGAGGCGGTGGGCCCGCGCCGCCACGCTCTGGGCCCAGGCCTCCCCAGCCCGGGGCGTTGGGGCGGGCGCGGCTGGGCCTGCCGAGCTCCAAAGAGGCAGCGGACCCCTCCCCGACGGCTCGGACCTGACCTGGCCGCGGCCTCCACGCCCCCTCCCCCTCCCAACGAGCGGCTGCCTCCGAGAAGAGGCAGGGGCTGCGGGAGAGGTCGCAGTCGTCCCAAGCGCGTGAGCCGCGCCGCCGCTACTGACCCCTCAGGCCGCCGCCGCCGCTCGTCCACGTCCCTGGTCCGCCGGCCCCGACACAGCACCTCAGCCCCTGCAGCCGCCTCGAAGCGTCTCGGACCAGTTTCGCTCTGTTTTTGTTTTGTTCTACCCAGTAACACGGAGGCGACAGGTCAGCGTTTATTGGCCGAGGCGAAGAGCTCTTCTGGCCAATCGTGGCGGTAGAGCGGGAGTTGCGGAGGGAATAGGAGGGAAGTGAAACGTGGAAAGCTGGGCAAGGGCGCGGGAGGGCGCATGCGCGTCGGGCTCCGGGGCCTGGCTGGAGCGGGAGCAAGAGCGGGGAGGGAGGCTGGAGTGGGGGGAGGCTGGGAGGTGCGGCGGGATGGAAGTGTGGGAGAATCGGGCTGCGGACTAGGCTGAAGCCGCTCACCCATTCTCCTCACAGGCCGGTCAGAAACTCGGCGGAAGCAAAGGCTTTGGGCTTCCTGAGGGGCCCTGCCTCAATTTCCCGACACTCCTTAAGGGGATACCCTTAACCTCTACATTTCCTTCTCCCGCTGGCCCCTGCTCTCTCCTTAGCTCCTACTGTGTGCAAACCCCATGCTAAGAAGATTTGCGAATGTGCTCGGTCCTTTGAGGTTGAAATCACTCCCATTTCATAGATGAGGAAACAGACTCAAAAACTCTTTGAAGTCCCGTTGCTAAGTATGCCTAATCGGTTCCCTGGGGTTCAAACTCACACACGTATATAGAATCTAAAAAAAAAAAAAAATGGTTCTGAAGAACCTAGGGGCAGGACAGGAATAAAGACGCAGATGTAGAGAATGGACTTGAGGACACCGGGAGAGGGAAGGGTAAGCTGGGACGAAGTGAGAAAGTGGCATGGGCATATATACACTACCAAATGTAAAATAGATGGCTAGTGGGAAGCAGCCGCATCGCACAGGGAGATCAGCTCCGTGCTTTGTGACCACCTAGGGGGGTGGGATAGGGAGGGTGGGAGGGAGACGCAAGAGGGAGGAGATATGGTGATATATATATGCATATGGCTGATTCATTTTGTTGCGCAGGTGAAACTAGCACAACGTTGTTAAGCAATTATACTCCAATAAAGGTGTTAAAAAAAAAAAATCTCACACATTCCCGGCTCCAAGGTTGAGGTTTTCAACCATGGCTATAATTTCTTCATTGAACCTTTGGCCTCCCGTGGCTGTTCTCTGCATCTTTTCCTCCTGGCTGCCTTCTCTTTGGCTAGTCTTTTCCTCACATTCTCCCTAGTTTCCCTATTCCCTGAGATAATAACCAGAACCTTCTGCTATCTCTGTCCTCTCAGGAGAGGACTTAGCCAGTATCTCTGGCCAGATTTTCTGATTGTCTGATGTGCAACACCTGAATGGTCAATTAGTCTTTCTGGAACCGAAGTGAGCTCCTTCCCCTGGCTTACCCCTTTCTGCCAGTCATCCTGCCTGGGAATCATCTCTAATGCTATTATTTCCCTACACACACGCAACACACGCAACACACATACACACACACACAACAAAAATCTGTTGCTAGCTTCCCGTTGCCTGCTTGGAGCATCACCTCAGCCAGGCATTCAAAGCCCCATGGATGGGCTTCCCTGGTGGCGCAGTGGTTGAGAGTCCGCCTGCCGATGCAGGGGACACGGGTTCGTGACCCGGTCCGGGAAGATCCCACATGCTGCGGAGCGGCTGGGCCTGTGAGCCATGGCCGCTGAGGCTGTGCGTCCGGAGCCTGTGCTCCGCAACGGGAGAGGCCACAACAGTGAGAGGCCCGCATACCACAAAAAGAAAAAAAAAGCCCCGTGGTGTGACTTGAAGACTTTCTAGCCATATCTCTCCACACCCCTCCCAGTCCACACACACCCGGTGACTGCAACCCACTTGGACCACTCACTGTTCCATATGCTTCCCCACCACTTTGAAATGCCTCTCCTCTTAGCTCTGCTTGATGCAGTCCTATCCATGCCTCATGGGTCTCCCACACAGTCCTCCTTAAGCCTCTTACTTGATATGATCTGCCAGTCTCCTGATTCCTCACGGTATTGGCTTGTTGCACCTCTAGAGGCGCTGATCACATTCTACCTGACGTTTTATCTGAGTCCCTGTCTCTTCTCCTCCATTAGACTGTCACCTTGTTGACAGCAAGACCTGTGTCTTACTCATCTGTTATTGTTGTAGTGCTTAAGAAAATGTCTTGCACATTTATTGTACCAGTGCAATAAATACAACTTGATCCAGGTTCACAAAGGTTCTCAGCAGTTGATGCTAATCCTCATCTCCTGGCCAGGTGCCTCCTGGCATGGCCAGGTTCTGAATTAGCTTCATGAGTCACTTTTTAAAAGCAAAGCTTCCTGGTCAAATTCAATTTTGTTTTGTTGTTTTTTTCCATCACCTACAACTGTCTCCTTTCCCTTCTCTGTCAGAGCGCCACTATCCTCCACTGATCACTGACTTCTGGCTCCTTTTTTATCCATCCCGTTCTTTCTCCCCATTTTCCCTTTCTGACTCCTGCTAGATTCTTTCATTTACTCATTTAACACATAACCTATGGCACACACAGGCTGCAATGGGCAGGCACCCCAAGAACGATGAGATAACAAGAGTGGGATAAAATTACCCATTTTTAAAAGCATCTAAAACAACCGCTATCTTTAAGCAAATTACCCCCAAAAGGACCTATTATAAAGTAAAATGTTCACATTCTTTTTACCTATTATCTCAAAGACCACCCACGATGCCTGGCATCCCAGGACCCACCTTAGGGAATGCCCCTCTAGTTGGATGTGGTTGACCAGTTTGGACCAGGCAGTCAGGAAATGAGGTTCTAGTCCTAGCTCCCCTCACTAGCTACCGGAAAGAACTTCAGCCCCTCTCAGGACCTCTGTTTTTTCACTAGTAAAATTCAGAAATTGGCCTCTGTTAGTAGTTCCCAGGATGTTTTCCAAAGAACCTGAATTTTGTGGAACTTTAATGGATATCATTTTTTTAAACGGGGGAGAGATTGTTCCATAATTAAATTGACTTGAAAATAAATTGTTTAAACAAAGTTAAAACTGGTTTTCAGTTTTTTGTTTTGTTTTGTTGCCCCAAATCTTCTCAGTATCTTTAATAAGCTGATGTGCCTTGAGAATCTTGAGGGACCAGAGTAGGAAGCTCAGTAGTGTTTCCCCAACTGACTTAAACACAGAACCTAAGTAACAGAATCAGTGTTACTCAGAAACCACTTTGGAAAATACAGATGACAGCCTCTATCACCAACATTCCTGCCAGCTGTTTTGAACACTGGCCACCTGTTCTAAACATTTTAAAAGAATAAAAAAATCAAAAGAATAAGCTGAAAAATGGAAAAGTATCCAAGCGCCAAGAATTTTTGCCCACCAAATCAATCCACAAATATTTGTTGTGTGCCAATCCTGTGAAAAGCACGGAGCTGATCCACGTGTGTTCTTGGCAAAAGGCATTGTGTTCTACCTTAGGGTAGGTGATGCCTGAAGCACAGAGCTGCCCAGGCTTCTGGGCCACAACGTACCTTTTCATTTCACATTATAATTGCTCACAAACTGACTTTTCCATTTCCTAAAACCCTGTGCCTATGGGTTATGTTAATTTAGCTGTCGGATGAGAGAAAAGGAGAGAGCCCTTCCCCCTCTCCAGAATGATGGAATTACTACTTCCATTTCCCTTAAGAATGACCTACTCCAGGAGCTTAGGCCATGAAGGGCCACCGCTGTGGCCCAGGATGAGATAACTGTTCAGAGGTGGCAACAGAAGCTCTGTGCTGTGTGTTCAGATAGACATTATATACCTCGTCTTCCCCAGACCCCTCAGGTTTAAGCACTGTTGATACCTAGAGGTGCACAAAGAATGTTTAATTTGTTAGGGTGTATGGAGGCAAGGTGAGGGTAGAGGGTGGTTTCTAGTCTTTGCTTCTTGAGACAAGTTATTGACTATGTCCCTAGCTAGCTGTGTTGCTTTGGGTGTTTCACTTCCCCTCTGGGTTGATCAGATGTCTCTGATTTCTTGCACTGTGGAATTGGCCCTGCAGGGAGTCCTTAAAGAGCCATTTCACTTCTGACACCCCATGATTCTGGGCAAGGCACTGAGATGGCACCTCTGGGGTCCTGGTAGTGGGGGACAAGAGATGAGAGGGTTTGCTGCTGGTGGCAGGGGAGAATTCTACCAGGTGTGAACAGAGGGACTGTCACTCTCAACCCAGGGGCTTTCTCTGAATGCAAAACTCAGATAATATCACCTCCCTCCATCCCAAAGCCCGGTGTAGGGTTGGGAGTACTAATGAGTTAATGTGGGTAAGTTACTTAGAAATGCACAGATGCTAGGCAAAAGATAAGCACCTCAAATTACTGCTATTGCCTGTGGAACTCTCTAAGCCCTTTTCATTTGTTGGGCAAAACCCCATTTGAGAACATGAGTTTCTTAGCAACCACTGTTTATGCCCGTGAATGAGATCAAGAAGAGGCAAAAAAAAAAAAAAAAAAAAAAAAGGCCACCTCTCTCTGGGGACTGAGGGATGCCTTAGCCCACTTGCTTCCGAAGAACTTTCAGATGCTACCGTCACTTACAACAACTTTATTGCTTGAACTGATATCTCGCCTCCTATTCAGTCAAACCAAGGACTGAATTTTAGGAATTCCTTTAAGGCACTGAATTCTTCTTTAGCACAAATGGTAAAAGACATGAAGCATGCTCTGAAGAAAGAGAGCTGCATAAAGAATTCTAATAATGATGACAGTAGCTGACATTTGTGTCGTTTTAACACTTACTGAGCACTTTCACATATACTTTCACGCCCTCCCTGTGAAGTGGACAAGCAGATAGCACTCTCTCTGCTTTACAGGTGAGGAAAATGAGACTTGAGTAGATCACTGGTAACCATGGGACTTTTATACTAAAAGGAAATTTGGGGATCTCTAGTCCAAACCCTTCATTTTACAAATGGAGAAACAGAGACCCGGAGAAGTTAAGTGAGTTGCCCAGAGCGATACAGCTAGTTAGTAGCAGAGCCAGAGTGCATATGAGTTCCCAGTGTCTCAGCCTTGCACAGGCTAGGGAGCATGTTGACAGGAAGAGTCCAGACCTTCTGGCACTCAGGCCTGGCCTGGACTATCTCTGCCACTCAACTTTGAGTCTGTTGGATAAAAGTTAAATATATGAACATGGGTCCCCAGAGCCTCCTGCTATCAGATGAGCACATTTTAAGGAAGCGGGCTTACTGGAAGTGAGGAAGGAGGGGCCGTAGGGCCTGGGAGGCTTTGTATGTTCAGAAGCTGTTGATGGAGGCATTTTCAAGAGTCTCTTTCCTGAGTAAAGAGCATAGAGTAACGTGAAGCACAGCACAAAGAAGTAGATGCAATGTTTAAAAATAGTGTGTACCAAGAAAGGCGAATGAGGTTTTACTTCCCCAATTCGAGTTTTGAGGGCTTTTCTTCGTGCATTCGTCTTTGTGTTCTTCCCCCCACCAAATCACTCCTGCTACCTGAGGGTTTAGAAACAAGCAAAATTAGGGTTGAGAAGCTCCACCAGATCATCTTTTCCCAAAGAGTCCATAAATTATGACACATCTCCTGCACCTGGCCTGAGTTGTAAGCCTGTGAAAACTCCAGCTCCTCAGAACTGTGCAATCAGGGGACCATTCAGCCCAGTGCTTCCAGCGCTTGCTAAAACTGCCACATCCTGCATTGAATTCATTGTGTTGGGTCTGAGTAGAGAAGAACTTCTCCAGTTGTGTCTCTGGGGCTTTTTCTTTTTCTCTTTTGCATTCTTCTGGAACCCTGGGTCCTCAGCTAGGCTTCACACTTCTCAGAGTTCCTTCCCTCTTCTCCAGTGAGCCCTGAGTGCACATAAACTGCCATTACGCCCTCGTCCAGTCTGCATCCGAACAGTGCCCGCTTGCCTCCCAAACGAGGCAGCAGAGCCCAAGGAGCCTGGTGTGAAATGATGTGGACCTTTTTTTTTTTTTTTTTTTTGTGGTACGCGGGCCTCTCACTGTTGTGGCCTCTCCCGTTGCGGAGCACAGGCTCCGGACGCACAGGCTCAGCGGCCATGGCTCACGGGCCCAGCCGCTCCACGGGATGTGGGATCTTCCCGGACCGGGGCACGAACCCGTGTCCCCTGCATCGGCAGGCGGACTCTCAACCACTGCGCCACCAGGGAAGCCCTGACGTGGACTTTTTACCCTGGGAAATAAGAGTGAGTGGTCATGGGTGGTGATTAAGAGAGGCTGATCTACAAAGAAACACAACCAGGGAAGGCTGGAGGGGGTGGAGAGTGGGCTTAAGAGGTCACTGCTGGACAGAGGGAGACACACAAAGAAAAGGAAGTTAATGAAGGGAACGAATCAAACCTCTATTTATTTTGGGAAAAAAAAGAAAGAAAGTAGTGGAAAGTAAGAAAAGAAAAGGGCTAAGCCAAGACATATATTTCTTTTTATTATGAAATGTTTATAATAAAATGAAGTTAGCCCCATGTAAGGTCAGAGACAGAAGAAGATCCTGGGAGATGGCCTAGTGAGACCAACTTGCTCAGAATACAGATGAAAACACTGAGGCCCAGAAAGCGGAAGAGGTCTGGCTCCAGGCGAGGTACAGACAGCCACAGCACCCCTCCTTGCTATGTTCAGCTTTCCTCTCTCAGTATGGTTCTCTGCAGCGTCTTGGCCTTCAGTCCTCACTCTTCCTCCTTTCTTCCCTTCCTCCCTTCCTCCCTCCTTCTTTCCTCCCTTCCTTCTTTCCTTTCTCCTTTCCTTCTTTTCTCTTCTCTCTCTTTCCTTCTTCCTTTCTTTCTTTCTTCCTCCTTCCCTCCGTCTTTCTTTCCCCCTTCCTTTCTCCCTTCCTCCCTCTTTTTCTTTCTTTCTTCTTTCTTTCTTTCTTTCCTTCCTTTCCTTTCCTTTCCTCTCCTCTCCTCTCCATAAAGGGCAGCTTCCACAAAGAAAAACCAGGACTGACATTTTAAGCAGCCTCAGGAAATCCCCGAACTCTACACTTAACACAGTGTGATTGGCAGCCCTCCAGCACAACTGACAAAGCCAGCATCTCAATAGGAACTAGCAGGCGACAAAGTACAAGAACCAAGAATTCAAAAGAAAGAAAAAAAAATAACTCCTGAGGGGGCCACTTAAAATCTTACCACCATTTCTTGTGTTGTGTATGTGTATGTGCACGTGTGTGCGTGTTTTGTTTTTAGAAAGCTCTCTTTGAGGTCAGTGAATCTAGGTCAGTGATTTATTGATGAGCTTCAAAGGGTACAAGAACCTTTTAAAATTTTATGCAAATTTTATTAGGAATATGTATTTTCTGGTCCAAGGAGTCTGTAACTTCTATTAATAAGACCCCCAAAAGAGTCATATCCCAGAAAAGATCAAGAACTTCTGGAATACAGCATGCTATTATGTTGAGGCTCATCTTCAGAGTGAATTTTCCACCAAGAAATGCCACTGGCTTCTCCTTGGTACGTCAAACCAGGTGCAGAATCAAAATACCTTCAAAATAACCACAACAAGGAAACAAATCAAAATCAAATTGGTTGTGGAGATAGCAGTGGTCCTAAAAAGAGCTGGAATGACATTTTGGGACAGCCTAATACACACTCCAGTCAGGTATGACAGCTACCTTCTATTTTGTTGACTTCCATGGGTCAGTTATATAAACTGAACCTACCATGTATCTTTAACAAAGGATATAGCTCCGATATCCACAAATTTATCTTTTAAAAACTCTTGAACTTACTTAAGAGAGAAGACAGTATATGTTGTCTCTCAAAATATGCTCCACAGATGTTCCAGCACAAAAGCTAGGATGAAGTAACTTGGAGAAAACTCCTGAGTGTCTCCCCTGTTGTGGGATCACAATAAACAATGGTATTTTAAAGGTTCTGAGAAATCCTAGCATAAGTAAACTCATTCAATTTTCTTTAACCCAATGTTTGCTGACCTTGCTTGACCATGGCATTCTTTTTTACATAATGTCTATTCAAATCTTATGAAATACACACTGGAAAGCAATGATACAGTAGAATGGGACCTGAGCTAGAAGGCAAGAGGCCTGGATTACAATCCTAGTTCTGCTACTCATTGGATGTGTGACTTTAGGCCATTTGACTGCCCTAAAGGTGCAGAACTTAAAACGTCTCCCAGATTCTTTCTGGGGCTGTGATCTGTACAATATGACGTCTTGGATTCTGCTTATAGCCATTTTCTATGATTATGCATATTTTCATCCAGGAGACTGTACAGTAGTACCTGCTATCCTGATAAGCCACTGTCTCATAAGAATCCTTCAAAGAGAGAAAGTAAATATCTAAGCACTAGACAGGATGAAACCACACTGCAGAGTGGGGGAGGCTTTATCACTGTGATGAGTGCATGTGAGAAGCTCAAAGCCATAGACCTTAGTAAACAAAAAGGCTGCTGACAGGAGGCCGTGTACATTTGATGGGGCTGGTTTTTTTGAAACTGCACAACCTCTTTGAAGCCAGCAAGGTTTTACCAAGCATGACCTTAAAAGCGAATGCCTCTTTTCAAAGGACTAAATGTATTCCCACTGGCGTTATTATCCTCTGGGAGAATCCCCTATCTCAGAGAAAAGGAGTGCTGACTCTAGCTCACTTTCAAACGTGTTTGAGTCTGTAACAGCCTGACGGCAAGCTTTCCCAGGGACTACTAGAGGCCTGGGAACACTAAGTACCCCCTGTGAAGGTCCTGGGCTCTTGCACAATCAGTGAATTAGCTCAGGGTGACGCACTAAGACTACATACGCTTTTCTGCATCCGAGGCAAAGGAAGCTCTATAAAAATTTTGCAGGCATAACATAGGGAAGATGTCATAAAAAGCAGGGGCCCTGGGCTGCAGGGAACAGGGCCAGAGATAAGCTGGGACGTGTTCCACAGAAGGGCTTTCCCCAGCCACCACTGTGGCAGTGTATGTGTCCTTGTATCCAGGAGGGGCCACATGTCCACGCAGGCTATGCTGTGTGGCAGCTTCTTGCCACGTATAGGGACTCTTTCAAAAATAAATCTTTCTCAGGAGCCCGCAAGTCACAACTACTGAGCCCACTCACCACAACTACTGAAGACCCCGTGCCTAGAGCCCCTGCTCCGCGACAAGAGAAGCCACCGCAATGAGAAGCCCGTGCACCACAATGAAGAGTAGCCCCCGCTCGCCACAACTAGAGAAAAGCCCGTGCGCAGCAACGATGACCCAACACAGCCAAAGAAATAAAATAAATTAAAAAAAAAAAACAGGGAAGATCTCTATACACTTCAATGGAAGATTCTCTAAGACTGCATTAGGTAAATATTAGTGTTAATATATGACAATTTCTGTTACAAGAAAGAGGGAGAAATATGAATATTTGACTTCTTTATATTTACATAAAGAAAGGATATACAAGAAAAGAATATAACTGTTTACATCTATAAGGGCTAAGGGGAGATGAGGTATACAGGGTCCAGGATGGAGGCAAGATTTCTCAGCATATACTTGCTTATATTCCTATCATTTCTGGACGTATTAAAAAGTATAACAGGGCTTCCCTGGTGGCGCAGTGGTTGAGAGTCCACCTGCTGATGCAGGGGACGCGGGTTCGTGCCCCGGTCCGGGAAGATCCCACATGCCGCAGAGCGGCTAGGCCCGTGAGCCATGGCCGCTGAGCCTGCGCGTCCGGAGCCTGTGCTCCACAACGGGAGAGACCACAACAGTGAGAGGCCCACGTACCACCAAAAAAAAAAAAGTATAACAGCCTAGGTTCTGGAATCAGCAGAACTGGGTTCGATTCTGGATCTTGTGTTTCCTAGTTTTGAGCAAGTTATCTCATCTTCCCTGACCCTCAGTTTCCTCACCTGTAAAATCACCTGGATCATACGTTACCTATTGCATTAGGGCTGTTGTTCAAAAATAATGTTTGTAAAGTACTCAGCAGGATGCCTGACATATTGTAAGTACCTAATTAATAATAATACTTTGATTGATGTTGATATTATTTTTACTTATTGAATTCTGACTGATCCTTCAGACTCGGGTAAAATGTGAGAAGTTTTGTCCGGGCCAGGCCGAGTGAAGCGTTTCTTTCTCCATCCCGCCCACGATAGGCCTGTCGGGTCTTATGCTGTTCTCCCAGGCTCAGCTTTTTGTTTTCACACTGGCTCCCCAATAGACTATGGGCTCCTGAGGGGCTAAAACCCTGCTCCTCCATCAGGCACAGCGTAGGGGATCGTCAATAAATGTCTGGCGAAAGAATAAAGGAACTAATACAATCTTGATTTTCTGTACAAGAGCCCGTCTGAGGCTGTCAGTGGGAGTTTCACTTCCTGGTTTGGCCCAGCAGATGCCTGCCTGTCACTCGCTGGGTCTGCAGGGAGTTGCCAGGAGAATAAACTGCAAGAAGCCGCCTTCAATGCTCGTAGCTAAAGCCTGGCTTTGCTGAGAACATTCCAAGGAGGGGAACTGTGGCAATGTGTAGGGGCCTCCAGGAACGGCAGGAAGCCAGAGCTCTCCTGGGAGGCCAGGCACGCTGGATCTGGGCAGAACGTGCAGAAGAACACTCCAGCTGTCCCAGGAACACGCTGACCTGATGGGCTGGGGCAGGGTTGATGTTTCTGTCTCAGCGCAGGGGCCGGGCCCAGCCCCTGAGCTATTCCTGCTCTCACTGAGCCTGCTTCACTGGGGAGAGCACAATTCAGAGGAACAGCTGACAAAAATAAAACCAGAGTGCTGAAGTGCTGCTCAGGAAGTTGCAGGTCTGGGAGCCAGAGCAGAGCACAGGTACTCGGGTGACACACCACAAGAAAGCTGCCTGAGGGTCAGAGCGTACAACACCTTCACTTGATGTGCATCTGGGTGTTTCTTCTTTTCAAGAGTCAAGTCAACAACACCTACTGTTGTCAGGCAGATCGGGGTCTAGGGCTGGCCTCTGCCACCTACCAGATGGCTGAGCTTAGACAAGTGGCCTCTCTGAGCCTTATTTTCCAGAGCCTTTGGGAGACTTAAGCCAAAAACATATACTAAAGGATTAAGCATTTACATAATAAATATGTTTCCTTCCTTCACTATAGAGCACTATTGAAGGTGAAAGACAAGGTCTCCAGTAAGAAGATGAAATCTTATTCTAGAGATAATACACACACTACGCACAACATACACATACACCACATACATACACACCACACACACACACATATACACCACACACACCTATACACACCATGTACATATACTATACACATACACACCACACACACCTATACACACCGTGTACATATACTATACACATACACACCACACACACATATACACACCGTGTACATATACTATACACATACACACCATACACACACACACCACACACACCTATACAAACCGTGTACACATACAACAAACATATACATCATACACCACACACATACTCCTGCTAAGTTTAAAACATTCATGAATCAACAACTCCAAATTTCACAGCTCTTCCATTGGCTGCTCCCTAAATGGAAACAGGTCGTCTTTCTGCCCAGCTGTTTCTGGGGCAGAGTTCCTCTAAATGTGGGTCTACTCATGGTGATTTTGTTTCCTTTTCTCGGTCAACAGTCATGCGACACCACTAACCCAGGTGTTCTCCATAGCTCTGTCTTTTTATTAGTTTATAAACCTGGGAACTGAGGGAATGCTTCCAAAAATTCCTAGACCCCACCATTTATTGAGTGACTACTGTGTGCGTGGGTGTATTCATGGCGTCTGATCCTCAACACAGCCAGCGAAACACTTCTGTTATCCCCTTACACACCAGATAAGAAAACTGAGGCTCAGAAAGATTTTTTAAATTGCCCAAGTCCTTCCAAGCAGTAAGGGGCAGGATTTGAACCTGAGGACCTATAAGCCTGAGCTGCTTCCACTGCCCACTGCAGCCTGGCAACACAAAACCCAGTTGGAGCCCTTGAGGAGTTCCTACTCCACGGCCCTGATACCACCCAGGCTGTTTCCCTCCCAAGTTTCTAACTTGGGTCCCTCTTGGCCCAAGCGCTCTCTTCTCCTCTCTGCCCTCCTCCCTCTAGGAGCAGCAGGCTTTGCCTTCTTGGCGCAGTGCCCTGGGGGCCTCTACTTCCCTTGCCCCCTTCATCATGGCCAAGGCAAACTTCTCATTGGAAAACACTGTGCCCTCCGGCCAAAGGTTCTGTGTGATGTTCTAATACCTGCCTGATGGGTTTTCTGTGAAAAGACTCATCTGGGGTGGCTGGGCTGCCAGGTCTGGGACAGGCAGAGTTCATAAACAGCTTCTCCAGCCACAAAGCTCAGACGAGACTGGAGCCAGGTGCTGCCTGCCTCAGTGCCTAAACCCTCCCTGGCCTTGGTCAGCCAGAGCCCCCTTCCGGGAAACCAGCAGGACAGCTGGGTGTACAGGGGCTGAGGCAGGGGGCCCTTTCACAACAGAAAATAGGTTTTGGGCTCAGGCAGACCCAGGTGTCAATCCCAGCTCTACCAACTTCTACCTGTCTGACTTTGGGAAAGTGGCTTCTGCTGGCTGAACCTCAGCTCTCTCAGCTATAAAGGAAACAAATAATATCCACTGCCCCTAGCCCTATGCTTGGGTCTCAGTCTCCCCGTCTCTAAAATGCAAGGGAAGGGTTGGGCCACATGACCTTGAGGTTTCTGTGTAAAATGCGCTCCATCAGGCTGGGTTGAACGTGTCCTTTCTGCTCATGGGACAGTGGAGAATTTGATGTCTTGCTGTGTCTCTCAAGGTGAACTCAGCCCTGGGGGAGAGTTTTCAGTTAAATTCAACAGTTCTTACTGAGCACCCCACAGCAATCTGTACCGTTTTAAGGACTCAGGGTACAAAGATAAGCGTAGGCCCTACCCTTCAGGAGCTCATAGACTAGACCAGTAGGAGTGATAAGACCCATAAAAACAAGTATAATATGCAGTGCAAAGTGATAAGTGTACTAGGAGGGGTACAGATAAAAGACTATGAAGGCTGAGGGCAGAAAGAAGGTGATTCTAGGCTGGGAGGGAGATAAAGCTGTGGCTAGTCCAAGAAGGGTCTTGAATGGTAGTTTGGACTTTAGGGGGCCAGACTGTTGGAAGCTGTTAGAGGCTGTTGACTAGGGCAGGGGGCAGATCAGAGCCATGGCGACCGGAGAGTTTTATTAGTCCTCTACCACCTGGAAAAACCAGACTGTGGAATTCCTAAAAGAGAAAGGCTCAGCTTCCACCATTTTTACAAGGGCTTTATTTCCTGAATACAGTAGTTCAGGATTTGCATAAAATGTGCAGGGGTTAAAAGCTGCCCTTTGTCCCTGGTCTTGAATGTTCCACAGCCCGATGCCCACTCTCTCCTCTGTGCCCTCTTACCCAGCCACCTCCCTGCATGAAAGACGTGAGAATGAGGCATATGGGGCAGGAGGCCGGCACCCAGCTCAGGGAAACGGTCCTGGCTCAACAGACAAAGTGTCCTGGGACCTCTGCCGCCCTGCCCGTTTGCCTGGGCTCAGCTTACAGCCTTCTGGGAAGGAGTTAGCCTGTTGAAGAAAGGATGTGTCACTGAGCTGCAACTGGCTTACGTTGCCTGAGAAGTGTGTGTGCGTGTGTTCAGAACTACGTGTTTTGCAGTTGATATCAATCTGGGTCAGAACTGTGCAGCCCTCAGCACATTGCTATCTAGAGACGATAAGCTGGAACTATACCCTCTAGGACCGAGCAGTGATCAACAAGCCCTTAAGATGTAAACACAACTGTTCGCCAGGCTCTCATTTCTAATGATGAAGGGGCCTGCTTCGTTAGCAAAAGGGATCCAGATGGAACCTAGGTTTGGTGAAGCCTCCCAGGGAGGCAAGGGTCTACAGCTGGCCCACTCTTCTGGTGGGAAACACAGAAGAGGCGATGCTGAATTCTGCAGTGATGAATCCTGCCACTTGCTTCATCAAAGAAAGCACGTCCAGGGCTGGGCCCGACACCCATGGGGCTGAGGAAGACCCCCAGGCTTTAGTGCTTGTTCTGCCTCTCAGCTACCACTGTGACCTTGACCAAGTCACCTTGTCTCAGTGGCATTTTGTTTCCTCATCTGTAAAGTGGGACTAATGCTTTCATCAATGTGAAAACCAGGAAGAACATCCCAAAGGCTCCTGAGTAATCAAAACAAATTAAGAAATGAATCCACCTGTCCGTCTATCTCGTTCTTTGCTCAGAGAAAACTTGCCTTTGCCCCTCTCTCGGAGCCTATGTTTTTTTAGTTCACATATGATGAGAATATGCTTGGTTTTCTTGCTTCCTGGCTGACCACAGTTGACAAACAATTGATTAGCAGGGAGCTGGTCTGCTAGAGATAGGCATACGGGTGACTGACAGACACAAAAGGCAACCAAAAGAGCAAGAGAAAGGCAACCAAAAGGAAAGAGAAAAAACAAATTGTTGGGCAGAAACAAGATCTTTGAAAGCAACACAAGCCATGTAGTACTCGAGTGAATACGGTTACACATGTCAATAGCTCCAAAGGCCATCACACCTAGAAGCCTAGTGTGATAATTGACCCTTCAAGGACTTTCCAAGGACATTTCAAATGACCGCACTCTATTTCTACTGTTTAGCAAGGCAGGGCTTTACAGAATATTATTTTAGAAGGATTTCCTTGCAAGTGTTTCAAATAAATAATGTTTGGGTGCTTAAAGGGGAAATTCTCCAATATCCTGAACCATCAGACATCGGGAAAGACATACATATTCCACGAGTGCTCTGGAGGGCACAGTCATACATGTTCTCTGCACACTAGTGTTTGGCCCAAGGATCAAAAATCAAATAATGGGAATGGAGAAACTATTGAAAAGGTATCAGACACTATCCAGAGTGACCATTGGGATAGTGAGGGGCAGTCCCTTGGTTTTGAATTGTTCTTGAAGACTGTCTAGGAATGATCCTAACAGGCATGCTGGTTGAAGAGTTGGCCTGGAATGTTCATTTGTTTTGCCTTGGCTACTGTTTAGAGTGTGGACTCTTCCCAGGGTATGTGGCAAGCCCACTGTGGGAGGAGGGAGGGAGGGAGGAACCAGGAAATACAGTTTCTGTCCAGAAGAAACATCTTTTTCAACGAGCCAAGCCATGGTCTTCACATCTGTGTGGACACTGTGGGCTTGTACAGAAATTTAACCGATGGAGCTGCACCTTCTGCTGCTGGTCAGGCCCCGTGCTAGGTGCGTGGGAGGGGCACCCAAGAAACATGGGGCTGCCCTCAAGAAGCTTATAGACTTGTTGCTTTTCAAGGATGGGGCCTAGGTCAATGGGAGATATTAGGTTAACTGCACTCTTCCTGATACTTCTTTCTTTAAATACACTTCAGTGCACAGATAATAGTTGTTTATGTAGCAAAACAAGAAAATACAGATGAGAAGAGAGAAAAATTAAAAGCATCTTCAATCCCATCACACAGAAATAACCAATATTAACGTTTGTATTAATAACCAGCATTAACAAGCTATAGAATTGTTCATATGAATGAGTGCATGAATAGGATCACACTGCACACGGGTCTTTTTTACTTAAAAAACTATGGGTCCCTTCATGCATTCAGAGAGTTGAGAGAAGAAAATCTCAGAAACATAGCATCTATGCTGGAAACATAAATTCCTCATCTACTCCAGATAGAAATTCCTGTAATATTAAAGATATGAATGTAGGGGTTTCCCTGGCGGCGCAGTGGTTGAGAGTCTGCCTGCCGATGCAGGGGACACGGGTTCGTGCCCCGGTCCAGGAAGATCCCACATGCCGCAGAGCGGCTGGGCCCGTGAGCCGTGGCCGCTGAGCCTGCGCGTCCGGAGCCTGTGCTCCGCAACGGGAGAGGCCACAACAGTGAGAGGCCCGCGTACCACAAAAAAAAAAAAAAAAAAGAATATAAATAAGTGAAGCCATAAAAGCATTACAAGAAAAGAGAGTAGACCAATTATGTAATATGAGGATGGAGAAGACTTCTTAAGCAAGACAGGAAACCCAGAAGCCAGAAAGAAAAAAAAGACAGGTTTGAATACTGAAACATTTAAACATTTAAAACTCTTACATAGGAGGCAGCATAGATAAAGTTTAAAAGCAAGTAGCAGACTTGGGTAAAATATTTGCAGCGTTTAACAGACAGAGGATTAATATCCCTAATGTCAAACAAAGACTTCTGGCACCTCAGTACCTGCTCCAGGTGGCCCACCGCCACCCACAGGTGCTTCAAAATATAGTTGTTTTAGATGTAGAGAACGAACGTATGGACACCAAGGGGGGAAAGTGTGGTGGGGGAGTGGTGGTGTGATGAATCGGGAGATTGGGATTGACATGTAGACACTAATATGTATAAAATGGATAACTAATAAGAACCTGCTGTATAAAAAATAAAAATTTTTAAAACATTTTAAAACACAAAATATAGTGTTTTTTCTTCCTACCAACAGATGTCCATGGTTAATGTACAAAGAGTGCCTACAGCTAAGAACAACTCAAACATTCAAACAGAAAAATGGGCAAGGAACATAAACAGAGAATTCACAGAAGAAAGGCAGGTGGCCAATAAACATTAAAAGAGGTTCAACCTCACTGCTGTGGAAAAAATGCGAAAATTTTCCGATTATTAGAACCCAGTTCTTGCAAGGGTATGTAGAAGTGAGTACTCTCGTCCACCTCGAGTGCAAGTGTAAATCGGCACAACTTCAGGAGGAAGGTGATTCGGCGGCATCTAAGGCGAGCACTTTCAACGTGCGTACTTGTGGACCCAGCAAGGACCCCGCAGCCGGAAGAAAAGAGAAATTCTGGACCTAAAGGAAGGAGTGAGTCTGTGAATTGCTCAGCCTCCCAAGAGGACAACCCCTGTGTCCTCGCTGTGCTCAGGAGCCCTGAGCCCACGGAGTCTAAGGCTTGCCACCCTAGCCACGCTCTGCGGAGAACATAAAAGAGCTCTCAGCACAGGCAGCCGTGCTCCAGACGCGGCTCACCTCCTTTTCATCCTCTGGTGCTGCTTTTGGCTAAACTCTCTGGCCTCTTGCCTGAACCAATAGGACAGAGCAACCCTATCCTGGTTGACGTTCCTGGACTTGGCTTCTCTCCTGCTGGCCTCATGGTACTCACCTGATCCTACCTTCCTCACACACCCTTCTGGAACTTCTCAGAGCGCTTCTGGGCAGCCATGCCCTGGCCAAGGTGACCCACTGTCAAGCTGACACATTTAAAACTCCAGAGTTGTTCGTTGTCATTTTGACTTATCCTATAGACCGGCACACACAGGCTGGTGAATTTCCAATGACCTGACCCTGGATTGTCAGTTCCCTGATGGCAGGAACCAAGACGACTTTGAACACCAATTCTATACACTCAGGACCTAGTAGCTACAGGGTCCCCATGAGAACTTGTTGATTGAATGAAAACTGGATGAATCAACTTAAATTCCCTTCTCCCCACCACGTGTGGCAGTTTAAGTCAGCCCAACACAGCAGATAATCCGCTTAAGCAGGGGTCAGAAAACATTTTCTGCAAAGGGTCAGAGAGTAAATAGTTTAGGCTTTGTAGGCAAGAGGCAAAATCAGGACTATTATGTATCTCTTAAAAAGCAAAAGAGAAAACAAATTTCTATGATATTTTTAATGATGGAGTTCAAAATATAATAATGATAATAGAGTACAGTATTTTTTTTAATAATACAGGTCTCCCGATGAGAAGTATAACATTCTTTTTTGAGGAGTAACATTTCACTTAACTGGAGTTCAAAGTCAGTGCCTCTGTCTTCAAAAGCTATTGCAAATATTCATCTGTTAATGCTGATGTGTAATGAGATTTGATGTATTTCATTTTGAAAGTTGAATTTCATATAATTTTCACGTGTCATAAAATATTACTCTTTTCGCTTTGTTTTCAATGAAGCTCAGCTCACAGGCAGTACAAAAAGAGGCAGTGGGGTGGGTTCGGCTTCAGGTTGTAGTTTATTAACTCTTGCACTTGAGAGTAAAACCGAGGAGAATATTTTCATTCTCGCTCTTACCTCAGCCCCCAAATCCTACATTTCCTAGACCTTGGGGTTTCTGAGACACTTTCACGCCTTTCCTTCTCAAGGAACACACAGGCTGAGCCTGGCAACTCCCCAGAAGGGGTTCTGGGAGTTTCGTTATTGCCCAAGGGCCCCAGAAGCACAGAGTGAAGTCAGAGAGGCTGCATGCCCTTCCTTCTCCAAGGCTGGCGTTAGCTTGTTGCCAACCACACAAAAAACCACTGGGAAGGGCCTGCTTGTGCTTCTTCTCCAGCCCAAACCACAGAGAGAAGGGAGGCCTCAGAGTGGCTGGATTAATGGGAAACAGTTGTGCTTGCCCAGCCCCGTGCACAGAGGGAACAAATCTAAATGCCTAAAATCTCACTGCATCCTGAAAAACGTATCATTTGGAAAAGATGACTGACCGCAGAACAGAATTCAATGCGAGCGAAACAAAATAAATAATGCACTAAAAGGACCTCACTTTTTGTCCATAGAGAGTACCAAGGAGATCAGGCACTTGTGAAAGCATGTCATTCATTGACTCATTGATTTATTCAACAAATAATTTTCTAGGGTCTACTATGTGCCCGGCACTGTATTAGGCCCTGGCATACTGCAGAAAATAAGACTTCCCATAGTTTCTGCTCTCATGGAATTTACAGTATTGTTCAATGGCATTTGCTAAAGTCCAGTATTGCATGGCATATTACTAAGTATCCTCTGAATTACAGTGATTGCATGGTAAAATAGTTGGGGAAAGAAAGGATTAAGTCAAGTCAACCAGGTGACCTTACTGTAAGACCTCAGAACCTTTAGTATGCAGATTTCCACTGAGAATCTCCAAGAGAGGGATATATAAAATGCAGCCTTCCCAATCTTATTCAACTATGGCATCCTTTTTGTGAGTTGCATATTGTGGCATCAGAGTCAAATGGAACATAGTTTGAAAAGCTATGGCTCTTAGGACCGCTGGGTATGACCATGTAGGGTGTGCACTGAACAGCTTCAGTGGGACCACTCACATAGACTACCAATCCATGGTGCCCTGGAGTTTTATGACAGTGGACCTGATCTCTGTAACCACAGGGCAAAGCATGGGTAACAGAGGGTTCATATGGCTATCACTCAGCTACCTGCCACTTGGCTCTTTCTCACAAAACAGGCCAAGCACAGTACTCAGGAGCTGGGAAAACTGACCTAGCTGCAGAGATAGCCTTAGGGAAGGTCGAAGCACAACATTCATGTGAGTCTCTGGGTAAAAAGCAACCAGCAGAATGAATTGTTTTAAAAAAGGACCACACCAAGGTACAATACGGTGATGTGTAAAACTCTGAGGATATAAAGAAGATCCCAAAAACTTCCAGAGGGGAAAGAAAAATCAGGTCACAAAGAAACAATTATAAGAATGGTATGGGAGTTCTCAAAAGCAACACTGGAAACTAGAAGACAATGCAGCAATGTTTTTAGTATTGCAAATGAAAATGATTTTCCACCCAGAAATCTCTACCTGGCCAGGCTCCAAATCAATTTTGAGAGTAGAATAAAGACATTTCAAGAGCTGAAAAACCTCAAAACTATTACTTCCCATGCTTTTCAGGAATTATTTGAATATATGCTCTACTGAAAACAAAAGTAAATAAAGAAAGAGAAAGGTATGGGCTCCAGGAAGTAAGAGATACAACACAGGAGAGATGCAAAGGGCATCTAGGATGATGGCAGTGACCGTCTAAGGACAACAACTTCATGGTAAGTCTGGAGGATAACTGGCTCCTACTGAAACTGGGTGACAGACAGAAGTGGGGAAAGAGTCCTACAGAGAAGATCCAGGCAAAAAAAAAAAAAAGAGAGAAAAAGAAAAGAAAAGAAAGGAACCAAAAGATTACTGACCCTGTGGATAATTCTATTTACAGAACTGGGTTCAAAGGACACTAACGACGACAACAACAACAAAAAGAGGTAATTATTAACCAAGAAAAAAAAAGTGTAAGAAAGACAGTGTGATCACAGCTTTCTACTTGGCTCGGGAGTGATTCATATCTATTTAGCTATAATAATAAAAACACAAATATCAATTTAGAATGGGAGGGAGGGAGGTTGGGAAGGGGTAGTGTAAGCAAGCTAAAATTCTCCTCTACCATACCAAGAAGTCAGTAGAGAATGTCTAAAACTCATTCAGCAAGAGCGAATGCATTGTATGCATATTATTTAGAAACATGGAGGACTTCCCTAGTGGTGCAGCAGTTAAGAATCTGACTGCCAATGCAGGGGACACAGGTTCAAGTCCTGGTCTGGGAAGATCCCACATTCCGTGGAGCAACTAAGCCCGTGTACCACAACTACTGAGCCTGTGCTCTACAGCCCACGAGCCACAACTACTGAGCCCCCATGCAGAAAACTACTGAAGCCCGCACACCTAGAGCCCATGCTCCGCAACAAGAGAAGCCACCACAAGGAGATGCCTGTGCACCGCAATGAAGAGTAGCCCCCACTCGCCACAACTAGAGAAAGCCCGTGTGCAGCAACAGAGACCCAATGCAGCAAGAAAGAAGGAAGGAAGGAAAGAAAGAAAGAAAGAGAGAGAGAGAGAAAGAAGGAGGAAAATAGAATAGCTGAAACAGTGGGGAGTGGTTAGAAGCTGGTTGTAGGTTGTGGATGGCTAAGCAGGCAACACAGGGAACTGCCATTTCTTTAATAAGTCTTTTAGTGCAATTTGATTTTTTTGTGTTAAGTGTATACATTACTTCGGTTTTTTAAAATGCAGTTGGTAGGCTGTTAACCAGGTCGTCACTGGCTAAGCAGCTTATACTATTTGTCAGTTTCAAAGCTTGCCTAATTAAAGTTCATGGATTAATAAAATGACAAATCACTGCACATTCTGGACCTTTGGGACTTCCAGGGAAGAGTACAAACTCTGGATGTCAAACCTGAGAATAATAAGCGTTTATTGCCTCAGTAATACCCACGGACCAGAAGTATGGGTATCACCTAGGAACTTGTTAAAAATGAACAACCTCAGGTACCATCCCAGACCTATCGCATTTTAAAAGATCCCTAAGTGATTCATATGCACATTAGAGTTTGTACTGGGATGAGGATGGTGTCAGGGCAAATGGAGTGGAGGGCAAGTATACAGGCCCATGAGAAAGTCAATGGTGACAGATCAAGAGGATCATTTTGGTGGATGTTTTAAGGGTTCCCTGGCTTTAGAGGTCCTAATCCACATTCTAACAATTCCACATTGAAACAAAATGTATATATCTACATACAAGATGGGTTGAATTATATGAGACTGGTTGACATATGTCACATTTTGTAGGCATTTAAAAATTAAACCTTTATCAATTAAAATCAACAAAAAGTACAATGTCCAGAGGGCGTCCAGTTTAGGCATGAGCCAAGGACAGAGAACCCTGGGCCAGCTCATCAGGCAGATGGGGCTATTGTCAGAACGCTTGTTTGCAAGTGACAGAACCCCAACTCAACTGGGCCGAAGAAAGAAGAAAGTTTTAAGTCAATGGAAGTCATATCATGTCAGACATCGCAGTTCTAAAATGGCATTTGCTCAAATGCAATTCTACCTGTCTAGGCTGTTTCACATTTACCATTTCATACTCTGCCTCTTCTACTTGTTTATGCTCAGAGGCACTCATCTAATATAATCTATCAGGGTTATAGACTATCAATTCAACCATTCAGCTCTGGTGACCAGTACTTCCCTTTTGAAAGACTTTCTTACTTGGGTCTCCTTGATGTCATATTCTCCCAGGTTTCCTCCTAATTCTACGGCTGCTTTTTCTCAGACTCCTTTGCACATCCCTTCAATGATGGTAGTCTTTGGGGGCTCTGCCAGAAAACCTCCTTTCTTCTCTGTAGGCAACGTGATCTGTCCCTGTGCTCTCAATTACCGCCAATTTCTTTCTTAAAACCACCCCCTCGTCCCTTCAGCAGGCACACACACATTCTTTGTGTGCGAAGCCCCTATCTATACTTTCCTCAAGGGCCTGGGATAATCAGAGCAATTGGTACGCTGCTGGCACCAAGGCCATCATAAACCCACACATACAAGGAGGACTGAAATCAGGTCACCGGATCATCCAGATGTTCAGACTGTGGTGTATGTGTGTATGTGTCTGTCTATCCATCTCTCAGACTGTCACTTAAGTGAAAAATACGTATAGGAGAGGAACTGCAGCCCCCTGGGAATATATGATTGCTCCATAAAATTTAATTGAGTAAATGGGTTCCTACGATGTGCCAGGCTCACGCAGTAAATGTTGTGAAGGTTACAGGGTGAAAGAGTCAGTGTCCCTCCAAGGGATGGGTTAGCACTGGGGAGACTAACAAATGCAGGACTGTTTCAGAATAAATTTAAGAGCCTGGCACTGCCTAGCCCCTGCATGTTGTTGCATTTTAAAGAATCTAAAGTAAAAGTACTGTATTCATATATTTTAATACACACAATTTTTCACATTGTAACATTCCTTAAAGTCAGGTTGCATCTAACAAACGATTTGATAAGAATACATGTGTTAGAATTTAATTGGCAGTGTTTTTTCTTTCCTAGTTGTACAAAAAATAAAGATAAAATTGATAATTGATGCTGTCTTAGATAAGACGAAAATATTATTTGGGTCTCTCAAAGAACTTTAAGATCAAATTTGTAATCCACAGCAACGTGTCCTGAAATCCCTGCTTTCTTTTGGTTTCCAACTCTCAAATACCTACAGCTGCCCAGAAGCCTCTCTTTCCATCCCAAACTCTTTGCTCTCCACCAAAACATCATGAAACCTCCTTGACATCTTCCCCAGAGAGTGCATCCTCTTTCTTCCTCTCCCTCCTGCTCTCTCTCCCTCCCTCCCTCCCCTCTTCTGAGAGTCAGCTTCAACCATCTTCAAAGGACATCACCCCAGGCTCACTCCTCTGTTTCCTCCCCAGCCTGGCAGATTGACCTGTTTTAGCTACTAAGAAAGAGAGGGAGGGGCAGATGCTTGGCAGTTAAAATTTTCTTTAGCAAGGAAGGGGAAAGGCAAAGAGGCTTTGACTAATCCCACAGAAATAATTCAGGAGTGAGAGAACAGGCAGATCTCAGTGTCGGTTAAAACAGAGGTGGGTGCCCTGGGCCGCAGCAAGGGGCAGGCTTGGAGTGATCCCTAAGATGGGGCAACCTGGGAAGGCTCAGATTTTAAGACCTCCAACTGTGAGCACTGTTCTTCAGAAGCTTCACGTACATGTATCACACATGCGTGCAGGGAAGCACAGACACATGCACACATGTGCTTAAATAACAGACTGAGGCCTTTCTGTCCCACCTCACAAAGCACCAGGAGGGAGGAAGGTGGGGTGAGGATGACTGCCTGCCCTCCCGGGGTTGAGGAGGCCCAGGGACAGAGGTTAGGCTGTCTGGCTCAAGGCCAGAGCACCACGGCAGCTGGAAAGCCCACTTCTCCCCACCTAGTCCAAATAGAAACTAACCACAAAAGGCTGGACAATGTACTAAAAGAGTGGCCTCCACTGGGCGGGAAAGGCCTCTTAGCTCTGGGGAGATGCAGAGCAGAAAGGAGGAAGGATGGCGGGGGGAAGGTGGCCTCTGGGGAGGAGATCATGCTTCCTTAGGACCTTGGAAAAAATAGGGGACAAACTATAAGGATGATCTGCAACAGGGGAGGGAATGAGTGGGCCCCGCTTTGGCCACCTAGCTGAGCCCTGGTATGTGGGTCCTCAGCTTCCAAGTTGCCCAGCAGGCACCCAGAGTCTCGGGGTTCTTGTGGCCAGAAAAGGACTGTTGGGAGAACTTAGGAGGCCCCCAGTGACGAGGGCAGAATGCAACCCGGCTGACTGGCTCCCACCTCCCTGAGCTGAATGCTTTTCCCGTGCCAGGATCAGACAAGGTGCCCAGTGTACCCTGCCCTTTGTAGAGCTCTGGGCAGCGGGAGTATAAATAAGAGAGGGGAGAGGCTGCAGAAGTCAAGATGGAGTTGAGGAAATCAAGTGTCAACAAAGGTGGAGCGCAAGTCCAATCTGATCTGCAAATTCCACCACCACCACCCCTCCCTCTGGAGAGGGCCACCCAGGCTGGCTGCAGTCTAGGAATTGCCCAAGGCCTGCCCGGAGCTCAGAGCCTGTGGGAAAAGTCAGGAAATATTTATTTGGGAGGTGGACTTGTAGGACCTTAGGTAGGTGAGGAGAAACCCTAAGACTCTCCCAAACCCCCGGGTGGTTGGAGCTGGGCCCATGCTGAGCTTCCAGGCCTCCTTCTCTGCCCCTCATCTCTGCTGATTCCTGGCTCGGGTGTGTTAGCTGGGAACAGGTCATCTGACCTGTTATTAATCATCTGACCAGCCTATTCAGCCTAGACCAAGGTCTCTCTCTTCCTGAGCTGTGACATCCCCACTCACCAGCTCTCCTAGCTTTCCAGATGCTAGGAGAGGAGGGTGTGAGGCGCCTCCCTGCAGCCCCTGGGTCGTTAGGAGGCATTGATTAGGTGTGGGCACCAAGCAGCTGGCAGGCGTGGTTTCCAAGATGCAGGATGAACTGAGGCCATCTACCCAGTGTTGACACAACTGTCATAAACCGTGCTTTGTTCCCAGCTCTACCCGGGAAGGTCCCTGAGAACTGGGTGGGCCTGACTAGGTGGGGATGCAGAGTGAGGACAGATGGGTTTGGAGAGGGGATGCCCCTGGGGGCACAGAGAAATGAAGCTGGCACAGGAAGCCCAGCCCTGTGGCTGTAGAAGAATCTGTCAAAAGGACAAGCTTTGGGCAACACAAGCAGGGTTTGTGTCACCAACTGTCAGAGCCCCAAGTCCTCGGTAAGTGGGAACCCGGAAGGAAAAGATGGACAGGGCCAGGGCGGGGAAGTGGGAGGTGGGTGCTCCCTGGCACCACTCCAAGGACACACCGTGTTCCTACAGCACAGCTGGTGGCTGGGCAGAGATCCGGGGCTCAGGCATCTGTTGCTGCAGCCAGTCCCAGGGATGGGCAAGGGGGCTGCTTAGCCCTTCAACTAACAGTCACTGGTGCCTGTTCTGTGGCGGGCACAGGGCAGCAGGACACACTCCCTGCCCTTGTAGACTCAATGGCTCATGCAGAGACAAACCTATAAACAGATCACAGGGCAACCTGATAAGGGCTATAAAAGCGAGGCGTGTGTGTGTGTGTGTGTGCGTGCGTGCGTGTGTGTGTGTGTGTGTGTGTGTGATGCGGGACTGTGTCCTGGGACACAGTGCAGGAGAAGTAACACCTGTGGGGAGAAAAAAGAGGGTCAAAGAAGGCTTCATAAAGGAGGTAACGCTTACTTAGAATGAATGCTAAAGAAGGTCATAGTTTCCAAATAGAAGGGAGAAGGGCATCCACGCAGTGGACCAGGCGCAAAAGCGAGGAGCTGAGAAGGGGCCTATTTGGGGACCGATGTAGCACTGAGCATGGCCGGACCACAAGTAGAGGCTGTGGCGGTGAGAAAGCGGGTGGAGACGAGGCAGGCAGTGAGTAGCTCCAGCGATGCCAGTGGAGGCACATGAGGATCCAGAGCCCAGAGGCCAGGATGGCACAGGAGTCAGCCTGCCCTGCAGACGCACCCATGTTTGCTCCTGAGAGGGACCTGTCCCCCGCAGACGGTGGACCGCCCCAGCGGGGATGGGAAGACGGTAACAGGACCAGATCTCCCGGCAGGCCTGTGGCACGCAGCACTGGGGCTGGGGGAAGTGCAGGGACAGAGGCGACCACCGCCCCTCGTGACTGGCCTCGAGTCCCACTCAAGTCCCACTTTCCCTTCAACAACCTCGGGCAAGCTCAAGACAGCCATCAAGCGCAGACGGGAAGACTGAGGTGGCGGGACGTCCGCATTCGCCCAAGCTTGAGTGAGTTCACTGTGGATCTGACACAGGGGCTCAAGGCCCTGAGGCCTGGCACAGGGAGCGGCTCCTGAACCAGAAAGTTCCCTCCCTCCCTCCCGGCCTTGCAGACGGCAGCAAGAGAGCTCTCACAGGCGGGTCCTCTGCGCCCCTCCTCCCCAGGGCTGGTCCTTGTCAGGCAGGTTTGAGGTGGCTTCCAGGCTCAGCACTGAGGGAATCAGTGCTTCCCAGTATGGCTGGGTTCCCTCCTGGCTGAGGTCAGCCCATGGGGGAGCCGCAAAGAGTAAATGCCCTCGAGATTTTCCCAGAACCCAGACTGGCAGGGTCCCCACCCAGAGTGTTCTGTTCTCAGGTGGGTGTGCTGAGCAGTCAGATGGTAGCGATGACAGTGGCCTCCTTGTCCTGTGGAGCTCAGCCAAGTAACAAGAGAAATTTGAAAAAGTTTGGAAAAAAAGCTGAAACACACCAACTCAAACCAGCACACTGGCTTATGTGGGCTAGGCGGGCATGAGCAAAGGTCAGGCATTTGGACACTTGGGAGGCCTAACTGTCACATCAGGAACCACTTCACACAGACCAGGTACCATCCTAATGTCCCCTCCAGAGGGGCCGCCACTGTGTTCTCTTCCAACTTCAGGCTGCCAGCTACCTAAGTATAATCTCCAAGCCTCTTAGTGCCTCTGCCCATACCATGTACAGTCTCAAAGGAGAATTCTTCTGGAGTATGGAATTGAGTAGAACAATTTCCTCAGATTAACTGGCATGCTCTCTCTATTCTAAGAAGGAAAGCCAAGTAAGGGAGCATGCTTGCTCTTTTTGCCTTGGCTCCCAGGAGGCTCCCAGTCACATTTCATGCTTCTTCACCACCACCGCATCAGCCCTTACTGCTCACACACTTGCTGCCTCCAGGTTTCCTCAATCCTCACTTAAAATATCTTCTCTCTGCTTAATGTGGTCACACATGGCCTGTGTTGTATATTATCTCAGCTCCTTGCTGTTAAGAGGTTCCCCTCAGGAAAGAAGGGTTAAAAGTGCAAAGCCTGCCCGCATTTTGGGGCAGTGGGAAATCCCCTTCTGATCACAGCCCTTATACCCCGAAATTCCCCAGGAACACAAAACAAGGCACTTTCCTCCCTGACCTGAAGCAAAAGCAGCACCCCCAGCACCCGGCCCTCCCCCATCCCTCACCCCCTGGATCCAGCTCCCCGGGTGGAAGCTCCTGAGTCGGGAGAAGGAAGAAGCAGTGTTTCTCTGGCACCTTCAGCCTTCCTGCCTGTTTTCCTGCAGTGCGTGGGTGGAGGCCTTTCTTTAGCTACATTCTAAGGAGGGGAAGTGTTGAGGAGATCAGTTTCAGGAATTTAACCATCAGGAGGTCAGTCATAAGCACCTGAGTCTAGCTAAATTTGGCTCTGTAATCCTCCCAAGCCGGCTATTCCTGGCCCACCCAGGGTCTAGAGGTTTCAGCAAGAAGCAGGAACAAGAGAAGACCCCAGCCCTGAGAAGGGCAGTAGAGAATACTGGTTAAAAGCATTGTTTGAGAGTCACGTGGACCTGGGTTTGAATCCCAACTCTGCCACTTACTGGCTGCCTGTCCCTGCGCAAACCACTTTGTGTCTCTGAGCCTCATTTTCCCCACCTGTGAGATGGGAGAATAACGGAGCCTGTCTCTCAACGTTGTAAAGAAGCTGAGAGACAGTGTCCCTACAGAGTGCACACTGCGTGTGGCGTGCAGACAGGCTTAATAATCTGCAGGGCTAATACTGGTATTCGTGGTGGCTCATGGAGCGTGGGACAGTGTGTGACCCCAGGGTTCCCCGCCGGCAGTGACAAGGCCCTGGGGAACTCCCCTGCTGCCTGTGCCTCCAGTCTCCTCAAAAGGCCTGCTGACTGCACAACGCTCTGCCCTGAGGGGGCCAGCCTATCACCAGGAGTCTTCTTAATAATCACAGTGCGTTCAGCCATTAACGAGGGTAAAGAGACCTTTGGAAGACTTTTGCCTGACCCCAGTAAGTATGAATTCAACTGAAAAAAATCCTGACACATGCTCCAAACCCAGCCCCCTCCCACCACCAGCTCCCACCATCTCCATCTGCCATGGCGAGACCATAGCTCCTCCCCACTCTGTCTCCCATCTTGAAGCCTTTTCCACACTGGAGTCTTCCCTACCTTGAATGCTTTCCATTCACTTCTGTTCTGCCCTTCCCCCCAGCAAAATAAATGTCCCTTCTATTCCAGGAGCTGCTGGGGAAGTCCCCGGTTGACATCTAGGGCAGCGTTTTTTAAAAGCGCCAGCAGCGGACTCCACCTGCACTGAATCACCCAGGAGGCTTGCTGAGATGCAAATGCCTCGCCCCCAGCCCCCATGACCTAGCGTGAGGCAGAACCTCCACGCAGGAGGCAGGGAATCTGTAGTTCTAACGAGGTTCCCCAGGTGATTCAGACCCACGCAAAGCACAAAAATCAAGGGTTTGTTTTGAGTCCTTGCTGATCGCTGGAGTCCAGCTAGGGCTAGACCTAGAAAATTCATGAAAGAATTTGGCTGAAAAAATCCAGGCTCCCCATGTGTTCCCAGTAGGACCTCCCAGGACATCTGGATTCCATTCTTACCTTATACCAATAAGTGGTGTTACCTTAAACAAGTCACTTCCCCTCTCTGGGCCTGTTTTCTCATCTGTAAAAGGAAGGGCCAGGACTTGGGGGTCTCTGGGGCCATCCTGCTCTAACATGTTTGGAAATCCACTTGGGTTAGGCTGCTTTGTAGGGTCAGTGTGGTGGGAAAGGAGAATGGGGAGCTGTTGAGGGTGAGCCCAGATGTCCCATGACTGGCTTGGGGGACAGTCAGCAGTTGCTGTTGATGTTCAGAGGGGCACAGAGATCTCAGGCCAGATGAGGGCCAAGGTCAGTCCCTAAGTGGCCTGGCCTGCGAGGGCCGTGGCAGAGTCAGGCTGGGGCGGTCTGGTGCCGATCCTTGGGGGAAGGAGGGAGCCTGGAGAATGGGTCTGAATGTCAGGGCTCCGGCCTGGTAGACTGGATCAGAACCTGGCTCTCAGGCCCTTAGGAACCCGAGAGAGCAAACGGGAACCCCCAGGCATGGCAAGGAACTGCAATTCAGGGAGGCCCCTGGCAGGATGCTCCATTGCACAGCTCCGGGGGGTGGGTCATCTCACAGAATACAACGTGCGTCGTGCCCCCAAGAGTTGGGCCACGTGGAGGGACGCGCTGGGACCAGGCACCAGGGTACCGCCAGCCATTCTGGATCCTGAACTTAGGGCAGCAGGACGAGCTCCAGGCCCACCCACTGCCTTGGCCTGCTAGGGCGCAGCCAGCACTTGCGGGGAAGGATGTTTCTCCACCCCTCCTGGTTGGGAACTGGAGGCCTGAGCTCAGCCCTCCCATGGCCACAATAGGTGGGTGGGGCGGGGGAGGGGTGGCAGCAGCAGGCTTGACGGGAACTTACCTCAGATGCACCAATCTGCTCCCACTAATTACAGGCAGCCCCAGTCACTCTGCCCTCTGGGGCCAGACTGCCCAGCCCCTCCCCGTTGACTCAGGAGCACTGCCAACAGGAGGGGAAGGCCCAGAAAGGGTTCCAGGCCATTCAAAGGACTTGCTAACTGGTCCCAGGAGATTGGCATTGTTTTGCTAGAAGAAATGGTTGAGAAAGAACTTAAGAACCACTGAAAATTGGAGAGTTGTTGTCCTGAGCACAGACTCCCGAAACAAAAAAGATTCAGGGCTGTGCAGCAGAGCAAGTGCTTTCACCAGCAATCATCTTAACCCTGAAACAACCAGAGAGGTGATTAATACCATTACCTGCCCTTACACCCAAGCAAGCGGGAATTCGGAAGCCACAGAGCTAACAAGTGCCCAAGCTAGGCGCTGACCACTTCACAATGATGGAACCTCCAGAAACAGCCTGACCCTGGTGTAGGACAACGAAGTTTGGCCACTAGAAGATCTGAGAGTGCTGGGTAGAAGGGCCGGGGGGTATAAGAGGCCAAGAGGTTTTTCTATCTGACCCTTCTGGGGTGGGGAACAGCAGCTCCCCACTTTCCCGCACTCAACCCTCCTGGAGGTTCACCCCTGAGAAGCTCTGATCCCCCGAGGCCTGAGTGGAAACTCTTGTGTCCTCTTTTTTCCACTCTTCAGAAACATTCTAGATTCAGAGAGGGACCAAATCCCAACTTCCGTGCTCGCTGAGCATCCCCCAGCCAAAGGTTGAGGGATCCCTATGTGACAGAGGGCTACTCACTCAAGAGCTTTCAAATTCCCTTTATTAAAAATCTTTTTTTTTCCTTTTGTAAAAACGAACACTTGCTGTCAGTTATATAGATTGGGAAAAGTGGTGACGATTTATGGGACACTCAGCAAATTCCAATACTTTACAAATTCAAACTTAAGTGAACTAATGTTTTTCTTTTTTTCATAAGCTCAAAAGTCAAACTCTGGTCCAGTTCAAGTATAATCTAACAGATCACAGCCTCAGTGTCAAAGGAAACCCTGATACTAACAGCTGCTGCTCACAACAACATCAAATTTACCAAATTCTTTGGGAATACTCTGTGGATACACTTTATTTCAGGTGTTTACGGTAAGAGACAGTATACAGGCCTTTTGTTATGTTAACCCCGGGGTACGAATACATTTGTTGCAGCAGTTGCTCTTGAACGACCTTTTCAGGGAGACATTTTGAAATGGTTAACAAACACTGAAGAAAAGCTTTAAAAAAAAAAAAATCAGTATTTTCCTGGTTGCTTTTAATACTGCGCTGTGTATGACACACGGAATAAAAAGTGCAAATTATAGAGTGGGTGAAACTATGCCAATGGAATTGTATAAAAATAAATAAAAATAAATATATATATATACACACAAAAAAAGGATCTTAGATGATTTTTTAAACTAAAGGTTCTGATTGACCGCAAAGAGCCTCTTCTCTCTCCTTCACAGGGCCATTCTCCAGCTGTAAAATATGGGGAAGGTCAGCCTATCAGCAAGGGAGACGTTACATTACTAGGGAATTCAGCTGTTGGAACAGCCATCCAGATTTCCATGGAAACGCTGCTTGCGGGGATGAGCTGGCAGGGTCAGCTTCCACTTTGCTGGGAGAAAAGACTGCCAGCATCTCTGAAAATGCAGTTTTAGCCTTTAGGTTTTTCCCAGCAAGGTTCAGTAAAGGAGGCCAGAGAGCTGTCTCCTGACTTCCCACCAGCGGGAAGGAAGACACACAAGGTCAGAGGTTTCCGAAAAATGGAGGAGGTGGGTTTCCAGAGCACCAGGTAAAAAAAAACAGAGGAGTCAGCCCGGGGACCAGGTCTGGGCTGAGTCACCACTTTCAAACTCTACTCTCTTTGAGACACTCACCTTGCTGAGGCCCCCAGCTGCTTGATGCCAAGTTCAGGTTCCCTGCTGCCTCCAGCCTCTCCCTATACCTGTCCAAGCTGGTCTGTTTGCCTCTGGTGCTCGCCTGAACTCTTCCCTCTCACAGGTCCCCAACAGTTGTCTCCTTGCCAGCGACCACTTGCCCCAAGCCTTACACGTGATCCTCTTATGTTCTGTTTTTCCTTACTTTCTGCGCCTCAGTTCCCTCACTGATAAAACATCAGTGTCCAACTCAGATAATCTCTCTACCCTTCTGCCTTTAGTGCGGAGGACAGAATGTGCAGTATAGTCTTATCTACCATTGAAAGAAAAAAGCAAAAAATTAAAATAAAACACACAATCTCGACCCAGTCTACCTGCCTGTGGTCAGGAATAGAACAGGAACGGTCTTCCAGGGGCAGAGCTGGGGCGGCCGCCTCCGGGCAAGTGTCTCAGCTTGAGGCAATAGCACCAGGCTCCCCTCTGACCTTCTCAAGGGTTTCTCCAGGGCTGCAGCTGAGCCTCATTTTCCCCCAGCACCTTTCCCCAGACCCTTCCAATGGATGGCAGACCCTGCAGCTTTTTCTGTCTGGGGCCTGAAGCCACTGACCTTTCAGTATCGCAGAGCCTGGTGGGAAGGAGCCCTGTGCTGCGTTAACATTTAATATCAAAGTCTGCACACGGGGTCAACTCTCAGATGCCCTTAACCTTCTGCCCAGTTGGAAAGGGTCCACCTACAAACACCTGGCAACCCTCAAATGCTCCGCAGTCCTGCAGTCTTCTCTCTCATTTGTGTCCTCTGCCTCCAAGAGACCATTTAAAAACCATCCCGCTATGAGGCTGCTGGGGCCCAGAGTGTAGGCTCCAAAGGGCGAGTCAAGGGCAGATGCCACCTCCTCGTTTTGGTGTCTCCCAAGCCAACCATTTACGGCTGGGAGGCCAACCTTCAACGGAAGCCCTGACCTTCTGCTGTTTTAACCGGAGGGGGAAGACGCTTCTGTTTTCATTTTTACTTAAAGTGAGTCTAGACCAAATTCAATGTCCAGAGTAGAACAAACCCTGGCATCTCCTGAAATCAAGAGGAAGGAAATACATTGAGGGGAACTTATCAGAGCTTCCAAAATGAAGGGCTCTTTTCCTCCTCAAATTTTATTCTAAGGCATGAATCTGGTGGGCTTCTAGAACGACAGAGAGGATGAAAGAGTTATGAAAATCAGGGCTTTTCAGAAAGGTGGTCCAGCTGGAGGAACTCCCAGCTTCTGCCCCACTGACTGTCTAGGGTCCCCCCCTCCAGGACTGCAGGACCCGACTCAGCTCCCCGCACACACAGGATGCCAGGCAGAGAAACGGCTCCAGGTTCACTGGCGTGGTTCTCAACCCAGGAGTCTCCGTGAAATCTTTTTTTTTTTTTTGGAAGACTCAGCCTGGCTTGACCTGTCCTATCCCATCAAGAATCGGAACACTGTAAAAATCCCTGAGAAGTTGGATTTTATGAAAAGGAAATGACACAGGGCACAGAAGGAGGGGGTGGGATGGGGAGGAAGAGAGAAGCAAACTGAAAGACTGAAGGAAACAGGAGTCGACAGGGAGCGAGTGGGTGCCCCTCAGCAGACTGGACACACCGCGGTGAGGCCTCCGGCAGGCACTGCAGGGGCATCTCGTGAGTCTCTGAGGACGGACCCAGGCCACGTGGCCTGCCTGGTCTTCCTTCCTCTCTGGCCTTAGTTCCTGTCCCGGAGGGTGGGAAGGCCCCACCTCTCAGACCCTCCTCTCCCCGCTTGCAGCAGTGGCAGGGATGTCAGAGCTTTTTCCTTTCAAAGTGCGGCACGATTCCGCTGTCCTCGGGCCGAGGGCTGCCTGCCCCCTCGGTCTCCATCAGGCCCTCCTGGGCCAGCTGGGACAAGTACTTCTGTGGGACAAAGACGGGGGGCAGAGAGAGTGGTGAGCTGGCGGGAGAGGAAGGGAGGTGTGCCTCGGCCCCCTCTCCTATCACCTTGCCCAGTGGGTGGGACCCCTCTTCTTCCTCCCCAGATCCTTCCAGGGCTCCAGGACCCATGCTGAGTGGTGAGCTCCGCCCCCTTTATGTTAGTTTACAAATGACCCATAGAGAAGGTAGAAAGTACAGATCCTAACCATAGCAAACACATCCACAGGCCTTATCCCAGACCAAGTGCTGTTCTAACTGTTTTTCTTCTATAAACTCATTTAATGCCCACAACAACTCTACTTGTTTTCCAGAAAGATTTCTAGTTCTAGTTCCAGATTCTCAGGCCCCATGCTAGAGAGAGAATGAATAAGCAAGTATAGGGTAGGCCCAAGAAGCTACATTTTTAAAAGATTCCAGCTGGTGTGAAGACCAAGGTTTGGGTTCCAGGCAGCACATCACGTGTAAAAGGCAGAGTGACGAGAGGGAGGCTGGAAGTGTGGGGACGGCAGCAGCTCTGTCCTATAGCGACTGTGAAAGACAAAACCGCAGCCTGATGTTGGAGACTCCAGCAGACAGGCTGGCAGGCTCAGTGTCTCGGAGGTTCCATGGTGGGGGCCTACCTCCGCCCCGCCCCACAGCACTCACTGCTCCCGCTGGCCCCCAGACCAACTCGGCGAGCCTGTCGGGCTGCTCCTGGGAGTCTGGATTCAACGCAGTGAGGTGGAACCGGAAAATGCCTGGCGCCCCAGCTGCATATCCTCTGATGGCTGGGACAGCCAAGGGCGGTGCAAAGAGCACTGGATTAAGAGTCAGCAGGGTTAAGTCCCCTGCAGTGGTCAGGTGTGTGGGCTTTGCCATCAGATGACCCCGGTTCAAATGCTACCTCTCAGCAGGCAAGTTCTCCAATATTTTCGACTGTAAAGTGTGAGTAATATAGTAACTACTGCATAAGGTTGCTGTGAAGTCCAAGAGAGGTACCATAAAGGATTGGGCACACTGCCTGGCATGGAATAAACACTCAGCAATGTTGCCCTTTATCATGAGTGGCACCAGCTGTCTGATTTGGGGAAAGTCACTCATCTTTTCCCAGCTTCAGACCCGAAACCGTTGAATGGGAGAAATGATATCTTCCTCCTTCCTCCTCCAGGGTTGATTTTGAGGGTCAGACAAGATGATGTGCTTGAGGTGACGGGGTTGACCTGCTTTCTTTAGGAGAGACTGTGGTTGGCTTTGAGTGGTGGGTGAGACTGATGGGGAGAAGGGCAGACCGTGGATCTCTCTGGGCCAGGCTGCTGATGGAGGGCCAGGTTTCTCCTCCACCTCGTCTCAGGAAAGGCATGCGGGTGGGTGTACCACCAATGGACCAAGCAGGCGTCTAGTTTTCCCATCTAGCACTGACTCCACCTGCTATTCCGATCACTCTGGTGGGTTCTCTCAGAGCATTGCCCAGCAGTGGGCACAGCCGGGATTGCAGAGAGAAAACGAAGGATACTTCTACCTTGCCTCAAAGAACAACCCAACTCCTACTTCAAGGCCTCCTGGGGATGCTAGGTTTACAAGTTGCCTGACTTAGGTGTCAGCCAGCACCTGCTACTTGGGGCTGAATTCCTCCCTTTTCACACGTGTAACACGGAGTGCGGTGCAGTAGGTGTGACTGTGTGGACAGAGACATTCTGTCAAGGCCACTTCCCAGATAGGAAGAAACCCTATCTGGGTAGCCTGCAATGGAGGCTCCCATCTTCAGGACAGGTGTGCCAGGGCAACCTGAACTGCAGTTGGCGGGCGTAAGGGGCTTAGCCAGCATCTGGATCTGACATGCCTGGGACCACAGGAATGGTCTGCTGTGGGGAGGCGAGTCTGCCTGGGGGTTTGGCCCGGAGGCCCTGAACATAGTGCAGTTGGCTGCCCTGCAAAAAGCACAGGGTTTAGAATTCAAGGCCCTGGCAAGTCTGCACTCACTCTTCCTACCTTCCTGGTTGACCTTGAGCTGTGTGTCTCCCTGGGGGCTACACAATCCAGCCGAGAATGCCGGATGAGATCACAGGTTCTCATGTTGAAGTATCATAATCTGCTGGAAAGACTTTTTAAAATGCAGATTCTCAGGCCCCACGCTAGAGAGAGAATGAATAAGCAAGTATAGGGTAGGTCCAAGAAGCTACATTTTAAAAAGATTCCAGCTGGTGTGAAGACCAAGGTTTGGGAAAATCAGGACCTGATGATCTTCAAGACCCCATCCAGCCATGCCGTTCTAGAGGTTTAATCTTCTTGCGGGTGAGGGATGATGATGTCTTCAGGGTAGACAGCTGCCCTCGGCTGGCGCCGGGTAGCCCATTCTGAACCCTTGGCCTGGCCAAGTCACTGCCTGCCCCCAGGAGAGGCTGGGACCTGGGCCCCAGACCTCGTGGCTTCCTTGGTCATAGAAGAGCTGCTTTCCAGGGGGAAATCAAGAGGCTTAAATGACCTGAGTTTGGGCATAGCCAAGGACAGTCCCTTGCAGATGGTGACCCAGGCCATGACATGGGTCTCAGTTTGCAAGACCAGCTTAGTAGAGTGAGAAGAGGAAAGGGGTTAAGAATTAGGCAATCTGGCCCCAGGCCTAGTAACTCACCATCTACATGGCCTTGGACAAATCCAAAGCTTGGACGAATCCTTGGCTTCTCTGGGCCCCAGTTTCCTCAATTATAAAACAAGAGAACTGGCCCATATCCGAGTTTTCTTAACTGGGGTACACATTCAAATCATTTGGAGAAATTTCTCAAATTACATATTTGAGAAAGTTCTCAAATTCTACTGAACACCTGGCCTAAGTAGTATAAATACTTTTGAAACACTGTCTAGGGATTTTGGTTCACATCCCAAGAACCACCAGAGCAGCCATTCTTTAACAATTAAACTGATAATAATGCCTGCTCTGGAATTACGGCATGCTGCTACCACAGGATGTTCTAACGTCAAGGCCTTGTGCCTCAAAAATGTAGTTTGATTCCTTGTAGTAAAAACAGGAGGTGCCTTGATATACTTACCCCTGAGTGTCTGATCTTCCATGGTTTGTATTACATTACTAATCCCCAGCTTATACCAGAAGTTATATGAAAATCACATTCTAATATGCTATATATTGTATAGGTAAATATTATAGGATATATTGCTATATCTTGTGATTTTAAGAAGTGTTTTTTCCACACATTAACAGTTCTGAAATTGAGATGCGTTTTACAGTTGATGGAGTCTCACCGTTTAATTTGTAACATGTTTTTGCTTGTTGATATCAAAAAATAGTGATGTGTCTTACCACTGATGGCACGTTAGATTAGATAAAATATGGTATATAGGGTATTTTTTACATGCCACGGTTAATATACTATGAAACGTACTTATTTTATTTTTTGCTTATCTCCTACGCTAGATGGAAGGTCCATGAGGGCAGGGATTACTGTCTGCTTTTTTCGTTGTTGTCTATCCAGTGCCTAGAATACTGCCTGGTCCATGGTATGCCTGTGATAATAGCTGCAGTATGGACGGACATTTCAATAGAACATAATAGTGGGTTTTATTCTAGCAAACAAGGATAGTGCACAGGGGAAGAGAAACATAGAGAAACATCTGCATCTGGAACATCCAGGTGAAAAGGGACCAGACCCAACCAGGGGCCAGGTGAACACTAACACGTCATTCGGTCTAGAGGGAGAGGCAGTTACAAAAAAAACCCAAGCCAAACAGAATGCTTTGTACCAAGGTGGAGACAGATGCTCTGAGAGCACGTGGGAAGCAGCTACCATACGGAGCCACCTGGTGGAGTCAGGACAGAGACAACAGGAGGAGTTTTCCATGAAACGGAAGGAGACAGCAACGCACAGAAACTGAGACCAGGGAGTACTCCCCACACCCTCCCCGGGCGCTAGGCAAGGAAGGCCGACGGTTACCTGTAAGTTCCGGTAGTGGACAGCACTGCGACAGTGGCTCATCTTTGCCATCTCCTCGCTCGTGTAGAACAGCCCACACAGTTTGCAATAAAAGCCGGTCCTGGGCACCACGAACTCCACCCCTGCAGAAGGATTGGAGGTGGACAGGTAGGCAATTAGGAAGGTGGAGGGAGGCCCCCGGCGTCCAGACAGCAGTCAGGTGGTAACAGGAGCAGTGCACTCCAGCCCTTGATTACTGTGGACTTTGGCTGGTTACCCAGTTTCTTCAGGCCTCAGTTGCCTCATTTGCAAAACAGGCAGGAAGAAAATAGCATCAACTTCATTCACAGGCTGCTGTGAATGTGAGGGATGTACTCCCTGAAGTGTGATGGAGGGCTTAGCAATTATATGCTCTGCACCTGCCTTTGGGAAGTAGGTCCAGGCTCTACTACAATCAGCCTATTTCCAGGGAAAGGAGAAGGAAGGAGGTTTCTTACATTTCCCTGGGTGGATTTTGTTTCTCCACACTGTACCCCTCTCTGCAGCTGTTGTGGCCAGGACTCTGGAAAAATGCTCTCTCTCTTTTTTTTTAATAAAGTGAATGGTGTTTTTTTAAATTTATTTAATTAATTTATTTTTGGTTGTGTTGTGTCTTCGTTGCTGCACCCGGGCTTTCTCTGGTTGCAGCGAGCGGTGGCTACTCTTCGTTGTGGTGCACAGGCTTCTCATTGCGGTGGCTTCTCTTGTTGCAGAGCACGGGCTCTAGGCGCGTGGGCTTCAGTAGTTGTGGCACGTGGGCTCAGTAGCTGTGGCTCGTGGGCTCTAGAGCGCGGGCTCAGTAGTTGTGGCGCACGAGCTTAGCTGCTCTGTGGCATGTGGGATCTTTCCGGACCAGGGCTTGAACCCATGTCCCCTGCATTGGCAGGCGGATTCTTAACCACGGTGCCACCAGGGAAGTCCAAAAATGCTCTCATTTTTGTTTGCTTATTTTAGAATTATGTTCATTAAAGAAAAATTTTAAAGATAAAATTGAGGAAAAATCACCCAGAGTCATTCCAATCAAAATACTTTCTTCCACACTATCTACATAGAGAGCCTTTTTTGGGGGGAGGGGGACATTTTTAATCACACCCTAAGTGTAATCCTATCTCCTCCTTTTTTCATGTGATGATCTATCATAAACATTTTTCCATCTTTCTCCAGTCTTTACATCTGAACCATTAATTGGTAGCATTTTATTTATGATGCGTTAAATAAAAGTCCCAGGATTCTGGGAGGCGTTTTGATTCTGAGGAAGGGAAATGGTGGCCCAACAGCCAGACAAGTGACAGTGTCACAGCCCAGAGGATTCGTCTTTGAAGTGGGACGGTGGCCACTCCAGCCTCCACCAAGGTGTTTGAGCGTCACAGTTCTCCTCTTGAAGACACAGACAGCAGACTGGAAAGAGCCCAGGTCTGAGAAGGCACAGACCAGAGGCTAAGAATCTGTGTAGCCTGGGGAGAGCTGGCTGAACCCCTCCTGGGTCTCAGTTTCCTCAGGCACCTGATCGTGAAGCACCAGCTAAAGAACAGGGTGTGAGGGCCATGATGAGCAGGACCCACTGCGGCACTAAAGGAAAGGGGCTGTGGCCACTCAGGACACCCAGATCCCGCCTTCAGACTGGGGCCGCTCCCTGCGTGCTGACACACTTCAGCTGGGCTTTGCTGCTGCCCATCTGGTTGGTTCTGCTGGGGGTGGGGGAAGGTTGGAGATCTGGCCTCAAGGGGTGGCAAGGAGAGCGGGGCTGTGAGCGGCACACCAGGGCCAGAGAGGCTTCTTGCAGAGAGGGGAACAAGCCAAGGCACTACGTGTGACCACAAGCCTGGGCCTTGCTTCACTTTCCTTCTCCTGCCTCCTGACAGACAGAGCTAAGTGCACAGGAGACCCTGTCATAGAGGAGCAGCTTAGACTTGTAATAACTTTTTTTTTCCATTGCAAAAGAGCCATTTATCAGGGCCTTCCCTGGTGGTGTAGTGGTTGAGAATCTGCTTGCCAATGCAGGGGATATGGGTTCGAGCCCTGGTCTGGGAAGATCCCACATGCCGTGGAGCAACTAGGCCCGTGAGCCACAACTACTGAGCCTGCGCTCTAGAGCCTGTAAGCCACAACTACTGAGCCCACGTGCTGCAACTGCTAAAGTCCGCGTGCCTAGAGCCCATGCTCTGCAACAAGAGAAGCCACTGTAGTGAGAAGTCCGTGTGCTGCAACAAAGGGTAGCCCCCGCTCGTTGCCACTAGAGAAAGCCCACGTGCAGTAATGAAGACCCAATGCGGCCAAAAATAAATAAATAAATATAAAGTTTTTTTTTTTTTAAATAAAGTTTTTAAAAAAGCATTAAAAGAATATTAGTTTCCAGACACATGTTAAACCTTTCTGCACAGGGGCCAGAAGGCCCTCCAGCCTTTCACCAGAGCCGCCTAGAGAACCCAGACTCCACGGCTGCCAGCAACTCTCCTCCCTGCCTCCACTGGCCTCTGGGGCTCGTTGGGCAGGTGGTCAGAGACAGCTCTGAGGAAGGAGAAGCTGGGGCAGGATCCCCAAACACCTGGGAACTCACCCTTGAGTAACCGGCAGTTGCACGGCCACTAGGATACCAACACTGCCTCGGGATGCCTCTGGAATGTGAGGGCCAGGGGAAGCAGCAGCGTCAAGAAAAAACTGCCACGGTCCCAGTGAGTTCTGGAGCGACCTGGTCCTCCCATTTTTCAGCCTCTACTAAGTACAATAACTAAAGCTACATCTGCCTTCTAGTAATAGCTCCTGGCACTGGTAATTACAACTCTGTCATCCCAGCAAAGCCTGGGATGGGTGGCGGGGGAGCTTGCATTTTGCAGGCAATGCCCTTTGGTTCTGGGAAGAGCAGGCCTTGGCAGGCTCACACTGGCTGGGGTCACCCAGAGCTGGCCTGAAACACATAGGGTGCCCTTCCCCACCCCCATGCCCAAGCCAGCCCCTAAGCAGCAGGACTCTGCCCCCCTCTCCTCCTCATTCTTCCCCTCTGCTCTCCACAGGGACCAAGCCTGAGTTGTTCCCCCACGCCCAGAAGTCTCTCTGCTGGGAACAGACCATGGAGGGTGAAGAGTTATGTAGCCCCAGTGAGAGGAAGCATAGTAGGTCTCAATAACTATTTCATAAATGAGTAACAATAGACAATGTGTATTAAGTACCTTCTACTGGAAGACACTGAGACCTTACCAGTACTCATTCAGCTAATCCTCAAAATAACCCTACATGGTAGGCATCTATTACCAGCCCTTATTTAGAGATGAAGAAAGCCAAGGAGAGAGGTTAAATAAGCAGCTTTTTGTCCCGCAGCCAGCTGGGATTTGAACCCAGGGAGTCAGATTCCACAGTCTGTGCTCTTAACCACTGCACCCAATTGCCTTCCCTCCACTGTGCTGCCTGAACTGGAGGAACAAGAGGGTCTCCAATTAGGAATCCTCAGTTCTGACATGAGCTTGCTGTGTGATCTTAGGTAAGAAAGTCTCTGGGCTTCAGTTTCCTCACCTGTCAAATGCAGAAAATAGTACCGTATGCCCGCTACTGAGAGGGATGAGACAATAGGTCTCAAAGCTAATCAGAGGGGAGACCTTCAAGATGCGGGAGGAGTAAGACCTGGAGATCACCTTCCTCCCCACAAATACATCTACATGTGGAACAACTCCTATAGAACACCTACTGAATGCTGGCAGAAGACCTCAGACTTCCCAAAAGGGAACAGACACCTGAGGGCGGCCTACATGCAGAGGTGGGGCCAAACCAAAGCTGAACCCCAGGTGCTGTGCGAACAAAGAAGAGAAAGGGAAATTTTTTGGTGCAGCCTCAGGAGCAGCGGATTATATCTCCACAATCAACTTGATGAAACCCGCATCTGCGGAATACCTGAATGGACAACAAATGTTCCCAGAATTGAGGCGGTGGACTTTGGGAGCAACTGTAGACTTGGGGTTTGCTTTCTGTGTCTGATTTGTTTCTGGTTTTTATGTTCCTCTTAGTTTAGTTTTTAGTGCTTGTCATCATTGGTGGATTTGTTTATCGGTTTGGTTGCTCTCTTCTTCTTTTTTTAAAAATTATTATTTTTTTTTCCATTTTTTCTCTTTTTGTGAGTGTGTCTGTATATGTTTCTTTGTGTTGTTTTATCTGTTTAGATTTGCTCTTACCATTTGTCCTAGGGTTCTAACTGTTTGGGGGTTTTTTTTGTTGTTGTTTTCTTTTTATGAGTGTGTGTGTATATGATTCTTTGTGTGATTTTGTCTGTTTAGTTTTGCTTTTACCATTTTGTTTGGGGTTCTATCTGTTCATTTTTTTTTCTCCTATTTTTTTCTTCCTTTTATTCCGAGCTGTGTGGCTGGCAGGGTCTTGGTGCTCCAGCTGGGTGTCAGGCCTGACCTCAGAGGTGGGAGAGCCGAGCCCAGAAGATTGGACCACCAGAGACCTCCCAGCCCCATGTAATATCAATCAGCGAGAGCTCTCCCAGAGATCTCTGTCTCAACACTAAGACCCAGCTTCACCCAATGGCCAGCAAGCTCCAGTGCTGGATGCCCCATGCCAAACAACTAGCAAGACAGGAACACAACCCCCTCCATTAGCAGAGAGGCTTCCCGAAGTCATACTAAGTTTACAGACACCCCAAGACACACCACTGGACGTGGCCCTGCCCACCAGAAGGACAAGATCCAGCCCCACCCACCAGAAAACAGGCACCCGTCCCCTCCAGCAGGAAACCTACACAAGCCACTGAACCAACCTTACCCACTGGGGGCAGACACCAGAAACAATGGGAATTATGAACCTGCAGCCTGCAAAAAGAAGACCCCAAACACAGTAAGTTAAACAAAAACAGAAGACAGAGAAATATGCAGCACGTGAAGGAGCAAGGTAAAAACCCACCAGACCAAACAAATGAGGAGGAAATAGGCAGTCTCCCTGAAAAAGAATTCAGAGTAATGATAGTAAAGATGATCCAAAATCTTGGGAATAGAATGGAGAAAAAACAAGAAACATTTAACAAGAAACTAGAAGAACTAAAGAGCAAACAAACAATGATGAACAACACAATAAATGAAATTAAAAATTCTCTAGAAGGAATCAATAGCAGAATAACTGAGGCAGAGAATGAGTAAGTGACCAGGAAGATAAAATAGTGGAAATAACTGCCACAGAGCAAAATAAAGAAAAAAGAATGAAAAGAATTGAGGACAGTCTTAGAGACTCTGGGACAACACTAAATGTACCAACATTCGAATAATAGGAGTCCCAGAAGAAGAAGAGAAGAGAAAGCGTCTGAGAAAATATTGAAAGAGATTATAGCTGAAAGCTTCCCTAACGTGGGAAAGGAAATAGTCAGGTCCAGGAAGCACAGAGTCCCATGCAGGATAAATCCAAGGAGAAACACATCAAGACACATATTAATCAATCTATCAAAAATTACATACAAAGAAAAATATTAAAAGCAGCAAGGGAAAAGAAACAAATAACATACAAGGGAATCCCCATAAGATTAACAGCTGATCTTTCAGCAGAAACTCTGCAAGCCAAAAGGGAGTGGCAGGACACATTTACAGTGATGAAAGGGAAAAACCTACAACCAAGATTACTCCACCCAGCAAGCATCTCATTCAGATTCAACAGAGAAATTAAAACCTTTACAGACAAGCAAAAGTTAAGAGAATTCGGCACCGCCAAACCTGATTTACAACAAATGCTAAAGGAACGTCTACAGGCAGGAAACACAAGAGAAGGAAAAGACCTACAAAAACAAACCCAAAACAATTAAGAAAATGTTAATAAGAACATACATATCGATAATTACCTTAAATGTAAATGGATTAAATGCTCCAACCAAAAGACACAGACTGGCTGAATGGATACAAAAACAAGACCCATATATATGCTGTCTACAAGAGACCCACTTCAGACCTAGGGACATGTACAGACTGAAAGTGAGGGGATGGAAAAAGACATTCCATGCAAATGGAAATCAAAAGAAAGCTGGAGTAGCAATACTCATATCAGACAAAACAGACTTTAAAATAAAGACTATTACAAGAGACAAAGAAGGACAATACATAATGATCAAGGAATCAATCCAAGAAGAAGATATAACAATTGCAAATATTTATGCACCCAACATAGGAGCACCTCAATACATCAGGCAAATGCTAACAGCCATAAAAAGAGAAATCGACAGTAACACAGTAAGAATAGGGGACTTTAACACTTCACTTTCACCGATGGACAGATGATACAGAATGAAAATAAATAAGGAAACACAGCTTTAAATGGCACATTAGACCAGATGGACTTAATTGATATTTATAGGACATTCCATCCAAAAACAACAGAATACACTTTCCTCTCAAGTGCACATGGAACATTCTCCAGGATAGATCATATCTTGGGTTACAAATCAAGCCTTGGTAAACTTAAGAAAACTGAAATTGTATCAAGTATCTTTTCTGACTACTACACTATGACACTAGATATCAATTACAGGAAAAAAACTGTAAAAAATACAAACATATGGAGGCTGAACAATACGCTACTAAATAACCAAGAGATCACTGAAGAAATCAAAGAGGAAATCAAAAATACCTAGAAACAAATGACAATGAAAACACAACGACCCAAAATCTATGGGATACAGCAAAAGCAGTTCTAAGAGGGAAGTTTATAGCAATAAAACCTGACCTCAAGAAACAAGAAAAATCTCAAATAAACAACCTAAACTCACATCTAAAGCAATTAGAGAAAGAAGAACAAAAAACACGCCACAGTTAGCAGAAGGAAAGAAATCATAAAGATAAGATCTGAAATAAATGAAAAAGAAATGAAGGAAATGATAGCAAAGATCAATAAAACTAAAAGCTGGTTCTTTGAGAAGAAAAACAAAATTGATAAACCATTAGCCAGATTCATCAAGAAAAAAAGGGAGAAGACTCAAATCAACAGAATTAGAAATGAAAAAGAAATAACTGACACTGCAAAAATACAAAGGATCATGAGAGATTACTACAAGCAACTATATGCCAATAAAATGGACAACCTGGAAGAAATGGACAAATTCTTAGAAAAGTACAACCTTCCAAGGCTGAACCATGAAGAAATAGAAAATATGAACAGACCAATCATAAGCACTGAAATTGAAACTGTGATTAAAAATCTTCCAACAAACAAAAGCCCAGGAAGAGATGGCTTCACAGGTGAATTTTATCAAACATTTAGAGAAAAGCTAACACCTATCCTTCTCAAACTCTTCCAAAATATAGCAGAGGGAGGAACATTCTGAAACTCATTCTACGAGGTCACCATCACCCTGATACCAAAACCAGACAAATATGTCACAAAAAAAGAAAACTACAGGCCAATATCACTGATGAACATAGATGCAAAAATCCTCAACAAAATACTAGCAAACAGAATCCAACAGCACATTAAAAGGATCATATACCATGATCAAGTGGGGTTTATCCCAGGAATGCAAGGATTCTTCAATATACGCAATTCAGTCAATGTGATACACCATATTAACAAACTGAAGGATAAAAACCCTATGATAATCTCAATAGATGCAGAAAAAGCTTTGGAAAAAATTCAACACACATTTATGATAAAAAATCTACAGAAAGTAGGCATAGAGAGAACCTACCTCAACATAATAAAGGCCATATATGATAAACCCACAGCCAACATCATTCTCAATGGTGAAAAATTGAAACCATTTCCACTAAGATCAGGCACAAGACAACGCTGCCTACTCTCATTGCTATTATTCAACATAGTTTTGGAAGCTTTAGCCATGGCAATCAGAGAAGAAAAAGAAATAAAAGGAATACAAATCAGAAAAGAAGAAGTAAAGCTGTCACTGTTTGCAGATGACATGATACTATACGTAGAGGATTCTAAAGATGCTACCAGAAAATTACTAGAGCTAATCAATGAATTTGGTAAAGTAACAAGATACAAAATTAATGCACAGAAATCTCTTACATTCGTATACACTAATGGATGAAATATCTGAAAGAGAAATTAAGGGAACACTCCCATTTACCACTGCAACAAAAGGAATAAAATACCTAGGAATAAACCTACCCAAGGAGACAAAAGTACTGTATGCAGAAAACTATAAGACACTGATGAAAGAAATTAAAGACGATACAAACAGATGGAGAGATATACCATGTTCTTGGATTGGAAGAATCCACATTGAGAAAATGACTATACTACCCAAAGCAATCTACAGACTCAATGCAATCCCTATCAAACTACCAATGGCATTTTTCACAGAACTAGAACAAAACACTTTACAATTTGTATGGAAACACAAAAGACCCTGAATAGCCAAAGCAATCCTGAGAAAGAAAAACGGACCTGGAGGAATCAGGCTCCCTGACTTCAGACTATACTACAAAGCTACAGTAATCAAGACAGTATGGTACTGGCACAAAAACAGAAATATAGATAATGGAACAGGATTGAAAGCCCAGAGATAAGCCCATGCACATACGGTCACCTTATCTTTGATAAAGGAGGCAAGAATATACAATGGAGAAAAGACAGCCTCTTCAATAAGTGGTGCTGGGAAACTGGACAGCTACATGTAAAAGAATAAAATTAGAACACTCCCTAACACCATCCACAAAAATAAACTCAAAATGGATTAAAGATCTAAATGTAATGCCAGAGAGCATAGAACTCTTAGAGGATAACATAGGCAGAACACTCTATGACATAAATCACAGCAAGACCCTTTTGACCCACCTCCTAGAGAAATGGAAATAAAAGCAAAAATTAATGAATGGGACCTAATGAAACTTAAAAGCTTTTGCACAGCAAAGGAAACCATAAACGAGACAAAAAGACAACTCTCAGAATGGGCGAAAATATTTGCAAACGAAGCAACTGAGAAAGGATTAATCTCCCCAATATACAAGCAGCTCATACAGCTCAATATCAAAAAAACAAACAACCCATCCAAAAATGGGCAGAAGACCTAAACAGACATTACTCCAAAGAAGACATACAGATTGCCAACAAACAAATGAAAAGATGCTCAACATCACCCATCATTAGAGAAATGCAAATCAAAACTACAATGAGGTATCACCTCACACCAGTCAGAATGGCCATTGTAAAAAAATCTACAAACAATAAATGCTGGAGAGGGTGTGGAGAAAAGGGAACACTCTTGCACTGTTGGTGGGAATGTAAATTGATACAGCCACTATGGAGAACAGTATGGAGGTTCCTTAAAAAACTAAAAATAGAACTACCATAGGACTCAGCAATCCCACTACTGGGCATATACCCTGAGAAAACCATAATTCAAAAAGAGTCATGTACCACAGTGTTCACTGCAGCACTCTTTACAATAGCCAGGACATGGAAGCAACCTAAGTGTCCATCGACAGATGGATGGATAAAGAAGATGTGGCACATATATACAATGGAATATTACTCAGCCATAAAAAGAAACGAAATTGAGCTATTTGTAATGAGGTGGATAGACCTAGAGTCTGTCATACAGAGTGAAGTAAGTCAGAAAGAAAAAGACAAATACCGTATGCTAACACATATATACGGAATTTAAGGAAAAAAAGTGTCATGAAGAACCTAGGGGTAAGACAGGAATAAAGACGCAGACCTACTGGAGAACGGACTTGAGGATATAGGGAGGGGGAAGGGTGAGCTGTGACAGGGCGAGAGAGAGTCATGGACATATACACACTAACAAACGTAAGGTAGATAGCTAGTGGGAAGCAGCCACATGGCACAGGGAGATCAGCTTGGTGCTCTGTGACCACCTAGAGAGGTGGGATAAGGAGGGTGGGAGGGAGACGTAAAAGGGAGGGGTTATGGGGATATATGTATACATATAGCTGATTCACTTTGTTATACAGCAGAAACTAACATGACATTGTAAAGCAATTACACTCCGATAAAGATGTTAAAAAAAAATCTAATCAGAGACTATGATCAAGAATAAAAGTACAATATGTAATAGCCCCCAAGCCAGAAACAACCCAAATGCCCATGAACAGCTGAATGAATAAACAAGATGTGATCTACCCATAACCACAATGCAATACTCCTCAACAACAAATAGACGCCAACTATCCATACACCCAACAATTTGGATGAATCTCAGAATAATTATTGAGTGAAAAAAGCCCGACAACAAGAGTACATACAGTATAATTCCCTTTACATAAAATTCTAGAATGCAAACTAATATTTAGTGACAGGAAGGAGGGCAGTGGTTCCTTGGGGACTGCGGGTGGGAGCGAGGGATTACAAAGGAGTATCAGGAAATATGGGGGGTGAGGAATATGTTCACTACGTTGGTTGTGGTGATGGTCTCACAGGTGCATACATGTGTCAAAATTCATCAAATTGTGCACCTTATGTGCACTTCATTAACATCAATTATACCTCAATAGAGCTGTGTTTTAAAAACTAAAATGAGCTACCATTTTCCTCCTAACATGTTGGTAAAGATTAAAAACTGATAAGATCCAAAGTTGGCGAGGATGTGGGGAATGAGTACTCTCACTTGAGGTAGCACTGAAAACTGGTATAATCTTTTTGGGGAGCAATTTAGTGGCAATTATGAAAATATGAAATACAAATATATATGGACATCCCCCCTCCCCTGGGCTAGAACATTATCCTCCAGAAATCCTGGTTCACACGCAAAGGTGACAGTGCGTTTGGAAGGCAACCAAGCTCAGAGGCAGCATGGCACAGGGACTCTAAGTGCTGGGGTTTGAATCCTGACTCCAGTCTGGGCTGTTCGTTAGCTCTGCAACCCTGCATCTCATTTCTTATCTGTGATCTAGGGATAAAAATATTACTTACCTCACAGGTGTTTTGAGAGTTCAATGAGAAGAATACTAGAAGTGGCGCCTACATGGTAAATGGTAAAAGCCTAACTATTATAGCATTTTAATAATGGAAAAAAAAAAAAAGAAAACATAATGTTCATCAGTAGACGAACGGATCGAGAATGTATGGTACAGCTTTTAAGATGGAATATTTGCAGTGGTTAAGAAGAATGCATTCTCTATGTACTGATGTGAAGAGATCTCTAAGACCCACTGTTACGTTATAAAAGCAAATCGCACAACATCATGTGTATAGTTTGAGCCTATTTTTGTGGGAGAAGAACTATCTGTGGGTATGACAGTGGCTACCTCTGGCGAGGGGGAGAGACTGGAGGGAAGAGATACAACATTTAATATTTACTTCATATGGTTTTTTAAATTGGTTATAATAATCTTTCACACTTTTTATAATAAAAAATAAAATAAAACATGAATTATAAGGTAGCAGAATTTATTCTTAATTTTTGCCTGTGTGTGTCATACAGATTTCTAAGTTCCTAGATGCCAAGAGACTTGTGTTCCATTTTTCAGTTCCCCCTGAGTGTCTCATGGAGTGCCACGTTATCCAGGAGGGGCTGCTGACTAAGTGAGTGCATAAATGAACTGTCTGGCACCTTTTTCCTGAAAGGCAGCCTTTGCAACTATTTTCCAACATTAAAAAAACCCAGGGCCTTCTGGCAATCATCTTAGTTCATTCTAAGGTCAGTGTGTATTTGCTTTTTTTAGTTTTTGTCCTGGAGCATACTGGACGCTATGCAGCAAACTCATCCTTTAAAAAAAAAGAAAGTTTGCTCTTCGAATCTGACTAAATGGCGTACTTGGAGGACTGGAAACAGAACGAAATTTTAAAAAGCAGATGAAAAGGAAAAAAGGAAACTTGATGGAAAGGGTGAGCCTCCATGTTGACTAGCCCCTCGGGGGCTAATTGACTTGTTAATAAAGGACTTGCAGTGACTGGAAAAAAAAAAACCCCAAAACATTCCTGGGTATGACTCGTTTGAGGACATGCAGTTACCCAGCATGGGAAGGACAGGGGCCCACGTCTCTTTTCAGTGCTCTTCTATCAACTATATAGGGTCTGCCCAAGACGCAGTCTATTCAGCATCTATGGCTCAGAGAAGCTGATCTCTCAAAGAGAAAACAATGCAGCGTTGTTTTGAGAAGGGCTGGGGCCAGGAGGGCAGGGAAGACCTTAGCAGAAGAGGTGCGTTTCTTTTTTTTTTTAACATCTTTATTGGAGTATAATTGCTTTACAATGTTGTGTTGGTTTCTGCTGTATAACGAAGTGAGTCAGCTATTGGCCTTACGGCAGCTGCTGGCCTCTCTGCTTCCCTGGCTGAATAAGGGCTGTATGGTCAGGAATAAAGCATTTCCTGACAGGGAAAACAAGGCTCTGCTCTGGCTCCCAGGGCAGTGCCGTCTGGCCCCATGAGGTATCTGGTCTACTGTGGGAGACTGAAATTTCAAGAAACTTTAAGGCAGCACGCACATCTAGGTAATTGCATCAGACACGAAAGACAACAAAATGACAAAAAGCCCTCTCAAGCTCTTAGATGTTATTACAGGACTATCCTTTCCTGGAGCCAAATTCTCAGGAAGGACTGTGTATTTCACCCACCTAGAGGAATGCTAAGTTCACTGAACACATCCTCAGGTTCCCAGGAAGGCAAAGAAAGGGGCTGTTTCAGCTCCACTTCAGCGTATTCCAGTGACCTCACGTCCAGAGATTTCATTTCCATGTACCTGGAGTTATCTGCAAAACATGAGCCAGGGCAAAGCGGTAATGAAACACAACATGCCTCAAAGAATCCCTGCAATTGTACTCCTTGCGCTGTGTGATGGGAAACAGTCCCTTGTGCTGCTTAATAACGTGAGACTAGGCCAGGGCTGCTAATTAGAACCAAAGTGCTATAACAAAGAGCTTTTTCCGCTGCCAAAAGAATGCCACACGCAAGAAAACTTGGCAAGCAGCAGCATCAGGTCTGTGGGGGGATGGGCTGCTGCTGCCTTCGGTTGGGATGATCTATCCCCGTGTCCCCGGTTCAGTAACAACTCCATCTCTGCAGGCAGAAGAATTATCGAAGTGCAAAAATTGTGCTGATGTCCACAGAAGCACTGAGGCGGGCAGAAAAGGCAATGCCATTCCCACCCCAAGCCTGTCGAGCAGTGTTATTAAATATGAACTCCAAACACTGGCTAAGCTAATAAGCCATTAACACCAGTGCATGTCGAGACCTATACCGCAAAATACAAGGGGTTCAATCAGAGCAAGGTGAACAACACTTCGCTCCTTTATTCTTGCCTTCTGTAGACACAGCCCAGGCCTCAGTGTTTCTCTAGCAACAAGGCGGCTCACAGCAGCGTTTCCATGGAGACTCAGATCCACACAGGTGAAAAATAGCTCAGGTCAGCTTGACATGGAGGGAAGTCCAAGCCCGCCTACCAGCTCGTGCCAACCACAGAGCACTGGGTTGACATGTTTATTTTTAAGCCTTTCCTCTATATTTTCTGCCCTCGACTCTTATCCCCCTGACTTCAAACTCTGGAATGCTGCAGGCTTTCTGCAAAATGAATTTCTAGCTATTTTCATTGAGAGAAAATTGAGGACTACTCTCCCCTCCCCCACAGCCCTTGATGGATGTTTAGTTTCCACTTGGCACAGAAGACAGGGCTTAGCCTATTTTAAACTCTGTCTTTCATGATGTCACAGTGCCAGGCACAGACACACATCACCTCCACTGGAGGTGGAGGAGCTCCCGGGACAAGTCTTGCTTCACTGTCAGACGCTGGAGAAAAGTGGGTCTGAGGTGGTGAGAATGGGAACCGGCCATGCCCCTTCGTGAACCCCTCATTCTTCCCTCTGCCGGTTCCTTTCTCGGCCTCCCACGCTCCCGCCCCCTCACTCAGGCCTCACAGAAACAACGGCCTGGGTGGTCCTCGGTGGTGCAGGCAAGAGAGGCTGCTTGCCGATCCTTAGGAACCAAAGCTCCTTTGATAACTCCAAACATTTGCTAATTTAGTTGCCACAGTCCATCTGGGATCCCGTAAATTCAGAGAAGTCCGTCCTATCTGAGCTTGCTTCTCAGAAACGTGTGGCCACCCATCCGACTTCCTTTACACCAATTGCCTAAAAGCTCTAACAATTTAGCCAGGCTGTTAAGCTTGCCTTCTGCACCAGCTTTCAGGCTGGCTGAAACCTTACTTCTGTTCGTTCCAGCCTGCACACGCCTCTACGCTGCTCTAGGGAAGCAGTGGTCCGATCAACCCAACCGCACAGGAGAAAAAGGAGGTAGTTACCCTGGGTCGACACTCCGTGGCAAGCCTGGCTTTGGAGGTCTGTTTCGGTGAGGGGGCTGGCTTTCTCCTCCAAGGGGCTGCCTTCACCAGCCCCATCTTCCAGGGTCCCCCTGGCCTTACAGTCATCAAGAAAGGGGCCAGGCTGCCAGGCCCTCTCCTCTGCTGGCCTGGGGGAAGACATTTGCTGGAGTGTAGGGGCCAGACGAACATCTGAGCTCTCTGCTCCCTTTGCCTGCATCTCGTAGCAATCTGAGCCCTCCAGTGCGAGGCCCGTCTCGCATTCAGATGGCTTCCGCTCAACATCCAGATTTAGGCCAGGCGTTTCCACGTCCACGTCACTGGGGCAGCTCACGGAAGCAGACGGCAGTTCTTTGGGCGACTCGAGGCTGATTTCCGCAGCCTCCTTACCTACGGTCTTGACTCCCTCCTTGGTGAACTCTTTGGTTAAGTCCAGGTCTAAGGTGGTTGTCACACAGGGACATATCTCTGGACAGATTGTGTCCTTCTGTTCGATGGGCACAGTTTCCTCCAGTTCTGGGATGTCCGGTTCCATGATAAAATCTTCTTCCTCCCCCACCTCGTCCACTGTAACCAGCTCCTCCATGTTCGTGGGGCACCAGCTCTCCCCCTCTGCCTCACTTCCACTTTCTGAATCTTGCTCCTGAATACAAATGAGGAATGGAGGTCAGAGGGTGGCTGAGGAATGGGTCTTGGTATTTAACCAGAAGAGGGTGCAAACCTTGACCACAGGACTCCTCAAACCAGAAAGATGCTGAGCAATCTTACTCCTACCTGGGAACATTTACTGGGTAACTAGCAGCTGTAAATCACTGTGATGAGCGATGAGAAGTCTCTCATCATTGATTTATCCCTAGGATGAGGCTCCGAACAGCACAGGAGTTGGAATAAGCCCTTAATGTTTAACCCACCAAGTGGACAAAGAATTTCCACTCCTGGTATACAGTAGGTGCTCAATGAATAGTTTTTTTCTTTTGTTTTGTTTAGGTGTTTTTTTAGTTGTGGGCAACACATTTTTATTCAGGAATGTGGCTTAGAGGTGTTTCTATATCATCGGATCTACATCTACACCTTAACTGTTAATGCCCATGTAGGATTCCAATGAAAGTTACTTAGCCTGCTTCCTATTAATAGATATCAATCTCTGCTCATCCTTTTCTGATCAATTTCTGGAAATTTTATTTTTTTAATTCTGAAAAATAAATAGTTTTTGAACAAATGAATGATTGAGTTGTAAGTGCTACACACATCAACCTTCTGGAGCTATTTCCTTGCAAGTAGGGCATCACTAAATGTTAAGTGCAGCAAAGTCCCTACAAAATTCTCCCAAACAACCTCTCCCAGCAAGGGTGCAACCCTCCGTAGCCATGGCTCAAACTTGGCCCCTCCTGAAACTTTCCCCTTGCTTCTCCAGCAGCCCATGGACCCAGCAGCCAGCTTTAGGAGATCAGTTTCCCTGCCAGCGATACTCATCTCTCTGCCTCTCCTGGCCGGAAAGGCACGAAGCTGGCCACGTTCCAAGGACGCTTCTTTTTGCTGTGGCAGCCCCAGCCCTGTAACTGGGTTTTTCATTTTAATTAAGTAAAATAATCTTTACAAGCACGGTAGATGTTTTGTTAATCCCAGGGTCAGGGCCTGCTGAGGTTCAGGACCCCAGCTTGAGTACCCAAAGCCCCCTTCCTCCTCCAGCCCCTCCCAAGGCAGCTGCCTATTTTGGGAGCCTGGCTCTGAAGCCTGAGTCTTTTTTGGGCACATGTTTTCTCTTATAAGCGCAGCCAAGTTACTGAAGACTGAGGCAGAGCCCAGGCATGTGGTAAAGATTTCCTCAATAAAGACTGTGCAAGGATCCCAGGCAAAGCCATTCCTCCAAGAAGTGCTGGCTTCATTCACAGACCCGCTGGTGGGGTCTCAGGCACATCCCATGCAGCAAGCAGGTCATCACCCGGCAGGATGGGGATGCCTGTGACTTGGAGCCCAGTGGCTGTTGTGTTGATGCGGCTACACTGCCAGCATCTGGGACAAACTTTACCTTCCTCGCCTTTGTGTTCGCTGCATCAGAGGACTCTGTTTCTTTCTCCTGCCTGCCCAGATGCAGGGGGCTCTCTTCCATGCTTTCCTGTTCCTCTTTTTCAGCCTTACCAGAGGAAGAGCAGAACAAATCAAGTCAACAGTGAGAAGTGGCAGAGGGCACGCCAAGAGGAAAGCAACACTATTGAGCACAGCTAATGCTGTCGGATGTGTTTCACACACATCACTTCCTTTATCCTCACAGAACCCCTCAGAGGCAGGTGCTATTATCATCTTCGTTATATAGATGGGGAAACTGAGGCTCAGAGAGGTTAAGTAACTTGTTCAAGGTCACACAAACGGAGGCACAGAAATGTCTTCACAGCTTTAGGGAGGCAGACGTCCCTGGCAAACTGGGTACTTTTTGCAGCTGTATAATCTGTAGACAGTGAGGGTGAGTAAAGGGGCCAAGGGGGAACTGACCCTGGGGTTCACAACCATCATGGTGACACCTCACCAACAGATCAGTCTTAGCCATAAAAAAAATCACCTCCAGGCCACTTATGGGTAGGAAGGGTGTTGTCACCCAATCAGGGCCCCTCTCACCTCTCTTTTGCCTTATCTCTGTCGTAGAGCTATAGCCCCAACTAGCAATCCCGCCCCGTCTTCCTTCCTCCTACTCCCTCCCTCAGATTAAGTCCCTCACACTAGTACTCATGTCTGGGAAATTGAACAACTGAAAGCAGATGTTTGCTTTGAGAATTAGGGTCTCTGACCAGCCTTGAAAACAGGGGTCAGCCAACTATAGTCCTCAAGCCAAATCTGATTCAGCTCCTCTTTTTTGTACAGTCTGCGAATTAACAATGCTTCTCATGTCTCTAAATGGCTGTATGTTAAATGCTTATATCATATTAGCTACATAATATCCTCAATTTTGCCTCGTGGCCCATATGCCTAAAATAGTTACTCTCTGGTGTTTTGTAGAAAAAGTTTGCCAATTCCCATTTCAGAAGGTTGAGGAGGACGTTCTCCCACGACAAACTCTGGCCACCAAATCAGTCACTGTTCCTGGGCATTCTTGGGAGGAAGTTGCATTTGCTCGACAATTTTGGCCGAGGTTGGCTCAAAGTAAACCACTCTCGCTCTGATTTCTTAAGAGAAGACACACCCGTCTTTGCTGACAAGGAGGCAGCCGGGGCAGGAGCTCAGGGCTGACGGGTTTAACCAGTTGTTATGGGACAGGAGAAGACGGTTTAAATCCTCGAGTCTTTGCTCTTTCCGGTGTTCAGAGCGGAAGCTCTGCTCCAGCCTTCTGAGCCGACCTGAGCTCAAAGCAGCTCCAAATGCCTTTTTAGCCCTCAGAATCCAGAGCTTCTACCAACAGGGGACCCCTTTTCTTTATTTTTGTCTTCCTGAATAAATTATCCATGGCCCTCCCTTGTCAAAATAAATAGCCCTTACCCTTCCCAGGCACTTCCGGCAGCACACGCCCAGGTCAACACAGTAAAGAGACTCCCTCCAGTTCAAGCTGGGAGAGGCAGGGACAGCCTGGCCGCCAAAAGCCCCCCCGCCAGGCGGACCTGCTCTCCCTCCCTGCAGGCAAAGGAGATAGAGCAGTGCCTTTCAGCGCACCCCTGGCCCTGGGAGCATTTCCAGGTGACAGCAGCTTACAGGGAACAGACAAATGCAACCAAGGCACTCATCCCATCCCGCCACCAAGCAGCTCAGGGAGCAATGTGTTAGGTCCCAACTGCTGCAAGCAGGGCTGCCACCACAGGGCCGGGGTTACTGCTAAACCACCTCCTAGGTGGTCTTCCACTTCTGCTCTGTAGCCCCCTCCCAAGTGTATTCTCCCTGAGGCGATGAGGAATGATGACTCCAAAATGCAAAATCTATCATATCCTCACTGCACCTTCTTGCTTGAACATTTCGTTCTCTTCCCCTTTGCTTCACCCAGTAAATACCCACCTTTCCTTTCAATCCCAGCAGCCGCACATCCTAACCAAGGAGAGCCTCTGATTCGTTACAGGCAGTGGTCCCCAACCTTTTTGGCACCAGGGACTGGTTTCGTGGAAGACAGTTTTTCCATGGACGGGGAGGGATGGGGGGGGGCGGGGGATGGCTCAGGCGGTAACGCCAGTGACGGGAGCCGCAGGTGAAGCTTTGCTCGCCTGCCCGCCACTCACCTCCTGCTGTGCAGCCGGGTTCCTAACCAGAGGTTAGGGGACCCCTGCTTACCGGCACTAAGAGCACTGTATCCTCCATCTCCTTAGCACTTCACACTCACACTCGTGTACTCATTTAAGGAATTATTTGATTAGCATGCTTTTCATTAGACCATGAGCTCCATGAGATCAAGAGTCATTTTAGCTTTGGCTCACAACTGCAGCCCCAGTGCTAGGTGCTCCACGAACACTGGTCAGTACAAGAATGGAGACAGGTAGGAGAGGGTGGAGTGAATAACAAGTACACACCTGCCTCCCAGCATGCTTGGGTCTCTGTCTGGGCTTTGAACTGAACATAAGTGGGTTTGCTATTTCTGTCTCCTAGGGATTGTTTATACTGGGGGCTGCATTCTGGGGACACCTGGGGCTCCATCTGGCCCACAGACATGTTTTGTTCTATACAGTTTCTAAAACGTGGGAAATTTCATACAGATACCTGCATCTGGACTTTGGTCTTGCTCTAAGAAATGGGAAATCTGACAACACAGGGCAGCTGTGCCTGAATGGCAGCCACAGAATGGAGCTGATCAGTGGCTGCCCCAGCAGACAGGTACCTCCTGCTTGGTCCACCACGGTCCCAGCTCTCCACCTTGGCTTCAATCATGCTGCCTGGCTTCCCTTCTCTAGGCACCTGGTTCTGTAAACCCTGATGCCCCTTCCAGGAAAGTGGGGGAGCGCTTCTTTCCAAGTCTCCCTATTCAGTGACTTGACTTCTTTCTTTTACCTCTGGTCTCATGGTCAGGGCTGGGCCTCATGTCTGGCTGTGGCCACCCAGAAACACTGAGCAGCGCACACACTGGCTTCCCCAGCACTGGGCACTCTCTCCAGAATCTCCCAGGGTTTCCCGTGAGCACAAGCTTGTTAAAGTCCTACAGCAGCCTTGTGATCACACCCATTTCACAAACAAGAAAACTGAGGCTGAGAAGAACAGGGTGTGACTTGGTTCTCAGATGCCAGGCCTCTACCTCCAGAGTCTGGGTTCAGTCATTCATTCCTTCAACAAATACTTATTGAATGCCCACTCTGGGCCAAACCCTAATCTAGGAGCTGGGGGCAGGGCAGTGAGCACAGCAGACAAAAATTCCTGCCCTCATGGAGGTTACATGGGGGATGGGGGTAGGGGAGGGTTGGGAGGGAGAGCAGACTCTAAATAAAATAAATAAAGACATTAGGGGATAGGTCAGAAGGAGACAGATGCCACCGAGAAAAAGAAAGCAGGGAAGGAAAAGAAGTGGGTTGGGATGTTGTGATTTTATGTGGTGGCCAAGAATAAACGTTGGAGACTGCGACAGTGAGTAGGGAGCCACATGGACTTTGGTGGGGGAGGAGCTCCCAGGCAGGGGAACATGTGCAAAGGCCCTGTGGTGGGAGGTGCCTGGTATATCATAAGAAAGGCAGGGACCCTGTCCGCAGCCCTGCTGCCTTCATTCCCCAAGTTTAGTCACTGCCTGTTCTCGGACTCCTGGAGCAACCCTGTGGGTTCTAGGTTGTTTTCAAGATTGTGATGAGAAGTTTGAGATCAGTGAGGAAAACTCTTTGTTCTGCTGTTATTCCATCAAATGGTATTGGCTGCCTGGCTCCAAACCCACAGAAACAATCTGCTGGGGACCCCAACAAGTCCCTACTGACCCCACTCTAGGGCTATTAGAGGCGGAACCTACTAGAAGGACAGAATTGTGGGGAAACCCACGGGGCCTTTCTGGGAAGCTTTTTTTGCATCAGGGGCTCTTGGGATGGTCACAGCATGCGTCACCATGAATGAGCAATGTTGTGCAAACCAGTGAAAGTAGGGTGGGTACAACAGGAGAAGTTACCAAAGAGTCTCAGAAGTGTGGGTAGGAGGGCAAAGGGGCAGCTCCGCCCCTTTGCCATGGGGGACAGAGGGTTCCAGACTGGTGGTATGTGTATGAGGCCTTGAGGCCCTGCTAACTCTCACTCTCTTTCCTTCTTTTCTCAAGGTACTGACCCATCACCAGCCCCTTGGACACCTCCGAGCATAGACACTCTTCTTAAAAACATCCACTAGTTCACAGCTTCTCTGGATCCAGTTCAAGTACAAACAAGAGGTCCTTCATGGGCCCACCCCACCCACTTCCCTAATCTCATCTCCTGTGCTTCCCCTGCTCTGCCAGGGGAAGTTGTGGCAGACTTTGAGATGGGCAAAAAAGATTGCTGGGAGTCCTTCCAATGGAAGGCTGGGCATTTGTCTAGCACCCTTCCAGGGTACTTGATTCTATCGGAGTCTGCACCTTTCATTAGCTTGAACTGAGCTATTTCACAACTTTGTAAACTGCAGAAATGTGATAATAGTACAAATGATTCTTGTTCATAGAGATGCGAAGGAACTTTATCTGCTGGAGATGCCACTGATTCCCACAGAAGAGGCCAGTTTCACATCTATTAGCAAATTCACCTCAGCATTACTGAGTGCCTCTATATGCCTGCTCTTTGGATTCTCCTCTGAACAGCCTTTCACATCTTACTGGTTCCCTCATTAATTAATGAGTTAAACAATACCTTTGACATGTATTCATTTTATGTTTGTATGAGAGCCATGATTTTACTTCTTAAAAACATTACCCTTTAATATGCCCTAAAGGTACAGCCACGTTGAGTATCTCCAGGTTCTTCAAAACAGTCTTCCCTGTTATGAAGAACCTGGAGTATTACTCGGCCATAAAAAAGAATGAAATAACGCCATTTGCAACAACATAGATAGACCCGGGGAGAATTATGTTTAGTGAAATAAGTCAGACAGAGAAAGACAAGTACTGTATGTTATCACTTATATGTGGAATCTAAAAAATAAAATGAATGAATATAACAAAACAGAAAAGAACTCACAGATACAGAGAACAAAAGAGTAGTTACCAGTAGGGACTGGGAAGGTGGGAGGGTCAAGATAGGGGTAGGGGATTAAGGGGTATAAACTGCTATGTATAAAATAAGTAAGCAACAAGGATATATTGTAAAGCACAGGGAATACAGCCAATATTTTATAATAACTTTAAATGAAGTGTAATCTATAAAATAGCAAATCACTACGTTGTAAACCTGAAACTAATATATTATAAATCAGCAATAAAAAAAGTCTTCCTTTCTCACTTTTGCCCTTGCTGCTTCCCATACTGCCTTTTTCCCCACTTTCGATGTCCAGCTCAAATGCCACCTCCTCTGTGCAGCTCTCCTTCTCTCCTGTGCAGAGCTGACTGTCCACTTGACTCCAGCAGGGGCCCCACTGTATGTAAATTATTTTTGTAGGTTAGCTTCCACCACTAGAACTTAATCTCTGCCATAACATGACTAGTTCCTACTCATCTTTGAACCCCTGTGCCTAGCACACCCCCCGGCAATGCATGTAGGAATAAAGTCGTGGCCAAAGCACGGCCCTTCAGTGTTCATGGAGTTGAGGCCTGGGATTCTTATTCGGACTTAGTCATTGTCAACAGCTCCTGGGTCAGACTAGAAGATATGCACGTAGGATTTTTTTTTTTCTTTTTGCGGTACGCGGGCCTCTCACTGTTGTGGCCTCTCCCGTTGCGGAGCACAGGCTCCGGACGCGCAGGCTCAGCGGCCATGGCTCACGGGCCCAGCCGCTCCACGGCATGTGGGATCTTCCCGGAGCGGGGCACGAACCCGTGTCCCCTGCATCGGCAGGCAGACTCTCAACCACTGTGCCACCAGGGAAGCCCGCATGTAGGATTTTTTAAGTGGATTCTTTATGCAGGCCACCCCCACCTCCTCGCCCACCTCCACCATCCCACTCCTACTTAAATGCAGGCGGCTCTGGCAAGAAAGAAGCGCAAGCCAAACTAGAGTATAAACCTGGTACCCAGAGTCCTCCTTGTGACCCCCTGTGTGAACTGAAGGCGTGCAGCACGTTGTGAGCCCTGGCTGAAGCACTTGGATGAAAGGTGCCAGCCAGCTACTGAGCATTTTTATTCCAGTGGAAGGAAAACACTGTGGACTGGGTCTAGAGAAACACATCAAGCCCTGGGTGCCCAGTATCACTGAATGGGTGGTGGCTGCTTCTCCTTTACCACCTCTCATCAAAGCTCCAACACTGATAGACGTTTTCGGCAGGAGAGAGGATGGAGCGAACCAAAGGTCTAATCTCCCCCGGCACGGTCTGTGGGTACAAACACCTCAGGGCCGTTCCACTCTAGACAAACAGACAAGATAGAAGGACTTTGCATCACGTCGCCGCCTAATTTCTAGTAAAGGCAGCAGGGTGCTGTGGAGCCAGATCACCATTCCAGCTCCACCATTTCCTGACTGTGTGTCCTTGGGCAACTAACTTAAACTCTCTGTGCCTCGGTTTCCTCATCTATAGCAATGATAGTATCATTACTAGTATTACCTCATAGGCTTGCCGTGAGGATTAAATTGAGATAAAGTGTTTAGCACAGTGCCTGGTACAGAGTAAACATTCAGTAAATCTTTCATTCACTCAATAAACGTTCATCACCATTCTATTAATAGTATTCTCCCGTGGGACCTGCCTCTCCTTACCTGGCGGAAGGGATTACATTATTACCTCATTCTCTGCCATTTTGCTTTCTTTACTATCAGCTCCGTCTTGGTCTCTATCAGGTCTCTTGGTTCTGGTTTTCTCACTCTGCTTCGACTTGGTGCCCTTCGGTTCCAGCCCGTCTTCCCTGCCCGAGCCGTCAGGGGGGGCGTGTCTGCCTTCCCGCAGCCTGGCCTCATCTTTCCTCCTGGACCTCCCAGGGACATCCTGCTGCTGCTTCAGATACTTGTCCGATTTGCCCTTGGACTCTTTGCGGTAGTAGCCGTCTTCTCGGCTTTTGTATCCCGACGCGGAGTGGAGCAGGTTGGGGGACCCAGACCTCGGGTGCCTTTCTCGGTAGCCCCTCCCTCCTTCCAGCCGTTCATCTAACTCGGCCTTGTCCAGTTGCCGGGGGTACTGTTTGCGGTCATGCGCCCACGTGTCCATCCTGTCCCTCTTGTCCTCCCCGTTCTCCCTCCAGGGGACCGGGCCTCGCTCTTCCTCCCTCCTGGCGTAGGGCGAGTGCTCCCACGAGTCTCGGCCGCTGCCCCAGTCAGCCCGAGAGGGGCCTGGGGGGCTGTGAGAAGAGCTGCAAGAGGTGAAGCTCGGAGTGTGGGACCTCGGGGACAATGACCGGCTCACCGGACTTCGAGATCTCGGCCTTTCTGGGCCGTATCTGTGAGGGAGCAAAGGAGCCGTTTTAGAATCTGCACCTTCCTCAGCCTCCATCCCCAGATACACCCCGTCTCTGCAACAGACATACTGTGCGCGTGACCCCACCTGGCCATAACACGCTTCACCACAACTGCGCAGAGCGCACAGAAAGGTCCAGGAACAAGCTTTTCCTCCCTCCAGGCTTCTGGGAGGGATTTTCCCTGAGCACAGTCCTGGGGGCTTTCTGCCCCTTTACTCATTCTGCTCCTGGGAACTGGGATGAAAAATTGGCCCGTTCTGGCTCACCCCAGCTCTCTTCCTCTTGGAAATGAGCTACGCTCAGGGAGGAGGAGACTCTCCTGGTGGGCGGGGGCGGGGTGCGCCGAGTTGCCCTGGTCCAGCCTGGTAGGCAAGACTGCCTAACCCCGGGGTTCAATCAGCCGACCTCTTGACTATGAGACTGAAGCCGCCCCTCCACCTGGCCTCTACCGAAATAAAGGCCACCTATTGGGTTCCATTTTTCTAGGAAGGCATTTTGGGGTTGGAAGAATCCTTAGAGCCCTGACCTGCTCATGTATCAGATGAAGAAACAGAAACACAGAAAAAGACCCCAGCCTGTATAGGGTTCAGAGCAAGACCTCTTGGTCACCTGCACCCCGACTCTACCACAGAACTGCAGGGTCACGGTGTGGCTTCACAGTCTTTTAAAAACCCAAACAACTATAATATTAAAAACAAACAGACGAACAAAAATCCCAAACTTGAAACAGCTACATAAAAGATACACATACACACACACACACACACACACACACACACACACACACACACACACAGGTTGTTATTAAGCAGGTCAACTGAGTCATCCACCTGACATTCTAAAAGGACAGGCAACTTTCATTTGGTTCCCAAATACAGGAAAACCACGCAGTCCTCACTGACCAGGGGACAAGAGACGTGGCTCACTGGGACCAGCCTTGACCTCCACTGGGGAAGCAGCCTGGGCCGGGCCCTCTGCAGCGAGGTTAGGGTGCCATCTGCGGCAGCCCTGGGTAAGAGCCACAGAATGTGCCGGCCAGGTGCCGCTCCTGCTTTTTCCACAGTGGCCTCTGCAGGGACTGTCTCCATAGGGCAGTGACAGTGGTGAACTTGTAGCCCGGGCTTGGCAGGGTCACAACTTCAGCTGGGAGAAATGAGTTGGAAATGTGACTGCACTCGATGTTCAGAGTAAATGACTGGTCAGGTCATGGATGTTTCTACACCTACATTCAGCTCAAGAAAAATCAAGGGCTGGCTCTAAACAGAAGACACACACACCACACATACACCCACACCACACATACACACCACACACATACACCCACATATGTACCACATACACACACCACACACACTACAACACAACACACACCAAACACACACACCACACAATACAACCACACACCACACACACCAAACACAACACACTACACACACCACACGCACAATACAACCACACAACACACACCAAACACACACACCCCAAACACAACACACACACAATACAGCCACACTACACACACTAAACACACACAGAACACACCACACACAAACACACCACATACACAATACAACCACACAACACACAATACAAACACACACACACACCAAACACAACACACACACAGTACAACCACACACCACACACCAAACACACACACACACAACACACCACAAACACAGTACAACCACAACACACACCAAACACACATGCACAACACACACAACACACAGACACACTTTCAGGCTGTTTTAGCAGAGTGTACATTTGCCCTTGAGAGCTGTATATCAGCAGATCCCCTCCTATACTCCTTGACAACAAAGGAGGCGCAGCTGAGGGGAAGCTTAGCATCTTGAACTTTTCTGAGGTTTAACCTGAGCACTGGACTGGACTGATGCGTTCCATCAGGCACATGGAAATATAGGGCCCAGAGAGGCTGATGGACAGGGCAGAGGCAAGGGCAGAGCACAGAGTGACTCAAATACCCCTGAGAAAGAGAAAGGGGAGAATGTTCCAATGACGCAGAATCTGCCCTGAGACCTGAGACCGGGCCTCACCTGTCTGCTTCCCGGAACATGTCCCTCTCCCTCTGGGAATGGATGTCCTGGATGATGGCAGCCACGGCTTTCCCAGGTTTCTAGGCAAAGTCAGAGGGGTCACCATCAGACCAGAGATGGTCTTGCAAACACCAGAAGGAAGCAGCTAGGACTTGGGTTCATTGCCCTGTCCACCAAAGGGGGAAAGTGCCTTTTTAGGGGAAGAAAAAGTTTAATCCAGAGGATGAAGAGTATGACCATAATGCTGAATGGTGGTGGGGCTGCGTGGTCCAGGGCACGTGGCATCCCTTGAGCTGGGAAGGAAGGAGCCTGAGGCTCACCACCCACATGCTGGGAAAAAGCAGCATTTGTTAATACCCACCTCCCACCTCCTTCCAAATAAAAGCAAATATCTAAAATGTGAAAGGAAGGAAGGGAAAGAGGGCGGGAGGGAGGAAGGCATTATAACTTGGAAAGAGACTTGAAGATCACTAACATGCAGCCTCCACATTTTACACCTGAGGAAACTGAGACCCAGAGAGGTCATTGAGGCAGAGTTCTGCCTGGCACAGTTCCAGCCGCCAGCCACATTGTGTTCTACGGTGACTCCTGGGGTTGTGCTGTGTTAAGGAACACATTCAAGGTCACAGAGATCATTAGAAAATCAGGACCTGACAACAGGCATTTTAACTCCAAGGTCTTTTCTATGCCCCATGCTTCCTGCAACTCTTGACTTCAGTGCGGGGATCCACAGGGGTCATTTGGTGCTCAACGTAAATCTGCAAGGTGGGCAGCGCAGGCTGTGAGCCAGGCTTCCCAGCTGAGGAGGCCAGGCACCCAAAGGCTCTGCCCTTCCCAGAAGTTACTATGGGATGACTGTGCCAGGACAGGACCACGCCAGCTCCCAAATCCCAACCCAAGCCCTTTCCTAAACCCACACTGGCCAAACATTAACAAAACAATAAAAAATAAATGATTAAAAAAAGAAATTCATGAGCACAGAAGGATGGAAGCATTTTCCAAAAGACTACACAAAATTCATCCAATTAAAGTGTATGGAACAGGCTGAATTTATGGTATGTGAATTATATCTCAGTAATACTGAGGTTAAAAAAGACCTAAAAACCCTCAGTCTATGATGTCAACTTTTTTTTTTTTTTTTTTGCGGTATGCGGGCCCCTCACTGTTGCGGCCTCTCCCATTGTGGAGCACAGGCTCCGGACGCGCAGGCTCAGCGGCCATGGCTCACGGGCCCAGCCGCTCTGCGGCATGTGGGATCCTCCCGGACCGGGGCACGAACCCGCGTCCCCTGCATCGGCAGGCGGACCCTCGACCACTGCGCCACCAGGGAAGCCTGGTGATGTCAACTTTTGACAAAGAATTTTATTAAGAAACTTAATCAACTGCTCTTTTTATCCTCAATTTTTTTTCCTACGTACTTAACAAAGGATCATGAAATCTTAGAGCTACACAAATGTTAGGTACCATCAAATATCTCATTTTATAGGTGTGAAACCCAGGACCAGAGATATGAATTGAGCTCTGTGATTAGCTGGGACTAGAATTCTGTAGTCCTCTGAGTGCACAGCTGCTTATCTGTGTTATTGTTAAGATTGAAGCTCGGGCTGGGAAAACAGTTCAGGAGAGAATAAAGGAGGAGCTGCCTGTGGGTTCAGGGGAGAAGTCAGAGCTCGGACTTAGGGAAAGGATGTAAAATGTTCAAGCCAGGGAGGGATCTCTTGTCAACTCGAAATGCAAGAGGAGAGAACGTCAAAGAGAAGGAAGTGACCGCTAGCCCTGTGGTTGTGAAGAAGGAGGAGGTCAAGAAGGTAGTCAATCCCCGTTCAAGAAAAGGCCCAGGAACTGAGCACTGGTCAGGATACCCACCCGAAAGGAGCCTCACACTTTTGGCAAATGGTCCCTTTCATCTGACTGTAGCTATAAAGGTTGACCCTCTGTAAGCACATGGAAGTGTCACCTACAAGTAACAAGATCACCCAAGCCCTGCACTGTCAACTAGCACCTGAGCTGCTTAAACTGGACCAGAAGCAGAGACCGAAGGCCAAGCAACAAAAGAGCTGGGGCTGTGGGCCTGGGCGGAGAAGAAGGCTACTGCCCAGGATGCTTCCTTCCACCCCACCCGAGACCATCTATCCTCCCACCAGCGTTGTTGGTCACCACCTGTGGGTAGAACAAGAAGGTTCACGTGGAGGTGATTCCACTGAGTGGGTCTTCCTTCTGCTTCCCCACCTTGGGCCACAAGGTGGAAGTTGCCTACTGCACCATCATGGGAGAGGCCCGCCTGGGATGGCTGGTCTGCAGGAGACCCACTGCAGCACTGCCTCCATGCGGGCCAGCTTGGGAAAGCCGGAGGGAGCCATCAGGATCCAGTGCAGGGACGTGTGATAAGATCTCCTGGCACCGGGGAGGCCACATCCCAAGTCCCAAATCTGTCCTCATCCTGCCAAGCTGGAACAGGCGAAGGCTAAAGAATGTGCCCCCAAGCTGGGTACAATGTACCATGGCGACTTTTCAGAGCACACAAATTCCCTGAGGGGGTTGGATCAGGGACTTTCTGTGGCAAAAAAGAGTCCCCAGAGTCCCCAACACTTTTCTTCTGCTCTCTGGAATCTCATATCCTCGTGACTGTTCCTTCCAGTCCAGATCCAGGAGAGCCTGGGGTGAGAGGAGGGGGCCTGGTCAGGGAGCAGCTGAGGTTCTGCCGGTTACCCAGGGGTAGCATGGGTGGTGGGGTTAAGACCTGCAGGGACGGGCAGGTCAGGCCAGGGTCAGAGCCAGAGGTGTTCTAGGAGCTCATGGTGCCTTCTGCATCTCCACCACCACAGACAGCAGCCCCTCGGACCCTTCCCCTCCGGGTGCCGCCTGATGAGGGCAGAGCAGCCAGTCAAGCACCACAGATGGAAACACCCTCTAGTGGCCCAATGTGGTCCCCTGGGGGTCAAAGAGATGCATCCAGAGTTCTTTGGGGGCTAGAAGAGCCTCTTCTGGGCTTAACTATTTCCTTGCCCCTTATTTTCCCAATCACAGAACAGCCTCCTGGGGCCATTGTCAGCCCAGCACCCCCTGAAGTTCCTTCTGTTCAGGTCACACGGCCCCAGTGAGGCAGGGAATGAGCGCTCCACGATGACTGGCTGGAGAGATGGAGGGATGGGCTGACGAGAAAGGACATGACGATCTGCAAATGCTATACGCTGGGGCTGGCGGTCACAGGCACTGTGACCCCCCTCTGAGGACCAGAGGTCAGTGTCTCTCTTTTAAGTGATAATTCCAAATTGTTGGCACTCTCTGGCCCAAACACCCTGCCAGCTGCCATCTGAGAAGGAGTCAGAAGTGGCCAAAGATTTTCAAATAACAGAATCAACTTTTCACTCTAAGAAAATCCTCCCCATCTTCCTCTTCAGGCCTGGCCTCGTTATCCTGTGGTTAAAGGTATAAAGGAGGCAGGTACAATAAAGCTGTACTCGCTGCAGGGGAGTAGAAACGGAAGAGAACGGAGTAGGCCTGCGATGATGTTTGGGGGAACCTTTTTATTGCAGAACATTTCAAACATACACAAAAGTAGACAGAATTGTATATTGAACCCCCCCCCCCCCGCCACCCACGGTGAATCCATTTCCACTGTCAACAAGCCCCCAGGGGACCATCCACAGTGCTCTTGGTCAACACATCTTGCTACTTTAGGACAAGGGTGAGCTTCCAAGCCCCATACAGTCCCAGGAAAGTGTGCCCTCAGAGGGAGGCAGATGCTGGGCCAGCATAAAGGAAGCTGCCAGAGAGTTTTGTGCCTCCGGACCCCTCCGCGGCTGTTCTACATGTCTCCAGAGTCCCAGGAAGATGCTGAAACCTTCCAGATGAGCCCTGAACTTGTCAGAGCCAGATCCTGTCCCAGCAGCCCTGACTGTTTCTGACATGAGTGTGCTTTCCAGGCTCTACATCTCTTCTCACCCGACTGCTGCCCAGAAACCCCCTCTCTGTTTCATTAAGTTGCCTCACCCTTCAAGGCCCTACTCAGGAATCTCTCCCTTCTTTACACAAGCAAGTCACACTGCCTTTTGCCACTGAACTTCTAGGAGCTCCATACGTACGCACTCAGGTTGAAATCACGAGAATTGTTTATCTCCCCAGTTTACCTCCGCCAACCCCAGCATATAGTATTTGTAGACTGTCATGTCCTTTCTCGTCAGCCCATCCCTCCATCGCTCCAGCCAGTCATCGTGGAGCGCTCATTCCACGCGGGGCCCTGTGCCACTAACGGCTGCGATCCATAACCCCATTCCCTGCCTCAGCGGGGCCGTGCGACCTGAACAGAAGGAACTTCGGGGGGCGCTGGGCTGACAGGGGCCCCAGGAGGCTGTTCTGTGATTGGGAAAATAATCACAAGTGAGACAGCAAACTTTCCCCAAGTGAGGACTATTCTCATATTCATTGTAGCTCTCGGCACCACATGTTATATGGAAAAGACCCTCAATCATCATTTGCTGATTTATTCTTCCTAACCAAGAGCATCATGGACCACTCACAAGACTGCTTCCCAGGGCCAGGGACCATCTCTGTGGCCAGGAGGGCTGGCAACTTACCAGTGACACTGAAACCAGGCCCGCTGTCCCCAAACCACCTGGGAGCTTCAGTCCCACCCCAATCCACTAAATGAGAACATCTGGGCAAGAGGACTTGAAAACTCCCCTGACAGTTTTCTGATGGAGTGACTGGAACACACAGATTTAAACTATTCCAAGTTCCCTTCTGCCGGTAAGACACTGTGACTCTGGGGAAGTCTCTATAGAATAACCAATCTTGTCACGCAGGTCTGCAGGCAGGAAAACACTCACTTTTTTACTGTTCCTTCAGATTTTCTCTTTCTCATTCATTTCACACATTTGTTGGACACCTATTACGTGAAAGTTTCTGCCCCAAACGCCCTGAGGAATAAAATCTCTGCCACAAAGAGTGAGACAAGATTACTGGCATGAGGAAATATTCAAGAGAGGAGAGGAGAAAATGCCTTAAAATCTCTCCTTCTTCTCCCTCCACTTTGCCTGGTGAGCAAAAGGTAAAGTTCCAGGACACAGACCCATCAAAATGTCCCCCACCTCTGCAAGCCCTGGCGGGACCCCATGTGGTAGCCCTTTGGCCCAGAGACACATGAGGATACAGTGACACATGTGGATACAGTGCTTCGCTGTCTGCCTCCCCAGGAACCATCCTCTCTTCTGCAGCCTGCTCCCAGGACATAGCAGGTGACACAGGCCTGGCCAGTCACAGCATGGCCACAGAGACTGGCTCAGGGAAGAGCACGTGTCCAAAGCTAGCCTGATTGGAATGACTTTCAGGACTTCTGTGGGAGCTACTAGGAAAAACTCCAGCTTTCTCTTGGTGAAGGAAATGGGAGGCTGAGGCGCCAGAGCTGCTGGAATCACTGAAGCCATCGCGCCGCCTAGAGGAGAGAGCCGGGGGCTGTCAGGGGCCACCGCAGGGAGACCCCAATGACAAAGCCAAGCGAACCGAAAGCAGAGTGGAGAGAAACCAAGTCCTCATGAGAGCATTTGGGCCCTGAAAGCAGCCCTGCCTGCAGCCAGGGCTACTCCTGGTCTTTTTAGTTACATGAGTGAAAACATTCCTTTTTTTACTTTAGCCATTATGCTAAAGTTCTAGCTGATTCAGGTCAACATAGGGACCACAAGGCACATATTTCTATGCAGTGGAAACATGCCTTGAGATGCCTGCACATAGAGGCAGTGTGACTGCTTGGGAAGCAGAAAATCCTTACTAAAGGTCAGGAAAAATGTTTTCTAGCCACTCAAAGTGTGCTCTGAGGACCAGAAACAACAGCATCTCCTGGGAGCTTGTGAGAAACGCAGAATCACCACCCTGCCTCAGACCTACTGATTCAGAAATTTTAATGAGATCCATAAGTGATTTGTACGCACACTGAAGTTTGATAAGCTCTATCAGAATACCATCTCTGCTGCTTACTGACTGGATGACTGTAAGCAAATTACCTGATTTCTCTGTTTTTCACATGGACAATAGAGATTATAAAAACACAATATAGAGATGCAAATACAGTGCAAAACCAAAGCAGTCCTAGGTTTTAATCATGGCTCTTCCAGTAACTATGATCTTGGGTAAGTTACTGAACTTCTATGAGGCTCAGTTTCCTCATCTGTAAAACTGAGATAATAATACCTGTCTGACAGTACTGACGCCAGGATTGCAGTAGATAATGTATTGAAGTGCTTGGCACATTACTTGACCCAGGACTCAATTAAAGGTATATATTCTTGTTATTATTGTTGTACTATTTTAATTACTGTTATTATCCACCCTACACACCTCATAGGGGAGAGTGATTGTGAGCCTCAGAGAGACCATGTATGAAAAAAAATGCTTAAAATCAAAGAACACAAGTTATAGTCCTTTACTGATCTGGAAACTGAGGTTCACAGAGGTCAAGCAATTTGCCCAAGGTCATCAAAGAGGGAAGGCATAGAGGCTAGGCTGGCCCTAGCACTCTACAATCTAGCGTAGGTCACATAGCTGTTGATGGTTCTATGTTATGTGTTCTACCTCCCCAGACTTGCTACCTCCAAATCCGTGGGGCCTGGCCCAGTTCCCACCCACAGTGAGCACTCAGAACATTTGCTGAATGCAAACTTTGACCATCTGACCTCTTTAACCCACAGTTTTGGCACCACCCCAAAGGACCTCTCTTGATAAGGGACTACAAACACCTTGGTACTTTAAGAAGGAGAGTACTGCAGTTAATCCTAATTAGAACCTTATGACAACATCTCATTTGGAGACCAAAGCTCCCCTGGGAATTCAGTACAGTAATTCAATTCTAAGCCCCAGGGCAGAATCCAGGAGAACAAGAACTTTGGGTACAGAATGGGGTGGGATCGTTGACTTGTCTGAGAAAAGCAACAGGCTTTCATGAGCTGGAAAAAAAAAGTGCCAGGTTCTGCCTGAAGCAGAACTGTTGACAAACGAACTTCAGAAGCAATAATGTAAGCAAAGCAGAATCAGGACTTTGACAACTGGTTGACATATTACGATCTACATCTGTAGACTTGTCAGAATGCTAGTCCTAGCTAGAAACAACCACTGAGGCTTTGTCTTCTGACTTGAACCTTAAAGGCAGATTAAGAGCTGTGAGCCTTGAACAAAATGGACCCTAACTAAATATGGAATGAGCTGAAGTCAACTGGAAAATCCCATTAACTAGGACAGTAGAAAGCACAAAATAAGAAGTTAGATTTAACCACAAATGTGGCACTAAATACAATAAATCCAAACGGACTCATGGCTCCAGCCAAGAGAACTCCTGCAAACCAATAGGAAGATACAATCCAAAAGAAAAGCATGGGCAAATGGCTTAAAAAGAAATTTCCCACTGGAGAAGACCTAGATGGAATAACCAACAAACACATGAAAAACTGCTCAACCTCAATTAATATAGAAAATAAAAAATAAAATCATGATAAACCATTACACTCTCTCCAGAGAGGCAAAAATTTTAAAGTTGGACAAGACAAAGTGCTAGCAAGAAGGTGAGCTATTGAAAACTCTCAGACACTACTAGTAGGAATGCTATCATCTAGTACAGTTGAGGGTAAGCATGCCTTGTGATCCAGCAATTCTACTTCTAGTTATGTACATTCCCTGGTTATACGCACATGTACATGGGTACTGGGATAACATGTTTGAAAATGTTCATAGTAGCCATGTCTCTAATACCCTAAAACTGGAACAACCCAAATGTCCATCAACAGTGGAATGGCTAAACAAATTTATAGTCACACAATGGAAATTTATATAACAATGAAAATAAAGATGCACCCAACATAGATGGCATAACGTTGAATGAAAGAACACAGTATGATTCCATTCACATAAAGTTCAAAAATAGGTAAAACTAAACTATAATGTTAAAAAAGGCATAGAGGGGGGTAGAATAATAAGGAAAAGCAAGGAAATGGTTATCTCAGGGTCAGGAGATTGGAGAGGGAGGGGTTGAGCACAAGAAGGGACTTACAAATCTTCTTGGTGCTGTCCGTGTCCTATTTCTTGACTTTGGTGGTGGTTTTGTGGGACTTATGGGAGTTCACCCATTATTACTTTTTCAACTGTGCAATACAAAATTAGTCACTTTTCTGTCTGTATGTTATACTTCACGATAAAACAAAAAAGAAGAGAATGGTAGAGCAAGCTAAAACGAAAACAAAAGCCCTGTTTGGAATTACCTCAATTCAATCCTTATTTCGGACAATGGCCAACTCAGTCATGTGCTGCATAGAAGGCTTTCTATGGGGCTTAAGACAATAAACATAGAGAGGATGGAGGAGAGAATAAAAGATCAAGGGGGCGACAGATGAAGAAAAAGTTACTGAAGACCTGTCTGGGTTTCATTCAGGGGTTTATGCTTGGAACTCTCACCTCTGAAAAGCAACCACCTTTCCCTTCTTTCTTCATCTTTCAAGACTTCTCTTAAAATCCTCCTTGGGTCCCAGGTAGGTAGTCACCTTGCCCCAAGCACCCCTTTGCATCTTGTACTTACCTCAATGAGCACTTTTCTTGCCATGTTATAATGGGTTTGCCTTTCCATGTGATATCCTCAAAGGCAGTGGGTAATTTTTGGATCTTTTCCTGTGCTCTCCTTCCCACCAGCACTTAGGCAAGTGGCTGACAAGGAGGAGACACTTAGCTGTTGCTTGTTGAATGACTGAATGAAGGAGAGAATGCTTTACCTTCAGCTGCAATTCCTTGTATCTCTTGGACATCCGAATGAGCAACTTCTCACCATTGATCATGGCAGATTTTTCTTGGTAATACTGGACCATGGCCTGGGCAGCCTCTGTGTAAGCCATCTCTAAAAAGGCCTAGGAAAGAAAGGAAGGACAGACATTGGACTTGACTTGAATGGTCTTAAAGAAAATTCTGTTCAAGGTATGACTCCATGTATATGAAGTTCAAGAATTAGGCAAAACAAACTGATGGTGGTAAAAGTTAGAGCTGAGCTTCCCTCGGGCTTGGGGGTGAGATACTGACTGGGAAGGGAAAAGAGGAAATCTTCTGGGGTTCTGGAAATGTTCTATATCTTGACCTGCATAGCAAATACATAGGTGTACACATGTAAAAAATTAATGGAGTACATTTAAGACGAGTGCATTTTAGAGTATGTGTTTTATACCTCCATAAAAAGGAAAAAATTCAGTACAAGGAAGAACTTTCTTTGATCCCATCTGTTCAAAGAGACTTATTTATTAACTTCAGCAAAAGAGCTCATTATAAGATGGCCCCTCTCCTGATCCCCCTGGTTACCAAACATTATTCTTCATTACATATGTCCATCCTGGGCTACATCATGCCACAGGAGTCCCTCTGGATGGGAGGGTCCATTAACCCACAGTTCCCCCGAGGGAAGGGGGTGTGGGGGAGTGAGTCTGCTGCACAAGTGACCTTGGGCTCATCCCTGAAAAACTTGCTATTCGGTGGTGGTGATGACAGGAGACAGACACAAGCCCTGGGTACCTGAGCTCTCAATTTCTTTGCAAAGAAAGAAATACACTAAAAAACTAGGGGGCTCCCTAGGCTTGAAGGAAGGCCATGTCTTTGTAAGATGGAGAGAGAGGAGACCCTCAGTTACGTTTCCACAGCATCTCTCCTCTTTAACTTTTCTGATAAAAACCCTTACAAAGAAACGGGTTTTCCACTCAGTCAGTGCCTACAGGGAGTTTCTAAATAGCCTGTTTTGACTCACCTGTCAGCTGACCCCAGGAGCCACTGTGGCAGATTCGTCACTGTTATTGTCTTAGATTTGTTGGATTTGTACTATACTGATGCTGCAATGATCTGGTCCCTCAGTGTTGAAAAGGAAACATGGTTTGTGGTAAGGGAGCCCTTGCTGTGGGCCCTCATCTCCCATTTCCTTGAACTGCATGGGCTTAACAAGCTCATCCTCCCTCCTTCCCTCACATGTGCTTTTGAATTTCAGACATGCCTTTCTCCGTGCTGTCACAGTCTATGCCAGAAGCCCGGGAAACCAAAAAGTGAGGGTTCTTTTACTCTAAGATCAGGAACAAGACAAGGTTGCCCACCCTCACTGCTATTATTCAACATAGTTTTGGAAGTTTTAGCCACAGCAATCAGAGAAGAAAAAGAAATAAAAGGAATCCAAATCAGAAAAGAAGAAGTAAAACTGTCATTGTTTGCAGATAACATGATACTATACATAGAGAATCCTAAAGATGCTACCAGAAAACTACTAGAGCTAATCAATGAATTTGGTAAAGTAGCAGGATACAAAATTAATGCACAGAAGTCTCTTGCATTCCTATACACTAATGCTGAAAAATCTGAAAGACAAATTAAGGAAATACTCCCATTTACCATTGCAACAAAAAGAATAAAATACCTAGGAATAAACCTACCTAAGGAGAAAAAAGACCTGTATGCAGAAAACTATAAGACACAAATGAAAGCAATTAAAGACCATACAAACAGATGGAGAGATATACCATGTTCTTGGATTGAAAGAATCAACATTGTGAAAATGACTATACTACCCAAAGCAATCTACAGACTCAATGCAATCCCCATCAAACTACCAATGGCATTTTTCACAGAACTAGAACAAAAAATTTCACAATTTGTATGGAAAGACAAAAGACCCTGAATAGCCAAAGAAAAAGAAAAGAGAAAGAGAGAGAAAGAGAAAGAAAAACGGAGTGGGAGAAATCAGGCTCCTGGACTTCAACTATACTACAAAGCTACAGTAATCAAGATAGTATGGTACTGGCACAAAAATAGAAATATAGATCAATGGAACAGGATAGAAAGCCCAGAGATAAACCCACACGCATATGGTCACCTTATCTTTGATAAAGGAGGCAAGAGTATACAATGGAGAAAAGACAGTCTCTTCAATGAGTGGTGCTAGGAAAACTGGACAGCTACATATAAAAGAATGAAATTAGAACACTCCCTAACACCATCCACAAAAATAAACTCAAAATGGATTAAAGACCAAAATGTAAGGCCAGACACTATCAAACTCTTAGAGGCAAACATAGGCAGAACACTCTATGACATAAATCACAGCAAGATCCTTTTTGACTCACCTCCTAGAGAAATGGAAATAAAAACAAAAATAAACAAATGGGACCTAATGAAACTTAAAAGCTTTTGCACAGCAAAGGAAACCATAAACAAGACGAAAAGATAACCCTCAGAATGGGAGAAAATATTTGCAAATGAAGCAACTGACAAAGGATTAATCTCCCAAGTATACAAGCAGCTCAGGCAGCTCAATATCAAAAAAACAAACAACCCAATCCAAAAATAGGCAGAAGACCTAAATAGACATTTCTCCAAAGAAGATATACAGATTGCCAACAAACACATGAAAGGATGCTCAACACCACTAGTCATTAGAGAAATGCAAATCAAAACTACAATGAGGTATCACCTCACACCTGTCAGAATGGCCATCGTCAAAAAGTTTACAAACAATAAATGCTGGAGAGGGTGTGGAGAAAAGGGAACCCTCCTGCACTGTTGGTGGGAATGTAAATTGGTATAGCCACTATGGAGAACAGTATGGAGGTTCCTTAAAAAACTAAAAATAGAACTACCATAGGACCCAGCAATCCCACTACTGGGCATATACCCTGAGAAAACCATAATTCAAAAAGAGTCATGTACCACAGTGTTCACTGCAGCACTATTTACACTAGCCAGGACATGGAAGCAACCTAAGTGTCCATCGACAGATGAATGGATAAAGATGTGGCACATATATACAATGGAATTTTACTCAGCCATAAAAAGAAACGAAATTGAGTTATTTGTAGTGAGCTGGATGGACCTAGAGTCTGTCATACAGAGAGAAGTAAGTCAAAAAGAGAAAAACAAATACCATATGCTAACACATATATATGGAATCTAGAAAAAAAAAAATGGTTCTGATGAACCTAGGGGCCGGACAGGAATAAAGACGCAGAGGTAGAGAATGGACTTGAGGACATGGGGAGGGGGAAGGGTAAGCTGGGACGAAGTGAGAGAGTAGCATTGACATATATACCAAATGTAAAAAAGATAGCTAGTGGGAAGCAGCCGCATCGCACTGGGAGATCAGCTTGGTGCTTTGTGACCACCTAGAGAGGTGGGATAGGGAGGGTGGGAGGGAGACTCAAGAAGGAGGGGATATGGGGATATATGTATATGTATGGCTGATTCACTTTGTTATACAGCAGAAACTAACACAACATTGTAAAGCAATTATACTCCAATAAAGATGTTTAAAAAATAAAAAGTCAGGGTTCTTTCAAATTCCGCCACTCAGCTTTCTAGGTGCCTCTTTTTTTTTTAAATATTCTTAAATTTTTTATTTTTATACAATTTTTAAAGGTTACTTTCCATTTAGTTATTACAAAATATTGGCTGTATTTCCCGTGTTGTACAATACATCCTTGAGCCTATTGTACACCCAATAGTTTGTACCTCCCACTTGCCCACCCCTATATTGCCCCTTCCCCTGCCCCACTTGTAACCACTAGTTTTTTCTCTATATCTGTGAGTCTGCTTCTTTTATGTTATATTCATTAGTTTCTTGTATATTTTAGATTCCACAGTATAAGTGATATCATACAGTATTTATCTTTCTCTGTCTGACTCTAAGTGCCTGTTTCTTCATGCAAACATTTTAGCACCTCAAGCTCTCACTGGTCACATGGGAATGAAACAAATTCAGTGAATCTCACTGCATTCATGTTGCAAGCTGAATTTTGGAAATTTGCCCAAAATAGAATTCTGAGAAGGAGGAATGAAGAGACTAAATGGGTAGTCTAAGCCCAGGTTGACAGAGGAAGACCACTGATGATCCAAGGTGGCTTTGAGTCTCCAAAGTTCAGGCCTTAATTAAGAAAAGAATTTCTCCTATGCCTGTTCCTGATTCCTGAAGTTAAAATATTTATTAAAAATAAAGACTAAATATTGTTACTTCTGACCAGTCACTGTATAAACTACCCCCTTTGACTTTAGAAATGAAGACAAACATATTAACCCCCAAAGGTTCAGTCAATCCTCATAGGTTAAGGGTTCTTAGTTCTGTAGATTCACCAGGCATCCATTAATTCCCACCTACTCTTCTGCTCTGAGAACCAAGAACCTCAGTTGCTAACACCAAGGATCAGTGAAAATAACCTGTTCCCCGTCAGTTGTTGGCTGGCTCAAAAATCCATACCCTCAGAGATGAGAAACTCAGAAGGTAAGAAAGACAGTGGCATTAGCTCAGGGGGTGGGTAACACAGTGAAAAGACTCAAGTGCATGGATTTCTGTTTTAGGGACCTGCTAGCTTTTCTGTGATAATGAGCACCTCATTCCAAAGCACATCCTCACTTCTAGGTAACTCACAAAGGCCTGGATCCATCACAAGAAGGGTCAGGGGAAACAAGAGGAAACAAAACACCATCATCAATGAAAACCTCTGTGCTGTACCAGCAGGAGGCCAGCTGTGTATTACCCCTTTATGTTATGAACAGCTGCTTTTTAAAAAAATTATGTAGTTTCCCTCCACCAATGTGTGGTCTATCTGGTACATACCAGTGTGAAAGTGCCCAGACCTACCTGATTAGTAGACTTCATGAGGATGTAATTAGTGACCTTTCCAAAGGGCAGCCCCAGGTTAATGACGTCATTCTCCGTGCAGCTTCCCTCCGGCAGATTGCAGATGTGTACCACGCGGCCAGCACCCGTTTTCCGCTGCGCAAACGGGAACAAAGAGCAGTGGTTTGGTCTTCAAAAGACATTTCCTCCTTGCCCTCTATCTATTCTAGATGCTCCTATTGGCTATCTTCCCCCAAATAATGATCAAAAAACTATAATTTACAAAATGAATGCAGAAAAATAATCCATTTGCAGAGATATGTAAAACATTGATTTTATGCCATCTCCTTACACAAAAGATTCGTAACAATTTTAACGAGAAATCACATCCAGGGCTGTCGAAGAGATAAGGAAATGGGCATAACATATGTTGCTGGTGGGAGGTTGTGTATCTACAATCTTCTGAGAAGATACTTTAGCATGTTGAATAAAACTTAAAATATATATAGCACAGGATCCTGCCATCCCATTTTTGGAAATCTAGCCTACAGAAATAAATACACCAATATGTAAATACTTATGTACAAGGACATTTATTGCAGTTAATTTATTATAATAAATTTATAATTTATTGCAAAAAGTTTTGGAAACAGCCTGAATGTCCAAGCATAGGATAATGATTGAGTAATTGATGGTTCACATCTACAAAGGAAAACGATGTAGCCATTGAAAGAAGGTGGTAAATGAGCTGATCAGGAAAACATTTTTAAGATAAAGTAAAAAGCAGGTTGCCAAGTACAGGTGTAATATGATGCTATTCTTGTAAAACAAAGCAAAAATCCAAAAAAATATAAGAAAAAGATGAAGCAAATGTAAAATTTTGATAATTATTGGAATTGGGGGATGAGTACACAGGGGTTAATTACACTTGTCTCTACTGTTCTGTATGTTTGAAATTTTTCACAATGGAAACATTTTAAGGGATATCAGCACAGACACAGAAAGGTATGGGACAATACATATCAACCTATCAGTACTGGTTATCTTCAAAGGGTAGAACTGGAAGGGAGTAAGGGGGAGATGTTTAACCTATTTCTTATATGTCTCATATTGTTTGACTTATAATTTTTTAAAAACCCAATAAAGAAAATGAACATAGAAAGGATTTGTGAACTTAATACATATACATAGACATTCACAGCGACAACCTTTGGTCTAGGGCAGTGGTTTCCAAAACTTTTGTTAGCCTTGAAATCCTTTCTTCAAACAAAAGCTTGCCCACCAGCCCAACATATTCAACAAATAAAGAGGTGCTGCTCTAGACAAACCTTGCGATCCAACACCCTGCCACCAACCCCCATCCAGCAGTCCCAAAGGCATCTCTAAGGAACACAGTTTAGAAATGAAGACCCGGGCCTAATCAAAGCTCCTGGAGGGAGGAAGTGTGTCTGTTTGGTCTGTGCAAACCTTAATCAGACTGGAGTCTCCAGGAGGTTCAAGAGTTAGTAGCCATAAGCCAACCCAATGTGGAAGAGAAGGATGCAATTTTCTAAACCCATACTAATAGCATAGCCCACATTTGCATAATCACTATCTTCTTTCTATGATAAAGTGAACTTCAACATCTAATTACATTTGATGTGGGTCCTACTCTGCTATAGTAATACAGTGGGAAAGTCTGAGGTCTCATCCCTAACAAGGGCTAATAATTGGGTAATTCTACCATGAAAAGCCCTCGTTTGTCTCATCTGGGCTGAGGACAGTAAGAGTCAATAAGAATTTCCTTGGATGGTTCAGCCCTGAATTGGAGAAACCCAAGTGCCCCTTGCAGACCTCCCTCTCTACTGCGTCCAGACGTCAAGCACTTTCCCAAAGGGAAACAGTCTCCAGTGTGTGGCCCAGGCCGCTCCCAGAGCATGCCCACACCTCCCTAAAGTGCAAACGGTGCTCTCCATCAGCTGGGAGACTTTGAGTACGAACCTGGCTAAGGAGGACCGAGCCCTTCTCCAGGGAAGACAGGAGGAGGGCTAAGAGGCAGGATCTTTGCCTCTCATTAGGGTGAGGGGTCACACAAAAACGCAGACCCCACTGAGCTCTCGGGCTGGGCAAAGTGGCCAGTCCTCTGAGTTCATCAACAGGAGGGCTGAGGCTGGGTGCTCTGCTGGCTCCTCTGAGCCAGGCACGTTTCTGCCCATGTGACTCTGCTGTGGCCGGCCCGGGCTCACGCGTGCTTGGACAACAGAGCAGACACGCAGGGTAGTTCTGGACCGACCCTGCTCCTTGCCTGTCCCGTTGCCTAGTGACTGGGCACGAGGGCCAGCGCCTCTCTCATTGTGTCCTCCAGACTGAAAGAGCAACTCAAGAGGCTTTTATCCAAGTGTAAGTGTAGCAAGTACTGCTGAGAGCAGAGCATGCCTCCCGAGGAATAAACACCCTCACCGCTGCTGGTCACCAAAGAACGATATGAAGTCACACTGCAGACAAGTTAGAAAGGTGCTAAACTGAGTGAGTCTAAATTAAGATTTTCATTTAAATTTTAAAAGTACATTGCAGCAACATGGATGGACCTAGAGGATTGTGACACTAAGTGAAGTAAGTCAGAGAAAGACAAATATCATATGATATCACTTGTATGTGCAATCTAAAAAAAATGATACAAATGAACTTATTTACAAAACAGAAATAGACTCAGACATAGAAAACAAATTTACGGTGACCAAAGGGGAAAGGGGGTAGGGATAAATTAGGAGTTTGGGATTAGCAGATACACACTACTATATATAAACCAAATAAACAACAAGGACCTACTATATGGCAGAGGGAACTATATTCAATATCTTGTAATAAACTATAATGGAAAAGAATCTGAAAAAGAATAGACATATATATGTATAACTGAATCATTTTGCTGTACACCTGAAACTAATACAACATGTAAATCAACTCTACGTCAATAGAAAGTTGTTGGTTTTGAAAAACTAAAAAAAAAAGTATCTATTTACATAGAAAAAAAAGTACATTTCATTGGCTCTTTTTCCTCCCAAGATTTTAATCAGCAATAGAAATTGGATTTTATTGACACCCTTGTCGTCACTTAAAATACTCATGAGATTTTTAGTAATCTTCCAATTACTCATATTAATCTGGAGTTTCTCCACTGGTGAACTGCAGATGGGTTACAGGTATGCCAAGATACTGGCCCCTTGGGGCAAAGCACCTCCAGTGGCCACAAGCAGCTTCTTCACTTTAACCAGTTCCCTTCAGTGTATCATTTTCTAAGGGACCCATGAAATGAAAATCTTGCCCATCAAAAATCTGTGCTGTGTCTGGTGTCAGGGCATGTGAGAAATCTTAACCAGTTAGAAACATTTTTTATGTGTGGTATTCTTTTGCAAATATTTGAGTTAGGGTAGTTCAGTCTACTTTCCTTTCTGTCACTGAACTAAAGTATCTTTTTGTTAAACTCAACTAGGTTCAAAATCATATTTGATTCATAAAGGGTGTGGGGTTATATGTATAATCACTCTATCCTTGAACAGTTCATATAAACATGGCTATTATTTGCCTTACATCCTATGGGAACTCTGGACGATGGGGGAGAAGGGGTGAGAGGACGCAGAATACGGTCTAGGTGGTACTCTTCTAGAGTAAAATCTGTCCACTGGGGTCACAGACGATCCTGAGTGCCTTGGAGCAGACAGCATGATGCCTTATGCTAATTCCCAACCTGGGTTCTCTAAGAAGTCCAAGTCCTGAAGGGTCTTTGAAGGTAATATATCAAGGAAGAATTGTTATTTTTGACATTTAAAAAACCGGAGTTGAGGGACTTCCCTGGCGGTCCAGTGGTTCAGACTTTGCCTTCCAATGCAGGGGGTGTGGGTTTCATCCCTGGTCAGGGAGCTAAGATCCCACATGCCCGGCGGCCAAAACACCAAAGCATAAAACAGAAGCAATATTGTAACAAATTCAATAAAGACTTTAAAAACTTTAAAAACAAACAAACAAAAGAACCTGAGTCGAGGTCATACTTTGAGTTTCTTTACTGAGATGCTAATCTTGGTTAGATCCTTACCCTGATGAGAAAGTCTGTTTGGTGTGTCTGTGTTTTTCGATTCATAAAAATGGGGAGCTAGTTAATTACTCACTAATGTAAGTACTTTGGCAGATACAGTACTTTTGCCAAACATGAAATGCAGGACAGGTGCTGCTCGAGGTAGGAGTAATAACCGAAAACGGTTTGGGCTGTAAAAAGCACAAGACTTCCTGATGTAGTGAAAGAACCTGATCTTGGAAGACAGAGGGCTGGGTTTCAGTCCCAGCTCAGCGACCGATTAGGTACACGACAAGGACAAACCAGTTTTCCTTTCTGGGCCTTAGTTCCCCAGTGTCTGGAATGAGGAAGTTAGTCTATACGTCTTAAGTCCTCTCCAGATGTAAAATATCCATGCTTATGTGGCTCAAAGTCCTAAAATTCCACTCCTCTCAGAAGCCTTGCCAAGCTAAACCCTAAGATCCAGGTTAATGATAAGTTTCCCCAACTGTGTTGGGCAAAAACAGGAAGTCTGTGTTTTTCCCACTCCCTGTCCCAATGAATGTAATGTTTGTCCTCCCACTCTGTGTGCTCAGCCGTTTCAGCATGCATGCATATGTGCACAAGCACGGCCACTGTTCAGACACGCCTGTATGTGCTGGTGCTGGTTTCATCTTTACAGGGCTGAAGATAAGCTCCAAGCAGTGAGCACCTTGCCAATGTGCTCTGCCCTGAGAAAGACTCTGCTCCCTGAATGAACGAGGGGAGTTGAGATCATATACCGAGATAAACTAAAGACACGTGGGAACGCTGCCTCTCTGAGGACAGACACACATCAGGTGTGTGCCGCCTCACGGTCTTCAGGCACCAGTGCCAGGCCAGTGGGAATATCAGACAGACCTGGGTCTGTGTCCCTGCTCCCCAGTGACTACCGTGGGCAAGTTACTGAATTTCTCCAAGCCTGAGTTTGTTTGTCTATAAACCAGGGAAAATAAACATTGATTCCACAGGACCGCCACAATGTATGTAAAGTGCCTTTGTGCAAGGCCTGGCATCAGCAGGCTTCCATAAATAAATATTTGTCTCCTTCTTTCCTCCAATGGTTAAAGGATGTGCTATGATGCTCCTGGACTGGGGGAAAAAAAGTAACTGTACTGTGATTATGTAAGAGAAAGTCTGTGTTCTTAGGAAATTCATGCTGAGGTAGTTAGGAGTGAAGAGGTACCATGTCTCCAATGGTTCAGGAGAAATACGCATAGATCATTAGATGGATGGATGGATGGATGAATGGATGGATGGATGAACAGATAAAGATAGAGATGGTTGGAGAGACAGATGATAAAGAGACAGAGACAGAAGAGACACAGAGAGAGAATGATGAAGTAAATGGGCCAAAATGTAAAAACAGTAGTAAATCTAGGCAAAAGGTATATGTGGGGGGAGTGTTCCTTATACCTTTCTTGCAACTTTTCTGTAAGTCTGAATTATATTAAAATTAAAAGTTACTAAAATAAATTTTAAAAGATGTGCTCTGGGGCAGAAGAGCAGCTGGGTTTAGAGAGAATTGTGAGACCTGGTGTTGATGAGCTCCACTAACATCCCACCTCATGGTCTGCCTGCTGAGCTCCCAGGAGGCACACATGCGACAGTGCATTTGGAACTTCCCAGTCCAAGGTCAAATCTCTAAGAGAGCTAAGGCGTCTGGGCTGTAACTGAAGCCCTCATTACTAACCTAAGGGGACAATCGTCCTTCACCAGCCCGGAGGACACTTCAGTCCGCTCGTAGACCAGCACGATCCGAATGCGCCTACGTGCAATCAGGCGCCTGGGCTGTACATTTTCACAGGCTGGGGTCACTCATTTAAAACCAGATGCTGCTTCCAATGGTTCACGCAGCCGAGTCCAAGACCTCTCAAGTCACCCACAAATCTTTTATAGATGGGTGGAAATGTGAAAAGAGCAGACTTGTGTAGGAAGATTCTGAGACCTTTCAATGCCCTCCGACGCAGGTGGGAACGGGCTTCGCAGATGAGTTCAAAGAACAGCACCAGTTCAAATAACTCACAGAGCTGCAATAAAAATGTGGCTCAGGGCAAGAGGCCTGCGGGGTGAGAGAAGTCTCTCAAAGTGCTTCTTAGAGCTTCTAAGTGCTTCTACGAAATGTAGATTCGATCTTCAGTAAACAATAAACAATTTTCTCTGCTCCAGCCTGATCTCCTTTAGATGTGACCTAATTTCCTCTGGCACACAGTCTGTGGGCCTCTGCTGGGTTTGTGCTAAACAAACCTGAGGACAGACACAGGGCAAATGTTTATTTCTCATGATGTTGATTTCGAACATACTATGCAGAGATTGAATGGGCATGAGTTCCAAAGCTATGGACCTTGGTGTAACTTGGAGGATAGAAAGATGTCTTTATTGATACTTTCAAATATTTTATAAAGTATATTACCTTTGACTTAGAGAAAATCTACTTTTATTGGTGCCGGATTGCCTACGGGTCTTGGGTGGCTCATGTGATGAGCAACTTCAACATTACTGTAAACTTTAGAGTCATGGAACCTTAAAACCAGGAGGTCATCTGGTCCACACTCATCAATGTGTATGCAGACACTGATGCCTGGGAGAAGGTAAGGAACTTAATCTGTGGGCAATGAAGTAGGGGTAGATGTGTGATAACAACTCTCACTGAAAAACCAATCAATCACAGACTTGATAAATTACGGTAAACGTACACAATAGACGGTGTTACAACATCTGAGAGTGTTTTATGTTCAGATGTGAAAAGATGTCTATAAATCAATTAAAATATGTCTTGAGAGTTTATGTTTAGTGAAAAAAAACCAAGTTGCACAACAGATGATATGGGGTAATCTGACTTTCCCCAAAATACATACTTTTAGTAAATGAACATGCACATGTACACTAGCTAGAGATAGATAGCTATAGGCAAAGACATTTACCTTTGGCTTTCTCTGCAGGGTTAGAGTTTCTATTTTTTATATCTCTGTTACCGTTTAAAATTTTTTACATCATTTTACTGGCTTTGCAACAAGAAAAAATAATTCAGATTTGTAAAAAGAAAAGGAAAAAACCCAGAAAACAAAACCTACCCAGGTCTCCTGTTTCCCCACTCGTTGCTCTTTTCGAAAATGTACAAGGTGACCCCTGCCCAGGGGACAAGAGCGAGGACAGAGCTGGAATGGTGAGGGAGGGTGCCACATCAGTTAAGAACTCTCCATGCTCTTTGGCGGTCAGGAGACCAGAGTGCTCTGAGCCACGGACCCAGAAGGCCAAGCTGGACAGACAGATGTTCAAGAAACAGCCAGCAATCTGAGGGACAACGTATGACTTAAACCTCTGGTCTTTCAAAAACATTTCTATTTTCCTGTGCCTCAGTTTCCTTATTTATACACGTTTTCTGGTGTGCAGGGTCCTGGAGAGAAAGAAACCATAAAAACAATGTGTATCGTCCCAGGCCAGGGAGGCCCCATCTGAGGCACCAGCACTAAATAAACTCCAAGGTGGCTGTGAAAACTACAAGGCGGTTTTCCGGGGACAGCCAGCAGGCAAAGTGCATCTCAGGCAGGCGCAAGAAAACGATTTACAGCCTGAGAAGGCCCCTATGGCCCCTTCTAGAAACCTGATTACTCTGTTTATGACAACTCAGGCAGCAAAGGATAAAGTGCGTCTGCTCTGTCAAATGGCAGAAGCTTAAGTGAAAGTGAATGCTCCTCTCCCAGGACCCTGGGGCTGGAGGACCCTGGGGTTGGAGGGGACAGACACAAAGCACCCACCCTCGGCAAATGCAGCACACGACTGTCACTTCAGTGCCCCCATCTCTGTCAGAAATAAACATGGAAACAAAGGGCTTGCATTCCCACCGAGCTGAGACAAATGTAAATTCAGCCAAGCCTGGGCTTGGGGGAGGCCATAGATGCGTCATGTGGTCATTATAGATGTCGTGGCAGTTCAGATACCCTCTGAAGCCTCAGTCATGACACGGAGCACCCTGTCACTGTGTTCCCCTGCTTAAAAACAGAGGGCTTTAGAAGGAAAAACTGCTCTTTGCTCCATAAACAATAGTGATATGACAATGGCTGAGTCCTGGCTGTTCCAGCTTTTACTCAACGAAATGTGTTTCTGAAAAGACTCATGTAAACGGAATCAGGCAGAAAAAGCCCTGGCACTGGACTCGAACACACTCCTGGAGGAAAAGGCATCAAAGACTTTATGGGTTCTCTATAGTAGCTGGAAGGGGGGAAGTGGGAGGAATTTCACTGTCCTCCTTAAATATTTCTTTTCTGTTTGAATTTTCACAAAAAGCAGAAATATGTAAACAGAAAAAACCAACAGAATGCAAAAGGAGCTCGCTGGCCACTCGTGGAGCCCAGAAAAGCATCCTCTGGTAACACAGTAACCACCCCTTGATGTATCTACTTATCTTGGTAGGTCAGCATTTGTAGGCAGAAAAAAACCCAATAATTTTTCTGAGGAACTCTCCTGCTACTTAAAGGAGCCTCGCAGAGCATCGTAGCAGATTCATCAGCTCTTCATTTCTCGGCTCTTCTCCAGAGGTCAATATTTTTGGATTTCAGGTTTTTCCAAAGTGACATACCCACATTCGATAGCATTTGCCAGAAATGGCAACAAGAGGACCAGAAGCCGACAGAAGGATGTGAACATCTAGGCACTGATGATGCAGGGAGTGGCTGGGGCAAACTGTGTCCTCATCCCCCAGATTATCCTTGGGAAGCTCACGTGACCAACAAGGCTTCGCAGCACTTGTAACGATAAAACCAGTCAGATGAGAGCTCTTCACCTCCAATGGGTATATAGAAATGCCTCCAAATGTCGGGTTCATCTTGGGAGACACTGTCACAGTACAGGAGAATTCGGCTGCTGGGTCTGATGGCCTTTTCACCTTTTGCTCCACGGCTGCTGGCCAAAGCCTGAGAAGTCCTCATCGCCCCAGGCAGCCTCAGAGCCTGCTAAGCAGCTTGTGGAGTGGGAGTAGGGGAGGAGGGAACTTACTAATGAGAGAATCATCACGAGGGAGAGAAGTCAGAGACCCTCAGAGCTGGGTAGCAGCACTTAGCGGTTAAAAATGAGGCTTCTAGATAGAGCCGGGTTCCCTGGGTTCAAATCCCAGTGCTGCCATTTACCAGCTGTGTGACCTTAGGCAGGTTACTTAGTGTCTCTGTGCCTCAGTTTCCTCCCCTCACAGAGTTGTCTGGAGGATTAAATGAGCTAATACATACAAAAAAATGCTAAGAATGTGTTGGGCACTATGTAAATGCGCTATTATGATCATATCCGACAATTTCTGGGCTCTCCATCACCTTCCTGCTGCTGCCAGTGCTGAAAGCAAAATGTTCCTTGTGTTGCTTCTCAGGCTCAAGCCAGATGAATGCCCATCTCTAGGCGTCTGGAGGAAACTGTACTCATGAATGGTCACGTGTCAGCAGATCGCTCGTGCCTGCCCCTCACCTAAGGAAAGCCCTTCCGTGGGAGCCTCTCAGCATCTCCCGGGCTGGGGAGGGCAGATATGACTACAGGGATTCCCAGACAGATTCGCAAGGAGGAACGCTGACACTGAGACTGGCCCCAAATCACATGACCAGCGGACAGAGCTGGCCTTAGCACAGGTTCCCCACAGCAGGCTAAACAGACTCGTTACACAAAAATAGCCATTATTACTTCTTACACACTGCACGGTTCACAAAGCATTGTCACCTACATGGTCTCATTTGACCCTCACGAGGGCAGGACGATGCTGGTCTACCCTCAGACCATCGAATCAGGAGACTGTGCTCAAATGGCCACATAAGATGTTCCGAGATTAGAGGCATAATCAGAAGGATCAAAGCCAAGTGAAAACCTAACTTCAAAAGTCATTATTAGGAGAGTATTTTCCCCATTTAAGGAAATAGAGCCTCAGAGAAGTAAAGCCATTTGCCCAAGGCCTCTCAGCTGCAGGATCCGGAACTGGGACATGAACTTAGGGCCTCTTGCCTCCCTATCCACAGCAAAGGGCCTCTGGTTCACTGGTCAGTGCCGGAGGACGCAGTTGAGGCACAGACAGACACAGAGTCACCCTGCCCTTGCCTCTCCTCGCTCCCTCAGCCCCTGCCCCTTCATAAAGGGACCCAGTTGACACGGGCTCTCTTTCCCGTGCCCAGACCCCTGGCCCATCTGGCACCCAGCCCTGCCTCCCCTGTCTGGGTCACAGCCCCTTTCCGCTCAGTGCTGGGGTCTCAGAACTGGTTCCGTGGTCCACAGTGTGGGAAACAGGCCCTGGGGTAGGTGGTGCTGGAGCGGACAGCGCCCCCATGGGACACAAGGTCAAGTCATCGGGCGTCTGACTCCAAGACAAATGCCAGGTTCACTGAACCCAGCCATTCTGCTCTCCTAGGACTGACCCCAAGCTGTCACTGACGGGCCGTGGCTCTCAGCCTGAAGACTGAAGAGGGAAACCACAACATTCCTTCACACACGGGCTTGCAGACAGGGGCTCCCTCTTGAAGCACGTCTCCCCGAAACACAAATAAACAGACACAAACAAATGGAAATCTCGGCCCAGACAGGCCTCACTTCTCATCATGAACCTCTTCGCCTCCCCACTCACTCAGCCCCCAGGGTCTAAAACCTACACTTCTCTGCTTGCTCTTCCTGAGTTTTGCTCAAATGCCCCGACAGACACGTGGAAGGGACGGCACGTGGAGGCCCGCTCTGCTGAGCGCAAGAAGAAAGAGCCTGCAGCTGCTCACATCACGAATTGGAAAAATACAGGCACAGGCAAAACCACACAGACACGCGCCCTCGAGCAGGGTTCAGTCAAACACAGTTTGCTTTACAGGTGGCTCTGCGGCTCCCACCCCCTTCCCCACATTTGCCAGGGAGGAAGAGAAGCTGGGCAGCTCCTGGGGGACCAGGCTACACGCAGGGGGAAAACTGAGGTGGGGAGAGCGAGTTGTCACAATTGCTGGAAAAAGGAGGAATGAATCTTTAGAGCTTTGGGGGACGAAAGTGCCCGTTGTAGAGAGGAAGGAACACAAACACAACTAAAAACGAAGTATTGATATTATGCAGACGTCACCATTTCCCCAAGGGGTCAAAAATACCACTAGTGCACGGTCCGTACTTTTCAAACACATTTTCTCTTTCTGTTCAAGTTTCAGAATTACCCACTCACAGGAAATGGTCCACTTCAATAAAATGTCCAAGTCTTAGAAAACACACAGCGCACACACACACACACACACACACACACATATACACACACACACACAAAACCCTCATACTTATTTTTTTCTAAACCAGTGCTGAATGCTAGAAAATCTTTGAGTGCTTTCAATTTTAAGAAATTATGTCAGCTTTTTAATCTATGTGTTTCAACACCAGCTGGACTGAATTAAACAACTCTTTTTTAAAAAAAATATTCATCCATTTATTTATTTATTTGGCTGTGCCGGGTCCCAGTTGTGGCATGTGGGATCTCCAGTTGTGGCATGCAAACTCCCAGCTGTGGCACACAGGATCCAGTTCCCTGACCAGGGACTGAACCCAGGCCCCCTGCACTGGGAGCGTGGAGCCCCAGCCTGTGGACCACCAGGGAAAACCCTGAATTAAACAACTCTTGACCTCTGCTTTCCTGCTCTGCACTAAGCCCCATCTGTGCCAGCTTCACCCCAGCCCCTTCTGTACCTCTACACCCAGGCAGAGCAGGTGATACAAATGCGTTGATGATGACAAATGACAGCGGAGAAAATGCTTCTGTACTCACATTTGTCCCTGGGGAAGCTGAAGGGAATGCGGGATTTGACTGAGTAAATGACCTCGCAGGAATGGCCGCATATGATGTTCCAAGATTTGAGGAGTAATCTAGACGGTAAATTACACAAAACTGGGTGAAAACCTAGTCATTTCCTTGACCTTCAAAAGTCATTATTTATGGATATGTGCAAGAGCAATGTTCCTCCTATTTAAAACTAAAAATGACATTTTACTAAATGTTCTTTTAAAAAATATTAAATTTAGCTTTTCTTTCTTGAAATAAATCATTCTTTTTCATAAATGTTTAAAAGTCGTAAGGCAAACATAATAAAATAACTGGTTTAAGCCCCCCAAAATAAAGTCATTATTAGGACAGAAGTGGGAAGAGAAAAGTGAAAATTCCATTTTAACACAGTGATTAGTGATTGGCATGATTATACTTCTGGGCATGTTGATAACCAGCAAAGCTTTACGTCTAAAACACGTAGAAAGCACTGAGGAGGCCAGAGAGCAGGCCCAATGCATTTTAGCATCTTGGGATCTGTTTGCTTTATAGATGTGTCCACAAAGGCACATCGGGGACATTTGGTTATTAAAGATGGGGAGTAAATGTCAAACAGATAGCTAGTGGGAAGCAGCCGCATAGCACAGGGAGATCAGCTCGGTGCTGTGTGTCCCCTAGAGGGGTGGGATAGGGAGGGTGGGAGGGAGACGCAAGAGGCAGGAGATATGGGGACATATGTATATGTATAGCTGATTCACTTTGTTATACAGCAGAAACTAACACACCATTGTAAAGCAATTACACTCCAATAAAGATGTTGAAAAAATAAATAAATAAAGGCGGAGAGTAAGAAGCCTTTGGAAAACTGATTTCTGCTTCAAGCTGCTGATCTGTGGGGCCCTTTCTCACCTTCGTTCCCAGCAGGGTTATAAACGGCTGTGCTGTTGGGAGAGGCACACAGTGTTCCCTCTGCAGAACCAAGTACACACCGGACAGCGGCGCTGGAGAGGGGTGAAAAAGGGGAACCAGTTACTCAATAAGTTAAACAAAGAATTGCCATGTGACCCAGAAATTCCACTCCAAGGCTTAGACCCCAAATAGCAGAAAATAAATGTTCAAACAGAGATGTTCACAGCAGCCCTATGCATAATAACCAAAAGGTAGAAACACCCCAAATACAGATCAAAAGATGAATGGATAAACACAATGTTTATATATATATATATATAATATTATTCAGCCATAAAAAGGCTACATACGCTACAATGTGGGTGAACCTTGAAAATATTATGCTAAGTGAAAAAGTCAGTCACAAAAGGTCACATGTTATATGATTCTATTCATATTCAATGCTCAGAAGAAGCAAATCCATGAAGACAGAAAGCAGAGTAGTGGTTGCCAGGGGTGGGGGGTAGGGAGGGGGAATGGGGAGTGACTGCCTAATGGATATGTGTTTCCTCTGGGGGTGATGAAAATGTTCTGGAACTAGAGACTGGTAGTATTTGCAAAACCTTGTGAATGTGCTAAATACCATTGAACTGTGCACCTTAAAGTGGTTAACATGGTGAGTCTTATCACAATGAAACAATGGGGAGCCAGAAAAGAAATGCCTTTTTAAAATCACTTTTTAAATTGTGGTAAAATACACAGAACATAAAACGTACCATCTTAGCCATTTTTAAGTGTACGGTTCGGTGGCATTGAGTACATTCACACTGTTTGGCAACCATCGCTACCCTCCATCTTCCGAAGAACTCTTTCCCATCTTGTAAAACGGAAGCTCTGTACTACCTCCCCAGCCCCTTCTCCCCGCCCCTGGCAGCCACCCTTCTACTTTCTGTCTCTATGAATCTGACGACTCTCAGTACTTCCTGGAAGTGGAATCACACAGCATTTGTCCTTTTGTGACTGGCTTATCTCACTTAGAGTAACGTCCTCAAGGTTCACCCATGTTGTTGCCTGTGTCAGAAATTCCTTCCTTTTGAAGGCTGAATAATATCCCACTGTAAACACAGACCACATGTGTTTATCTATTTACCTGGCCTGGACATTTGGGTTGCTTCTACCTGTTGGTTACTGTAAATAAGGAAGGGAGGCCTTTTGGATGAGCTCATTTCAAAACACTTAACCCCATCCTCTGTTCTACACCCCTGGGCCCAGGCTCCTCTCTTCTGTGTGGGTATCTGGAACCCCTTCCTCACTGGTCTCCCCGAGTCTGCCTTTGCCCCCATCACCTATTCTCAGCATGGCAGCCAGGGTCCCAGTCAGTGAAGCCAGAGCACATCCCTTCTCTGCTCAGCCCTCCAGGGCTCCAGTCCCATTCAAATCAAAAGTGAAAGTCCTCTCCACAAGCCCCAGTGCTCAGGATGCAGCCCCACTACTTCCCTGGCTCCTCCCCCCAGGTACTCCGCACTGCTCACACTGATGCTGCCTGAGCATCCCTGGACCACGCCAGGGCCCTCAAACTCGCTGTTCCTTCTGCTGGGAGTGCATGTCCCCCAGACGGCCACAGTTCATTCCATGCCCTCCTGGGATGTCCTCAGTGAGGCCTTCCCATCACCAGCCCCTCTGAGTGTGCACACACACACACACACACACACACACTTCCTGCCTCTGCCCTGATGCCGTTTTCTGCTTAGCGTTTAGCACCAGAGATGCTATAGAGTTCACTAGTTTATCATCTGACACTGCCCCACCCCCCTGCCATTAAGTGTAAAGCTCCTTGAGAACAGAGATTTGCTTGTTTTGTCCTCTGCTCTTTCCCCAGCAAGAACAAAGCAAGGCACACAGTAAGTGCTCAGTGAACGTGCGCTGAGTGCATGCATGAACCTGTCCTCCTGGACAGCACTTACTTTTCAGAGAAGAGCAGGCATTTCTGAGCATGGAGTTTCCCTTTTACATGCAGCTCCCAGTCCTAGGCCAGAAGGAGAGAAAAATGACCGAAGGAGAACTGAGCCCCCAGGAAGGCAGTGGATGAGTACAGATTTCCTCCTAAGGGCAGGGAGGGCAGAGTGCCCAGATGCCGGACCAGCCCTGCTGATGCCTCTCCCTCCCCTGCTCCCCTCCCATCCAGGCTCCTCCCCCGTTCCTGCCTCCCTAACCAGCCGTCACTGTCATCATCATCATCATCATCATCGGCCTCCACCTGCACATCCCATGCCTATCTTGGACAGGAGCCCAGATTCACAAGTCCGATTTCCTCTTCCCCTCTCAGGGGGCCCCTGGTCCCACCACACCTCCGATGTACTTCCATATGAGAAGCTGGCAGGTGGACTCCCAGGGAGTTGCAAAGCCTTAGAAAAGACTTGAGAGACAAAATCCTCCATCACCTCCCACGTTAGCCGGCCCCCTCCTGAGACAGGAGGTGAGAGGGTATGGTCCACCCAAGTGACAGGGATGCGTTTGCATGACATAACCCAAGCAGGGGTGAATGACACACTGTGGTGTGTTGCCCGCTAAACAAGGATTACTGTGCTCTGCAGACAAGATGAGAGACGAGAGGCCGTACAGGTCAGTGATAAGAGGCACAGGCTCTGGGAGGGTCAGACCCACGTTTGAATCTCCACTCCACCACTTTCTGGCTATGGGGCCCTGGACAAGTCATTTCATCTCTCTGGGCCTCAGTTTTTGCATCTGTAAAATGAGTATAATAATAGTATCTACCTTGGAGAGTTACCGCTGACACAGAGGAAGGGTTTAATATCTGCTAACTGCAATTATTCTTGCTTTGGAATATTTTACTGCATCATCAATACATCTTGGGGGAAAATTTATACTACCATGGACTTTTGTTTGCAGGGGCCCAAAGCACTTTACAACCACTGAAAAGGTGTAATAAGGCTCTACCTCCATTTTGCAGATGCAGAAGCTGAGGCCTCTATAACAATTTGTCTAGGTCCCACCTGAGAATTACTCCCTTGCCCCACTCAAAATTCTGCTAACACTTTCCCCCTTTTGTACTCAGTACAGTATACGTTCTCAAGGAATGTAGGCAAGGAGGCAGAGGCTAATTCCTGAGTCTCTTTTCCATAACCTAAGTGGGGTCACTTGGTGCTCCACTCACCCTCATCTCTCACCTATAACCATGGGTAAGAATCTCTTATTTGCCTTAAAGCAAGGGACTGGCCCTGATACATTTCTGAAATTCCTTCTGGTTCTAATACCTAGGCTTTTCGTCAAGGGTACCGATGGCAAAATTCTGTTACCCAGTCCCCAAATGTCACAGTTCCTTGCCCGTGAGCAGCAGGAGTTGGGCTGTGGTGGAGAGCCCACAAGGCTCCGCTGTGGCTCCCAGCCGGTCCTGGATGACTCACCTTCAAATCAAACACCTTCTTGTCGCAGATGCTACAGACGTGGGGCAGGTGGAGGGGGGTCACACCGTGAAAGTCATTCAGCTCGTGCGCCTGCAAGGGCTGCACAGACAGCATCGCCTGCTCCTCCGTGGCCCGCCGCCAGGCTCCGCTGAAACCCTGTTTGCTGTTGTTGAGCCGACCCCCAAAGGAAGGAGGGGTCCTGTCTGGGGTGGGCTCCTCGGGGTCATACAGCTCATAGGGCTGGCTGGGGGCTGGAGGCCACAGGTTGGGGACTGCTCTAAGGTCGGGCTTGCTTTGGCCAGAGAATCCATGGGGGCTCTCCCACTGGCTGTTCGGACCCTGCAGCAGCGGACCTACCTCGCCTTTCAAGCCCCCGGCCGGCTCAGCCGCAAATCCACCTGCCACCTGTGACCCTTGGGCGTTGGGTCCGTAGAAGTCCGTGGGAAAGGCGGCTTGGCCATCTTGCCCTGAGTGGCTGTAGTGCCCTTCATAGGTCACGCCGCCCGAGGTAGAGGCCGAGGCTGGCAGGAAACTGGGCTGACCATCAGTTTCAGAGCCATATGCCTGGCCCGAGTTGGCTTTACCATACTCGTAGAATCCCGCTGCAGCAGGGGCGGGCCCAGTCTTGCCGATGTCCAAGATGACTGCTGGCTGGGCAGGGGTCTGAGGCATGACCCCGCTGAAAGGGTGCATCACAATGGCATTGGGGGGCTGGCTGGGGAGACTCACAGAGGGCCCTGGGCCTCGTGTCTGGCCCTGGGGCGAGAAGGCAATTGCATTAGAGGGAAACCGGGCACTGGGCATGGTTGCTGCGTGTTGGGGCACCCCGGTGTGGCCATGGGGGGAGCTGATCATGGACGGATGCCTCAACTGGTTGAAGAGAGGCTGGGACATGGCCACTTTGGAGAGGACTTGGTTCAGGACGGTGGCGGCCGCGGTGTTGTTGGTGACGGCCGTCTGTGCCAGCTTTAGCCGGTGGAGGGTGAGCTGAGCTTGCAGCTGAGCCAGCTGGAGGCTCGCGGGCGAAGGAAGCAGCGGGTTTGCGTTACTGACCGAGAACGGGGTCTTGTCCAGGAGCTTGGCGGCACTGCAGGGAGACAAAGGCCTAGATGCACAGCTGTTTTCCACCCAGGGGGACAACAGGATGTTTGTTTGCTCATCCGTGGTCGCCCCTCCCATACAAATAAGACCCTCCCACACAGGCCCCACATGTAATCGAGTCTGCAAAAACCTATACTCATACACATCAATTAAACAATTATTCTAAAACTCCAACAGAAAAATTCTTATATGGTATAATGTTCAATCTCACTGGTAATCAAAGAGATACAAGTAAAACCATTAGAAACAAATATTTGCCTAGCGAAGTAGCAAATATATATATATATATATATATACGTATATATAACTATATAGCCATATATATATCTCACAGCACTCAGTGCTGGTGAGATAAAGCAGAATGGATACGATATCAATGATAGTCTAAACTCGTGCGACTTTGTCCAAAGGTAGTCTGGCGACATGCATTCATTACAGCCATACTCTTTGACCCAATAATTCAATTCTATAAATCTAGCCTAAGAAAATGAGCTAAAATGCAGACAAAACTTGATACCCAAAGGTGTTTAATGATACTACATTATTTAAGAGTCCAACATTGAAAGTTACAAATAACTGATAATAGTAGGGAGGGGAGTTTTAAAGTGAGTAAATTATAACATATTTATAGAATGAAATGTTCAGTAACCATTCACTACTGGTGTGTACATTTCTATTGTATCATGTAATATTTAAGACATTCAAAAAAGTGTTCCCGGGCTTCCCTGGTGGCGCAGTGGTTGGGAGTCCGCCTGCTGATGCGGGGGACACGGGTTCATGCCCTGGTCCGGGAAGATCCCACATGCCGCGGAGCGGCTGGGCCCGTGAGCCATGGCCGCTGAGCCTGTGCGTCCAGAGCCTGTGCTCCGCGACGGGAGGGGCCACGGCAGTGAGAGGCCCGCGTAACGCAAAAAAGCCCAAAACAAACAAAAAAGTGTTCCCATCACCGAGCTTAAGACAGAAAACATGCCACCACACTAAGTCCTCCTTGGGTATCTGCTCTCCCATCCTCATCCCACACTCATCCTTGCTGGTCATAGGCTCCATTTTGAATTTGGTAAGGTCATCGTTTACAAAGGAAAGAAAAATTAGTGACACGAGAAAAATCCATAGACTCTAATGTTAAATGAAAAAAGTAGTCTTCAAAATTGCACACAGAGTGAATCGTGTGTGTATATTTCTGCCTAACACATTTTCATCCTTGTCCTCATTTCACATCCAAAAGCAACAAGAATCATGTGCCCTTCAGTTCACTCTCAAACCCAACTAGCACAGGAAAAAATCAAAAAATTACAAGTGAAGAATCTGAATTTGAGATCACAGGCAGTGGTGGGCTCTCACAGAATCTTATTTCGGGGGTGTTCTGTCTGACACGTGCCTTTCACGTGACCCCTGTTGGTTGGTTACGGTGTTTTCTAGACCAAAAATCAGGACCCGTGGACTGGAAAGGGAACAGACTTTCCCAGAAAATCTGGGACACGTGGTTACCATTGTCATGGCTCTTTTGTAAGACCCTATATTTCCTGGTCTTAAAGTCCCCTTCCGAGGAGTGGGTGCAATCAGGAAATGTGTTCGGGATGTTGATAAACTGGAATTCTCAGGACATTTTAATGGGAAGAATGGGACCGTGCAATTGAGATTGGGATTGCCATGGACAGCCCAGGCTGCACGTTCAGCATGTCTACGGCAGTGTGGGATAGAAACTGCAAAGCTGGGACACTTTAGACAAGGTGTCCACTGTCACATGCTCTGTCCCATACAAGTCTGATGACAATGAAACAAAGGAGAAGGGCCAGAGGTAGGGACAGGCGAGGGAAAAAAGGGAGGTATGTGGCATGTCACTCCTCTCCCACTTTGGGTTGGCGCGTTACATTGGTCTGAGAGAATGAGGGGAGGCAGGTGGGGGAGGCAGGTGAGTGTGAGAGATTCTCACATTTACTGCGACACTGTGTGGCCAGTGCTTTGCCTATGTTATCTCATGGGATCTCGCCATTAGTCCTATGGGCTATGGGTAACCTCACCCCAGTTTTGCAGGGCAAGAACCTAAAGCTCAGAGAGATTAGGTGATCTACTTAACGAATACCCATTGTTGGTGAGTACAGACCAGGGAGTCAAACCCCAGCCAGGCTTTGCAAAGAAGAGAAGGGGCACAAGTGGTTAAGTACACAGCTCCTCAGCCCTCCCCAGGACTTCTTCATGGCCTGCTTCACTGTTTTGCCTGAAGTGAGTTCTCAGAACATTAGGCACACCCACATTCAAATTCAAGTACAAAACACACTTCGCAGCCAGACAAAAACGACTTTGTCTTACTCTTTCTCATTCTATGAGAGATCAAGAATTTGCTGTAAGTCATTAAAGAGACAGGACCTTCACCCAGCCGGCAGCCCTGCTGTGCTCCAAGGACAACACAGGCTGGCTGCGTTTTAAGATACTGGGGGGCTGGTTAAAGGTCGTGACAGACCTTTTCTCCTCTGGGTAGTTGTGCTGGTTGCAGCCAAGCCTTGGTGGCCCCAGTGTGGCCCGGGCACAAACCATGGCAGCAGCAGAGTTGCGAAAGTGCTAACTGTCCACGTAGGCAAGAATATGAAAGGAAAGGGAGGATGCTCTAGAGTCTGGTGATAGGTTTCTACTTGTGTAGTATTAAGTAGCTGAGCTTTGGAGGAGCAATTAAGCTTAACTCAAAACCCTGCCCACACAGTGCCAACCCTTCCTACCAGGGTTGTCCTGCAACGCAGCCTGTCCTTGCTAACAAGGCAATGATGAGGTGCCAACTTGGTTTCCATGAGAGAGTAGGACAAGGTTGGTTCCGTTTTTCCCAGAGAAGTCAACTGTGTTTTCTAAAACTGTGTTCTGGGCTGGAGGGAGCTCTTGCTGGAGTTTCCCCTTTGCCTCTGAAAGGACACGCAAGGAAGAGCCGTCTTTCCAACTAGGAGAGCCAACCTCGCTGGGTATTTGTAGGTCAGCCACGGGAAACGAGTGCTTTTCTGAGGACAGTCCAGGTTACAGAAGTTTACTCATTCACATGCAGCATGAATTAAGAAGACTGGCTAGATTTTCTTCCCAACTTCTGCTTTGCCTAGCAAATTCCTATTGTCCTTAACTTGAATCAACCTTGAATGGAAGTGATTTCACAGGAATCATCAGAGCTAGATAACTTTATGAACGAAAGACCTTTCGATAAAAAAGAAAAGGCACTTTATCCTACTTATAAAAAGCCTTAAAATTCTTAGCCTATCAGCATTAATAACTTAAAATTCAGGTGCATATAACAATCATACTTCTGAGCCAAAAATTGGGGCATGTCTACCCTAAAGGGTAGAACAGAGGTCACCCTCCTGTCTTCCTTGGTTTTTCACTGTCACATCACTGCCTTATATTGAAAATAACTGCTTATGTGCCTCTCTCCCTCCACTAAACGTAAGCTCCACCAGGGCAGGGAGCACGTCTCGGAGATTCTCGCATTTTCCGGGCACACTGCCTCGCACTTGGTGGGTACTTGGTAACCGCCACGAACAGAATAAAGAAGGAAGATAATGGATGCATTATAGGAAGGAGAATCTAAATATATGCAGAAAACAAATGGATTTTGCTGTTGTATACAGCTTACGCTTCACTCAGGTACAGAGCCACCGGCCTAGGGAGCTGTCTACAATTCCCCATTCCAAAGCAAGAGTTCCAATACTTTCACTCCCTGTCCAAATCTAGGTTTTGAAATCAAATGGATAATCCCTGTGGTAGGCTGAATAATGAACACCCCCCCACAAAAAAAATATCTCTACATCCTAATCCCCAGAACCTGTGAATCTTACCTAAAATGGTAAAGGGGACTGTACAGATGTGATTAAATTAAGGATCTTGAGATGGAGAGATTATCCTGGATTATCTAAGTTGACCCAATGTAATCACAAGAATCCTTATAAAATAGAGGCAGGGGGATCAGAGTCAGAGAGAGAAGATGTAAGGATGGAAGCAGAGTCAGAGAGGAGAAAAGATGCTATGCTGCTGGCTTGGAAGATAGGGGGAGGGGCCGTGAGCCACGGAAATGCAAGTGGTCTCTAGAAACTGGAAAAGACAAGGAAACAAAATTTCCCCTCGAGCCTCCAGAAGGAACCAGCCTTGCTGACACCCTGACTTTGGCCCTGTGAGACTGATTTCGGACTTCTGATCCCCAGAACTGTAAGAAATTTAAATTTAACTGTAAATTACTAAATTTGTGGTAACATGTTACAGAAGCAATAGGAAATTTATAAAATCCACCAAGAAAATTAGATGCAAAAGAGGCTTCCACTCAGAGAGGCAGCAGTGGGTGTGGGGACATTGGCTGGATCTTTCTGGTATGAACTCTTGCCCCCAGAGATCCTGGGGAGCACAGACCATCTGACCCAGGATCTGAACACCCTCTGGGAACTTAGCCAAGAGCCAGAAAAACCCAGAAGTCTCTTCCTTTTCCGAGTCACATTTCTCTAAGCAGCTGGAGCAATGGCACCCTGGGAGAATTACAGACCCTTAGCGATCAAGTCATCCACCCCTCTCATTAACAAAGAAAGTGACTTGCCCAAAGGCACACAGTTGGGTGGCAGTAAAACCTCAATGAAAACCCAGAGCTTTCAAACCAGCTTCTAGTGCCTGACAGAATAGCCTTGCCTCCAAAAGCCTTAAGTTCCAGAACTATCTATTTCATCACCAAATTATCATCTCCACCCATATTTCCCTGTGGTCCTCCCCTCTGTTCAGTGAGATGCTGACTACCTTCCATATGCAAGGCACTTGCTGAGCCCTGGGGAGGTGCAGAGATACAGGCCCTTTCTGGAACCCCTGTCAGCTCCAGAAGTGAGAGCAGGGATGCCCCCTTGTCTGGGGAACAGGTGGGGGGCAGGGTTCTATGCACCTGCCACATCCTCTCTTCTTCTAGGTCTTGTGCAGCAGCTCTGTTTGCAGTCATATGGTCAAACCTCATCTCTCGGCAGGAGGGAGTGCAGCCCAGTCAGGCACATGACCTGGGCATCCGGCACAGAGCTAGAATACCTACCACACAACCCCACAGAGGGCCGGTCCACATTTGCAAAAGAAACAGCACAGCCGCTCTGATCCATCCAGGCCTCCACGAGGCTCACTTCCCCCAGGGCTGAGGTTTCTTTTCCTTTCCTGAGCCGTTAATTGTAACAAAGAATTCACAGTGCAAAAAAAAAAAAGGAATTCACAGCGAGTAATTACATTAAAAACTTTGGTTCCCTGCTCACTTAGAAAGTTGGTTTTTTTGTTTGTTTTTTGTTTTGTTTTTCAGTTAAAGCAGAATTTCTCTCAAGAGTTTTAGAAATAAAATACAACATAAAGGAGAACGAGTTGCCTTTATAATACTGGGAGATTTAGGAGCTCCAGATGAACACTGTTTCTAATGGTTTAATCCCATAGTGTCAAATGGATGTGTGACATATTGCACCCCCTGGGACAGCCAACATCTGTCTCTAACCCTCACTCTTTGTCCCAAAGCTCTTTCACATTTTATTCTGAGTCCCCAGCAGGATGTCATGATGGATTAGTATTTGGGCACAAGAAGTGAGGCACTGTCCTTCTTCAGTTTGAGTCGGGGTGCTGGAAATTCAGCAAGAGTTTTGTGACATAATCCATCCTGTTCTGAAAGGAAGGGAGGGTACCCATGACACAGACGGGCCGCAGGGCCTCTGCTCTGAAACAGACTCCAGCAAAGGGGCCAACGGGGCTTCACGAGTTTGATTCAGCCCACAGGGACTGAGCATCTATTCTGTGCCAGGCAAAGGTGCTAGAGATGGAAAAAGAGAAATCTTCCCGAAACCACAGGGGAGACAGGTCAACACAGAGAGGATGAATGTTCCGAGGTAAGCACAAAACAGTAAGGTACACCAGGAAGTGGTTCAAGCCTCAGACATTTCACAGAAATGTAACAAGTGAAAGAAAAGGCCAACTCAAGGGCCTTCCCTGAACTCTGAACAAAAACTTGCAAACATTCTGGGTTTATTAATCAACGTACAGATGCAAAGATGCATCAGCTGTTGGTGAAAGGCAGCAATAGGGTGAGTTGTGGTCAGAGACCCGGCTTCCGTCTGCCTGTTACTGGTTGTATGATGAGGGAAAGTCGCTTAATTTTTCCAACCCTCAGAATTTTCTCATCTATGCAAGAAGAATAGTAATGCCCACCCAATGTGACCCAGTCCTGGACAGTCAGAGCCCCTGGCCACAGTGACTGGCTCAGGAATGGACACTCCTGGATACTGCTGGAGCTGTCAAGAGAGGGACACTTGTCTTCTTGTCAGGCCACGGCCAGGTTGCTCAACTGGCAGAATTTAAGCCACCACTTAAGGATGCCTGAGAATAAACCCCACCCAAAGACACTGGCCTGGAGACAGGGGCACAGGCCACTCCTAAATGTCTGCATAGGGATGCCTCATGCCGGCTTCCCCTGGATCTGCTTGGACTTTTCTTTCCATGAGCCAATGCATTTCCTTTATGTGCTTAATAAAAATAACAATGTAAAAAGAAAGCCAACCTCCTTGAACCACCTGCATGGAATTCAGACGGTTCCCTCCATGGCCTCACGTTGACTCAAGAGCTCCCTGTCACGCCCCAGCTCCTTCTGCAGAGCAGAATGACCATACGGACCCAGCGGCTGGAGGCGAGGGGTTACTCAGGGGACGCTCGGGCAGGTACTTTGGTGTATCTGCTGACCAGAGAGACCTGCTTCCTGGAGGTTCGGGAAACAGAACGCTCCTCCATCCTCCGTGGACTAAGGGCCCCGCACCGTGGTCACGAGGCCACGTATGAATAGGGTGCCAGGGGAGAGGCCCCGCAAGGGTGTGGGCTGCAGGACTTTCTACAGGTTTGGAGAGCCGGCTCTGGCCACACAGGTGCTCCCGTGCGAGGGGACATAATGCCTCGGCCCTCACCTGGGAGCAGTTTCTAAGCCATGCCTTTCATTCCTCAGCACCTAACAAGCCATTTTTTGTTGTACTAAGAACTGGCTTTATTATGCAAGGCATTCATTTATCCCCCAGGAGGAAAAGTTCTTTATTACAGATATGATGGTTCTCTGGTCTTCTTTCACTTGGAGGAGAGGTAAGTGTACATATTGGGCTGTGGGCTGCCCTGTACAAACCAGGGTGGGAAATCAGGCATCCTGGGTTCCAGTCGTAACTCAGCGCTTGTCAACTGAGTCACAGTGGACAACAGACCTTACCTCCCTGAGCCTCAGCGTCCTCAACTATGAAAAGAGAAGTCACAGTCTTTCCTCATTTACATTATGAGGGTTGATGCAGGATTCACTAAGGAGTTGTCAGAACGCTCTGGAAACTGTGCCGTACAGACGTAAGGACGTGGCATTGGCCGAATATTACTGGAAAGAGAACATCTTCTGTGTGATCACAGCACACTCTTCCCTTTCAGAAAACATTCCTCTACAGAGGAAGTGATATTTGTCACTCACGTCCTCGGAGATAATCTCATTACCACTAGGATTCAGAGTAGAAAGAGGTAAAATCGATTCAGCCATATTAATGGAATACCAAGCATACCGATGTGATTGAGCTCTGCATCACACATTGGGGGCGGGGATGGGAAGGGGCATTGCCCAGAGGCTAAGGGCACAGGTTTCAGAGTTTGTATCAACCTGGGTATGAATTCTAGTTTGCCACGTATCAGCTGGTGACTGTGGGCAAATACTTATTCTCTCTCAGCCTCAGTCCTCATTATTAAAGCAAACATGGTTATATCTGAGCTGTAACCTAAGCTATAGGTTTGTTCTGAGAGTTAAATGACAGGGTAGGCATAAACTGTTCCACACAGCTCCTACACACAGTAATCAGTCGCTAAACCAATGCAGCAGCGAGCGGCACAACTACTAGACTTCTTACCACTGTCATTACCATTACTATTACTACCATCACCGTCATTGTAGTCATCATCAGGGCAAAGGGCAGGCGAGCTCTGCCAAGGCAGAGTGACAAATCTTCCTCAAAGACAGACAGAGATGGATGACAGAGAATACAAAGAGATGTAAACACAGAGAGAAAGGAAGTAAAAAAAAAAATAGAGTGGACATGTGCTGGGAGAGGAGAGAGCAGGAGTGCGGACTGACACTTGGGGGGACACAGAGCGTTACCACAGCTGCTTGGTGAACTGGATAAGGAGTCAACAGTAGATCTGAAGGCCATGCAATAACGCAAGGACGCAGCTGAAGTTCAGTGGTATGAATGTGTGTGGACTCACAGCAAGCTCTGCCCTGATAACGTTTGGCCATCCAGAAGCAGAAGCCAAGAACCGCAGCTCAGAGCATGGTGGCACCTACCCCAATGGGACCGGTCACATTTTCAGTAAGCACCATAACTTCCAAGATACACAATCAGGAATTTAAATTTACTTCCAGTTCAACACAGTCCCAATGAATATGCCATTTCTTCTCACATGGTAAGATACAAAATACCATCCGGGTGAGAGAGCTCATGACCAGGCAAGAGAAGGTTTTCCAGGTTTGTTCACACTTTACGGAGCAACCAAATCAAATCAAGTGCACTGGTCAGGGTCAGGGTCAGGCTCAGGCTCAGGGTCAGGCCTTTGCTGGGTCCTGCCCTTCCACTGCCTCCTGGGAGCTGAACCTCAAATCATAAATTCTCAACTCGCTGTAACACTCTTAGAAGCTAGGTCAGGATATGAACCACAGGGAACAGCCCTAAGTGTCAGGTTACAAAGATGACGATGATGATACCACAGTAATATTGGGGCTGAAGTTTACCCTGTAGCTAATTATCACAAGTGTTAAGAGCAAGAAGAGATCTCAGAGACTAGTTTAACACACTCATTCTACAGAGCAAAAAAGGGAAGCCCAAAGGACTTGCCATAACATGTGAATCAACCAAAGGACTTGCCATAACATGTGAATCACACAGCAAGATAGAGGAGAGCTGGGACTGGAAGCCAGAGCTCATCCTCGTTCCTCGGGGCTCATGCAGGCACTAGGGTGTACCGTCCCCATCAGCATGCAACAGGTGAGTCTTCTTTCTGGGAGAAGAGTGAGATCACACACGTTTTTGACAGTGCTGCCTTCCTGGTAACAAGAGAGCTCCTGGATTATCACTTGAGAGGCCTCTGTGACTAATTTTGAGATGACTGGGTTCATGCTGGCATTATCCCATGTTTGGGTTTTAGCCTGACATTATCATATGATGATTCATATCACCATGACACCTCTTGGAATGATTCATAACAGCAATGATAATCCTATCATCTCTCTTTTGTTTCATATTTTTTAGTTGGAGTCTTAGTGTTTTCACCTCATTGGCTATCTGACCTCTAGGACAACCATATGGGTAGGTAAATCAAATATGACCATTTCCAGTTTATATTAAGAAGACTGAGTGAGACCAAGAAAGGTCAGAAGAATCACCAAAGGGCATCCAGGGACTAGGCTGGGACTTGAATGAGGGTCTCTTTACCGTAAGGCCAGTTTTCTATCCTCGGTTTCCACATTCATGAAAGGGAGCTTCTAAAACCACATTCCTGTACCTACTTCCTTGGGTGCAGTTTTTTTGCCTGGGGGGGAGTTGTTTGTTTAAAGGTACTAAATATAAAGCTATTTCCTTTATTTTGTGTTTTTTTCTCCCAATTTATCATTTTCCAGCTTTATGAGTATATAATTAACATATAACATTGTACAAGTTTAAGGTACACATGTAATGATTTGATACATGTATATACTGCAAAATGATCACCACAGTAAGTTTAGCTAACACATCTAGGATGTGACGTTAAATAACACATTTGATACCAGATCACCAGCCTTTTGGTCCATTGCACTCTATACCACTTCAATCAGTCAGAATAAGATTCTAGGAACCTGTGGGACGTGCAGTCACAAAGGGGCAGCTAGTGATTTTATAACTGACAAGAGAGGGCCTGCCTTTCCTGCCGGAGTTATTAGAAGTGCTCAAAATGTGCAAAAGAGACCTGATAATGCAGCAACTGCAGAGAAAAGAATACACATCCTGCTAGTGTCATAACAGGAAAAGACTTAAAGCAGAGAGAATTAACGTCAACTTAACCACCAAGAGCCAGATATTAGCTTTGTTTTTTCTTTTCCTTCCTTCTGTACCAATTTTCTTTCTTTAAAATATCCTTTATTTTATAAAACGATGGTATTGTAGGTGGTAATTTATTTTTCATATTCATATTTGTTTTGTTTTGAATTATAAAACTACAAAAATCTAAACAATATAACCAATACTTACTAATTAATTGCTCATCACTCCAAATTAACAAATGCTACCATTATGGGCATTTTGGGCCCAGATGTTTTTTATCAAAAAAATAAAATTATACAGATAAAGCTGATATCCTACTTTGAGACACTGCCTAATTCCACCTTCATCTCACCAATAACATCTACATATGTGTGTATATCTATTTATCTATATATCTGTCAGTTTACCCATCTATATATAGAAAAATTATAAAAGTAAGAGACTTTTTCTGTACCTGCATGAGCTCATAAAACAGCATGTAAGACTGGTTTCAGCATTTCCCTTAAAGAAACAAATGCATATTCTTCCAAGTTTCTTTTCACACACTGAAGATTGAAAGCAGTGTGGTGGAGTGAAGAAATTGGCGAGCTAGAACTCGGAAGACCCAGGCCAGGTCCCACAGCCGCCATTTACTCCCAGTGGGATTACATGTCAGTCAACTTCCCTTTTTGTGTAACATGAGAAAGCTGGATGAAAGGATCTCCAAGGCCTCTTCCACCTTTGAAATCTGATGACTCTAAAGTTTAACTTCCTCGTCTGTCAAACGGAGATAATAATGTCCACCCTGCTAGCTGTTACAAAGATCAAACATGATGTACAGGTGTTCTGCAAAGCACAGTGATGATAATAATAGCAGTTGAATAATACTGAATTATTATTATTATCATTACTTACAAATTGAACTATTTTTAAGCTCCTGGGAATGCTTTTAAAGAAACTATTGTTATACTATAATTGTTATATATATCTTGGTTCAGATAGATGTGCTGCAGTCCAGCCAGCATGAAATAATTTAATTTCTTCTAACCCTCCTTTCTTGGGCAGGCAGTTCTACACAAGGAGAGGCTCTCAACTCTGTCCGTGAAGACTAAGTGAATGAAATACTAAAAGCGCCTCGCCATAAGACGCTCTCCTCTACGAAGCATGCCACAGACAGAACCAGCTTTCACAGTAAAATGCAGCTCAGAGCCATTCGGGACTGGAGTTGGTTTGCCTGAGACACAATTCTTCAGGAAATTCATGCAGAATTTCACTCATTTTGTGCAGGCTGAAATCAAGGCGGGTGATTTCACTTCCAGGGGTTAGGAGAGATCTGTTTTCTCAGTGACATAAGATACGGTGACCTCTCAACCCACAAACTTTTCCAGGGAACATCAGGGTCTTTGGGGATGGAAAAAGAAGCTGTTTTTTTTAAGAAGCTGTTTGAAATGTATATTTAAGGGAATTCCCTGGCGGTCCAGTGTATAGGACTTGGTGCTTTCACTGCAGCACTTTCACTGCTGTGGTTCAAGTGCAATCCCTGATTGGGAACTAAGACCCTGCAAGCCGTGGGCGTGGCCAAAAAAAAAAGTTGAAATGTATATTTTTAAACTGCTATATAAGTTCTCTATGAAGCCAAATGTTAATGTTTATACAAGCAAATGAAATAATTCGGGGTTTATAGGCCACTCCAGCCCCAGGGAAGAACAATGGGCACACGAACACCTTTGCAATATACTGCTCCCTGCAGTTGGACAACCTCCCCGCTACTCTCCCTCACCTGGGTAACTACCATCCTTCAACACGCAGCTTAGATGGCACCTCCTCCAGGCAGCCTCCTCTGACTCCTGCCCCCATCCAGTGTGTGCTCGTGCCCCTTCGGTGAGCCCCCACAATGCCCCGCCGTTCTGCTAAGCCTCAGTTACACTCTAACCCCTACCACCCTCGCTACTAATTGTCTACTCCATCACGCATCTGATGTCCTCACACTCAACGGTAATTTTGAAGGCAGAAACTACATGGCCATTTCACGTCACAGTGCCTGGTACACAGTACGTGTGTGGAGCCAATAAACACATCTATACATGTACACACCTGCTCCGTGTGTGTGTGTGTGTGTGCGGAGATAATAGCTGTGTATCACATTCTCAATTTGTTTCCCTAGCTAAATGTGCCATGTGTACGCTGCTAAAAGGCTTTGAAGATGAAGCTCCGTGGAGAATGTAGATTAGACTCTGTCTTTGAACACTGTCAAAATTATGTAAATACCACCACCACATCAAGGATAAAATTCTAAAATATTCAACAAACAGACTTGTTGCCACATTTTTCCTTTTAACTAAGTCTGAAGAAAATGCAATTTCAGTGTGTGATCTGAGGAGATATGTGCCTAATCTACATGATTCTGAAATGAAACACATGTTCCAGGAATGGTCCCTATGTTTTCTAAACTTTATTTTCAGTAGTTTATACCACTGAGATTTTTCTGGTAAATGTACAAGGATGATTATAAAACTCAAGCCAATTTTAAATCAAAATAAAAATTTAGATTAATTTTAAAGAATTTAAGTTCTCGCTCAGTAAAGCTGGTCTTTTCCTAGAGTTGCCTGATTATTACCTGGACATATTAATCAATGTGATTTAAGCCAAATACCAGGAGTCCACATGAAACTGAAGAGGCAGTGTGGGGTATTTGGGGAGGAGGCCAGGAGAGACACTACTTTGGTTGTTAAGTAGACCCCCTTCTTAGACAGGCTCTGTCACCAATAATCGTACATCTTATTGCAGTCAGTTTACCCTGCAGACCTTAGTTTTCTCATCTGTGAAATGGGAGGGTCAGATGAGATAACATTTAAGGTTCCTTTATGCCTTGTGATTTCAGGATGGTGGGTGTTTTTCTAAAGCTGTTATTTATGGACACATGGAAAAGCAAGGATGATCTGGCCACAGTGTAGAGACAGGTTTCAGCCCGAGAGATCTGAGTTTCTAGCCTCTGTTGCTCCTCTAGTCCTGGATGACTTCAGAGGCACTTAATCTCCACTTCGATCTGTCTGTGAAATAACAAGGTGAAACCAGAACAGTGATTTTCGAGTGTTGAAAATCAGAACATCAGGAAAATCAGGGGCATCAGGAAAGTTTCAAAACACAGATGCTGAGCTCACCCCAGTCTCTATCTTAGGAGGTCTGGGTTGGGACCTGAGAATTTGCATTTCTAACAAGTCCAGGTGCTTCTGATGCTGCACTTTGAGAACCACTGAACTAGATGATCTTGAACCAGTCTTCCAACTCTAAGAATCTATGGTGAGTTATAAGGAATTTAGTAACAGCTGTATTTTTTAGGAGCCGCCTCTATCTACTAGTTGTGCAGTACCCCAGGAAGGAGCTTCCTTTTCCATGCAAAGGAAAAATGTGATTATTCTTATACCTATCTTCCTTTAAGAGACTCAGCCCACATGTTCAACAACATTTGGCCTCCTGGAATCAAAACACTCAAGGTTCACAAACCTCAGGTAATTTAGTTGGTAGACTGATTGGCTCAGTGTCATATTATCTTTGTTGAACAGGAAGAAAACATGCCTCCATTTACACTGAGTTCACTAACACAGAGAACAGAAGAATCAGACTGCAGAATGTCAAAAGTTCTTTAGTCAAAAGCAACATCATCATGAGAAAGTCCACCTTCCAACTCACCCTAGGCTTAAAAAAAAAAAAGTCTTTGATAAAATCATCTATATCACTAGATTTCAATGGCACTGCAATTACTTGAGGTGTTTTTTAATGTACTGATGCCCATTTAATGTACTGGGTCCCATTTCCGGAGACTCCTTTTCACGCTAGGCATTGGAATTTTTAATAGCTACCCGGGAGACATTGTGAAACAAAGTTTGAGATTCACCAATTTCTAAAGGAATAGAATCAATCTGTTCTTCATTACTCTGATCCCCACAAGCCGTTTTTGTCACTACAAACAGCATGACCATTTGTCTTAAATTATACTTAAGAACAAACACCGAATTTTTTATATGCCCACAAAGGGTCACAAACACGGTGGGTGATCCGTCGATATTTCTTAGCTATACTGAAGTGTCTTTCACACAGTTCAAAAAATATTTTTTGTGGCAAGACTGCCCCAGAGTACATATACAGTTCCTGCTGTAGGAAGCCGGGTGAGGTTTGCTGGGGGATGACTGTTGCCTTCTAAATTATAAGCTCCTTGAAGACATCCACATCCTAAAATCTTTCAAATTCCTGAGTGTCTGTCTGGCTCAGGGCCGGGCAAATTAGAGGCACTGAACAAACACCTATTCAACTCACTTGAATTTACGACTGTCTCTAGGCCTATGGGAACAGAGACCTTAGCAGAATATGCTAAGTGATTCATCATGGAATATGAGGTATATGTTTCAGTGCATGTGCTGGGAATGTGCCCTTTTTAATTCCTTAGAGTAAATTCCTTAGAGTAAATGAGAATCTTATGGTTGGGACTTTTTAAAACACCATGTAACTATTTATTCGAGAAAGTAGATGGAAGTTTCTGGTGCCTTAAGAAACATACCTTTATGACTACAGCCAACTAAACACAGGTGCCACCCAAGGCAGAGAATATTCTATGTAGGTGACTTCTGGCTTTTGCCTCTGTTTTGCAAAGCGGTGGTCGTATGAAAGTTACTGTGGAGAGGAAACTGAAAGCAGCCACAGAGGGACAGGCCCATCTCGGTTTCACGTGCACATGCCCTTGTAGATATTTTCTCAAATCGCCACAAATTAAACCTGTGGTTCGGATCCAAGCAGATTGAGAACTGCCTTGGCTGAAGCAAAAAAAGAATGGTTAAAACCTGATGGCTGGCTTTTCACTCAAAACTGCTCTCCAGCCCTTTCCTCTGCTACCCCCATTGCTAATTAGGGGCAGCCGAGGCTTGACATGTACACAGTTCTCTATAGTAAAATTGATTATTATATTACTATGGAAAATAAGGAAGTCATTTCGTTCAAAATATCAAATTCCACAAAATCATACGTGGCAGCTGTTAGTGTACGCATGTGGGGGAGGGGTGAGTGTGTGAAAGTATTAACCTCTCCCCTTCAGTTTTCTGACATCTTGGCAAAAACGTGCAAAAAAGAAAGAAAGGAAAAAAAAAAGATTCCAACACATGGAAGGCAGAAACCAATGGCAAAGCTACACATGGATTTTTTTAAGGTTAAAAACATTCCCATGATGTAAGATACATCATACACACCATTTTACGAGAGTGTGGATTTACTTTGACACGCTTGCAAGCAGAGAACCAGCATTCCTCTCCCGAATATGTCAAAGCGACTTTTAATTGCATCAGATAAAGAAACGAGGTGAGTCACGTTTGGTTGTGCTTGAGCCTGCTAACAGATCATCACATCCATGTCCAAATACGTCCCCTGAACCTCATGACAGAAGCTTATATACTTGCTTGTTTGCTTGCTTGGGGACTATTAAAATAGTTGTATTTTGAAATGTAATTTACTTAAAGATCCCTAAAGTTGCTGAAATGCATATCACGGCTCCTTCAGAGGTGCTCAGAAGCAACTTTCATGCATTCTTTTCCGGCAAAATATTCCTGCTCATGAATCCTAACACAGCACTCCCCTCCGGTTCATGAGTCTGCCTCTATACTCAACAGATACGAGACATTTCAAATGCCTTAAGGTTCATTTTCCATCATAGACAAATTCCAGCAATTAACACAAAACACCTCAACCTTAGGAAACCCCCATTATTCATAAGATTTCAGGATTTCGAAAATGTCCCCTTACATTCCCTCCGATCTGGTGATAATGCGATCTGGTGTTAATGCAATCTGTTTTCCCGTAGCCGTACGACTTTTCTTTATAAAGCGTTTAGTAACCAGCATAAAAAAAGCATCTACACTTCCTTCATACTGGGATCGCTGATTTCACTGGGGTCATGAGGAGCTGTTGTAGGTCACATTTACCCTGCTGTTGTGAATCATTTATTACAACTTTTTTAAACAGGAAGGGGTGGGGATACAGGCAAATAGCATACTCATGCACAAATGCTTAGCGCCAAGAACATCGTCAGAAGTGCTGCCCGGAGTAAAGAATTAAACAAAACAAAACAAAACAAAAAACAAAAAACCCCACCAAACCCTTGATTTCCTGCTTGGGCTGGGGAAAGGTAGGATGACGTCATGCAACCTTACCTTTTGGAAAAAAGAGCAGGGCTCCTGGCATGGAGCGCTCACCTGAGGCCACTGAAGCCGGGAATCATTTTGGGTGTCGCGCATGTGCCTCCCTAGAAAATTCCAATAACATTCTACCAGCTTTCCGCATGCCAGTCATGACAAGCGTCCACTTAGACTCTCCCTCCCGAGTCTGGGAAGGGGCAGAGAAGGGGGAATATGAACGAGGGAGCTGGCGAAAGAGAAAGAGAGGTCCCAGGCACCGCGCACCCGGCTGGAAGGGCAGTCACATGCCGCCAGGAGCCATTCCTGCTGCATTACACATGCTGAGTGTAAATGGCAAACAATATCAGTCGATGTTTATGCCACATGTTCTCAGCCTCTTCACATATCAACACCCAGGCCAGCTCTATGCAGACAGGACTCCTGAGACCGCTTCGGAAGGAGGGAGTCTGGTGCTAACCATGAGTCCATCTTTAATAAAACTCCAAAGCCTTCAGTCCTGGTTTACTTTCCTATTTTTGGTGGGTGGTGGTGGTGATGGTGGTTTGTCTGTTTGTTTGTTTACTTGCTTGTTTTTGACTGTGGGTTTTCACGTGTGACGATTTAGTCCTGAAGGTCCCCCAAAGGACCCCATAAGGACCCTTAGCGATGTAGCCACCTCAGACAGCACGGTCACACTGACTCCCAACCCACAAAACTCCTGAACAGCTGGCCCCTCTTTTTTATATTTTTCTGGAGCAGGAAGAGATGGGGTGAGGTGACCCACCGTTTCACCTTCCCAAGTAGTAACTGCAACACTTTGCAGCAGGAAAAACCGGCTGCCTTCTGCTCTAAGCAGGGGCCCTTAACTGGGGGAGAATTTCCCCCAGGGTATGCTGCAGACATTTTGTTTCAGAATTGGGGGCGCTACTGGTGTCTACTGGGCAGAGGCCAGTGGTGCTGCTAAAATCCTAAACGCTCAGGACAGACCCATAAGCAAGGATTACCAGCCCAAGATGTCAACAGTGCTGCAGCTGAGAAAATATCCTACAGCTAAGTACTTCTGAAAGTCTTGCCAAAAATATGACACCAAGAAAAAAAAAAAAAAAAGGAAGAAGGAAAGAAAGGAAGAGAAGAAAACAAAGCCAAGAAGCCCCTCTCTGTGAGGCACTGACTGAAGTTCATGGGTCCCGTGATGGGCTTGGCCTGACTTACAGTTTAATTACTTAGGAACTTGCTCACTTTTCTCTTCCGGAGCCATCGTTCTCCTGCCACTTTTCTTCCTCTTCTCTTTCCAAATCTCACACTGTCATACTTAATCAAACCAACTAAACCTTCACGTGATTTTCTAAGTCAAAAGCTGCTGTCTGCAGGTACCTAATTGCCAGGTTACATAGAGCAGCCATCGCCCCTTTGTGCCCTGTCCGGACCATCTGATGTTCATCTGTGATGGCCACAATCCAGTATAACACCCTCTCAAAACTATTCAGGAGGGCACACCTTTTACAGGGCAAAACCTCCCCGAAAGAGCTTAGAAAGGACTAGAAATTAAAGCTCACAACATTCTCCTATTTGACTGAGACTCCTTGCGGGGGGGTGGGGGATGGTCACCAGCATCAGGGAGGCTGCCCTCCTGTTAGGACTCAGTGTGTGACGTTCCTGCAGCCACTGAGAAGCCTGTCTGAACAAACGGCTCCCAACTGCCCACCAAAAGCCAGTCCACCGCCCACTTGCCCACTGAGCTCCTGGAGAGCCTGAGGGCTCTTTCTTCCTAATTTAGTCACAGCCCACAGGCTGCCCCAGGCACCCTGGCTCTCTGCCGCTCGCTCAGTCACAGACACCTAAAAGCGCCAGTCCCAGATCCTGACCCACGGGATCCAGCCAACCTGGCCACAGCCGCACTTCTGCTCAGGCCTTGGGCCCCTCCCATGATCTACTAGGTCTCCCCAAGGCACAAGGCTAGGCTCCAACCAACCATTGAACATTTTGCCCTACCTCTGTCTCTGTCTCATTTCATTATACTTGGGACTTTCTTAGAATAAGAGTTTACTAAAAGGCACTCCACCACACACATCTCCCGAAACCCATATCTAAGCCTCTGCCCTCGCTTGTCCCGAAGGAGAAGCAGTGGTGTGTGGTTAAGAACGCAGGCCCTGGAGCCAGACAGCGCAGGCGGCCACAGGAAATGGGACGAGGACTGTGCCTACCTCCAGGGTTATGGAGGAAGGTGTGTGTCCAACAGCCCAGGGCCTGGGGCAATCAGCGCCTGCTGAGGATGTGCAATTGTGAGCTCCACGGCATGATACACTGATGGTGAACTTAATTATTAAGGAAAAAAGTGCCCTATACATGGCCTGGAATGCAATTCCCAGGAGAAGGAAAGTCAGTCCTTAGAATGAGCCCCTGTGATGGTGCAGTCCTAGCTCTTACCCAGAGATTAGGACACAAACCCTGGCCCCACTTGGAAATGAAGAGGCACAAACTGACCATCACAAACTGAAATGTAGTGAGCATATGTTGAGCACCTACTGTATACCAGCACTGGGCCAGGCAAGGAGGGAAGGAGGAACAAGAGGTAATACTGAGGGTGGATATGCAAGGCATTACACTACCCACACATTCTCTTGATCTTCACAAGTCTTAAAAAAATAAGATCACTATCCCCACTTTATAGGTGAGAACACTGAGGCGCCAACGACTGGGTAACTTACCCGAAGTCCCAAAGTCAGTATGTGGTGTTTTGAAAAAGGTCTGCTTGATTCCAAAGGCCTTGTCCTTCCACTAAAACACCTTCCGGTGTGCAAGGTGAGTTGTAAGTGTGAATAATAGAGTAAAATAAGATGAATGCTGCAGGTAAGGTGTGTTCCAAGTGTCATAAGAGCAGGACGGGCTCATAATTTGCGGGGCCCAGTGAAAAATGAAAATATAGGATCACTGTTCAAAAATTGTTAAGAATTTCAAGATGGCAGCAGAGGAGCGTTAAACCTTCTAAGCAAAGGGCCCTGTGTGAACCCATACCCACGAAGCCTGTCCTGAAAAGGAGGAAAGAGCTCAGAGAGGGAAGAGGAGGGGTAGGAGACTCACCATCCACCCACCTTGACGGCAGCGATTCCCAGAGCACCACAGCCCAAGGCCGTTGGCTGGACATCCAAGCCTGTCCTTGTTTTCTCGGCTAATCCTTTCTCCTGCTACAGAGCCAGCATGAACATAGCGGATGGGAAGGGTTCAGTGGTGGACCTTGGGCTGGGAGAAGCAGAAGGCAAATCTGGCCGAGATGAATGCTGCTACTTATTATGAGACTATGAGTTCCTTGAGGTGACATGATGGAAGGGGATGATTTGGCCCCCACTCCTGGGGCGACGTGCCAAAGGGGGTGGTGTAGTGACCCTCAGTGGAAGGTGGGCGAGGGGTTACACACAGTAACATAACAAGAGACACACCTGACAGGGGTATACAACCCATGGGTGAGGGATGAAGGCCGTGGAAGGTTGAGAACCGAGTGTAAGGAACTCTCACCTGGGAGGAGGGAAACGTGGGGTCTGCACCTGGCTTCAGTGTGTGACCTCCAGCCCATTACAGAGTCCTTGTGGCTCAAAACACCCAAAGTGCCAAGCACACAGGAACTTAAGGGCATACCATGTGGCCATGAAACGTGAAGTCTGCGGTCCACTTGCTATGTAATGTAAAATTAAAAACCAGTGCTGTTGGGAAAGCTAGACAGATGCATGTAACTCAATGAAGTTAGAACACTCCCTCACACCATACACAAAAATAAACTCAAAATGGCTGAAAGACTTAAATATAAGACAGGACACCATAAAACTCCTAGAAGAGAACCTAGGCAAAACATTCTCTGACATAAATCACAGCAATGTTTCTGTAGGTCAGTCTCCCAAAGATAAAAAAATAAAAGCAAAAATACACAAATGGGACCTAATCAAACTTATAAGGTTTTGCACAGTAAAGGAAACCATATACACAATGAAATGATGACCTATGGACTGGGAGAAAATATTTGCAAATGATGCCACTAACGAGGGCTTAATTTCCAAAATAACAAGCAGCTCATACAACTCAATAACAAAAAAAACCAAACAACCCAATCAAAAATGGGCAGAAGACCTAAATAGACATTTCTCCAAAGAAGACATACAAATGGCCAACAGGCACATGAAAAGACGCTCAACATCGCTAATTATCAGAGAAATACAAATAAAAACTACAATGAGGTATCACCTGACACCAATCAGAATGGCCATCATCAGAAAGTCTACACATAGTAAGTGCTGGAGAGAGTATGGGAAAAAAGGAACCCTCCTACACTGTTGGTGGGAATGTAAATCGGTGTAACCACTATGGAAAACAGTATGGAGGTTCCTTAAAAAACTAAAAATAGAGCTACCATATGATCCTGCAGTCCCACTCCTCGGCATATCCGGAGAAAACTCTATTCGAAAAGATACATGCACCCCAAGGTTCACAGTAGCACTATTTACAAAAGTCAAGACATGGAAGCAACCTAAGTGTCCATCAACAGATGCATGGATAAAGATGTGGTACATATATGCAATGGAATATTACTCAGTCATAAAAAAGAATGAAATAATGCCATTTGCAGGAATATGGATGGACCTAGGAATTATCATATTAAGTGAAGTCAGCCAGAGAAAGACAAGAATCATATGACATCACTTATATGTGGAATCTAAAATGTGATACAAATGAACTTATTTACAAAACAAACAGACTCACAGACATAGAAAACAAACTTATGGTTACCAAAGCGGAAAGGGCAGAGGAGAGATCTAGATAAATTAGCAGTTTGGGATTAGTAGTACAAACTACTATATGTAAAATAGATAAACAGCAAGGTCCTACTGTATAGCACAGGGAACTATATTAAATATCTTGTAACAACCTATAATGGAAAAGAATATGAAAAAGAATATTTATGTATATGTATAACTGAATCACTCCGTTGTACATCAGAAATGAACACATTATAAATCAAATGTACTTCAATAAAAATAAAAATTTTTTTTAATTAAAAAAATTAAAAGCCAGTGCACAAAATTGCATATATGCTATGGTTCCGGACATGTAAAAGGCAAAATAACCCTTAGGTAGGAAGAAAAAATATTAAAGAACACACCAAAATGTTAACAGGAGTGGCTGTGTTTAGATGGTAGAATCTCAGGTAACTGTTTCCTCCTTTCTCCTTTTGTAAATGTTCCAATTTTTCTCTAATAAACATGTTTATTTTTCAGGGCATAAAAGTAATTTTTTAGAGACAAATGAATTCAGTTGGGCAGATACTGCCCCATCTAGCTTATAAGGACCTTCTAATGAGTTCCTGTATATTAAGTTGTCTATCACGGCCTCTTTGCCAGAGCACACACCTCTCTCCTGGAGAACCATATGCCAGAAGGTAAGGGCAAGACACCTGGAGAAGCAAGGCATCCGCGTTTGTCCTCTCATGAAGGCCAAGCGCACAATCCAGGTGCGTTTTCACACTTGTACCGGGAAGGCACTTGTACAAAGCAGGCAGAGCAAGCAGCACGTTGCTCAGGGGTCAGCACGTTGCTCAGGGGTCAACAACGGCGCATTTTATGACCTCAGACTCCTCACTAGAGAGATCAAGGTCGCCAGCATCAAGACAGCTTCGTGGCACATGCCGCAGTTCAAAGTCCGCAGCCTCCTGCCCTTTCCCACTGCTGGCTTGGGGGTGGGGAGGGGAGCTCTGAGTTCACTGCAGACGGCCAGGCAGAACCGAGGGGAAAAGGCAGGGTCACAGCTCAACCCCCGGAAGCTGGCTTGGACCCATGGCCTCAGTCCTATGTACCTGTCAGGGTGGTACTAAGTAACTGTACCTCCTTTGGGGTGTGCAAATGCAGAGAGAGTGGTCACCAATGACTAGTCCAGGCTGGACCTGGACTAGAGACTATAGCTGGGTCTCCTCTAATCTTCAGCATGTTGACCCTGGAGCAGCCACCTCATCTCTGTTTTCAGCTGAGAATCTTGCTGGAGACGAATCTCCACCTGCACTGGAGGGGCAGAGCTGGTCCCTGCCACTCCCCGCCCCCCTCCCCCGCCCCAGCCCCCGGATAAGCCAAGAGCTGCTTGGAATAGCCCGATGCTTGCAATCGGTACAGAGGCTTCCATGGCCTAGGAGATCCCAGTGCATGTGCGGCATGTGAGAAAACCACTGCAAACGTTCCCGGAGCCTTTCTTTGTCACTCTTCTCCTCTCCTCTCCTCTTTCTTAACCCTTTCAACAGAAGTGGAAAATCACAGTGAAACTCTCTCGAAAGACCAGTTTCTCTTTATAAGCAGGGCTGACTGTGCCATCTTTAGCAACAGGGTTGGGGGAGGGGGAGCTAAGCCAGAAAAGATGGGGCCTCAGGCCCCTGGGATGAATGGAAGGCAGTAAGAAGAATGCAGAGGGACCCCTTAAAAGAGCAATAGCAGAGGTTCCAGCCTCTGGTTACAAAAAGATGCAAGGAAAGAACAAAGACAGGATTCATTCCCAGAGTGAACAAGCAAGGTCTAAGTAACAGCTACATCCTGCACAGACAAAGGCCAGCCCCAGCCCCTGAGTCGAGGAAACCAGTTAAGAGTTGTGAGTCAGACAATGTGGGAATGAGCCCTTCTTAAAGGAAACAGGTTCTTTGTTGGGCCGGGGTTTTTAATTCCCATCTGGTTAACTGTTGTTCCTCTGTGGGTTCTCCAGTGACCCACAAAACACAGGCAGGAAGCAATTTTTTTTTTTTTTTTTTTGCGGTACGCGGGCCTCTCACTGTTGTGGCCTCTCCCATTGCAGAGCACAGGCTCCGGATGCGCAGGCTCAGCGGCCATGGCTCACGGGTCCAGCCGCTCCGCGGCATGTGCGATCTTCCCAGACCGGGGCACGAACCCGTGTCCCCTGCATCGGCAGGCGGGCTCTCAACCACTGCGCCACCAGGGAAGCCCAGGAAGCAATTTTAAGTTTTCCAGATTTGCTCTTTGAAGACTGAGCCCAGTTTCCAGACATAGATCCCATGCTGGGTTCTCAGGGGGACGATGTCCTCAGGACCTTTGCACAATCTGTTCCCGGTCCTTGAAAGTCCTTCCTCTAGATCTGCACTGTTCAAGAGGACAGCTATTAACACACGAAGCTGTTTAAGTTATTAATATTAAATACAACTTAAAACTCAGTTCCTCAGTTGTACTAGCCACATTTCAAGCATTCAATAGCCACATGGGACGAGCAGCTACCACACTGGATGGTACGTAACATCGCCAGCACTCAGAAGGTTCTACAGGACAGCACTGCTTCAGATCTTCATGTGACTGGTCCCTTCTCAACCTCAGGCTCCTGTGCTACCGTCCCCTTCCCAAAAAGGCCACCTCAGACCTGGGAACCTAAAGGACATATGGTCACTCTGTCCCCTTATCCTACCTTTGTCAATATCTGAAATTATCTTGTTTGTTTTGTGCTTTATTGCCTATCCTTCCCCTGGAATATAAGCTCCATGAGAACAGGGAGCTTACCTGCCTCTTCTGTTGCTGCCTGCCCAATGCCCGTACCTGGCACAAGCAGAAGCTCAGTAAATACTGTTGTATAAATGACTCACAGTAGGGTTTACCCCAACACTCAGGGATCAGAGAACACCAGCCACCCAACAGAGCTGCAGCTTATCTTCCAATGGGCCAAGATGACGTCCAAGCATGGGCCCATAAGAGCACCTGGGGAGACCGAGTGTTGCAGGGGTGCCCAGGTAGTAGCAGAGAAGCCCAAACCCAACCTTGTCCTGATTCTCCTCCAAGAACACTGGTTACCTTGTGTCACTGCTATCAACCCGTCAACAGCGCCCAACACACTTGCACTGTCTTCCTTCTCTGCTTTTGTAAAAGATCAAAATAACCTCTAACATAGTATTAGATACTCTCCAACAGGTGATCACTTTTCCTCCACATGTACATACAAAAGCAATGAGATTTATCCTAAGTTTAAGGAGATGATATTTTAAGACTCTGCATACTCTATGAGTGCTTTCTGATGCCTCCTCTGGGAGAAGAGAAGAAGGAAAGGGAGGAGGAGGAGGGGGAGGGAGAGGGAGGTAGAGGGAGGGGGGAGAGGAGGAGGGGGAGGTAGAGGGAGTAGGTGGGGAGAGGAGGAGGGGGAGGTAGAGGGAGGGGGGAGAGGAGGAGGGGGAGGTAGAGGGAGGAGAGGGAGAGAGGAGGAGGGGGAGGGAGAGGGAGGAAGGGGAGAGGAGGAGGGGGAGGGAGAGGGAGGAGGGGGAGAGGAGGAGGGGGAGGGAGAGGGAGGAGGGGGAGAGGAGGAAGGGGAGGTAGAGGGAGGAGGTAGGGAGAGGAGGAAGGGGAGGTAGAGGGTCCAGTCTACTACAAGTGTGTTTTGCTATTTACATCAATTAAAATTTAAATGGCAAGAGTATTACATTCAGCAAAACATGATCCCCATGGCCAAACGCCAGAGGAGTATAAAGATATAAAAGTTGGACAACATACCACATGTCACATGTTACTGAACTTCCACAACAAGCTGAGTACAGAAGTCGCCCTTGTTTGGGATCAAAAGACTCAGCAGGACAATCAGAGGAGCAGGACATGGAAAATAGCATGTGCAATGAAAGAAGAGTAACGAGCAAACAGAAAACAAAAATAAAAGCAAGCGGAATCTGTGCTCAGAATCAAACTAGGAAGGAATTCCCATTGTCAAGGAAGTTGGCGGCTGGAAACTAACAGCCTGATGAGTGCTTGCCAAGAAAGAGAGGGGCAGCTTGGTGAAGCTTTTGAGTGTATCCTCTAATTCTTGCTGAAGAAACAAATCTGATTTTAAGCTGGTTTCTCCTTAAAGGCACATGTGGCATTTGTCTAGTGAAGTTCTACCTGCTCTCTTAGTGGCATTAATTAAAAAGTGCGTCAAACTCATCTGTGTAGAACAATGCAGAACAGTGACTTTTGAGCGAGCTGGTGAAGAGAACACATCTTTCACTCCAGCCATGTTTTATTAATCAAATTCCAATATCCATTCTAAGATGATTTCCAGGAAATTGAGTCTATTGTGATGCATAAATCATGAATCAATTTTTGTTTCTTTGCGTGAAGTTTGGTGATAGGGAGCAAGATTGGTTTCCACCTTTCTCCACTTTGTCTTTTACTAAGTCTTAAAAAGAGAAGCACAGCCACCTTTATACTTGACCAAAGGACGGGCCTCCTCCAGGTGGAAAGGTCACACTCACAGATATGAACCCAGATTGGGGAGGGATGCTCACTGAAGTGTGGGGAAGGAAAAGAACCCCAGCCAGCCCGGCCAGCCAAATCAAACCTCATGAGCAATGGGATGACAAGCATCACAGGTGGCTCTCACAGTCAGCCTCAGGGGCCCCCCCTAAATCTCAGTTTCTTTCTTAGGTGACCATTCTTACTTAATTCTTTGCAAGATTTTAAGCATCCTGGGGGCAAGGATACCACAATACCCAGCATGCTGCTTTCCAGACAGTAGAAGTCCGTTAAATGTTTTATGAATCAACAAATGATTTACAAGCTTTTCCTCATGTTGACTGTCATTTCAGAGGCTTCCATCCAAATCTGGGATTGGAGGACCAAGGGGTCAAAAATTCATTCCTGACATTTGGGATTTAAAGTTTTGAAAGCTTGATCCAAGACTAACTGGCCAAAGCGTGATGCTGAGCGTTGGCCAAAGACTGGACTCGCAAACCTGGCCCGGGCATATCTACTTATCCACGGCCAGAGTCAGGAGTCCACCTTCACTGTCATAGACACACGTTGCAGTGCTAAGGCATCAGGCCATGAGAGAGGAGGCTGCTGACTAATGCTGTCTCTACCATCTGAATCAAAGCCAGCTGCCCTCACAGCTGCCCCGGATTTGAAAAAGCTGGACCTTGGCCATCACAGGGCAGCTCAGGACCAGGCTGAGGTGTCAGGGAAACCAGCTAAGAGTGGTTTTCCTTTGGTGGTTATTTTTTCAAGGCAAGGATGAAACTTATTAGCCAACCAACTGAAGTTACCCCTTGAGGAAAGAACAAGTGGTATCAAGCAAGATGAGCTCTTCAATTTCATAGTGTCACTGGAACAGTCCATCAAAGTCTCACACCTTTTTTCCCCCAAATCTACACCAGACCAGTCTTCCACAGGATGACTACTAATCTCTTAACACACACACGCACACACAAAACTTGTGGGCCCACCTTCCCTTGATCTTTTGGCACTATAAATCTCCTAAAGGTAAATACAGTGCATAATTGTACACAATAAACATATAAACATGGAACAGCTGTTTCCCACAGGGAAGACTAGGTAGGGGATTATTCAGCTAAATCCTCTGGCTGAAAAACACTCTGGATAATCACCTTTAAGCACTCAGGAGTGGAAAAGATAGTGCAGCCCTGCCAGGCCAATTTGCGGGGGAAGCTTGAACTCAAAGAAACTAGAGAATTATTTGAGTGCCCAAGTTGCTTTCACCTTGAAGACACTGGAGGGGTAAGGGTGACAGGCAACCAGGCAAGGAGTACATTCAGTGTAAAGACTTATAGGACACTTTTTCCTGCATGAAGCAGGGTCCCAGAGTACACTCTCAGAATTAGGGTAAACCTGAACTAATCTGCTACTTCCTATTCCTCCCCAACCCCACAGGCCAAGAGAAGGTTGCTCTGTACTTAAGTAGAGCAGGAGAAGGAAAAGGAAGGGGGATAAAACAATCTTGAGAAGATGTGGCCACAGACCTGTCCTCACACACACTTCACCCCAGGAATGTACAGCACACATGGGCAATGAATTTGGTTTGATGTGGTCCCCAACTTGTAGCGCCCCTAAAAGCCAGCCATAAGGAGGAAAGTACACTTATGCCAAGCCTCAGAAAATCCCCACAAATAATGTTTTAAGGGCAATGACTAGCAAAACAGTTAATGATAATTGGATGCATAGGGAAATAAGGCAACATTAGTGAGAACCAGTATAAACAGCTGAGAACAGAAACACACCTGGACAGGCTTCAGATATAGACTTATTAAGTTTAAACATGCTTACCACATGAAAAAAGGAAACTACAAGTTTGCAAATATCTGCAGGGAAAAAAGCAGTAGAACGTGACTTAGCAGATCTGGAAGAGGATCAAACAAAACTTCTGGAAAGGAAAAATACAATAACAAATTAAAATTTCTATAGAAGTGTTTGGCAGCAAACTGAAAACAACAGAAGAGAGAATTATAAACCAGAGGTTAGATCAGAGGAAAATGTCCAGAATATAGCAGAGAAGAGTAAAAGTATGGAAAACAGAGAAGAGTGAGTTTACAACGTGAAGGATACAGTAAAAAGGTCCAACATACATTTCACTGGAGTCCCAGAAGAGGAAGAGAGTGAGGTCGGGCTGAGATAATTCTGAGGAGATAATAGCTAAGGATTTTCCTGAGCTATTGAAGGACACCACAGATTCAAAAGACCCACAGACTCCCAAACAGAATAAATATAAAGAAATGTACACCTAGACGCATCATGGTGACCAGCAGTCACAGCTATCAAAACCAAGATTAAAATACAGATTACCTTAAAACAAATGATGGTTAGACTGAGATGATGTCTCAACATCAAAAATGGAAGCCAGCAAAAATATACAAATGGAGAAAAGACAGTCTCTTCAATAAGTGGTGCTAGGAAAACAGGACAGCTACATGTAAAAGAATGAAATTAGAACATTCTCTAACACCATATACAAAAATAAACTCAAGATGGATTAAAGGCCTAAATGTAAGATGGATACTATAAAACTCCTAGAGGAAAACTTAGGCAGAAGAGTCTTTAACATAAATTGAAGCAATATTTTTTTGGATCTGTCTCCTAGAATAATGGAAATAAAAACAAAAATAAACAAATGGAACCTGATTAAACTTAAAAGCTTTTGCGCAGCAAAGGAAATGATAAGTGAAATGAAAAGACAACTTACAGAATGGGAGAAAATATTTTCAAATGATGCTACCAACAAGGACTTAATTTCCAAAATATACACACAGCTCATACAGCTTAATATAAAAAATAAACCCAATCAAAAAACGGGCAAAAGACCTAAATAGACATTTCTCCAAAGAAGACAAACACATGGCCAATGGACACTAGAAAAGATGCTCAACATCACTAACTTTTAGAGATATGCAAATCAAAAGTACAATGAGGTATCACCTCACACTGGTCAGAATGGCCATCATCAAAAAGTCTACAAATAATAAATGCTGGAGAGGGTATGGAAAAAAAGGAACCCTCCTACACTGTGGTGGGAATGTAAATTGGTGTAGTCACTATGGAAAACAGTATGGAGGTTCCTTAAAAAACTAAAAATAGAGCTACCATATGATCCTGCAATCCCACTCCTGTGCATATATCTAGAGAAAACTCTAATTCGAAAAGATATATGCACCCCCAATGTTCATATCATCACTATTTAAAGTAGCCAAGACATGGAAGCAACCTAAGTGTCCATCAACAGATGCATGGATAAAGATGTGGTACATATATGCAATGGAATACTACTCAGTCATAAAAAAAGAATGAAATAATGCCATATGCAGAAATATGGATGGACCTAGAAATTATCATATTAAGTGAAGTAAGTCAGCCAGAGAAAGACAAAAATCATATGATATCACTTATATGTGGAATCTTAACAAATGACATAAATGAACTCATTTGCAAAATAGAAATAGACTCACAGACATAGAAAACAAACTTATGGTTACCAAAGGGGAAAGGGGGAGGTAAATTAGGAGTTTGGGATTAACATATATACATTACTATATAAAAAACAGGTAAACAACAAGGGCCTAGTGTATAGCACAGGGGACTATATTCAATCTCTTGTAATAACCTATAATGGAAAAGAACCTGAGAAAGAACTGAATCACTTTGCTGTACACCTGAAACTAACACAACATTGTAAACTAACTATCCTTCAATTTTTTTTTAATGGTTAAAAAAAGTGGAAGCCAGAAGACAGTTGAATCATATCTTTAATGTAGAAAATAATTATCAACCTATAGTTTTATACAGTCCTGTGCAAAGATGAATAATGGCCTCCAAAGATGGTGAGGTCCTACGTAGTCCCTGGAACCTGTTGCCTTATATGGCAAAAAAGACTTTGCAGATATGATTAAATTAAGCATCCCCAGATGGGTGGATTATCCTGGATTATCTGGGTAGGCCCTCAATGCAATCACAGGTGTCACTACAAGAGAGAGGCAGAGGGAGACTCAACACAGAGGAGAAGGTGATGTGAAAGAAGGTGGAGATTTGAAGATGCTACAATGCTGGCCCTGAAGATTCGGGAAGGAGTCATGAACCGAAGTATTACAAGGAATGCAGCTCTAGAAGCTGGAAAAGGCAAGGAAACAGATTCTCCCCTAGAGCCTCTGGAAGGAGCACAGCTCTGCTAACACCTAGATTTTAGCCCAGTGACATGGGGTTCGGGTGTCTGGCCTACAGAACTATACAAGAATAAATTCTTATTGTTTTAAGTCACCACGTTTGTACAGTAGCCACAGGAAACTAATATAACTGCCAAGCCTACCCTTCCACAATGAAGGTGAAATTCAGGAGTTTTCAGGCATGTAAGACCTGAGAGAGTTCATTACCAGCAAAGGAAATTCTAAAGGTTGTACATCAGGCAGATGGAAGACTGGAAACACAAAAAAGAATGAAAAGCAAAGACAGTAACAAATGCATGAATAAATCTAATTGAACGCTGACTGTGTAGAACAATATGTTTTGCAATGTTCTTAAAAATGTACAGAATTAAAACACACAGCAATGAGAGAAAATAAGTGAGAAGGGGGTAAATGTTTTAGATTGTTCCAAGGACCTGGTATTACCCAATGGGAAATGAAAGTTTTGCTCAACTTTAAACTCCAAGTACAAATATTGTAATTTTTAGAATACAAAGAGCATATAACTTTCAAAGCAGTAGAGGGAAACACGGGTGGTAAAACTATAGAGAAAAGTAGGCATTTACCATAAAAGTGTAAGTGAGGGAGGAGGCTGGGATGGGTCAGGGCCCCTCAGAGACCCTGGGAGTCAGTAGCATCCCATTCATCGACCGGGTGATAGTTACACAGGTGTTTATTTGTCAACCTCTGCATATACGTTTTAATTATTTTTTTGGTATATACACAATATTTTACAATGGAAAATAACTGCAAACAACAATCACAGATGTATCCCTTTCAACTATACTCTATGTCCAGACTCTTCTATCCCAGCTCAGTGTTCAGCAAATCAAAACTCCATAGGTGAGTTCTCCAGGGACCATCTCATCCACCCTCCTGTCTACAGACAAGTATATTCTTATTCTACGTAGGTTACAGGTGAGCAACTGAAGTCTAATGAAGTTGAACGATTTGTCCAGACCATAGTGATTTTACCCAGACAGTTAACTGAGAATAACTTTTACTTCTGCTTTTCAAAAACAAGCAGATTCTAGGGGCTTTCCTAGTGGCGCAGTGGTTGAGAGTCCGCCTGCCGATGCAGGGGACACGGGTTCATGCCCCGGTCCGGGAGGATCCCACATGCCGCGGAGCAGCTGGGCCCGTGAGCCATGGCCGCTGAGCCTGCGCGTCCGGAGCCTGTGCTCCACAACGGAAGAGGCCACAACAGTGAGAGGCCCGCGTACTGCAAACAAACAAACAAACAAACAAAAAGCAAGCAGGTTCTATTTTTCACTTGCCTCCCCCCAGACACATACTCCATTTGTCACAAACACATCTGAAAATTTCCCAGGGTTGTATCTGTTGCACTGAAAGAGCCCCAGAACAGAGTCTGAATCCTCTTGCCTCTAACTATTCTGCATATTTAAGAGAGACATGCTAGTGGCCAAAAACGTGAGAGCGCCTGTAATTAACAGTGCTTTTGCAAGACTCTCCCTTAATATTGATGCAACAGTGCAAGACCAGGGATTAAAAAAACAGGACACATAATCAAGCCTGGACTTGAGGTGGATTCCCAGTGAGATGCTCACCAAAAACAGCACTGCTAAAACCGCAAGTCATGCATCAAACCGAAGGAAAACAGCACCATAGTAGGTGGAAGCTGCCACTGCCCCAGACCAAGGCATTCGCTCAGGGAGGAAGTATCACACAGCCCTGGGAGAGGGGTGGGGAGAGGTGGGCAGGGAAAGTGGTGGAGAAGGAGAAGCACAAATAGTAGCAGTGGCTTAAGAAATAAATCCGGGGATTGCCCTGGTGGCGCAGTGGTTAGGACTCCGCCTGCCAATGCAGGGGACATGGGTTCGAGCCCTGGTCCAGGAAGATCCCACGTGCCGCAGAGCAACTAAACCGTGAGCCACAACTACTGAGCCCGTGTGCCACAACTACTGAATCCCGCGCGCCTAGAGCCCGTGCTCTGCAACAAGAGAAGCCGCCGCCATGAGAAGCCTGCGCACCGCAACAAAGAGTAGCCCCCGCTCGCCGCAACTAGAGAAAGCCTACACGCAGCAACTAAGAAGACCCAACACAGCCTAAATAAATAAATAAATTTTTAAAAAAAAAAGAAAGAAATCCGTACTCTTTTAAAGAAATCAATTTCATCTTAATACTAATACTTAGGGAGCAACTTCATTATTGCTAATTTTTGTGTGTGTGTGTGTGTGTGTGTGTGTGTGTGTGTGTGTGTGTGTGGTACACGGGTCCCTCACTGTTGTGGCCTCTCCCGTTGCGGAGCACAGGCTCCGGACACGCAGGCTCAGCGGCCATGGCTCACGGGCCCAGCCGCTCCGCGGCATGTGGGATCCTCCCGGTCCGGGGCACGAACCTGTGTCCCCTGCATCGGCAGGCGGACTCTCAACCACTGCGCCACCAGGGAAGCCCAATTGCTAATTTTTAATTATAATCTCCTAACAGATCAAAACAACTGCCATAAAACACAAGATTTTCAACACTGGTCACTGAAAACAGGAACTTCACATTTGCCTCTGGGCAATGTCCACTTTCCCCAGGTCCCTCTCACTCTCAGCCTCTGCTATGCAAGTGCTATCCCTTCACTGAACTCGCTCAAATAAGGACGCTCTCCTCATTGATGTCAACAAGCTAGTGATGAAGCTTAAAAGCTACAAAGTCAAATCACAGCCAGTACTTTGGGAACCACGGGTTTCAAAACGCATGGCCGTTTTCGCTCCAATCGTTCAGGTCACAGAAAGACACAGTGGATTTGTTTTAGGGCATCTCTAGAGCCTACCCTACAAAACACTGTTGTGACGACAGAATGAAGCCTCTGAAGGATTTCTCAAACCACCTCGCAAGGAAAGAACCCAGAAGATGCAAAGAGGAGATGGCTAAATGAAGTAAAGAGTGTAAGAAACAGAGGAGAGAGGAGAAGATAGGAGTTAGTCTGTGGCAGAAAATGAATTTCTTTAGTACTTGCAGCGGAAAGATCAAGATGAATGTAGGGAGACTGTGTGCCTACACTCCCAATCTGATCCTGCTACAACCAGCTCTCCATTTAGATCAACTGAGTCTCTTAAAATTCATTCCTGTGGCAAAGAGGGGCCATTAGAGGATGCCCTGCCTTTGCATTCTGATTTTCTTGTCATTAAGCAACCAGACGGGTTTTACAAGGACATCATGTAAAGTCTGAAGCATGTGTCCACACACAGAAATTATTTAAGATGACTGAGATCTTGGTTACACTCCCTACTGGGATTGAGAGCAGTGATAACTGTAATTATAAATACTCAGCCAGTGGAAAACTGTTCCCCATCCTCTCCCCCGCCCCCCACCTTCTTCTTGTTTGCAAAGCCCTCTCTCTCTTTGCAGGTAAAAAGGAAAGGATCCCCTACATCACTCTGGTCTCATTTGGTCAGCTCCATTTCACAGGTGAGAAAACTGAGGCTGACAGGCCAGCAGATCCATAAGTGAGAGGTAGGATTCCAAGACTCCTGTTTCTAAATGACCAGCCCATAGACAACCACCTTGATCAAAGCACTGGTACCTCCTTGGAGACCCCTGACATTCTTCCTTGCTCCACCCCACCATACCCGGGTGAATTTCTTATCTCTTTTTCAGGCTCTGACTCCAGAACAATAATGGAGACCAATTAAGCTGAGACATCCATGTCAGCAACATGCCGCTCCTATTCAGTCCCAGCTAATTAAGAATCTCTGCCACTTGATAGGGAACACACTTATCATTACAGGGCACCCAGATCCACCCTGTGGAGGAAAACAGCAAGGTCAAGGGTTTAACAGAAATCAGGCACGGCCCATGAATTAAGAGGTCAGGCAAACAGGAACTGAATGCAGTGATAATCACCTCCCTGAGCTCATACAGAACTTCTGCTTGTGAAAATGCTCTTCCCTGTGCATCTTCCTTTCCTGCTCCTCCAGCAGCTGTAACCTCTCCCAAGAAAAGAAGAAAAAATGTAAGAGCTGGTAAGGGAGAGGACATTAGCAGACTTTTGTTTTCCAGAGTGAAAAGCCCTGGAGACAGAAGGTCTTACCCATGGACACAGCTTGCTGATGGCAGTGCCAGGATCAGAGTCAGACTTTTGGGTCCAGGCAACTTCCGTAATACAACTGTACCTTCCACGTTGGTTGCCGATTTGGGTTGGGAGTTGCTATGTGTTTTCTTGAAAACAATTTTAAATACAAAAATACTTATAAATAGGTGGATAGGGAGGGTAAACTGGAAGACGGCAGTCAAAAGGTACAAACTTCCAGTTACACGGTAAATAAGTACTAGGGATGTAACGTACAACTCTGTTGTATGTTATATACGAAAGTTGTTAGAGTAAATCACAAGCAGAAGCTTTTTTTCTATTTCTTTTATTTTGCACCTATTTGAGACGATAGATGTTTACTAAACTTACTGTGACAATCATTTCATCACGTATGTAAGTCAAATCATTAGGCTGTACACCTTAAACTTATACAGTGCGGTATGTCAATTTATCTCAATAAAACTGGAAGAAAAAAACTTTTAAACTTTATAAAAAATATTTATAAATATAATAAGTTTTATGTTCCCACCATCCAAAATTAACCAATGTTAACATTTCCTCGCTTTTTTAAAATAAATTTATTTATTTATTTATTTTTGGCTGTGTTGGGTCTTCATTTCTGTGCGAGGGCTTTCTCTAGTTGCGGCGAGTGGGGGCCTCTTCATCGCGGTGCGCGGGCCTCTCACTGTCGCGGCCTGTCTTGTTGCGGAGCACAGGCTCCAGACGCGCAGGCTCAGTAGTTGGGGCTCACGGGCCCAGTTACTCCGCGGCATGTGGGATCCTCCCAGACCAGGGCTCGAACCCGTGTCCCCTGCATTGGCAGGTAGATTCTCAACCACTGCACCACCAGGGAAGCCCCTTGCTTTTAACATTATGGATAAAGTTGAGTTCCCTGTCTCATCTTCCCCCCTCCGTCACTGACCAGAGACAACATCTATGTGTATACTTCTAAGCCATATCCTTATACTACACATCAGTAAATAATAATACTTTAACATAGTCAAATTTATCAACCTTTTTACTTCTGAGTTGTGTGTTTTGGGTCTTTTCTAAGAAATTCTTTTTAACCCCTGAGGTCATAAAGGAATTCCCCTGGGGTTATCTTCTAACAATGACTTTTAAAGTTTTGATTTTCACATTTAGGCGTGGCCAAAATTTATCTTTGTATATGTTGTGTGATAAGGATCTAATATTTTTCTATAGAAAGCCAGTTATCTCAGCATGAGTCACTGAAGGACGCAGACTTTCCCACTGATTTATAATGCACTGCTACCCCACGCCAAGTTACAGGAATCCTTAGGTCTGGTTTTTTGCTCTCTAATCTGTTTTATTGATCTCCTTGTTCCTTTTTTTCCCAAAAAAATCAGATCTATTTATGTACCTTACTTTTCCAAAATAATTTTAGAATTGGTTTTTGTAGTTCTAAGAGAAATTCTGTTGGGATTTTTATTAGAATTGTCTTAAATGAGATGCTTTTATGCTAATAAGTTGTCCTGTCTATGAACATATCATTGTTTATTTATTTTATACTCCAATAATGTTTTACAATTTCTCCACTAAAGCCTTATATATGTCTTATTTAATTGATTCCTAGGCACCATACAGTTTAGTTGTTATTATGAATAATATCTTTTTTCCTACAGCATTTCCTATAGGTTATTGCTATACTGAAATGCTATTGCTGTTTGTATGCTGATACTGTACTTTGAAACTATGTTTACCTCTTTTGTTATATATAATGTTTTCAAAATTCTTGAATTTTGAAGGTAAGAAATCATATAATCTTCACATAACAAAAACTTTGTCTCTTATTTTCCATCCTTATGCTTCACTTACCTTTCTTGTCTTGTTGCATTGGCTAGGTCCTCCAGCACAATGCTGAACAGTGGTGATAGCTAGCATCCTTATCTTTGACTTTAGTTGGGAAGGTAACTAAGGTTACCCTAGTAAGCATGATGTTGGCCACAGGATGACAGTTGCCTTTTTTATGTTCTCAGATGGCATCTTCTCAACTAGTAAGCTCCTTCAGAGCAAGGCCTAAATGGCATACATCTTTCCACCCATTATAGCACAGTGCTTGTCACAGAGTAAGTGCACAGTAAATGTTTGCTGTTGTCTATATACATTTAAACTCTACTAATTGGTGTTTATTTTGACACTTCCTGCTTCTCTAACCCTAGTGAATGTGGTAGACACTGCAGCAACATTTGGCTAGATGGTTTTAAGATGAGTGTTCTTCGTGTGTGTGTGTGTGTGTGTGTGGGTGTGTGTGTGTGGGTGTGTGTGTACTTAACTTTATGAAGATGATAGCTTTAGTAGTGAGGCTCTGAGGGTTCATGAAGAAAACAAAGGATTCTGGTTTTTAAAAAGTGAATTCTTTCAAGGATTTGGGATTTGATTACCCGCTGGAAACTGTTTATCTGCTCGTTCCTTGTTCATCCCATATAAGAGAGGATTAATTGAAAAGACTAACTGTCCCCTGAACGGGTCACTGACTTTTTCGGATACACAAGGACCTATTCCTTTGTGTAGAGCAGCAACTCCACAGGCAGGAGGGAGCTGCCCTCACAGTTCAGTTGGAGTGATGCCACACACCTCTGGCTTCTCAGCAAAAATGCAATTCCTGGGAATGTGGCCAGCATAGTCCCCCTGAGGCTATGCCCACAAAACCACCAGGAACTCCATTCAGTCCTGATGAGAAAATGCCTACGGTGAGGAAGAGAGAAACAGAACTGCAGTCTGTGCTTCCTTCTCACGCTCAAGTTCCTGCTCCCTTTGCCCCTGGCTGAGCCATTGGCTGCGACCCCAAGTCATTTCCCCAGCGATAAGCTCACTTGCCTGACATACACGGAGGAACGTGAATGTCGGGAGATGGGATGACTTTCACCGCCACCCCAAACTCTCCTTAGCCTTGTCCAAGCAAACAGCTGGAAAGGGAAAACGGGAGTGATGCTGCACATCTGGGGTAAAATGAGAAAGACTGAAGGCAGTGACCCGCTCCTTGGCAGCAGGGTGCAAAGGCAGGAGCAGGCACAGGTGGTGAACAGAGGATCGGGCTCCTCTGCAGGCAGGGCGCCTGGGTTCAGGTCTTGACCTGACCACTTACTTGTCATATCACCATAGGCAAACTTTCAGTCTCTAAGTACCTCATCTGTAAAACGGGGACAGGCACTATGGTCCCAAGTTCAACTGCAGCATGGGCCAGGGTCAAAGGACAGTCTGCTTAGTCCCTGAAACGTCTGAAGCCCCTGAAGGAAGTTTGCACTGAGGCTAGAGATTGAAAATCCCTTAATGGTTGGCTTGAAGGACCAGGGCAAGCTGAGAAGACCGGGGATAGGTTATTAGCTGGGCTCCGCCAGAAAGACCCATAAAGCCTTCCCTCACAGTGTCATGAAAACTCCTTTATTACTTAGCAACCTGTCTCAGGATACGTCCAGCTCAATGTGGAACAAAGCAGGAATGAGAGAAGCTGAACAGCATGGCTGGGCAGGGCCTCCTTCAGGATCCGCTTGGGCCCACCTTCACTTCCTTACCTCCCTCAGACCCCAGAGCCGCGCAGTGGCCAAATCCTTTTGAGTCCACCTCCACTACGAACGGCAAAGTCATCTGCTCCTCGCTGTTCCCACTGCCAAGTCACCACTCGGTATTCTTGCCTGAATGATTCTAATACCCCTTCCCATCACTCCCACTCCCAGACGGAGCTCCATAATGCCGCCACGCTGTCCTCCTAAAGAGCAGGGTGGAGCACGTCACCCCTCTGCTCAAAACCTTCAATGGCTCCTACTTGACATTGAATGAATCCAGACATTCCAGAAAGGCATTCAGCTCTGAGCTGGGCTCATCTCCCACCTTGTTTCCCTATAGGCCTCATGCGTCAGCCACCCAGGCCGTCGGCAGTTACCCAAACACACCTTTCACCCCTGAACTTGAGTGCTCTTTCCTGTATCACCAGTGTCACCACTTTGTGACAGAATGAACCAGACACACGCCTCTGTTCTCCAGCAGACAAGCACCCTTAAGGGCAGGAACTATGTTTCATTCTTCTAGTCATACCCCACAGTGCCCTTTACGTGGTGATCTTTCAGGAAGTAAAACTAAGGTTAAACAACATGGATGGCCTTTGAACACACTATGCAGAGTGAAAGAAGCCAGACACAAAAAGTACGATTCCATATAGGAAACAACCACAGTAGGCAAATCCACAGGGACCGAAATCAGATCAGTCGTTACTAGGGGCTGAGGCAGGAGGGAGTGATTGTTAAATGGGTGCAGGGTCGCCTTTGTGGGTGATGAAAAGGTTCTGGAACTAGACAGTGGTGATGTTACACAACAGTATAACACTGAAATGTATACCTTAAAATAGTAAATGTATACCACACCCACAAAACTGAGTCTGACAGATGAAAACTCTAAAGATACATGCACTCCGATGTTCATAGCAACACTATTGACAATAGCCAAGATATGGAAGCAACCTAAGTGCCAATCAACAGATGAATGGATAAGGAAGATGTGGTATATACACACAATGGAATATTACTCAGCCATAAAAAAGAATGAAATTTTGCCATTTGCAGCAACATGGATGGACCTAGAGATTATCATACTAAGTGAAGTAAGTCAGAGAAAGACAAATATTATATGATATCACTTATATGTGGAATCTAAGAAATAATACTAATGATTTACAAAATAGAAACAGACTCACAGATAAAGAAAACAAACTTATGGTTACCAAAGGGGAAAGCCAGTGGAGAGGGATAGTAAATTAGGAGTATGGAATTAACAGATACACACTATAATATATAAAACAGATAAACAATAAGGATTTACGGTATAACACTAGGAACAATATTCAGTATCTTGTAATAACCTACGATGGAATAGAATCAGAAAAAATATATATATATATACACACATAACTGAATCACTTTGCTATACAACTGAAACTAACACAATATTGTAATTCGACTATACTTCAATTTTTAAAAACTGAGGCTGAAAAGATATAAATTATTCTGAGGGCACAGGGCCAGTAAATATGACTGTAAGAGGTGATTTTTAAGAGTCTAGTTTTTCACTGCAATTTTAAGAGTCAACAGACAGCTATCCTCCTACATCTCCACATCCTGCCCAAGTCCAGGGCATTCTCTCTGACGCCCCCTCTGAGTGATCCAGGCCTCAGGAGCCTCTGTTTCCAGAATCGCCCATGGTACACAGCTCAGCACAAAGGCATCACTACTCTGTGTTACTCTCTGGCGGCTTCATGCACACTGGTCTGGGTCTCCACAGCTAAACCCTGAGGTCTTTGAGGGCAGGACCCGTGGCACAGCCTTCCCACCCAGCTTACTGACCTCACTGGTGTGGCGGATACTGACAAGCATGCTGGGCACTGTTATATGTTTTCAAGGTTTTGACTTGCATTTTAACGGAAAAGTTCCCATGCTCTTTGGTCAGCAGAACCTCACAGTCTCCTTTTGCCAGTGAGTCAATCTCAGGAAATACCTTTTTGCCACAGATCTACTAAGCCAATTGCTACCTATTGTTTTCTCATTGGTGGGAAAAACAAAAGTTAACACCACTTTCTCCACTTATTCATAAAAGAAAGTTTCATTTCTCTACTTCAAACACTGGGTGAACATCATAGGCTGCGTTTTTGTAGAGCAAGCCAATAAATAAAAACATGTGAAATAATGGCTTAGAGTTTAAACATGGAAACTTCAAAACAAGTTTTATTACTTCACTTGAAAAAGTTTTTTCTCGTTTTACTCTATTTAGGAATTGGCAAGGAAAACCTAGGTTAAAGGTTAAGACTCACATGTTAGCCTTGGATCCGTCTCTTATGACCTAGGGCAAGTCCCTCACCCATCAGAGTTAGTTTTCCTATCCACAAAATGGGACTAAAAGTGCCTTCCTATGAGCCTTGGAGGAGTGTTGTAAGACACTATTAATACTCCAAATGGGAAAGTGCTTAATAAAAGGCAGAGCCCTGAATGTAGGAGGCACCCGGAACAGGACCTCAGTCCAGAGGGGAATAAGGAAGGTGAAAGCACCTCCACGTCCTTGGCTCTAGCCCCTGTGCACAGTTGGTCAGCTGGTCTAGCAGGTGCTCTGCGGAAATGGCCAGTGGATCTGAGGGGGAAGGAGAGGATGCTACTCTGGCAGAACAAGCAAAAAAATTTTTTTAAATCGAGGCTCAACTCTCTTCTCTCAAACAATAATGCAAATACGAGTAAAACACAAGCAGGTGGGGGTTATTTATAGAGAGGATTTTTTTCTCACTTTCTATTCTGAAATAATTATAGGCTTACAAGAAGTTGCAAAAATAGCACAGAGAGGTCTCTGTCCCCATTACTCAGCTTCCCCCAGTGGTAACATCTTATGTAACTGAATTACATTATCAAAACCAGGACATGACCTTGGCTCAATACGATGAACTAGACTACAGATCTCAATCAGATGTCATCAGTTTTTGCTCACACTGTCCCTTTTTTTTAAATAGATCTTTATTGGAGTATAATTGCTTTACAATACTGTGTTAGTTTCTGTTGTACAACAAAGCAAATCAGCCATGTGCATACACACGTCCCCATATCCCTTCCCTCTTGAGCCTCCCTCCCACCCTCCTATCCCACCCCTCTAGGTCATCGCAAAGCACCGAGCTGATCTCCCTGTGCTATGCTGCTGCTTCCCACCAGCCAACTATTTTACATTCGGTAGTGTATATATGTTGATGCTACCCTTACTTCGCCCCAGCTTTGCCCTCCCACCCCAAGTCCTCAAATCCATTCTTTATGTCTACCTCATTTATTCCTGCCCTGCAACTAGGTTCATCAGTACCATTTATTTTTTTTTTTAGATTCCATATATATGTGTTTGCATACGGTATTTGTTTTTCTCTTTCTGACTTACTTCACTCTGTATGACAGACTCTATCTAGGTCCATCCACCTCACTACAAATAAGTTTACAAACAGCTATAATGGTAGAGGATAGAGAAAACACTGCTACAGAATAATTTGCAACACTGTAATGAAATCAATACAATGTAATTTTGATAGGTAGCTCATGAGTACACAATTACAAACAATATTACAAACAGTATTTCTTCGTGTTGTGCCCATTGTGATGGGATGATATTTGAAGCATCTTATTTGCTTATATTTACAGAATCTCCCATCCTAGGAGGTAAAGAGGCTTCACTGATCTTTGTTCCCACAACAGTTCTGTAAGAATAAGGACTAGGTGGTGTTCCCTTTTCCAAAGGGGTAGCCAACACCCATCTAGGTTCTCATTCCAGGCCCCCTCTGCGATCAGCACCACCCAGCCCAATTATAGGAGTCCTCCGCTTTAAGGGCATGTCTAGGTGGAATTTGGTGCTGACCTTGAAAACTCCAGGTTGATTTAGCAATGCCGCCATCTGGTGGTCAAAGAACTAAGAAAATCGGTGATAATGGGTAGCTCTTTGTAGACCTTGAGTTACCTACTCACTTTTTAAATCTACTCCAGGAGGCTCTACTTAAGGCACTGAATATTCTAATAAGGAATGTTTTGTAATGAGAAATTACTCTGCTGTAGATTAAACATGGCCACAAATTCTTTGAAGCCCTTTCCGTGAAGAGGTGGCATCTGTCTCTTGACTCTGGGCTGGGCTGGTGACGATGCACAGGAAGTGATGCTGCTTGACTTCCAAGCTGCTGCTTCAAGAGGCTTCAGAGCTTCCCACCTCCTTCTCTTGGAACACTGCCACTTTTTGAACAAGCCCAGGTTAGCTTCCTTAAGTATGGGACTCCACGCGCGGGGAGAGAGAGAGAGGAACGGCTATCTCAGTCATTTCTTCTAAGGTCCCAGACATGTGAACGAGGCCATCCAAGACCAGGCAGTTCCAGCCGAACCACTACCAAGTGTAGTGATGAATAAGTGCAGGCAAGACCAGCTGAAGCCAACGCAATCATGAGAAACAGTAAATTGTTCTAAGCCACTAAATTCTGGCGTGGCTTGTAAGAGAGCAACAGATGACTAACACACACTCTCAAATTTATGTTGTAAAAATATGTATTCTGAACTGTAAGCTTAAGGTTTCTTATTACTATTTTAAACTGGGTGGGGGGAGCATACATCAATATTTTCACATGATGAATCTTGACTCACACAAATTTTGAATGTTGTATATGCTTTGATTGTCTCATGCATTTTTCGGACCCTGCCATGTGTTATCATTCATTCATTCATCAAATATTAACTGAGCATGTCACAAGTAATAGCTACAGGGGAGGCATGAAAGACTTGGCATTGAATTAGATATGATGCCTACCCTTAAGGTCACGGCTATTGGAGAATACACATATACGAATGCATCATAACAGTGTGGTATGTGTTAGGTTAGAACAGAGGAGCAACTACCCGAACAGGGTAGGGAGAGGGGTGGTTGGACAGATATATTAGTCAAAACCCAATTAGGAAAAGAGAAACCACTCCAAGTATTTAGAACAAAGAGGATTTAATCCAGGGAGTCTGTTATACAGGTGAGAAGGCAAACAAAAGATGGTGGGACGGGAAGAGGTGGGTAGAGCCCTGGAAGATAGTCAGTTACTGCCAAAGATGCCACCAGCCATAGTGAAGGAAAGGCAGAAATGCCTGGGTATCTCCCTTTCTCCACCCTCCAATCTCCCACCAGTGCCTGTCACTGGTCAAACCCAGCAGGAGCCAAAGAGATGCTACCTGCAGGGATCAGCGTCCTGGGATGTGGAACACAGCACTGGAAGAACAAGGAAAGAATGCCAGCAAACAGGCTTAGGATTTGCCACACGAGGTGCTGTGGGCTAGAAAGGCTTTGCAACTGAGGAGATGATCAGATTATTTCATGCCATCCATCCATTTCTCTACCTGCCTCTCCCTCACCCCCGGAGCAGCACCAGGGTCTCTGATGATCTTTCATCCTGGTGCAATTCTAGCTCTGCCAGGAAAGATGGTCAAAGGCCACCACAGTAGAGATGACATGATTCCTTTTGTGTCTACACCGGCCCTTTTCAAAGGAGAATCTCAGTGAACACTTGAATAAGAAGCATTAAACTATGTGGGATAAAGGACAGAGTACTTGGCTGAGTCAAGATCTCAGCCAGAAGAGAAACCTTGGGGAAACATGGGCAGCTCCCTGAACGATGGCAGTCTGGGCTAAGAAGGGTTAAGGGCTCTTTTGGGTCTCACGTTCTTAGACAAACCTGGAAGAGGACCCCGAGCACCTCCACAGCCTGTGCAACTCGTGAGATCTGGGAGACACTGTGGCTTGATGGTGGACAGCGGCTACCGGGGCTGTGGGTTCAAATCCTAGCTCTGGTGCACACTATCCATGTCCTGCAGCAATCTGTTCTCTCCCCTAGCCTTTGTTTTCTTGTCTGTAAAATGGGGCAATAATTCCTGACTTACAGGGTGTTGTGAGGATGAAGTTAATCCGCTGAGCACCTGTCAGATGATCTAGGTCTGTGGCTTTCAGAGTGGGGTCCCTGGACCAAAAGCATCAGCATCACCTGGGAACTTGTTAGAACTGAAACTTCTGGGGCTCCAGCCCAGACATACTGAATCAGAAACTCTGGGGTGAGCCCAGCGATCTGTGTCTGATTCTACCCTCTAGGGATTCTGATGCCTGCTAAAGTTTGACAACAAATGATCTAGCTAGAACATAATGGACCCTCAATAAATGGTAGCTGTACTGTTACAGCTTTAAGGAATGATTTTGGAAAAGGAACATCCGGATGTATCAGCAACTGCTGGAGTCATCTGGGAGGAGCTGGAACATGAGGACACCCAAACCTTTAAGCTCCAACACCAACTGTGAGTGGGATGGGGAATCCCCCTGCCACCCCCACAGACAGGCCCCACTGCCCAGATAACCTCAGAGCCACCCTTCCCAGGTCCCAGCTGTAACAGGCCTGCCCAGGGCTGTTACTGATCCTACCTGCTCAAGATGAGATGTTCTTTCACATCCCGGAGGAGTCTGGGAATATCTCAAATCAGGGAGGGGGAAAGGGACAGAGAGGCTTTCTGAGGGACGGAGAAGATATGAAAGAAAAAAAAAAGAAATATTCAGCCTTGATAAAGTAGAAGAACATCTGAGCAGAGAAAGATCTCAACCCAGAGATTTGGGGGGTAAGAACATTGATAGAAGAGGAAGAAGAAAAAGGGAACAAGTAGCCTAAAAGATTCATGACACCCAAAGAAAGTATAAGAGGGTGATGTGATGGCTTCAGAGGAGCAGGAAGCAACAGAGACAACATACAAGGAGTTAAAGAAAATAATGTTCCATTCCTTAATTGCCCCCTCCTTGCAGATCTTGTATTAGGAGGGTCTTATCTTCTGTGGAGAGCATTGTGATATTTGTTGTGTCACAGGTACAGCCTGATTCCACCAATTATTGTGCAATCGACACTCATGGGTGCTCAGACAACTCCACTGCCACTAGATGGGGGTATTTTGCTGAACTAGGTGGGAGACGCTGAGATAAAGGTAACTATTTTGAGATGTTCTGCAGTCACCATTTGGACTTGCCCAGGAAGAACAAAGATGACAAGGCAGAAGGTCTGTAATTGAGCAACTGCTTACAACACTGACCCCAAGAACAACAGTGAGAGAGAAGGTGCAGAAGGAAGATGCTGGCACACCAAAGAAGCAGAAAGAACCTCTCACCCCGGGCTCTCGTCGGCGCTGGGAACAGGCGAGTTTGAGGCCACTGTTCAGTGTCCCAACTGCGGCTTCTCTGGTCCACACGCCGGCCACTGTGCTTCACCACAAGACAAGCAAAGGATGGACTCACTGCCTTTGCTATAAACAGAGCTGAGCCCCCTATGCACAAATTCCTTTCTTTTCTCGTCTTGGTACAAGTGAACGTATCTTTAGATTTCTTCCTCAACTGCTACATGTACATTTAAACTTATTTGAAATGAAATAAAGGATTGGCTCAATTCTAATGCATGGCTGACAAATTTCAGCAGGCATCAGAATCACCTGGAGGGTGCGTTAAAGCACAGTATTGCTAGCATCCACCCCAAGAGTTTGTGAGTCAGGAAGCCTGGAATAAGGTCCAAGAATTTGAATTCTATCAAGTTTCCAGGGGACGATGCTGCTGCCCCAGGACCACACTTTGAAAAAGAATGTTCTACGGTAATAGCTTCCCTCCAAGTTCTTTTACTTTATATATCAAGTCACCTTCATACTCTCATCCCATTGGTAGCCACCCCCATCATCCAGATAATAAATAAGCATCAGCCGGCTGCTTGTGAAACTACACTTTCCTGCCACTTTCTCCCCACAACAGGATGTGAGAGTCTGGAATGCCCTCCTCATGGGCTCCTGGTTAGCTGCATCAGGACCACGGGCGTCCTGCAAGCCTACCGTGTGCCAGGCATTTGCTAAGGGACTGACAGGCGCTACTTCATTTAATCCTCCTCGGACTCCTACTTGCATTTCCTCTTAATGGATGAGGTATCTGAGACTCACAGAGGTGAAGTAACTTGCCCAAAGTCACACAGCTGGCAAGTAGAGAAGCTGGGGTTCAAACTCAGGATATGTGGCACCACGGCACCAAAGTCCCAAGATCTTGATAATTCTGTTCTATTTCCTCCACATTAAAAGGGGTCTGGTTCTCCACCTGCTCGGAGCCACCTTGTCTTCTTCCAGCTGACTTCACATCTTTGAAGTTGAGAGAGAAGGCGTCACAGTGTCTGCTAGGTTCATGCATGTTGTTGCATGCTTCAGCAGTTCGTTCCTTTTTATGAAAATCCCAGATTACAGGAGGATCTTCAAGATGGCGGGGGAGTAAGACATGGAGATCACCTTCCTCCCCACAAATACAGCAAAAATACATCTACATGTGGAACAACTCCTACAGAACACCAACTGAATGCTGGCAGAAGACCTCAGACTTCCCAAAAGGCAAGGAACCCCCCACGTACCTGGCCGTGTGTCTGACAGGGTCTTGGTGCTCCAGCCAGGTGTCAGGCCTGAGCCTCTGAGGTGGGAGAGCCAAGTTCAGGACATTGGACCACCAGAGACCTCCCAGCGCCACGTAATATCAATCAGCGAGAGATCTCCCAGAGATCTCTGTCTCAACACTAAGACCCAGCTCCACTCAACAACCAGCAAGCTCCAGTGCTGGACACCCCATGCCAAACAACTAGCAAGACAAGAACAGAACCTCACCCATTGGCAGAGAGGCTGCCTATAATCATAATAAGGTCACAGACACCCCAAAACACATCACCAGACGCACTCCTGCCCACCAGAAAGAAAAGATCCAGCCTCATCCACCAGAACACAGGCACCAGTCCCCTCTACCAGGCAACCTACACAACCCACTGAACCAACCTTACCCACTTGGGGCAGACACCAAAAACAATGGGAACTACGAACATGCAGCCTGCGAAAAGGAGACCCCAAACACAGTAAGTTAAGCAAAATGAGAAGACAGAGAAATATGCAGCACATAAAGGAGCAAGGTAAAAACCCACCATACCAAACAAATGAAGAGGAAATAGGCAGTCTACCTGAAAAAGAATTCAGACTAATGATAGTAAAGATGATCTAAAATCTTGGGAATAGAATGGAGAAAGTACAAGAAACATTTAACAAGGACCTAGAAGAACTAAAGAACAAACAAACAAAGATGAACAGCACAATAAATGAAATTTAAAATTCTCTAGAAGGAATCAATAGCAGAATAACTGAGGCAGAACAAATGGATAAGTGACCTGGAAGATAAAATAGTGGAAATAGCTACTGCAGAGCAGACTAAAGAAAAAAGAATGAAAAGAATTGAGGACAGTCTCAGACCTCTGGGACAACATTAAACACACCAACATTCCAATTATAGGAGTCCCAGAAGATGAAGAGAAAAAGAAAGGGACTGAGAAAATATTTCAAGAGATTATAGTTGAAAACTTCCCTAATATGGGAAAGGAAATAGTCAAGTCCAGGAAGCACAGAGAGTTCCATACAGCATAAATCCAAGGAGAAACACGCCAAGACACATATTAATCAACCGATCAAAAATTAAATACAGGGCTTCCCTGGTATTGCAGTGGTTGAGAGTCTGCCTGCCGACGCAGGGGACGCAGGTTCGTGCCCCGGTCCGGGAAGATCCCACATGCCGCAGAGCGGCTAGGCCCGTGAGCCGTGGCTGCTGAGCCTGCGCATCCGGAGACTGTGCTCCACAACGGGAGAGGCCACAACAGTGAGAGGCCCATGTACCGCAAATAAATAAATAAATACAAAGAAAAAATATTAAAAGCAGCAAGGGAAAAGCAACAAATAACATACAAGGGACAGATAGCCTCATCCACCAGAGGGCAGACAGCAGAAACAAGAAGAACTACAATCCTGCAGCCTGTGGAACTAAAACCACATTCACAGGAAGACAAACAAGACGAAAAGGCAGAGGGCTATGGACCAGATGAAGGAACAAGATAAAACCCCAGAAAAACAATGAAATGAAGTGGAGATAGGAAACCTTCCAGAAAAAGAATTCAGAATAATGATAGTGAAGATGATCCAGGACCTCAGAAAAAGAATGGAGGCAAAGACCGAGAAGATGCAAGAAATGTTTAGCAAAGACCTAGAAGAATTAAAGAACCAACAAACAGAGATGAACAATACAATAACTGAAATGAAAACTACACTAGGAATCAATAGCAGAATAACTGAGGCAGAAGAATGGATAAGTGACCTGGAAGACAGAATGGTGGAATTCACTGCTGCAGAACAGAATAAAGAAAAAAGAATGAAAAGAAATGAAGAAAGCCTAAGAGACCTCTGGGAAAACATTAAACGCAACGATATTCACATCATAGGGATCCCAGAAGAAGAAGAGAGAGAGAAAGGACCCGAGAAAATATTGGAAGAGATTATAGTCGAAAACTTCCCTAACATGGGAAAGGAAATAGCCACCCAAGTCCAGGAAGCACAGCGAGTCCCATACAGGATAAATCCAAGTAGAAACATGCTGAGACAAATAGTAATCAAATTGGAAAAAATTAAAGACAAAAAAAATCCTTGAAAGCAGCAAGGGAAAAATGACAAATAACATACAAGGGAACTCCCATGAGGTTAACAGCTGATTTCTTGGCAGATACTCTACAAGCCAGAAGGGAGTGGAATGACATATTTAAAGTGATGAAAGGGAAGAACCCACAACCAAGATTACTCTACCTGGCAAGGATCTCATTCAGATTTGATGGAGAAATCAAAAGCTTTACAGACAAGCAAAAGCTAAGAGAATTCAGCACCACCAAACCAGCTCTACAACAAATGCTAAAGGAACTTCTCTAAGTGGGAAACATAAGAGAAGAAAAGGACCTACAAAAACAAAAACAAAACAATTAAGAAAATGGTAATAGGAACACAAATATTGATAATTACCTTAAACATGAATGGATTAAACGCTCCAACCAAAAGACACAGGCTTGCTGAATAGATACAAAAACAAGACCTATATATATGCTGTCTAAAAGAGACCCACTTCAGACCTAGGGGCACATACAGACTGAAAGTGAGGGGATGGAAAAAGATATTCCATGAAAATGGAAATCAAAAGAAAGCTGGAGTAGCAATACTCATGTCAGATAAAATAGATTAAATTAAAGAATGTTACAAGAGACAAGGAAGGACACTATATAATGATCAAGGGATCAATCCAAGAAGAAGATATAACAAGGGCTTCCCTGGTGGCGCAGTGGTTGAGAGTCCGCCTGCCGATGCAGGGGACACAGGTTCGTGCCCCGGTCCAGGAGGATCCCACATGTCATGGAGCGGCTGCGCCCATGGGCCATGGCCGCTGAGCCTGTGCGTCCAGAGCCTGTTGCTCCGCTGTGGGAGAGGCCACAACAGTGAGAGGCCCACGTACCGCAAAACAAAAAACAAAAAACAAAAAAACAAACAAAAAGAAGATATAACAACTATAAATATATATGCACCCAACATAGGAGCACATCAATACATAAGGCAACTGGTAAGAGCTAAAGAAGAGGAAATCGACAGTAACACAGTAATAGTGGGGGACTTTAACACCTCACTAACACCAATGGACAGATCATCCAAACAGAAAATTACTAAGGAAACACAAGCTTTAAATGACACAATAGACCAGACAGATTTAATTGATATTTATAGGACATTCCATCCAAAAAGAGCAGATTACACTTTCTTCTTAAGTGTGCATGGAACATTCTCCAGGATAGATCACATCTTGGGTCACAAATCAAGCCTCAGTAAATTTAAGAAAATTGAAATCATATCAAGCATCTTTTCTGAACACAACGCTATGAGATTAGAAATCAATTACAGGGAAAAAAACGTAAAAAACACAAACACATGTAGGCTAAACAATAAACTACTAAATAACCAAGAGATCAGTGAAGAAATCAAAGAGAAAATCAAAAAATACCTAGAGACAAATGACAAAGAAAACACGACGATCCAAAACCTATGGGATGCAGCAAAAGCAGGTCTAAGAGGGAAGTTTATAGCAATACAATCCTACCTCAAGAAACAACAAACATCTCAAATAAACAATCTTTGTTTCTACTGCAATCTAACCTTACACCTAAAGGAAACAGAGAAACAAGAACAAACAAAACCCAAAGTTAGCAGAAGGAAAGAAATCACAAAGATCCATAAAACTGAAAGCTGGTTCTTTTTTTAAAAAATTTTATTTATATATCTATTTATTTACTTATTTATTTTTGGCTGCGTTGGGTCTTCGTTGTTGTGCACGGGCTTTCTCTAGTTGCGGCGAGCGGGGGCTACTCTTCGTTGCAGTGCGCAGGCTTCTCATTGCAGTGGCTTCTCTTGTTGCGGAGCATGGGGTCTAGGCGCACAGGCTTCAGTAGTTGTGGCACGTGGGCTCAGTAGTTGTGGCTCACAGGCTCTACACTGCAGGCTCAGTAGTTGTGGCCCACGGGCTTAGTTGCTCCACGGCATGTAGGATCTTCCCGGAGCTGGGCTCGAACCCGTGTCCCCTGCATTGGCAGGCGGATTCTTAACCACTGTGCTACCAGGGAAGCTCCCTAAAAGTTGGTTCTTTGAGAAGATAAACAAAATTGATAAACCATTAGCCAGACTCAGCAAGAAAAAAAGGGAGAAGACTCAAATCAACAGAATTAGAAATGAAAAAGGAGAAGTAACAACTGATGCTGCAGAAATACAAAGGCTCATGAGAGATTACTACAAGCAACTATATGCCAATAAAATGGACAACCTGGAAGAAATGGACAGATTCTTAGAAAAGCACCGAAACTGAACCAGGAAGAAATAGAAAATATAAACAGACCAATAATAAGCACTGAAATTGAAACTGTGATTAAAAATCTTCCAACTAACGAAAGCCCAGGACCAGGTAGCTTCACAGGCGGATTCTATCAAACATTTAGAGAAGAGCTAACACCTATCCTTCTCAAACTCTTCCAAAATATAGCAGAGGGAGGAACTTTCCAAAACTCATTCTACGAGGCCACCATCACCCTGATACCAAAACCAGACAAATATGTCACAAAAAAATAAAACTACAGGCCAATATCACTGATGCACATAGAGGCAAAACCTCAACAAAATACTAGCAAACAGAATCTGACAGCACATTAAATGGATCATACACCATGATCAAGTGCAGTTTATCTCATGAATGCAAGGATTCATCAATATACGCAAACTAATCAATGTGATACACCATATTAACAAATTGAAGGAAAAAATCCATATGATAATTTCAATAGATGCAGAAAAAGCTTTGGGCAAAATCCAACACCCATTTATGATAAAAACTCTACAGAAAGTAGGCATAGAGGCAACTTACCTCAACATAATAAAGGCCATATATGACAAACCCACAGCCAACATTGCTCTCAATGGTGAAAAACTGAAACCATTTCTACTAAGATCAGGCACAAGACAAGGCTGCCCACTCTCATTGCTATTATTCAACATAGTTTTGCAAGTTTTAGCCACAGCAATCAGAGAAGAAAAAGAAATAAAAAGAATCCAAATCAGAAAAGAAGTAAAACTGTCACTGTTTGCAGATGACATGATACTATACATAGAGAATCCTAAAGATGCTACCAGAGAAGTTCTAGAGCTAATCAGTGAATTTGGTAAAGTAGCAGAACACAAAATCAATGCACAGAAGTCTCTTGCATTCCTATACACTAATGATGAAAAATCTGAAAGACAAATTAAGGAAACACTCCCATTTACCACTGCAACAAAAAGAATAAAATACCTAGGAATAAACCTACCTAAGGAGACAAAAGACCTGTATGCAGAAAACTATAAGACACTGATGAAAGAAATTAAAGACGATACAAACAGATGGAGAGATATACCATGTTCTTGGATTGGAAGAATCAACATTGTGAAAATGACTATACTACCCAAAGCAATCTACAAATTCAATGCAATCCCTATCAAACTACCAATGGCATTTTTCACAGAACTAGAACAAAAAATTTCACAATTTGTATGGAAACACAAAAGACCCCGAATAGCCAAAGCAATCTTGAGAACGAAAGAAGGAACGGGAGGAATCAGGCTCCCTGACTTCAGACTATACTACAAAGCTACAGTCATCAAGACGGTATGGTACTGGCACAAAAACAGAAAGATAGATCAATGGAACAGGATAGAAAGCCCAGAGATAAACCCATGCACATATGGACACCTTATCTTTGATAAAGGTGGCAGTAATGTACAATGGAGAAAGGACAGCCTCTTCAATAAGTGGTGCTGGGAAAACTGGACAGGTACATGTAAAAGTATGAGATTAGATCACTCCCTAACACCATACACAAAAATAAGCTCAAAATGGATTAAAGACCTAAATGTAAGGCCAGAAACTATCAAACTCTTAGAGGAAAACATAGGCAGAACACTCTATGACATAAATCAAAGCAAGATCCTTTCTGACCCACCTCCTAGAGTAATGGAAATAAAAACAAAAATAAACAAATGGGACCTAATGAAACTTCAAAGCTTTTGCACAGCAAAGGAAACCATAAACAAGACCAAAAGACAACCCTCAGAATGGGAGAAAATATTTGCAAATGAAGCAACCGACAAAGGATTAATCGCCAAAATTTACAAGCAGCTCATGCAGCTCAATAACAAGAAAACAAACAACCCAATCCAAAAATGGGCAGAAGACCTAAATAGACATTTCTCCAAAGAAGATATACAGACTGCCAACAAACACATGAAAGAATGCTCAACATCATTAATCATTAGAGAAATGCAAATCAAAACTACAATGAGATATCATCTCACACCAGTCAGAATGGCCATCATCAAAAAATCTAGAAACAATAAATGCTGGAGAGGGTGTGGAGAAAAGGGAACACTCTTGCACTGCTGGTGGGAATGTGAATTGGTTCAGCCACTATGGAGAACAGTATGGAGGTTCCTTAAAAAACTACAAATAGAACTACCATATGACCCAGCAATCCCACTACTGGGCATATACCCTGAGAAAACCAAAATTCAAAAAGAGTCATGTACCAAAATGTTCATTGCAGCTCTATTTACAATAGCCCGGAGGTGGAAACAACCTAAGTGCCTGTCATCGGATGAATGGATAAAGAAGATGTGGCACATATATACAATGGAATATTACTCAGCCATAAAAAGAAACGAAATTGAGCTATTTGTAATGAGGTGGATAGACGTAGAGTCTGTCATACAGAGTGAAGTAAGTCAGAAAGAAAAAGACAAATACCGTATGCTAACACATATATATGGAATTTAAGAAAAAAATGTCATGAAGAACCTAGGGGTAAAGCAGGAATAAAGACGCAGACCTCTTAGAGAACGGACTTGAGGTTATGGGGAGGGGGAAGGGTGAGCTGTGACAGGGCGAGAGAGAGTCACGGGCATATACACACTAACAAACGCAGTAAGGTAGATAGCTAGTGGGAAGCAGCCGCATGGCACAGGGATATTGGCTCGGTGCTTTGTGACAGCCTGGAGGGGTGGGATGGGGAGGGTGGGAGGGAGGGAGACGCAACAGGGAAGACATATGGGAACATATGTTTATGTATGACTGATTCACTTTGTTATAAAGCAGAAACTAACACACCATTGTAAAGAAATTATACCCCAATAAAGATGTTAAAAAAAAAAACAAAAAAAAAAAACAACCCAATCCAAAAATGGGCAGAAGACCTAAACAGACATTTCTCCAAAGAAGATATACAGATTGCCAACAAACAAATGAAAAGATGCTCAACATCACCAATCATTAGGGAAATGCAAATCAAAACTACAATGAGGTATCACCTCACACTGGTCAGAATGGCCATCACCAAAAAAATCTACAAACAATAAATGCTGGAGAGGGTGTTGGGAAAAAGGAACCCTCTTGCACTGTTGGTGGGAATGTAAATTGATACAGCCACTATGGAAAACAGTACGGAGGTTCCTTAAAAAACTAAAAACAGAACTACCATATGACCCAGCAGTCCCACTACTGGGCATATACCCTGAGAAAACCATAACTCAAAAAGAGTCATGTACCACAGTGTTCATTGCAGCTCTATTTACAATAGCCAGGACATGGGAGCAACCTACGTGTCCATCGACAGATGAATGGATAAAGAAGATGTGGCACATATATACAATGGAATATTACTCCGCCATAAAAAGAAATGAAATTGGGGCTTCCCTGGTGGCGCAGTGGTTGAGAGTCCGCCTGCCGATGCAGGGGACATGGGTTCGTGCCCCGGTCCGGGAAGATCCCACATGCCGCGGAGCGGCTAGGCCTGTGAGCTGTGGCCGCTGAGCCTGCGCGTCCAGAGCCTGTGCTCCACAACGGGAGAGGCCACAACAGTGAGACGCACGCGTACCGCAAAAAAAAAAAAAAAAGGAAATGAAATTGAGTTATTTGTAGTGAGGTGGGTGGACCTAGAGTCTATCATACAGAGTGAGGTAAGTCAGAAAGAGAGAAACAAATACCGTATGCTAACAGATATATAGGGAATCTTAAAAAAAAAAAAAAAAAGGTTCTGAAGAACCTAGGGGCAGGACAGGAATAAAGAGCAGACATAGAGAATGGACTTGAGGACACGGGGAGGGGGAAGGGTAAGCTGGGATGAAGTGAGAGAGTGGCACGGAATTATATATACTACCAAATGTAAAATAGATAGCTAGTGGGATAGCTATGTATAGCTCAGTGCTTTGTAACCACCTAGTGGGGTGGGAGGGAGATGCAAGAGGCAGGGGATAGGAGGATACACGTATACGTGTAGCTGATTCACTTTGTTGTACAGCAGAAACTAACACAGCAATGTAAAGCAATTATACTTCAATAAAGATGTTGAAAAAAAAGAAATCCCAGATTAGAGCCACAATAACCTTGTAACATCTTTATGTAGATATCAACCTCCAAACTTGTATATCTACATATATGCATAAATAAATAAATATGTGTGTATAAAAAAAGGGGAGTCTGGAGCCCCCAGTGGCAGACATTTGGATGACTGACAAATCTCTCTGGGGACGAGAAGTTGATTTCTTCCAGCAAGGAACACCTAAGAAAAATATAACAAAGGGACAATGCAGGCACTGAGTGTGTCTGTGTGTGTGCCTGTGTGTGTCTGTGTGTGTCTGTGCGTGTGTGTGTAAACTCTGGGTCAGCAGGCTGTAAGAAAGTGGGAAGTGGGCTGTAAGAAAGCTGACCAGAGTTCGAAACCCAGTTAGTTCATGAATACTCTCACACCCTTGGGCAAGCCGCTTAACCTCTCTGTGCCTTGGTATAATGATCTATAAAATGGGATTCTTTTTCCCCATTGGAGGTTAAGAGAATGAAGTGAGATAATGTATGTGAAAGTTTCTATTTAGCTCATAAGCCATTAAAAATCTTTTTCTGGTAAAATACACATAACATAAAATTTACCACGTTATCATAAACCTTTCAAAAATAGTTTTTAAAATTCAGTTTGTCTTAGCTCCCCAAACAAAGCAGTGATTAAATCATGAGGTTCTCAGAACCTCTCGCAGGCCTGAGCTGCTCTGAGAGGGATGGCTTGTGTCAGCAAGGAAGTGTCCAGAACCTCATGTGACAGCCCAGGCCTGTTCCCAGCTAACAGGTCTTTCCTTGGATCTGGGGGATCCAAGCCCCCCAGAAAGCAGATCTTCCATGGGGGGAGATGGAGGCAAAGAATGTGGTTGAAGAAGATGGAAATGAATGTTTTTGTGTTTCTGGTATCAGCCCTGCGCTCAATAATCAGAGGAGTCTCTGCTTTCTGCACATGCAGCTTGGGGCAGGGGGTGGTAACACATTAACAGAGCCTCCCAGCTACCACCAGGTGCTTTTAAAACAGAAAATGCTAAGAAGAGTTACTAAAATATAGTTACTGGACCAGCTGTGCCTGAGCAGTGGAAGACTACAGTACTTGGATTTCGGTCTAAAGTTGGGGTTCATTTTCTTTCAATATGTCCTTTGTAAAAGAAAGAAATAGTTGTGAGAAACTAGAACTTTTATACAAGGAAGTTTGTGGATGAAGGAAAAACGCTAGTTCAGCTTCTTTCCTTTTTTTTTTTTTTTGCCTTAACAGATCCAGAAAAAGTCCAGATGAGTATACTGCAAAGGAACTGGCCCAGGCCACACCCTCTAGACAAAGGTCCAGGGGTTCACCTTGCTAAGGTTCCAGACTTCAGTTGCTCAAGCAGCAACGCTATCTATGTCCTCTGTCTTGGAGCTTGTATATGGGGTACCTGGGGAAGGGTCTCCAGGCTGGGAGCTAAGGAAGGAACGGCTCAGGAAGCTAATGAAAGGCCAAGGTCTCCCCTCTCCCCAGCCCCTGATCTGGGCGAAGGTGGTGCAGAAGGCTTCTCTGACGACGAAGAGCAGATGGAAGAGTCCAACTGGCAGCAGTGGACACCCACTGGCAGAATCTCAGAACATGAGGACAGGAAGGGACTTTGGAGCTGCTCCTTGGTCTATATGGTCAACCAAAATGGACAGGCGTTCTCTGGGTGGCTCCAGGGTCCAGGCAGCACCTGGTGTCCCAACTTTCCATCCACTGGTTTTTCCTCTACATTCCCCTGCCTCCCTTGAATCAGGCAAAGACAACTTTAGCCACTTCTGGGCTCTGCCCTGGAGGAGTGGCTGATCTGGGGGGAGGCAGGTCTGTAAACTGACCATTCCCACAGCAGTGGGCATCTAGAGGAGCAGGAGCCTGGAAGAGGGTCCCCACTGGATGCTCCTGGGGAGAGAGCAGGGAACATGGGCTTTTAGTCCAGGAGGGCTCCCTAGAGGAGGTAAGGTCTGAGCTGAGGCTTGGTGAAAGAGTAGGACAAAGACAGGCAAGAAGCAGGGTTTGGGCATCTGGGGAAAGGAAGGGAAGTAAGGGGGGAGTAGGTGGACAGTGCAGGCACGGGGTGCAGCACCTGCACAGCTGCAGGGAATTGAAAACAATTTCAGCCTGCTGCAGAGCTGTGAGTCGGCGAATGCCAGGGGGTGGGGTGGGGGTGGGTGGGCAGTCCTGCTGAAGAGATGGATTCATGAAATATTTAGGACAAAAAGCTGGCAGAACTTGGACGTGGAGGAGTGGGGTAGAGGGAAAGAGATAAAGAGATAAAGGAAGGAGTCCAGGATGACTTGTAGAGCTCTGGCCTTCTGAGTTGGCGGTGGTATCGTGTGGAATAGGAGGACAGGGGCCAAGAGCATGATGAGCTCAAGTTCAGACACGTGAAGTTTTTGGTGCCAGGGGACATAAGGTGGAAATGGCTGCAGGCCCCTGGATGCCCAAATCACAAGCTCAGGAAGATCACAGAGCCCATGTTTCCTTAATATTTGTGCTTTCCGTGGTACCTGACAGTGTACAGTTTCTTCTCATTTGTATCCACTCTAAGGTAACTTAAATACCTGTGCTATACGATCTAGCAAATCCACTTCTGGGTATATACCCAAAGGAAATGAAAACAGGACAGTGAAGAGATAGCTGCACTCCAATGCTGACTGCACCATTATTCATAAATAGCCAAGATAAGGAAACAACCTAAGTACCTATCAACGGATGAATGGTTAAAGGTGCGGTGTGTGTATATATATACATATATTATATATTATATATGTGTGTGTGTGTGTGTGTGTGTGTGTGTATATATATAATGAAATATTATTCAGCCATAATAAGAAAAACGATATGCCCTTTGTGACAACATGGATGGACCTTGAGCACACTATGTTAATGAGCACATTATGTTAAGTCAGACAGAGAAAAGTGAGTACGGTGTGATATCACTTATATGTGAATCTAAAGAAGCCCAACATAAAAACAGAGAGTAAAATGGTGGTCGGGGTTGAGGGCTAGGACAGATGCTGTTTAAAGGTACAAACTTACAATGAGTAGTAAATACGCTCTAGAGAGCTAATAAGCAGAACGGTGAATACGGACCATACTGTATTATAAGCATCAAACGTGCTAAGAGACTAGAGCTTGATGATTCTAATCACTAAAAAGAAAGGATAATTATGTAACTTGATAGAGGTGCTAATTATCACTACAATGGTCATCATATTACAATATATAAATGCAACATATTAACAAGTTGTACACCTTAGATTTACACAATGTTATATGTCCAATATATTTCAATTAAAAAATTATTTTAATGTGTGTGCTTTTCAGCTTATTCACAGGAGCCTCTGGCATGGGGAGGGGTGGAAGAGGCCCCAGATGAAAAATGGTGTGGAAGGCAAAGACAAAGAATGCACTGAGGGGGATGGGAGACACTGGAGAAGCAAGACGAGCCGGAGGACGGGCCGGGGAGCTGCTGAGGGAAGCACAGCCTACCCAGAGGAGGAAGTTAAGGAAAGCCCAGCTGAATACCACAGAATCAAAGGAAAAGACAGGTGCAGATAGTAAGGGAGAGAAGGACCTGGACTTCAGATATGAGAGCCACGTTACCCAAGACAGAAGCTCCCAACACGGGGACCACAGAGGATCCAGCTGGCTTCTGAGTCCTCTCTCTGAACTCACAAGAGCTAAAGTGCATGTCCTGTGCATCTGCTGAGCACCATCTGCTGGGTTCACTGTGTTACAGGTTTTCACACGAATAAGGATATCATACCTGCTGCTGTTCTCCTGAGTAAGGTGAGGAAACCAAATCATCTTAGCCCAGGAAGGAGCTCCCCCGTCCATTCCCAGTGGAGGTCAGGTTGGCCACAAATTGCCCTCCAACACTCCCCACCGAGTCCCATGGGAGGGGAAGCTGTGGAGGGGAGAGGAGGGAGGGTGGGCTCCATCTCTCTGGCAGATGCTTATCCTGGCTCTGCAGAAGGCAGCCTCCACCCTGGGTTCCCACCAGCCCCCCTGCAGCCTTCCTCTCCAGCTGGACCTTGGCCGACCTCCTCTCCCCAGACCCCACCCTCCCCCATGAAACACTCACACAGGCTGGTACCAAGTCAGGGGCCCGGGTCTGCCTGGCCCATTCGGGTTTGGCTGGCTCAAAAACACCCAAGCTCAGAAAAAACATTCATGTTCTCTCCAGCACACAAGCCTGGTGACCTACACTGGGCAATTCCATCAGAGACAAAAGCATCCTCACCTTCCAAGGTCAACACTATTCCACGCCAAGACCATCAAACACACACCCAAGCAACAGATTTTTACAAAATCCTGAACAGCAATCTTTCCAGAACTCTGAGGCGAGCAGCCCTGGGGCCGCCGACCAGACTTCCTTCCTTGGCCCCAGCATTGACTGCAAACCTTGTCTCAGCTCAGCATTTGGCCGGAAATGCCAAGCTGCTTTAGCGCCCAAGTTCCCAGACAAGCCTGCATTGCTGAGGATCAGGGGAGGCTGGAGCAGGCCTGGGCACTGGAGCAGGGAGCAGTGGAGGACAGCCCAGCCTGGGCTGAGAACAGCAAGAACAGGTGGGGCCACTGGGTGAGGTTTCCTTGTTGCTATGAGGGGTGCATTTGCAAAGCCCCGTAACCTGACGGCCAAGAGAGCCGCCCACCAGTCCTCAGGCCAGAGTCTTGACCTACCTCTGCAATCTCGGTTCATCTTCGTAACAATCCTGCCAGTGGGGATTACTTTGCCTTTTACAGACCAAAGGTGGCCTAAACCATACCTCCAGGAAGTCACCCCCTGAAGTTTAAACGGACGCCAATGTTCTTTCCTCTACTCTGCCTTCCCACACAGATGGGTCCTCTGAGTTCTATCTGGAAGGCTTTCTAATTTCTTCCCTACTTTCTTTCTTCCTTATGCATATACATAAGCACTGTTTCCTAATGTAAAGTTGTCTGAGATGTTAAGAAATCAGGCAGTTCAACAAAACACCCCTATTCTGAGAGAAGACTGTGGATGAATGCAGCATCACAAGGATGGGAATTTTGTGTTTTCTCCACTTCGTAATGTCTGGTGTCCAAGACAGCGCCCAGCACATACCGACATGGAGAAGGCAAAAAGGCACCCAATCAACGTTTGCTGAACAAACACCCTCCTAGATTGCAGATTCTTGCAAAGATACCATGGCTCCTGGTCAATCCCCTTCCTGAAAACAAGGCAAGGTTTAAAGCACCCTCAGCTGGGCTAAAGCAGCCACACGCCAGCCTAACTCAGACGTGTGCAGACACCAGTCCTCATGAGGCCAGCCTACACTCAACAAACAGAAAGACGTCTATCTGACTTCCCCTATCTGGCTTCCCTTGTCCAGCCAGAAAGGCCCCCCGCAACAGTGGGATCCTGGGAGGAAACTGACAAGCCCCACCCCCTTTCAGTTATGTGTCAGCTCCTGAAGGATTCTAAGCGGTTGTGGAAAACTTCAAACACTTCCCACTAATTCTGCAGCAAATGGGCTCTGCCCACCCAGTCAGTGCTGGGCTCCCAACACAGGTCTCCTGAGTCCCCTGGGGAAATGACAGATAGATGGGCCCCTCACATCTCACAAAGTCCCTGAGCCAGATTCCCTGTAGGGCTGCTGTGGTTGAAGACCCTGCAACACCACTTATTTCCTTTAGCAGAAGAGCAGCCTGATTGCTCTGAACCCCCTGAAACTGAGCAAGCTGCCCTGGCCCCCACATTATTTCTGCTGACCTGCAGGAAAACCACACCTAAGGGGCTGGGCCACCCGTCAGCTTGGGAACGGCCCCCAGATAGGACTAAACTAAGGTCCTGGTCTCAGGCAGCTTGCAACTAGTGTGAAGACCAAGACAATTTTTAAATTGGTTTACAAATGTTTTAAATTTAATGAAAACTTTAAAAACTATATTTTAAAATAATGTTAAATTTTTAATAAAATAAAATAATGTTTAATTTTTTATTGTGAAATAATAAATGTACAATAAACTACATAAAAGGCACTAATTTTGTTAACATGTATATACATCTAACCACCATGCAGATCAGGATATATAAAATAGTTCCAGTACCTCAAAAGTTTCTCTCACATATCTCCCTCCTGCTTTAAACCTCCCCAACAAGGTAACTATTTTTCTAATGTCAGGTATTAGTTTTGCCTGACTGTGAACTTCATATCACTAGGCTTATGTCATACATATTGAGTCTGGCTTCTTTCATTTAACATATCTGTGAGATTCATTCATATTAAGTGTGTGCCAGTAGTCTGTTCTTTTACATTTCTGAGTGATATTCCATCATATAAATATACTACAATTTCTTTATCCATTTGCCAGTTGATGGAAACAACTAAGTTGCTTCCCAAATGGAACTATTATGAATAAAGTTGCCATAAACATTCTTGCACAAGGCTTTTTGTGGATGTATGTACTCAGTGCTCTCGATACATAACTAGCAATAGACTGACATGGTTATAGGGTAGCTATATATTTAACTTCAGTAGACATTGCCTGTGTCCCTAAATGGTTGTATCATTTTACCTTCCCACAGCAGTGTATGAGAGTTCCAGCTGCATGGTTGAGTATTTCATTCCTTTTTTCTGGCCAAATAATATTTCACTGTGTGGACAGATTGCATCGTTTATGCATTCATCAATTGATATTTATTTGAGTTGTTTCTGCTATTACTATGAATAATGCTGCTATGAACAATCATGTACAAGTTTTTATGTGGACATACGTTTTCATTTTGCTTGGGATATACCTAGGAGTGGACTTCGCTGGGCCATATGGTAAATCTGTGAGGAACTGCCAGACTGTTTTCTAAAGTGGCTGCACCATTTTTTACCATCTCACCACCAATGAATGATGGTTCCAATTTCTCCACATCCTCACCAACGGTTGGTATTGTCAGTCTTTCTAAATTTCAGTCATTCTGGTGGGTGTTTAGTAATATCTTATATACGACTGTAATTTGCATTTTCCGATAAGCACCTTTTCATATTCTATACTTTCCAGCTCCCCTTATGCCCTACACAGAGGAGCTAATACCCATCCACCCCACTGAGAATCACTAGACAAGAATATCTGCCTGGTTTTAATTCCTACAGGCTCTACTATAAAAGTGGGGGGTTGTTTCATTAATCAGAATTTATGTTAAAATACAAACAGATTGTTTTCAAAACCTCCCTTAGGAAATTCAGCTAATCACCCATCCAAAGAAATGTTCCAACACTGCTTCTGTCCCCAGTCACAGCAGTAGTTGTTAGCAATAGGAAAGGGGCAAATAAGCATGAGTGGGAGTAATCAGGGAAGGCTTCCGGTGGAAGTAACCTCACCTGGGACTTGAACAGGTTAAATGAATAAACAGGGACACATTCTATGCAAGGGAACATTGTGAAGGAAGGCAGAAAGTGGACTCTGGGAATGCTGGGGCCAGGAAGGAGCCTCGCTTTGGCAGGAATGCTGCAGATGGGGTGTGGGACCAGGTAAAGTGGAAGGGGTTTATCAATGTGAGATCTGTAAAGACATTTTCATGTCGCAGGTGCAGCTAGGTTTTAGGATGGGAGTCAGTTGCCTTTTTTATGGGGAACGTGCCAGAACAAAACACACAAACAAAGTCCAGTGGGAGAGGTAAGAAACAGAAGAAAGACGAAAAATGCCTCGATTACGTCCACACGGCGACACATAAAACCCACACAGACCTAAAAGGGTCATTAGCCAACACCCAGTCCAGATAAGTCGGGCCCAAGAGAGGTCATCCAGTTGGCTGATGGTCCCTTCTGAGAGCTGCCATTCTTATACTCAGAGCTGCCAGCCCAGCCTCATCTTGTTTCAGAGGAGGACAAACAAACAGAAGAATAAGGGGAGAGGTCCTCATGGCTCCTACAGGATCACGTGACTGCCTACTCAAACACCTCAATGGCTTCCCGTTGCTCTCAGAAAAACACAAAGGCCTGCAACCCCCATGCCCGCCCCAATCTCAGCCTCACTCTCTCTCTACCACCTAATCCCAGCTCTGTGCTCTGGCCATCCCGGCACTCCTTCAGCTTCAGGAATGTGGCCCACACGCTCTCCCAAATGCTTGGAAAGCTTCTCTCATCCCCAGCTTACTCCTCTTCAATTTTCAAATCCCAGCTGGTGTCAATTCTTTAGGGAAGGCTTCCCTTACATACCACTCCTTGTCTGAGTCCAGATCTATTTCCCATGTTGTACGTTCTCTTGGAATCCTGCTTCCTTCCCCTTTAACACTCATCTCTGTTGGGATTACACCACCTCGTCTTGGTGTATTTGATTAATGTCTGCACAAGAGCAGAAGCCGCATCAGTTTCTGCTCATTACCACATCCCAGTGTCCTGCACAGGGCCTGCCACATGAACGAACGAATGAATGAATGACCACAGAGAGTCTAGTGATGGGCAAGACCTGGTCACCTAGTAAGACACCCAAAGACCCAGCAATTCTACAACCTGGCAGAAACGTGTACATATGTTCTCCAAAAGGCATGTACAAAAAATGTTCATGACCACATGATTCGTAACAGCCAGAAATTAGGACAGCCTAAATATCCGTGAACAATAAAATAAATAAATAGATTGCGGGTATGCTCATTCAATGGGATACTATACCACAGCGCAAATTCACAAAGTAACTGCTTACAACATGATGCATGGCACAAACGTAACACTGAGCAAAAGAAAGTCAGACACAAAAGAGGACATACAATATAATTCCAATTATGTGAAATTCAAGATCAGGCGAACTAAACTATGGTCAGAATGGTCAAAACTGTAATGACCTTTGGAGGGAAAGGGGCAAAGGGGCTTCTGGGGTGCTGGCAACGTTCTGTTTCTTGATCTGGGTGTGGGATTTTCAGGATGTGTTCATTGCATGAAATCCATCGAATTTACTTACTATTTCTGTAGGTATGTTATACTTGCAGTAAAAAGCTTACCGAAAAAAATGGAAGGACAACTCCTTCATTAGTTGGGGCTGGATCTCAACAAGCCAAGAGGGTGTTTGAGCCGTTTCGGAGCACAGCCTCCAGGGCTGCTGGTGTGTTCCTATGCTCCCAGCACATGTGGGTACTTGCAGACACCATGCTCCTCTCTGTTTCTGTCATCTAGGTTGGCCCTTCCTTTTTTTTTTTTTTTAAGATGGGGGGAAAATGTTTAAACTTGCTTTCCCAAGAAAGACAAAATAGAAACAGGATTATTCTTGAATGACCTAATCCAAAAATGTATGAAATTTAATGCAAAAAATAAAACACAACACTTTCTCCTATACAGCTGTAAATGCGTTGACAAACACAAATGGTGTGTGATTGGGAAAGGAGCAAGTAATGGAATTCAGTGTGAACTGGGTATATTTTGTGCAAACCGCATGGTAGAGAAGCAAGCAAGTGACAGACTGTAATCTGGGCAAGTGGACTTCAATCTCATTAATTTTTGTAAAAACTGCATTATGATCTTCTTGGTAAACTTCGTCCCAAATCCTACGGCTAAAAAGAAGTTGTGACTTTGTGATCCTAAATGCATGTTATTTAGTATTTGCTGCCCAAAGATTGAGTTTCATCCTCTCTGGGTCTGAAAGTGTGAATGTTTTGTGCAAATGCATTTGTGCTCTAACGCAGACCAGCTGGCATGGGGAAGGGACAGGTTTGCCCACGGCCCAGTTAATCAGCAGTTAGGACAAAGGGGAGGAAATAGTGTTTCCTCATAGCTGTGATACTGTGATTTATAATAAGAAATATATATTGGGTCTTTACCCAGTTTCTGGCACAGAGCTCCTAAAACTCTTGGAATTCCCTGAAGAAGCCTTGTAATGAAGAAGCCTATGTAATGAAGCCTTGATCCAAAAAGGATAGGGTTTGGAGAGCTTCCAGGCTGGTGAACACACAGAGATTCAGTGAAAGTGGCAGCCTGGAAAGGGCATGGAAGCTCCGCAATCTTTCCCTGTACCTTGCTCTATGCATCTCTTCCATCAGGTCTGTGAGCTGCTGGAGCTAATTAATCAAACCCAAGGAGGGGGTCGCTGGAACCTCCAATCTATAGCCAGTTGGTTAGAAGCACAGGTGACAACATGGCATCTAAAGGTGGATGACATTGTGAGGGGACAGTCTTGTGGGACTAAGCCCTTCACCTGTGGGATCTGACACTATCTCCAAGTACAAAGTGTCAGAATTGAGTTGAAATTGTAAGGCACCCAGCTGGTACCAGAGAACCATACACGCACACACACCTATTGTGCTGAACCTTTAACAGCCTAAGCTTGTGGTTAAATTCCTAAGTCTTTCACTCCCTGGGCTGAATGCTCAAGCCATGAAATTGGCAATCCTAGGCAATCATGCCAAATTCCTACTAAGATGCATGTTAATCAGCAACTTTGCTTATATACCTTTTGTATGTGGGTCAGTGTCCTGGGTTCTATATATGGTAGCAGGTGTTTAGAAGGCATAAAATCTAGAGACAATGGCAGACTGGGGGGCAGACAGGCACTCTCATACCTTGGATAGTTATTTTTATCAAACTAGAGAAGCATATCCCTTCCACCCAGTAATCCTACTTATAGAAATATATCCTCCAAGTAGACTCATACAAAAATGCATGTGCTAGCATGCTCACTGCAGCCCTGTCAACAGCAAAATATTAGAAACCTAAATCAACAGGGACTCTGCAAATAAATTACGGTAACTCCTACAGTGGAACACATTCAATCAAGACAAAAGCACAATGTGCCCACAGGCAAATTCTTCAGAGACATATTGTTAAAGCAAAGTGAAATAAGGTGGCTAAATAGTGTGCATATGTTACTTTTTGCATAAAAAAGATATGCATGCAGATACATGTTTTTATAAGTAGAGAAGAATATCTCTAGAAAGAGACCCAAGAAACCAAAGAGGGGAAACAGAGAAATGAACAATGTCTCAGAAAGAAGGAAGATTTACTGATTACTATTTATACCTTTGCACCATTTGCATTTTTATCATACGTATGCAAGTTTTTCAAATAATACATTTAGTTTAGTTTTATTCACTGGAAAAATATACATAACAGAAGACAGAAACTTGATTTTTGCCCAAATCAATATGACCCAAATAATAACTTAGATACACAGCTTGTGAGGAGACATAAAAGCAAGTGGAGTTATCTGGGGTATTTGGGGATGACTCCAGAAGTAAGTCAGGGGCCAGAGGGATACAACAAAATGAGATGCCCCTCCCTCCCCAAAATATATAATAAATCTCTGAAATGTTTTATACCTTTGGTCTGCCTGTGAAAGAGCTCAACCCACTTTCCCTCCTGGCCTCAGGTATCTTGGTGTTATTATTATATTCATTAAATATACATTTCTCTAGGAACTAGTTAAGATCACACGTTTAAAGCCAGACGGGCTCGGGTTGAAATCCTGGTTTGGCCCCTTACTCGTCATGTGTCATCAGGCAGATGACCCTTTCTGTTTCCTCATCTGTAAAGTGCAGACAGTAACACTTCCTTGTAGGGTCCTCTGTGAAGGTTAAATGAGGTTTTGGAGGTAAACTTGGTTAGCCCAGTGCCCTGATCACCAGGGCAAAGTGAGCGCTTAGTAAATGGTAGGGAGTGATCACCGTCACTTTCCCCATTTTGCCTCTCACTGAACCAGCCACTCGTGAGGACAGTGGCGGTTAAAATGGAAGCATGCCTGGCTTCCAACGTTTTTCCATTTGGCTTTCCAGTGAGGTAGGCAGGTGGAGTCTGAGCGCTGTCCCAGGGGCCTCGTAAGAGGTAAGGAGCATCACTGCGCCAACCCCATCAAGGAGCCCCTGAGGCAGTTGGGCACCCAGTTCTGACACTCAAGCTTCAGAGAGGCAGGAAGGGACAACTGTGCCCTGCCATGGATGTGTCTCAAGGGCCACCTGAGGCCAGCCCGATGCCCACAGGGCAGACAGCCTGGCCTGGACTTCCCTCGCTATAATGGCTGAGCTGGGCTGAGCAGGGGCCGCTGTGGGGAAGATGATGACAGAGCTACCTGAGAGGTGTGCGGGCACACGCATAACCTCACCCCATCCTCTCAGTAACTCTCTTTTACAAATGAGAAAATGTCCACCATTAAGATTAAGAGCACTACTCATCTCAGTGGGTTGGGGTCTAGGTATATTTAGGACCTGCTTGAAATGGAAATATGAGGGAATTTTTATACAGGATCCATGCCAAAGTTTTAACATCTTGGCCTATAGGATAAAATGAATTCACCCACAGGACTGAATAAAGTAAGCTAGAACGTAAAAAAAATTTTTAAATCTCCATACTTTGGTTTATTTTAGAAAACAGTTTTCTTACATGTATGTAAACTGGCTTTAAGGAAGAAGATTACACTGGTAAATATTTTAAAGAATCGAGATTAATACAAAGTTTAGGGAATTAATGGAATGTAGTATCTGCTGAAAATGTCCTCTATTGAGGTGCATTCCCTCCTATTTGAGGAGTTGTCAATTTGGGGTTTATTTCTCTCCCTTTAGCTTTCAATTTCTTCCCATACTTTTTGCCCCAACAACTGTCTTCCCACCAACAGTGCACAAGGGTTCCCTATTCTCTGCATCCTAGCCAACACTTGTCTCTTGTCTTTTTTTTTTTTTTTTTTTTTTTTTGTGGTACGCGGACCTCTCACTGTTGTGGCCTCTCCCCATGCGGAGCACAGGCTTAGGACACGCAGGCTCAGCGGCCATGGCTCACGGGCCCAGCCGCTCCATGGCATGTGGGATCTTCCCGAACCGGGGCACAAACCCGTGTCCCCCGCATCGGCAGGCAGACTCTCAACCACTGCACCACCAGGGAAGCACTCTCTTGTCCTTTTTTTTTTTTTTTTTTTTGGTACGCGGGCCTCTCACCGCCGCGGCCCCTCCCATTGCGGAGCACAGGCTCCGGACGCACAGGCCCAGCAGCCATGGCCCACGGGCCCAGCCGCCCCGCGGCATGCGGGATCCTCCCGGACCGGGGCACGAACCCGCGCCCCCCGCCTCGGCAGGTGGACTCCCAACCACTGCGCCACCAGGGAAGCCCCTCTCTTGTCTTTTTGATGGCAGCCATTCTAACAGGTGTGAGGTGATAGCTCATTGTGGTTTTGATTTGCATTTCACTGATTAGTGAATGTTCAGCATCTTTTCATGTACCTGTTGGCCATCTGTATGCTTTGTTTGGAAAAATGTCTATTCAGGTCCTCTGCCCGTTTTTAGATCGTATTATTTGGGTTTTGTTTGTTTGTTTTTGTTTTGTATTTTATTTTTTTTGCTATTGAGTTGTATGAGTTCTTTATGTATTTTGGATATCAACCCCTTATCAGATACATAATTTGCAAATATTTTCTCCCATTTCACAGGCTGCCTTTTCATTTTGTTGATTGTTTCTTTTGCTGTGCAGAAGTTTTAGTTTGATGTAGTTCCAATTGTTGATTTTTGCTTTTGCTGCTTGTGCTTTTGGTGTCATATCCAAAAATCATTGCCAAGACCAATGTCAAGGAGATTTTTCCCTTTTTTATGGTTCGAGGTCTTACATTTGTCCTTTGTCAATTACAAGTTATTTTTTGTGAGAGGTGTAAGATAGGTGTCCAATTTCATTTTTTTGCATGTGAGTATCCAGTTTTCCCAGCGCTATTTATTGAAGAGACTATTCTTTCCCCATTGAGTATCCTTGGCTTCCTTGCCAAATATTAGTTGACTGTGTGTGTGGATTTATTTCTGGGCTCTAGATTCTGTTCCATTGGTCTACGTATCTGTTTTTGTGCTGGCATTATATTGTGCTGATTGCTACAGTTCTGTAACATAGTTGGAAACCAGGAAGTATGATGCCTCCAGCTTTGTTCTTCTTTCTCCAGATTGCTTTGGCTCTTTGGGGTCTTTTGTGGTGCCACACACATTTTCGGATTGTTTTCCTATTATTGTGAAAAGTGCCATTGGAATTTCGATAGGGATTACCTTGAATGTGTAGATCACTTTGGGTAGTATGGATATTTTAACAATTATTCTGATCCATGAGCACAGACTCTTTTCCCATTTATTTGTGTCTTCCTCAGTTGTTTTCATCAGTGCCTCATAGTTTTCAGTGTACAGATCTTTTGCTTACTTGGTTAAATTTATTCCTACGTATTTAATCGTTTTTTTGTTTGATTTTTCGTTTTTTTTAACATCTTTATTGGAGTATAATTGCTTTACAGTGGTGTGTTAGTTTCTGCTTTATACCAAAGTGAATCAGTTATACATATACATGTGTTCCCATATCTCTTCCCTGTTGCGTCTCCCTCCCTCCCATCCTCCCTATCCCACCCCTCTAGGTGGTCACAAAGCACCGAGCTCATCTCCCTGTGCTATGCGGCTGCTTCCCACTAGCTATTTTACATTTGGTAGTGTATATATGTCAATGTCACTCTCTCACTTCGTCCCAGCTTACCCCTCCCCCTCCCCGTGTCCTCAAGTCCATTCTCTATGTCTGCCTCTTTATTCCTATCCTGCCCCTAGGTTCTTTAGAACCTTTTTTTTTCTTAGATTCCATATATATGTGTTAGCATATGGTATTTGTTTTTCTTTTTCTGACTTACTTCACACTGTATGACAGGCTCTAGGTCCATCCACCTCATTACAAATAACTCAATTTCGTTTCTTTTTATGGCTGAGTAATATTCCATTGTATATATGTGCCACATCTTCTTTATCCATTCATCTGTCGATGGACACTTAGGTTGCTTCCATGTCCTGGCTATTGTAAATAGAGCTGCAATGAACATTGTGGTACATGACTCTTTTTGAATTATGGTTTTCTCACGGTATATGCCCAGTAGTGGGATTGCTGGGTAGTTAAAATGTAAAATTTGGTGCAGATGCAAATCCAGTTTTAATGGGGGGAAAGATTAAACAGAGGGAATCATTCCCAATGACACCTGAAGTTCAAAAAATACTCAAAACCATACCTGAAAGTAAATTACTTAAAAATTACAAATATGGTATATATATAACTGATTCATTTTGTTGTAAAGCAGAAACTAACACACCACTGTAAAGCAATTATACTCCAATAAAGATGTTAAAAAAAATTACAAATATGTATGAGCTCCTTGAGCCAAGTCTTGAGTTCATTTCTAAACTGATAAGGCAGTATCTCTGGCCCTAATTTTCCCTGTTTCAGTCTCTTCTCCCTTCCTCTTTCTTCTCCCACAATCTCACCATCCTTTTTGCTCAATATCTCGAGTAGGTCAGCATCAAAGGAAACACAAATCAATTTCTTCAAGGACACAGATGAGACCTTCTTATCACACTCTATGACATTATAAAACCTAAATCCATCAAGAAGAGATTTTTGAGTTAGCATGCTTCTTTCAAGTTCTTGCCCAAAGACCAATAATTCAAGACAGAATGAAGACTTTCAGTAAACCATGAAAATGATCACTTCATCCAACAGAACGAAGGGGTTGGTTTTAGTTTTATGAAAAAAGGGAAGGAATGAATCTAGTGAATGTGGTTTAACAGACAGTTCCAGGTACACTGAAAAGACAAGGAAGACAGGTATGGCTAAATATCACACCCACACAAGCTGCTTAGCTGAAGTCACGTGGGAGACTGCTTTTTTGAGAAAGCATTCCAGAAGGGAAAACCAAATTACTGAGAATAAAATATGCCCATTACCTTGCTTTAGAGGCAATAATCTTTAATGGGAGAGTGAAGGTAGCTGAGCGAGCAGTTCTTGGTCATTCTTGGGCATCAGGTGGCCAGAAAGTGCTGAGTCACGAAATTGTGGGCAAAGCGTAGCCAGAGCAAAGCCAATATTTCTATGGCTAAACAGAAACCCCAGACAAGATCCCCAGGGATCATACAAGGGGCTGCACCCCTGATTTTCCATGACCTTAATCAAGGCGCACACACCAAAGAGCTTGCCATGCATGGGTACCTCTACTCATAGTAACCACAAATCACAGTGTTTGCCTCCTCAGTGTATCTGGAGATGTTTTGCCCAGAGGCTGCTTCCTCCAAAAGACACCCACCTGGGTAGACATTTGGAAGCCACATGGACAATCCTCTCGTCCGTACACCTGGCTCTGTGCTTTGTGGTTTCATTTCGTAGTTCTGCTCATCCCTACACAAGAAGCATCCCCAGCAAGAAGTGAAAGATGTGAGGGGGTCACCGATTCGGCCCTAGAAGAAATGTCAGGGTGGGACAGGGATGGATAGAATTGAGACACCATGACCCAGCTGTGGAGCTAAAAGGCTGGAAAGAGGCCCCAAGAATGGCTTCAAAAAGAACTCCATTTGCTGCGAGCAAATGGCCTGGTCAAGGCACATCTCATGGACAGGCAGTCAGCAGAAAGGGGGATGAAACTTCAGTCTTTGATGGTAGCAGTAGTAGCAGTAGCAGTGGTGGCAAGTTTCGGAGCAAATAACATTTGGGTGAATAGTTGTGGAATTCTCTGATCTTAAGAAAGTACATCTGATTCAACCTTTATTAGTAATAACGTATTAGAAGTCACAAAAACCAAATCTCTGCACATGAGTAAGTACCTCCTGATACTGCTGGATTTTGCAGGTGATTGAGAACCCCAGGGAACCCTCAGGCTTCCCTGCCACTTTGGATAGAAATGCACTCTGGGGTTGTTATTGTAGAGTGACATTGTTTATTCCCCAAACTAGTATGGATGACACTACAGTTCCTCTATCAACATCATCATCGTTATGCTCATAATTGCTTTGTGAGAAGAGTAAATTTGCATTATTTTACTGAGACATTATCAGGTATTGACATTTTAAAGACTTAAAACAGTGAAGACAATAACATAATATCTTACTATAATAAATTGGCCCTTTATTTATGTTGTTTCAAAAAACAAAAAAAACCTCCATTTGCCAAAAGGGCATTGTTTGTCAAGGGTGCATCGCTTTAGAGCCTTACCAGCTTCCCTATTGCTGTATTTTTAAGTGGTGATGATGCTAAGACAGAGACAGGAAGGGAGCAAAGAATCTTGACTGAGGTAGGATATCCAGCAGGGATTCTGGTACCCACAGAAATTGATTCCATAAAGGAAGTACTGACTTAAAGGAAGTCTTCTGAGCCTGATGAATAGACCTGATAACACAGGGAACTGAGATTGGTCATCACTGATTTCAGGCCAGATCCTGCTGCCTGGGAAGGTTTACTAGGGCTTCCTGGGGTCTGTTATAGGGAACTAGGTACTGCGGGGGAAAGGACTGCTGATGGTTCCAAGGGTGAGAGATTTCCAGCAAGGTCCTCAAGTCTCCTAGGCTCAGAAGGCCAGGTTCCCACCCTTACCACCAGCTCAGTCTTCTTGGGGCAAGAAAAAGAGCAAGCCTCTGCCACAGAATTTCTGCTCCAGAATCCAACAATGGGGTGTCAGCAACCGGCAAGGACAGACTCAGTGTCAGGGATTCACACTCAGCCCAGAAGGCCCCTGGGCCCCAGGATGGGAAAACTGGCATTTGGGAAATAAAAGAAATTTAGAGAATGATTTCAGAACCTACCAAAGAATGAACCCCAACTCTTGGGGACAAACAGGGGACTGAATGTGCCCTTGAAAACCCAATGTTACCTTTGTCAGAAGTCGGTGGCCAAATGACATTGCTTATACCTGGTGAAGAAATGAAAGCTTCCCCCAAATTCTTAACAGAAATCTGAGAGAGGAGACTAAGGGCAGAGATGCCTGTCAACACAAGAAATGCTTCTTGCAGAAGCAAGTACAGACTAACGGTGGGTCAGGGAAAGAGAGTCTGCGCTAACTGCCCAAAAAGCAAAGGCAGGGAAGAATAGGAAAAGGCAGACATAACAACCATTAAAGAGATAAGCAAACAAAACTGCAATATAGAAATGCTGGAGGCTGCTGCGTAAAAGAAATACCCTGGAGAAAAGACAGAAAGTGGAGGAAAAGACCGTCAGAATCAGAAATAAAGCGTGATTATGAACTCATCAAAAGTGGCCGTTATTTGAGATACACTGTCCTTTTAGAAAAAACTAGGTGGGAAGCTTAAGACAAGAAATGGCTCTCGAGGTGATGAAGGTAAACCCATGGGGTGAGATCCATCTTCTGTGAGATTAAAAGGCATCTAATGCCAAGTGCATTGAGTGAGCATTCACTGGATGAAAGAAGACCAGGTTTATACCTCAAATCTTACATTTTGCAAATTCAGCTGAAGAGAACACTATACTCAGTATGAAACTACAGAAAATTCCTGCAGAAGCCCAAACCCTAAGGAAAGCAATTTGAGGCGGACAAAGAAAGGTAGCTTTTGCCTTTGGAAGCCATTCGACCATAAAGATTTCTATCTTCATTAGCACATTCTCCGAAAAGTCTAAGTTGAGTCAGCCTAGACAACAAAACGAAGGGGGAAAAAGGTACTCTCTACAGGGACCTCCCTGGCGGTCCAGTGGTTAAGACTTTGCCTGCCAATGCAGGGGGTATGGGTTCAATCCCTGGTTGGGGAGCTAAGATCCCACATGCCTTGAGGCCAAAAAAACAAAACACAAAACAGAAGCAATATTGTAACAAATTCAATAAAGACTTAAAAAAAATGGTCCACATCAAAAAAAGATCTATAAAAAAAAAGATATTACCTACAAATGTGTAAGATACAGGGCTGCTGAAATATCATTTTAAGGATCAGGATGGTAGCACATATAAAAATGAAAGAACTGTAACTAAAGCAGATTTATAAATTCAGCTAAAAAGCCCGGACTCCTGGATTTTTCAGAAAGATATGGGATATGACAAAGGAAATCTGTGGCCTCGTGAACAAGTGTAAGATAATATGGAGGGGACATCACTGCTCTAACTGAAATTCCAAACACGCTTTCAACTTTTCCCCTCATCCATCATCCATCCCATCCTTTCATTGTTAGCCGAGAAATCAAATGAGATGCCTCCTCTTCCTTCTTTCATTCTCTCAAGGAAAGGAATAAAGCAGGGAGACTAGCAGCTCCTTGGCTGGCTTGCCTGTGTTGTGTCTGAGTTTGAGGACAGGCATGGGGAAGGCGAGAGGAAAGCAGGAAGGAGCCTGGCTATTTTCCAACAGGGTTAGTAACCAGCTCCCGAATATTGAGAACTGGCCGCACTCAGAGTAACTGAGAGGATGATGACCTTTCATACCAAGAAAGGATAAAACAAAACAACTGCATGCCTAAAACTTACCTTAGTCATTGAATGAAATACTAAGAGACTTAGAGACCACTCAACACAAAGCGCGTACGCTACACGTTGAAGAACAGATCTAGCACGCTGGTTTACTAGGACAGTACGGGGTGACTGTCCTACGTGCCCACCCTAAGCAGGAGGGGGGTGCAGGGGGAAGGCAGGTGACACTTCAAGTACAAGTGTGCGGAGGGAGGAAGAAACCAAAAAGGACGCCTCCCTTCTTTCCTCCTGTTTTCCCTGCCTGCCGGCCTCTGACACATGATTTTGCCCTTGCATTGCTGTTAAATAGGAAGAAGAGAGAAGAAAGGGGAAGCAGGCACTGAGCACAGGGTCCCAGGGCTCTTTGTCCTGGCTCAGGAAACTGAGAAGGACTGGAGGGGGGCATCTCCATCCCACTGTGACGAGCTTTGGAGGGGAGGACATGGTGACATGGCCCGAGGGCCAGCCACAGGCCGGACGCTCTGTCCATTTTACAGATGAAGCTCTGAGCAGCTTAGAGCTTATTCAAAGCGCAGATGTACCAGCACAGCCAGAAGGGAACCCCAGCTTGTCTGAATCCAAAGTCGGCACAGCACTGCCGCCCCTTCCGAGGCTGGAGAAGGAGCGCTCAGGACCAAGCTATGTTCATTCTGCCAGCGGACTTGCAGAAGGGGTGGAGGTGTTAACGGAGTTAAGACACCCAGGGTAGGGAGTGGGGTGGACAAGCCAGGATTCACGAGGTTATAATTGGGAGCCTTCAATTTGGATGTTCTTAAATCTTTGTGTAGAGGCTTTGCCTGGGCGCTGCTATGTGAACGCACAACGGGGAGGACACCAGTGGTAGGAAACCATGTCAAATGCGGTACAAGCAACCACCTAGCTGCTGTCTCCCATCCAGGAAGCTGCTCCTCCCGGGCAGCATGCAGAGCTAAGAGCCAGCACAGGCGAGCACCTGGCATTTGGGGCTCCTCGAAAAGGAAAGGAAATGATGATAACATTCCCCAGAGAGAGGAGGTCAGCAGAGCATTCCAACCTCCTACATGGGGTGCAGTCCCCCTAGGGCTGTGGGCACTGCAGCCAGGGCGCCAAGGCCAATGTCTCCCAAATGGGAATCAAGCCCTGGAGCCTGGAAGAGATGCCCCCTACCCCGGCCATTATGACTGCAGCACATCACGATGGATCTGGGAGATCACATCCCAGCTTCCTCCCGCGAGGGGCTCAGAGCCTAGCAGAAGAGATAGATATTAATCAAACTGTCAAAGAAATGTGAAACTGTGACTGGATAAATGTTTCAAAGGAAAGTGTAAAATGTCGGGGTGTGAGCCTCCACTGGGGTCAGAGTTGGGCGAGGAGGAGGCAGTGGAGTTTCCCAGGAGAGAGGAGAGGCCAGGTGCCTGGAGCTGAAGGTAGACACACCTGGTAGCAGGACGGAGGTTTGGGAGCAACAAATATTGTTTCATAGACTATTTAGCTAATTACCTGGTAATTATCTAAAAAGGAGGAATGACTGTGCCATGAGCTGCCTTCTTTGTTTTCAAGGTAACTTCTCATACTGAATTCCTTACGCACTTAGCAAAACACTTAAGTTATTCCTGTCATTGTGACAGTAGCAATAATAGTGCCAAGTGTTACTGTGAGTACCGATGTTCCACCTCAGCTACCAGTATTATGAGTCTAGCCTTTACCTGCTTGCCCTCACGTGATTCTGACAACAATCCTACTGGGCAGGGGAGCAATGAAGGAATCTGCCCAAGATCACGCAGCCTGGGTGTGGCAGGGACCAGATCTGAACCCAGGCCCACCTGGTTTGCAGCCGTGCACATGAACCAGAGAGGCACTACTTTGGGGATTGGCAGGAGAAGCTGATAGATACCCCAGCCTCCTACCCTTGTCCCTACGGTCTGTCCTGAGTCCTGGAAACTCAGCAAGCCTCCTATGACCTCACTGCATCACCTGTAAAATCAGGATAATAACACCTATCTACCCACCTCGTCAGGTTATTGTGAGGCTCAAACAAGCACAGGTGAACCTCACAGGTTCAAAGCACCAAGTGAACAAGAGGCCTGATTATTTGGCAAAAACATACCCCATATTAACTTCAAATAGGCAAGGTGAATGACACCCTCGCAAGACCACAGACACAATCAAAGAGAAGGGAGAAAGAAGGAGAATTGAGGCCACGCCCCCTCACCTTGACCCTGAGGCATAAAAATGAGAGCCAACAGCAATTCGCTGAAGTCTACCCCATAGCAGGCACTGTCTCTGTGTAGTGAAGAATCAAGCTTTGGGCTTTCCTGGTGGCGCAGTGGTTGAGAGTCCGCCTGCCGATGCAGGGGACACGGGTTCGTGCCCCGGTCCGGGAAGATCCCACATGCCGCGGAGCGGCTGGGCCCATGAGCCATGGCCCCTGAGCCTGCGCGTCCAGAGCCTGTGCTCCACAACGGGAGAGGCCACACAAAGAGAGGGCTGGCCTTCATCTTGCTCTTGGTTCTGAGAGGCAAACTTTAAGCCCTTGCATTGTCCTGCTTAATAAAAGTGTCTGTTACCTGGGCGCCCGGGGCCTCACCGGCCAGTCTAACAACGTGACTTATGGTGGGGGCTCTGGCCCATATGGTATCAGCTTGACCTTCAAGAGGCTGGAGACTTGAGGTCAGCCTCGCAGGCGGACGACTGTGTCTACAGCGGGAGACGACAATCAGAAGCTCTGCGCATGGAATTTTCCTGGACTCTGCCCTGTGTTTCTCTTCCTTTGGCTTATTTTAATCTGTAAACTTTCAACATAACTGTAATTATCACAGCTTCCAGTAAGTTCTGTAAGTCTTTCTAATGAATTATTGTACCTGAGGGTAGTCTTGGGCTCCGCGGAATTTGCAGCTGGTGTCAGAAGTGAGGGTAGGGTCTTGGCAACCTCCGAACTTTCGAGTCCCTCTGCATTGTCATTTCATTCGCACATAAACCCAAAGAAGTAGGTGTTATCATTCCCACCTCACAGACAAGGAAACTGAGTAGCTGAGAGAGGCCATCACTTGCCCACAATCCCATATCCAGCAGGTGGGGGACCTGGGATTAATCACTAAGCTGCAGCATTAGTGAAACTCTCACCTGGGCACGAGTGGTCCTGCCGCCACCTGCCAGACCACATCTCAGGCTACCGCGAGAGCTGCAGACCCATGAATAGAGGGCCTCTCTTTGAACAGCAGGCCACACCGTGGGAGGATAAGGGGAGAACTTAGAAAGTGTTTTAGTAGGAAAAATAAAATACTATGCTGTTTATAGATGCTGGGTGGTATTGTGACCTTACCATTGCAACCTTGAGACATGCCACCTAGGACAGAGACACCACAGCAGCCCTGAAACCCAAACCTCAGCCCTTTCATGGTCAGAGTCACACCAGCCCTGGGAAGCAGGAGCCTGGACAGAGTGATGCAATGCCTCCCAGGACAGGACATTCCACCAAGAGGCCGGTCGAGGGGCTGTGTCAGGGGAGCAGAGAGGAGGGAGTGCGGAGGGAGGACTCCGGCAGGAGGGGGGCAGATAGGGTGGCCAACGGTGGCACCAACGCCTGCCAGCATGGGGAGGGGCAGGAAGGAGGCTGCACACACAGCAGATTCCCCCCCAGCACCGAGACCAAGCTGTGCCTGTCAATCCTGCCCCCGCGTCTCAGGAAGCCTGGCATGGCCAATGCCCTTGGCCTCCCACGTACACGCCACCCCAGCTCTGTGCCATACAATCAGGTTGACAAGAGCAGTAGATTTAACACTGTCCCCTCCAAAAACAGTTCTGTGGGCTCTGCAGCCCCCAAAATACACAACCAAGCAGGATGTCATACCTAAAATCCAGATTTATGCGCTTTGTATATATTCTTTTTAAAAGTCTGCTCCTATGCTATTGTCTTCTACTTTATTTTATACATGTATACAAGGACAGAAGAAAAATCTGGTCAATCAGATTACCCTGCTTTTGCTTTATCCTTGGGGTTCAAGAATCTACAATAAGTAATATCTCGTCATAAGGAACATTTAGAAAATGGTATTTTGAAGAAGAAAGCTTTCTGACAAAGAAATAACTGGGCATCAGTATTCTAAATAACAGTAATATGAATTATCATCTGGGATCTTAAAAACACCCTTCAGGAAATAAGCTCTGAAACAGGTGTTAACCTCATGGGGGTCCGTGGATGGGTTTCAAGATATGCATAAAAGCCATGCAATTGAAATTGTCTGCAAAATCACATGGGTGTGTGCCCCAGAGTAATTTTTCTGAGGTGAAAGTCCAAAGTTTTCATCATCTCTTTAAAGGGATCTCTGACCCCAAAATGTAAGCGCTACTAGCACATTCAGCGCTGACACATCCTTGGTCTCATTTGCTCTCAAGACATCCCTGTGAATTAAACAGGGAAAGAATGGGCAGGAGGGAAAGGGCAGTGAGGGTCCAAGTTCACAAGGTTATGTCTGTCACTTTATCAGCAGCTCAGGACCTCTTTATCACAGCGGTGGTCCACAGACGTTTCTCCAAACCAAAGACTTAACACTTCTTGAAAACAGAGACTGGGCCTCAGCCACCAAACACCCAGCACATGCTAGGTGTGCGATCAAGGGCCGACAGGTCAGGCTCCTGGTGGTGGGGAGAAGCCGGGCACAGCCATACTAAACCAGGCGCACGCACACAGCGTGCCGGATAAATGCTTTTCTGTGACCATGGTGATCCTGCCTTCCTTGCCTGCTGCTCTGACTCCTCACACGCAGCAAAAATATCTGCTTTGGCTACAGAAAAACAATGTACCCTCTCTCAGTCTCCATATTGCTGCCCGCAGGGCGACAATATGACCCAGCATACCAGTGGCGGCAGGGACGTCACCAGGCATTCGTTGCAGGGCAAATATTTGGGAGGAAGAGCCCAAGAGTCAATGGAAGGATGCTGCGCAGCCTGAATACTGACCACTCTCTCCACTCACAATGGTAAAGTGAGTCAATGATCGAATGACCCAACAATCTGTCTTCTGCCCTAGAAACAGAACTGAGGACATCCTGACAAAGCACCCCTGCAGAGCAGCAAGGAAACACCTTCACACTCCCTCCCCTTCAACAGAGAAGTGGTGACGGGCTGTAAAGCCACCTCGGTGCTACAGCTCCCAGCTTTGAGCTGTTCCAGCTGGAGCAGCCTGCAACCCGTGGGAACAACTTACACGCCACAATTTCCTTCTGGGTATGAAAATGTTTGGGAATGAGACAGCAGTGATGGATGTAGAACTTGGTGAATATACAAAAAAAAAAAAAGAAAACACTGAACGGCAAACTTTAAAAGGGCTAATTTTATAGTATAGCGTGTGACATGTATTCCAGTAGAGCTGTTACCAACTGTAGGGTACCCACCTCCTACCTCCCAGGGTTGCTGGGAGAATTACCGAGCCTGTTGCTGCATCACCCCTGGAACCCGGGTCCAGGGGCTCCTTTGTCAACAGTACTCAAGGTGGAATTAGTACTAAAACCCTGTGCTCCAGGCTCCCTGCGGAGCAAAGCGAAGGATACACAGGGGTAAGAGGATTGGTACTGGGACAGGTTCTGAGATTGTGGGTGGTGGTGAAAAAACAACACCTTAGCTTTATATGTAATGTTTTATATTTTAAAGCAGAATATATTCACATACTACTTGAGTAATTAAAATTAATTTTTTTTTTTTTTGCGGTACGCGGGCCTCTCACTGTTGTGGCCTCTCCCATTGCGGAGCACAGGCTCCGGATGCGCAGGCTCAGTGGCCATGGCTCACGGGCCCAGCCACTCCGCGCAGCATGTGGGATCCTCCCGGACCGGGGCACGAACCCGCGTCCCCTGCATAGTCAGGCGGACTCTCAACCACTGCGCCACCAGGGAAGCCCAAAATTAAATTTTAAAATGCCCGCTACTATACTTAAAATACCTTTTTCTATTAATCATTTCAAATCGTCTGTCCTAACAGTCATTTAAGCACTAATAGCAACTAAGAGCCAGGAAGGCTCTACGGAGGAAACACTGCCACCGAAAGAAATACAACTAAATTCATTGCTCCGAACTACTGACAACAGTCCTCCCCAGCCACCAAAACTAACCAAAGGCAGAGAAGAGGAATCGGTCAGAGGTAGAGGCAGGAACAGGTGCCCAGTGGGAAGCCCTCCCCTCCCCAAATGGGAGGGTAGACGAGACTCTGCCCACCACATGCCTCATTCTGACATCTGAGGTCTTGGGATGCATGAACTGAGAAGGTGTGGGAGATCCAAATACCTGGCTACATTAAAATGTCTCATGAGAAGCAGGGAGACGCTTTCACAAGCAAAACCAGAGTCGGATGCCACAGGGTGTTTTTGAAGATGACACCAATTAGGGAGGCTGCTGAAGAGCTTGCTGATTTGCCGTTTGGTCATGTGGGCGGGCATGGTCTGGGCAGCGATGATTTACTGCTGGGAGGACTCTGCCTGCACAGACCCAAACATGGGCAGACACACGCAAACATCAACCCCTTCTGTCCCAACCGAGCCTACCTGAGCCCAGAGCCCGCGGGAAATGGCGTTACCAAGAGCAAGCGTTCCCATAGCCCGCATCCCCCAGCTGACCGATGAGAAGGCAGCCAAGCTTCTAACAGCAGCCTTGGCCCTCATCAGGAAGAGCCCAGGTTGGACATGTTCATTCAGCAAATAAGTGAGGGACTTGGATATGCCAGGCATTGCTCTGTGTGCTGGAGACTCATTCGACAGGAAACAAAATCTCTCTTCTCATGGAAGTTACATTGCAGTACAGAAAAATTGATAAATGCATAATGTGTCAGGCATTGGTAAACGATAAGAGAAAAACCGAAAATGGAAAAAGGGCCTCTGGATAAGGTGACAGTTGAGCAGATGCCCGCATGAAACAAGGGAGTGAGCGCAGCAGGCATCCGGAAGGAGAGGGCTCCGGACAGCAGGCACAAAGGCCCTGGGGCACCGGAGGAAGAGCAAGACACCCAGTGGAGAGTGTCAGAGAGAAGACAGGAATGAAAGAAGAGGACCGTAGGTAAAAACCATGGAGGGCCTCCAGGCAAGACCTCTGGATTCTATTCTGAGTCACCTGGGGAGGGGCTGGAGGGTTTTCAGCAGAGGAAGGAAGTGACTGGACTTGCATTTTAAATGGTCCCTCTGGCTGCTACTGGAGAGCAGACTGCAGGGGGAGAGGATGGGAAGGACACCGCCGTGTCTGGGTAAGAGGCCATGGTGGCCTGGCCCCGGTGGTGGCAGAGGAGGTGGTGAGAAGTGGTAGGTTCTGACTGTGTTTTAAGGTAAAGCTAATGGGATCCGCTGATGGATTGGATGTGGGGGAGAAAGATGAAAGTCCCAGATGACTTTAAGGTCTGGGGTCTGAGAATATGTTTGAGTCTCAAAGTTAGGGTGCAATCTGTGCACTAAGAGAGCGGACATGAGAAGAGTTTTGCTTTCTGAGGATAGCAAGTGAGGTCTTGGGTACTCCCTGGAAGCAGCTAGTCACCCACTAGTGGCAGGATGGACACAGGATTCCCAAACATTGTGCCCAAACTCCGTGGCATCAGAGAAACAACTCTGACAACACCATTATGAAGAAAGGAGGCTTCAATGCAGTGCTTGGAAAAGTAGGAGGTCGGAGGGGGAGACAGGAGCCTTTGCACATTATCTCATTCAACCCTCAGGAGGTACATATGTCTTCATCTATAGATGACGATGACAGTGCTGGATGAAATATCTGAAGTTTTAAAAAATACCCATAGGAGAAACTGTTTGTAATCCGGGATAGGAAAGGCCTTCCCAAGCAAGATGCAAAACTCTGAAGCCATAAAGAAAAAGATTGACAAATTTGAATTCATAAAAATGTAACAGGTCTGCCTGATCAAAGGTAAAAAAAAAAAAAAGACGAAACTTAAGGCTACATACACATACCCAATAGACAAAAACAAACACAAACTCAAACCCATTTGTAAACAAAACTAAAAACAATACCTATGAGAAAATATTTACAACGTCAATAACATAGGGTTGGTTATCTATAATATGCAAAGAATTTATTCAAATCAATAAGAAAAAGACAAAGAACCACATTTTGAACAAGCAAAAACTATGGATATCAACTAACACAAAGGAGAAATTCAGAACTTCTGTGAAAGGATGCTCACCTTGCCAGCATTCAGAGGAATTCACGAGAGCAAGGACCTCATGTTTTCACTTTGGAGATTAGGAAAACGGAAGGGTTCTCAGCTTCAGTGTTGGGAAGGGGGTGGGAAACACTCTACTCTGAGTAATCAGTCTTCCCTTTTAGTAACATGATTTGGCAGAATCTGTCCAAACATTTCACGAGTATGTCCTATGACTCAGCCATTTTACTAGAAGGCTCTACCTACAGATATATCTCCGTATGTATGCAAGAAAACACACCAAATTATTCACTGCAGCAGTGCTGTAACAGAAAGAAAAAGGCATGACAGTAATAATTAAATGTCCATCGACATGGGATTATTTAAGCAAATTATCCATGCTATCAAATACAATGAAATCTTTTAAAAAGAATGAAGCAGAACTATGCGTAGTAGCATTAAAGACTTCCTAAAAAAGCTGAAAAAAGTTACAGAACAATATACATAGTGTGTTACTCTACATGTTAAAAAATAAAACACAAAGTATATGTGTGTGCATACATGTATACGGATGTAAATGCAAAGAAAAAAGGCTAGAAGTATATACCCCAAACTGTTCCCAGCAGTTAGACTTTGGGAGAGGGGGCTCATATCAGGCAGGGGTGGGGAAGAACGGAGCCCCCCACTTATTACTCAATGCCTCTAAGGAAACACTAAGTTGTTTGAATGTTTCTAATTAGGAATTCATACTGCTTATACATTTGTTTAAAAACTAGAGGATGATGATACTTGTTCAAACTCTTTTAACTGCACATAACAGAAACCCAGCACAAAGTCACTGAAACAAAAAGAGGAGGTGATGGAACTTGGGAAGCTGGAGTAGCACCGACCCCAGGCCCGCTTCGTGCAGGGGCTGAGACAGCGTGGCCAAGCCTCTATCTCCTGCCCCAGCTCTCAATCTCCTCCTCTCAGCTCCTCATCATCCTCAGAGGATAACACCACGTGACAAACAAGTGGGCTGCCTAAGCCCCAGACACACATCCTCTCTGCAGAGCAGCCCTAGTGCAAAAGGAACTGTTTCTCTCCATCGATAAGTCCCAGGGGAAACTTGACAACGGAGTACTTTGGGTCACCAGCCCACTCCAGTGAGTGAGGAAGCCCCTCTTCCAGATTCCATGATTGACAGCCCCCAGGACCATGTGGAATGAATGGGTGAGGCATGTCCCCAAAGGAACCCCAACCAGAGGAAGTGTGACAGGCAGACCAAGCAACAGACAACACGATCCACGACAGACTAGAAATGAACAAGATCTGAAATTACTGCCCAATGTTGCACAGCTAGTCAATGGCCAAGGGACGCCACTCTCAGAAAGCCCTGTGTGTGTGAAGGGGATGCTGGGAGCTTGTCATCCAAGAACTCAAGCAAACCCATCACATTCCTTAAACTTCCCTCAAGATTATTACCCTTAGAACAAAATGAAATTTGTACAGATAGAATTTTGCTGGAAAAAGAGAAGTGAAGGGCGAGAGAGGGCAGTAGAATATTTATGAGCTAGGAGGGAAAAAGATGAGATGGGTCCCAAAATTCTTTGAAAGAATAGTAAAGTATGAGGGTGTAGTGAATTAAACATAAAGACCACCTCACCAACTTCATCATTTATTAAACACTGCGTTTTGCATTGCAGAAGTAGCTGTGTAAAGAGAATGGAGCAGGTATATCACTGCTCTGTCTCCAGAAGCTTGCACTGAAGATGGTCACACGGATGCACGTGACCATCACGGGATACCCAGACAAGATAAGCATGACATCAGTATAGCCAACCAGCTTTTCTTCATACAGAATCCAAATGCAAAAGGAAGAAAGCCCAGCCAACAGACAATTTCAAATACACTTACAGGAAGGATAACAGGCACAGTTGCAAATTCAAGTTTTCCATATTGTTTAATCCTTTTACTCCCATACTCCAGACATTTATTTAACAGATATTTGCTTACTCAAATACTCACTGCCTTCTGAAATCCTGACCCCTTTCATGCTTCATTCTAAATTAGGACATAATCTACTTCTTGTATTATGGAACCAACCAGATTACCCCAAACCCAAACCACACTCTTTCAGTGGTGGTTGAACGTATAAAGGTAAACAAGGCATTTTTTAATTACGTTGGCTGCCACGTAATTAAGATTGGTTTCACCCAGGCCTGGAGAGCAAGAGAAGCCAGCACTCTGGTGTCCAGGCGTGTGGTGATGCTGCAGTGCCCGCCCTTGTTCCATGGTAGGAAATGAGGTCAAACCTTGCCTTGGATCAAGGGATCTGGGCCTGCTCTAACCACCCTCCTCTCTGTTAGTAGGAAAGATACCATCACACAGAGGATGCCTAAACTACTTGTTACTAGTCTTTTCCAAACTGGGCAATTAGCAATGTATACTTCATTCTTCTTACTTCTTCTTACTTACTTACCCTTTTGCAAATCGTACAATATATTAAATATATTATATTTTAAATATAATAATATATTTAATGTATTTAATATATTTAGCAATATATTAAATATATTTAATTTTTAAAATTTAAATATAAAAATTATAAAAAATTATAAATATTAAAATTTAAATTTAAAATATCATAATTACTCAGATTAAGGTACTAAATTATTAAATAACTATTCCGGCCCTTAAGTATGCAAAGTATCACAAGAGACCCAGAGAGGTTGAAGGCCTGGTCCTTGTTCTTCAGTGACTTATCCTCATCAGGGTTATAATCTAATTTAAAATATGAGTGGAGAAGACTCAGGATATCATCCCAGCCATGTCCCTCACTTAACAGGGAGGGAAACTGAGGCCCAGAATGGTTGACTAATAACCAACAGCAGCTATAATGCTAACACTGCATGTTACTCTGTGTCGGAGACTTGCTTAGGATGGCGCAGCAGGACTGAGGCCCAGCCTGGGACCCAAGTGTCCAGACTGCTTGGCCGGGACTACTCCTATGTACCTACAAATCCACTTCTGTGCCTCTGCCCTGTTAGTCCAGCCTCTATGTCCACTACTTACCTTTTGTGATTCTCATATTGAAAGTCCCAAAGAACAGAGAAGAAAAAAGCAAGAACTGAGATAGTGGGCAGAACAAAAGAAGATCACAGGAGGTAGCCCAGAGGAACCGAGGCACTCAAAGAGGACGAAAGAAACACTCAAAATAGGGAAGCCGAAGTGCAGATGACCAAAATGACTGGAAATCATTTTAAGATACTCTACAGAGAGTATGATAGATGTACTAATAGATGTGCTGGGGAATTACAGAAAAGCCAAAAAACTGTTTCTGCCAAAGAGAAACATATATTTGAGTCCAGGTGATAAAGTATACACCTATGACATAACAGAAGAGTAATTTATTGGGGCCTCCAGAACAATTTATTAGCCTCAATCAATAAAGGCTGAAAAATTCTAAAAAGTCTTCTCATGCCATGACTGGACTATTATAGTAGCTGCTCAATTGCAGTAGCCTTTAGTTTAAAAGGACTCAGCTCTGTTCACAATTACTACAACTACTACGACTACACACACACACACACACACACACACACACACACACACACACACAACGACCTCATCTGTGGTCTCTGGCCTCAGGGACACTGACAAAAGCCTCCCTCCCAAGCCACTCCTCTAGAGGAACCTTGGGAAATCTGGATGCACCCTTCCAGGGGTGACATCTCACGACAGCATGTGGGTGCCTCCTTGTTTCTCAAGCAATGTCAGTCCCACAGACTGTGGCCCCAACGTCACCTGCCCGCCTCCACATTCTAGGGTCTGGGGCTCATGTGGGACCTGTCCTGGAGGTGGGGGACCTGTCCTATCCCTGCTTCTCCCCCTGGGCCAGGAGCCCAGGGCAGGTAGCAGTTCCTGAGGAAGCAGATATCCAACTGCGAAGCCAGCCTCTTGGGTGCCTGGTCTCCATGAGAGACTTTGGGAAAAGGAAGCCCCGCCCCTTCTCCCCCAAACCCAGAGAGGGAGGGAGGGGCCAGCCTCTCTTGAAGAAAACCTGCACTGCCCCAAATGTGAGCTTCTCTCTCCCTCCTCAGCCCTCTCCCTATTGGTGAAGTAGGCTCCAATGGGGCTGGGGGCTTGGCTGGGAGGCAGAGAACTGAAAGTGGAAAGCACCTCTCAGGAGCCCCCATATTCAGTTACTCTCTAAACTCAGAACCAGAGGTGCTGTGAAATGGGGATAAAAACACTATTTACCTCGTGGGGTTGTTGTGAGGATTAAGTGAGTGAAATGGCAAGTGCTTAGGCCAGTGCCGAGCACACAGTAAAAAAGCACAGCATGGACCAAAGCATTTCTGCCCACAGACAAAAAAATAAAAGATGACCCCAGGGCAGAACTTCCCTTTAGCAAAGGAACTGGACAGAGGCTGCCTGGAGTGGGGGTTATCCCAGACTGGCCTGGTGTCTGGTCCAGTGTTCCCAGCACGCCCGCAGGGTTGCCCTCTCGCAGGCAGGCGTCCAGCAGAAGAACGACCCTGGTTACCCCCTAGTGCTTTTACTCTCAACCCGCCTGCCAATGCAGGGGACACGGGTTCGAGCCCTGGTCCGGGAAGATTCCACAGGCTGCGGAGCAACTAAGAAGTGTTCGCGTTATTGTCCTCCTCACTGGAGTCCTGGCTACATTTCCAGACTATTGGGGGAAAATATCCTGCTCAGCTTGACCACCAACCTGCTGTGCTAAAAGCCACCGCAAATACAAAGCACAGTGTTCAATACGGTCACAGCCCAACTGTTGGTATCTGCTTTCACTCATCAGCACAAGTGTTAGTGCTAGAGTGATGGCAGATGTTACTAAGGGTCAAACAGCATCATTAACAGATGGGTCAAATTCTGTAGTTTTCACACGTCCTGCTTTTTAGCAATGAACACTTTCCTCATGTGAAATAGTAGGTGGAAGACTAAAATATAATGCTGATGTGATTGAAGGAGTTCTGGGAAATGTGAGGGGCAAGAACCTAGAGGGGACTCTTACCCTACCCGGTCCCTTTGCAGCAGCCCCCGGGGCTCCAGGGGACACAAGGTAAAAAAACAAACTAGCTGAATGGATCGAACATGACATTCTCTTAACCTCAGATGGGTTTTCATTCTGCTCTACTTTGAGCCTTGTAATTTTTGAAATTATAATTTATCTTTAAAAGGCACAGCAAAATATCCATTGGCAGTTGAATGGGTAAAGAAGATGTGGCACATATATACAATAGAATATTACTCAGCCATAAAAAGCAACGGAATTGAGTTATTTGTAGTGAGGTGGAGGGACCTAGAGTCTGTCATACAGAGTGAAGTAAGCCAGAAAGAAAAAAAACAATTACCATATGCGAACACATATATATGGAATCTAAAAAAAAAAAATGGTACTGATGAACCTAGTTGCAGGGCAGGAATAAAGACACAGAAAATGGACTTGAGGACATGGGTTGGGAGGTCAAAGCTGGGGCGAAGTGAGAGTAGCATCGACATATATACACTACCCAAATGTAAAATAGTTGGCTGGTGGGAAGCAGCAGCATAGCACAGGGAGATCGACTTGGTGCTTTGTGATGACCTAGAGGGGTGGGATAGGGAGGGTGGGAGGGAGGCTCAAGAGGGAGGGGATATGGGGACATGTATATGCATACGGCTGATTCACTTTGTTGTGCAACAGAAACTAACACAGTCTTGTGAAGCAATTATACTCCAATAAAGATCTATTTTTTAAAAAATCAAAAATAGAGAAATTAAAAAAAGAAAAGCACAGCATAGGGCTTCCCTGGTGGCGCAGTGGTTAAGAATCCACCTGCCAATGCAGGAGACATGGGTTCGAGCCCTGGTCCGGGAAGATTCCACAGGCCGCAGAGCAACTAAGCCTGTGCGCCACAGCTACTGAACCTGCGCTCTAGAGCCCATGAGCCACAACTCCTGAGCCCACATGCCACAACTACTGAAGCCCACGTGCCTAGAGCCCGTGCTCTGCAACAAGAGAAGCCACAGCAGTGAGAAGCCCGTGCACCACAACGAAGAGTAGCCCCCACTCACTGCAACTAGAGAAAGCTCGCGCGCAGCAATGAAGACCCAACGCAGCCAAAAATAAATAAATGAATAAAATAAATGTATTTAAAAAAAAATCACAGCATAGACCAAAGCATTTCTGCCCACAAACAAAAAATAAAAGATGACCCCGGGGCAGAACTTCCCTTTAGCAAAGGGACTGGACAGAGGCTGGCTGCTGGAGCGGGGGTTATCCCAGACTGGCCTGGTGTCTGGTCCAGTGTTCCCAGCACGCCTGCAGGGCTGCTCTCTCGCAGGAAGGCGTCCAGCAGAAGAACGACCCCCGGTTACCCCCTTGTTCTTTTACTCTCAACCCGGCATTTAATTCCTGGCCATTTCACATGCAGCAGGAGGGCTTTAGGGGTGTCACCATGCATAGCAGTGGGGTGAGATGTCAACAAGAATTTTGAAGCCAAAGCTGTTTATCTTACACTGAATCTGACCACACATCAGAAGAAGGACAGCCCTGCCCTGGTACAAAGGCCAGCTGCAGCTCTGGCCAAAAGCAATGCATTTCTGACCTGCTATTAAACTGTGAGAGGAGCATTTAAAACAAGAAAAACACATACAAGACTATAGTTGATACACACACACACACACACACACACACAAGAAAAACCAAGAAACACAAGAGTTGATAGCCAAGGACTGAAAATGAAATAAGATTCCATCAGTGCCTCATGTAAAATTGGATACCAGGTCCAGATTATCCCCAAGTTTACTAACACGCACTGAACATTTCTGCCAAAACAGTACCACTCGCTCTCAGCCACACTCAATCCAAGCCACCTTTTGACCCCTGCTAACATTTCTGTAACTTCTGGGACTGCCCTGCAGGAATGGGGACCCCAGCACCCCAACTCTGCCAGGCTGCCTGCCAGAATCAAAAGGAGCTGTTCTTCTTTTTAAAGCTACAACGAATGAATCCGGTTGGGTTTTTTTTAGCTTTATCGTTTCTCCCCCCTTCCCACATTACAAAAATAATTCCTGCTGGTCGTAGAAACTCGAATTTGAGCCATAAAACAGAGAAAGTGAAAATCCTCTGAAATCTCAGCCTCCAGAAACAGCCACTATTAATAATTCGAGAAACAAGAGTGTCACTTCACTTTTTTTAATCTAGCAAAAATATACGGAACCTACATATTTTAATAGATATTAGTCAAGAAATGGGATTTTGGTTTTATATCATATAACAAAATTAAAATGTTCAAAAACACAGCCTTACTTAGTTCTAAGTTCCATTACTTAGAACTTTGAAAATAGTTGAAAAGAAATATATCTAAATGAAAGGTCATTAGTCCTTTATGGTCCTGGTCCTCACAAATTCATATTTAGGGAAAAAGAGCTGGTAAACATCTGGTTAGGATTAAGGTGGAAATTCGAAAGCCCCAAACTAGTTTAAGGTGAGTTACCAGGTGGCTGAGTCATGGGACCAGCTACCTAATTTGCAGAGCTCAGTGCAAAATAAAAACGTGGGGTCCCTTGTTCAAAAATGATTAAGAATTTCCAGTGACAAAGGAGCATAAAGAAGCATAGGACCCTTCTAAGCATGGGGCCCTGTGTGACTGCACATGTCACATGCCAGTGAAGCCGGCCCTGAATACGCATGTTAATTTAACCATATGATTACCAAATGTTTACTTTTCTTTGTATTTTTAAGGCTTCAGATCTATCACGTTTGCCTTTAAGACCATTCGTTCTGTTTTCTAAAAATGTTTACCATTCTTTAAAGAATGAATAAGAATAAGATGAGAATAAGGCCAGGAAGAATGTTGAAAAAAACAAAACAAAAAAACAGTATATTTTTAGCTTGACCTTGATTAAGTTATATGTTTTCTGACGTATTTTCCAGTCAAAAGGCACTGGCCATGCAGCTAACATTGGAGAAACACAAACCATTCTGGAATATCAAGTTAGCAAAAATAAAATCTTAAGCTCCATTTCACATTCAAAATTCTACATTTGAGATTATTTACAACATGAGATAATTTTCTAGGATAAATTTTGTAATATGCTTTCAGCTTTTTAAAAACAACAAGATATGTACTTCCTTTCCTATACTCCAATAAGCCATCACTAAACAGATTTCCCCTAAAAGCAAAGGAAAAGAAAACCTTATCGCTTGGCAGATTAAACTGTATAAAATTAAGAATTCTCTTTAGTCCCTTTAAAGTGCAACAGGTTCACTGTACAACGAAAAAAAATTGCTACATAAAATAGTCACCCTAGCCCCTCCCTGGGTCATTTAAAGGTATTTCCATGTTTAGCATGAGCTGGGTCCTGAATAAAAATAGCTTGATCTTTTAATACATGATAAGAATACCAAAAATTCTTTCTAAACTTCTATAAAAGGCTCACAAAAGCCACCCAAAGGCCTGGACCATATTCCTTGGCAATTATCAGTATGAGGAGGTGGCAGAGAAGGAGGGGGAAAGTAGTTTGTAAAAGGCCTCGACTATACCCAAGCCTCTTCATTTAAGAGAAACAGCTGCAGAACCTCTTCTCTCCCCAGCAAAGGAGAATCACTTGTGTTCCTGAGGGTTACCCTTCAGACAGACAAGCTGGACACACTGTCCTGACATTCCCCACCTTTCAGCCCAGGAGAGACCAGAATAGCTGTCCACACCCAAACCCGCATTCTGATGGACTCTTCTGGGAATCCCAGGGAATGTGTTCAGGCTTCTCCTGGGCTTCAATAGAGTGGCTCAACGAACACTGCTTAACCAGAACAGCGGCTTTTCCTGGGGGAACGTCAGAAACAGGACGAGAAGGGAGGCAGGTCTGTGACTGGCCGGCCCCAGCTCCCTTCTCAGGGTCCAGGGCTAGTCCCAGAGACACACAGATGTTGCCCATTCCAGATGGAGGAGGGAAGACAACTCACATTTCTTAAGAACGTACTGTGCCCCAGAGCCTACTCCAGGTGCTCTCTGCAGATTACAGTATCAATATTCACCTGCACAAAACCTTACCATTTTGCAGATAAGCAAGCTGACTATGGCTAGTAAAGTAACTTGCTCTAAGTCACAGGGCTACAAACAGGCAATGCCGGGCTTCAAGACCTGTTCAACCGAACTCGAAAAGCCCCCGCTTTTCATCAGTGCTGAAACCCAATGTGGGGCTTGCCCAGTGCAGGCCATAAGGCAGGACTTTGTCTCTAGAGAATTTAAAACAAAAACCATGAAAAGTCACCTGCTTTTCCATATCACCAAGCATCAGCAATTCTAAACAATGTCAATGAGAAGCTACTCCTCCTGGAAAGTATATTTTGCTGGCTTAAGTTCTAAAATACCCCCGCAGTTACTGCTGAGTTTGAGTAATATATTTGTAAGCTTCAAATAAACTTATTTGTATTATTTATCCTTTGATAAACATTGTATTTACATGAAAGGTAATCTGGAGCATCCCTAGCTTTGCAGTTGGCCCCCATCCATGCAAACCAGACTCCTATTGATTTCAAAAATAAATTCATGGGCTTCCCTGGTGGCACAGTGGTTGAGAGTCTGCCTGCCGATGCAGGGGACACAGGTTCGTGCCCCGGTCTGGGAAGATCCCACATGCATCCGGAGCCTGTGCTCCGCAATGGGAGAGGCCACAACAGTGAGAGGCCCGCGTACCACAAAAAAAAATAATAATAAATAAAAAATAAATTCATAATAGGTCAGAATCTTTTGATTCCAATTCAGACACAGTCCATGTCTGCAATCCCTGCAGTACTATATATTCCTGTGTTTAAGCCGATTTAAAATAAACAGCGATAGCAGTGCTTGTAAAAACGAAGAAACAGAACTTGAGTTACTTCAATTCAGTCACACTACGGGACCACTTGGAGCTTTTGTTCATGTTTAAAATTCAAAACAGTAAAACAGCAAACTGCAACACTTGATAATTTTGCTTGGAAGCATAAACTTTAATTCAGATGTGAAATATCTTATTAAATTTGAGTAGTATCTTTAAGCTTTAAATTATTCTTTTTCAATCTTTCATTGTTTACAAACTAAAGAAAACGATCAAGAAAATAATGACTACTGATTACATGGTTTTTACTGGAAATAATTTTGTCATTCAGAGGATAGAAATGTGAAAAATTATCTGCTCCAGATGTCAGACATGCTAGGTGAGCTTTCACTGCACTCCGTCGAACCGACCCCCCTCCACAGGATGAACCAGCGTCCTTCTAGGGCCTGGGAAAACCAGCGAGTGACCTGGCCAGGAGTCCAGCCTCTTTGTCCACAACGGTGAAATGTGAAATCCAGCTGGTTTTCCAGCAATGCCATGCTTCTATTCTCTCTTGTAAGTAAAGAATGCCCTTATGAAGGAAGTTATGATTCTATAATGATCCTATCTTTGAACAAAACAAATATTTCATGCAAAATTGATGCTTTTCCTCAAATTCAAATATTTCCAAATTTTTCTCAAATACAAAAGACCATGAAATTCCTGATTTCAAGCACTGGTGGCACTGACATTGACAACCCTTTCCCAAACCTCCACTCTCTCCCCATCCTGCACCTCCCACCTCTGCACTGTCCACTGGGCTTTTCCAAACTGTCTATAGTCAGGCAGTACACAATTTTTATATTTGGGCTCTTATTTGCAACTACTCAATTCCCACACCCAAGATGAAACATTTCCTAAAGACAAGAACCAGTCACCGTACCCTTGCCTGTCTCTTACACGTCTTGGATACACTGTAAAAGTCAGTGGCCCATTTTTACTTATTTAACACATACTAATACAGTGCTTACTATAAGTCAAAGAATTGAACATAAATTTATTGTTGGAGGTGCAAATTTAAATAACAAAGTGTTATACCTATTACAGTAGCAAACCTAACATATACCATACAATCCAACAACTGCACTCTTGGGCATTCCTCCCAGAGAAATGAAAACTTACATTCACACAACAACCTGTACACAAATGTTCACAGCAGCTCTACTTGTAATAGCCAAAAATTGAGAAAAGCCTAGATGTCCTTCATTGGGTGAATGGTTAAACATCTATGCCATGGAATTCTATTCAGCAAGAAAAAGGAATGAACTATTGATATACTCAAGAACTTGGGTCAGTCTCCAGGAAATTAATGCTGAGTGAATAAAGCTAATCCCAAAAGGTTGCAAACTGTATGATTCCATTTATATAACATTTTTTTTTTTTTTTTTTAAGGCTGCACCACACATCTTACAGGATCTCAGTTCCCCAACCAGGAATCGAACCCATGCCCCCTTCAGTGGAAGCCTGGAGTCTTAACCACTGGACCACAAGGGAAGTCTCTAACATTCTTAAAATGACAAAATTTTAGAAATGGAGAACAGATTAGTCTTTACCAGGGGTTGCTGGAAAAGGAGGGATGTGGGTGTAGTTACAAAAGGGCAACATGAAGAATCCTTTTGATGATGGAGCTGTTCAGTATCTTGACTGTGGTGGTACAAACATGAACCTACACATGTGATAAAACTGTACAGAACTAAATGCATACACACATACAAATGAGTACACATAACAGTGGGGAAATCTGAATAAGAGAAGTGGATTGCATCAATATTAATTTTCTGGTTGTGATATTGTATTACAGTTTTGCAAAATGTTACCATTGGGGGAAACACGATAAATGGAACATGTAACATGAGAACTCTGTATTATTTCTTACAACTGCATCTGAATTTACAATCATCTCAGAAAAGTTGTAAGCCAACAAAAATATCTCAAACTAATAAGATTTATTTATTTAACACTTATAAGGAGCTTACTAATTGCCAGGTAACATTATAAGTGCTTAAATGTTAACTCCTTGACTCCTCCTAACCACCATAGGGTGTCATGACTATTACTATTCCCATTTTACAGACAGAAAAACTAAAGTACAGAGTTGTTAAATAACTTGTCCAAAGGACACATAGCAAGTAGGTTAACTGATTGAATTGATCCCAAGGCAGGCAATTAAGATCCAAAACTCTGGGACTTCCCTAGTGGCGCAGTGGTTAAGAATCCGCCTGCCAATGCAGGGGACACGAGTTTGATCCCTGGTCTGGGAAGATCTCACATACCGCAGAGCAACTAAGCCCGTGCGCACAACTACTGAAGCCTGCCTGCCTAGGGCCCGAGCTCCGCAACAAGAGAAGACACCGCAACTAGAAGCCTGCGCACCGCACGAAAAGTAGTCCCCGCTCGCAGCAACTGGAGAAAGCCTGTGCGCAGCAACGAAGACCCAACGCAGCCAAAAATAAATAAAAAATAAAATGTTAAAAAAAAAAAAAAAAAGATCCAGATCCAGAACTCTCCCCTCAGAGATATTTGCATTTCACCCTAGAAGTCTGGGGACCACCAAGCAAACTAGATCCTGAATGCTGACAGTGGCTCTTCTGGCAGATTCCCCAAATCCAGGCCGAAGGTTTGACAAATCCTTCTGACCATAAAGCCAATCATAAATTTCACATGCTGTCAACTTTAAAGGCAGTAAACAGAATGATCAGATTCTAGTGTAAAAATCTTCCACCGGGTGAGGGGATGAAAACTTTTAACACAAGAACAACTTGCCACAGAGTAAAATCTACTCTTGCCTTCGTCACTTTTGCCAGCAGAGGTTGGAAAATGGAGAGAAGTGTTGGGCACATTTGGGAGCACATTTCAGGGAAAGAGTGAGGAGCTATCAATAGCAACATGTACCTGGGAGTAGATGAAAGAGGAAAGCTGAAACAAGACCACGGGACTGAATCAAGCTCCACACACCCTGGCCCCAGCTCTCGCAGTCCTGCTGCCCTATCTCTGGCATCGTGTCTTTCCTGGCGCTCTGGGAATGGCCCTCCGTAAGCTCCCCACCTTATCAGCTTCAAGCCCACCAGCTCTTACAAATGCGAGCCAATGAGGACCCTGGCGATTGAAACCCAGAACCTATGTGGCATTCCAGAGTCGCAGGTCTATAGCAAGGCAATCTGTCTTGGAAGATTTTCAGATTATCAAGTGGGGAAAGCAGGAATGTCACGGCCTCTGTGGGTGGACATGGGGACATCCATCAAAAAGACAGCTACCATGAAACCGCAGTCTCCCTTTCCCGCTGGAGCGGCTCAGAGCTGGGGTATGTGAATGTGCATGTGGGTGTGGACATGCACGCGTGCATACAAACCAAAGTTATTTTAGCAGAGAAATCATTTCCCAAGATTCAATGCTAGAAAGGGCAAAGGGAGGGCTAGACCCAAACTTTTCAAAAGACAGACTCCCAACCAGAGGGCACTGTAACTTAACACTAATCGTGAGAGCTGTGGCTCAGAGTTCCCACTGGGTAAACGATGTGAACAGTATGTTAACCGTGGTCCAGGCTGATATGATGCACCATTCAGAAAAGAGGGAATGGGTACCAGACCTTAGGGGCCAGACTTTATTGGTTTCTAAGGCAAGGGCTCATAGCCATTCTTGGGTGAGCCTTGGCTCATCAGTTGATGAAAATTAAGCCCAACTATGAATTCTGGGCTGGAAGAAACTAGCAGAAAATAAAGTTCTCCTCAATCTGTGATTTTGAGAAAGAACAATTGGGAATGGAGTTGGAAAGGGGCACAGGAAAACGGAGTCTCAGCTCACTCTGTCACAGATAGCCCCAAATGACTCAGATCCACGTCAGTTTTCACATTTAAACAGCATCTCCTTTGCAATAAGGATCCAAAATTTTCTGCTCCCAATTAAGAGAGAGGTAAACAAAGAGATCATTCTGTTGCCCACCCTCCATCCCCACTTCCTGCTTTGGTTGCTGGCATAAAAGTACTGTACCTGATACTTGGAATCTGTGTCAGCCACCCTGGGAAGAGGAGGCCACGGACATGAGAAGAAACACACCATTGCACACGGAGAGGTGGAGGGATGGACAGACCCTGGGGTCCCTGAAGACCCTGTTGAACCACTAAAGCAACCCTGGGCCACCTGCCTCCAGGCTTCTTGTTAAGGAGATGATAAATGTCCCTCTGGTTTAACCCAGCGTTTGTTGGGTTTTCTGTTGTCAGTCAAACATTTGTTAATTGGCATAAAGCTCCCATAATGACTTTGCTCAACAACTGTATTATAGCTTCCAAAGTCACATTCCCTAACTGGCCCATGGCTGAAACTTGGATGAAACCTGTAGATCTCTCGATCCTTGTAACTAAATCTGAAGCTCCCAAGTAACAGAATGTAGCACCTATAAACCTAGTCAGCATTGTCACCTGGACATCGGGGGTTAGTGCCAAAGGCGCAACGAATAAACACAAAGACATGGAAAGGAGGGGGAAAAGGAGAGTGGAGAGTGGGGAGAAACAGGAAGGCCCAAGTATAAGGGAAGAAAGAGAGACAGGAAACAAGTGCGCTTTAAGGATGTGCATTATTGTTTTTGAGGGATGCCCTCACACTTTCAAAATCAGCACACTCTAAGTCAAAAACCACTGTGTGCCTGACCTCCATCGTCACAGAGCTCTGGAAAGGCCAGATCCCATCAGCGGAGCCCCTTGGCCACATGGTGCAGACATGTGAATGACCGATGGGCTTCTTGCACTGCCTGTGCATGACTTGGCGGGGCAAAGCATATTTTACATTAGCTTAGGTCCTGACATTCTATCATGTTCCCTGTCAAGAGACCAAGTAGTTCTTGGAACCTTGCACACCAAGCGACATATAACAGAACCCTAGCAAATGAGATGGCTATTTGCCAAGCGTCCTTAAATTAAAGGCTCCTCTTACCTCTCCCACCTCCACTGCAGTGGTCTGGCTGGCTGAGCTGGGCACAGAAGTCCACTAAAGAAAGGTCATCATCCTTTGCCAACATCTAAGGTACTTTTCAAGGAGGCAATGTTACAAGGTGTAACCTATTTGCCATTAGGTTGCCGTTAGCGATCAGTATCACCAAGTTAGGAACTAAAAGTGGGACAGAGTGAGGCACCCAGGCTCTTGATGGAGCACAGCTGGGGGTACAGCCATCAAAATGCTACTTTCCCTTTCTAGCCACTGGCTGTCTTCAGTGAACCTTGTCCTGCCACCCCCAGGGACACTCTGTCAGGCTGTAAGGGGAGAACCTCAAAGGCCACCTCACATGACACTGCTCGGAATGCCTGCAGCCTGATGGCCAGCTGGAGTGTGTGTCTCTCCATGTGTGTGTCAATGCTCTCACAAGGACAAGCGGTCCTCACAGGCCGGATTCCTACCAGGCGACTGCCAGTGAGGGCATCTCCTAGTGTTTTCCCCTCTGCCCCCTCACCCCAGGTGCTGCCATCTGCAGCCTCTTCTTTTGGGGCTCCACTTACTTTCCCAGACCATCTCCTGTATTTACTGGGCACCTTCTGTATGCTCAGAACCATGCAGGGCATTATGCAGCTATGTCAGGAATTATGAGGCAAAGCCTTTGCCCACAGGCCATGCCACCTATAGTTTAAGAAAAAAGGCCTTTCTTTTTTAATGCGAGGGAATCAATGACACAGTCCATTGTTTGGTGGTATAAGAAACACATTGGTAAGGAATTCAGAGGAGGAAGATGTCCCAGGAGAAAGGGATGGTCAGCGAAGACTTCTTGGAAGAGACAGGACTTGAGCAAATGCTTGAAGGATGGGTGAGGTCCAGACAGGGAGGAAAGAGAGAGGGGGATGGTGATGACAGAAGTGGGACAGTTATAAGTCCCTGGGCTCAGGGACCAGGACACAGCCAGCATGGGTGGCACCCAAGGGGGTAGTGAGAAGTGAACTCACAAAGATGGGACATGCCACACATCTGGTGAGCTTCACCGCAAGCTAACGAACAATGCATCATCTTTCTTCCCATGAACGCCTCTGTATTCCCAACACCTGGCATGTGCCTGACTCACAGTCTGTGCTTAATAAGTGCTGATGAATCAACGAATAAAAATTATTAAGTACCCTCAGCCATGCTAGAGGCCCCAAACCAAACAATACCTAATGGCAGGGACTGCAAAGTCAAATGCCCACAGGACCAGGCAGGCAACAAGCGTAGCCAGCTAGGAGTGAGCAACGGGGGCAGTGGGAGTTACTAAAGAGGGGACACCCATCTTCTGGGGGGACAGTCCCCACCCAACTGCAGCCCAGCATCACTGCCAAGGTACGTGAGCCCTGTGTTATCAGAGCTTTTGATTGTTATGAGAAATCCCCCATTTTTTTGGCAGTAAATTTTTTTTAAAACAACTGTATAGTCCAAACAAAACATAATTTGGAGGCATATCCAGCCTGTTAGTGACCTCTGACTATCCAGGATAAAGTTTCTGTTCAAGAAGTTTATAATGTAAAAAAGTCCCCAATTAAAAAACAAAAGAAGTCCCCCACAGAAATTAACCTGTGGTGACAGAGGTGAGAATGGGGTTTCCTTTGGGATCAGGGGCCTATGCACTAGAATGAGTACAGGGAGGCTAGAAATGTCCCATATTTTGATCTGGGTGGTGGGTTATAAGAGTGAGAACACATTTAAAAATTCATCAAGCTGCAAATCAAAGAGCCGTACCCTTTACTATATGTACTTTTTAACTCGATTTAAATATAGAGTCCCCGAATCTGAGTAAAGCACTCTCTAGAGTGCGATTTCGGCGGTGCCGCTCCTTCCACCCAAAGTTCCCTTCTGCCCCTCCCTCTTTGCACCCTGCTGCCACCCTGCCTATCCAATAAGAGGTGGCCCAGACAGAACTTCTTCCAGGAAGGCTCTCCTATCCCAGGCTGGCCCAGGTCTGAGCTGGGCTCATCTGGCTACTCCCAGGCACAGCCCAGTGACTGTCATCTTCACACCCCACCCCCAGCACCTGTCACCTCCTTGTCTGCCTCCTTGGGAGCTCCCGAGGTCGTGGCGACAGAGGCTGTGTACTGTTCACTGGGGTCCAGGCCTAGCACACAATGGGCGTTCAGCAAGTGTCTGACATTATAGCTCATCCTCCATCTGGCAATCAGCAAATAGTAGGATGCCTCCCAGCTCACCCCATCTCTATTTTCCTAAAGAGACAACATAGAATCTGGAAACATGAGATCTGCAGAGAAAAGCCAGGAGACTAGCTGCATCCTGGGTGGGAAGCTGTGGGGGGTGAAGAAACACATGCATGTAAGGATTTTAAACGTGATTCTCTTGCAACCAGCTGTGGTGACTTCCTACTGAGAGAGGAAGTGGGTATGTGTAAGATTATTAAGTCACCTCTCCGGCTGAAGCACCTCTAGGCCAGGGGTGCTCAAACTTTAGCAGGCAACAGAATCTCTGGAGGGTCTGTTAACAGTAGATTACTGGGCTCACCCCAGAGATACGGATCAGTAGGTCTGGAACAGGGTCTGAGAATTTTGATTCCTAACTAGCTCCCAGGTGATGTGCTAGTGCTGTGGCCCGGGGACCTCCCTGGGAGTGGCACCAGACAAGACCACAGCTGGGAAGTGTGAAACATCACGATGCATCGGTGTTCTTTCCTTTGCACATTTAACAAACTTTCATTAAGTCTCTACCAGGAGCAAAGCCATATAAAAGATGCAGACATAATTAGAACGAGTAGCTGTCTTCTCAACTTTGGTCACCAGAAAATGGATTGCTACTCCTCTGTGCCCTTCACAAGATTTGCTGTTGAAGCAGAAAATGACACCAACTTTTTTTTTTTTTCAGCCATTCCCCAATGCTCAAATGGTCTCAGGTTCAAACTCCTGACTCTGAGAATAAAGTTTTCAAGGTCCACTCCCATCAGTGAACTCATCTGCTTCTCCAAAGGTCTCCAATTAAATGAGCGATTTTCCTGGGTCTCCCTTCAATATATCACCTCCTTAATTTAATCAGAAGAGGAGATGGTTATAGTTTTTTGGACTCAGGGCTAGATGCAGGGAAGATGAATTTCCCTGGAGACCAAGCCAGCAAAGGGTCTCCGGAAGAGTCAGAGGGTAGAGGCAGTCTTCCAGCAGACAGGCAAGCACACTTCTCTGAAATAGCACCCTCTCCCTGTCTCAGGCAGGAGCCACATTCTGACATATTCAGTGACAAGTGAGTGCCTGGGCATTAAATCGAAATGGCCCACGGTATGGAATGCCCGGGGAGCATGCGGTTGGATTATTTATGCCCTCTGCACTTGTGGAAGCCGAGATTTAATTATTTATCTCGTGTTAGATTTCCAATCCTGGGCTTCCAGTCTGCAGACGAATAAAGCACCTCAGTTAAACTGCAGGGGGACTCTGGGTCACCACTCGGCAGGGGCCAGGAAACTTAGCAATTTCAGCACCCTGGGATATCATCTCACTCTCTAAGGATGTCCTCACGAAATTCGATCATGTGTGGAAGAGTTTTAAGAGTGCTTTGAAGTGACAACCCTGAAAAATTCAATTCTGTTCTCTCAATGACAATGTGACTCAGGACGTAAAGCACAATGTTTCAACCACGGACACAGTACTCTTGCTGAAATGTCTTTCCTGACGCTCTCCTGACTCGTGGTAGGAGGCCACTGGCCAGACGTACTCTGATTCCTTGGGTAGAGGTATTTCAAAATTGTAGGAATTCTCAAATTAAACGCCAGTCAGCTTCTCATGGACTGTGATTAAAATGCAAAACTAAGGTCTGTTCTAACAGAACGAGTTCTCTTAGCGTAAGATCCAATTCGCCGTTGTTGAAAGGCCTATGGCTTGGAAATTACTTTTTAACCCAAACCATCCCCAGCTCTTCACTTCAAGCAGAGCAACTCAGAATTCAAACCTCAACTCTTCTCCATCGGTCTGTCCCTGAATTTGTAGCTTGAATCCAATCTTCTGTTTCAGTGAAACGGTTAGATTCTCATTTTGCCATATTTCGCTCTGTGGTGACAATATCACTTTTCACATATAATTCTGGAAGGCTTCCAAGGCCCTGCACAAATTTACCTACTACTTCATCACAGTCTTCTTCCCCTTTAAGGGGCCACTCAAGCTTCCAACACAAGGGCCAACCCAGCACCAACCAAGATGACAGTGCCTGGGGATGGAGTCAGTTCATTAACAGGAACAGGACAAAAAGGTTCTAGACTTTACTGTTTGCATGGCAGAATCATCTTCTTTTTGAGGACCAACCCTGCCTTTTGGTTTTGGTTTTATCCCTTGGTTCTCCCAAGACACAGGAAGTTGCTCTTTTTGTGTGCTTCTGTGTTTTGCATCATCAGGAGAACTATGGTTACAAAAGTGTGTGGCACACAGCAGGTGCTCAGTAATTAACTCTGAACGAATGACTTTCTACCAGAAAACACCCAGCCTGAGGACCAGATGGAAGCACAGGGGAAAGTCACAAGCTCTCATGCCACACAGATGGGAGCTGCTTCTCTTGGCTCTGTCAGACCCAGTTACTGAAAAGAAACTTAAGAAATTGAAACTTGAGCCAAATATATAACTGGTTCATTCTGTTGTACCAATTAAATGGGCTAAAACAAACTACACGAAAACAGTCAGTTTATAAGAGTAAGAATAATTTTTAGTCTATTCTGATATTGTACCAAAAACTCCACAGAAACCCTGTAATCTAAACTATAAGTAATTAGTATGTTGGAAATAGTTTCATATACCCTGATAATCTTATGTATACTTTTTCACCTTTAATGAGTCACAAAACACAAAGTATTTTATTAAGTATCTGACAAAAATAGAATACACATCAACAATAATATATACAACCAAAACTCTCATATTCCTTTGGTACTTTACTTTGTAAAGAAACAACATGTCATTTAAAATGAGAGTTTCACTCAGGCAAGAAAGTAATAAATCAGACAGAAATAATCTGCCAAAAGTTCAATTTTTAAATGGTCATAACTGAGATGGACAAATACCTAGCAACATACAATTTGCCCAAACTGACCCATGAAGAAACAGAAAATCTGAGAAGACCTATAAAAAGTAGGAGATTGAATCATTAATCTAAAACCTCCCAACAAAGAAAATCCCAGGACAAAATAACTTTATTGGTGAATTCTATCAAACATTTTAAGAATTAACATCAATCTTTCTCAAATTCTTCCCAGAAAAATGATGAGGAGGGAACACTTCCTAACTCATTCAATGAGGCCAGCATATCCCTGATACCATAGCCAGACAAAGACACTACAAGAAAAGAAAACAACAGGCCAACAATATCCCTTATGAATATTGATGCAAAATCTTCAATAAAATACTAGCAAAGTAAATTCAGCGGCATAATAAAAAAACTCTGCACCATGACCAAATGGGATTTATTCCCAGAATATAAGAATGGTGCACTGTAAAACAGCAATCAGTGTAATATACGGCATTAAAAATATGAAAGAAAAAAACCACATGATCACCTCAATTGATGCAGAAAAGTATTTGACAAAATTCAACACTCTTTAATGATAAAAACATTCAGTAAACTACTAACAAAAGACAACTTCCTCAACATGATAAAGGCATTTATGAAAAACCCATAGCATGGGACTTCCCTGGTGGCACAGTGGTTGGGAATCCGCGTGCCAATGCAGGGGACACAGGTTCAGGCCCTGGTCCGGGAAGATCCCACATGCCACAGAGCAACTAAGCCCATGCGCCACAACTACTGAGCCTGCACTCTAGAGCACGCAAGTCACAACTACTGAGCCCATGTGCCACAGCTACTGAAGCCCACGTACCTAGAGCCCATGCTCCACACCACCGCAATGAGAAGTCTGCGCACCGCAATGTAGAGTAGCCCCTGCTCAGCACAACTAGAGAAAGCCCACGTGCAGCAACAAAGACCCGATGCAGCGAAAAATAAATAAATAAATAAATTTATTTTTAAAAAAACCGAAAAACCCATAGCTAACATCATACTCAATGGTGAAAGGCTGAAAGCTTTTTCCCTAAGATCAGGAATAAGACAACGATGCCTGCTTTCACCATTTCTGTTTAACACAGTACTGGAAGTTCTAGTCGAAGCAATTAGGCAAGAAAAAAATGTAAGAAGCACTCTAATTGGAAAGGAAAAAGTAAAATTATTTCTGTGTGCAGAGAGTATGATCTTATATGTAGAAAATACTAAATAGTCCATGAATAAAACTGTTAATGCTAATCAACAAGTCTGCAAAGTTGCATGATACAAAACCAACAAAATCATTTGCAGTAGCAATGAACAAACCATAAAGGAAATTATTAAAATAATTCAATTTACAGTAGCATCAAAAAGAATAAGATACTTAGGAATAAACCTAACAAAGAAGGTAAAAGATTTGTACACTGAAAACTACAAAGTATTGCTGAAAGAAATTAAAGAAGACAGAAATAAATAGAAAAACATTCCATGCTCATGGATTGGAAAACTTAATAAAATTGTTAAGATGTTAATACTACCCAAAGTGATCTACAGATTCAATGCAATTTCTATCAAACTCCCAATGAAATTTTTGGTAGAAATAGAAAAATCCATCATAAAATTCATATGGAACCTCAAGGAACCTTGAATAGCAAAAACAGGGCAGACTAACACTTCCTGATTGCAAAACTTACTACAAAGCTATAGTAATCAAAATAAAACTGGCATAAGGACAGACATATATACCAAAGGAACAAAACAGAGAGTCCAGGGAAAAACTCTCACATCTATGGGGGAAAGGCCATCTTTTCAACAAATGGTGCTGGGAAAACTGGATATCCACATGAAAAAGAATGAAGTTGGACCCTTACCTTATATAACATACCAAAACTAACTCAAAATGGATCAAAGATCTAAACTTAAGAGCTAAAACTATAAAACTCTTAGAAGAAAACATAGGGGAAAGCTTCACGACATTGGATTTGTCAATGATTTTGTGGATATGACACCAAAAGCACAAGCAACAGAGAAAAAAAATGGACAGGACTCCAAAATTTAACTGTTTTGTGCACTGAAGGACATCATCAAGAGAGTGAAGAGAAAACCCACAGAATGGGAGAAAATATATGCAAATCATATATCTGATAAGTGGTTAACATGCAGAATATATAAAGAAATCCTACCATTCAACAACAAAAAAACAAGCAACCCAATTCAAAAATGGGCAAAGGACAAAGGACTTGAATAGACATTTCTCCAAAGAAGATATGTGTGTGGCCAATAAGCATATGAAAAGATTCTCAACATCATTAGTCATTATAGAAATGCACATCAAAACCATAATGAGGTATCATTTCATACCCACTAGGATGGCCATAATAAAAACAAACAAGCAAAACAGCAAGCATTTTTTGAGGATGTGGAGAAGTCAGAACCCTTGTTCATTGCTAGTGGGAATGTACAATGGTACAGCCACTGCAGAAAACAATTCAGCAATTCCTCAAAAACCTTACCATAGAACTGTCATATGATCCAGCAATTCCATTCCTAGGTATATACCCAAAAGAACTGAAAGCAGGAACCCAAACAGATGCTTTTACACCAGTGGTCATGTCAGCATTATATTCACAATAACCAAAAGATGGAAACAACCCATGTGTCCACCAACAGATGAATGGATAAACATAATACATACAATGCATGTACAATGGAATATTATCCAGCCGAAAAATGGAATGAAATTCTGACACATGCTACAATGTGGGTGAACCTTGAAAACATTATGCTAGGTAAAATAAGCCAGACACAAAAGGACAAATACTGTATGATTCCACTTATACAAGATACCTAAAATAGGCAAATTCATAGAGAAGAAAGTAGACTAGAGCTTACCAGGGGTTGGGGGAAGGAAGGAATGGAGAGTTATTGTCTAATGGATTCAAAGTTTCTATTAGGGATGATGAAAAAGTCCAGGAAATAGATAGTGTGGATAGTTATACGTTACAAACGTATATAACGCCACTGAATTGTACACTTAAAAATGGTTATGTAAAAAAAATGCTTATGTTATGTATATCTTACCACAATTAAAAAAATGGCTTGAGTGCATTTGAAATCACTCATTTCCAGGGCTGTAAAATGACTGACATCATTCAGTTTACTGAGCTGAAAACCCCTTTTCAGTATTTTTTAATACCCATGATGTGGAAGCGCTTAAAATGACGAAATCACTTTTAGAGAGTGACACAATTTGACAGTCAGATGAAAAGCCCATTCTAAATATTTGCAATCCAAAACCTTCCCCTTCCCTCTGATCGTGCCACAACCTCCTTAGGTACCAAGAATACTAAGAAGTAAAAACACAGTAACAGGCTTTTTACACTTTGTCTGTTGTCACTAAATACACAAAACGCCGTCACTGTGAGGCCAGACCCTACACTGTGGGACGAGAAGCAATGGAAGCAAGGCTCTCCCTGGAGTTTCACTTAAAGATTTTTAAAGACTCACTACCCCCCACAGAACACCAAGGATTTCCAACAAATGGGGTGTAAAATAGTTATACATGATTTTAATGAGAAACACAGATTAAAGAGTTACCCTGTCAAAAGCAAGCAGCTGCTCTGAGGCTCCCGCCCCATGTGACCAGGGCTCTGGATTCTCACAGGAAGCTGGAATTCTGGATTTCCTCCTCTTTCTCAGTCCACAGCCTCTTGATTTTTCTTCATGGCACTGATTAGCTGCCATCCTATTATCTCTGCATGTGTTTCCTTGTTCATGTCTGTGTCCCGGAAGCTAAGCCCCAAGAGGGTGGGTTTGTCTCTCTTTTCAGCCCTGTCGCCCCAGGACTCCAGCAGGGCCTGACCCACAGGAGACCTCAGTCAACATGCACTGAACCAAGAGGCTCCAAGAGTTGGGCTGGATGACAGATACTTGTGTGGGTGGGAATGTTCTGTAACTTGACTGTATCCACATCCTGGTTGTGATATCAGACTGTGGTTTTCAAGGTGTTGCCATTGAGGAAAACTGGGTAAAGGGTCTCTCTGTATTACGTCATACAACTGCATGTGAATCTACAATGATTTCAAAATAAAAAGTTTAATTTTAAGAAGCTTACCAAAATTGAAGCAAATAACACAAATGCCTAAATGACATCCTACGAAACACCTGGCCAGTATTCTTCAAAGATATCAAGGGTATGAAAAATAAGGAAAGACTGAGAAACCGTCACTGGAGGAGACCAGAGACATGATGACTAAATGTCATGTGGGATCCTGGACTGGATCCTGGAACAGAAAAAGGACATTAGTGCAAAAACTGGGGAAATTTGAATAATGTCTATAATCTAGTCAATAGGATCGTACCCAATGTTATCTTCTTAGTTTTGACAAATGTAAGCTGGTAACATTAGGGAAGCTGGGTGAAGGCCATATGACAACTCTCTGTAGTATCTTTGCAACTTTTTATTAAATCTAAAACTATTCCAAAAGAAAAGTTTATTTTTTTAAAATGTAGTGTGATAAAAAAAAAATGTGTGTTGGAGGAGAAACATCTGATAATGCACCAGGTAGTTAACTAGAAATGCACCTGCTTACTTTTCAGATAAAATCATGTAAATTTAAGCAATAAAAAAGTCGAGGTGTCCGCTCTTATAAACAATTATGCTGTGGTTTGAATCCACAATCCTTCACCCCAAATCCTTGGGGCCAGATTTGTTTTGGAATTTAGAATCTATCTGATTTCAAAGAACATGACACATGTGCTGTAGTGAAACCCCCAGCAGAGTCCAGACAGCAGTTTATTATCAAACATATGAAGAGTTCTTCAGCAAGATGCATGAACAGTCACACCATGCAGGGTAAATGAACACCACAAACAGCCACCGTTCTTCAGGTAAGATTTTGTTGCCAAAAAATTTTGCTAAAAACTTTCAGTTTTCAGAGCTATTTGGATTTCAGAATAGCAGATAGGGGATTATGGATTGCATTACTAGGATTCCAAATGAAAAAAGTTTTGACTTTTAATGTTAGACTTCCAAATTTCTAAAAATTATTACCACCTCAATTCTTTTTTCTCCCTCTCTCTCCTTCTCTCTCTCTCTCTTTTTTCCTACATTTAGGAGTCGCACTCAAGCCCCAGGGTGGCTTCTAGAATGCTGATAATATCAACATTTTATCTCATAATCCATGGCTGGTTAGAAGTGTGAAAATTCAACGAGCTATGCACGTATGATTTGGCCACTTTTCTGTGTGTACGTTAAATGTTGACAACATTTTTTTTTTCAAAAGCAGCAATCACAGAATTAAATTCAAAGTCACAAAATGTTAACACCGCAAGAAATCTTCTCTCATTTAAGATATGTAGTCCCATGTCCTGCATTCCACAGCTCTGGAGTGGTGAAGTGAGCTGCCCAAGGTCACAAAGCAATGCAGTGAGAGAGCTAAGACTCCCAGCTTGACTCCTAGTGCAGGGTTCTTTCCATTTTGCAAAAACATGAGATTTCTGTTTCAAACATTTGTTCTACAATATTTGTTACTAATTAACTGGGAAAACTGGTAATATCATCTCATTGGAGTTAATACCAAAACACTTTTTGCTCATTTAGATTTATTTTTTCCCTTGGAATTACTGAACTGATGTCTGGATCAGATGCCCCTGTCTAATTTGGTGTAACTATGCTTCTCTCTAATAATGTGTAAAACCATCAATGACCATAAATACAATTTAAGTGTTTTGTCACGTCATCCAACTCAATCATTCAGCTATAAATATATCATGGATGACTTAAATCACACTGATTGGGCTCGTCACTAAAAAAAAACAAAAATAAAAAACCCTCTGGTTAACTATGACTTTTTTTTTTTTTTTTTTTTTTTTTTTTGCGGTACATGGGCCTCTCACTGTTGTGGCCTCTCCCGCCGTGGAGCACAGGCTCCGGATGCGCAGGCTCAGCGGCCATGGCTCACGGGCCCAGCCGCTCCGCGGCATGTGGGATCCTCCCGGACCAGGGCACAAACCCGTGTCCCCCGCATCGGCAGGCGGACTCTCAACCACTGCGCCACCAGGGAAGCCCAGCTATGACATTTTAAGGATGGAGAGGGAAACATGATTTGGGGGCCTTTGATTTATGTACTTTTAATTTCATACTACTTTCCTGGTCAGCACCATATGACTCAGCTTTTCCTTTCGTTGCATTTACAATCTTGCTCTTGATAGTTTATAATAGTATGCAGCTGAACTGGGGCAGTCCTGGAAAAAGCACTGAGCTTGTAAGGACACAATTTAATGATTTCTTCTCCGAGAGAAATAAACGATCTAGAAAGATGCAGAAAATTCCAAATGCCAGGCATCTGTAAAAACCTAGTTCTCTCAGATGGAATTATAATTTCCATAAAAGAAAAGCACAGTCACATCAGAGGTTCTCAACTGGGCTTCAAACTATGAACCCTTGACATCAATGCTAAATTGTGTGTGTGTGTGTGTGTGTGTGTGTGTGTGTGTGTTTCTGGAAAGGAGGCCCATACGTCAGAATCTCAAAGGGAGCCATGACCTTAAATAAAGGAGGGGTGAGGGAAGACTCACTAGCTACTATAAATAGCAGAAAATGAGGTCTGGGCATGAGACCCCTAGGTTCTATTACAGGTTTTACGAAATATCTAAAGAGCCCTGACAACGTAGTATAGCACTGTACTGTGGACCCTCTAGCAGCTCTGTGAGGCAGGCAGGAAGACCTGGCTCTGTTTCACAGATGAGGAAAGCAAAGAACTTTGATTAGCTCCATGGCTAGTAATTGTGGATGCAAGATGATGGGAATTCATACAGCATTTAAACTGATCCCCATCAGAGCTATACGCACATTTATGTTAAAGTACAGCTGAGGAGTTAAAAGTGTTCCCATCATATCAACCCGCACCACCATTCTTGAAACAAAATCTTACATTATGTAAAAGAATTACAGAAATGCAATTTTCAGTACATGAGTTTTGTCTTATACAGCATGCAAAAAAAAAAAAAAAAAAAAAGCCCTGCTTTCTCATCCCCTCTATCCCCTCTCCATCCCTTTCCACTACCCAAGGCTACCTCAAATCCAACCTTTATTTTCCATTTTCCTTCCAGTCATCCCCTTCCCAGGCGCTAAATCCACCAAAGGTAGAAATGTCTCTCTCTGTGCTTTCCAAACCAGAAGTAGGGTGTCTTTTCCTGCCCACCCTCCTGGAGGTCTCCCCCTCACCTCTTTACCTCTCATTATGGATGACTAGGGACTTGCTAACCAAAATAGAAAAGAAAAATACATTCCATGGCTCCTTCCTATCTAGGTGTTTAAATGCCAGAGCTATCTTCCAGCTACCCTATGACCATCCTGCACACGGACACAGCTGTCAACAGAAGAACAGAAAACAAGAAAGTCCATGTGAGTTTGACCTGACAGAAGACAGGTTTGTCACCAGTCTCTAAGTCAAAAATAGATCACCCACCTCTCAGAAGGGCACAAGGCACTTTTCCACTCTTATCTCAGTGGCCTCCAGCAGTTAGGTGAAATGCACTGAGCGCCTGATGGAATGAAATGTACAATCAGCGATATGCTTTCAAAATAACTTCTCTTTGACAGGCCTGCCAAGGACAAGAGGACAATGAATCCATAATGTTGCAAGTAAAAGCACTGAGCTTCCACTGTGATCACAAACCCCAGAAAGGCCAGGAGTGGCCCACACAACGGCTTCCCCAAATCCACAGCTGGTCCAATCACCTCATTTTACAAACAGCATCCCCAGTCTGCACCTCATTTCAGACAAAGAAGCAGATCCAGGAACCCGAGCTAGAGCTTTTGTGAATCAAGTCACTTCCCAAGATGGTAGGAGCTACCACGATCATCCACAGATGTCACCAGCAGTTCTCTTTACTTGTCTCCTTCACAGTATTTTTTGGGAGTAATTGTTTGGGGGGCTCTAAGTTTCAAAAGATCTACATCTGACTCACGAGTGTGACTTTATTAGGCTGCTTCACAGACATTGATAAGGATACCTGGTGACAAAGTTATGATTCCCTTTTGTAAAGTTTTTAAAGTATTAATATCTTGGCTTTCCATTTAATCCTACAAGCAGGCAAGATGAACAACTTATGGAGAAATGGCATGCCAGCGTTTTGGATGCATTTTCTCAGTACTGGTGGGAACCTGCCTAAGCTTCCCCAAGACTTGGAGCACACATGTTTCTACCCTAAAGAAGGTAGGAATTTAGCTGCAGTTTTTGAGGCTCTGTCTCTTAGTGAATTCTGTCCAGGACAAGATCAGAAGCTCCCGTATTTCTTGACTCTAACAACGTCTTGGGCAAATGAAAATTCTTTTCTTTCTGTTTTTTTTTTTTTAAGTAATACTGTAGAAGAATTCTTTCTATGCATTTCTTTAAAATCTGAGTTAACTTAACTATTTCCCCCAAAATTAGTTAGTTAAAAAATCTTTCAAAGTGAGGAATACAACTCCGTTCCTTGTTACAGGACATACCTTGATTTTTCTCTCTTCTTTCTATCATCATTGACTGAAGAGCCCTAAGAACATTTTCTGAAATCATCTAAAGGACTAACAAAAATGGAAGAGCCACACTCACCATTGTTCACTTAATCTTTCGTGTGGTGCTAAAGAAATAAGTTTTACAGGGAAAAACGAAGTTTCTCCTAGTTTGGAAAGTTGACTCAACATACTCATTTTGCATTTAAAAGCAGATCAGACGGCTTACATTTTGGGAGCCTGTTTAACTTTCTAACTGAGGCAAAATCATTTAAAATGACATTTTACTTTAATCTAGTAACGTGCATGCAAAAGCAATGAAACTCTGTTTACTTTCAACTCTGTTCCTAAGCCAGCTTTTTCACCCTTAAAGTTTCCCAACAAGTAGAATAAAAAGAAAGCTCTTAGCGAACAAGAAGGGAGGAGGAGCTAGTAACTTGGACCACACTCACAATTCAAACCTGATCTAGAATGTACCAGTAAATACTACAAACTCCTCCTCCAGCCAACAAGATGAATGAAAACCAGCTGCCAGCTCCCAACCAGCTCCAATCGCCCTAAGGCTGACACTCCCACTGCAACTCAACCAGCTGTGGGGTAGACTCAGAGTGTAAACTTGGCCCGTGCTTTGGGCTGAAAAGTAAAATTGCCTCTGCCATTAAAAAGTTAATGAGGGCTTCCCTGGTGGCGCAGTGGTTGAGAGTCCGCCTGCCGATGCAGGGGACACGGGTTCGTGCCCCGGTCCGGGAGGATCCCACATGCCACGGAGCGGCTGGGCCCGTGAGCCATGGCCGCTGAGCCTGCGCGTCCGGAGCCTGTGCTCCACAATGGGAGAGGCCACAACAGTGAGAGGCCTGCGTACCGCAAAAAAAAAAAAAAAAAGTTAATGAAATGCAAACCTATTAGGTCTGAGTACACCAGATGCCCACAAAGTGGAAATCAGATAGAATAAAGCCAGCTATGAAATCAAGAGGGTGGTCAAGAGTTAGATGAGACCAAAGAAGTCCAAAAGAGGAGATTGTGCAGCCACCTCAAAAATCATGACCACCGTAATCCAAAATATAAAAGAAATATCTAGGAGTCCATACTGATGTAAAGGAACGGCTCTTCCTTACAGAAGAATTCCAATTAATAAAGGTAAAAGAAATGAGTGAAATAGAAACTCATCATTAGAATACCAGTGATAATTGTTACAGGCAAGATCCACTAACGGAAGCTAAAATGAACAGGTGACACTTTGAGGAGAAACAGGACATCTGCATAATCTTAGAGTATCTGGCTTGGGACAGTCTTAATTACATAGTGGGGGGGAAACACTCTGCCTGTTTTCATAAACGAAGTTATATTGGACCACAGCCAAGCTCATTCATTTAATAGTGTCTAAAGCTGCTTTGGGGTTACAACCGTAAAGCTGAAGATTTGCAACAGAGACCATACAGCCTGCAAAGTCACAAATATTTACTATCCGACCCTTGACAGAAAACCTTGGCTGATCCTTGTTTTTTTTTTTTTTTTTTTTTTGCGGTACGCGGGCCTCTCACTGTTGTGGCCTCTCCCGTTGCGGAGCACAGGCTCCAGACGCGCAGGCTCAGCCGCCATGGCTCACGGGCCCAGCCGCTCCGTGGCATGTGGGATCTTCCCGGACCGGGGCACGAACCCGTGTCCCCTGCATTGGCAGGCGGACTCTCAACCACTGTGCCACCAGAGAAACCCCTGATCCTTGTTTTTAAAAAATAACTGACACTTCAAAAGTGTCGAGGCCATGAAAGGCAAGGCAAGAGTGAGGATTTGTCACACACTGCAGTAGACTACAGAGACATCACAACTAAATGCCATGTGAGACCCTGGATGGTCTCCTGGAATAGAAATAACATGCGTGGGAAAGCTGCTAAAATCTGAAAGAAACTCTATAACTTGATTTCAAATATTGTACCAATATTCCTTTCTCAGTTTTAATAAGTGGATTGTGCTTATGTAAGATATGAACACTAGGGGAAGCTGGGTGAAAAGTATACAGGAATTCTCTGTATAGCTACTTGCTATTTTTGCAAATTTTCTGTAAGTCTAAAATCATTTCAAAATAAAAAGTTAAAGAATTGTGATGAACTCCTCAGCCTTGATCTGAGGCTGAGGGAGCAGCAGCGGCCGTCTCGAGGCCAGCAGCACCTTCCAAAGTTAGTCCTTTTGGGGCTTAAAGGCAACTGTGAAAATAATTCCACTGTCACTCACACTTCATGCCAGCGACCTGAAGGCAGACGGGATTAGCAGAGTATTATCAATACTGCCTTTAAAAGTATATTATAGCTTGGATATTCCTGTACTTAAATACAAAGTACTTAATAAAAGGATGAACTTAGACATCTACATCTCTCCCATGAGGTCTGTCAAAGGCTAAAGCAACTCTAAGAGGTAGGTAGACAGGAAGATGGTCTTGGAAGAGTCACAGGGAAAGGTTCAGAGCGGACCCCACCGCAGAGGACACGGGTCTGACAGCAGGGGGAGATGGTGTGTTCCAAGGATGCAGGGCCAGTTCTGTCACCAGCTCCTCATGCAGCCCTGATGAGGGAGGGAAATGCCTCCAGCAGAGATGTCCCTCTTCATTTACTCAAGGGCTTATCCCTGCAGGGTCAGCGAGGAGCGTTGAGGGTAGGGACCCCTGCTTCTTGCCCATCAAGCAACTGCCCCCCGACAGAAACAAGCCAAAGAGTCAGGATTTCCCATGAATTTTAACAAATCACATCTTATGATTTGCCACAAATTATGCCACAACAGAGAGAGAGAATCAGAGACAGAGATTACAAGAAAGAGAAGCAAAAAGAAGCAAAGGGGAGCAGGTGTGAGGTCAGGGGGAGCACACGTGTGGAGCAGGAAGGAGAAGTGTGGGTGCAGCTCTTCCCTGCAAGAAGCAGACGGACAAACGGACCCTCAAGGACCACCTGTCTGCCCCCAGCCTTAGGATCAGCCCTGAGCAAGTGGACGAAACTGGGCGGAGGGGAAGGTCCAGACAAACCGGGCCAGGCCTCTGGCCTCCCCCAGGGGCCCACTGCCCCGGGCCCCCATGTGAGCTGCCTCTGTGACAAGCACCACGGGACAGAGTCCCGGAGCCTGGGCTGGGGCACTGTGTGTGTCAGTCCTGGAGCTGGCCAGGCACCCAGGGCAGATGCTGGCTCCCAGCTGACCCCGCGGCCCTCAAGGCCAGGCCATCTATCACCACGAGTCTGCTGGGAGCGACCCGGTAGAGCCTGGAGAACCAGGCTCTAAGCGCCTTTTCAGCTGACAGTATTCCTCCTCCCCCCCGGAGAGAAATGAAGCCTTGAGGTGGGGAAAACCGGGCCGTGGCCAGGGCCAGGCGGAAAGAAAGAGGAGGCGTTTTATGAATGGGCCATCTGGACAGGAAAACAGCCCTTCGGGCCCTCCCCGGGTGGGGCCGTCCCTCCTCCCTCTGGAAATTCTTTGAGTCCCATCTGCTCCGAAGGAGGCAACACACCCAGGGAGCAAACCCACCACCCACTCCCCAGCTTCCGCCCCCACCAGGAACATTCCAGTGGTTCTGCCAAACAAACTAATTGCTGTCTGCCCCGGGCCAGGCTGTGTGACAACAGGTGCCCAGCTCCAGGGCCACCACTCACAGTTTCTGGATTTTATTGTTGTTAACTAGCCTATATAATTGTTTTGAAAGTCATTTAAAAACAGCACTGTCCTACTATGTCCTTCTCTGGAAGCTTCAGACAAAGAGGCTAGAGGGGGCAGGGTCAGTCTGGAGATGAAATTGAGATGGAGGTGTCCTCCGACTGCCTCTGGCCTGAGACGGCAGGAGCTGTGAATGACAATCACCAAGTGAATGACTCAGTGGCCATCTGTGGGCTGGGCCTGTCTGTCTGGATGGGAAGTGTGTCTGCATGTGCCCCAGTCCATCAGGGCAGGGGGAAGACAGACCTGCTTTCCAGTCTCGGCCAAGCCCTCCCTCAGAAAACAGCCACCCTGCAGATACACAGACCTCCAGCCTCCTGCTTTTACCTGCCCAGTCCTACCAACTGGCCCTCGGAGAGGATCTCAGCGTTCACAAAGCACGTTCACATAATCACATCTGACTTTCCAAACAATCCCGAGAGACAGGCACCACAGGCAGGACACCAAGACAAAGGGGTTTATGTGACGTGCCCAACTGGAGAACTACAATAACTGAAGCCATAATAATTATTAATAAGAAAAATGACAGCAGTAATGGACATTTATCGGGACGAACATTATGAGGAAGAGAAGTGGATTTACAGATGAAAAATGCAGGCTCCATTTCATTGATGCAAAAGCCAACGCTCAAGAAGGCCAAGTTTCCCACCCAAGTCCACACGGCTACTTAGTGCAGTGTTCTGGATTTGAACCCAGAGCCTGCAAGCATACCCACTACGGAGCCCCCTTGTCTCGGAACATGGGCTGCAGCTGACCACAAGCTCATCTGTGCTCTGGGCCTGAATGAGCACAAACGAAGTCATTCCAGGAGTCCGTGGTATTGTTGAGCCTGGAACTTTCACACTTCTGGTCCAGGGCTCCCTCTACTGCATCGCACCATGAAAACGTCTTAAGTATGAATAAGTGATTCTACTCAAACATTCTCCTACTGCCCATTTCTTCTAAAATAAAATTTGGACCTAGAAAGATCCTTTAAGGACATCAAGTTCAACCCCTTCATATTCCAACTCCCCTAGTCTCAGGGAAGCCAAGCTCCTTGAATAAAGCAGATGCAGCAGAATGGAGAGTAGACCCCCATACCCCCCGGGCTTGCATGCTCAAGGGTGCTTTCCAGAACCAAACTGCACTTTACCAGAAATAAACAATGAGGGGTAGTCACCCAAACCGATGTTTTCCATGATGGCCCTGACTCCAGTGGAGGACATTCTCCAATGACACTGCAGTAGGTACGATGCTGCTTTAACTAAAATGAACCAAATTATGAGAAGATTCACTGCTAAACGGTCTCAGCATGGCCATGGACTCAAATGCGTCTTGAATTCATTTACTGACACATTCATGGCCAATTAATGACAACTTGATGTATTTAAACACCTTGAAGCTCACATTTTTTGCATAATCATTCTTAATCTTTGTTCTTTGTTTAGACTTTCATAGGAAATTTCTTTTATACAAATAAACTTTTTAGTTTTAGTTCCCATAGCTCTATTTTCCCACGTTGGGAAGAAAGAACTCCTTTCTTTTCCTTCCTATTACTTATCTCAATTAATGCTTTTATAGTTATCTGTATTTATTTTGTTTGGTTTATATTGGTTTTCTCCATTAGTTTCCACCCACAAAGACCACACCTGTTCTGTTCATCACTCAGCACCTAGCACTAGTAAGTGTTCAATAAATATTTCTCTTAGTTGAATGAAGTGTCCCATGTGTTAGATGGGGAAGCAGCAGGCTCTGGAGGATGTGAACCCCCTTTTTCTTAAAGCAAAGCAATTCAGAAAGCCATTATTTTACCAACCAGGTTGACATTATTAACTTTGGACAGTCATCCATTACATGAAGACAAGCAATGTGCGATACATGCCCATCAAAATAACCAACTATTTAAGACCCCCTGTTTTAAAATGTACCTATCAGGAAATTTGGAAAATGAAACAGTGGGCAACACTCTGGTTTTTCCAAAATACCCCTTAGCACCAAATAGATTTAGCAAGTAGCAATCTGACTCTAGCTGTATTCGAAAACTTAAAAATTCTACAGCGACTCTGGAATTTTAATAACTTTTCACATTTTCAGAAACACTACCTATTTTTTAACACTTATTTCCCTTTATACCTTCTTGCATTCCCAAATTTCAAAACCAATAGTGGATTAAGAGCAACGAAGAACATTTGACAGTTCCAAAGAAACCAAATTGGATTATACCAAGGATATAGGCAAGAACAAACAGACTTATCACAACCAAGGAGACTGAAAATCAGAAAAAAACTAGAAACTGTTCTTTTTTGTAGCCCCTTGCATTGAGGCTTTTGCAATTCTTCGAAGAAGTAATGTTAAGAAAAACTACAGCCACAGAATATGACAGAGAAAAACTACCACGTGAACAGTTTGAAATGTGCAGGGATTCCAGCATGAGAAGCACGAAGTGCTGTTTCTTCATCAGTTCTGAGAGTCATATTTCTAAACAGCATTTCATCTTAGTGCACGGTTTTTCTTCTACTGTTCCTTTTAAATATTTTGTTCAAATGTGTCTTAGTTATAATTATTCCATGCATCATTTAACTTTATAGACAATTAAATATGCAGCTTTCACATATTTATGGTTCTTTCTAAGATGCAACCCAATTATCTGCGGTCAGCACCATCAAGAAGCAGGAAGTAGCAGAGCAAGGTTTCCCATAATTTCAGCAGATCCCAATGTCAGCCCCTGGAATGTACAACTGGCACCTTCCCTGTGCCAAATTTCAGTACAATGGCAATGTCCTGGTTTTACCCTCCAAGTTTTGGAGGACAAAGAGAAATGCAGTCTGTTCACGGAGTAATGCAGAACCACCTTTGGAATTTTTTTTTTTTTTATGTTCCCATATCTCTTCCCGCTTGCGTCTCCCTCCCTCCCACCCTCCCTATCCCACCCCTCCAGGCGGTCACATAGCACCAACCTGATCTCCCTGTGCTATGTGGCTGCTTCCCACTAGCTATCTACCTTACGTTTGGTAGTGTATATATGTCCATGCCTCTCTCTCGCTTTGTCACCGTTTACCCTTCCCCCTCGCCATAGCCTCAAGTCCATTCTCTAGTAAGTCTGTGTCTTTATTCCTGTTTCACCCCTAGGTTTTTCATGACATTTTTTTTTCTTAAATTCCATATATATGTGTTAGCATACGGTATTTGTCTCTCTCTTTCTGACTTACTTCACTCTGTATGATAGATTCTAGGTCTATCCACCTCATTACAAATAGCTCAATTTCATTTCTTTTTATGGCTGAGTAATATTCCATTGTATATATGTGCCACATCTTCTTTATCCATTCATCCGATGACAGGCACTTAGGTTGTTTCCATCTCTGGGCTATTGTAAATAGAGCTGCAATGAACATTTTGGTACATGACTCTTTTTGAATTATGGTTTTCTCAGGGTATATGCCCACTAGTGGGATTGCTGGGTCATATGGTAGTTCTATTTGTAGTTTTTTAAGGAACCTCCATACTGTTCTCCACAGTGGCTGTATCAATTTACATTCCCACCAACAGTGTAAGAGGGTTCCCTTTTCTCCGCACCCTCTCCAGCATTTATTGTTTCTAGATTTTTTGATGATGGCCATTCTGACTGGTGTGAGATGATATCTCATTGTAGTTTTGATTGGCATTTCTCTAATGATTAGTGATGTTGAGCATTCTTTCATGTGTTTGTTGGCACTCTGTATATCTTCTTTGGAAAAATGTCTATTTAGGTCTTCTGCCCATTTTTGGATTGGGTTTTTTTTTGTTATTAAGCTGCATGAGCTGCTTATAAATTTTGGAGATTAATCCTTTGTCAGTTGCTTCATTTGCAAATATTTTCTCCCATTCTGAGGGTTGTCTTTTGGTCTTCTTTATGGTTTCCTTTGCTGCGCAAAAGCTTTTAAGTTTCATTAGGTCCCATTTGTTTCCTTTTGTTTTTATTTCCATTTCTCTAGGAGGTGGGTCAAAAAGGACCTTGCTGTGATTTATGTCATAGAGTGTCCTGCCTATGTTTTCCTCTAAGAGTTTGATAGTTTCTGGCCTTACATTTAGGTCTTTAATCCATTTTGAGCTTATTTTTGTGTATGGTGTTAGGGAGTGATCTAATCTCATACTTTTACATGTAGCTGCCCAGTTTTCCCAGCACCACTTATTGAATAGGCTGTCCTTTCTCCACTGTACATTCCTGCCTCCTTTGTCAAAGATAAGGTGACCATATGTGTGTGGGTTTATCTCTGGGCTTTCTATCCTGTTCCATTGATCTATATTTCTGTTTTTGTGCCAGTACCATACTGTCTTCATTACTGTAGCTTTGTAGTATAGTCTGAAGTCAGGGAGCCTGATTCCTCCAGCTCCGTTTTTTGTTCTCAAGATTGCTTTGGCTATTCGGGGTCTTTTGTGTTTCCATACAAATTGTGAAATTTTTTGTTCTAGTTCTGTGATAAATGCCAGTGGTAGTTTGATAGGGATTGCATTGAATCTGTAGATTGCTTTGGGTAGTAGAGTCATTTTCACAATGTTGATTCTTCCAATCCAAGAACATGGTATGTCTCTCCATCTATTTGTATCATCTTTAATTTCTTTCATCGGTGTCTTATAATTTTCTGCATACAGGTCTTTTGTCTCCTTAGGTAGGTTTATTCCTAGATATTTTATTCTTTTTGTTGCAATGGTAAATGGGAGTGTTTTCTTGATTTCACTTTCAGATTTTTCACCCTTAGTGTATAGGAATGCCAGAGATTTCTGTGCATTAATTTTGTATCCTGCTACTTTACCAAATTCATTGATTAGCTCTAGTAGTTTTCTGGTAGCATCTTTAGGATTCTCTGTGTATAGTATCATGTCATCTGCAAACAGTGACAGCTTTACTTCTTCTTTTCCGATTCAGATTCTTTTTATTTCCTTTTCTTCTCTGATTGCTGTGGCTAAAACTTCCAAAACTATGTTGAATAAGAGTGGTGAGAGTGGGCAACCTTGTCTTGTTCCTGATCTTAGTGGAAATGCTTTCAGTTTTTCACCATTGAGGACGATGTTGGCTGTGGGTTTGTCATATATGGCCTTTCTTATGTTGAGGAAAGTTCCCTCTATGCCTACTTTCTGCAGGGTTTTTATCATAAATGGGTGTTGAATTTTGTCAAAAGCTTTCTCTGCATCTATTGAGATGATCATATGGTTTTTCTCCTTCAATTTGTTAATATGGTGTATCACGTTGATTGATTTGCGTATATTGAAGAATCCTTGCATTCCTGGAATAAACCCCACTTGATCATGGTGTATGATCCGTTTAATGTGCTGTTGGGTTCTGTTTGCAAGTATTCTGTTGAGGATTTTTGCATCTATGTTCATCAGTGATATTGGCCTGTAGTCTTCTTTCTTTGTGACATCCTTGTCTGGTTTTGGTATCAGGGTGATGGTGGCCTCGTAGAATGAGTTGGGGAGTGTTCCTCCCTCTGCTATATTTTGGAAGAGTTTGAGGAGGATAGGTGACAGCTCTTCTCTAAATGTTTGATAGAATTCGCCTGTGAAGCCATCTGGTCCTGGGCTTTTGCTTGTTGGAAGATTTTTAATCACAGTTTCAATTTCAGTGCTTGTGATTGGTCTGTTCATATTTTCTATTTCTTCCTGATTCAGTCTTGGCAGGTTGTGCCTTTCTAAGAATTTGTCCATTTCTTCCAGGTTGTCCATTTTATTGGCATAGAGTTGCTTGTAGTAATCTCTCATGATCTTTTGTATTTCTGCAGTGTCAGGTGTTACTTCTCCTTTTTCATTTCTAATTCTACTGATTTGCGTCTTCTCCCTTTTTTTCTTGATGAGTCTGGCTAATGGTTTATCAATTTTGTTTATCCTTTCAAAGAACCAGCTTTTAGTTTTATTGACCTTTGCTATCGTTTCCTTCATTTCTTTTTCATTTATTTCTGATCTGATTTTTATGATTTCTTTCCTTCTGCTAACTTTGGGGTTTTTTTATTCTTCTTTCTCTAATTGCTTTAGGTGCAAGGTTAGGTTGTTTATTCGAGATGTTTCCTGTTTCTTAAGGTAGGATTGTATTGCTATAAACTTCCCTCTTAGAACTGCTTTTGCTGCATCCCATAGATTTTGAGTCGTTGTGTCTCCATTGTCATTTGTTTCTAGGTATTTTTTGATTTCCTCTTTGATTTCTTCAGTGATCACTTCGTTATTAAGTAGTGTATTGTTTAGCCTCCATGTGTTTGTGTTTTTTACAGATCTTTTCCTGTAACTGATATCGAGTCTCATAGCGTTGTGGTCAGAAAAGATACTTGATACAATTTCAATTTTCTTAAATTTACCAAGGCTTGATTTGTGACCCTAGATATGATCTATCCTGGAGAATGTTCCATGAGCACTTGAGAAAAATGTGTATTCTGCTGTTTTTGGATGGAATGTCCTATAAATATCAATTAACTCCATCTCGTTTAATGTATCATTTAAAGCTTGTGTTTCCTTATTTATTTTCATTTTGGATGATCTGTCCATTGGTGAAAGTGGGGTGTTAAAGTCCCCTATTATGAATGTGTTACTGTCGATTTCCCCTTTTATGGCTGTCAGTATTTGCCTTATGTATTGAGGTGCTCCTATGTTGGATGCATAAATATTTACAATTGTTATATCTTCTTCTTGGATCGATCCCTTGATCATTATGTAGTGTCCTTCTTTGTCTCTTCTAATAGTCCTTATTTTAAAGTCTATTTTGTCTGATATGAGAATTGCTACTCCAGCTTTCTTTTGGTTTCCATTTGCATGGAATATCTTTTTCCATCCCCTTACTTTCAATCTGTATGTGTCTCTAGGTCTGAAGTGTGTCTCTTGTAGACAGCAAATATATGCGTCTTGTTTTTGTATCCATTCAGCCAATCTGTGTCTTTTGGTGGGAGCATTTAGTCCATTTACGTTTAAGGTAATTATCGATATGTGTGTTCCCATTCCCATTTTCTTAATTGTTTTGGGTTCATTATTGTAGGTCTTTTCCTTCTTTTGTGTTTCTTGCCTAGAGAAGTTCCTTTAGCAGTTGTAGAGCTGGTTTGGTGGTGCTGAACTCTCTCAGCTTTTGCTTGTTTGTAAAGGTTTTAATTTCTCCATCAAATCTGAATGAGATCCTTGCTGGGTAGAGTAATCTTGGTTGCAGGTTTTTCTCCTTCAACACTTTCAATATGTCCTGCCACTCCCTTCTGGCTTGCAGAGGTTCTGCTGAAAGATCAGCTGTTAACCTTATGGGGATTCCCTTATGTGTTATTTGTTGTTTTTCCCTTGCTGCTTTTAATATGTTTTCTTTGTATTTAATTTTTGACAGTTTGATTAATATGTGTCTAGGCGTATTTTTCCTTGGATTTATCCTGTATGGGACTCTCTGTGCTTCCTGGACTTGATTAACTATTTCCTTTCCCATATTAGGGAAGTTTTCAACTATAATCTCTTCAAATATTTCTCAGTCCCTTTCTTTTTCTCTTCTTCTTCTGGAACCCCTATAATTCGAATGTTGGTGCGTTTAATGTTGTCCCAGAGGTCTCTGAGACTGTCCTCAGTTCTTTTCATTCTTTTCTCTTTATTCTGCTCTGCAGTAGTTATTTCCACTATTTTATCTTCCAGGTCACTTATCCGTTCTTCTGCCTCAGTTATTCTGCTATTGATCCCATCTAGAGTATTTTTCATTTCATTTATTGTGTTGTTCATCATTGTTTGTTTCATCTTTAGTTCTTCTAGGTCCTTGTTAACTGATTCTTGCATTTTGTCTATTCTATTTCCAAGATTTTGGATCATCTTTACTATCATTATTCTGAATTCTTTTTCAGGTAGACTGCCTATTTCCTCTTCATTTGTTAGGTCTGGTGGGTTTTTATCTTGCTCCTTCATCTGCCGTGTGTTTTTCTGGCTTTTCATTTTGCTTATCTTACTGTGTTTGGGGTCTCCTTTTTGCAGGCTGCGAGCTTGTAGTTCCTGTTGTTTTTTGTGTCTGTCGCCAGTGGCTAAGGTTGGTTCCGTGGGTTGTGTAGGCTTCCTGGTGGAGGGTACTAGTGCCTGTGTTCTGGTGGATGAGGCTGGATCTTGTCTTTCTGGTGGGCAGGTCCACGTCCGGTGGTGTGTTTTGGGGTGTCTGTAGACTTATTATGATTTTGGGCAGCCTCTCTGCTAATGGGTGGGGCTGTGTTCCTGTCTTGCTAATTGTTTGGCATAGGATGTCCAGCACTGTAGCCTGCTGGTCGTTGAGTGAAGCTGGGTGCTGGCGCTGAGATGGAGATCTCTGGGAGATTTTCGCTGTTTGATAGTATGTGCAGCTAGGAGGCCTCTTGTGGACCAGTGTCCTGAAGTTGGCTCTCCCACCTCAGAGGCACAGCACTGACTCCTGGCTGCAGCACCAAGAGCCTTTCATCCACAGGGCTCCCTAATTTGGGATGATTCGTTGTCTATTCATGTATTCCACAGATGCAGGGTACATCAAGTTGATTGTGGAGCTTTAATCCGCTGCTTCTGAGGCTGCTGGGAGAGATTTCCCTTTCTCTTCTTTGTTCTCACAGCTCCCAGGGGCTCATCTTTGGATTTGGCCCCGCCTGTGCGTGTAGGTCGCCGGAGGGCGTCTCTTCTTTGCTCAGACAGGACGGGGTTAAAGGGGCCGCCGATTCGGAGGCTCTGGCTCACTCAGGCCGGGGGGGTAGGGAGGGTCACGGAGTGCGGGGTGGGCCTGAGGCGGCAGAGGCCGGCGTGACGCTGCTAGCCTGAGGCGTGCCGTGCGTTCTCCCGGGGGAGCCGTCCCTGGATCCCGGGACCCCGGCAGCGGCGGGCTGCACAGGCTCCCCGGAAGGGGGTGTGGATAGTGGCCTGTGTTCGCACACAGGCTTCTCGGTGGCGGCAGCAGCGGCCCCAGCGTCTCACGTCCGTCTCGGGTCCGCACCCTTAGCCGCGGCCCGCGCCCGTCTCTGGAGCTCCTTTAAGCAGCGCTCTTAATCCCCTCTCCTCGCGCACCAGGAAACAAAGAGGGAAGAAAAAGTCTCCTACCTCTTCGGCAGGTCCAGACCCTTCCCCGGACTCCCTCCCGGCTAGCGCGGCGCACCAACGCCCTGCAGGCCGTGTTCAGGCCGCCAATCCCAGTCCTCTCCCGGCGCCCGACAGAAGCCGGAGCCTCAGCTCCCAGCCCCGCCCGCCCCCGCGGGCGAGCAGACAAGCCTCTCGGCTGGTGAATGCCGGTCGGCCCGATCCTCTGCGCTGGAATCTCTCCGCTTTGCCCTCCGCACCCCTGTTGCTGTGCTCTCCGCAAGCTCCCCCACTCCGCCACCCGAAGTCTCCGCCCGCGAAGGGGCTTCCTAGTGTGTGGACACTTTTCCTCCTTCACAGCTCTCTCCCGCTGGTGCAGGAGCCGTCCCTATCCTTTTGTCTCTGTTTAGTTTTTTCTTTTGCCCTAACCAGGTACGTGGGGGGTTCCTTGCCTTTTGGGAGGTCTGAGGTCTTCCGCCAGCGTTCAGTAGGTGCTCCGTAGGAGTTGTTCCACGCGTAGATGTATTTCTGGTGTATCTGTGGGGAGGAAGGTGATCTCCGCGTCTTACTCTTCCGCCATCTTCCCGGAAGTCCCTCCCCCTTTGGAATTTATAGTCCATTCCTGGAATGCTCCAGAAGGAATTCAGCACCTGGTATCTGTGTTGGCTAATTATGATTGCAAGTGACACCAAATAAATTCTACCTGAATCATGTCTTACCCTCATTCCTCCTTCTCAGAGGCCTCTTTATAGCCCAAGTATATCTGAGAAATATAAGCCCATAGTATCTAACATTTCCCGCCTGCTTACTCCCTGCTGGGTATTCTGCTAGGTGATATATATATTTATTATCTCATTTAATCTTCCCAACAACCCTGAAGTAAATATTACTATCCCTCCTTCATAAATGATGAAATCCAGGTTCAGAGAAATGACTTGCAAAGTTATAGCTACTAAGTAGTAGAGCTAGAATGTGATGAGCCCAGGTCTGTCTGACTTGAAAGGCTGGGATCCTCCAGAACCCAAGGAGAAGCAGGGACCATGTTAATCTCATCAAGAGCTCTTAACTATTACTAAGAGGTAGTAACACACTGTGGTGAAAACACAGACTCTAAAATCAGGCTGCCTGATTCAGTCCATTGGAATCCCAACTCTATCACATACCAGCTGGAAGTTACTTAACTTCTTTACATCTCCGTTCCTCTGCTGTAAAGTGGACATATTGGCAATTGTTTCATAAGGTTGTCTGAGGGTTAAATAAGATAACATATGTGAAGTCCTTAGAACTATGTAGTAAGCACACAATAAAGGCTAGCTGCTAACACTACACTGTTGATGATGATGGCGACGGGAGTTTCAAGGATCAGCCTCTCTTCCTGACCTTGGGCTCCTCCCAAACCTAGACCTACCATCCTATCGAACCTTTCACCCACAAAAATTAACAAAAATCTTACTCTCCTAACCAGGCTCTCATCTCCTTTATTCCACAACAGTCTCCTCTGAGTATAACTTCAGTTAACTTCACTTCCACTATCCAAAACCTGCTCATTCCTTCAAGGCCCCTCAAAATTCCTCCCCCTCCAGGAAGTCTTCCCCAAACACTGAGGCCCCACTGGTCTTCTCCTTCCAGACCATTTGCACCCCGTTAACATTGGCACTTAGATATCATCATCAATCAGCAATGCCCCATGAATACAAAATTATATCCTGTCTTGAAGCATTCATTTAATATTTTAGCTTTATTTGCCTTATTCCCACAACCTGGTTGCAAACTCCTTGAGGACAGTACGTGAGATACTTCTGTATCTTCTACAAGCAATGACACAGAGAGCTAGTGTACACACACACACACACAGCAATATAAAATGGGCATATCCCCTGGTGGGGGAATCCTAAAACTACTGGCTTAAATTATTTTAAGATACTTAACATACTTATTTGAGATAATTAAATTATCTCCAAGAGTGGAGAATGAACTCAAGAAAGAGTCTAAAGAGTTTCGTTCATTGACAGCCTCAAAAATACCAGACACTATGTTTGATCTTGAAGCCTTCAGCAGTATCAATCTTAATGCCTGCTCTTACTATCATCTTGTTAATATGCTAGCTTCCTTTATGCAATTGAAATTATGTGGATTAAAAAGCTTCATTAATCCAGTGAGTTTCTAAGTGTTCCACAAAGACTTGAGAGACACTGTTGAGCTTGTGTAGTCATGACACAGACATCCAGCTACAGGTTACATAATTCAAGTCTGCCCATCATTGGACATGGGCTGGGAATTGAGAATAACTCTAAGAAGATACTCGCAACTTGTTTAAAATGCAGAACATTGAACCCCAACTCCAACTCAAAAGCAGTAGGGCAAATACAGCAGCCTTGGATTGAAGAGCTCACAGTTGCAAGCAAAGTCCCAGGAACGTGAGAGCCAGGCACAGAATATGTGAACTGCTGATACAGTTACAGGTTTTCTAGTGGATTTTACAGAAAATAAGAATTGACCATGAACAATTCAAACAAGAATACCATCCTACACAGTTCACTTGTTATTAAACTCAGCCCTTCTGAGACAGGCTGGGACCTGGGACCTGGGACTCTTTGCTGCAGGGCTTGCACCTGGACAAACATCTCCTCCAGCAGTAAAATACAAAGAAACTATAAGGGACTAAAAAGTACTGCGTGCATGGGCAGTTGGGGAAAATTATGAACAAGATACAAAAAACCCCCAAAACCCAACTGCCACTTCTGAGGTACTGGGAGCAAAAGCAGGGTACTGCGCATGCCCCCTGCACACACCACCACCAGAGGGGTGGGCAAACTACCTAAGCCACCCTTCCAGCAGGACCCCTGGACCCGCCCCTACCCTCACCCCACATAAAGAACCAACTTGCCCCCCACTCAGAGAACAAGCAAGGGAACCTGTTACTTGTTTTCGCTCCGCACTGCTGCAGCAGGAGCCCCAGTAAAGCCTTGCCTGAATTTCTCATCTGGCCTCTTATCAACTTCTACTGGTGAAGGAAGGCTAAGCACCCTGGTTGGTAACACTTACAAGATATTTGCAGACTGATGGCTGTAAGTGATTTCTGCATTTCTTCCCATCGACCTGACACACAAAAGGACTGACGTGCACCCTTGAAGGGAGACCCTCTCTCTCCAGGCAACAGTTGTAACAAGCAACTGCAGTATAAACCTCTGGGGCTGGTTAGGGTTGGGAGAGCGCACATAACGATGTCAGATCCAGCCCCTGCCCCAAGAAGACACATCCTCAAACTGCGGAGGGAAAGCCAAGCCCCCAGAGGTGTGTCACACACAGAAAACGGTATTCCCTTTATATGTAACTCAAGCTCCTGCCTTACCAAGCCATGACAATTTCAGATGGTGCCCTATTTTAGACACATCAATCCAAGAAAACCTCTAGAACCACTTCAGTCCCTGACACACAACTAAACCTCATTTCCTCGGGTTCAGTATAGGCTGATGTCCTCAAAAGGCAGGGAGTTGGAAATAAGTGGGTTACAGAATGCAGGCTTCCACTGTCAGCACTTCCTAATACTCTTTGCCTGTGGCCTTGGCCTCAGTATCTGATGAGGATTCTCATAATACTCAGGGCTGGTGAGGCTGGCACAGAACATACATTCAGGCATAGCTAACAGAAGTGAAAGTTGGTACAAACTTTTTGGAAAGCCACTTGAAATACACACACACACACACACACACACACACAGAGCTTAAAAATATCCCCACACTTTGCTCCAAAAAATTACAGTAATGAGACTACAACCTAATACAGAGAAGGCTTTAGGCAAAAAGATGTTTACCACAGAATTATTTTTTTTAAATAGCAAGAAAACCCCAACCATCTAAATATCCAACAGAGGAATGGCAGTTACACAGCCAATATGCATGTTTGTAAGAGAATGTTAAGCGAAAAAAAGCAGACTTCAAAATTCAACATTATAGTACAATTAAAACCAGGAAAAAAGGAAAAACTAATCTACGGATGGAAAAGGCAGGCAAAGGGACCATCCCAAACAGCAGCTGATTTTGGAGAGTGGACCGGTAAGAGTTTTTTTTGCCTTCTTTTCTACTGTCCTATATTAAGCACCTGTTAAGCCCTATTTGCAAAACTGGCAAGGTACAGGTCCATGGTATGTCCCAGCAGGCTGGGGGCATTGGCGCCCCAAAAGCAAGAAGCTGTTTTCCCAATCCAGGAGGAAAGACCATCTCTCTGGGGCCACTATGCCCGTCCAGGCCTGGAAAGGTCTCCAAGCAGGGGGCAGAAGCTGCGGATGCAGCAGCTTCGGGGCGATGGCGAACAGTGCGGGCATGCGCGCACACCTCCCGGCGCCCTCCCAGGAAAATGTCAGGGCCCAGACCACCATCCGGGGCTTTCGACCGACGACCCCCGAAAGCTCCGCGGGTCCGAGAGAGGGCGCCCGCCAGCCGGTAGAGGCAGTCTCGGCGGAGAGAGGAAGCAGAGTCCCGGCACAAATGACACACGGCGCATGGGAAGTCTCGCCTTCGACCGGCTCGCGGACATTTCTCAGGCTTCCAGAGCTTTTAAACACACACAAGGATTGAATTATTCGGAGAGCTCAGCAGAAACAATCAGGATTAAGGAGAGGAAAGCTGATGGAGCCATAAAGTGACAAGTGCTGCCACTTCTCCCACCCTCCAACCCTGGCCGCCCAGTTCGAGCTGAAACCCCACCACCGCCGGCACCCGCAGGGTCCAGGGCGTCGCCACCTGGCGCGGAAGAACCCGCTCCACGTGCGCCAAGAAACGCGGGAGCAGCAAGGAGGGTCCCCTGCATTTTCCCAGGTAAAAGCAATCTTGGACACCCAAACCTGGATTCTACATTAACAGCCATCCATCCAACAAGAGGGGAAGAAGATTCCCTAATACAGGCCCTAAAATACCCATGTGTTTGCCCACTCCACTCCACTCCCAGCGTGGTGGAAGGAGAGGGGGAAGTCCCATTTAAGCATTCCAATTCCTCAGAGATGGGTGGCTGACCTTCAGCCTCCGCACCTTTCCCACCCAGCTGACATCTGACCTTCAGACCGGAACCTAAAGGGATACAGGATCTCTATTTTAAAAGTTTAAGGACTCCTGGGACTCCCCTGGTGACGCAGAGGTTAAGAATCTGCCTGCCAATTCAGGGGATATGGGTTTGAGCTCTGGTCCAGGAAGATCCCACATGCCCTGGAGCAACTAAGCCCATGCTCAGCAACTACTGAGCCTGCGCTCTAGAGCCCACCAGCCAAAACTACTGAAGCCCATGCGCTTAGAGCCTGTGCTCTGCAACAAAGAGAAGCCACCGCAATGAGAAAGCCCGCACACCACAACAAAGAGTAGCCCCCACTCGCCACAACTAGAGAAAGCCCGCCAGCAGCAATGAAGACCCAACACAGCCAAAAATAAATAAATAATTAAATTTATTTTTTAAAAAAATTAAGAACTCCTAAATAATGTGAATAATCCCACCAGAATGGGTCTGTTCTGTAAATTAACATTATAAAATCTACCTTTTCCAAAAAAGAGATTTTAAAGGGGGTGTTACTTAGAAATACTGTCAACAAACACGTTTAAATATAAAAACAAAGTGTTAACATTATTTCTATTAATTTTTAAAACCTTGAACTAGAGAGATGTGTTTTACAAACAAGCAGTGCATAATACTTTGAATACTCTCTTCTAGGCACTATACAAATATTAACTCATTCCTAATAATAGCCCCATGAGGTAGGTACTATGGTTATCCCCACACATGGTTATACAGAAGATGTCACTGAGGCAGAGAGAGGTTAAATAACTTGCCCAAGGACACACAGCTGGTAAGTGGCAAGTGGAAAAGCTGGGATTCAACCCCAGGCAAAGTGGTTCTCCTACCCCCTCATGAAAATCATGAGTTTCATATGCAATTCATACCCTCATAAGTTACTGCTGACTTTGTAAACTGGTAAAACTTTACTGTAAAGCAACATGGCAAATATATCAAGAGCAAGGAAGATACTCATACCCTCTGACCTAGTAATCCCATTCCTGGGAAATATTCCAAGGCTCCATGTATGAAGATATCCATTACTATAGTATTAAGAGTGAAAAAGTGAAACCATAATTTTCTATCAGTTGGTGAATAATTAGATGCAATTTTGGTAGATCAGCTCAGTGGGATACCAAGCAGTCATGGAAAATTAAATTATGAAGATGATGCAGCTGAAAAAAAAATACTTTTACAATACATTGTTAAGTAGAAAAAACTAAAGTTGCATGTACTATTTCAAAATATATGCACATGACCGAACATTAAAGGAATGAAGACAAAACAGGCAAATAAATGAGACTGACAAAGCGATCACTGGTAATTGTTTTCTTTCAAAAATTTCCCTTTATATTGTTACAGTAGAGCTGTTATAAATAAAATCTGGAGAAAGGGAAGTATGTCTTAAAGTATTTATGAGAATAAGCCAGATTTGCACAAGCCTCGAGCATTCAGAAGGAAACTACTGAATCCTCAGAAGCTTCAAAGGGATGGTTCTATTGTATGTAAATGGTCCCTGAGCCTGGCTCCCCCTAGCTAGGGAAGGAGGAGGATCCTGCTGGCAGCTGGAATTAGCACCACTCTCAGCAGCTGTGCTAGGGAACTCCAGCTGAGACAACACTGTGGGGATTCCAGGCCTAGCCTCAATCCCACAAATCATGATAACAGTGAAATAAGCAAAGGCTAATGCCAGAGGCTTTTCACATACAAGCACACGATCTAAAGTGAGAAATTTCGGACAATTTCAGAATGTGCCACATTCTTCACTTCCTGATCTATCTGTGATCTATCTGCCAGGCACCACCCAACAGTCCCTGGGAAAGAGATAAGAGTGATCCTGACCATTTCTTGGATCCACCCTGAAACTCCAAGATGTGAAATCCTTAGCTTCTCTAAGGGGTCAAGTTGAGGCAAAGAAAAAACAAGACAAAAATGCTCTCCTTAACAAGAACAACCAAAGTGACACTGAAAGGTTTCATAGGATGAATCATTAAATTCACTAAAGAATAATGTTGAGACAAGGTCAAAAGTAAGACAGAAATATCTGGAACAATTGAATAGGGTAAAATTGAATGGTTTCAAAGAAATGGCAGGGAGTTCCCTGGAAGTCCAGTGGTTAGGACTCCAAGCTTTCTCTGCCAGGACCCGGGTTCAATCCCTGGTCTGGGAACTAAGATCCAACGAGCTGCACAGTGTGGCCAGAAAAAGGAAAGAAAGAAAGAAAGAAAAGAAATGGATGTTATTTTGAATTCAGGAAGTCTGTTTATGAGGGGTTTGTCTGTTCACCAAATCCCAAGCAACTGCCTTATTCAGACCAGAAGAGCATCTTTCAGTCACTGTACTTAAAGACCGAGGCAATGTACCTCTTCCCACCCCTGCCCCTACCTTCTTTCACTAAATGGATGGCTGGGAGAGCCTGTCCCTTAAAATTTACTGCAACCAAGTGAAGGTACAAAGTTTTCAGAATTGAAAACAGCCTTCTGAGCCTAAAAGTGTTGTAATTTAATCCAAAATTTTATTGCAAAGATCATTAAAGCATGCAAATGGCTTGTTGAACTGCAGGCAAAAACCCACAAGAGATTTTTTCTGACAGATGGTAGTGGTCTATAAACACATCATACTTCATTTTGATTGCTTTTAACAGAAAATGCAAATAATATACGGAAGGAGCTCATTGGTCAAATATCTTTCCTATTCCCCAAAGTAAAATGACCACACACACACATACACACCCCCCACACACCTCTTCCCCATGCTCCCCTCTCAGACTCCACCTGGAAACATTTTCAAAGTTCTCTAGCCATAAACAACCTCACCATCAGCGGATTAGCAAAAGTAACTGGTATTTTAAATTAATCTTCTGCTTATCCTCAACGATGGCTTTGCTGCCATACCAAAAAAAGAGAAGAAAGTTTTCCCTCTGCTTAAAAATGACAACACCTTAAAAGGGGTTCAGGACAACAGGAGCTGAATTCATGTAAAAGTGCAAAGAGAAATGACACAACCTGTACAAACTGTCAATGTTTTTTCACATAAAATCACCATTTAAAAAATCGCTTTTTGTGAATTCCCTGGCGGTCCAGTGGTTAGGACTCTGCGCTTTCACTGTCGAGGGCACGGGTTCAATCCCTGGTCCAGATCTAAGATCCCGCAAACCTCGCAGCACGGCCAAAAAAAAAGAAAAAAAAATCACTTTTCAAAAAAAAAAAACCAAACAAACAAGGGCTAGGATTTATCATGATAAATGGGCTTCTCTTCCAAAAAATGTCCACAGAGAACTGCCCTAGCAGGAAGTTCAAAAAAGAGCCTTTGTCAGTCCCTGCCTTCCAGTGAAACTTTAGGCCAAAGAAGAGTTAGGATCAACTCTGCCCTCTGCCCTCCCCTCCCTTCACAGTCCTCAAAGAGCAGACATTAAAAAGATTTCAAAGAGAGAATTTAAGAGGGTTTCTGAAAGTTTTCCCTAGCACTCTCATCACTCATCATGAATTCTCTGGACAGGAATGACACTTGTTAAGTTTTTTTCCCTCTCCCTCCCTCCACCTGTTGTCCCAAGTCTCTGTTGGTATGCTGGGGCCCATCACACTTTCTGCTTGAATGACAAAGTCTCCCCTGAAATCCCATGTCTCCCCTTCCACCCAAGTGGCTGCTTCTAAATTGGGGCCCGTAGAAAAATATGTACCAATTAGGGGCTACGTGATAGCTAAGCATCACAGAATAACCATAGGTTGGCTGGTGGGGTTTTCCCTTTGTTTTATTTTTTTCAGTATAATGACTAGCTCCACCTTGACCTTCCCTAATAACTTTCTGTGGAGTTGGGATGGGCAAAGACAGGCAAACTCAGATAGCTGGGGATCAGCAAGGTGCCCCTAATTTCCCTTTGGGCCTCCCCCTGTAGGTAGACCCAGCCACAGCTCAGAAATTCCAGGCGGGATGCTTGGCATAAGTAAGTAATTGAGTTAAGGGAGATCTAAAGAAAGACTTCACGTTCACATTCATATGCTAAACTTGGTTAAAAATAGGCTCAAGGAGGACCTGACTTCACTTTTAATTTTAGCCTGGTGATGAACATGCCCTAAAGACAGAAAGTCACCAGGCATTTTCCTGAGGGCAGCGATCTTCATGTTTTTATAAAAAGGAAATGCAGCATGTTCTATTAATAAAAGTGCTGTAGCCTCAGTTAAATCTGGACAGTTCGTAAATCAGGGCTCCCGCTGGCTGAGCTTCCCCAGGCCAGCAGCTCCCTCACACCCAAGCCCCCAGCAAGGGGGCCGGTCACATGCAGCGGGGGAAAGTGAGCCCGACACCCAGGGATCAGAGGCCACACTCGATCAAAGACCACAAGGTATGGTTCCTGGACACTTCACAGGGAATCAAGTGCCTCAACCAAGAGCATTCGCCAGGGACTCTTTTAAAGGGCTCCTGCAAAGATCCTCATTGCCAGGATGGAGCCCGGTGTGTTATGAGATTTACTGAGGCAAGGGGGACAGGTTGTGATTGTAGGAGGTGCACAGGGTAGAAGGCAGAGAAAATGTGAGGCTTCCTTCAGAAAGGACAAGCAATTTCACCTTTTCCTTCCAATCTCAAAGATGGAGAAGTTAAAACTGGCCTCTGGCTATCCAGCTGGACCTTTCCATGGACCCACGGAAGAAGGATCCTCTCCAGCTGCATTGGCTATCAAGCCGCGTGACAAAATAAAATGTGGCCAGGTGGGAAAATTACCACCCCTAGAGCACTGAGCCTCCTCACCCAGGCTAACTGGTAATTCCAAACTTGGGCAAGGCTGCACCAGGTCCTGGAGAAAGTGCTAGGGCTAGGGTGTGTGTGTGCGTCCAGGTCACAAGGCACTTCCAAACACACAATCCCCAGCCCAGCTTAGGGATTCTTAGGACCTCAGTGAATTGCTCTTCTGCTTTCTTGTCTGAGTAAACATTTGAGGGCTTATAAACTCACATAATCCTCCCAACAACCAGATGAGATTGGCTGAAGAAACCGAGGCACAGAACAGTAAGGTCACACAGTTAGTAAGGGATGGGCCATGCTTTAACCAGGTCTCTCTCAATCCAAACCCCAGGGGAGTGCAACAGAAAAGGCCCAACAAAGTCAAGGTGGAAGGTATGCCGTCTTTTTCCAACTTCTTGCCTTTCACTTGGGTAAATTTCCCTCCCTCAAAGGAAGACAGCTCTAATGTTTTGGTTCTGATTTTTGTTCTTATTTTTCTTTCGCCCCAAGTTTTCCACGTTTATATTTTGGCCACTTGTCAAATCCTATAAACCCTCAATCTAAACAATGTCACGATAGCCTGAGCCATAGAAGGTCATAACATACAGGGGAAAATGGAGAGACCTTGATTTGAGCTTTGTGGCCAGACAGATGTGAGTTTGCATCCCAGCTCTTCTCCTTGCTAGCCAAGTGACTTCAACAAGGGTATCCTCCACAGCCCCAAATTAAATTCAAGAGCAGCTGAAATCAGAACTGGCCAAACGACTGAGCTGGTAGCTTTTTTTTTTTTTTAACTTTTATTATGGAAATTTTCTAACTATACAAAGGTAGAGAAAACAGTATAATGAAGTCCCATGTACCCATCACCCAGCTTCAACAATTACTAACTTTAGGTCCGCCTTGTTTATTACTCTGTGCCCCTACCCATTCCCACCCTCCACACGATTATTTTGAAGCCAATTCCAGATACATCATTTCATCTATAAATTGGTATCTAGCTCTAAAATATAATATCATTTCAATTTTAACATAATTTCAGTATATTTATCACAACTATAAATAAATCAATAATTCTTTAGCATCAATATCCAGTCTGTTCAAACGTCCTAAGTGATTTCTGTTTTGGATACTACTTTATTCATATGTGCATACTACACTTAATTTCCACCCCATAGCAAGCACCAGCCAGAATGAAAAACTGTAGAAATCAAAGTCAATTCTATAACCTGTAAAAATAAAGGCCTTTATTTAATCAAACCTAACCAGTAGCTTTCATGGGAGCTTTTGATATTTTAAAATTTTTACCTTTAGATCTTGTGTTTCTCTGGTAGAGCAATTTTTAAAATATTTATTTAACACCTACTATGTGTTAGGTATTCTAGACCTGGGGCATAGTTTGTTTTTTAATAGTTGGTTTGTTACAGCTAAGATCCAAAGATTATAGGCCCCATAGATAAAACCACCTGCAGTTCTTACTCTTGTAATTTATTTGTTGAAGAAAACGGGTCTCCTGGCCTAAAGAATGTCCACATTCCAATTGGTGGATTTTTACCTCCATGGTGTTTTTTGTTTTTTTTTTCCCTTGCTGTACACGGGCCTCTCACTGTTGTGGCCTCTCCCATTGCAGAGCACAGGCTCCGGACGCGCAGGCTCAGCGGCCATGGCTCACGGGCCCAGCCGCTCCATGGCATGTGGGATCTTCCCAGACCGGGGCACGAACCCGTGTCCCCTGCATCGGCAGGCGGACTCTCAACCACCGCGCCACCAGGGAAGCCCCATGGTGTTGCTTTAACATGTTCCTCTGTCCTCCGTATTTCCTATACACAGACAGTTAGATCTCAAGCCTGGCGTAGATTCAGGTTCTATTTTTGATGGTGCTGTGTACTTCCTGCTGCATCAGTAGGCACATGATGCCTGGAAGTCTTTCTTTTTTGTGACATTAAGATTGATCAGTAGGTTTAAATGTCATCAGCCTGATCCATCCATTACAGTTTCCCATCAGCTTCACCTAATGTTTTAGCAGCCATTTAATAACCATGTTCTCTAAATTCATTATTTCACTAGGGGTTACAAAATAGTGATGTTCCAATTCTATAATTCCTTCTGCATTTATTAGATAGAATTCTTCTACAAAAAAGAACTTTTCCTCATTTACAGTTTGGATACCCTAAGGTAACCAATAAGAAAGGACAGAATGAATGTCTGATTCTTTCCCTTTCTTGGCCAGTGTTCAGAATGAGTTGGTTTCCCAACCTTCTCCAGTGAAAAATCACTGAATTTTTAACACATGAATTTTACACTTTGGAACATGTTTGATATATTTGAATCCACTATAGTTATTCTTTTTAATGCTCAAATTATTCCATATTTGGGCACCAGGAGGCCCTTCAACTCATCTCCAAAGTGCTTCTGACATGACACAAGTGGTCTTTGACTGCTTCTTTGCTTTCTGATGCAAGATATGCCCACTCATATTGTACATTTCCTGTTCCAGACCTGGAATCAGCCATTTTTCTCAGGATTCTTAGTCCCTTTTAGTGGGGAATTGTATTTAAGAGTCCACAATCCAGATGTTACAAGTGCTCATTGTTACTGAATTGGTCCTTATTTCTAGGCTTTTCATTGGACAAAGTTAGGAAATACTTTTTCACTTGTTAAAGAGAAAAATACATCAGGAGTTCATACCAAAATTTTCAATTCAAATTTAAGATTACAGGGTTTTTACTTAACATCTTTTTTTTTTTTTTTTTCAGTACGTGGGCCTCTCACTGTTGTGGCCTCTCCCGTTGTGGAGCACAGGCTCCGGACTCGCAGGATCAGCAGCCATGGCTCACGGGCCCAGCCGCTCCGTGGTATGTGGGATCTTCCCGGACCGGGGCACGAACCCGTGTCCCCTGCATCGGCAGGCAGACTCTCAACCACTGAGCCACCAGGGGAGCCCAACATCTTTGATTATAAAATTGCTATCTCTTTTCTATTATGATAAAAATATTGCTTTCTGATGATTTTAACATAATTACTATATATATATATATATATATATACACATACACACACACATATAAGTGATCGATTCCAAATAGTAATACCAATATTATTACTAACAGTACTACTGACAACAGCTTAAGATTCTTTTGCATTTGTTTTGCCCTTAAGATATATTCCACTCGACATGTATAATCAAATTACTGCGTTTTAAAGTTGTGTGGAATAATTCTTTGTGTGATTAAGCTACCAACTTGACACATAAATTTATTTCATTTTACTCTTGATTTGGGGGAGTTATTTTTTCTATTTTAATGAAAGTTTGTTTGTAGTTAAGGAAAACATCTATAGGGTTCCAAAGTCAAATCTATAAAACAAAATACATTTTAAAAAGTCTAGATTCTATCCCTGACCCATCCATCCATTTCCTCCCTCCCTCTATTTTATTGGTTTACTCTTTCATTTCTTTTAATTACAAGCAAATATATATGTATTTCTCAGATAAAAGGTAACAGGCTATCTATTATTTCTGCACCCTGCTTTTTTACACTTAACAATATACCCAGGAGATCATCCCACAGCTGTAGCTGGATACAGAGATCATTCTCCTTCCTTTCTATAGCTCTATAGAAACCCACCGTATGGATGTCCCATAGCTGACTTAACCCATTCCCTATTGATGGACATTTGGGTTGTTTCCAGTCTTCTGCTATTACAAATAATGCCACCACAGAAAGGCTTCTGCATATGTCTTTTCCTGTTTTTGCCTGTGTATTTTGGGGATAGATCTTATAAACAGGATTGTGTGGTCAAAAGAAAATATACATGTAATTTTGCTAAATATTGCCAAATTCCCCTCCTTAGAAGTGGTACCATTTTTATATACCCACCATGAGTTGATAATTTTTACATGCTGACTTTAATATTAAAAAATCTCTGAAATCTCAGGGGCCTTAATTAAAAATCCCTGAAAGGGGTTTTCATGAAGCCCACCTAATTCAATTCTCCATGTTCTGGACAAAGGAAATTTCTTTTGAGAAAAGGCAATGACATGCTCAAGGAACTGCCTTCACCCCTTGCCTTTCTGACCTAAATACACAGTTTACACATAATTCTTTCTATGTCAGAGAAGTTAGGCACAGTATTAAATATTCGGATTGAAAATATCATAGGTTAGTTTAGGTCTTTGTGAACTACAAGTAGTTCCCTGAAATGAAAACTCGAAGTTCGTGGGTGGCGAGCAGGGGGCTTCTCAGTGCTCTCTCCTTTCCTGGTCCCCTTTCCTCCTTTTAACAAATCACAGATTTGATGAGGATTGCGACGGTACCACAGGCAGGTGCTGGCTCCTATCGGCACCCACACCGCTGAAGAGCATCTCCCCTGAGCGCCCCTTTCCCTACAGTACCCTCCCAGCGTCTGAGATTAGGCACTTATCTCATTCACTCCTCACAATAACACTATGAGGTGGATGCCCTAACAGCCCCATTTCACACCTGAAGAAATGAAAGAGCAGAGAGGTTAAGTAATTTGTTCAAGGTCACACAGCTAGCAAGCAAGTAGGGAGCCAGGATGCACACCAGGCATTCCAACTCCAATACCTACCTTTAACGGCTGTGCTGCAGTGCTTCTATGTTTCAGACCCTCATCACCTGTCGCCCAACTAGTGCAGGGGCCTCCCAACTGACATTCCCCATCTCTAGGGGCACGCCTACACACACACACACGTGCACACAACTCTGCCAATTATCCTCCCTTCTCCAATACCCATGTAATCTTTCCAGAACACCAATCGCATTACATCAGACCCCTGCTTACAAATGACTACTCAAAAGATAACATCCAAACTCCTTACCTTGAGAAACACAGTTCTGTATCACCAGCATCCTGCCTTTTTTTTACATCCTCAGCTCTCGCCATTCCCAGCCACTCCATCCCATACCCGTGCCCATTAGTTAAAAACACACTCTGACCTCCAGTCAAGTGGAATTACTCTGAGGCTCCCAGTTCACCAAGTTTTTTCTTATCTCTGAAAATGCATCTCTTCTCCCACCTCCATCTAGACCCCACCCTCCCCCATTCACTTGACAAGCCCTTAGGCACAGACTCAGAATCAGCTCAGGATGACCTCCTCAGATATCTGGGCTGGTCCTTCCTGGACCCTTCTCCTCCACCCTCCATCCCCCCTACAGCACCTGCTACGACAGAGTCTAACTCTCACATCCTCTACCCACTCAACCCTCTTCTCCACTTGCACTCAGAGGTAATCATTTTATCAGGTCTTCTTTTTGTTTATTCTTCCAGTAATTTTTATGCAACAAAGGAAGATGTGAATATATATTTATATATTTAAGAATATATAAATGTTATACATAATATATACATATATTTTACATAATAATATTATATATATTCCTATTCTCCCCTTTTCTTACACAAAAGCTAGCCAACTATGCACACGTCCTGCACCCTGCTTTTTTCTCTTGATATATCTTCGGGATTTCTCTGTTACAGCACACAGAGATGATCCTCCCAGTATGGGAGGATACAGCCATATTTGTTTATTAATCCCCTGTTGCTGGACATGGAATAGAGTACATCCCCTGTTTCAAGGGACTGAGTGAGACCCAGTCCTGCTGCTTTTCGTCCAACATCAAGATTCCACCAAGCGCACAGCTCTGATCTCTGCCAAAGAGAGTCCAATGGGACTGGCCACTGCTGGAGCCAAGCCATGATAAGAGCACCAAGTCATGATGCAGGTCCAGGGGGAGCAGCCCACGTTCTGCACCTTCTTTTACTTCCAAGAACCACACAGGAGTGGAGGTTAGGATCCTCTAACTTCTTGCACCTTCATTTCAGTTTCCTGAATCACAGAACTCAGATCCTGCAGCCCACAGAGTTCACATCTTAGGTGGGCTCAGACAGGAAACAGATGCCACCATGTGTCAATGACTAAGCTTGGCATTTCATCTAGTCATTCAACAAATATTTGGTGAACTGCTTCTAGCAACCAGGTATTGTTCTTGGGGGCTGGGGGTGGAAATCACTGGATAAAACTCCCCAGCATAGGCAGGATGGGAGGAAATGTAATAGACAATAAAAACATAATAAATAAGTAAAATAAGTAAATGGTAGTTTGTTTGAAGATAACAAGTGCTATGGAAAAAACAGAACCAAAGTAAGGGAGTTTGGACTGGAAGATGCAGGATGCAATTTAAATAGGGTGGTCAGAGTGGATCTCACTGGCAAATCGTGGCACATAACTTATTTTCTGGGCAACTCCTTTTTGCAGCTGCCACAGGTCAACTGTCATTACCATTGCCACAATTAAACTGTTGTTATCACAATGTCAAGGTAATAATAAAGTATCCAAATGCTGCAGTTGTCTTGTGTTGTTCTAGAAATTGCTTGAAATAAGTAGAGTGTTCACTTAGGGCTTAAAAACCTTTTTTGTCATAAGAATTTCTGTTGTTGAAAACTTTGATGCCATGGGGCTTAAGGGGTGTTCCAGGTGGTCATGTCCACCATCTCCCCTATTTGAACTGAATCTCACAGAAGAAATTCAGCCTGGAAACTGCCTGTACCTTTAAAGGCACAATTACGCCCCTGGCTGGAGATGGCCAAGTGAGACAGAAAGCCAGGTTACGCTACGACAAACATGTATTCAGCGTGTCCTTCCTATATTCCTGTCCCTGTGTCATGTCGCTGACTGTTACACTCAACCCCGCGTCCTGTAAGAAGCCCACACTCTCTCAGAAACCCTGCACCTCGGCGCACGTGTGCCTTGAAGGTGGAGCCCAGACCAGAGCTTGGGCTTCTTGCTGCCTGAGTTTGTGGCTCACACACACACCACCACCACCACTTATCCCACCTCTCCAAACACAAAGGCAGACTAGCTGTGTCTCTCTAGCCCTTTCAGACTGGCAACCCAAAGAAAGCGTAAGTTGGAGAAAACCAAGCTTTGGTCTCACATCAATTCTCAGCCATGAGACCCTCCTGTGATGAGTGGATTTTCTCATCACAAAGTCACTGAGATCAAAAGTTAGGTTGCAGGTAACTTGCTCCTTCTCTCAGGTGTTCAACAAACTAGGTGTCAGGGACCCTGCCAGATGCTGAGGACACCAAGATGAACAACAGTGGCCCTGCCTGCAAGGACGTGGCAGGGCCTTTAGAGGAGATCCACAGAGGTGAGCACGGGGAGGCCATGGAGCATGCTAGGAAACAGGCACCCAACGCCCCCTTCCTGCCTGGGGCCAGGGAAATCTCCCTAGAAGAGGGGAGTCAGCAGAATCCATGAAGACAAAAGGCATGTTCCAGTTGAGGACAGGGACGAAGCAGGAGGGCAGCCAAGACAGAACAGCAAGTCCAGACTGGAGAGCTAGTGGGGGCAGGGCCAGAAGGGGCTTCTCAGCATCCGAATCTCGAGCTACAGGCAATGAGAAGGCACCGCAGGGCTTTAAGTAAGCAGATGACAAGGCGAAGGCTGTGCTGGTATGGAGAAAAGAACAGTCTGAGGACAGGCTCCATCGGAGGCAGGGGAGAAGCTGAGAGGCCTGAGGCAGCGGCAGTGGGCACGAAATGTGGGTAGGGTGTTCTGAAGGAAGGGGACGGCGCACGTTGGAATGGGTCAGAGGGCCTGGCTCTGAGCCTGGGCTCTCCAGTCGCTGGCTTGAGGACCCTGAGCTACTAGGACTTGTTTAATCCCTACCTACTTCACAGGGTTGTTGGAGGATTAACAGTGCCTTGTGAACCGTACAGCATGGCAGGAAAGCAGAGCTGTCCACTCACCCCCTGCACTGCTGCATCTGTAGACCCCTCGTCGCTAGGAGACTTAAAGTTACCCTCACAGGCATGTATGTTTTCTCTGCTCACTTAGCTTCTCTGGCAGCTGAGTGGTCTTTGGTAAATCTGGTCTTCCTTCTGAACCTGGCTTCCTTTTCTACAAAACAAGATCACTGAATTAGAGGATCTCTAGGGCGCCTTTCAGCTTGAAGTTTTGTTTTCTTATTCATCTTGTATCCCAATTTCCAGGGTAATAATTATTTGTCAAATGAAAAATTATTGAAGGATGAGTCACCAATAGAAGGAAAATAAGCTAATGAGTAACTGACACTGAAAACTTAGATGATAAAGTGTGTGTTCTTTAAAAGCCTTGAAGGCTCATATTAATAAGTTCCATTCAAAGACACAGTCATAAAAATTCAAAGGTGTTTTCAACCAAAAAAAAAATGATTCTTATGTATAACATCTGTGCTCCCAAAAGGTTAAATTATCATTGGCCTAGATGTTTACCCAAGAAATCTAAAAGACATGTCCACTTTAAAACTTGCAAAGGAATATTCATATCGCTTTATTTGTAATAGCCAAAAAATTAGAAACATCCTAAATGTCCATCAACAGGTGAGTGGATAAATAATTTATGACATATCCGTAAAATAGAATACCACTCAGCAATAAAAAGGACCAAACTTTTGATATATGCAAAAGAACAGACGAACCTTAAAATCGTATGCAGAAAGAAAACCCACAGAATGGGAGAAAGTACTTGCAAATCATCTATCTGATAAGGGTCTTGTATCCAGAATTTATAAAGGACACACAATTTCACATCAAAAAGATAAACATCTCAATTTAAAAAGAGACAGGACTTGAATCGACATTTCTCTAAAGAAGATATAAATACAACAAGCACATGAAAAGATGCTCAACATCATTAGTCATTAGGGAAATGCAAATCAAAACCACCATGAGATACTACTTCATACCCACTAGGATGGCCATGATTTTTTAAAAATAACGGAAAATAACAAGTGTTGGCAAGGTTGTGGAGAAACTGGAACCCTCATTCACTGCTGGTGGGAATGTAAAATTGTGCAGCCACTTGGAAAACAGTTTGGAAGTTCCTCAATAAATTAAACACAGAATTACCATATGACTCAGCAACTCCACTTCAAGATACATACCCCAAAGAATTGGAAACAGATGTTCAAGCAAACACTTGCACACAAAATTCATAGCAGCATTACTCACAATAGTCCAAAGGTGGAAACAGCTGAAATCCATCAACTGATGGATGGAAAAACAAAACACTGTCTCTCCATAAAATGGAATTTTACTCAGCAATAAAAAGGAATGAAGTACTGATACATGTTACAACATGGATGAACCTTGAAAACAGTATGCTAAGTGAAAGAAAGCCTGATACAAAAGGCCACATATTGTATGATTCCATTTATATGAACTGTCTAGAATAGGCAAGTCCATAGAGACAGTAAAAAGCAGATTAGTGGTTACCAAAGGCCTGGGAGAGGAGGGAATGGGGAATAATTGCTTAATGGAGACAGGGCTTCCCTTCGGGGTGATGCAAATGTTCTGGAACTAAATAGTAGTAGCTGTTAAACAACATTGTGAATGTACTTAAAACCACTAAATTACACTTTAAAATAGTTAAAATGGTTAATGTTACACGTATTTTATCACAGTTTTTAAAAATACTATTTCCCCAGAAATCATTATGCTGAGTGAAAGAGCCAGGCAACAAAAGGAGTACATACTGTGATTCCATTTGTATGAAATTCTAGAAAATGCAGGTCACTAGTAGCTTGAGAGGAAGGGGCTTAAGGGAAAGAGAGAAGGATAAATTATAAAAGGCATGAAGAAACTCTTACTATCTCTATTGTTTGATTGATGCTTTAAACATGTACAGCTTAGTGTACTTCCATTATACCTCTGTAAAATTGAAAAAAAAAAGACCAAAAAATGTTTTAAAAATTATCACTGGACGTCTAAATTCTTAGACTTATTAAATTTCTAAATATACTGCGGAACTCACTGTTTAAAGGATCTTTGCTATAACCCCTTTTGAAGGTCAAAAGCAAACAGTCTTTCCCTGATTTATTGATTCTATTAAGTCTGCTTTTTACATTCAACAGTTTCTTAAAGCAAAAGAACACCTGTAACAATGTCTGCTAAAACCATTCAAGAGTATGTCTGGTGGAGACTAAGCGAGCTTGATGTGGCCATGTTTCAAGTCAGAAATTCTTTTTGCTATTAATAGGAGCCTAGGACACTTTAATCATTGCTGAATCCTGGTTTTTTGAATTGGTTCAAAAATGGTCTGGCAGAGGCTCACTTTGCAAATCAAACGATCATATGTTATCATTTTAGCACACGCTGAGTGATTAGTGTTTATATACTCTCCATAAGCATCAAATTCAGATCTTGCCTGACATATATAACAAGCAGAATAAGACAGTGAATCAAACGCCAGAGTCAGATTTGCTCATGGAATTTAAGTTGGGATGTGGATTTCAAAACCAAAAAGGAATACTTAAAGCTACAAAAAACGGAAAAAGGCGTTTTTTAATTGGACTGCTTAGTTTGTCTCAAATTAAATTTGGCCTAGTTTCACATTTATTTCCGCAGTTTTTTCCATAATATTTTCTTTGCAAATAATAGGTTTTCTATAAATTATTTTGAGGATGTAGATATTTACATAGAGATGACATGATCACCTGTATTATATAACATCCTCCCATCCCAGCCCCACCCCACCAGTTCTTTCATAAATACTATTTTTCTTAGCTTTGTTGAGTCCTTTTAAGCTTGTGACTTGATTTCTTCATTTGTAAAATGGGGAGAATAACTAGCCTCACAGGATTATTGTTGGATTAAATGATTAAATGGATTATACATATATAAAGTGCTTAGACTAGTAGCTGACACACAGGAATCACTCAATGAATGTTAGTTGTTATTCATGTTATTATTACTATTCCCTTTTCCAGATGAGAACACTGAGGCTCAGGGTTAGTGGTGGCAAAGCTGAACATAGAACATACAGCATGCCTGCTCCTGATTCTTTTCATTACTCCACACCACTTTCCCCACCCATACATATTTTGTGCATGAAAATAAGAGTACCAATCTGGAAAAGGCAAAAATAGCTGTGTAATTTAAATCTGAAAAACATGAATAAACCGGTAGTCACAGAGCAGCTCAAGGACTCATCCAGTTTAGGTTCCAGGGCAAGTCATCAGTCATTTTTAAAATCGCCTTCACATAGTGATTTCGAAAAGGGGGATAAAAGGTTTCTGCAAAGAGTCAACAGAGCTTTGAGGATGCCCCCAAAATTGTGCAAGCTAGCAAAAATTACATACTGCCCATTCACTGCCTTCAGCATTAAAACAGATTTATATATTCACTTTGTATGGACATTAAAAAGTACTGCAGCCCGGGATAGAATGTCTGCTGGAGGGGTTAAATGGAAAGTGGCAGGCCCATCAATTAAGTTCCTATCAAGTCAAGACGAGAAAAAACCAGAGGATGCAAATCATATCTACGGACTGGTACAAGGCAAACATATTTGCAAGGCTGTCTGATTTAACCTACATATACAAACTAATCCATTCTAAAGTGATATGTAGTTATTGCTCCAGTTCCACATATTTCATTGAGGAGTTTTTTTTTAAACATGGTCAAATTAAAAGATAACACCACTAGCTGAAAGTTAGTTGGGAAACAGGATATTCAGAGGGTCTCACGGTATCACTCCCAAAGACAACTTACTAATCACAAAGAGAAAAATGTCCCGTAGTGATAGAGAGATCTGGCAATGACCGTGTTAACCAAGGGATGAAACTTAGCGGAACACACATTACCCGTTGTATGTGGATCCTTGCCAAAGTGCTTCACCTGAATCTGGTCATGAGGAAACAACAGACACATCCAGATCATGGTTCATTCTACAAGACTAGTAGGGAATCTTTGGTCATGAAGAGTAGAAAAGAGCAGGTACACTTGCTACATTAAAAGAGACATCATAGGGCTTCCCTGGTGGTGCAGTGGTTGAGAGTCCGCCTGCTGATGCAGGGGACATGGGTTCGTGCCCCGGTTCGGGACGATCCCACATGCCGCAGAGCGGCTGGGCCCCTGAGCCGCTGAGCTTTCGTGTCTGGAGCCTGTGCTCCGCAACGGGAGAGACCACAACAGTGAGAGGCCTGCGTACCACAAAAAAAAAGAGACATCATAAACAAACAAATGCCCTGTGAACTTGAACCAGGGGGGTTTAAAAATCGTTATATGAGACATTTTTCTGACAACTGGAAAAAGTTAAAAATTAAGTGTTTATTAGAAAACTCATTTAACTAAGACTAATTTTCTTAGATATGATAACAGAATTATGGTGATGCAATTTACTTTCAAATGCTCAGGAGAAAAATATGTGATGCTCTGCTTCTGTTTGGAAGGATGGAACAGAGCATGAGATGCCCCAGAGAGACCCAGTCTACCCCCACGTGCAGAAAGACCTTTGGGGGGAGATATGGGAGGAGATAACATACCCAAAGATGCTTTTCAAAATTCTCTTTTGGGGGCTGAGCAGACTAGAGCCGGCAGATAAAAGGTCAGTTTATGAATGTTCTCCATTTCTCTCTCTCCCATTTCCAGGCAGAAAAAAGGGCAAACAGCAGAAAACGCAACAGACGGAAATATGAGGATGCTTATCCCAGCCTGCCCATTACCTTGCTGTGTGACCTCAAACAATTCTCTTGACTTCTCCCATGCTCACTTGCCTTACCTAGAAAAACAGGAGGGCTGGGCTAAAGCAGCTTTCAGATGCCTCCCAGGTCTAAAATCTAAGATGCTAATGGCTCATTCAGTCTTAAAGACAATGTGCAATGCCAACGTGAAAAGTCTATTCCTATTTTTGTTTTTAATAATGCAGGTAGTGGGCTTCCCTGTTGGCGCAGTGGTTAAGAATCCGCCTGCCAATGCACGGGACACGGGTTCGAGCCCGGGTCTGGGAAGATCCCACATGCCACGGAGCAACTAAGCCCATGCGCCACAACTACTGAGCCTGCGCTCTAGAGCCCACGAGCCACGACTATTGAAGCCCGCGTGCCTAAAGCCCGTGCTCCGCAACAAGAGAAGCCACCGCAATGAGAAGCCCGCGCACCACAACGAAGGGTAGCCCCCACTCACCGCAACTATAGAGAAAGCCCGCGTGCAGCAACGAAGACCCAATGCAGCCAAAAATAAATAAATAAAATAAATACATTTATATAAAAAAAGAAACAGTTTTAGAAGAATAGAGTTCATTAAAAAAAATTTAAATAAATAAATAAAAATGCAAGTAGTTTTTTTCCTCTGATTAGAAAATTAATACATGCTCACGAAAAAAAAAAAGTACAAAAAGAAGGGATTCCCTGGTGGCACAGTGGTTAAGAATCTGCCTGCCAATGCAGGGGGACACAGGTTCAAGCCCTGGTCTGGGAAGATCCCACAAGCCGCAGAGCAACTGGGCCTGTGAGCCACGACTGCTAAGCCTGCGCTCTAGAGCCTACGAGCCACAACTATTGAGCCCGCAAGCCACAACTACTGAAGCCTGAGTGCCTAGAGCCCGTGCTCTGCAACAAGAGAAGCTACCACAATGAGAAGCCTGCGTACCTCAACGAAGAGTAGCCACCGCTCACCCCAACTAGAAATAGCCCACGTGCAGCAACAAAGACCCAACGCAGCCAAAAAATTAAGTTAATTAATTAATTTTTTTAAAAAAACGGAAAAAAAAGACAAACCACTATAATTACGCCACCTAGAGTTAGCACCCCTGTTACTGTCTTTATATTTATTCTTTAGATGCTTTTCCAGGCTTGCAGGCACTGGCACATGCTCATACACGTTTTTTAAAGAACATGAGATCCCTGTACACATGCTGCTTGTAATTTTTTTTAGTTAACAATATTATATGGTTTACATTCCATATTAATAAATACAGAATAATGGCACCATTCTAATGGCTGAATGGCACACGATATTATACCTGCACATGATTTATTTTCTCAGTGAGAAACATCTGGGTGGTTTCTAATTTTCTGCTCTTCTAGACAATGCTGCAATAAATATCTTATGTTCATCCTCATTATGTAAAGTCTCTAAATCAAGATTTAATCACACAACCCCTCTCCCTTTTCATATAGAAAGTAAAAAAATCTCTTTTCAAGTATCAAATAAAGGTTCTCCATAACTCCAGCCTATCAGCAACCCTGCCAGCCCGGGAGGACGTAGCGGCCCGAGGAGACCCGGTCTTTAGAAGGCTCTGGAAACAATGTTTGGTCTCGTCAATTCAAGGAGGCCACACGGAAACCTGAGGCCCAGCTTTTGGATAACCGTGATCTCTTTGCAAAGTGTTTTTTGGCCGTGAGCTCTGGGTGCAGCCCACGCTGTGGTAACTGAACACACAGCATCGTTTACCGAGTCCTACTTGGGGCAGCTGGTAGCCTCTCAGAAACATCTGTCAGCCTATGCTTATGTTTTCTGCCTCTAAAAATAATAACATCACCAAACAGACTCCCACCTGCCTGTGTTTAATACAATCAAATTTAGACACGTGAAAATTACTGGATCTGTCTCCGAATTGAGAACAGTACTCTTTTTGCAAACTCAACTATTCACTTTAAGATTCCAGAAGAATTAACATTCCAAAATAATTGTTTTTATTTTTTAAAGTTTGTAATAATTAGAAAACAGTATAAAACGCCCTCCTTTTCACTGACATGAGTGGCTACTTTTCCGTCTTAAAATTATGTCACTGATCCAAATATACTTTGCAAGTGTTGGAGGAAGCTTTTAATTCTCTTTTTGTGGTTATTGTTTCTGTGAGTGATCCATCTCACAAACATGTACCTATGCCCTTGATTAAAACGTAACTCATTCTCCATCAGATGTCTAGGAGGCGAGGGGAGGCATTCTACAGTGATAATCACTCAGCGATATTCCTGGGGAGTCACATAATTTTATTCTTGGAAGGAACTGACACCGATCATTTCCAATCCCTGGAGAAGCAGGATTAGGAAGGTTAATTGGCTTGTCCAGATCACCTACTCCCAATCCAGGGTTTCCTTTTCCTCTCTGACCCTCTTTGTCAGAAACCCAATAATTAATTTACAAAGACGCTCATTTTACACTTGACAACACTGGGAAGATCCTACCTATCGTTCTATTCAATAATGAATTCAAAATAAAGCAAAAGAAGTAACTTCGTGAAACGAACACATCTTTAAAATATATATTACCTAGTCTACTCTTTCAGCATCATGACACTGGAGGTCAGGTTTAAGGGCGGGTCCAATAAGAACCAAAAACATATCTGGAAGACCGTCTATAGACAAGCTGCACAACTGAAAAGCATTTAAGATGTTCAGACAGCTGTGAATGGAGGTTTCTAGGTTCGGACCAGAGTGGAAGCGGCAACTGAGAACTGGTGGGTCATTACTGTGATGGAGAGAAAGCAGGTGCAAAGAAAGGGCAGTAGCAAATGGCCCTGGTGCATCCCCGAAGCAAATACCCACATAAAAGAAGGGGAAAGTGGCGTGAAAACTATCTTCGCGAGGTGAAAACCACCCCCAAACACAGGCACGACCCCAGGCCTTTTCTTTCTGAACACATGGAAAGATTTATTTGGCAAACTGAGCTACAAGTTATTACCACATCCTCATACAACTTGCTTAACAGCTCCCTTTTTGCTCATAAAGTACATTCACATCAATATGTACCCTCCCCCTGACGGAGCTGCTGTCAGCGAGTTGGAAAAGTTGCCTTGTAAACCATCAGGGGACTTATTTATCTTATAAAATCCAGCAGGAATTATAGGAAAGGGGAGGATGAATTAACTTGGCTGTAACTTCTGCCACTGTAAAGACTTTATCCTATTAGATGGACATACGCATTAAATCCAAAATACCCCAAACTTGCTGTCTTGTAAATGTCGAAGACTGAAACCTTAGTTGGGTGGAATTTAAACAGTGACCACGGTTGAGCCAGGCAAAATACCAGCCCACCGCCAATACCCCCTTGGTGGCGGCTGGAAACCAAATTCACATTCCTGATGGAAAAATGTGCCTTCTCAATTAAAGTCAGGATTTCCCAGTCTTCTCACTGGTGGGAACAAGAAATATGAGCTTCCATAACAACACACACATCACCAAGACCCAGCCAGGTTCATTAACCAGAAAGGGAATTGCCATGTGCTCCTTTCTACAAGCGACTAAGTACGGTCTTTTGCCCCGATTCTGGAATAAGGACCACTTTACTTTCTGCAAAATTTTTCAACGTGCTATTCTGAACACAGCTACCATGTCACTCACAGCAGCTGTGGACCTACAGCAACCTCCCCTGTTAAAATACACGAAATTGTATCAGCTAGACCATCCCAAGCAAAATAATTACTGTGGCAGGAAATAAAAAATCAGATTAAGTGGGATTTTTGTGGCACAGGAGACCCCTTCAAGCTTTTGCCTAACAGGGGGACCAAGGAGGATGAAGGGAGGGGGAGCCCTACCTCTCAATTTGTCTTTGGGGTTTTAACTCCACTATCTCAAGCTTCTTCCATTCTTGCTTTCCAAGTTTAGTTCAGTCTGTTTTGATTCTATCCCTTGGTTAGATCTCAGTTCCTAACATTTCGTAGACTCTTGTTTATCAAAGCCTTGAATTGAGCTATATTGGTTTGTTTACTTGAGGACTAGCTGTTGTGGGCAGGGAAGAAATATTAGTTTAGTTGGAGTCAAGAACCTACAGCCGGGACTTCCCTGGTGGCGCTGTGGTTAAGAATCTGCCTGTTGGGCTTCCCTGGTGGCGCCGTGGTTGAGAATCTGCTTGCTAATCCAGGGGACACGGGTTCGAGCCCTGGTCTGGGAGGATCCCACATGCCGCAGAGCAACTAGGCCCGTGAGCCACAACTACTGAGCCTGCGCGTCTGGAGACCGTGCTCCGCAACAAGAGAGGCCGCGATAGTGAGAGGCCCGCGCACCGCGATGAAGAGTGGCCCCCGCTTGCCACAACTAGAGAAAGCCCTCGCACAGAAATGAAGATGCAACACAGCAAAAATAAATAAATTAATTAATAAACTCCTACCCCCAACATCTTCTAAAAAATCCACATATCTTAAAATTCTTAATTCTAAAAAAAAAAAAAAAAAAGAATCCGCCTGCCAATGCCAATGCAGGGGACACGGGTTCAAGCCCTGGTCCGGGAAGATCCCACATGCCACGGAGCAACTAAGCTCGTGCACCACAACTACTGAGCCTGTGCTCTAGAGCCTGCGAGCTACAACTACTGAGCCTGCATGCCAGAACTACTGAAGCCCGCGTGCCTAGAGCCCGTGCTCTGCAACAAAGAGAAGCCAACAGAATGAGAAGCCGGCGCAACGCATTGAAGGGTAGCCCCCGCTCGCCACAACTAGAGAAAGCCTGTGTGCAGCAACGAAAACCCAACACAGCCAAAAAAAAAAAAAAAAAGAAAGAACCTACAGCCGCAAGAAAAATAAATCAGAGAGAGAGAGAGAGAAACTGGATGATGGGGCACCATTTCACTGTGAGTCAATCCTGGTGGGGTTATTTTTCCCCCCTGGTGACTTACATGCATAGGCAAAGAGATCTTAACAGATCAGAGTCCACATTCCAACGGACAGATATGGGCTTTTTAAATTATTAATTTGATAAACTGCTAAACCAGTAACAAAAGAATAAGTGGATAGAAGAATAAAATGGGTAACAAAATTTGACTTTTTTTTTTCTCCTGCAGCAATGGCATTAGAACTACTCTTCGTACACCACAGGTATAGTCATTTACTGTGACTAATGGGAATAATGTACTACATTTCATAATACTGATCTCTTTGGCAATTTGAGAAAAACTCGTAACTGGATGGCTACACTTACTATCTAAAAATACTTATCACAACAAACCCTCAAGCAAAATTTCTTAAAAAAAAGACAAAAACCCTTAATAGGCTTTCTAATGAAGCAAAGAAACTTTTCAGAATGCTAAGAAAAGAACCCACCCTCTCTCCTTCCCTGTTTTGGGTAAACGCTTAATCTTCTCAGATGTTTTCTCCTGCTGAATGCTTGTCTTAGTGCAGTTTAAGATGGTGTTTAAAATTTTCAAAATTCCTTCTAAAATGTATCCCTGTTTCCCCTAAAAACGGACTCAAACTAATGTTAGAAAGTGGCACTGATGTTAGAAATTCCATCCTTCTTCCAGAAAAGGACCAACTATGAGTTGAGATAATGTCCCTTTTTGGCAAATTCTTATTTCCTCTCCGATTCTGGATGTAATTGTCAGCATGCCCATCACAGTGGGTGGACATCACACACAACTTGCCTGTGTATCACTCTCTAAGAGTTACATGGAGATCCTTCCAAATGCAAAATGTCTGTAGAATTATCTGCGATCAGAGTGACTACTTGTAACATTTTCGAGACTGAATTAAGGAGCACTTTGCTCTGAAAACACAGTTGGCCAGTGTCCTAACGCGATGCAGAAGACTATAAACTTCAGCAATCAAAGCTGGATTTATATCTTCATAAGTCACAAACACATGCAGGTGACGCTAACTATCAAATGCTAAACCAAAACTTTTTCTATTTTCATAATTGATTTTTATTCATTTCATACCAAAATAATCTGTAAAGGAAAAAATAAGTCATCTATATGCAAATTAAACATGCAACCTGATATCAAGCATTAGCCAAGAGTATTTCACGGCAAATCAAATAATTTAGGAAGATCACCTGTGTGCTCACCTCATAGATGTGTGTGCTTGTTTGGTTTTCACCATGATTAGTACCACACTTTCTAACTGCATCCGACAAATGAATTCAACACAGCACACAGAACTAATGGCTGTGTTTTCATTCTGAAGAGAGTTTTAGAACTTACAACCTAAAATTGTAATTTCTAATGTTCATCATAGTTAATAAATAACTTGTTATAAACCAAGAATTAGGTTTGATTAAAATTAAAATATAAAATACTTTTGGAAATAAAATATTGTGAATATTTGAGGAGATAAATCCGTGTAAAATGTTCACCAACAACAGCAATGTCTTACTTCTGCTTATATGAAGATTTTTTTTAAGCTTTCAAGTTATTCTGATTTCCTAAACTCATCCCAAATCTCTTCTTAAGGTGTTATTTATATTAGTTGTTGCCCAAATGGCTTACATAATGCTTCACATTTTATCCAATAATGTCTCCACATTGGCCATCTTAGAGAGTGCACGTTTAAAACAAATATCTTACAAGATATTAGTTATATGTGTCTAACATGGCTGATAATCTTCATAGGTAATGCGAATATTGGCCCGGATTCAGAGGTTAACAAGAGCAGAGAGGTCATGGACCATGCTTGACTGAAGCTAAAAATGCAACAATGAGAAAACTAAATATACCTGAACAGGTCAAAGGAACTCCACAGTAGTTAACTTTTGGCACGATCTTCGTCAATACTGAGACTGGGTTCCATAAGACAAACACCAAAGTCAGTCACATTATTCACTGTCACACCTCATTCTCTTAAGACCAAACATAACATAGGTGAATAGGATTCTGTTTTTATTATGATCATGACTATACCCAAAATGAAAACCGTGATTAATGAAGATCAGTAAATAGAGACATTAAGAAGTGAAAAAGGGACTTCCCTGGTGGCGCCGTGGTTAAGAATCCTCCTGCCGATGCAGGGGACACGGGTTCGAGCCCTGGTCTGGGAAGATCCCACATGCCGCGGAGCAACTGAGCCCGTGAGCCACAACTATTGAGCCTGCGCTCTAGAGCCCGCAAGCCACAACTACTGAAGCCCACATGCCACAACTACTGAAGCCCACCCGCCTAGAGACTGTGCTCTGCAACAGGAGAAGCCACTGCAATAAGAAGCCTGCGCACCACAAGAAAGGGTAGCCCCTGCTCGCCACAACTAGAGAAAGCCCACGCGCAGCAATGAAGACCCAACGCAGCCATAAACAAATAAATAAATTTATTTTTTAAAAAAGTGAAAAAATTCTTGTAATCCTTAAATGCTATGTAACATGAAGAATATTGATATCTTCATCATTTTGAAAGCGATCAAAACTTCTCCGCTTGGGCTTCCCTGGTGGCACAGTGGTTAAGAATTGCCTGCCAGGGCTTCCCTGGTGGCGCAGTGGTTTAAGAATCCGCCTGCCAATGCAGGGGACACGGGCTCGAGCCTTGGTCTGGGAAGATCCCACATGCCATGGAGCAACTAAGCCCGTGTGCCACAACTACTGAGCCTGTTCTCTAGAGCATGCAGGCCACAACTACTGAGCCCACGTGCCTAGAGCCCTGCTCCTCAATAAGAGAAGCCACTGCAATAAGAAGCCCACGCAGTGCAACGAAGAGTAGCCCCTGCTCGACGCAACTAAAGAAAGCCCGCCTGCAGCAATGAAAACCTAATGCAGCCAAAAATAAATAAATAAATTAAAAAAAAAAAAAAAAGAATTGGCTGCCAATGCAGGGGACACAGGTGTGAGCACTGGTCCAGGAAGATCCCACATGCCACAGAGCAACTAAGTCTGTGCACCACAACTACTGAGCCTGTTCTCTAGAGCCCATGAGCCACAACTACTGAAGCCTGTGGGCCTAGAGCCCGTGCTCCACAACAAGAGAAGCCCCTAGTAACGAAGGGTAGCCCCCAGTCGCCACAACTAGAGAAAGCCATGCGCAGCAACAAAGACCCAATGCAGTCAAAAATAATAAATAAATTAATTAATTTAAAAAACACAAAACTTCTCCTCTTATGAATTACATTATAACCTTACTCAAATAACTAGAAAAAGTGCAGGTTCCCCAATACAATGTATTTAACATGCCATCCACTAGAGGAGAATTTCACCCAAAGCTCTAGCTCACACAATTCTCAAATCAAGAGGAGGACACCTCATTTTGCAGCTGAGGGCAATCTCCCGGCTACATTTTCTCAAAGATGGCTGATACAAACAGTACCTCATAACTACATAAAAATGGTTGCTCTGACTAAATTATGCAGTTTCAAAATAACCTGCTCAAGTTTCAGCCCATTAAAGATGGACCTGCAAGGCGTTTGCCATGTTATGTCTGCTTCCCATGGAATTTCAGTGGATACTGAGGGGAGTGCAAACCCCAAATCATCCTTATAAATAAAGACTTTGAAACATAAGCGCAAGGACATGGGGAGGGGGAAGGGTAAACTGGTACAAAGTGAGAGAGTGGCACTGACATATATACACTACCAAATGTAAAATAGATAGCTAGTAAGAAACAGCCGCATAGCACAGGGAGATCAGCACAGTGCTTTGTGACCACCTAAAAGGGTGGGATAGGGAGGGTGGGAGGGAGACACAAGAGGGGGGGATATGGGGATACAAGTATATGTATAGCTGATTCACTTTGTTATACAGCAGAAACTAACACAACAATGTAAAGCAATTATACTGCAATAAAGATGTATAAAAAAAATAAATAAACATAAGTGCACAAACATCAAATCCCATGAGCACATTCACCAGCCTTGGACCTGGTGCCTGAACACTGATCTGTCACCAATGCAAAACAAGCCAGGCACCTCTTTGAGGTCTCTCTATCCTGGACTGCTAGCCGAAGGGGCCATCTTTGAAGAGCTCAGGCTTATCTACTAAAGTAAAATATTCCAGGGGTGGAATTTTCAAAATGGGGGTGAATTTACAGGGTCAATTACTTATTACATGAGGTAACTGAAATACACTTGAAATGATCCATCTCCCACAAAAACGGCCTTTATTTTCAACCTGGCAACATTTCAAAATCAGTCACCGCTCTACAAAGATTTTTCTATGAACATAAAATTCTTAGTTTTTTCCTAATTAAAAGTAAATGATAGGAAAATGCAGGGTGACTACAGTACCAAAGCAAACTCAATGTGCACCCTAGCTTCAAGCCACAAGACACTGGCCAGTAAGAAGAACATGAGATGTTTCCCAGTTAATAATCAGTCAATTAGATTTTTTTTTTCTCTTTCACTAAATAAACCTCAGGTTTTAAACATTTTTTTCTCTGTTAGTTTATATTTATGTTAAGGACTAAAGAGAAATTTTAAGCAATGATGTACTTAAACTGTCCATCATATTTAGTAAATCTTAGCTGAAATTTGCAAAACAAAGGGAATAGAATAACAATATAAAATATTTTCAGTTTCAAATAGTTAGCTACTTGTTAGTAGTTGAAAGTTATATAAAATCAAACTAAAGCAAAAAGTTGTCATAAATGGAGCTTTTAATATTCTACCAGTCAAAAACAAGGGAACCATTTTGTTCTGAAATACGATACCAGCGTTCTTTGATGTCAAACTTAAATTTTCACTATTCTATTACATAAGTCAGTCTTAAAAACAATATTTACTTCCATTTATGCTCCATCACTGGTTATTTCTCTTATTACATTTTAATAAGTTTATGTAACTCAAAGCAGTGCCGAAAAACTCCTGCTCGGTTCCATAGGATTGATTTTGCTGTGCTTGTGTGTATTTCTTTAATTTTCTCCAGTTTCGCCCGCTCATCATTCAGACTTTCCAACACTAACTACACTAGTTTTGAGGACTTCATTACAAGCTGAGGGAAACTTTTCGGAGAATAAAGATCCTTCAAACAAACCAACATTCTAGGCCTTAAACTGTCAAACAAAATTTCGAAAGAATGAACGAAGCCTCACCGTTTTACTTTTATGTCTCCCAAATGGGCTGAAAGAGCTTCTCAGAGCCTACTGACCACCCCCAATCTACTCGACGCATTGGGACAGCCGGCCCGGAAAACTCGCGACCCAAGTCGCACAGTTTCCCCCTAATCACAAGATGGTAACCTTAATGGAAAACGGTTCCGCGGCTAGAAACTCTTCGCAAGGGCCTTCTTGGAAAGTGTAAACACTTCTTGCAGGACAAAGCAAAAATACGTTGTCTACAAACCCTCACCACCCTTTTCACCCAATATCACTGTTTGACTTCATGGGCACCATTAAGGGTGGTTTCTTCGCGCGGCGTTTTACTTACACGCCCTCCAGCACGCTCGCGCACACACGCACGGCTCTCCATACGTTCCAGCGGCCTCTTGGGACTAGAAAGATGAAATATAGTCCCTGGGCCATTTCCCCCCAGTTTGAGTTAATTTAGTTCAAAATACCCGGTAACGTCCCCGAAGAGAAGAGACAGGGGATGAGGAAGAACAAAATTATTTTCCCCAAATAGCTTGGCTTCCCTCTCCCCAAACTCACAAAAGGCCAGAATGACACCGACTCTGCCGAGAGGGCGGGCAAGAAAACTTCAAACGCAAGGCGGCCGAGAGAAGTTTAGCGGGAACGGGAGAGAGGAAGCCACAAAAGGGGGCGCCCGGGGCTTGTCCCCCAAGCGCACCCGGGGCCCCGCTCCCCCTTTCCTCCTCTTACTTTTGGATGATCTGGGTTAGGCCGGCTTGGGGCGGAGGCGGTGGCGGCGGCTGCATCCCTCTCGGGCCTGGGGGCGCCGGGGGCGCCGGGGCACCGGGCACGCTGCGGGCATCTCTGTCCGGTTGCTCGGGGCCGCTGGGCTCGGCGTCCTGGCTCATGGCTGCGGCCAGCACCTTGCGAAACAAGACCGGCCCGGGCTCGCGGCGGGAGAGCGCGAGCGAGGGGCGACCCCGGGGCGCGGGCGCTCACTGGCCGGGGTCCCCGTGCCCAGTCCCCTTGTCCTTCCCGGTGGCGCGGGGAGGAGACGCGAGGGGCGGGGAGGAGGCAGTCCCGGCGGCCCCACCTCCTCCTCCTCCTCCCGCCGGTCCCGCTCGCCCGGCCGGGCCAAACAGAGGTAGGGGCCAGGGGGCGTCTCCCAGCCAGCAGGAGCCCCTGGGCGCCCGGGTGGTCGGGGGAGCTCTGCCCGCCGCCCGCCGCCGCGCGCCCTCTGGGTCCCCGGTCCGGCGCCCCGCAGCTCAGTGCAACCGCGTGAGGCGGCGAGACGCACGCCAGTCCGCCGCCGGACGCCGAGTTCTCGCCTCTCCCGCTAGCGGGGCGGCCTCCGGGCTATCCCCCGGGACCGCGCGCGCGGCTTCGCGCGCTCCTGCCAAGCGGGGCGGACCGAGCGCGCCCCGGGCGTCTGCGCTCTTCGCCAGCGCAAAGTGCGCGGGGCTTGGCACCTTCCCGCGACTGGAGCCGGGCCAGCGCCACTGGTGGCTGAGGGGCCCGACCCCGCGGGGGAAAAGCCCGGAATTCCCGCAGGTCGGTGGGACTGGTAACCCCAGGTCTTAGATGACCGGACCCGAGGGCTCTCCAAACTGGCCATTCCAGCTGCTGATTTCAGGGGTCCCCAGAAGTAGCCGGCGAGGCCGCCGTGATTTCTCTTCATTTATTTCCTCACTTCTCTAAAGGACCTGCCACGATCCCGCGAGCGCAAAGACAAAACCACGTATATGTTTTATTCTTGTTATTTATTGCCCAGATCTCAGTAGGAATGTAAAGGATGAAAAGGAGTTCGGTGACATCGCACCCCCAAGTTCACCGCTTCTGAAGCTCTGTTGGTTGCTGGGGAGCCAGTGTGCGCCACTTCACCTGCACACACCAGTTCACAGTTGTGGACACAGGCATCCTGCGCGGAGGAGTCACCCCGCAAAGTGCAATGTGATGTCCTGGAGCACGGGTAGAGGTCTGGGGAGTCACCTGGTGCCGCAGAAACATCTAGAAGCTGGGCAAAGACCTCGGAGAGTGGTTACTCTGGAGATCCTTACCCTCCGTCGGGCACACGGCTTTTTAAATCCTGACACGGGCAGCACCGAAAAGCGTCCCTTGGGTGCGTTGGAAGCCAGAGCGCGCGTCAGGGTGCCCCACGGCCTGGAAAGAAGTTTGCTGAAGGTCTCAAGCCAACCCATCCTCCTCCCGCAGCCACGTGAAGGAAAATTCTGGAGATGGGTTCTCCGGGACCGGCAACTAATTGAATTCCCTGAAAGATGCTTTCTTCTCTCCCTAGACTGTGAGTTTCTGTCAACTTCCCTGCCAGTTTCAGGAAGGTAAGCCTCCCTTGATTGCTGTCATCCTACTTATATCTTTCCCGCTCCCTCCCTCTCTCTCTCCTATACATAAAATGCCCTGTCCACTCTCACCTTTCTTCTGTCTCTCTCTCTCCCTCCTTCACCTACAGATAAAATGGTACATCAGTTCCTTGTATTCATAAAAGTAATCACAATTCGCAAAATTGAATCTCACCAGAAAACCCAGGTAAAGAGGTACTGATTGTTTATTCATTTCACAAATGAGGCAAGTCAGGGTGATTTTTTTCCAACTATATATGGCTAGTAAGAGGCCATCCCAAAGAGTCTTCTCGGGCTCTGGGAGTGGTTAGTTCATCATCTTTAGTTTCTATCACTGAAGTCCTGACTATGGTTTCCATAAAACTCCACCTTCCACTGCTCCCCTACCTCCTTGGTTGAGGGAAATTATCTGAAATTAACATTGCAACTGTCCCAGAAACTAAAACTTTCCATATGCTTACATTAAAATATCACTCTGAGAATCCCCCAAAACCTTTGTGAAAAAAGCTTTGTAGTCAAAAAAAGACAGATCAGCAGTTTTTACCAGAGAGGTTGAGTGACTCAGTCTCTGAGTGTCAGTTACCAAATATGTAAACTGGCAGGGATGAGACCCGGACTTGCACAGTCACTGTTAGGATTAGAGATAATGTATCTTGCACATTTGGTGCAAGAGATATTCAGTCTGGCAGGTATCACAAACATGATTCCTTATATTCCAAACTTGTAGCCAAATAGAACAACAGACCTCAAACTCCAGGAAGCTGAATGCCTGGAAGTCACAATATTAATATAACTTAATCCATTCTCATAACATTTTTACTGGCACAAAAAAACAAAGGAAGAAAGGAAGGAAAGAAGGGAGGGAGGGAGAAAATAAAGAAGGGAGGGAGAGAGGAAAGGAAATTCGTATTATACAAATGCACCTCTCTACATCTCAAAAATGATGTATTAGTTTTGTGACAAAATAATAACAGTGGGTAAATCTTGGGTATTCATTAGACTTTTCTTTCATCCTTTCTGTAAGTTGAAATTTTCAAAACAAAAAAGGAAAAAAATAATAATTCACAAGGTGTTTTTAAGAAGCCCCATTTCCATGAGTATAGCTTAATGTTTGCAGTTTATGTAAGAACTGAAATTTGAATTGAAGCAGATGTGAAGGGTGAGGGAAACACTGCAGCAAAAACCTAAAGCTAGTTCCTGTCTTATCTCAGATCCCCCAAAATGTTGTCCAGGATAATAATGAACAAGACTTTCCATTTTGCAAGTCAAACATTAAGTGTATTAAGCAATTCCAATGAAAACTATTTATTAACTTAATGTCGTTTCACTCCTTTCCAGGAAAAATGAGAAAGACCCCTGGCTGGGGTTGCAGCCATGTAAGAATCTTTAGCAGTCTTGCTTTTGTGGGTCTGTCCTGTGTCATCACCACCCCCATCACACTAGGATGTGCTTTACAGTTACTGAAGTGAGGGAAAGGCTGGGGAGGGTGTGTGTGTGGTCACCCGACTTGACAAATGGGGAGGGGAGGGCTGGTAACATCTCTGTTCCACTCTGCAGAAGCATTCTGTCCCTGCTGACATACCAGTAAACAGTGATCAGGAAGTGAGGCTTTTGCTGTCTATGAATATATTGAACATTTCACAGGAGTCAGCTACTAAGTGCTTTCATAGATTATTATTTACTTCATACTCCCAATAATCTCATGACGTAGCTACTGTTGTTACCTTGTTTTAGAATTGAGGAAGCTGAGGCTAGAGGGCTATAAGAACTTGCCCCAGGTCACCTGGCTTTTAAGAGGCAGAAGCAGGACTGCAGTTAGGTCAGTCTGACCCCAAACCTCTCCCACTGCCTCAGTGGCACACCTAGACCTAAGATGCCACCTGTCTTCTTTTGCTGTGATGCTGCCTACATCTTCCAGTGAATGTAAAATGCCCCCTGCATTGTGATTCAACTCTGCCACTCATATTTATCCGAATCAGTAAATTAATAGGCAGGATCCAAATTGACGCCTTATAAACAAGAAAATTTAAAGAAATTAAGCAGCCTAGCAGTGGGTAGTAGAAAGGAGCAGGAAATCGAAACTAGGTCTCTGTCACTCTCAAACTTGCCAGGGACTCTGGTTTGTTTTGTAATATTAATAAATGTTTACTGGGTTCCAGACAGTGGTTCTAGGAGCTTTCTTATGCCTTATTTCATTTAATATCACCAGTTTGCAGACATAGAAGCTTGATGAACCTGTCCGAGGTCACAGGGATAATAAATAGTGGAGCTGAAGTTCAGACCCTGGTCTGACTCCCTGCAACTCCCTGCCCTCTGTTCAAGGTGATGTGAGCATTCATCTCTGCGGATGGAATCATTTAATCTGTACTGCTATTCCATATATGTATATTACTACTATTTTTTAATGACAATTTACTTAGTAGATTATAAAGTTTGATAATACTCAGAACTGGTGAAAATGCAGGACACAAACATTCTCATATACTGTGGGTGAAATTATCAGTTGCTGCAACCTCTTTGGAAGTGAGTTGGCACTGTCTATTACAGTTACAACAAAGGAAACTGATTCAGTAGTTACCCTTTTAGGAATTTATCCTATAGGTTTATTTGTAGCAACAACTAAAGTTCCATGTTCAAGGAAGTTTATTGTGGCATTGTTCATAACAGCAAACCAGAGACGACCAGAATGCTAAGCAAAGGGACTGGTTACATAAAGGATGGTCCCTACATGGAAGGGATTACAAGGTAGCTCTCAAAAAGAAGGGGGCAGGTCTGTATGCACTGCTAAGAAGTTGCCAAGACCTGTTACTAAGGAGAAAATACAAGTTCCTCAGCAGTATTGCAGTATGATTAAATTTGTATAAAACCAAAGAGTATAAAACATTCCAGGAAAATTATACAAGTAATTAATTATTAACAGTAATTACCTCTGGAAATTGGGATGGGGCAGGAACCTTTTTCTTTTATGACCTTTTATATCGTTTTTATTTGAAATAAAATTTAATCGAAGTACAATATATATACTGTTTGAAATTTTTTTACTATAAACATGTGGTTTTTTTAATTAACTAACAACAAAACCTTTCTTTCTTCAACTAATAATTCTTAATAGCACTTAGCACATGAATAGGATTTTATTTTTAAGGTAAAACTTCGTCTGGAAGAATGAAGGAGAAACACACTGGACAATGTATTTTCCAGAGTAGCCTTTTGTTATTCTAACAACCCAAGTAGAGACAATTGAATAATTAACTCATTAAGTTGCCGTCAGTCATCTTGATACAGTTACAACCTACTAGTTTGATAATTGTGGATAAATATTAAGCAACCTATCAACATTAGCCATAACATATTAACTGTTATCTGGGTATTAATAACAACAGTTATCATTTCTTGAGTATTACTCTATGCCAGACTGTCTTGAGCACATAATATTTCTCATTTAATCCTCACAATTACCTTATTAGGTGGCTGTGTTTATGCCCATTTTAAGAATAGGAAAACTAAGGCTCAAAGAAGTTAAGCCACTCAACAGCTACTAAGTGGAGGAAGTGCAAATCTAACCCCAGTCTCTATTCCCCCTAGGATAGAGCTTTTAACTGCTCTGCATAGTGGCATGATGTTTCTTGGTATAATGGGGCTTCTGAGACCAGACATTTCCTCTGCTAAATGCTGGCTGGTTTGACACTCTCTGCTGTCTCCAGTACCTCATCCTTTATTTTCCTATCTCTCCACAAGACCTGGCTTCTCTTTTCTATCCCCCTGAGGTGAGCTTTACCTGTTTGCTGGCTTCTCTCTCAGAGCTACACCCTAATCTTTTACTTAAACTCCATGGAATCCCCGCAGATGTCTCAAAACAATCATAAAATAAAATCCTGTGCTAGCTTCATAAAGGATTGCCTCTCTGAAAACGCAGGAGAGGCAGTGGCTGAAGGATGCTGTTTAAAAATAATATGGTTACTCATGGATCTGGATGCACGTTTGAATTTGAAGGAGACAGTCAGGGAACTTTAGCTGAGCAAAAGTGAGGACATGACCCAAGAGGTTCTTTTCTGCCTAACAACTCATGGAAAGCATCCCTCATTGGCTGTAGGGACAGGCTTAGCCTCCATCTCTCTGGTGGTGGATTTATCAGCCAGGCCCCTTGCCCTGTGATGAGCCGCACAGGTATTGTACTATAATCAAAGTAACAGTTGGCTGGGAGTCAGAAAATCTGGGTTCTGGACCACTAGGTGTATCCAGTGTTCCTGAACAGAAGAGCAGTCATCCCAAACCAGGAGTGACATCAACATCTTTGCCTTCCCTAAAAGCATCACTGCCCCAAGCCTAGGTAGCTTGACCTCTGTCTTTCCACAGCTTGCTCAGTACCTGGCCATGAACCAACAGTGGATTGAGTTAGAATCCTAGGCGCTCAGAGCCGGGTAGGGCAGGGTTACCTGCATCTGGCTTCCAGGAAAAGAAGAATTTTGAGCCGTGCTTTGAAGGATCCAGAGAATGGCTTTATCTCTTTTGCTATTACCAAGAGAAAGCAAAGCAGCAGGGTACAATAAGGGGTGTTATAAAACAAGTTGCAGCTGAATTTTCTTGGAGGGGGGATGGGAAGTGATGGAGGTATGAAATGAATGTTGGCAGAAATGTTAGCTGGTGGCTAGTTGCATGATTTAACTTCCATGGGGCCCCGCACCCCCTGTGGAGACCCAGCTTCTACACTGCAAGCTTAATCCCTGGGGAATGTCACTGTCATTCAGAAGCTGGTAGTGTGACTCGGGCCCCAGCCAAGCAAAACAGCACTTCTCAGAGGCAGGGGATTCCTTTATCCAGCCCCTCCCTCCAGGTGCCTCCTCCGTCTTCCCTTATCACCAGGGCTGTCTGTCTGTCAGGCCAGTTGGTCGGCAGGGAATAAACATCTCAGGCTGTTTGCCTACTGGCTTGGGGATCAGGTGACCATTATGGAAAGCAACACCGGAGGCCTTTGCATGCCAGTGTGATGCCAGGAACAGTGAGAACCTGTGATATGCTGACCTCACTGAGTGGGCACCCATGCAGCTGGCCTGGAGTGGGGAGACTGGTGCTACTCCCCGATGTGGCACCTATGGTCATCCCAGGGTCACCCGAAGCAGGATGCCCTGCCCAGCCACCTCTCAGCATAGACTCTGGAGTCAGAATAGCTGGATGAGAAACCCAGCCCCATGACCTGTTAGCTGCATGGCTTTAGGCTACCTTACCTCTCTGAGCCTCAGTGTTCCCATCTGAAAAATGGGAAGAATAGTGCCCCCATCATAAGTGGGCCCTGATCCAATATGACTGGTGTCTTACAAAAAGAGGGCAATTGAGACACAGATTACACAGGGTGAATGCTGTGTGATGACAGAGGCAGAGACTGGCATGACACAGCTGCAAGGCTGGGAACACCAAAGACTGGCAGCCACCACCAGAAGCTAGGGAGAGGCAAGGAAGGATTTCCCCAGAGGCTCAGATGGCCCTGCTGACACCCGGATTTCTGACTTCTGGCCTCCAGAACTGTGAGAGGATACATTTCTTTTGTGGTAAACCACCTAGTTTGTGGTGCTCTGTTACAACAGCCTGAGGAAAGTAACACAGGGAGGAAAGGGACTGGTGGAGAGGGAGGGGCTGAGGGATTTTGTTCCCTTGGTCTGACAGCCCAGTAAGCCAGGTGAAGGGACGCACAACCAGAGGGGACTCGGGGGCTCCCCACCTTATCCCCCAGTCCCTGAGGGCTTGAGCTCTACTCCAATCCCCGGGCCACCAGGGAAGGCAAGTTGTTTGCACCCCGTGAGAATAGGAAGTGGGGAGGAGCCAGGAAACAAGGATCCATGGTCCAAGAAGGAAGGACTGACATCCAGAAACCTTCACAGCCTCCCCCCTGGTCCAGCCTCCAGGCTCAGCTCCTTTCACACTTGAGTCTGGCCAGGCTGGTCTAATCCTTTCCCTGGAAAACACCTTATGCGTTTTGCCCCCCTGCACCTCTTCTTCTGTGCCCTTCTCCCTCTGTGCCCTGCCTGACTGAGCCCATTTCCATCCCAGGAGCGCCTTCTAGCCCAGGAATGTCTCCCTTCTTGGAGAGCATATCGCACTGCTGGTCTGCACATCTCACTTGGCAATTAATCACGTACTCCCAGTAAGTGTGTATATTTTTTATTTGATAATGTGATCCTTCTTTACTGTTCTGTGGTTTAAGTTTTTATGTGTCGTGCCTCATTCTCCTGACTTTATCAGCAATGCCTGGGCTGCAGGGACTGGGCATGCCTCTCTGAGTAGCCCTTTCATCCTCAAACGTGGAGATTTGCCGACAATAGAATGTATATTTGTTTCTTTGATTCAGCACAAGAATGTTGGCTTTGAAGACTTGGAAATCTGGAGCGGTTTTTAGTTCTGCCATTGGCTTGTTTGTAGCAGTATCATTAAGGGCATGGCCTTTAGAACCAGACAGACCTGGGCTTGAATCCTGACTCTGTCACTTTATAGCTGTGTGACCTTCGGTAAGTTACCTAACCTTTGCGTGCTTCAGTTTCCTCACCTCTAAAATGAGGTTCATAGGTTGTGAGTGTCATAGCGCCGTGTGTCTGGCACATAGTATGCCTTAAGAGTTCATCTGCGGATGAACAATATATGTAAGTGCTTGGCACCACGCCTGCCAAAATTCCCTGGGAAGCAGACTCTGAGACGGAAATGGGCTACGGCAGGTTTGTTAGGGCCTGCTCATGGGATCTATACATGTGGAAGAGAAGAGAAGGAAGCAGGATTGGGCAGAAAGAGAAGTCAGGCTATAAGAAAGTCTCATGGGAGACCTCAGCCAACCCCATGGAAATTCTGAGGCTGGGGTGACCCATCAGAAGAGGCAAATGGCTCTCAGCATTTCCACATCGACACTCCCCCTTGGTTCAAGTGAGTGTGCCTCTCCCTGTCATCTAACAAAATCCTTGTTGCACTTCTTTGGCTCTGATTGAGTCCTGTGCCTATTTGTGAACCAATCTACAGCCAAAACATGTGATAATCTCACTGGCTGAGCCAGAGACTCATGCTCACCCCTGGTGCCAGATGCCACGTCCACTCCACCTGAAGCAGGCACTTTGGAGAGCCTGTGATTCCCCTAGTGGAAAATCTGAGGGTGCCAGGAATAGGTGGATGCTGGACTGTGAAAGCCTGACAAACATCTATTCTTTAACCGAAAAGGATGTTAGCATAGGAGCAGCCTCTGGTAGGGCAGGTGTGTACTGAGAATGAAGGACATGATGATGTGTGATGCAACATGCATGGCAGGGTGTCTGACTCAGAGCAAGGTACTAAAAAATGTTTGCTGAAAAAAATTAAATAAATATTCCAAGTAAATGGGGGAAAAAAAGCATCCCCTGAGTGATCCCCAAGCTGAGTTTTCAATCTGAGCCCTAGAGAGGCTTCTGAGCTGTTGCATGTTCTGTGTCTGGATCTGGATGGTTTCATAGATGTATTCACTTTGTGGAAATTCAACAAGCTATACATTTATGATTTGTGTCTCTTTCTACACATATGTTATACTTTAGTGAAAATGTTCCTTAAAAAGTAAAAGAAAAAAAAAGAAATCTTACATAGTCTAAGGCTACATAATAAGACTGCATTCTTTCTTCATATTCTAGTCTTTTCTTTCTGTCCATAATCTTTGACAAGTTACAACCACTCCATTCCTAGGTGTTCATTGCCTGAAGAACTATTTCATCCAGAATGATTTTTATGCTAATTGAGTGTCTCTACAACCTTCACCCCAGACCTCCAACAACTAGAATTCAGACTTCTAAGGGTGTGTCATGAAGATGAAGATCATTACTAAAGCAACAGGTTTTTTGGGTTTTTTTCTTTTCTTGGCTGTACTGCGCGGCTTACAGGATCTCAGTTCCCTGACCAGGGATTGAACCTGGGCCATGGCAGGGAAAGCCCGGAATCCTAACCCCTAGGCCACCGGGGAACACCAAGCAACATTTTTTTAAATGTGTGTTTCATATTAAGCGTCAAGGATTCAGATAATTATCTAATATTTTTGTTGTTCCTGAACTAGTTAAAAATAAGTGGTAGAAACGATGACAGTTCATTCCTAAATACCAAGTATTCCCAAAGAACAAGGATGTTCTCCTCTACAACCACAATATCATTAAGACACCCAAGAAATATAACGTTGATACAATAATATATAATTTTCATTTCATATGCAAATTTTCCCAGTCGTCTAAATAATGTCCTTTATATTTGCTTTTTTGTTTCAGTCTAAGATTCAACCAAATTTTTGCATTGTATTTGTTATTCTCCTTAGTCTGCTTTATCCTAGAACAGTTTCCACACCATTTTTTTCCATCATTCATGACATTGACATTTTTAAAGAGTCCAGGTGAATTGATTTGTAGAGTTCATATTCTATATTCTGAATTTGTCTTATCATTTTCTCATTACTAGATTCAGGTTAAGATTTTTTAGCAAGACTACATATGTGATGTTGTATGTTTTCCATTCCTCACATGAAAGGCCCAATTTTTTCAGATTGTACCATTATTAGTGATACTAAGTGGTTTTGCTTGGTTAAAGCAGGTCTCATCTCTTTCCCTTTGTAATTAGAAATCATCTGGGCTTCCCTGGTGGTGCAGTGGTTGAGAGTCCGCCTGCCGACGCAGGGGACACGGGTTCGTGCCCCGGTCCGGGAGGATCCCACATGCCGCGGAGCAGCTGGGCCCGTGAGCCATGGCCGCTGAGCCTGCGCGTCCGGAGCCTGTGCTCCGCAGCGGGAGAGGCCACAACAGTGAGAGGACCGTGTACCGCAAAAAAAAAAAAGAAAAAGAAATCATCTGTGCGCTGACACTTTGAGACTATGTAAGTGTCTTGGTCACCAGTAGTCATTCACCCAATGGTTTTAGCATCCACTAATGACCCTTGCCAGAAGCTGTTATAAATGAAGCCTTTTCTAATTGAATCAATCCTTCTATGCTTGTTAGTTGATTCTGTTTTCTTCTAGTACCCGTATGATTTTATTTTTTATGCTTAGACCTCTGATTCATTTTGAGTTTATTCTGGTGTACAGTGTAAGGCGTGGATCCAACTTTATCTGTCTCCAAATAGCCATCCAGTTGCTCCAACACCACTTATTAAAAGAACCAGCTTTTCCTCAGTGATTAGAGACAATATCTTTATCATATGCTAAATTCCCATGTGCACTAAGGTCTATTCCCGGACTTGCTATTTTATTCTAATAGTCTGTCTATTTATTTACCAGTTTTAATCATAGATCTTTTATAATATCATTTACTATTTGAGAAGCCTAGTCTTTTCTCACAACTCTTCTTTTGACGGTGTTTTTTTGTTGTTGTTTTGTTTTGTTTTTGGCTGCATTGGGTCTTTGTTGCTGCACGTGGGCTTTCTCTAGTTGCAGCAAGCAGGGGCTTCTCTTCTTGTGGCGCATGGGCTCTAAGGCACACAGGCTTCAGTAGTTGTGGCACACGGGCTCAGTAGTTGTGGCGCACAGGCTTAGTTGCTCCGCGGCATGTGGGCTCTTCCCTGACCAGGGCTTGAACCCGTGTCCCCTGCATTGGCAGGCAGATTCTTAACCACTGTGCCACCAGGGAAGTCCCTTTTGAGGGGTTTTATAGCTATTCTTGCATGTTTATTTTTCTACATGATTTCTGGAGTTGACTCCTCTAGAAAAGAATATGATATTTTTATTAGGATCATGTTAAAATTATATATTAACTTCAGGAGAATTAGAGCTTTATGATGTTGAATGGTCCTGTCAGAGAACAAGGGATGTCTCTTGCTTTGTTCAAGTCTCCTATTATGCCTTTTGGGAGCATTTTAACGTTTTCCTCAGAGAGGTTTCGATTATTTTAGTGGTAGCAAATAAAACACTTGACACTCCAGCAGATCAAAGTAAAAGTTTTATTACAGAAAAAGTGATACCAGAAGAGAGGACAGAGCCAAGAAAATCACCACATTGACACCAGCTGCCAGTCTCATAGCGCAGAGGCACAAGAGACCTGGAGCCAGATGGATAAAACCAGCCAAGGCAGAAAGTGCAGCTATAGCACCTCTCCTGAGACTAGACGCCGCCCTCCTGATACCTGCACTTGTGATAAACAAGGGATTCAAAATTACTTACATAGGTGGCTACAAGGAAAATATCTGCCTTTGGTTTCTGTAGACACTACATAGAAAAATATAGCCTGTTCCCTGTTTCCAGGAACAGGGATTTATGTTCCTGTCATTGCTTTTGTGTATTTTGCCTTGCTCCTTTTTCATATTAGGTTAACTAGAGGTTTAAGTATTTTGTTGATTTTTCAAAGAACAAGCATTTGGGAATGTTTACTATTTCTGCCGTTTTTCTACTTTTTAAACTCATTAATTTTTGCTTTAATAGTTCCGCTTTTGGCCTGGTGGGCTGAGCCCACTGTAGCCTACGTAGACTATTAAAAGTAGTTTTCATTCACGTGGGGCAGTCAGCAGTATACATGAATGGTCTCGCTCCAGAACTTTAACTCTCCTGTCATCTGTCATACAATAGCCCAAAGGATCTTGGACAAGCTGGAAATTCTGCAGGATTTCACAAGAGTCCTCTATTTTGATAATATCATATTAATAATAGCAGATGAGCAAGAAATATGTTGGAGTCCAAATGGTGAGATAGTGAACCTTATAAAGATTCAGGGGCCTGCCACATTAGTGAACTGTTAAGGATCCAGTGGTCTGAGGCCTGCCAGACATCCCCTCCAAAGTAACAGACAAATTACTGCATCTTGCATCACCCACCACCAAAAAGGAAACACAACACTTGCTTGACCTCTTTCTGTTCTAGAGGCAGCATATTTATTTCACACTTGGGATACTGCTCTGACCCATCATCTGTCAAGTGATACAGAAGGCTGCCAGCTTTGACCGAGGCACCGACTAAGAATGGATTCTGCAGTTATGTCCAGGCTGCTGCTTGGGTCACATGACACAGAAGACCCTATGGTGCTGGAGGGGTTTCTGTAAGGAGGAGATGCTGTGTTGAATTCATTACAAACCCCAATAGGAGAATCATAATGTATACACCTGAGTTCTGGAATAAGCCATGACATGTGCAGCAGAGAATTATATATGTAAGAAAAGTAGCTGGGCCCTGGTAGAGACAGAATCTCTGACCTTGCTGACCATGGAGTAACAAGCGCCTATGTGGCCAGAGATGCTGTAATCTATTTTTATTGATGTGTGACAAATCACCACAGATGTAATGGCTTAAAGGAACACACATTTATTTGCTTACAGCTGTATAGGTCAGAAGTCCCAAATGGCTCAGATGGGTTCTCTGCTTAGCATATCACAAGGCCAAAATCAAGGTGTTGACCAGGCTAAGTACTTATCTGGAGGCCCTAGGTAAGAATCTGCTTCCAACCAGGTTGTTGGCCAAATTCAGTTCCTTGCGGTTGTAGGACTGTTCTTGTTGGCTGCCAACTGAGGGCTTTTCTCAGCTCCTTAAGGCCCCTACATTCCTTCTAATGTGGCCCCATCATCCTAAAGCCAGCAAGAGTACATCTAATTCCCCTCCCACTTCAAATCTCTCTGACTTCCTCTTTTGCTACCAGCCAAAGAAAGCTCTCCACTTTGAAAGGCTCATGTGATTAGATCAGACCCACCTGGATAATCTTTTTTGTTTGTTTGTTTGTTTGTTTGTCTGTTGCGGTACGCGGGCCTCTCACTGCTGTGGCCTCTCCCGCTGCAGAGCACAGGCTCCGGACGTGCAGGCCCAGCAGCCATGGCTCACGGGCCCAGCCGCTCCGCGGCATGTGGGATCCTCCTGGGCCGGGGCACGAACCCGTGTCCCCTGCATCAGCAGGCGGACTCTCAACCACCGCGCCACCAGGGAAGCCCCCGCCTGGATAATCTTATCTTAAGGTTCAATGTGCTGGATAGCATAATAGAATTACAGGAGGCATAGCTCATCATATTCACAAATTCTGAGGATTAAGATAGGACATTTGGGGGCCATTTTAGAAATGGTCCTTACCACAGCTACCTATCATGAACTGGATTATCTTAAACCCACTAAGTCAAAAGCTCAGGTAGGTCCACCAGCAATCCATTGAAAGATGGAAGTAGTATGGCCGGTCTGGGCATGACCAACACCTGAGCACACAAGTAAGCTGCACCAGCAGGTGGCTGAGACCCCTTGTCATCCATCACTGTTGCACCAGTGCCTCTCCCTCAGCTCACATCTATGTTCACAAGGGAAGGTCCTTTATGACCAGCTGACAGAGAAGGAAAAGTCCTCATAAAGGGTTGTTTGGTACATGGAGCCAAAAATGAACTGCTGCCCATGTAGCTCCGCTCTGGTGTAGCACTGAGAGGAAGTCCTCCCAGTGGGAAGAGCTTCAAATGGTACACTTGGTCATTCACTTTCTGTGGACACACAAGTAGCCCAAGACAAGAATATGCATAGACTCATGGGCAGTGGTGAGTGAGCTGGGTCATTTGACAGGGTCCTGGAAAGAGAAGGACTGGAATATTAGGCACATGGAAGTCTAGGGTAGAGGCAGATGGGTGGAGCTATGGAAGTGGGCATAAAGTGTGGAGATCATTGTATCATATGTTAAGTGCTCACCAGAAAGCATTCACCATAGAAAAGGCAGGGAACATCCAAGTACCCAGAAAGACTTGGCCAGTTAATAGCAGTCAGCCTCTGTCATCAGCCACCCTGGTACTGTCACAATGAGTACATCAACGAAATATCTAGAGTACCAGGAATGGAGGTCATTTATCAACTCAACAGCATGGGCTCCCAATCATTAAGGATGATCTAGCTAATGCATTGCTGAATATCCAACCTGCCCAAAACTGAGACCAAAGCTGAGTCCCAGATATAGCACCATCCCTGAAAAGAGAACAAAAACTTGCAGGCAAGTCATCTTTTGTGGGGTCGTTATTCTGCGTAGCATGGATGAAGTGTGTCAGTTGCAGCTTTAAGACCATTTCTAGCAGTGGGGTCTGTACTTTGTCTCACTAACATTTCTCTTGTAAGTTTTCCCCTCAAAGAAACCACTAGAGTCTTGGAGGAGCTGTTCCATGCTGCGATAAGTTTGTTATACAAAGCAGGTGCAACTGAGAGATACGAGGGGTGGACTGAAATAGTTGCTTCCTATAGGCTCAGAAGGATGACACCTCTGGGGCAATTGCACAGCAGTTTAACTTCCCCTCTGCACGGTCCTGCTTCTCACATCCCTCACAGATTTTGTTACTGAGAGCACTTCTCTTGTACACAGATATCAGTCTTAGAGTCTTTTTTTGGGGAAACCCAACTGAAAATATCTGCCTTTGGTTTCTATAGACGCTACATAGAAGAATATAGCCATGGGGAATCACCTTCTGCTTTTCCAAAAAAATTGTTGAGGATATTATGCTTTACATAATTTAGTGCCATCATAAAAAATTGCTTTTCTAAGTTAGTGCCAGGAAAAACATGCATTGTATTCTCCATAATAACAGCTTTGCAACTTACAATACCTCCATTTTTACCATGGCTGCCACGAAGCTCAGAGCCTATCTGAGCAATCCCAGCAACAGTTAGCACATTGGCTTTAATTCCCACTCAGTAGTACCTATTTTTAAGCCATATTGTAATGCTTTTATTGTAAGCTACCTCAAGCACTTTATTAAGAGCAGCAGGGTATATATAATTTAAACATGATAACCCACCACTAGTACCCTTAGGGGAAAACCAGCACACTCTCACTACCCTTAACCGTCTGAATGGTATAACTCTTGAGGTTCGAGAATTGGTTCCTTCTGTTTATTAGTAAGTTGAGCTCGAGCAAGTTACCTAACCTCTCTGGTTTAGTTTCTTACCTAAAGAAATGAGGGTAACAATACTATCTATAGGACTGCTGTGAAGATCAATGAAATAACATTCACAAAGTAAGCATGTAGCTGCTCAGTTATTGAAAGCTGTCAGAACCAGCACCAGCACCACCATCATTGTCATCACCAGTGTCATCACCACAAGGACAATAGAGGCATGCCCATTGCTGTTTTAGGCCCCTTTGGCCTAGGGAATGGCAAACAAGACTCTGATGAAATTACCATGGAATGAAAATAGTCTGGGGCTCCAAATCCTAAAGTACCTGAACCCCTGAGGCCCCTAAATTTCCAAGTTCTATCAAAGGGTCATGGATGGCTCATGTCTGGTGGCCGTAATGGTTTTGCATATGGTAACTTGTGACCATTCAACCCATTCCGGTCTTCCTGGAGTGACTTACCCTTAACTGGCAGCTGTTCTTCTGCCCTTGCTGGCATGGGTTAGGCTCCCTGGTCTGTGCTCCCACAGCATCCTGGGCTTCCCTCGTCCCACCCTGCCTTGTATTTGCCTCTTGCAGGCTACATCCCCTGGAAGCTGTGGGCTGCTCTGTGAAAGTGAATGTTTTTGTCTTGCTGTTGTATCCCCTGGATCTAATACAGCACCTGACAGCATCAGAGGAGCTAACTAAATATTTGTGCAACAAATAAATGAATAATGCTCCCCCCCAGCTCTTTTAATCATCATACCCAACAAGGGAAAAGGAAGTGGGTGAGTTAGGAAACATTACTAGCATGTAGCAATTAACAACCCCAATCATGAACACTAAATGGGAACTTAGGAAAATAATTACGTGAGAATGTTAAGCAATACACAAGTTAAATTTCTTTTGGCCTCACCTGGAAAATGGGGCTATTAACATCTACTATACTGGTTTGTTGTGATGATTAAATGAGACAAAAAAGGTTTATCATAGCGCCTACTTACTATGAACATGTGTTTGATAAATGATATTTATTTTGTTGTTGTCATTTACAGTGACATTCAGTAGTAAGTGAAAGAAAAAACAGAACAAAAATAATTCTTTTAGGCTGATTTTGACTAATAAAACAACAAATTTTAACCATTTCTTTTAATGTAGCAAAATAAGGTTATTTTTTCTATAATTTCAAAAATTTTGTGATTAAAGTAAAAGTGACCAGGGTTTAGTACCAGCTCCCTGAAACTCATTCATAAAGTAAAAATAAGTATCATGTCCTCCTTGCCTTATAAGGTTTCAGTGAATTAAATGAATTTCCAAATGTGAAAGTGTCTTAAATGTAGTCACATACCTTTTTCAGTTCTTTCTCTCTTGCCTTAATTTCCCCCTCTGGTGTCCTTGCGAAGGATGTACTGGCCATGAGGCAGACCCTGAAAAAGAAGCGAGAGTCAGCAATTCAAGTGAAAATCCGTGTGGGGCTGGCCATGACTTTAGGAGTCAGGTGCCAGGCTGGAAGGGATCTGGTGGGCACCTCCAAGGGAGAGGGAGCCCACAAAAAGAATCTTGGAATATCTGGGAAGTGGAGACAAATCCCCCATGCTGGGTCCTGGGTTTGGAAGTGCTCCAGAAAAATGCTATCAAGACTCAAGAATTTAATTTTAAAAATGCCAAAGGCGGCTCCCCTGGTGGCGCAGTGGTTGAGAGTCCGCCTGCCGATTCAGGGGACACGGGTTCGTGACCCAGTCCAGGAAGATCCCACATGCCACGGCCAATGCCAATATTCTGTTGGCAGAATATCAGATTGCTCTGTTTCATTCATGCTGTATGGGAGAGTCAAACACAGTTTCAACTACAAAGTCAACATTTGGGAAGCCGGGCCAGGCACTTTTCACTTAATCCTCACAAAAAACTCTGCAAGGCAGGTGTTATTATGCCCATTTGTTGGATGAGAGAACTGGGTCTCAAAATTCACAAGCATGAACAAGATCATACGGCAGAGCTAGGATTCAAAAGTAGGGCTCTGGCCTGCTGAGAGCCTGGCTCTTTCTACTACACCAGAGTATAGACAGAATGTTGGACTTTAAAGATTTGCTCTATAAGTTCATATTTTAAGGCACTACTGCTGCTTCAAGTACAAAAGAATAATAGATAATATCAAAAACAATTAATCCTTGCTCCAGAGCACAATAAACACCTCTGTGGACTACTGAAGATGAACCTGAAAACCAAAAATCTTGAGCACATCAAGAAATCTAACCCTAAGAAAGAAAGCTAATAAAATCAAATAATAGAAAGGAAATTTTTAATACAGATTAAATTAAAATAATAGGATTTTCTGAATAACATTTCAAATGATTTAGGATGCATTTTTCTCATTGCATCTTAACAGGGTGCATGGTTTCAATTTGTCCCATTAACAGTGATGTTCATTTTGACCACCTGATTAAGATGACATCTTCCAGGCTTCTATACTGTACAGTCACTCTTTTCCCCTTTGTAACTAATAAGAATTTTGTGGGGAAGCCATTAGGATGCTGCTGCATGTGTGCAAACTAGAGTCAATGATGTCTTCTACTGAGATAACAGCAAAGGAGATGGGCATATTTCATAAACCTCAGGAAATAAAAGCCACAAGCCATGGTAGTTATTTGAAGCTAAGACAGTGTAAGAAGCTAAGGACAGTGTAAAAGTATTCTGGCCTAGGCAGGTGGGTGGATGGAGATGAACTATGGCACAAGAGAGAGAGTAGTCAGGGGAAGATGGAAAGTTCAGTGTGTGGGTAGATTCTCCTAACTTGTGAGTCATTATTCTTATTTTAAAATTATTTCAAATTTAATTTTTGAATAATATATTCATATCATATGAAAATATTAAAGAATACAGAATATTTGGAAATTAAACAGCAAACTACTAAATAATCCATGGGCCAAAGTAGAAATCAAAAGGGAAATTAGAATATATTTGGAAATGAATGAAAATAAAAGTACCACATATCAGGGCTTCCCTGGTGGCACAGTGGTTAAGAATCTGCCTGCCAATGCAAGGCACATGAGTTTGAGCCCTGGTCAGGGAAGATCCCACATGCCATGGAGCAACTAAGCCTGTGCGCCACACTACTGAGCCTGCGCTCTAGAGCCTGCGAGCCGCAACTACTGAAGCCCGCGTGCCACAACTACTGAAGCCCACATGCCTAGAGCCCGTGCTCTGCAACAAGAGAAGCCACTGCAACGAGAAGCCCGCGCACCACAACGAAGAGTAGCCCCCACTCGCCACAACTAGAGAAAGCCCACGCGCAGCAACGAAGACTCAACGCAGCCAAAAATAAATAAATAAATAAATTTTTTAAAAAAGAGGAGATAAAAAAGTACCACATATCAAATTTTGTGGGGTGCAGTTAAAGTGGTGCATAGAGGGATATTTATAGCTTTAAATGCTCATATTAGAAAAAAATAAAAGGAAAGCTCTAAAATAAATTATCTCAGCTTCCATCTTAAGAACTACCAAAAGAAGAGCAAATTAAATTCAGGGTAAATAAATAGAAGGAAGAAAATAATAAAGACAAGGGCAGAAACCAAAGAAATAAGAAATGGACAAATGGATAAAAATCAATTAAACCAAAATCTACTACTTTGAAAGAATCAATAAAATTTATCCCAGGGATGCAAGGATGGTTCAGTATCCATAAATCAAACAATCTGATAAGTCATCTTTAACAAGAATGAAAATTATATAGCCATCTCAATAGATGCAGAAAAAGCTTCTGACTAAATTCAACATTCATTTATGGTAAAAACTCACCACAAAGTGGGTATAGAGGGAACATACCTCAACATAACAAAGGCCATATATGAGAAGCCTACAGCTAATGTAATACTCAATGGTGAAAACCTGAAAGCATTTCCTCTAATATCAGGAATAAGGATGCCCAGTCTTGCTACTTTTATTCAATATAGTTTTGGAAGTCCTAGACACAGAAGTCAGGCAAGAAAAAGAAATAAAAGGAATCCAAGTTGGAAAGGAAGAAGTAAAACTATCACTGTTTGCAGATGACACGATACCATACAAAGAAAATGCTAAAGATGTCACCAAAAAAACTACTAGAACTCATCAATGAATTTGGTAAAGTTGCAGGATACAAAATTAGCGTACAGAAATCTGTTACATTTCTATACACTAACAATGAACTATCAGAAAGAGAAAATAAGAAAACAATCCCATTTACAATCACATCAAAAAGAATAAAAAGGAAAAATAAACAAACGGGACTGTATCAAACTAAAAAGTTTTTTGCACAACGAAGGAAACTATCAGCAAAATGAAAGGGCCACCTACTAAATGGGAGAAGATATTTGCTAATGATATATCTGATAAGGGGTTAATATCCAAAATATACAAAGAACTCATACAACTCAACATCAAAAAAACAAACAACCTGATTAAAAATAGGTAGGGGACCTTAAGAGACATTTTTCTATAGAAGACCTACAGATGACCAACAGACACAAAAAAAGATGCTCAAAATCACTAATCAAAGGAAACGCAGGGCTTCGCTGGTGGCGCAGTCGTTGAGAGTCCGCCTGCCGATGCAGGGGACACGGGTTTGTGCCCCAGTCTGGGAAGATCCCACATGCCGTGGAGCGGCTGGGCCCGTGAGCCATGGCCGCTGGGCCTGCACGTCTGGAGCCTCTGCTCCGCAACGGGAGAGGCCACAACATTGAGAGGCCCGCGTACCGCAAAAAAAAAAAGGAAATGCAAATCAAAATCACAATGAGATATCATCTCACACGTGTCAGAATGGCTGCTATCAAAAAGAACAAATATCAAGTATTGGTAAGGCTGTGAAGAAAAGGGAACTCTTGTGTAGGGTTGGTGGGAATGTAAATCGGTGCAGCCGTTATAGAAGACAATACGAGGATTCCTCAAAACAATTGAAAATAGAGCTACCATATGATCTAGACTTCCACTCTTGAGTATTCTTCCAAAGAAAACAAAAACACTAATTAGAAAAGATATATGCACCCTTGTGTTCATTGCAGCATTATTTACAATGGCCAAGATATGGAAGCAACCTAGGTGCCCATCAATAGATAAATGGATATAGCAGCCTTGGACTGAGCCTGGGAAGGGCCTGAGCTGGTGGGGAGGGGACAGGGGCTCAAATCCTTTCTCTGCCACTTAGCTGTGGATTCTTGGGCAAGCTACCTTAGCTCACCTTGGCTCAGCCAGTTCACTTCTCTGCAAAATGGGGATAAATGAGGCCTGGCTTAAAGCGTTTTCAGAGGTAAGTAAGAGAGCGTAGGAAAAGCACCTGGCACCTGCCTAGCACAGAGGACAAACCCTCTAGACAAGGTACTTCTCTCTCTCCAAATGATGTGTGTGCCGGTGTGTGTGTGTGTGTAAAGGTGTAAATACACGTGTGTGTTCGTGAGAAAAGGCAGGGCCGGCTGTGGGATGCAGCACACAGTTGGCTCAATTACTCATGGCCTCGAAATAAAAAAGCAGCTCCAAGCATGTATGGGCCCCAGGATGACTGTAAATCCCACAGCCCTGGGCCCAGGCCAGAACACTTGCCAACCCTACCCCACCTCCTCTGCTGGTGGCCAGAGCCCTGCTGCCCTCCTCTCTCCCCAGATGGCCTGGTCCATGCCTACCCAGGGCCCTGGGAAGCCACAGAGCGTCAGGGGCTCCAGAGTGGTCCTGAAGGGTCCAGGGAGGGGGTCCGGGGCAGAGGCTGGGACCCCAGTTGTCTGCAGGGCTTTTTGGAGACTCTGCACTGCTTGCCTGCTCCGGGGACCTCTCCAGGTTAAGGAGATCCATCTGGAACCAGCGAGTGGAGGGATGCACAGCCTGGGCCTCTCGCCTTACATGTGGCTCAGCCAGGGGTGTGGATCCTTAGTCCCTCCCCCACAGGAGCTGGCAGAGCAGGTGGAGCTCTTTAGCCTCAGCGTTTCTGAGGGCTCAGGGATCCCCTTCCTGTTCTGGAGCTTGAGGAGAGCTGGCCATCTAAAGGACTCCTGCTGTGACTTTATTTCTAAACAGATAGCCCCCTCCCCGGGGGAGCTCATTTTGGCCTCAAATATTACAAATGTAACTTGGATGCCAACTGGCATAAAAAAGAATTAAACCTAATTCTTACGAGCAACCAAGGCGTGCAAAGCACTCTGTTCTCATTTAATTCTGGAACCACCTTTTAAGATAGTTTCATGTGGTATCTCCATTTTCCTAGAGAGGAAATGGAAACAGAGGTTAACAAGCTGGCCTAAGACCATACAACTAGCAAATGCCAGGGCTGGGATTCAAACCCCTGCTTTTTTCCAGAACCTCCCTCGATGGCGGGTGCTTCCACGTATGAGACAACACACCTGGACAGGCTGTGTTGGTGGCACTAGGAGCTCTGGGCAGACGCTGGAGTGAGGGTCCCGGGGCCCCAGGAGAGCTGCCTCTAGGATAATGAACGAGCACAAACCCCAGGCCCAGCCTTCCTCCACCTGCCCAAGCCCCTTCCTCAGGCCCCTGGCACAGCTGTCGCCATCCCAGCCTGTGATCCGATTACAGACCCCAGAGCCGCTGGTCTCTTCCTGCCGCTGCCGCTGCTGCTAGTGAACAGGAAAGCAGAGGCCCATCCTGCCTGCGAACAACGCGGAAGCAAGCGGAGGACGAAGCTATCAGAGGCCCTGCCAGCTGCCGTCATCGCTGGGGGCCCCGCCCTCCGAGCTCATTCTCTGGGGTCTTAGGCGGCGACTGCTGAAGAGGGGCAGGAACGAGGGCCCCGCGGTGAGGATGTGAGGAATCCTGCAGTTGGCTTTGTTTAGACGGGTGGTAGGGGCGCCTCCTCCCTTGCACCAGAGTGCGGACACGTGCGCACACACAGAGGAAGCCCCCTCCACCTCCCACCCAGTGGCCTCGCACAGGAGGCCCAGGCCTGAATTAATGCTGGGCTTCACCAGATATGAATTTGGCGACTCTGGGCCTGCTCCTAATCTAAGCTTGCTTCCTCACGTGTAAACTGGGTTCATCATAGCACCTAACTCGTAGGTTTTTACATCCCAGGTCCTCACCAAATGCTTGTTGAGTAAAACCATTCCCCGCCACATCGACCCATCCATTCCCTGTGGTACAGGCCCCGGACCCCTCTCTCTTCTGCACTTCTTTCCTTCCTAGCATCCCTACACCTACTCAGCTGGGCTTGACCCGAGGTGTTCTTTCCTAAGCCTCCCCCTTCCAACCCTGCAAGTCCGTGAGCTACTTTCCTCAGGGTCACACTTCTGAGGGCTAGAGCGGGGGGTCCAAGAGGCTTCGGATGTTTAGAAAATGTACCCAGTTCTTGGAAATAAGGCGCAAGCCTACTGAATGCTCTTTCAAGGTCACACTAGAGCAGTGTCCAACAGGCCCCCTAGGGGCCTTCTGACTCTCTAAGGGAAGGCCATTTCGTTTGACACACTGTCTTCCACTGATTAGGGTGTAGACTCTGCAAAGTTAGATGTTAACTTAGAAAGAAATAGAGGATTGGGAAGTTGGGAATGATCCTTGTAGGCTAGAAAAATAACCCCAAAGATTATAGTTTTATTGACCTATAGAGCTTCTGTCATGCTGCTGGTTCCCTCATTTATGAGATAAATCTCTTAACACACGCTCACTATATTGTGTATGAGAATCGTATTTTCAACTTTTCAAAAATGATGCTTCAACACGGATCTCACGTTTCTAGGAAGAGGCCAGGGTTGGGGTGGGAGGATCCCCCAGGGTGGAAATTGGAAAGAATGCAGCCCCTGTGGAGGATGACGGGCTGTGGATGGAGAGGAAGGCTAAGCTTAAGGCCAAGCGCACCTGTGTCCTGAGAGCGGTGATGCTTAGGATGCTGGTGGTGATGTGTGTGTGTGGAGGGGGGTGCGGAGGAGGGGGGTAGATGGAACTACAGAGGGGCGACTGCTGAACATAGTGGCAACAGAGAGCTCGGAGCTCACGGGTCCCTCTCCCTAAGCCTGCGAGAAGAGACAGGTGAGAAAATGTAATCTCCATCAAAAGGGCTTCAACAATGAGAGACCTCAGAGGAAATCATCAGGGGGGGGTAGAAGGAAGGTTTCAGGTGTTGAGATTGAGGCTGAAGGTTCCAGAAGCTTTTGCGATATAAGAGGTTTCGGAGGAGGTGGGGCAGGTATGGAGGATGGCTGGCTGCAAGGACCTCGCCTCAGGCCCAGGGATGAAGGCAGCCAGGAGGGCGGGAAGCCGTCTGGAAGGAACCGGAGCCCTAGTGAGGCCGGTGACAGCCTGGGCAGGCCTGGGGCTTCTACCAGAGCAGGGCCTGGTGCACATCAGAGGTCAGGACTGCTCCTAGTGGGGACTCTGGGCAAGAGGCACTGGAGGTTTTCCTGGTGGTCTAGTGGTTAGGATTTGGGGCTTTCACTGCCGTGACCCGGGTTCAGTCCTTGGCTGGGGAACTGAGATCCTGCAAGCCGTGCGATGTGTCCAAAAAAAAAAACGGCATTAAGAAAAGGGGGTTTTCCTCCCTGGCTGGGCGAGAGGACACCCTGAGTTGGTCACACTCATCTTGGGTCCTGGCTCTTGGCTTTCAACAAAAACTCCCCAGAAACCTCAGGTGTGCAAGGAAGGTATCAGGGCAGCAGGGAGCAGCTGTCAGGCCCTCTAGCTGCGTCCACTGCAGCACCAGGGCGGTGATTATCCCCCGAGTGTCACCCTTAGAACTGCTGGCAGCAGGCACGGACCCTCAGCTGGGAGCCTCCAGGCCCCTTCTATTGAGGAAGCCCGTGAGTCAAGCTGGTAAGTTTAAAACTACTCTCCCCTCAGTATGGGAATTCGTTTAAAGCGCCCAGTACAATGGGGGAGGTGGAACAGTCCTGAGGCGGGTTGGGACAGCGGCGGCTCTGGTCTGCCAGTCACAGGGGCCTCCCTCCCACCCGCCCCCCTGCAACCAGCTTCCACCCACTCTTTACCTCGGTTCAGATGAAAAGTTTCATTTTCCTCTTTGGATAAAGCATAACCAAAAAAGTCTGCTGCTTTCCTTCGCATAGACGTCTTCAAAAGGATTTCTCCCAGGTCACGGGCCATTCTTTGTTCCAGAGGTCAAGGATTTCAACAGGCCGGAGCCCACTCTTTGAGGCCCGTAGATTTCCCCAGTTAACAGGCAGGACTTGAGGGCTTCCTGCGCCCTGCCCCAGACCTGCTGATTTAGAATCTCCAGGGGAAAAGGCGGGAGAAACTGCATCTTCCAAAACCACTCCAGGTGGGGAGTTCCCTGGTCGTCTAGTGGTTAGGATTTGGGGCTTTCACTGCCGTGACCCAGGTTCAATCCTCGGTTGGGGAACTGAGATCCTGCAAGCCGTGCGACATGGCCAAAAAAGAAAAAGAAAAAGAAAAAGAAAAAAAGGGCGGGGGCGGGATTAAAAAAACACTCCAGGTGAATTTGATGATGAGGCAAGGCCTGGGTAACAGGTTTCTGTTAGAACTCCACCAGGATATGGGGTATTCATACACTTCTCGTCAAACATCTACTAAATTGTTCCAGCTTCTTCCCCAGCCACCAGGTTCACCCCTAGGGTGGGGCAGCGTGGACCCCACAGAGCATAGCTTTGCAGAGCATCCACGCCCCCTTCCGCATGGGGAGAACCCTGTCAAAGGGAACCAGGGCGATGATAGAAATAGTCTGAGGGAGAAGTCGGAGGGGAGAAGCAGCCTGGGGTGTCCCAGGACACGGCCCGCAGGCAGGAGGAAGTCTCACTGACGGGGAGGCACCACGTGCCTGTGGACCACAGAGGAGGACAGACCTGGGCTGGGGTCCGGCTGCCCCCACGTAGAGCTGCGTAACTGGGGTTCGGGGTGGGGAAATAGCCTCTTCTTTGGAAAACGAGGACAGCAGTTCCTCTCTCAGGGCTGTTGTGAGGTTTGTCTGCCATAAAGAACATAAGTCACTGAGCACAGAGCCTGGCACATAGTAAGCGTTCAGTAAGTCCCAGCTGCTATTATCAATTGTTCGTTCTACAAACACTCTCTGCATAAAAACGGCAAAAACAAACAGCAAAACAGAAACTTAGACATGGTCCCAGTCCTCATAGTGCTTACAGGGTACAGGGTTTTAAAGGGATTTTGCTCTAAAGTAAGGCAAATAGAAGGTTTTTGTTTTTAACGTGACAGAGGAAAAGAACTTTGGGGAAAAGCACAGGTTTGATTCAGATGAGAGTTCTGCCCTCGCTCCTGCTTTCAGATTCAATCTGTTGGAGCAAGAATAGATTGTGGAGGTCCCAGAAAGGGGGCCTGACTTCCTGAGACCAGAGAACCTTTTCAGCCTTGAAGAACAAATAAAATTTTTACCCCCCCGTGCCCTGCCCCTGCACTAGTGTGTCTAAAGTCTTGGTCACCTGCAACTATTCTTAGTTCTATCAACTTCCAAGTCTGCCTCTACCTCAAATGTCTCAAGTTACTGCTTTAAAACCTTCCTATACCTGCAAACTACAAAGTGAAGACTAATTAAATGGGTTTGAGAACCAAAAGAGAAAAGGGATGGTATGGGAAGGGGCACAGAATCACAGTCCTGCTCTTCAGAACTGGAAGATAAGATGAATGAGGACTGAACCCAGGCCCTCCTCAGGGAAAACTGAGCTCTAAGAGGCTAGGGAAGAGGAGTGGCAGTGGTGGCAGTGCTCAATGTGCAACCTTTGCCTTTTTCAAATTGGGAGCAGAGGATAGGGTTGGGGGACTTAAGAGGAGTTGATGGTTAACTGCTAGAGAATTCCAGAATCAAAAGCACTCAGCCAGCATCCTCCTCTGCAAAGATGCTTGTGTGATACAGAGTGGGGGGGGGGGAAGGGGGCTCCTGGTTTTGGATTTGCAGTTCCTTTTCGGGGACCACTTCCAAGTCGACCACCTGAAATTGAAATTTTTTTTTTTTTTTTGCTGCACTGCGTGTCTTGTAGGATCTTAGTTCCCTGACCAGAGATCGAACCCAGTGCCTGGGCACTGGGAGTGCAGAGTCCTAACCACTGGACTGTCAGGGAAGTCCCCAAACGTTTCGTTTTAATACCCAGCCAAGGGCAGAGGTTAGACAGACAGACACCCCAGGAGCGTGTCCACAAGAAAAAGAAAGCAAAGAGTCACTGGAAGGACCTCTTTGGCATGCAGCTTCAGTAATTTCTCTTTCTTGAAGGTTCCAGAGCTTTAATCTCACAACTGAGAGTAAAGACAGACACTCTCACCTCAGAAGTGAAACACCATGTTGCTTATTTCTCTACCTGTGCCTTAAACTCCAGTGCATCATAAGGCCACGCTTGGTGCCAGTATTTGCATCAGGGGCATGGATGGATGGAGTGTTAGGGAGGACAAGATTTAGGCCACTGTGTGACGCCAGCTGAGGCACAGAGGCAGGGCCGTGCATGTGCACAGGCAGGCACACATGCTCCTTCACACCTGCTCACCGAGAGGATGAACACTTTATTCTCCAGCAGTACAGAAACTGGACTTCTGGGAAAATCCTAAAGAGGATAATAGTGCTTTCTCCAAGGCTACAGGGGTGCTAACTAGGTTTCTAACAAGAAAACAAATCATTAAGTATAGTCATCACTCTGTGAGAGAATGTAAGAGATCCTAATTCTGACTCAGTAGTGTTGGGGAGATGCTGCTGAAATGGTAAACTGAAAAGCAACGTAATAGGTGAAGGTGTTTCCATTAAGGGATGCAAGGTGTGAGTCAGAAATAGGAAACAGGGAAAACGAAGACAATCTCTTCTGGGTCTACAGAAGGATTCAGAAGGCACCAGCAGAAAAAAATGCTGCTCTGAGAAACAAGTAGGGCTGTTGGAAGAAAGTGTTGCCATTTTGTTAACAAGATCCTATTAAACAGCTGCTGTGTATCTTTCTAAATAGCAATACAACCTGTTGCGAGCACTAGGTACCTTGGCTGAAAGCATCCACTTTATGAGCACTTAGCTCATAAACTCCAGCAACAGGGCAATCTCAAGAATATCACACCTTGACCTTCTCGTTGCTCCTGGAACTCTACTAATGAGGAACTAAAGAGGAAACTAGTTTGAAAACTAGACTGGAAAAATGGAGGGGTTGGCATGCGTCAAGGTCCCCCTCTAGCGGTTCTGGAAATAAACAAAGTAACTTGAAATTTAGAATATCAGGAGAAAAAAATAGCTGCATAGACAAAGCTGAAGCAAACCTTTGCAGTCATCGTTTCTAATTCTGAGGGCGTATGATAGATTCCTGTTTGAAAAACCTCTCCTAGCAAAGGCTTCTGCCTTAGAAGTGGCACGACCCTTTTACTATGTTACACATTAACTGCCTCTGTGACCTTGGTTCCAAATGATTTGGTCTCACATCCATGTCCGTCAAATTCAACTTTCTACTGTTTGTTTTTCTCTCTCTCTCACCTATATGTACTTTTATGTTACCAGTCTTTATAACTATCATCTTTAATGAAGGAAAAATTTCAGACTTAACTTATGAGGCTAAAGCAGGACTTGGCATCACTGCACACCTGACTGCTTGTGTATTATATAATCAACATGCCATGCACTGGTCTGAAGCACAGAGAATACATAAAAGGTGACATTCAAATGTTAATGTCCTCTTTGCAATAGACTTATACCAACCAATGTGATGACTTGAGAGAGTAAATATATCCACATTCTCCTTGAAAACCTAATCTCTATGCTGCCTCATATCCCTGTGCAGTTACTGGCTGCCACAAGGGCTCTTACACCCAGGAGACTCTCTGTCTCTAGGAAGGGGAGACTCGGTGCCACATGGTGGCAGATTTATGGAGCAACACTAACATCTTTCATGCAGAAGTCTGGCAACCGGGAGTAACCCAATCCCCCTAGGACATTCAGGGACACAAGTGATCAGAGTGTACCTAAATAGGTAAAGGGCTAAAGAAAAGGGGAGAAGGGTGGGGAGGGAAAAGGTAAAGAAAACTAAAGATGGTGGTAACTCGCCCTTAAAATCTGTTACTGGGTGTAACGAGGAGGACCAATCAACACTGTACAATTATGGTACAAAATATCTCTTACTTCCATAGTTAACCAGGGAGAACAAAGAGCTAACCATTCCATATTTTACATTCTTTAAAAAGGTGCAAAAATTATACAAACAACTTTCTATCTTGGGAAAATAATCCTAAATTTCCACAGTTCTGTGTAAAAATGCTCAGTTTAAGGGGGTTTGTTTTTGGCATTGTAGCCAAAAGGAAACAATCTAAGCACCCAACAGGAGGAGGTATTTTAAGTAAATTAGGCTACTTCTATTTGACAGAATTTTGTGGCCGTTAAAATTTTGTTTCTGAAGAGGTTAAACAGAGGAATATTTTATATTGTATTACTAAGTGAAAATTCAGGATATAAAATTATATACACACTTCAAATCTACTAATACTTGGTAACAATATTAACAAAATCTCAAAGTGGAAAAATCAGGACAGGACTATCCAGCCACAGAGAAGCACTTTTTAGATTTATGAATCACTGGCTAATTCCTTTGGTGAATTTCTTTCCTTCCTCTAAGTTTCTGGGTTAGCCAAGTATGTCCAGGATTGTCATATTTTTCTATTCATTTTCATTAAGAATTAATAATTTATAGGGAATTTCCTGGCAGTCCAGTGCTTAGGACTCTGCACATCCACTGCCGGGGGCCCAGGTTCAATCCCTGGTCGGGGAGCTAAGATCTCACAAGCTGTGCAGCGTGGCGCAAAAATAAAAATAAAACAATAAATTTATGACTGAGATATAACAAGGAATATGGGTTTTATATTTATATTCTATGTTTCATTATCTAGGTGCTTATTGTTACAAATCCACTGGAGTCTCATTTATACTGATATTCTTGGGGAGATGCTTAAGATTATTAGGAAGTTCTAGAATGATGGCATGCAGGTAACATCCCTTGCCAAATTCTTTATTATAGAGGGTGGGTCATATCAGGGCAAAGTTATAGATCATAAACTATATACCATTTCAATCTCCACAGGTAGTGACTCATAATGATTATTCTTGGGGAGATGCTTAAGAAACATTTTAGGAATATCAGAAAGATACTGTGCTTACATAACCCTTTGAATGGGGTCTTAGAGTATTTCTTATACTAAATTCTCTGTTAGGGAAGATCAGTTATATTATGGCAAAACTATAAACAATATACTGAACGTTTAAACTCTACAGAGATTCAGCTGGTCAAATTGAAAACTCAAAGTGAATGTACATTTTAAAGTCACAATACTTCTTCCTCCTTTTAGAAGTGCCTCTTTAGGGATTTCTGGCTCCACCAATGGAGACTCCTAACAAACCAAACCTCTTGTAGATAACAACTATAAACTGAGGGTAAAAAAAGTCAGCAAGAAATAAATGGTATATATATTAAAAAGGAAGAAATAGAACTGTCTCTATTTGCATATGACATGATTATGTAGAAAATCTCAAAGAATCTACAAAAAAGACCTAGTAGAATAAGGGAGATTTCCAAGGACACAAGAGTATTCAACCCAGTATAGGCTGTACTGGTGACTTGCTTCCAAAGGAGTGTCAAAGGGGGAAAAAAGTAACTATAGTGAAGAAACCTGACAAACAATCTTGGGCAGGTGATCGAGGTAAACATCACCAGTGATAAAGCACGTTAATAACAGGCACTGCTGATGTGATGTGATGAGGACATTTCACCTCTATAGTATTATATATTTAACTCCAGTTTAACCATGAGAAAAATAGCAGACAAGGGCAAATTGAGGGGCATTCTACAAAACATCTGAAAAGCAGTCCTCAAAACTGTCAAGGATGAAAAACAGACTAAGAAACTGTCACAGACCAGAGGAGACATGACAAGTAAAAGTAATGTAGTATCCTCTGTGGGATCTGAGAAAAAAAGGCATTAGTGGAAAAACTGGCAAAATCTGTAGTTGAAAAACTAAATGTACCCACGTTGGGGGAAAAATGTACCACGGTAACTGTTATGGGCTGAATTGTATCCCCCCTCCAAATGTACATGTTTAAGTCCCAAACCCACTACCTCCAAATATCACTGCTGTTTTGGAGATAGGACCTTTTAAAGAGGTGATCAAGTTACAATAAGGCTGGAGTGGGCCCTAATCCAATCTGACTGGTGTCCTTAGGAGGAAATCTGGACAAACGAGCTTATTTCTTTTAAACGTTATGCTTCAAAAGGTACCATTAAGAGAGTAAAAAGACAATCCAAGGGCTGGGGTATTTACAAGTCACACACCTGACAAGGATCTTTTGCATCCAGAATAAAGAACTCTAACTTCTGTTATTAGTATTCTATAATAATGCAAACTATGATTCTATAATAAAAACACAAGTAACAGAATTTAAATATGGGCAAAATATATGAATAGACATCTCACTGAAGAAAATATATAAATGACCAGTAAGCACATAAAAAGATGCTTAACATCATTAGTCATTAGGAAAATGCAAATTTAAACCACAATGAGGTACTACTTCACATAAGAATGGCTATACTAAAAAGACAGAAAAATAAGTATTGGTGAGGATGTGGAAAAAAACATAGCCCTCATATATTACTGGTGGAAATGTAAAATGGTGCAGCCTTTGGAAAAGTCTGGCAGTTCCTCAAAATGTTAAACATACCATATGACCCAACAATTCCAATCCAGGGTAAATACCCAAGAAAAATGAAAACATATTCACACAAAAAAAACTTGTTCATAAATAGCATTATTTATAATAGCCAAAAGGTAGAAACAACCCAAATGTCCAACTAATGAATGGATGAACAAACCATGGTATACAGTTGACCCTTGAACAACATATAGGTTAGTGGTGCTGACTCCCCTTTGGGGTTGAAAATTCATGTACTGTTATCTCTGCCTCAAAAACAAAGGAATTGATAAATTACTCACCCAAGGGCAGGAAGCTAAAACAGTTTGGATAGAATAAGGCCTCAAACCCTAGATCTCTTGATTCCTCATATTATGAACACAATCTTTATCCTCATACTTAAAGATCAATAAAATGACAATACAGGTGCTATACTGAAAAAAACCTAAGTATAAGTGAACCTGAGCAGTTCAAACCCATGTTGTTCAAGGGTCAAATTGTATATTCATACAATGGGATATTATTCAGCAATAAAAAGGAATCAAGTCCCGGTATGTGCTACAACATAAATGAACCTTGAAAACATGCTAAATAAAGGAAGTCAGTCACAAAAGGCCCCATACTGTATGATTCCATTTATATGAAATGTCCAGAACAGGCAAATCCATAGTATGAGACAAATTAGATTTGTGGTCGCCAGAGAAATGATAAGGGGAGAGGGAGATGTAGAGTGACTGCTAATGGGTACAGTGTTACTTTTGGGGTAACTGAAATGTTCTAAAATTAGATTGTAGAGATAGTTGCACAATTCTGTGAATAAACTAAAAAGCACTGAATTGCACCATTTTAATGGGTGAATGTTACGGTATGAATTACCTCAATAAAGCAATTTTAAAACACAATAAGCAGCAAAGCTCTAATCTGGGAAAAGACCAATGTTTCAATAACAAGGTTTTCCAAACTACTTATCCAGAAAAACAAGGAAATTTTATAGCTCAATTTCTTGGATACTCTCCCCAACTTCTATTAAACACACTGCCGTTTTAAATTAAAAATACTTTTTAAAGGACTGTTGCATTGAGTTAAAGCAGGGGTTCTAACCCTCACTGAGGGTCAGAATCACCTTGCAGAACTTTAGAATTAACAATGAACAAGACCCTATGCCTTAAAGATTTCGATTCAAGTGGTCTAGGGAAAGATTTCAGCAATGTTACATTTTTTTTTTAATTAATTAATTTATTATTGGCTGTGTTGGGTCTTCGCTTCTGTGCGAGGGCTTTCTCTAGTTGCAGCGAGCGGGGGCCCCTTCATCGCAGTGTGCGGGCCTCTCACTGTCGCGGCCTCTCTTGTTGTGGAGCACACGCTCCAGATGCACAGGCTCAGTAGTTGTGGCTCATGGGCCTAGTTGCTCTGTGGCATGTGGGATCTTCCCAGACCACGGCTCGAACCCATGTCCCCTGCAGTGGCAGGCAGATTCTCAACCACTGCGCCACCAGGGAAGCCCAGCAATGTTACATTTTTAAAAGCTCACTTATGGATTTAAAAATGCAGCCAGGATTGGGAATCACTGCTGTAATTCAACAGAATATTAAACTGTGTTTTAAAAATCTTCTTTTAGGGGCTTCCCTGGTGGCACAGTGGTTGAGAGTCTGCCTGCCAATGCAGGGGACACGGGTTTGTGCCCCGGTCCGGGAAGATCCCACATGCCACGGAGCGGCTGGGCCCGTGAGCCATGGCCTCTGAGCCTGCGTGTCCGGAGCCTGTGCTCCGCAACAGGAGAGGCCACAACACTGAGAGGCCCGCGTACCGCAAAAAAAAAAAAAAAAAAAATCTTTTAGGTGAAGGCAGACCTTTTCTTAAGCAAAACAAAAGGTAGATATTTAAGAAAAATTTGTTTCTAATCATAGAACCATAAATAAAAAGCCACATAAAACACAAAGTTAGTCATAAAACGAATTATTTAATTGAAGCTATAAAAAAGAGGCAATATAACAGATAAAATAATTAGGAAAGACTATTTAGCACATTTTAAAAGATTTAAAATAGGAGGACACTTTACAAAAGGTTGTGTGGGAAAAATTCTTAAACTATAAGTAGAAATGTAACATTACAGAGCATGTTATAAAATACAATGACAGAAATATAAAAGGGCTATGTATGCTCTAAGTCTGAAAACTATTAATAATGACCAGATATTTAGGTTTAAATTTACAGTTCCTGGGTATGAGGATCATATTACTATACACATCTTCCAAACCAATGGGAAGTATTTTCCAATTAACCATGAGTGGTATCATCTTCTACAAAGTCTTTGGCCATCTCTGCTGTGATCACATCAATATGACTAACCTGAAGAATAAATGTTAAAAACAAAATCTGTTAAATCTTAAAGAAATATATCAGTGTTCCCCTGTATAGGGTAATATTTTAAAAATACACCCAATCACCTGAATATTTTACATAACAAGTCAAATGACTCTAAAACACTGACTGAAAAACCTTTATTTACAATGCTGTTTGTTCAATGCATGAGTTTAAAAATATTTGAACCATATTTTTGTTCAGTTTTTATTACTTTGCTATTTTAAAGAATCTTAAGGCTGAAAGCACCAGGAAGAGTTGTGTGGTCTAACCAAATATAAATGAACTTATGTAACTGTTTAAGACTGTGAATTAAATAAGCACTAAAGAGATAGATAGGAAGATAGTGTCTCTTAATGCCAATAAAAATAAAACCAATGCAATGAATGCTACAAAAAAAACTGATAACCTTCACAGGCATTTTAAGTTTTTTTCAATAACTTTCTAAATTTTCTTTCATACTTAAGTAACATAAAACAAGAATTCAACAGTATAATGGATTGAATACTACATAAACTTAAACTTAATATAAAAAAAATTACCTTATTTCTGAACTTTACACCATAGAATTTGTCAGCTGACTCAAGCAATTCAGGCCTAAAAGTAGTTGTAATAAATTGAGCATGTACAGCAAGTTCCATAATCATATCTGTAAAAAGAAATAGTAATCTAATAAAACCCTTTTTTAGTTGAAATGAAAATTTAAAAAGCAACTATCTTTTTACTCTTACCTAAAACTTAAAACTGCCTGCATGCATACATCTACAAAAAATATCAACTTGTTTCTTAAACTAGGGATAAATCTTTAACACAAATAACTTAGTTACAGAATATAAAGAAGCAACACCTTCTAACACAGCATTAGAAATAATGTCAGAGCAAAGTAAATTTTCTCACACAAAAAACCAAAAGCAACCTTTTCCTGCTACCCACACCCCCAACCTGTATACTGGATTTGTTTGCATAAACTTACTAAAGATCACATATAGATTATTTAAACACATCAACATTGTTTATGACAGGGACTATTCAAGCATTGAGAAAAAGTGTTTAAAGGAGAGACGTTTGTATAAAAGTTTAACCGGAGGAGGATTTTCAATTATTACATCTATTTCTCACAGAACTAAACTTTGCAGTCTAATACTAGGTTTTTGAAAAATTGTTCAAAGAGAAATTATTTTATTTACTAATACCCTGTCCAGGCTCCCTGGATATCTCAGGCAACAAGAAATATACTATAAAAGAGGTAAGCTATTGGGGCTTCCCTGGTGGCACAGTGGTTAAGAATATGCCTGCCAATGCAGGGGACATGGGTTTGAGCCGTGGTCTGGGAAGATCCTACATGCCACGGAGCAACTAAGCCCGCGAGCCACAACTACTGCTGCCTGCGAGCCGCAACTACTGCTGCCAACGTGCCACAACTACTGAAGCCTGCGGGCCTAGAGTTCATGCTCCGCAACAAACCCACCTCAAAGAGAAGCCCACGTACCGCAACGAAGAGTAGCCCCCGCTTGCCACAACTAAAGAAAGCCTGAGCGCAGCAACAAAGACCCAATGCAGCCAAAAATAAATAAATAAATTTTTTAAAAAAAGAAAGTGAGGGAATTTAGTGGAGTGGGGATGAAGGGGGAAAAAAAAAGTTAAAAAAAAAAAAAAAAAGAGGTAAGCTATCATTTCTAGCAAGTTACTATGAAACTATGAAACCAAAACTGTACCTGACACAGCCTTTCTGTGCTGAGCATCCAGAGCCTGGTCAATCTCATCAAACAAGTAAAAAGGAGCTGGGTCACATTTCTGAATGGCAAAAATCAGAGCAAGAGCTACCAAGGATTTCTGTCCACCTGAAAGCTGTTGCATTTCTCTCATTTCACCTTGTTTTCCTGTAAATGACACCTAAGAAAATATTTAATGAGTTATATCTCAAAGGGGTAAAAATGTACCAATTTAGATTCGCAAAATAGTCTACAAATTCTACTATGATAACGCTCTGGGGAAAATTGAATGTAAAGGTATTTTACCCTAATTCCAACTCCAGTGAACTGGTCAACTGATGGAACACTGCTTTGTGACCCAGAGCCCCTCTCACTTTCACCACTCCCTTCTCCTTCATCCTGAGACTGACTGCCTTCCACATCTCCTTTCTTCATCACCAAAGTAGCTTTGCCACCAGGTACCAACTTTTGGAATACTTCACTGAAGTTTTTGGATACCTTAAAATAAACAGATAGATAGATAGATAGATAGGGTGTCAACTGGAATATGTATTTTTTTAAAAAAAGATAAAATTTAAAAGCAATCAAAAATAGTTTTATTTTTTTAATCTTAAGAACAAGAATAACAGATTGGATCCCCTTTAAGAGCTGTATAAAACATTCCAGTTACTATATTTGCAACCTATATACTGGATTTGTTTGTATGTTTCAGATCCAATTATCAGTGGAAAAAAAGTTTAAAAATCTTTACAAATTGAATAACAGACTGAATAATACCTGAAGACTTTAGCTTGTGTGTTTACTACAAGTAGAAACATACCTGTTTGAAAGTCAACTGAATAGCTTCATATTTTCGAAGTTCAAGTACATTCATCAGTTCCATGATTGATTTGTACCCCCTATCCAACTCTTCTTGCCGCTTTATTAACTTTTCTTTCTGCTCAGAGAAATTTACAAACTGATCTAAAGCTTTTTTGTTAACATGGCTGTACTTCTTCAATTCTGTGTTGCACTGTTCAAGTTTTCGAAACAACTATAAAGAGGAAAAAAATGTGTAAATAAATCCACATACAGGGAAATTTGCAATGAGATTTCAAATTTAAAACCAATTAGATTTACCTGTTTGAGGCTCAGTGTTTGGTATTTTTCAAATGCTTCCTGGGGAAGTGATCCAAGTTCTCGAATTTTCTTCATACACTCTTCTTTCTTCTTCAGTAGCATGCCTTGTCGATTTGTCATCTTTTCTAGTTCTTTAGTGTCATGATTTATAGCATCCATGTGTTCTTTTTCCATATTTTTCCAGCGCTCCATACTTTTCTGCAACTCCTTAATTCCAGCTTCTGTTTTATCAATGGAATTGTCCAAATCTAAAATGGGGGGAAAACCAAATTAGGCCATAACACCTATTTTATTATTTTTTTGACCAAGCTGCGTGGCTTGAGGAATCTTAGTTCCATGACCAGGGATCGAACCCAGGCCCTCAGCAGTGAAAGCATAGAGTCCTAACCACTGGACCGCCAGGGATTTCCCCAAAACACCTGTTTTAAAGCCAGAGTGTTAGGTGACTAAAGATTTTCAAGGTCAAATCTATCAAAATAAATAAGGTTTAAATTTTACTGTGAAAACTTATGAAAAACTTCAGAACAAAACTGGGAGTGTACATGAGTCAAGGTATACAGTTTACATTTAATGTTTATAAAAACCTAAAATAGTTTTCTTCTCAGCAACTAGTGATAAGAAACTTGATTCAGCTATTTCGTACTTTTGTCAATGAAACTAGTAATATTATGGTCTCTCATAAAATTGTCACAAACATTTCAACAAAACAAAGGTTACTATTTATAATCAACACCCTAAACTCTGTTCACTATAAACTGTTTATGATGATGGAAAACACATAAAACTATTGGTACATGCTTTTGCCTATTTGGATATTTCACTTTGTAGTAAACAATCCTATAAAACCAATAAGCTAAATTTAACTAAATACCAAAAATATTTTTACTAAATAAAAATTCACCTTCTGATCGTGCCATGGTATCTTTTACTCTTTTATTGATGGCTTCAAGTTCTGAGGTTGTAGCAGTGAGAACAGTACCCCCTTCTGTCTCTCTCAGTTCATTGAGTTCCTACAACACAAAAGGAACTTAAGAGCATTAAACCACAAAAATATGAATTTTGTTAGTTTCAAAATGTTATAACTGCCGTTTATATAGCTGTTAATATGTCTGAATAAACACTTAAGAAAACCAAAAAACATATTTAAAAGAATTGTAAATACTTAATGTATCCATTAAAGGGGAAAAAATTACCAGAAAACTTCTTAGCATCTACTGATGAGAAAATATTCATAACTAATATTTACTACCTAGAATGTGCCAGATAATCATACAAAACGGGTACTACTGCTATGCTTATTTTACACAAGAGGAAACTGGAGCTTAGAAATATTAAATGACTTGCCCAGTACTGTACACTAGGTGGCAGTGCTAGAACTCCAAGCCAGGGCAGGTGGTCAGACTGCTAGGCTTTCTGTCCCCAGAGCCCATACTCTAAATCAGAGTCTCTCATATAAGCATTATCAAAAGGTTATGCTTGTCAAGGAACCCTAGAAAAAGAACATACCTGTTCTACTTGGTCCAAGCGCTTTCTTAAATTCTCGTTGAGGTAAGTCTCTACTCGAGTAATAATACCTTCTAACTTAATTCTTTCATTTAGCAACTGTCTGTTTTCCTAGAAGAAAAAACAAAATTCTTTGTCTACACAGCCATGCACATTTCACATACAGGAATGCTATCAATCTGTTGTTTTCTCCATTATTTTTGTTCAAATGAGCTGAAATAATTTTACACCTTTCCAAAAGGCCCTATATTTAAAAAAAAAAAAAAGCCCTATATTTTCTTCATTTTCCCTCTTATCTATTCAGAATGCTGTTTCTGTGCCTGGTTCTTTTTATAAGGCATGCTACCAAAAATATTTTTCTTTTCCTGCTTTTCGTGTTTTGAACTTAGTATTAATTGCTTACATCTCTGTATTTAAAAATCAAATGTTGTTAAAATGTTTAATCAAGACAATATTATTAAATATGTAAAGGTGGTCAGGTCAATAAATACAGCAAAGCTCACAAGCTCCATCTTACCAATGACAAATGGGCATTAAGTAAGATGAAAGAAAACAAAGATTTCTTACACAATCCTAACATATGGTTTGGAAAAACTTATTAAAACCTCATTTACTTTAATGGATATTAGAAGTCTAATAAGTCTTATATTTTCTCAATAATCTCTTTCACATTCCTTTATTAGCCAGAAAGACACTTTTCACAACAGCCAATTGTCAACAAAAAATTTTTTTCTTGTCAACTCTACTTGCCTGCTGAAGTTGACGAATTTCATCATTCAGTGCATCTACTCTCTTCTGATCTTCCAGACTAAGTTGAGAAAGCAAATCAGTTCCAAGTTCTGCTTTCAGCGATTCTCTGGTGGACTCCATAGCATGCAAACTTGCCTCCAAACTTTGTAAGCTACGTTGCTATATGACAGATTATCCATTTATTAATAAACGTACTAGTCAGTGTATCACTTATAATAGTGAAAAATTGGCAACTATCTAAATTTGATATTAAAGTGAGCTAAGTAATCATATTAACTCAATTAAATATTAGATATCCATTATATTTGATAATTAGAACTATGTAGCAACAAGAAAAATATTTATGATGCAGTATTTGCAGGATGTGTGTAACACATCATATTCCATGGTCAAACTATAAAAAGAAGTTGCTAGAATGTTAGGGTGGTATAATTGTGGGTGTATATATATATATTCTAAACTTTGTTGTTTTAGTACTATTGATGTACAAAATTAATAGTTTTTTGTCAAAACTGCTTCATGTTTATGACACCAATGTGTATTATCATTTGTAATAGCAGTAATAGTTTACTTTCTACTCATTTTAGCACAATCTGGACAGAATGCAATCAAATAAATCCATAAATAGTACTTTATAGACAAAAATGGATACTGGCTGACTACTATCAGGCAGTGCTATTATGCCGCAGCTCAAAATGCCTATTTGTTTAATGAAGTTGGAAAGTCTGAATGAGGCCTACAAAAGGAGACTCTGGGTACTCATGGGTAAAAGTGTGATAAAGATACATGTAGATTCCCAAAAGTATGGGCCTAAATGAAAATGGAACAGAATGTATATGTTATATAACATATAATATATGGTCCACCCCAAATCTTTATAATTAAAACAAATCTATTAAAAAAAGCATACTTAACGAACCTTGGGCATAAAGGTTTTCTCTGACTGCTGCCTCTTCTCTTTTAACATCTTCATTTCTGATAATATGCTATCTCGAGATGCTTTAAATTTCCTTTGCTGAGTCTCTATCTGCTGCATTTGGTTCATCAGCTGATCAATTTCATTATTAATCCATATACAAGGCTAAGGAAAATTCTCTTTGGTGCCTGTTAACAAAACATTGTGTATCCCCCTTCCTTTTCTTTACCTGTAAATAAAGCTATTTCCACAAATTTATGGACCATAACAACGCTGAATTAAATACTACACTGTGTTCAGTCATAAAAGAAGCTTAAAACATTTCACCCCACTTCTCTCTCAAAATAACACACATACTGTTTTACTAATTGCTATACAAAAAAATAAATAATAAATACAATCCTGGGAAGCCCTAAAGGAAGCTAAATGAAATATAATACATATATATTTTTTCATTCAACAAATATTTACTATATAATCTATTATGCTTATAGCACTATATAAGGGAGTCAGATATGAAGAGGAGGCCTTGCCCGATGTAGAAGAATAACTCCATCTAGCTGGATTATCAAATACAGGAAAGTAGTTGGTGCCTACTGTAAACCTCTTTTTTATTAGTATTTCCCCATGCTTCGTGCTCACATCTTGCCAAATTTGGGCAGTTCTCAAAAGTATACTATGCAGACCCCTGCAAAGTTAAAACTAAGATGTTTGTTTACCTTTTTCTTTGTGCTTTTGCTTGCAACTGATGACAGAAAAGCTATAAACTCACATTTTAAAAAATGCCAGTTCCAATAAAGAATATCCTAATGAAGCAGTAAAAATAATTATTTTTGCTGCTTGAGTATCTGTACTTAATACTGTGTGACATAATGCAAAGTACACATAAAGCACTTCTACCTTATACCATGGTTGTTTTAAGAAGATGCACGTGCACAAGTGTCTCACAGTTGTGAATCGAACTAGTCACTCTTCACAGAACACCATTTTTATTTGAAAGAACTAAGAGAACTACGGTTACTAAGACTTGCATTTTGATGGCCATTTCCTCCACTAATACTAAATCTGAGCCTCAAGATAATAACCTCTAATGGACATTTTTCAACCTTTATATATTTAACTTCTGTGTAGTATGTGGCATTCCTGATACTGTCCACCCTTCTTCCACTGAAATACTATCCTGGTTTTCCTCCTATAAAACTGTCTGACAAATACTCCTCAGTTCCCTCCATAACCTTAAATTTTTGTATTCCTCAGGTTCTTTTCTCTCAGAAGTAGATTTATTGCTACTAGCTATTTAACAGCTAAGCAAAGGATGTTAAAATAGTTTTTAGTTTTCCCTGTCTTCAGAATTTAAAGACTTACTACATAAGCTCCTGTGCTTAAATAAAAGTCAAACACATGGGATACTTTTCCCCATGGCATATGAGAAAATACATCTAACATGCAAAAGATTCTATATTCCCAACCAAAACAGTTATTTCTCTACAGCAACACAAGACAAAAAGATATTTTCAATATTTCTGCGCAGATTTTCATTGAGCTTTGCTTCAAGCTCACCTAGTTCTTCTTCTGCTTTTCTAACATCTTTTTGTAATTCAAGTCTAGACTTCCTTGTATCATAATAGCCTCCAGTTAAAGCACCCCGATGACTAACTTGGTCACCTATAAACAAAACGTAAGAAAATTAGTAATTCTGTATAACAACTTCTTTATTCAATAATAAATTGATTAATAATCAAATGACTAATCTAAAGGCTTTACCTATTTAATAAGAATGTAAAAGTTAAGAGTTTAAGTCACTCTGGAAAAAATTCTGCTTTACAATATTAACATTTGCATTTAAAAAAATATACCTTCTAGGTGAGCCTGAACATCCGCCAGAAAGGAAAGAAGTGTTAAAGACTAATAGGAACATGTCAACAGGACACAGAACCTAGCTTGAAATTCCCACTAGCCACAAATGGGAAAATCTGAAAATCAAAAATGATGATGGCAATGTGATAATACACTGAATTAAAAGAAGTCCATAAATCGTAGCAATACATAAAAAAGAAAAAAGGATGGGGCTCTTTACAGAAGAGTGACAGCTAATAAATATAGAAGCAATCACAGAATTTTAGAACCACCATTTAGAAACCCCCAATGTATTAACTTGAGTCAAGCAAGGGTCACCAAAGCATGCTAAACCACTGGTGAAGAAGTTTGGGGGAACCTGATATTCATGTATTCTTAAAGGATAATCCCACATATCACTTATTAATTACAAAGGGGATAAGGCATCTTTACAACCAAGATTTGTTAGTGGTCAAACCTGGCATCAGTAACAGTGGGACACATTGTGTAGTGCAATAAGAAGTACACATCACTCATGCCAAGAATGCTTAACCTAAACCTAATGAAGAGAAAGCAGTAAGATAATCCAGAACAAAAGACTTTCTTTGAGAAAGTGAGTTTCTTGGGGTGGGAGGAAAACGGGAGACCTGTCCTATACTGAAACTGAAAGAATCTAAAGAAAAGGCATTGAATGCATCCTTGATTGGATCCTGGATAGAAAAATATTTTTGGACAACTAAGAAAATTTGAGGACTCCCTTGAGGTGCAGTTGTTAAGAATCTGCCTGCCAATGCAGGGGACATGGCTTTGAGCCCTGGTCCAGGAAGATCCCACATGCCACGGAGCAACTAAGCCCGCAAGCCACAACTACTGAAGCCTGTGGGCCTAGAGCCTGTGCTCCACAACACGAGAAGCCACCACAATGAGAAACACGTGCACTGCAACGCAGAGTAGCCCCCGCTCACAGCAACTACAGAAAGTCCGTGCGCAGCAACGAAGACCCAAATGAGGCCAAAAATAGATGCATAAAATATAACATTTTGAGAACAGGTCTGGAGGCTTCACCAAAGAACCAAAGGAAGTCCATGGTGCAAAAAAGGTTAAGAACCTCTACTATACATCAAATGATTATACTTAAGAGACATCAACTAAATATAAAGAGGTTGACCCTTTTTACATTCTGACTTGAATAAACCAAATATTTTAAAAATGAGAAATAACTGGACATGAATTTTCAAACACTCTTAAAACTAAAATGGAATTTATTTGTTCAAAGCTAAGAATTATTATTACAAACCTTCCAGGGTAATGCAGTCCATAGTGAAAGCACGGGCCAACTGGGTTGAAACTTCCATACTACGACAAATAAGTGTTTTTCCAAACACATGTTTGAAAGCTTTGTCAAATCTGGGATTGTACCTCAATTTACTTATCATAGGAATAGCATCCTAAAAATGAATATTTTACAAGCAAGCAAAGAGATCAAAACACAGTTAATTAAAATGTGTTAGCAGAATCATGAATTACATCTTCCTGAAATACAAACAAAATACCTTTATATTTCAAAACTGTTGGTTTTTATACTGAAAAAGTTAGAAAAATCATTCTACTGAAATATACTGGAAATTGTGCTCATGTAAATCATCCAGGTTTTCAGTACTAGAGCACAGTGATAAAGAGCTTAGTGGCTCTGGAGCCAGACTGCTCAAGCTCAAATCCCAGTTCTGCTGTTCAGATGTGTGCTCTGGACAAGTTGCTTAACTTCTCTATGTATCAGTCACTTCATCTATAAAACTGCAATAACAACAGTACCTTCCTGACAAAGTTGTTAAGTCTAGGCAAGTTATATATGTGAAACACTTAGGATAGCCTCTGTCACATAGAAGGGCCAAATGTAAACTAGTAGTATTTCCTCAAAATATTTTCATTTTATTTTATCTCTATCTACAGATATATAACCTAAGTTAGATATTCAGAAAAAAAATTTTTCAGATAAAATTTATTTTCCCTTTTTTCTCTCGACTGGCAACAGAATTTTTAAATTAAGAAATACGGGCTTCCCTGGTGGCGCAGTGGTTGAGAGTCCGCCTGCCGATGCAGGGGACACGGGTTCATGCCCTGGTCTGGGAAGATCCCACATGCCGCGGAGCGGCTAGGCCCGTGAGCCATGGCCGCTGAGCCTGCGCATCCGGAGCCTATGCTCCACAACGGGAGAGGCCACAGCAGTGAGAGGCCCGCATACCGCAAAAAAAAAGAAAAAGAAATACATCCTACATACAGAAAAATGCAATAATATGTTAAGCTTAAATTAATAATTATGAAGCAAACACCAATATAACCACCATGCAGGACATGAAACAAAACACTACTGACACCCAGAAGCCATGAGTGTAACCCTTTCCTAATCATAGTGGTTACCTTCAATGGTTACCTGCTGGGGATGACACTATTAAAAGTTCATTCGGGCTTTTCCATAACCTGTTAGGAAAAACCCGAACGAACTTCTTGTCCAACCCAATATAACTTTTGTGGTCACTACTTCCTTGCACTTCTAGTTATATCATCTAAGCTTATTTTGTTCAGGTAGTGTAAAGGGAACCATGCTTACATGCATTCTTTTGTGTCTTGCTTCATTCACACATCGCATTTATGACTCAATTTCTCCTCCCCAAAACTTCACAGATAATTCGTAAATTTAAAAGAAGAAAAAGCTATCCACTAAAATGGCTTATAAGATTCTCACTGTTCCTCTTAAATTGTAGATCATTCTCATAGGGTTTTAGCTTTAACCTTAAAAAATAGTGAAGTAGTTGCTACTACCATCAATACTCTGAAGCCAAACACCTCAAAGCAATTACATTTTTTTCAAGAATGATGTCTAGGGAACATTTTTAATCTGTTTAAAAATATACCAGCTAATAACAAAAGCAACAGTATGCTTTCAGAGTCTGTCATCTTGCTAGGTATTTTTACTCTAATTTATAAGCCATTTAAAAAAAGTACATTCAGAAAACTTTAAAATATTTACTTTAAATGATAGTTCCTCAGGGAATTCTTCTCCAGCTACTTCATCTTAATTTTGTCTCCCTGAGATACACTCTCAAAGTATCCTGTGCTTATGTATGGTTTGGCCAAAAAGTTCGTTGGGGTTCTTCCGTAACATCTTCAGGAAAAACCCAAATGAACTTTTTGGCCAACCCAATATTTTAACACTTTGCACATTTTGCAATTGTTTGTTTTATGTCTTGGCTGTGACCTCTGTCTCCCTTCCTTTCCTCATCCAGCACTATGCTCTTCGGTAAGACAGGAATGTTTATCTCACAGATCACGTGAATACCAATGTACAGTGCCTGTGCACTAGGATGTGCTAAACACAAGAAAAAACGTATTGAAAGGAAGATAGACCTTAACACACATCAACTCACATTGGTTTCAGGATAGGCAGTATCCCTTACATCTAATTTGTTAAGAGGCAGAAAAGTAACCTCTCCAGGTAGGTTCATTTTATTAAACTCCATCAAAATCTTCGTGCTGACTTCATCTGAATCAACAATGTGATAAAACAACCTACATGTAAAGAGAACAGATACATCTGAAGTGCTATAAACATTTAAGCAAACAATTCACTTTTTTTCTATGCAATCCAATTTGTATGGGGAGGGCTACTTAGAAAATTTCAACGGAGGGAGAGGAAGTACAAAAAAGGGAAATTTCTAGCTTCTACAATTAGGAACAAACACTTAGCATCTACATCTTTAATTAGAAAATTAAGTAACTGAGGATAGACGACAATGGGAGACATATTGTATTAAAACTACAAAAAGTTGTTTCTTAGGTTACTCTTATTCCCTCTTTCCTTTAAAAACTCAAAATATCAAGCAAAAACATCTCACCTATTTCCAGCAGTGACTTCCACGCATGTGTAAAAAGCAGGCTCACATTCAAAGTTATTCATCACAATACCATGATAGCCATTTTGAACATGCTGGTTTATTCCCTTTCGACGAAAGTGGTCTAGCACTTTGTTTATACTATCTATTCCATTTAAAATGGCCTGTTTAGAAGTGAAAAATATTAAAATAGTGCCAATGGCACTCCTGCTGGTAAGAAATGAACCCATTACTCTAAACATTAAAAAATATACCAAATTGGGAGAATGGGATTGACATATACACACTATTATGTATAAAATAGGTAACTAATAAGGACATACTGTATAGCACAGGGAACTCTACTCAATACTCTGTAATGGCCTATAGGTGAAAAGAATCTAAAAAAAGACTGGATATATGTATATATATAACTGACTCACTGTGCTGTACACCTGAAACTAACACAACATTGTAAATCAACTATACTCCAATAAAAATTTAAAAAAATAAAAAAATAAAAAAATACCAGAGATTAAACACTCTCTCCAAAAACAGGTCACTCCCTTGAAATATGCCAACTACGTGCAATACTTTATATCATGGATTCTGTTCTATGACATCAACATTAAAAATGGACTCGCCATCTAAAAATCAAAAGTGCTCTCTTTAATAGCATGGGTGCTTAAATGATACCCATTCTTTCGTATTTATAAGACAAGTAATTTGCCCTCTACTCTTGAAAGCTAATAAATTCTTGCGCAATAATAACTGACAATGCAAACTGAGGTAATGAAAGAACCTGCCCACCTTTCCTGTTGCAGCTCTAAGAAGTTGCTGTTTCTTTTCAAGATCTTCTCTTTTAGCAGCAAGTGCTTGCTGTTCTGCATTCTCCTCTCTCCACAAGTAACTAATCAATAAAAATTAGACTGTCTTTAATTCTAAAAATATTAATATTCTAATAGTATACAAATTTGAATAAATACTGAAATTAAACTTCAATAGTTAATTTATAACTTAAAGACTGTTTAACAGCCAGTAATCACATTACTCAAAAATATTAAGACATATTTTAGGCTATACTAACTTTCTTTCACTTTGTAATTCATCTTTCTTATTTTTTACTTCATAGTATTTTCTGTCCAGTTCTTCAACTCGAGCTTTGACTTCATTAAGATCCTGATCCAGTTTCTATGGAAATAAAAATAATTCAAATTTAAAATCCAATTCCATACAAACAAATCCATAGTGACAGAAAGCAGATCAGTTGTTACCAGCGGATGGAAGGGGAGGACAGGAAAGGAGGGAGGGAGGAATTACCAAGGGGTATGGGAAACATTTTGGGGTGATGAACAGGCTTGTTATATTAATTGTGGTGATGGTTTAACAGGCATACACATATATCAAAACAATTAATTTGTTCATTAATGTCCTTACTACTTCTATAATACACACCCTAGAATTTTAAAAGAAAAAATACATTAATAAATTCTCAAAACACTGCAGTGCATACTTTTCATACTTCCCCCTCTAAACACACACTAGAACATAAGAGATGTAGGAACAGACTAAGAAGCGAAAAGGCTGTTTTGTACAATTAATTAGCACTGTAAAATCATCTCTACCCATTATAAAGCACAGAGTTCACCCTCACAAGTGGTCATTTTGATACACGTAAGTGTGGCTGAAATACTGAAAAATAACTTCAAGCTTGAGAAAGAAATGAATAAAACCTCTCACTGGAAAATCTTGGTTTATCACTAAACTTTTTCAAAAGGGCATCTGTTGAGGTCGATATTTCCATGAACTCAAGACAAAATGCCTTTTCTTTATTTCAAGGCAGAACTGTAGCTATTGCAGCTGAAACTATACTAACAAATTCGCAAATAACTGACTACCTCAATCAACCTGTGTTTTCCATCCCCTCCGTAAAATATCCTGAACAAAGCCCAAAGTACACTGGACTCTCAAGGCCAGTAGGCTGTCTATTATTCCTGGTCACTTTTCCTACCAGTTGAGCTGTTTATGGTTACAGAGTCAGTTCTGTTTGCTTCCTACTATGTTTTTGTTTTGGGGTAACTGATTACATTAAATATTAGATAAACTGATGATATGAGTACAAGGAAGAGTTGTTTCTTTAAAAAAATTGATTTAGTTTTGGACAAATTCAAAGGTGAGTCACTAAAAATTGGATTAAATGGGCAAATCAACTCTAAAAGACTAGGGAAAATAATTATTTAATATATAATACATAAGTTAATAGATACTGTGCACTTTATATCAGTAATTCAAAATGTCAAGTCGCAAAGTCAAAAAGACTGAGGAACTGATCCAGATTAAAGGAGATAACAGAAACATGACAACTAAATGCGATATATGATCTTATACTGAAACCCGAATTCTGTTCTCATCCAACTTCAAGGAGAACTGTATTTACATGTGTGGTCCATAACATGAAAGTCCCCTAGGAACTCCAATCACTACTCATATTCATAAGAAATACCTTAGGCTCTACATCAAAAGGCTGGTACACACTCTGCTGGAGGAGGTTGATAAGGAGGCTATACATGTGTGGGGGCAGGGGGCATATGAGAAATCTCTATACCTTCCTCTCAATTTTGCTGTGAACCCAAAGCTACTCTTAAAAAAAAAGTCTAAAAAATAAAGATTGGTACATACGCATATATTTATCTATTTAAAATTAAATACTTATAAATATGTACATTTATATATGTGTAAAAAATACATATAAATATTATACATAAAATATACATAAGTATACACATTTAAGATTTTATGCTTTTAGTGGCTTTTTTTGATAAACCAACCATACCAACTGGTACAGATCTCATGGGGTAAGAAGGTTCCTTCTGGGCATGTATATATATATTCTCCTCACCCTACACCTGTCCTACACACTCCCTTCTCATCACTTCCAATCATCTATATATATCCACACATATCACTTAAAGAATTTTTCTCCCTTTCTAATTTTAAATAATGTAAGATCTTTCTTGTTCTGAAAGTAATGATTTTATCTTCTACTTCACTTTTTAAGAAAATGCTAACTAAACATGCATAGTAAATGTTTAATTCATTTAGAAAATGTTATAAAATCACCAATGCTTTAACAAAATATATATACCTTCTGCAGTAAGTTATTACATTGACAGAAAATTACATTAGAATATAAAAATGGAAAAATTTTAAGTTACTATAAAGTCATGTTTTAGTTAAGGGTAGAGTTCAGGTACATATTACCAAGTCATAAAAATATATTTTAAAATACATTCAATCTATACGGACACTCACTGACATGTAAGAACTCTTCTTCGAAAAAGAGAACTACCATATGTATCATATTACATTGTGCTGGTCTTGCCTAATTAAGTATCTGGTCTTGTATATTTTAAGATAAACCATTTACAAATAAAACTTAAAGAAATAGATGAAACTGCACATGTTCACACTCTTCTGAAAGATTTCACAAAGCAGCTATGAAAGTTCTTACATTATACTGCTCCAGATTTTTCTCTTTATTTGCCTCAGTGTCCTCCAAATCCTTATGTATAGCAGCAATCTGTCTTTTCTTGTCATTAATAGCCTGATCTAAAGACTTGAGTTCCTTTTTAATCCACTTATCCCTTTCTTCTTTTGATGTAAACTGGCTTCCTCGACCCTGCTTTGCATAAAGATCCGTTCTTTCCTGCGTAGCTTGGGCCAATCTACACAAGATAGAAGAGAATGGTTTGAAAAGGACAACAGGAAATAACCAAGTTTAATTGCAATAGATACCTCAAGAGTACACAGAGACAATAACCATTTCTATAATTCCATAAAAGAAGGAATTAAAGGGAATTCCCTGGCAATCCAGTGGTTGGGACTTTGCTCTCTCACTGCTGAGGGCCTGGGTTTTATACCTGGTCTGGGAATTAAGATCCCACAAGCCGCATGGTGTGGTAAAAAAAAGAAAAAAGAAAAAAAAAAAAGAAGGAATTAAGTATAAAAAGCAACTGTTATCTAATGGAGCTCCTGGGACTAGTTCTATATAACATTAATTTAACTGCAAAATCAGTTACAGTCAGGTAAAACAGCCCATCCCCTAAGGATTTAAGGTCATTCCAGGTCTGGGTTAATCAGTAAACCTACACAAATCTAGTACCCCATATCTCAGGAATTTTCAAAATAGCTCCAACTATACTTAACTATTTGAACATTTTCAACTCCTTACAATAAAAGACACTATAACGATTAAAAGGCAAGAGAAAACACTTACAACATACAGAACAAATATTAATGCCCAGATAACATAAAACAACCCTATAAAACATCAGAAAAAAAATCAGAAAAAAGGGGCTTCCCTGGTGGCACAGTGGTTAAGAATCCGCCTGCCAATGCAGGGGACACGGGTTCGAGCTCTGGTCTGGGAAGATCCCACATGCCACAGAGCAACTAAGCCCATGCACCAGAACTAGTGAGCCTGTGCTCTAGAGCCCATGAGCCACAACTACTGAGCCCACGCGCCTAGAGCCCGTGCTCCACAACGAGAGAAGCCACCGCAATGAGAAGCCCGCGCACTGCAACGAAGAGTAGCCCTCGTTCGCCACAACTAGAGAAAGCCCGCGCAGAGCAACAAAGACGCAACATAGCCAAAAATAAGTAGGATAAAATAAATTATTTTAAAAAGCCGACCAAAAAAATCAGAAAAAAATGGACACAAGATATCAACAGGCAATTCATTAAAATGAACATAAGTGGCATAAAAACATGATAATGTACTAAATTGTGAAATCAGCAAACGTTGGCAAGTCCAATCTACGGATAGATATTAAAATGTCTAGATGTTAAAACGACATAAAGTGGGAGAATGAACACACAGCAGGATACAATTTGGGTAAAAAAAGAACAATCATCATGCATGTTTTTAAATGCCCAACATTTAGCTATGTTATCTTGGGCAAGTTATTGAACACCCCCAGAGCCTCAAGTTTGTCAAATTTACAGTGGTGATACTGTGGATCTCCTAGGGCTTTTGAATAGGCAATAAGCATACAATAATGCTTGGCCGACACTGCCTATTACTTTGAAATGGACATTTAACTTTTGCCCTTATTTACTGTACCTTCTTAACCCATAACTACTTAATAAGGTTCTATAGAGGAACAATGTAGAAAATTAGAATTGTTGGTGAAAAAAATCCCAGACCTAGCAATTCCTCGCTCTTCTTTTTCTTTTACACTGTTGAATTTAGGTTCTGTTTCTGCCAGTTCTTTCTGCTTTTCTTCTATTTTTTCAAGCAGCTTCTGCCTTTCTTTTAATAAGCGTTTCTGTAAATGAAGATAAGTAAAAATGCAATCTATTTAAAAACTGTTGTTTAATTTATAAGTCTAGCATAAAATATTTTCTCATGAAAAAAATGCATGAGACTGATCACGCAACACAAAACTAATTTTTAAACTGATCCTGCAACACAAAACTAACTTTTAAATGTAAGTAACAAAGATAGTACTCAGTTGCAACTTGAATGCAAATTATTTTAATGTGCCAAATCTTTTACAAAAATTCAAGCACCCGTGCCACAGAAAGGACTGTCCTCTGCAGTTCCCACTCACCTGAACATTTATATCTTTCATTTTTAGCACTTTAACTCACCCTCTGTTCACTATTGCCTGCCAATTCATCTTGTAAATCCTTGGCTTTAAGCTCCAACTTAGTCCTCTGCTTAATTTGTTCTTGTCTTTCAGCACTGAGCTGCTCCTTTTCTTCTTTCATAGCTGAAATTTTTGTTTTCAGTTCTCTAACTTGGCGCTCAATATCCTACTCAAAAAGTATCAAATAGAAACAAGTTAGACAACTAGAAATACAACAGCAAAATCAGGACACCACTGATTTGTCTCTTCTTTTTCTTTCATTTAAACTTTCAGTACTACTGTCTTTCCAATACTCAATCTCGGTGACATCCCACTTGAAGTTACCATTCTATAATTCTGGTACAAAAAGTTTACTGTGGTCAAAAATGTGACTAAACCTGGTTTATAACCTTACCTCCATTTTATCTCTTGCATCCTGCTGGGCGTCTCTTAATTGTCTGGATTTTTCTCCACTAGTCTCTCGCTTAGCAGAAAGCTGGGAAAAAAACCAAGCTATGATTTCTAACTCATTTCGAATTTGTTCAGTATTTAAAATTTTAAAATATCTGCTAAATTTTAAAATATCTGCTGAATTTTTTAATATCTGCTAAGTATTTTTAGCAAAATTTTAAAATATCTGTTAAAATAAACATTCACTTAAAAATTTTTTTCCAAAAATAATTGTAGTGGTTTTAAATAGAAAATGCCTGTAGTTTTCAGCATTACCTAAAACAAATTTTTGTACAAAATGTCAGCAATACTAATTACAAATTACACCTTAAAAAGCCAGGGAAAAAATTCATGAAACTTTAAAGGTGGCTTCCTCTCATCCTGGTCTGCCTGACATCACCACCTAATTATATTTCAGATACAACTACAGCAAGGACTATGTGGGTCTAGGCATTTTCCTTGGAGTAAACTGATAGTGTAAATTTGCTGAGTAATGAATTCACTAAGAGGTTTTAAAATTTTGAAGTTTGTGTTTAAAAATCATTGAAAAGTATAAACATAAAATGAGTTTAATATATTCGTAAAAATAAAATTAAACTGAAGTGGCAAAGTATTTTACCTCATCAAGTTTAGCACGAGTCTCGTTAAGTTCCTGATTGTAAATGGTGTATTCCAGGGCTCGTCTCATCTTATCCCACTTCTGATACTGAGCTAGTTCTTCCTTTTCTTCCTCTAAGGTATGTAATCTCTCTTCAATGTATTTTAACAACTCATTGATTTTTTCCCGTTTGCCCTCTTAAAAATAAATGGGAGAGGGGTGAAGGAGTTCAATAAAATTTTTATGTAACATCAATTCTCAAATATACCATGAGTTAAACTTAATCTTAAGAACGTTAGCATTATTTCTTTGATATTATGTGGTAACCAAATCCAAGATGCTAAAATTGCCATTAAAATGCTTTATTATGAAAAGCATCGGAGAATAAACACATGGTGACACTGATTCTTATATTACATGTGGTAAAGGCCTCTGTTTAAACTTCCTTTAAAAGCCAGTGTGCCTTCCCATGACATTAAAAAAAAAAACGTACTTAACATCACTGGTGTCACTGATTCTCAATTCTTACAACAGCATTATCTATAGCTACCATATATTGAATACCAACTATATTCCAATCATGGTGATACTTTGCTCCTCTACTCACCACTACAAACTATAAAAAAGGATTTCACAAGATGGGAAATTATGGACCAGGGAGGTCAAGTCTAAAGTCACAATATCAGGTAATTATTAGTAAGATTTTGAACCCAAAACTGTCTGACTCTAAGCCATGAGAGGGCACAGCACTTGAAAAGCAAAGTAGGGTTTCCATAATAAATGTACTAAGGAAGACTGAAGTTCAAAATTTCATATTTACTTGCTCCTGAACAACTTAAAGCCTAATGCCAACTGATATTCCAGCAATTATTTTTTGAGGAATACATACATTATTATCCTCACTAATAATAAAAAGGACATTAGAGGCACAAAGTAGGTGACCTAGAAAAGCACTATTACCTCACAGTAACAACTCTTTATTCAAAGAGACAAATTATTGGAACTCTCAAACCTTAAACTTCCTGAAACTAATTTTTTCTCCATTCAGTATATAGGCAAATTATCATACAATACACTTTTGAGGATAACTCCTCTCAAGTATCATAACACAATGAAAAAGTAATTCACAACAAAAAGAATAATGTAGAATCATATTTATTTTACCTGTTTCCTTCATTAAAGAGATGCTTTCTTCTTTTCGTTCATCATACACTCTAGTACCAGCTACTTCTCTTAATAGTTTTAGTCTCTGAGAATCTGGTGCTGTTGCCATCTGGTTGATCTAAAAGTTTTAGAAAAATAATTATTTACAGAGCTACAGAATGCTCTTTAAGAGCTCTACCTTGAAAGTTATTCACATGCTAAGCTTTAAGTATGAGTTCACACTGGGAAAATAGCAATGAACAGAAAAGGTCTTGCCCTCGAGGAACCTACTTTCTAGTGGAAAAAAACCAGGAAGTATGCATACCATTACATTATAATTGCTATGCGGAAAAACAAAACAAAATAAGAAAATACAGCATAAAGAGTTGGAGTGACAGTAATGCTCTTGTAAAAGAGGCAGACATAGATCGCTTATATGAAATGACATATAAGCAAAAATTGAAATGATGTAAAGGGACCTACTATGTTGTATGTGTGCAGGGAAGACTCAGATAACGGCTTTCAAATCAGCCTGCTTTTATTTTATTTTTTAAAGTTTTTTTTGATGTGGACAATTTTTAAAGTCTTTATTGAATTTGTTACAATATTGCTTCTGTTTTCTGTTTTGCTTTTTGGCCCCAAGGCATGTGGGATCTTAGCTCCCCAACCAGGGACTGAACCTGCACCTCCTGAGTTGGAAGGCGAAGTCTTAACCATTGGACCGCCAGGGAAGTCCCCAGCCTCCTTTTAAAGAAATTTCTCTTATAAAGACAGTCTTTTCAAACTCTTGCTCTTAAAGTGAAACTCCATATTCTTTCTAATCACTTCTTCTGAATGCTAACTTTCCAACACATACCTAAAAAAGCCTCCAACATGAAATAAGAAGTGGACATTTTAAAAGGATTTTCCCCTAGTTCAATATAGCACAACAGAAAGCTATTAGGACACTGCAGGTATGTTCTAAGAAAAAGAAATTATTTTAGATATATATAGTTAAAACATACGAGGAAACAGTAGAACAATCAGATAAAATATATAACTCCTAAAAACTATAAAGAATATAAATTGTATTAAGGGAAAATAATATGTAGCACTACGGTAGATTTCTGGTAATTTAAGCATTCTAGCATTTTAACTCTGTGATATACTAACAGAGAGAGTATTAATTTCAGAGAGTAACTTTTTTCAAATGTGATTTTTATAAAGTTTCTACAACATCCTTAAATATGATTGTAACTTCTACAAACCAAAAATGTCTTCCAGTACAGTGCACCTTGGTAAATGATACAGATCACCAAGAAAATAAGATCCACTTAAATAATTCTACTGAAATACTGTTATCCCACTATACAATGGATCTATTTTGTACATAAATTTATGGCCACAGAAAAGGTAATACAAACTTCAGTGCAAAATAAATCAATGAAAACAGAAGACAATAAGGTCTATTTTCACTCCAACTTAACCACTAGAATGAAATCAAACTCATCATTCAATGAATATACTCAAAAAACAAATTCCACTTAAAAAGATACTATTTCTTACCTTTCCTTGTTTAACAATATAATAAGGATTGCTTCGAGAAAAACCAGCACTTTCAAGGAGATTCATCACATCATTTTTCCTGTTGATAAATTAAAAAAAAATTTCAAATACATAACAATCCAACTATAAGCAAAAAGAGTACACTAACTCCTGAGCTAAGGTGCATGAAGGAGTACAGAACAGTCATTTAACCCTTCTGTTCTATCAGCCTCAGAGAATCTTCTGATTCTTATGTTTATGCTCTAAATTGTGATTTGTTGAACATGAGGCAAAAGTACCATATATGAGGCAAGTAAAAGAATACTTTTAGTCTTTTGTATAGAAATTACAAACGTAAAGAAAAATGCTTACGTGACCATTTTCTTGTCTAAGAAATACTGATCCTTTTTGGCACCAATAACTCTTCGAAGTGAAACTTCCTCTTTGTCGATCTAAGAAAAAAAGGAAAAGCCCAAAGTTAAATCTAATAGTAAAAGTGGAAACTTTATAGTTAATAAGGTCATTTCAGAGTCCCTCACCATAGCAATTATTTTGAAACTTCAATCATCTCACTAAAGATATGCCACGAATACTCAATACTATGACAAAGACATTTTTTCACAATGGCTTGCACATTCCCATTTGTTTACCAGAATATTCATTACAACTTTAAGACAAAATTAGTATGTAAGCTATAGTTATTTTAGTATGAACTAAATTATAAAAGCCTAAGTACAACTATAAATAAGTGTTTCAAAGCATGAAAAAAGTCAGTTGCATCAATAAAATTCTCAATGTTACTACTGAAAAGAAAAAGCAGTTACTCACTGGCAACCGGTTGTCTGAATTGTCAAAAATAATCTCCACAAAAGCAGAAATAACACGAGGTCCTGTACCCTCCTAAAACATGAGAAAAATTAATATGTTGCATAAGTGGGATTTTCATATTCTTTAAATACATTTAAAGTTTAGTGCATGGTAACAAGCCTGATTCAATGGAGAAAAATTTCTATCAGACTAATATACAGCCCTCTTGCCAAAGCAGCAAACACTGGATTAGGATAATAAAACTCAACCAAACAGCTTCTGATTCTGAATTTTAAAAATGAGAACTATGCAAGAGACGTCAAAGTTAGATTTACATAGGTCTTGTTCTGCATATCACCTCATTAGAGCATAAGACCCCATAGCCACCCAATTTTACCTATTTGCTAAAATATAAAACACTTTGAGGCTTCTCTCTTATAGATTCACCTTAATGCTAGAAAGGAGCCCTAACAAGTCACATGATAAAAACTGTCTTTTTAAACATTTGAGATATTCTATATAGTTTTAAATCTGCTATGAAAACATATGCATTTAACATATGGGTCACATTCAGACCGATTGTGACCCAACTACTTACATACCAAGCCCAGATAATTTCTAGACTGTGAAAACTGCTATTATGTAGTAGTTCAATACAATGAAGAATGATACCTAAAGAAATTATTCTTTTAATGCTAATCTGAGAAACCTAAAGAGAGATTTTTCTATAGGGAATCAATCCTGATTACTGGACTAAAAATTCAAATGTAAGAGGTGGGGGAGGGAATTTCCTGGCAGTCCAGTGGTTAGCACTTGGTACTTTCACTACATGGCCCTGGTTCAATCCTTGGTTGGGGAACTAAGATCCTGCAAGCCACACAGCGCAGCCAAAAAAAGAGTGAGGCGGAGAAAAATATAATGGTCAGAAAAAGAACTTTAAGTCTGAGAGATACTGTGGAGATATATTGAAGAATCTCGCTTTCTGGTCTTAAAATTAATTATAAGCCATATTTAAACAAGACAGGGACTTCTCTGTGGTCCAGTAGCTAAGGCTCTGCGCTCCCAGTGCAGGGGGCCCAGGTTCGATACATGGTCAGGGAACTAGATCCCGCGTGCTGCAATGAAGATCCTGCATGCCGCAACAAGACCCAGTGTAAGTAAGTACATAAGTACGTAAGTAAATAAATAAAGTTACATCATTTTATCATAGCCTTTTATACTTTATCCTAAAATTAGTTTATTATTCATAATTATCTAAAGAAAAATTCTAACAATTTTCATTACTATATACTGTCTTTCATATTGGATGTTACCGTTGTTACCAAATGATGTTACCATTTAAGTATAAATATGGCTAAAAGTAACTTTATGTTGTTTAGTTTGTAATGGTTGCTTTTCTATGCTCCCAATTAACTTATTTATTTATTTACTATTTATGTAGGCTACACTGGGTCTTGGTTGTGGCGCATGGGCTCTAGAGTGCGCGGGCTCAGTTGCTGCAGCACGCAGGCTTAGCTGCAGTATGTGGGATCTCAGTTCCCTGAGCAGGGATCAAACCTGGGCCCCCTTCACTGGGAGTACGGAGTCTTAACCACTGGACCACCAGGGAAGTCCCCACAATTAACTTCTGATTCTGAGTCTCAAAGTTTCTAATCCCCAACCTAACTTTCTTCTTTCTCAGCAAACCTGCTTCCAGACCGTTACCAGGCCATACTCCTAATAAAGAATTTATATTTATATGGAAGGCATATCCATCCATAGGGAACTCGCACAATTTTCTTACCATTATATAAAATTTAAGCCTTTATCCTGCATTAATATAGTAAGCTAAATTTCACAGCAGAACAACATACATAAGAGACACACTGTGTCATGTTCACAAAGGATCTGAAACTTGAAAAAATAATTTTGTTTACCAGAATTGACAATGTATTTTTAGAAGTATTTAATATCCATAAAGCAGTCTCACTCACATGTAACAAAGCCAATCTCTGTTCCGGACGAAGATGGCTAAACTCATCACTGAGAACAAACTGAATTGCTAGAAATACAAAAACAACTATTAGTAGGATCTAAAAAAGGATTTATGCCTTAGTTGTAATTTCCCATACCTTCACAGAATACAGTATATCAGGTAATGAACAATGCAGATAAAGTAGATTACCTGTTTTATATAGACAAAAGGAATGCAGAAAATTTGCCTGTACTTCAGACTAATCAGCTAGGAAATGATGATATTAGAAAAACATTAAGTTTTCGCTGAAATATTTAAGGTAAGAAAATAAAAACACTGAAATACACGAACAGACTAGAACTAAGGTGTACCTCTTGATCAAAGTATACATGGTTAGGTTTCAAGCTATAGTTGCTTTTATCCAGTAGATATAAATAATATAAATTAAAATATTTAACAAAATAGGATATATTCCTATAATATCCTTAATTGCATACTTTTTCAAAATAAATAGCACTAAGTAGGAAATGTTTCAGATTTCCACTTTCTACTGCAGTACTTACTTACCCTTTGTCTTCTGTAAGGAGCCATTCCTGCTTCCATAGGATGCCTAACTGGACCACCCTCTCCTAGAAATGGAACTCTTTACTCAACTGTTCTATTCCCAGTCCACCCAAGAGAGCTTTGACACTCTAAAAGAGGGAGTATGTATATATGAATGTGTATGCTGGGGGTGGAGGTGGGGATTGGTTTTCTTTTATAATCACCTTGGAGGGGACAGGTTCAAACTGCCCTCATCCCCCCTGGAGATCAGGAAATATTAATACTTCCACTCCAATCCTACTCTTCTCACCATCCCCAAATTACAACCACTGATGGGGTAAAGAGTACCCTTTAGCTTTGTAAGTAAACAAGGGATAGAACCTTTGCTATTACTACACCCTCCTTTTCCTCAAGCACTACTAAGAGGTTCAAAATTTTTTCAATCTACTCCTTGTACAGTCCAAATCTGTTAAAATATTTTTTCTCCCCAAAGAATTTAACAGAGGCATTACTATGCTTAAACGCATTTTATATTTAGAGATAGTTTTTAAAGTTCTACTTACAATCTTCTGACAACAACTGTCTTTGTTGAGTCTAGTTTTTTACACCTCTCCATCTTTTATTAAAATAATTGATTTAGATGAAACAGATAAGCCATTTTCCATAACAATGTTAACTATTCTACTGCACTTACATTCTTTGAATCTCTCTCTCTCTCTGCATTTACAACATTTATATACAGCACTGAAGTTTAGAAAGCACTTCCATACATATTATCTCATTTGATTCTCACAACCCATCTAAGGTAGGCAGGGCAAATATCTCTGTTTTTAAACTGAAAGAGTACTTTGAGAAGTTAACTGTTTTGCCCAGTCTCACATGGCTAATCACTAGAGTAGAGCTCAGATTCTTATACTCTAAATCCTCTACATTAAATTGCAACCTCATTTGAAGAAGTATTTCTTGTGTTTCATGCAGACATAACCTCAGATAAACTACCATAAGATACCTAGGTCTTACTATGTTTAGAATTCAAAAAACAATACCTACCATAAAAAAAGTTACTTTTTCCAGATCCATTTCTGCCCACTACAAAATCAAAAAGTCCATGTTATTTTGTATAAAAAACAATAAAACTTTACAGAAAGTATTCAAAAAATATAAAATCCAATTTTCTAACATAACATCTTAAAAACTGAAATTAAGTACAACAGAACAGTGAACAACAAATCAATAAACAAAACAGCTTTAATTACCAGATGAGTGCAATTTTTGCATAGTCTTCAGATAATTTTTTTCTTAAAGGAATTTATTTCATTGTTTATTTTTTTGCTCTTTCCCAATACTTTAAAATTAACAGGAATAACTAAATATACTACCTGGTTTTCATGATTTATAATCATTACAATGGACATGTAATTCTATTTAATTGTATATAATAAAATATTTTTAACAATTTAAAGATTCACATAATGCTAAAAATTTTAAATACTTAAACAATCATTTAAAATTTTCAAACCATTTCCATGTTAAACAGTTTCTGATCAGTCCTATACATCATGTATAGTTCTTAGAATCACAAAAATATAGACAACTATGAGGCACTTTTTTTTACTACCTGAGTTCAGAAATAAGCAATTCTATACATAAAAGGATATCAAATATTTTAGATTTAATGAATTCATTTGAACTTCTTTTGTTTAACAAAATTTTCATTGTTAAGAGTCATGAATAACTATGCCACTCTCTCTCACAATCTTGACCAATATCCTGAACAAATTAGCCCCAAAGTCATCACCTTTAATCCAAGATAAATTCTAGAAATCAGAAAGTAATGAAGTGCTTTAAAAAAAAAAAAAAAAAGGCATATAACAGACACAGAGGCCAGCCTGAAGGGGGCTTCTATTAGCTAAATCTAGGACAATTTGAGCACCAAAATAATTAGATGAATTATAAATTAGTGCTGGGGCAGTGGTGGGTGGGAATAATCCATGAGTCCATACTGATAATAAAAAGATAAATATATAGCTAAGGAGTGAAGATGTTTGATTACAGTAGAATACCAAGTGGTAAATGTGAAAGGAGTGCTGGAAATGGAACATCATCATTCTGCAACCATCAGAATAAAGGCAAGAATTATCAATGAATGCTAAATCTAAGGGGGAATTTTGATAAGGAGCACAATATGTGCATAGTCCAAAAGTCTCTCCCCATCTCCATATTAGTTGCAAGGGAGAAAACACTAACTATACAGTGGAAAAATTGGACAGAATCTCTACTCAGTGATCAAAATTATCATCATCAATAAGAAGTAGATGGATATCATGTGCCTCCAGGTGGAATACCCTGAAAAGGACACACCATTTATGTAATATTTTTCAAAAATAACATTGTAAAAGACAAAGGAAGGCTGTGGAAATTATCCAGATTAAATGAGACTAAAGAGGCATGACAACTAAATGCAACGCCTGATCCTAAATTAAATCCTGTACTAGAGGGGGAAAAATGCTACAAAGAAAATTTCTGGGTCAGCCAACATAGCTAGAAAATAAAATAACATTATTGTATTGATGTTAAATTTACTGACATTGATAGTTACACTGTGATTATATAAGTAATATCCCTATTCTTAGAAAGTACACATTGAAGTCACAGGTAAAGAACCATGATGTACATAACTTACTCTAAGGAAAAATAAGTGTGAGAGCAAGTGCAAATGATAAAGCAAGTGGGGAAATGTTAACAGTAGATTTGGGGGACTTCCCTGGTGGTGCAGTGGTTAAGAATTTGCCTTCCAATGCAGGAGACATGGGTTCGAGCCCTGGTCTGGGAAGATCCCACATGCCGCGGAGCAACTAAGCTTGTGCGCCACAAGTACTGAAGCCCGCGCGCCTAGAGCCCGTGCCCCACAACAAGAGAAGCCACTGCAGTGAGAAGCCAGCGCACCACAACGAAGAGTAGCCCCCGCTCACAGCAACTAGAGAAAAAGCCCATGCGTAGCAACGAAGACCCAATGCAGCCAAAAATAAATACATTAATTAAAAAAAAACCCAAAACAGTAGATTTGGGTAAAGGATACACAAGTAGTGTCTCTGTACTGTTTTTATTTATGCAACTTTTCTGTAAATTTGAAATTATCACTAAATAAAAGTTTTAAAAGGTAATTTATCATTAAAAAATTACAGAAATAGTTCAAACCATAATCCATTCATAAATAACTGAAAAATTTATAATTTCCCTAAGAATTACTCCTACCCACACAGTGGAATGCTACATAGCAATTTTAAGGATGTTGAATACTTAATGATAGGGAAAGATATTTCAGTTTATTCTGAAGGAGAAAAAAATAGATTACCAAAAGATTACTACAAACCAATTTTTATTTAAAAAGGCGTACTTATATATATGTACACAAAAACTGAAGGGGTATTGAGATAGACCCAGTTTATGTGTGTCCCCAGATTCACCTGCCCTAACCCAGGCCTTGGCTGCCTGTCAATAGAAAGGCTAGTCTCCCAACAGCTCAGGTTGTTTCTGCCTACCCTGGGGGTGCATTCAGATCTGTGAAAACCCAAAGGAGGTTGCAGTTCCCCAACCACTCCAGGGGAGTTAGTCCCCAGAGTAACACAATCCAAAAGCACAGTGTGGGGGGGGGAGGGGGGAATCAATGCCCTATGCGGTAAACTTTGACCAAAGAGAGACAGAAGCCAGCACATAAAACCTTCTCCATACCTCTCCCACCTGAGCTTTCCAAGGTGTGGTGGGTTTACAAAGTCTGTCTGTAAGTTATCCAATGTGACGGCAAACCAGGTGTATCTTCTTTATAAAGCTATGACCACTACCCCCCACAACCCCTTGCCCTCAGACTGCTCCCTCCTAATTAAAGCCTTAGCAGCTAAGCAGGCCTCGGGCTCTGTTTTCCAGGAAACCACAAGCTAGCTCTGGGGAGGATAACAGTTTAAATTTTTTCCTTTTAGCTTTTATGCTCTTTATGTTCTATAACTTCACGTATATTTCTTTTGTTAGAAGGCCAGGAAAAAGGTAAACTTAAAAAGGTTTATGGTTCTTGCACTTAAACATCAAACATTCAAGTATCAGCACATGAGGTATCTGCCTTCAAATCTTGTGTTTTTTTAAGGGTCAAAATCATTAAACAATCAAAGTGGTAAGCTTTCAAAAGACATTTTTAGGAACAATCTCACTGTATACTATTTTTGGTCTTTCTTATATGATTAAGGGATCTATTTTTAAAATATGTTAAACAAAGTCATATTATGTTTTTTCAGTTAAAACGAAAGAACATTTAGATAATGTCCTTTCTAACTGTGACTATTAACAATCTTAATGTTGCAACCAAAGTAGTAAAACAGCTGTCTGATAATAGCTAAAACAAAAATACTTGATAGGCCCTAAAGATATAATTTAATCATTCTAAGTAATAATGGCCATCATTTTACAGTTCATTTATAAAATTACAGTCAGTCCTCCAAATCCCAAATCCCTGTGCTTCACACCTGGGGATTTAACCAACTGCGGATTGAAAATATTCCGGGTGGGGGCGGTAGGGGAACTTTCCAGAAAGTTCCAAAAAGCAAAACTGGAATTTGCCACAAGCTGGCAACTATTTACACAGCAGGTATATTGTATTTACAACTATTTACATAGCATTTACATTGTATTATAAGTAATCTAGAGATATGCTTAGGTTATATGCAAAAACACTAAGATTTTATAACAAGTTTTATACAAGCATTCAGGATACCAAGGGACAACTGTATACAACTGACATATTAAGATATTTATCCACTTTTAATTTGTAAGTTAAGGAAATAATATAAATCTAGTGATTATTCATTTTTCTCCATTTCTAAAGATTTTTTTATTGACGAAAATCAGAAGGCACATATAATCAAAATGTTTTACTAAAGTAAAACTCTAGTTTTTACTAAAGTAAAACTCTAGTACAATCAAGTTACCCTTATGGCACACCAATTCAATGAATGATTCTCCAGTAGGCAAGGCAGAGGGAAAAGTATGTTTTCTTTATTCCCAACTACAAAGTTGCAATTGATGTACCAAGGGCAGGTGTTTTCCTTGCCCTCAATTTTTAAATTGTATTATATATTCATTTATTTCAAAATAAAGTATGATTCTCCAAGTTTCTCTGGGAACATCAGTATTCATTGTTCACTCTTTGCTGATTTCTCTATGAATCTCACCTCACCCATGCTATGGACTGAATTGTGTCCCCTCCCCACCCAATTCATATGCTGAAGCCCTAACCCCCCTATGTGAAGCTTTTTGGAGAAGGGGGTCTTTGGAAGGTAATTAATGTGAGGTTAGGAGTGTGGGGCCTTTAGGGTGGGATCAGTGCTCTTGTAAGAGGGTGAGGTAGAGGCTCTAACAAAGAAGGTCCTGTGAGCATGATGGAGAGGGAGGCCTACAGAGCAGTGAAAAAATAAATCCCTGTCGTTTGAGCCACCTAGTCTACGATATTTTGTTATGGTAGACCAAGCCGACTAGCATGCCAATAAACTCTGTGAGGACACTGTAGCAGAATCTATGTCAATAGCAATCTTTGCTTTTCTAGTGTCTAGAAGCACTCATTTCACCTATCCTTTAAAAACTCAGCAGTGTCAGAAAACACTTTTGCTGTCTGTACGAGCAAAATGGAACCTTATCATCTGAAGAACCTATAGATTAACTATTATATTGAAAGGCAATCACCATTAGCCCCTTGTCCTCACACAACCGCCTTCTCATTTAATCTTCCCAACAGCCCCATGAGATGTATATCATTATTTCCACTTTGCAAATGAGAAAACTAAGCAGCTCAGGAAGTCAAGTTTGAAGAATATATGGCAGAATTGGGATTTTAACCCCATTCTGTTACAATTCAAAGTTTATGCTCTTCCCACCAATCTGTGTAGTCTGTCCTTAGACATTATAATAGGAAATAAAAAAGATCTGAGAACAATCTAATTTGTGAAAAAAGAATGGTCACCTTTGAAATAAGGCAATAATGTCAACTTTAACTAGAAAATGACATACCAAGAAGAGCTGAAACGCTAAATTTAGTGTCATTCACTATAAACTTAAATCTGTCAAAACATACACATACGAGGCTACCAAATAAAAATGATGAATTTATGATTGTCTTATTCAAGTATTTTAACCGTATAAAGGAAGCAATTTCATCAGTGCAGATAAAAAACAGAAAAGTAATTTCATATAGAAAAAAATACACATATATTTATGTAATATTCAGAGACAATTCCTGTCTCCTTAAGCCTAAACACAGGCAGGATTTAAACGGCTGTAGAGGCATAAATCTGATCTAGTAAACCATGAACACTTACCAATAACATTATGTTTTGAACTGAAGGGATCTACAATTGTTTGATCTCTATAACTTCGAAAACCCTGGATAATAACCTAATAAATAAAAGAGAGATTTTTTTCAGAACACACCCCAAAAGAAATCTTCTAAGCTAACATTTTCCTTCTGCACTCCTTCCCGTTCTGGTTTCTCATTTAACACAAGACAGAAAAGCTTCCATGTCCTAGAAGAAAAACTCATTTTGGAAAGTGATTTAAAAAAACTTCTAAACAGCCCGTTTATCAGTAACCATTGCCACTGTTGCTTTTTTAAGAGTTATAATTAGTAACCTGTTAGGGAACTCTCAAAACCAAGCACCCTGTATACGGTTCGTTGGAACGCTAACCCTTAGAGGGCCGTCTAAAAGTCTATCGAGTATGCAGACCGGCCCAGCTTTCCTGGGAGCCCCTGTCAGTAACACACTCGGGCCAAAAAGAGCCGCCGTTCCAGGACAGGACTGCCTGGAGTCCAACACCTCCAGCAGAGACACTTCTTGTAAAGAGTGTGAAGGGGCTCATCTGTGGGGTGGACTCCAGCGCGGGAAGGCCATTCTGACAGAAGTAACAACGGAATGAGGCGGCGCTACACATTCAGCAGGAAGGAGGAGCCCCTTCACTTCTCCGGTTAAGTCGGGAGACACCCCAACTTGGGCCTCAGGGGCGTCCCCGGAGCCGGGGAGACCCTCTCTCCACACATCCCACGCAAAAGGCCCACGGGGGGCTAGCCGGTCCCGCAGCACAGGGCCGCTTCTCACCCTCCCGGGAAGGCCCGGCTCCCTCCAAAGGGCCCCGCCCCGCCGACCCCTCCACCCCTCTCCCCGAGAACCCGCCTCCCTCAGGCGAGCGCCCTGCGGGGAGGCCTGGGCTGCAAAGCGGCGCCCCAATTCTCCGCGGCCCCCGCGCTTGCAGGCCGGGGCCTCACCCCTCCCACCCAGTCCCAGTCCAGCCCCGCGCCCACCCTGCGGGGAGAAGCGACACCCCCGCCTCAAGGAGCGGTCCTCACGGGCCCGTGAAGGGTGGGAGGGACGCACAGGCCTCACCTGCTTTATGTACATGGTTCCTCGCCCCGAGCCGGGGAGAAGGCCTCCCGCGAGAGAACCAACAACTCGGCAGCTGGATCAGGTGAGGCGCCTAGGAGACCCCTCCCCCCAAAGCGCCGCTCTCTCCCCTCTAGCCAAACAAAATGGCGGCGCCCAAGGAGGCGGAGTCTCCGCCTCGGACGGAACCACCCTCGCAGCCCCCAAAGAGCGTAGGGGGAATCAAAGTCAGATCTGCTCTTTCTTTTTGGAAGAAGGAGCCCTTCTTCAATGTCTTTAGGTGAATTTCACTTGATTCCTCAATTTTTAGATGAGTTTTTCCTGATAATTAGTCGGAAGCTTCACTCGGACAAGAGCCTTGATCGTGAGGTTGGCCCGTATTCCCTCCGAGCGTGGAGCCAATGGTTTCGACCACTAGGGGGGAAAGCTTCGGCGCCAAAGCGAAGACTGGGAGGCTAAGGGCCAGTAGCGGTGCGGGTAGGTGCTCACGTGGTCTCGGGCTGTTTGGAAATACGGTGCTGGCGCGCGTCCCCGAACACGGAACGTACTGGACGCGGGTGGGATTCGGTGTGCAGAATCCCTGCTCCTCCACTATTCTCTCTCGCTCTGGGAGCTTTTATAGGTTTAGAATTGCTCCCACTGGGTCTGGACCGCCCAGTCGCAGGACACCCCAAATGGACTTGAGGCTCGAAAATTAGTTTTAATAATGTCATAATTATTAATACCTCGGGCGATTTTTACTGCTCTGCCAACTGCTATAAATCTAGGCGGTTGGACAACTGCAACAAAAAGAGATTTAGTTAAGATGAAAAGCTCCCCTCCCCTCCCTTTTTATAACAGCCTAAAACATACGAAGTGCTAGTGGCAACCCTGGGTGTATCTGATATGTTATCAATCGTAGGGGAAAAACATATTGTTAGAAATTGGATCTCCGGGTCCCCGTAAAATTACCTGCCACTCAGCAGCCACTCAAGTTGGTTGGTCCTCGCCATCCCTCCCGCTGCGGCTGGCAGTTCTAGACCTTAGTCTTTCTAGATTGAACTGTTTCTAGTAGCCTCTTAACTTCATCCCTGTCAGCGCCTCTTAGTGCTGGCAGAATTCTTTATACACCGTTTTAATAGATGAAGGGAGAAGGACACTTCAGGGAAAACAAATGACTTATTTGAAGGTGAAAAGGGGGAGAGAAAGAGCACATAAGGGAAAACAAATGACTTTTAGGAAAGTCAAATGGGCCCTTAGGAGATCAGATGGGAGACCTGCTAGTTTTTGTGACTTTGTTTGGGTGTTACTCAGTGATAAGAGTCAGACTTCTCTGTGAGTTCCCTGAGAGAGGATTTATGACAGTTGAGTTACTTTGAGCTCTTTTGGGAGGCAGATAAGAGATTTCAGGAACTCAAGTACTTTAAGCTCAAAATAATTTTTATGCCACAGTAGTGGATTCTGGAGCCCTTCAAGAGGGTATTCAGAGTATACTTGCCACTTCCTCCCTCCCAGGTCTGAGGAACATGGTGTCAGTATAGTGGACCAGCATGATAATCTGCTCAATGATGAGAGAATTAAGCACTCTAGGCTATATTATGACGGAGAGCAAAGAAGTAATGTGCCCTTGAATGTGAATTGCTGCAGGCACCGTGGGAGTGCTCCACTCCTTCCAGATGAAGATGAAAAAGAATACATTTTGCCGGATAATAACTGCCAGTCTGTGTTGATCTCTTCTAGTAAGGACTCTACCTCCAACCCTGCAGCTGAGTTACTTCTCGCTTAAGTTCTGTTAGTCCACTGTCTGTCAGGATCAATCTGGTTTTTGCAAGGACCTAACGGGTGAATTAAATGGAGATTTAATGGGGACCACCCCCCTCATCCTTTAAACCTTTGAGAGTGGCACTCATTTCCACCATTCTGTCCAAGATGTGGTACTGCTTCTAATTTATTATCTTGGCTGGCCTTAAGGCAGTTTTAGGGAGTCTGACTTTTAGATGAAAACATGGGAGTAAATCTTTGTGACTATGGATTAGGCAATGGTTTCTTAAATATGATACTAAAAGTACAGTGATGAAAGAAAAAAATATATACTTTATCAAAACTTTTGTGCCTCAAAAGAATTAAAATGACAAGAAAATGTGAGTTATATATTTGACAAGGGACTTGGATCTGAAATACATAAAGAACTCTTACAATAACTTAGCAACTTAATAAGTTAACAATAAAAAGACAAGTAACTCTGTTTAAAAATGGGCAAAGGGGGCTTCCCTGGTGGCACAGTGGTTGAGAGTCCGCCTGCCGATGCAGGGGACACGGGTTCGGGAAGATCCCACGTGCCGCGGAGCGTCTGGGCCCGTGAGCCATGGCCGCTGGGCCTGCGTGTCCGGAGCCTGTGCTCCGCAACAGGAGAGGCCACAACAGTGAGAGGCCTGCGTACCGCAAAAAAAAAAAAAAAAAAAAAGGGCAAAGGATTTGAATGCACATTTTCCCAAATGGTCAGTAAACTTATGAAAAGATGCTCACCATCATTAGCCAGTCAGATACCACTTCACACCCACTAGGATAGCTAAAATAAAAAAGACAGACAATAACAGGTGTCAGCTTGGATATGGAGAAATTGGAACCGTCTTATATTATTGCTGCTGGGAATGTAAAATGGTGCAGCCACTTTAGCTATTCCTCAAAAAGTTAGACATAGGATTACTATATGACCCAGCAATGTCATTCCTAGGTATATGCCCAAGAGAAATGAAAACTTCCACACAAAAATTTGTGTGTGAATGTCCATAGCAGCATTATTCATAGTAGCTGAAAAGTAGAAATAACCTAGATGTCCATCGACTGATGGATGAGTAAAATGTGCTCTATCCATACAATGAAATATGAGTCAGCAATAAAAAATAATACCAATACATGCTGAAGACTGTACTGCCACATACACTCACTGCTATGGCCCGGGTTCAATCCCTGGTCCAGGAACTCACGTGGCACAGCCAAAAAAAACCCCACAAACATGGATGAATCTTGCAAATGTTAAGCTAAGTGGAAGAATCCAGTCACAAAAGAGCACATATTGTATGATTCCATTTATATGAAAAGTCCAAAATAGACAAATTCATGGACACATAAAATAGATTAGTAGTTGCCTGGGGCTACAGGTTGGGTGGGAAGGTTGGGAAATGGGTTTTGGGGAAGGATTTTGGGAAGGGTTTTCAGAATATTCTAAAATTAGATTGTAATGATGGTTATACAACTTTTTAAACATAGTAAAAACCACTGACAACATTGCAATTCAACTATACTTCAATTAAAAAAATTTAGAAACTGTACACTTTAAACGGGTAAATTTTATTATATGTGAAATATATCCCAATAAAGCTGAAAAAAGAAAAACTAGAAAAATTTTCATTATGGATCTTTAAACCATACCCAGGTCTTCCCTCGTGGCACAGTGGTTAAGAATCCGCCTGCCAGTGCAGGGGAGATGGGTTCGAGCCCTGGTCTGGGAAGATCCCACATGCCACGGAGCAACTAAGCCTGTGTGCCACAACTATTAGGCCTGCGCTCTAGAGCCCGCGAGCCACAACTACTGAACCCACGTGCCACAGCTACTGAAGCCTGCACACCTAGAGCCCGTGCTCAGCAACAAGAGAAGCCACCGCAATGAGAAGCCCGCGCACCGCAACAAAGAGTAGCCCAGCTGGTTGCAACTAGAGAAAGCCCATGCACAACGAAGACCCAACGCAGCCAAAAATAAATAAATTAAATAATTTTAAAAACCCACACACAACCATACCCAGATTTAGGTCATGTGCAGATTTATATAATGTACAAATTATCTGGGTCATTGTAGAACCATTCCATAAAAGTCACCAGTGATATGTATATATAAAATTATATATGTATATATAATTAAAATACATTATAATTTCAAATATGCTATTGAAATCTCATGTTTATATCATCTTTACTCAAAACTTTAGCTATTTAGGTTAGCACAGAAATTCAAATTCTGGCTTGGAATCAAATATGCCCTCTTCCAAATTCTCGATTTTGCATTCTGTAATAACTATCACTACAGAGTTAAGCACAAAATTACATTCTTTAACCAATAAGATGATAAAATTTCCAATGTAATTGGTATTTTAAAATGTTCTACAATTTAAAAGTTATTTAATGCAAAATCGCCAAACAGTATAAGGGTTTTTGGTGGGGGGAAGAAGCAACACAATGCAAAAATGAGTTATTTACTAAGAAGAGGGAGGTTTACCTCCTCCCCGCACCTTTTCTAGAACCAGAGTTTTTGCTATAGGCAAGATTTAAAGACCCTAACCTCAGGACCAAGATTTTTTCCCCAAATTTTTGGCCTGTAGCCCAAAGTTAAATTTCTTTTTCCAGGTTGAAAGTCAGATGGAAAAAAAGAATTATTGATTTAAAAATCATTTAATGCAGACATTGTATCATCTGTTTTTCTGGCTAAAGAACAAACAAAACCTCATTCAATCAACTCTCTCAAAAGCAACTTCATATTTTATACTTTTCAACATACAGACTTCAGCTGTTTGTTTGGCACCTTCCCAAAGAGACAATTCTCAAGACCCTGAAATCTCTGATCATTTTAAAACTCAGCACACTTAAGATTTGTTTTTATACCATTATACACGCATCAGAATGACTAAAATTAAAAATACTGATAACACTAAAGGTATTAGAGCGAGGTCTTAGAGGAACTGAAACTCATACATTCATGATAGAAATGTAAAGTAAGTGGTAGAACCAGTTTGCAAAAAGTTTCTCTTTTTTTTTTTTTCTTTTTGAGGCCAGTCAGCTGACAGCTTTATTGCATCAGGGAAGGGGATAGATCTGTCAGGAGCTCTTCGTGGGGCGGGTCCGCTTTCTCTTCACCATCACAGGCTGCCGGCTGCGCAGGATAGCGCTGGCTCTGCGGGTGACGGCCATACGCAAATCCGCATGTTCTTTCGGATCACGTGCGGAATGCTGCTGAGGGTGGCCCGGGCGTTCTTGTTGATGGTGGTCCGCACGAAGGAAGTGGCTGCCTTTCGCTGGCCGGATCCTCGCTTCATGACCACCACGACCCCTTTGCCGTCCGCCGCCGGCTCCACGCCCACAGTCTTGCGGTGAATGAGCCCGTTGTAGCGAAAGGAGTTGCGGGCCTTCAGGTTACTGGGTTCAGTGCTGTACGTCTGCTGCTCCTCTCTATCAAGAAGCTGGAGCAGTTCCGCACGACCATCCGTTGCAGATGCGCGGACTTGACGGCAGCTTCTCTCGTGGCAGCGGCCGGATACGGAGTTTCTTTCTTATAAAACTAGATATACATCTACCCTAGGACCTAGCAAGTCCATCCATAGGTATTTTGCCTAAGATGAAAACGTAAGTCCAACATGATTTGTATATCAACAGATGACTCAATCAATAAACTGAGGTATATATATTGACAACAAAAAGAAATGAATTACTGATACATGCAATGACCATTGATGAATCCCAACAATATTAAACTGAGTGAAAGAAGTCCTATCTACATGAATACATACTGCATACCTCTATGTATAGGAGGTTCTAGAACAGGTGAAGCAAATCCATGGTGGGAAAAAAAATCAAAAAAGTAATGATTACTTAGGGGAGGTTCCAGGGGAAATGAGAAGGAACATAAGGGAATTTGGGGAAAGGTTATGGTAATTATATCTTTATAGGAATTTTGGTTCCAAGGTTTCTGCATGTATCAAAATTCCATGACTATTCACTTAAGAATTTTGCATTTAATTGTATCTTCATTTTACATCGGAAGAAAGAACATACTAAATATAGAATTCTAGGTAATGATAATGAATGCTGAAGTATTTAGGGGGAGGTGTATTGTTGTCTGCAACTTACTTGGAAATTTACCCCCCCAAAATTAGCTGTGTAGACAGATGGACAGATGTGATGAAATAAGTGTAGTTAAAACATTAATGGGAAAGTTGAGTGGAAGGTATATGGATTTCATTGTAAAAATTTTTAAACTTTTTTGTATTTGAAAATTTTCATAAAAACATTCTGGGGGGATAAAAGTCCTAGAAGTTTCCAAAAAAAAACTAGCCCATTTTTGCCTCTCTGATCTCATCTCCTGCTACCGCCCCTCTCTGTTCTAGCCGCATTTAAGTGTACCAGGTATCCCCTACCTCAGGACTTTTGCACTTGCCCTTCCTGATGCCTGCATTTCTCTTCCCTCACATATCTATCTGACTTTCTCCCTCACCTTCAGGCAGATTTATAAGATTTCTGTCCCCTGGTGTACATGCCCTGTATAATCTCCTCCCCTTGGGTGTAGATGGGACTTGTGGATACGATGGGACATCACTCCAGGGATTAGGTTACCATATATGGCAATGGGACTTGAGGGGATTTTGCAGATGTAATTCAGATCCCTAATCAGGCAATTTTGAGTTAATTTTTTGAAAAAGATGATCTTGGATGGGCCTGACCTAATCAGGTGAGCCCTTCAAAAGAGGGCATCAGAAAGGAAGTCAAGTCAGAGAGATTCCAAGCCAGAGATGCTCCCCTGCTGGTCTTTTAAGCTGTGGAGAAGGCCATATGGCAGAGAATAACAGGTAGCCTCTGGGAACTGAGGGCCTCAGTCTTACAACTGCAAGTAACTGAATTATGCCCCAAACCAGTGAACTTGGAAGAGGCCCCTGAGGTTGAGATGAAATTGCAACCTGGCTGACACCTTGATTTCAGCATGTTGAGACCCAAAGAGAGGACCCAGTTGCATTGTAAGAGTTCTTTATATATCCTGGATACTAGACCCTTATCAAATACATGATTAACAAATACTTTCTCCCTTTTCTGTGCATTGTCTTTTTACTTTCTTGATAATGTCCTTTGAAGTACGGAAGTTTTAAACGTTAATGTCACCTGATAGATCTATTTTTTCTTTGGTTGCTTGTGGTTTTGTTGCCATATCTAAGAAACTATTGCCTAACTTTTAGTCCAGTTTTTTTTGTTTGTTTGTTTTTGGTTTTGGCCATGCTGCATGGCTTGTGGAATCTTAATTCCCCAACCAGGGATCAAACCTAAGCCCTCAGCAGTGAATGCACGGAGTCCTAACTGCTGGATGGCCAGGGAATTCCCTAGTCCAATTTTTATAATTGATATCTGTGAAAGGAGTCACCTGACCACTCCACACTACCTGGAAAACACTTCTACCAGACATCCCCAAGACTTACCCCCCACTTCATTTAGGCCTTTACACAAGTGTCACCTTATCAGCAAAGTCTTCTTTGATCACGTTATCTAAAGTAACAGTACCCTTTGGTCACTTACCATACTTTACACTGCTTTATATTTCTTTAGAGGACTCCTTATATGACACACTCTCTCTCTGTCCCTCTCTGTCTCTCTTTTCTTCTCTTTTCCATTTTCATTTACTGTATACCCCGGTGCCCATATTGGAATGTATGCTCCTGGAAAGAAGGAATTTTTGTTTACTTTGTTAACTGCCAATTACTCAGTGTCCAGCATAGACTCATAATAGGTGATCAATAATAATTTGATAAGTTAATGATTCCCCCAATCCAAGTGTTATCAAACTTTTTCATCTTTGCCAATCTGAAATATGTAAAATGATATTTTAATGTCTTTTTGTTTGCATTTTCATTTCTTTGAGTAAGGTTTAGCACCTTCTCATACATTAAAAAAAATATTTCTTTCTCGTTAGCATCATTGTTTTCAATAGATGCTATTGTAATAAATGAAATATACACATCCCTTCAAAAGGATTATAAATGTTATAGTAGTTTTTGGTCGTTCTATTCTCTATCAGGGTTTGAAATAATGCCTTTTGTTGAATGCATGAAGAATGAACAGCTAGAAGGTGAAGACAGGGCCCATGAAACTTTTTGAAGTTTAAAAGGAGTCCTCATAATTGAAGGGTATTGTGTAGGCTAAAATATGGAGAAGACACATTTAGCTGTGGCAAAATACACATAACATAGATTTTACATATCTTGACCATTTTTAAGTGTACAGTTCAATGATATTAAGCACATTCACATTGTTGTGCAACCATCACCACCATCCATCTCCAGAGCTCTTTCCTCTTGCAAAACTGAAACTTTACCCATTAAACAATAACTCTCCATTTCCCTCTCCCCCAGCCCCTGGCAACCACTCTACCTTCTTTCTCTATGAATTTCACCACTCTAGACAACTCATACAAGTGGAATCATACAGTGTTTGTCTTTTTGTGACTGGCTTATTTCACTTAGAATAAAGACTTCAAGGTTCATCCATGTTGGAGCATGTTGCAGAATTTTCTTCTCCATTGTGTGTGTGTGCGTTTCTCTGCAACCGGCCTTTTTTTGTTTTTTCAGTTGAAGTATAATTGACCTACAACACTATTTAGTTCCAGCTGTACAACATAGTGATCCGATATGTCTATGCATTTCAAAATGATCACCACTCTTCTGTTGCCTTTGAATGTTTCCCCATGCTTTTGGCCCACCTGCATTTCACACTCCTTAAAGGTCAGACTATTGGCTGCTTCAAGGTGTATCATGCAGTCCCTTGGAATTACATTGTGACTTATACATTCAGGTGTTGATTGTTTTTCACTTATTCATTCATTCACTACAAAATGTGACAATCATGGTTCTGCAAAAAAGGAAGGAAATATGCTTAAGCACTTTGAAGTTTATACCTAGCTGACCTTGCCTCTTGTTGCCCAGGGCACTAGGTTTGCCTTCATCCCGTATTTTTATACATCCCAGAGAAGGAAACTAATCAAGTGCCACCAGTCCTGGACCAGACATCCAAGTAAACATCAACTACAGGTACCTATTGGGCTAAAGAATCGGAAGTCACAAAATAAAATCTCTGCTCTTTGCAGATCATGTCTGAAGTCACAGTTACCTTCTGTTGATTTGTGAAAGGAGTAGAGGACAGTCATTGGGATCTTGAGTATGTTATCTAAGCTGGTTTTATAGTCACCACAATGACTTCCCTGGGAGGAAAGCCGGTGAATCTATTACCTGGAAGGAGACTGTGTCCCAGTGCCAGGGCTTGGTCCTGGCTGTTCTAGACAATGCCGCCAAGTACGACCATGTAGACTGCACTGCACAGCTCCTGAGGACACCATTCCTAGGCTTGTGTCATATGGAGAACTGAAGATAAAGATCTCAAATGGAAGCTCCTTCTCAAACAGGAAAGGACTGGGAAAGAGAGCATTGGTGGGTACCTGTGCTGATTGAGCGGTGCCAATGAACTGACCCCTCCCCGCATGACTTTGTCCTGAGGAAGAGAGTGAGGGTTAGGAATCTGGTTGGTGAGATACCAGTCTCCCTCTCACAGTGAGTTGATAGTCATAGTCATAGCATCTACTCTCCTGCAGACTCTGTGCAGACACTTCATGGATAAATCTCATCCAATCCTCTCAAAAACCATTTAATGGGTGAAGAAATTGTTCATTTCCTTAGAGAGGGAAATGAAGAGGGCATTAGACTAGGAGAAAGGTGGTTCACTACTTACGCACCAGTGGACTTTGGGCAACTCACTTAGGTCTTCTGGTCAATACTCAGTTCCCTGCAGCCCACAAACTGCTTGTTGCAGCACATGAGGAGAGCAGTACAGGATGAAGAGCAGGTGTTTAGAAACCCTCATGCAATTTGACGTCCAGTGCATGATCAGGGAACTTGTTTCATGCTGTCCATGAGTTAGGTGTATTGAGAGCTGTATGTATAGTAAGAAAATATTACCATGTGTGATATTTTAAGGGTTAGTTGGTCAACTGTAAACCAAATGCATACAAAAATCTGAGAAAATAAAAGCATTTAGGTCTTTGTATAATTTGTTATTTTTTACTTATTAACTATAACTTTTTTGTAAACGTATGTTTAAAATTTGTAGATATTAGCTAAATTAGGAAGGCAAATTTTCATAATAATATTTAACTATAACTTACAGTTGTCAAAACACTCTTCACTTGACTTCTTTTAATCAAGAAAAGACATACTTTTCCTAACACGCAACAGCAGCAGTAATAAAACAAATGATGACTGTGAAAGTGATTCTGAAGAAATTAAAACCAAAAGAATTTGTCTTAGTTTTACTTGAAAGTATAAGTCTTCATGTGTTAAGCTCACTTTTGTGGACATAACTGATACTAAACCACTAAAACTGTGGTATGTTATCTTCAGAGATGTACTAGCAAATGAAACTAATAAAGAAAGTCATCCACATAGATCAGTGGAACAGGATAGAGAGCCCAGAAATAAACTCACGCACTTATGGTCAATTAATCTACAACAAAGGAGGCAAGAATTTTCAATGGAGAAAAGACAGTCTCTTCAATAAGTAGTGCCGGGAAAACTGGACAGCTACATGTAAAAGAATGAAATTAGAAATTCTCCAACACTGTATACAATAATAAACTCAAAATGGATTAAAGACCTAAATGTAAGACCAGGTACTATAAAACTCCTAGAGGAAAACATAAGCAGGACACTCTTTGACATAAATCACAACAATATTCTTTTTTTGATCCATCTCCTAAAGTAAGGGAAATAAAAGCAGAAATAAGTAGGACCTAATGTAACTTAAAAGCTTTGCACAGCAAAGGAAAACATTGACAAAATGAAAAGACAACCTACTGAATGGGAGAAAATATTTGCAAATTGTATGACCAATAAGGGATTAATATCCAACATATATAAACAGCTCATACAACACAATATCAAAATACAAATAACCTGATTAAAAACTGGGCAGAAGAACTGAATAGACATTTTTCCAAAGAGGAAATGCAAATGGCCAACAGGCACATGAAAAGATGCTCAACATCACTAATCAAGGAAATGCAAATCAAAACCACAATGAGATACCACATCACACCTGTCAGAATGGCTATCATCAAAAAGAAAACAAATAACAAATGTTGGCAAGGATGCAGAGAAAAGGGAACGTTCCAGCACTGTTGGTGGGAGTGTAAATTGGTGCAGCCACTGTGGAAAACAGTATGGATGTTTCTCAAAAAACTAAAAATAGAACTACCATATGACCCAGCAATTCCATTCCTGGCTATATAGCCCCCCCCAAAAAATCACCAAAAACACTAATTCAAAAAGATTCATGCACCCCAACGTTCATAGCAGCATTATTTACAATAGCCAAGACATAGAAGCAACCTCAATGTCCATCAACAAATGAATGGCTAAAGATGTATTTTATATATATATATATATAAATATATATAAAATGGAGTACTACTCAGCCATAAAAAAGAATGAAATTTTACCATTTGCAGCCATGTGCATGGACTTGGAGGGCATTATGCTAAGTGAAATGTCAGACAGACAAAGACAAATTATGCATGATATGTGTGGAATCTAAAAAATACAACAAACTAGTGAATATAACAAAAAGAAGAAGACATAGATATAGAGAACAAACTAGTGGTTACCATTGGGGAAATGGGGAAGGGGCAATATAGGGGTGGGGTGGTGGGGGGTATTGGGTGTAAGATAGGCTACAAGGGTGTATCGTACAACATGGGGACTATAGCCAATATTTTGTAATAATATAAATAGAGTGTAACCTTTAAAAATTGTATAAATAAATAAATAAAAAATAAAAAGTCATCAAATTTAGGTAGCATTTACAAAGAAAACAAAAGAATAAGTTTAAAACTTAAAGAATACTTTGCAAGACTATTGAATTTTTAAAAATTGATAGAAGCAGAGGTTCAAAATTTCCCATATAAACATTGTTAATTGTGTCTAATAAAGTAGGACTTTGGGATGCTAAAATTAAAAAAAAATAGTGCAAAACTGTATCAAAAATCTTGGAAATTATGGGTGGATTTGTGGCAAAGAAGGTAGGTCAAATATCATTCTTCATAGCTGGACAAATTCAGCAGCTAGCTAATGACATGGCAGATTAACTCACAAAACAAATACAGGTAGCAAAGTATTTTTATTTCTTTTCATTGCAAATTGTTGAATGCACACATACTGCTAACATGACAATTAATTTGAAATATGTATATGCAATTTGAACATTGTAGAGATATGAGGAAGAATTTTTTTTCAGCCTCATTGATGACAACACAACTAGCTCTGAACTACATAAAACTGTGAAGGATTACACTGTTAAGGAATGTGGTTTGAGTTTAAATTTGTGTAGGAATATGCTCGAATGGTGCAGCTGCGTTGACAGAAAAACATTCTGTAGTTATTACCCAAGTTAAAGAGCTTGCATGAGTATGTAAATCAGCACATGGCTTCCCTCATCAAGAAAGCTTTGCAATGAAAAAAATTTACAGTGTCTAGTTACGTAGTAAAAAAATGTGAATTATGCAAAAGCTGATGTATTAAGTTTGAGATTTTTTTCTCTTTATTATGTGATAACATGGAAGCTGATAACATGGAAACACCTATTATTGCGTATGATATGAGGCATGAGATTCCATGCTTACTGAAGGGGAAAGCTCTATTAACAATGTCTGAATATGAAACAAACTTTCAGTGTTCCTAGCAAGTGAAAAACGCACCTACATAAGGTCCCCACCTTTTAAATATGTGGTTTGGATGACAGACTAGTTTATTTGTGTAATATTTTTGGCATTTTTGATGATCTTACTACTTCTAAGCAACGAAAGACTGCAATATGATTTTCAATGGCAGATGGGATCGAAGAGCAAAAATAAAATTGAGAAGCTTGGAAGAACAGAGTTTCCATAGACTGTTATAACATGCTCCATAATTTAACAGCAATTATCAGTAAAGTAGGGGATGATCTTGATATTGCACATCGGGGAGGTGTTATGGCCAAATGTCTTACAGATTTCACAGAATTGTTTAAATTGTATTTCCATCAAAAGAAGATCCATGATAGGAAATTTACAGATCCAGAAACCTTTGCTTTAATCGAAAGATAATTTGATTCAGCTTTATAACCTTACAGGATAAATTGGTGGAAATGGCAATGGATTGAGAATTGAAGATGGATTTTGAAAATCAGAATCATTTGCTTCACTTTGGGTAAAAGTGAAAGATGAAAATCTTGAGCTTCCTGGAATGGCTTTAAAATTTCTTCTTCCATTCCCATTAACAAACCTCTGTAATACTGGTTTCTCCACTAGAGCTCTTATTAAAACAAAATTTAGAAACAGTTTCAACAGACATTGTACCTTGTGAATAGCATTATATTCCATTCTGCCTGCATTAGATAGACTAACAAGCCATAAGCATGTGTATTTGTCCATTAAAAACACAATATTGATATAAATAATGTTCATTCCAAGTGGGGAAACATATCGTACTTATAATTTTTCTTTAGTTATGACTGAAGAATGACAAAAAAGTTATTCGCATAATAGCAATTGTCTATATTAATCTGTTATTACATGCGCATTTAATGAACAACACATACAGACTTTGCAATTGTTTTACTTTTTCCTTTGTTATGTTTGCTCTGATTATGTTTATTGAAACGTAATATTGTCTATTGAATCTGATAGTAACAATTAGGTTTTTATTTTATATGTTTGTTTTCAAACGTAATTTATCTAGTTTTTTATTTTTTATTGACTTTTTTTTTTTTTTTTTTTTGCGGTACGCGGGCCTCTCACTGCTGTGGCCTCTCCCGCTGCGGAGCACAGGCTCTGGACGCGCAGGCTCAGCGGCCATGGCTCACGGGCCCAGCTGCTCCGCGGCATGTGAGATCTTCCCGGACCGGGTCACGAGCCCGTGTCCGCTCCATCGGTAGGCAGACTCTCAACCACTGCGCCACCAGGGAAGCCGTTGATTACAATTTTGAGTGATGTGAAGTCCAGTAAGTTAGGAAAAAAGGGCCAATTTTATTCCAGTAGGAAAGATGAACATTGTTCTGAGTGTCACTTTTTCATCTTTCCCACTAGAGGGCAGTCAAGAAGTACTTATAAGTGTTGGGCGTATCATAAAGCCAAAATTGCTCTTTAACTAAGAGATTGAAGTACGGAGAAAAAATAAAACAGAGCAAGATCAATTACCCAGCGAACGTTTATTGGTACCAATACTGTACTGTAACACACTAAGACTCGATGAAGAGCTCGAAACCCAGTGTCTATGTGTTTATAGCTAAAATCCAAGATAGTAGGTAAAAATGAGACAACACAAGGGTAAAGAAAGAGTTTTGCAAGATGTTGTTTTATATTATGTGTATTTTAGAGTGCATGCACGTGCAGGGGAGAGAGAGAGAGAGAGAGAGAGAAAGAGAGAGAGAGAGAGAGGTTGATTCATTCCTCAGGCCTGAAGCCTGGGTGGGCTGAAACCATCTATATTGACAGTTCCAGTTCATAAGACGTGGAGAAGTAGAGGGACACAGGCTGCACATCACAGGTGTTACTGAGCTGTTGCTCTGGGGGACACACACATACATACACTTACTTTTATTCTAACTGTCACTACAAATCTTAGCCCATCTCTCTATTCCAGTTTCCTAGCTGACTTCTTTAGGGAATTGCTTTCACGAATTAGTTCATTCAACACTTGCTGAGTATCACCTTGTTTCCAGCACCTTGTAAGGCTCCGGGTACAGCTGTGAATGAGCTTCTACTCTCAAGGTGTTTAGAGAATATAGCTTTTTATGTTTGGGGCCTTGAAGGTCCTGGCAACTGTTTTTATTTCAAGTCAGCATCTCCTTCAATCGGTGACAAGTGGGCCACTTGGAGCTGCTGTCTCTCAAGTGTTCTCTTGCAAAGGTGGGAACACAAGAAAGAAAAAGAGAGAATAACTATAGGACCATAGTGTGATCCAGAGTTGCCTTGATAACAAGATTAGAGAAAACAGCCAAGCCTTTGAGGTGCCAGGGCTGGACTCAGCCTTGGCCAACTGTCCATGGAAGCATGTCACCTTTTGACTTTAACAGAACTTCACTGAAGTGAGTCTTTGAAATCCAAAGGAAGAGGGGCCCACGCATTGAGGAACTCATGCCACACCTACTCCAGCCTTGTTCCGATTCGTGTAGGAACACACGATGTTCTCACTTTAAAGACTGTCTGGGACTGCTGGAGGCAGTATAGTGGATGGGTAAGAGTTTGACTTAAGAATCAGACAAGCTGCAGTTAGAACTCAGGCTGGACCTCGTGGTAGCTGTGTAACTTCAGACATTATGTCTGAGCCCTGGTTTCCCCACTTGAAAGTGGAAATAATAATAAGAGTAGCACATCAGAAGGTGTCGTGAGGATGGAATCACATAAGTGAAGTTCTTAGCACACTGCCTGGCATAGGATAAGCACACAGTGAGTGCTGGCTTTAAAAAATAAGCTGAGCTGGAGCTCAGAGATCATCTCATCCAACTCCATTCTACAGATGAGAGAACTGAGGCCCAGCAGCCTCGTGACAGCGGAAAGATCATGAATTTTGGAGTTAGACAGACCTGGTTTTGAATCCTGGCTCTACCAATGGACTTGAGGAAGGTCACTTAATTTCTGTAAGCTTCAGTTTCCTCATCTGTGAAATGGGACAATAAGGTAACTCTGAGGACTAAATGGTATATATTATGTAAAGCACCTGGCACAAGGGCCTGGCACATAATAGTTGCCCAATAAAATGTTCCTTTGCTTCCTTCCTGCTCTTCCGTTGTCCAGAGTCATACTAGGTCCTAACTTTAAAAATGTAGGCCTCAGGGAGTTCATGCTGACCTTCATGATGCAAATGTGGAAGTCAAACTGGTCTCAAGTCAAATCCAGTTGCTGACCTTGGGCAAGTGACTTATCCTCTTTCTGTTGCATTTAACTTGTCTGTAAAATGATGTTAATAACACTACCTACCACCCAAAGCTGGTGTGAGGATCATGCTCTCTTTTGAAGTGTCCCATAAATGTTTATTTTCATGTCCTTCAAACATGGCTCTGATCTGTAGGAGACTCTCAGGTAGATAAGTAGTCACGCCCATGTTCATTCATTCAATCAGTCATTTTTGTTGTTGTTGTTGTTCTTTTGTGTGCCAGGGTGTTATCAGAGCTGGGAGTCACAGAATTAGACAAGGCTCCTCCTCTTGAGTTGCTCACAGTGTAGAGGACTTAAACAATGGCTACATAACTGTGGGTCAAGGGCTTTGAGAGGCTCGGTCATCAGCAGTTAAGAGTACAGAATCTGGGGCTTCCCTGGTGGCACAGTGGTTGAGAGTCCGCCTGCCGATGCAGGGGACACGGGTTCGTGCCCCGGTCTGGGAGGATCCCACATGCTGCGGAGCGGCTGGGTCCGTGAGCCATGGCCGCTGAGCCTGCGTGTCCGGAGCCTGCACGTCCGGAGCCTGTGCTCCGCAACGGGAGAGGCCACAACAGTAAGAGGCCCACGTACTGCAAAGAAAAAAAAAAGAGTACAGAATCTACAGTCAGACAGCCGAGGTTTGACCTCAGCCTGCCACTCTGTGATCTTGTGCAAGTTACTTAACCTCTCTGTGCCTCTATAAAATAGGGATTACCACTGCACTTCGTTCATGGTGTTGCTATGAAGGTTAAATGGTTTCATAGCTGCAAAGTGCTTAGAACAGAGCCTGGAACATAGTAAACACACTCTGTGGGCTTTTTCAATCAATAGGAGCATAAGCAAAAATGACATCAGTAGAACTTAGGGGAGAGGGTGGAGTCTTAGAGGAAGAAATAGGGAAACCCAGGAGAAATTCAGTGCAGTTTCTATACCTCAGCCACCCTACATTTCACATTTCAAAATATTCCCAGCAGCCAAACCTGGAAGGAATCTGGAGAGCTTTTCATCAAAGACTCACAGTTTGCAGATGAGAAAACTCAGGCCAGAGAGAGAAAATGGCTTGCCCAGGTGAGGTAGACAGAATAATGACCCCCAAATACGTCCAAGTCCTGATCCCAGAACCTATGATTATATAGCCTTACATGGCAAAAGGAACTTTGCTGATGTGATTAAATTAAGGATTTTGAGTTGGGAGATTATCCTGGTGGGTGGGTCCAGGGTAATCTCAAGAGAGTCCCTAAGGGAAAGAAGGAGGCAGTCAGAGGGGCAGACGTGGCATCAGAAGCAGCGGTTGGATTGATGTGGGCCAACAAGCCAAGGACAGCGTGTGAAATGGGACCTCTGCTTCCCCCATGCCCCTTCCCCACGGAGGCCCTTCCATTGATCTGAGCCTTCACTTCCTGTTGTTTGTCCCAGGAACCAAATTTGCTACTTTCAGCTCTGATAAAATGCCTGCCTCCCCAACTCCTGGCTTTGGAGAGAAAGCCAGAGCCTCACTCTCAGAAGTGTCCACAGAAAATGAGTGATATTAGCTATCTGTGGAAAACTTTTAAGGAAATAACTCACCCTAGATGAGATTTGTGAACAAGGCTGATGAGATTTGGGAAATGTAGTCAATAGCAAATAAGCAGTCATCTAACTAATTATCAGCGGTCCTCTGTGAAGCAAGACTTGGTGGCTGTGATGGAAAACTGGCAGGAGACGATAGTCAGAGTTTGTATCTCCAGAACTAGACAAGGTAGAAGAGGCCTTGTGAGGCTGGGAGACCAAATTTATGTATTTGGACAGAAAAATCCTTAGAATGGAGAAGAGAAAGTGATCAGGCTACCGCTGCTGGAGAGAAAAGAAGGGCTGTCGACAATCAAGATAGGGGACACTGCTGGACTTGATAGGTTGGGAACACAAACTGACATGAAGTTTTTGGAAGCCTGTTTGTAAGTATGGACCAACAATTCTCCTTTAGGAAATTCATCATAGGGGAGTAATAAAGATGTTCAACTGCTAACATGTTCATTTCAGCATTGTTTATAATGGTGAAAATACTCAACAATATGGGATTGGTTGAATAAATGATGATATGACTATCTGGTAGGACACTATGCCAGACATTTTTTTTTAAATGATGCTGTAGAAGACCAGTTAAAGACATGAGATGATGTTAATACACACTCATAGGTGAAAAGAGCAGGTTGGAAGATGGAGTGGGCATAGGATCTCATCTTTGTTTTAAAAAAATTATAATACACAAAAAGCCTGGAAGGACAAATACTAAAATACTACCAACAGTTCCCTCTCGATGATGGAGAGGTTTTGATTTTTTCCTTCTGGCTTGTTGCATATTTTCCATATTCAATAATTAGCACGTGTTACCTTTGCAAATGAAAGTTATCTATAAAAAATAATTAAAAGAAAGTGACCACTGGGTGATATCTAGTTTGTACCTGGATCTTCCTGTATATTATTTCATTTACACTTTAAAGCAGTATGAGTTAGGTGTTATTGTGCCCATTTTACTTACAGAGAAACTGACACAGAGACTTTAAGTAACTTGCTCAAGATCATACAGTTCATAAGTGCTGGACCTATGATTTCAAACCAATTGCTTCAGACTCTAAGGCCACCTTCTTTCTACGACATCACTTGCTTCCTTGTAAAGAGTTGCCAGGTCCCTCTGTGCTCTTTCTATGTTCTGAGCAACCTTCCGCTCGTATAGTAACCTCGGCTTGCCTTATCCTGTAGCAAAGAACAATACTGCTGCTGCTGGATTCAGGAATGGCCTGATAAACTAATACATTAATTTCCTATTTCATTATTCCCACTCTTGTTATTACTTAGAATAAATTGGTCCCTCCAGAGCTTATTAGGGCTGGGGGAACAGGTGGGTCAAGTCCCAGGGTCCACGCTGGCAGGCTCTGGCTACCCTGGCTGGTTTCCTGCCCAATCTCCTTCAGTCTAATTCCCAGGGGGTCATTTGAAATAAGCTGTGACTTCTGTAGAGACTAGAAGCTGGGTGATTCCCCAGCGTATGTTAACCCAAGGGCATTGAGATAAATGCTTGGTTTCCGTCATGTGAGTTGACCAAGGAGCGAGATGTGCCTAAATTGATTCCGTATCCACACCACGTGCTTGGCAGGAAGAAGTCACTTGGTCGATATAGAATGTATCCATGGCCACAGGAAACCACCGAGGTCACTCTCCGTGCCAGCAGCTGCCTTTCCTCTCCCCTTGGGTCAAACATTGCCCAAGTGGCCGAGAACTGATCAAGCGGTTAGTATTTTCTGGAAACCTGCACTGTGTCCTATTATCTGAAATGACTAAAGGGAAGGTTGCAGGAACAAACAACAATTGAGCACCTGCCTGCCATCAGCATTCTCCTCTTTCCAATATTCATTCATTCGACAAATATACAACTTGTTGAATGTGTACCGTGAACTAGACCTTGCACTGGATGCCAGAGAGAATAAACAGGTAAAAAGGATGCCATGTAAGGAGCGTCTTACTTAAAGCATAGGATTAAAAATTTTTTTTTTGTTTTAAAATTATTGTTCAGTAAAGTTGATTCTGCTGATATACAGTTCTATGCATTTTATTTCTTTTATTTTTTATAAATTGATTGATTTATGGCTGTGTTGGGTCTTCGTTGCTGCACGCGGGCTTTCCCTAGTTGCAGTGAGCTGGGGCTCCTCTTTGTTGCGGTGCGCAGGCTTCTCATCGCGGTGGCTTCTCTTGTTGCGGAACACAGGCTCTAGGCACACAGGCTTCAGTAGTTGTGGCACGCGGGCTCAGAAGTTGTGGCTTGATGGCTCTAGAGCACAGGCTCAGTAGTTGTGGCTCACAGGCTTAGTTGCTCTGCGGCATGTGGGATCTTCCTGAACCAGGGCTTGAACCCGTGTCCTCTTCATTGGCAGGCGGATTCTTAACCACTGCGCCACCAGGGAAGTCCAGTTCTATGCATTTTAAACATGTATAGATTCACCCTGTTAGCATCACAATCAGAGCACAGAACAGAGTATAGGAATTTTAATTTCCAGTTGGCTGTTGTGGAATTCAGTCCCAGAGAGTTTGAGCAATTCTCCAAGGTCAAGGTGTCCAGTGTTTACACAGATGATGGGAGGAAATGCGGGTTTCACCTTGGAGTCAGCAGGAGGTCAAGGAAGAGCTCTGTGGCCCAGCATTGATCCTTGAAGTGGAAATCCCCTCTTTTTCATGGATGGTTGCAAACTTCTTGGTGTCAATGAAATCTACTCTGTAGCTTGTCTGGAATAACTGATTTAACAAAGAAGTATTTTGACTCACTTTCTTTAAAAACAACATGACTTCCAAGGTAATCTTTTGCCAGTAACTCTTGGTCATCTTGGTGACTGTCATTTGAGGTACCTTATTCTGACTCCTCTCTTGGGGAAAGTGTGCTTGCTGCCCTCACCACAAGCCCGCCTTTAACCCGATGTGTTTAATGAGCTCTATCCTGGACAATAAACACTGCAGTGTGGTGAAAACTGTAAACTGAAAGTCAATAAAGTTGAGTAAAAGTTGAGAGCCCCTTCTAGGGAGTGTCACGCACTTGCAAAATCCAGTACTTCCATTCTACTTCTTAAATCACCTGCTGTCGTTGCTGAAAGCACTTTGGAAAATTTTTAAGCCAGCATTTTTATGTTAGTTTATGTAAATAATAAATGCACATGATAAAAATGACACTAAGTGACTGAGAGTCTCCCTCCTACCCCCAGACCTCGTCCCTTGGTCTCCTCTTCCAGGGGCAAATGCCATGGCCAGTTTACTGTGTATCCTTTTGGAAAGTCACTAAACAATCAGAAAGCATTCTATTTATTGTCTATAGAATGTGCATTTATGTACTGCCTAAAAGAAATATGCCACCCCACTTCTCCTGACTCTATTCGTTCAATTAATTTAACTGGGGGCTGGTACCAGGTATACAAGGACCAATAAGGCAGCTGTGACTTTCAAGGAGCTCTTGTCAAGCAGAGGAGCTGGGGGCAGCATTTGTGTAAACAGGACTAAACACAGACTGCTTGGGTTAGTGGCCCAGATGCCCCTTAGTCCCACCCGTTTGGTCCTGGCCCATCCACCACTGGCACCATCTTGTGGCAGTGGCTGGTTTTCCAGATGTACCTGCAGGGCTGGTCCCAAAGCCTCCAAGGTGGGGCTAAGCTTGCCTTCCCTGGGGGAAGGGAAATTCTTCTCCTCAAAATCCCCAACAGGACCCCGGAGGCCATCCCCACAGCTGGTGACCCCTAGCCTGGAGCGGGCCTGAGGAACGCTTACTTTCCGAAGTGCTTGGAATTCCCACCCCTGCATCACCAGACTGGAAGGGACTTGAGAGGATGAGCCACCCCCTTTCCTGACTCCCGTTCCCACACAACACATCCCCATCCTGGGGACTTCTGACCTCGTGGGGGTGGGAACACATCAAGGACCAGGCACTCCTTCCCTGGGCAGCCCACTCAGTGGTCACACAACACAAGTGGTGAGAAAGATCTTCCCTATATTAGACAACACATGTGGCCCAGTGACACCCATCCAACAGGCAGACCAAACCGGGCTGACAGGATCAGAAAGTGGAGGCATCTGAAAGCATAAACAAATTTTCAAGGGACATTGATATTTGATACTATTTAAAAAAAGAAAACAAAAGAAACGAAAACACTAAAGTGGTCATTGTGAGAAAAATCAGAACCTTATTGGACATCCTTATACTTGTCTTTAGGAATTAGATTGCTCGATTTTATATTACCTCCGGGAGGAGGGTGGGCAAGAAATATGATCATTAGAGGCTTAAGACTTCGAAAGATCTTAAACAATATTCCTGGATCCTGCTCTCGGCATTTACCCGGAGGAAGTGTCCCCCACCAGACAGCCTTTCAAATATTTGGTGACTTCTTCCGCTCTCACACTCAACGTTCCTTGCAGTTTGTCAACCTCCAGGAAGCCCTTTCTGTGTGACTGGGAGAGGATTGGGGTTTCCCCCAGCACACACAACCTCGTTTGTGTTTGTCTTTCCACTCAGAGTCCTGAACCCTGTGCTTGGAGACAACAATATCCCCTGAGTGGGTGCCCAGGAGGCACCCATAGGGTCAGTGACTACTCCTTGCTTCATGGCTAAGGCTTGAACATCCGCCTACCTGTCCCCGTCAGCCTTACATCACAGGTCTGGAGGGATGGGGTCCTCGTTCTTTACCCTCCTTACCCAGCCCCAGGACAACCAGGGTCTCCTGCCAGGCTTTCCATAGCAAGGTTGTGGAATAGGGCTGAAGTCGAGAGCTGGTGCCTCTCAACCTGGTAGGATAAGGGCACAGGAAGGGGTGACTAAGCCTCCCTGGCAGCTGGGGGTCATACGTATCATGGCTCTTATTACTAAACAGGGCTCTGGAGCACAGGGGACCCTGAACGAAACAGGAAGTGGTCACTGTGATTCAACCACAGAACTTTTTCCTGTCATCTGGTGGGAGTGACACAGCTTTTGGGGAAAGTCAGTGCTGAGGTGGGAGTGTGGGTGGGAGGGTGGGTGGCTGGATGTTCAAGTTATGGGCCAGTGCTGCCGCAGAAACTGGGCAGTGAGGCCGGGAAGGAGGGCAGACTCCTTCCTGTAGCATCGGTGTCTCCAGGGAGTCACAGCCAGCACCAGTCCCAGCTATGTGGGAAAATGCTTCTCCGTAGAGGGGACAGCTCCCAGGAGGCAGCATCTCTCTGCTTTCCTGGAGTCAGAGACCCTATTTACTAAAGCTACCATTTGTACAGGTTACTTTAATTCTCTGAGCCTCTATTTCCTTATCAATATAATGGGAATAATAATGGAGTCCACTAACAGCTTTGTTGTGAAAATCAAATGAGATGTTTATCACTTAGAAAAGTGCTTGGTATATGGTAGGTGGTAATAAACAATAGCTGTTATTATTTAGTATTTATTATAATCAGGGACTCTCAGAGGTGGAAATCTTAACCTGAATAATCCATTTTAAAGAAAAGAAATCTGAGGTGTCAAGAGGGCCAGTGATGTACCCAAAGTCTCACATTGCTAACCAGAGGCACAGGTGTGCCTAGAACCGAGGTCTCCTGCTTCGCAGCCCCTTTCCCTCGTTCTCTCCCCACCCCCGTTCATCATCCACCACTAACTGGGTTCTTGTTACATGCCAACCATTTAATGTATATGATATCAGTTAATTCTCAGAGAAGGTAGGCAAAATTGTTCCATCTTTCAGATGCCATGTCATTCAGCATGCTTTCAGCCATCTTCTCATCAATTCCTTTAAAACTCTCCGCCCAGCCACCCCCTCCAGGAAGTCCTCTGGCATTAAACCTTCCCCAGGATTCTAGTCCCTCCCAAACACCCTGCCCTCTCAGCTATTAGCCGACAGCCTGATCTAGCAGATACATCTTGCAACCATCAATAACCAACATAAACATGAGGAAGGACAAACATATGAAGGACAACATCCTTCAAACATGGGTCTTTCACATCATAACTTTAAAAATTGTTTAAAATACTTTTATAATAAACATAAAGTAACAGGCATCATTTTTTGAGTATTTATTTTATGCCAGGCTCTCTTCTGATTCACATGGAATATCTTTAAATATGCATTTCTAATATTCTCAGCAAGTGAGGAGAATTCCATGGCGGCTCCCATTCTTCCAAGGTGTTCCCTGGCTTCTAGCAGCTCACTTGAGGCAGTAGCAGCTTGCGGGCATCTTCTGCCCTTAGGAGAGGTCCAGGCACAGATGAGGCCACAGAGCCCCAGGATGGCAGACAAGGACTAGAGGGGGGCAAATACCCCAGGTACATCTAGGGACAGCCAGCCAAACATATTCATTGTGGTGTGAACGTATTTCTGAGGGAAGATTTGCCCCCTCTGGTTTGTGTCTTATTCTCCTGTTTCAGTGTCAGCCTGTGATGTAAGGTCCAAAATCCTTAGAGGACGTTCTCAGCCTGGTGGGCCCTGCGTTACTCTGTCCTCTCCTTAATCTCTGAGACCTGCTTACCTACCACTCCTTCCCCTGCCTCGTCACCTTGTCTCTACTACACCAAAGAACTTTGCTGTCATTCCCCCTAATAACCCCAGCTGGAGTACAGCTAGACTTCTGCACATTTCCTTCCCTGCCCCGGCACTCCCCCTCACCTCTTGCTTGCTTCCTGAGGACGTTCATGTAGAAGTAAATAAATACTCCGTTTGGGCTTCTCTGCCCTGATGAAACTGGTGGGCTCCTCAAAACAGGGACTGGGATTTAATCTTAACAAAATTTTATTTACAAAAATAGGCTGAAGGCCTATGGGCCTTAGATTGCCACGTGATTTTTTTAAAATATTGCATTAAAATATTATTTTTTGGCACTCCACCCCTCCCTTAGGTTTTTGTACTCAAAGCAAGTACTCAACTCTTCTCACACTATTCCCCGTCCTGTTTGTATCCTCAGCCCAGCACAGTACCTGGAGGTGTGTCAGCTCAGTTCTCACAGTTGGATGAATGAATGGATGAATGGATGAATGAAGTGGAAAGGACACCAGAGTGGGGATCGAGAACTCTGAGGTCCAGGCTCTGCCACTAATTATGGGACCCAGGCATATTTGTTAATGCTGCAGACCTCAGTTTTCTCATCTGTAAAATGCACAGACTGTTTTAGGATTCTTTCTGCAAACACTCAATAAACATTCATAGATAAAGTTATGGCTCAGACATAAAAAGAGAGACATGACCGAGTTTGTTGCCCTGGAGGTCCTCACAGTTGAATGAATTTAGTAAATCTCTGAGCCTTAGGTTTTTCTTCTGGAAAATGGGATGATGTTTGCCTAGGGCTGTCGGTGAGGCTCAAACGAGAGAAGGCAGGCATTCTGCACTATATTACTCCAAGTCCTCTCAAATCTTGAGCCCCAGGACTTGTTTAATGCTTTTCTATAAACCAGTCAACAAAAATACTAACATCACACCCTTGTACTGGCTATGGGGAGCAGCTGAGTGCCAGGATTTCAACTCTGTCTGGGTACTTACTGTGTGTCCTTGGGCAAGTTACTGAACTCCTCAGGGCCTCCATTTGCTCATCTAATGAATGGGAATGACAGTTAAGTGTTCTCCCACCTCACAGCATTGTTGCCAAGGTGACTGGAAATTGCCATTGCAAGTGTATTGAAAACTGAAAACACCATATTTGGGAAGTCATCAGAGGACTCCTCCTGGCACAGTGAAGTTTTATGTCCGTCCCTCCCCCATCACACCTGCTCTCAGAAAAGGAACAGAAACTACTGCTTACTGACATGGAAAGTGATCCCCGCCAGGGGAAGCTTAACTTTTACTGGGCATCAAAGCCTTACAGAAGTGAAGTGGAATTTCAGGTGTTGGGGAGTTGGGGGGTCGGAAAGCCTTTCTGAGCCACTGAAATCGCACGCAATTAACAATGTCGTGGACAGCGCTTCCGAAAGCTCCTGACAGTCTCATTTGGTCATTTCTTATCGAAACTTCAAGTAGACCAACTCACTTCTGCTTGGGCCTCAGTTTCCAACTGCATGAAAGGAGAGAGTTGGGCAAGGATAGCTCTGAGCCCCCTGCTTCTTTTAGGTTTTAATGGTGTTTCAGAAGGCCGGGAGGTGTGGTTGGGAGGGGAAAGGACGATTTCATTTCCCTTTGCCCTCCTCAGTTACCCTTTCCGGTCACTTCATTCCCACACCGGTGACCAGGGCATTGCCAGAGCGTATTTGCACCCAGGTAGGCTGGGGCGCATCCTCTGCCTGCCCGCGGCACCCTTGGATTCCCTGCCGGCTGGGCGCGGGTGCCCATTGCGCAAGCGCTTCCGGGGAATGTGGCCGGGGCAGTTCCCACGGAGCTCCCAGCTCAGGGTGGGACCCTCTCCTCGGCCAGGCAATCAGAATCACACTCTGCAAAATACTAATTATTGTTGTTTCCAAAGCTCCACCGCTGGCCGTTGCCGGGCCCTGCCCAGGAAGTCCAAATAATCAGCACCTATGGCATTTTACTCACCCCTGGTGGGGAGCCGGGTCACGTGATCCCTGGGTGCTCCGTAGGCGGGAGCCACTTCCTGGAGCTCAGCCTGGGACCGGCAGGTGCCAGGAGGCTGGAAGGGGGCTGGGGCCGAGTCGGGGTGTGTGTTCGTGGGGGATGTAAGGTGAAGAAGGGAAGAATATGAAACTCTCCAGGAAGAAGGAAGAAACACTGTCTAAGTGAATTTATACACGATTCTCTTCATTTTCCAGAAGAGGTTGAGAGATGTAAGAAAATCGCCCCAAGTCCCAAGCTGCCAAAAGAAAGAGCCAGGGCACTTCCTACTACACTAAAGGCAGGTAATTTCACAGGCAAGATAAACCACCCCAGTCTAAACAGTGGTTGAGCATATTGGGAACGTGAGAAAGCAGTGGGCAGGCCTGCCCTGTCCAGGTGACTATGGGGCTGTGGCACTCATACTCTTGGTGGCAGTGAAAATGCCCTGTCAAAATTCAATGAAGGGGACTTCCCTGCTGGCGCAGTGGTTGGGAGTCCACCTACCAATTGCAGGGGACAAGGGTTCGAGCCCTGGTCCGGGAAGTTCCCACATGCCATGGAACAGTTAAGCTCTTGAGCCACAACTACTGAGCCCGTGTGACACAACTAGTGAAGCCCGTGCACCTAGACCCCATGCTCCGCAACAAGAGGAGCCACCGCAATGAGAAGCCCACGCACCACAAGGAAGAGTAGCCCCCACTCACCGCAACTAGAGAAAGCCCGCGCAGAGCAATGAAGACCCAACACAGCCAAAAAGAAAAAAAAAAAAATTCAATGATGTGGTACGCATCCAGTAGGGTCCTGTCCCCTGACCTGCATCAGATTTGTGGGAATTTTAGGAAACAGTCTCTTGAAAGTTTCTTGAACAAATTGCTTAATTGATGTCAATTAAGCATCAGTTGGTATTCCAAAGAAGCATTCCAGAATCAGAAACAGTTTTTGAAAAAACACTCATAATTTGTAAATGCATACCACCCCTCTTTGCCGCCACGCCTCCAAACAGTGGAAACAATACTTGGGGAATGAGTCTATCCACTCCACCGGATATTTTGCAGCTCCTAAGAATGATGATTACAAAGAGTCTTTAATAACATGAGGAAGTGCAGAGGCTATAAGGTAGGATACACAACTGTACACACAGGATGATCACAGCTGTTTGAAAGGAAAAAAGAAAGAACGAAAGAACCCAAACCAATACATAGAAAACAGGTTGGCAGGAAACAGCAAAATGTTGACAGTGGTTTTCTGTGGGTGGTAGGAGATTTCATTTTCTTCTTTCAACTTTTCAGTATTTTTTAACTTTTCTATCTATGGCATATATTACTTTATAGTGAAAACTAGCCATGTTTTTTACTTTAAAAGAGAGAAAGTGGATTATAAGAGTAATAATAATAATACTAATAATTACAACAACAATAATAGTAAACTAACATCTACTGAGCATTTACTGGGTATCTGGCACTGTGCTAGGCACTTTACTTCTTTAAAAGAAAAAAAATCCTCATGGCAATCCTGTGAGGTGGACATTATAAATGTCTCTATCTTATTTTTTATTTTTATTTTTTTGGCCACGCGGCTTGCGGGATCCTAGCTCCCCAACCAGGGATTGAATCCGTGCCCCATCCACAATGGAAGCGCTGAGTCCCAACCACTGGACCACTAGGGAATTCCCTTAATGTCTCTATTTTACAAAAGCTCTGAGATGTTAGGCATTTCCGGGACATTGAGTTTTTCGGTATCCAGGCTCCAAAGCCCCCTGACGTATGCAGGACTTACCCTTGTGTGTCGGCTTGGAGGAAGGAAGCACCCTACCTCCTACCACTGAGGTCCAAGGGCAAATCCTCCCCCTTCCAGCTTCCTGGCAATGCGTGTGGGCACATGACCTGAGGCTTGGGCCCTGAGCCCTGGAGTGCTGGAGAGTTAGAACTCTGTTCGCTGTGGTATCTGGCTGCCGTGACATCGGCATCCTCAGTAGATGCTTCCCGGCCAAAGGGTGGTTTTGTGCCTTCTGCTGCTCTGGGCCTTGAGCACTGCCTTAATTTCTGCTCCTTTCCCAAGACTACCCCTGTTGAATCCCTGCCAGTTCTACTGCATTGGATTCCCTTTTTTTTTTAGGATCGTCCAGGTCCATCTCTGTGGCTTGTTACTAAGAGTTCTGACTGATACTGGTGATTTTCCAGCAGTCTCAGAGCAAATGGTGGAAACAGGACTGTAACCCAGATCTGTCCACCCAGAGCCCAAGCATTTAACTAATCCTTTTGTGTTGTCCACTCTTCCCCAGAGTATGATAAACATTTCCTGAACTCCTAGAAAACAAACCGGAAACATCAGCTTGAAATTTTTCTCAGAAATTGGCGGCCCACCACCCACTCGACTGCCGTGGGAGCCTGGCAACCCAATCGGTGAAGGGCAGGAAGCCAGAGACAAAAGCCAGGTTCGGGTGGAGCCAACTCCTGCCTCCAGTGACTGGGGCGCATGGGGTTGGGGAGGAGAGGAAGCAGAGGCGTCTCAGGCCTCACTGGCACTTCCTGGCTGGTGCCAGAGGACTGACTCAGCATACAGTGTCCTCATCCTGGAGGCCTTCCTTGACCTTTGGAGAATGGGAGAGGAACCCCTAGTTTGACCCTTATGGCACCTTGCATCTTCCTCTCCCACACCAGGTTGATGACTTATTTACACGTCTACCCCCATGCAACTGTGACCTTCTAGAGAGCAAGGACAGGGTCTTTCCCACCCTGAATTCCTCTTGCCTGGCACATCAATGTTATTGGAATGAATGAGAGAATAAGTGAATGAAGGGCTCTCCCCACCCCTATGCTAAGCAATGGGAAATCTTAAACCCTGGGACTTTTCCAAGTCATCTTGGTGAAAGAGAACAGCCATGGACTTTGGAGTTGACAAATCTTGTTTTAAAACCTGACTCTCGTGCTTCCCTGGTGGCGCAGTGGTTGAGAGTCCGCCTGCCAATTTAGGGGACACGGGTTCGTGCCCCGGTATGGGAAGATCCCACATGCCGCGGAGCGGCTGGGCCTGTGAGCCATAGCCGCTGAGCCTGCGCGTCGTGAGCCTGTGCTCCGCAACGGGAGAGGCCACAGCAGTGAGAGGCCCGCGTACCGCAAACAAACAAACAAACAAACAAACAAAAAACCTGACTCTCTTACCTATAAGCAGATTCTTCCTTAACCTTTCTGGGCCTCAGTTGCCTCATCTGCAGGATGGGAACAGGACCTAAATTCTCACATTGAATGATTGGGCAGATAGGAAAAGTGGTTGGCACACATTAGGTCCTCAGTCTCAGCTAGCTCGCTTCCTCCTCCCAACGCTTCATTCTGACTTGCCTCCTTCTCCCTGCCCCTCACTTGAGTAAATGTCCAACGATAGGCAAAAGGTTAAATAAACTATGGCATACCAAAAATATAAAATGTTAGGCAGTCGATAAAAACGTTGTTTAACCAATAATTATTAATGGAATAGAAAATGCTCATGTATTCATGTGAGGTGAAGATAAGGCTGAATTATTCAATACTGTATGACCTCAGCCATGTAAAATGAGTGTGCATATACACGCTGGGACGTGCAATAGGCAATTTCTGGAAGGATACTCAAGAAACTCTTAACAGTAGTTTCCTCTTGGGTAGGAATAGAGAGTTAGGATAGACTTCAACTTTTTACTTTATAACCTTCTGTCTTATTTTTAATATATAAAATAATATATACGCAATATATAATTTTATGTATATATATTTGCCATGGTTATATATTAATTTTTAGATAAAAGCCAAAAAACCTAGAAAGAATAGAAAAGAAGTGTAACAAGATTTCAGCAGTGGTTATTTGGGGAGTTGTGGAATTATGGGATTACTAAAATAATTCTCCCTTTTATATTTTTCTATATTTTCCAAGTGTTCTTTGATGAGCATACAGTTCCTCTATAATCAGAGTTAAGGCAAACATTAATTGGAGTAGCTCCCCTGGGGTAGGGGGAAGAGGGAGGACGAGCAGGTGACTGTGCCCAAAGGGCCAAGGGAGCATGAGGTGTATCTGGGCAGAGGTAGTTGCATTTTTGGAGCCATGTGGCTCCTGCTGAGTCAGCTAACTAGTTGTTTGGCCCCAGCTTGCTGGTGGAGGCAGGAAATCCTCCCACTCCGGCCCTGGTTTACACTTAGTCATCCTCTGGGAAAGCAGGGTAGGGGTGGAAGCCCGAGGTTAGTTGGGAGCCTCCACCTGCTCTGGGAGCCTTCTAGGCAGAGAAATCCCCCAAAGATGTCTAAGACCTAAGCATCCTATCCACCTCACAATTGCCACCTTGGGGTAGGCAGCAGCTGGGAGCGAGCAGGGAGGGTTGAGGGAGGGGTACTCAGACTATGGCCCTCTGGCCTTTGGCAGGCAGACTGCCTCCTCCTGTGGAAGCTACTGTGAATATTAATTACCATTTGTCCAGGGCTTTTAGATTCCCCAGATGAAAGATGCAGCATAAGGAGTGTCACGATGAATATGTATTTACGGTATCGATTTCATCCCAAACATCCATCATGACAGTCATGTGTCTCTCTCCTAACCTCCCACTGCCCTGACATCATAGCCTCAAAGCACAGAAGTTGAGCATCAGTATCAAATGATGCTGAAGGGGAGGAGGGAAGGGCAGGGGCAGCTGATCCCCCACAATCCTGCATTTCAGATGGGTAAACTGAGGTCCTCCATTCCCCCACAGGTTAAAGGGAAGAAATTATGATGAAGCCTATGAAACTGAGGAAGGAAGCCTTGGAGAGAGGCACTATGGATTCCTCTGGACCAGAGTCCAGGATTCTGCCCCTCTTGTGGATTGAGGAATGGGAGGAATCCCAGAACTCTCTGGCTCAGAGCATGCAACGCCAAGCAGCTTCATCCCTAGATGCACAAAGTAGATGGAGTTTATTCCAACTTCTAATTCCTCTAGTAAACTGATTCCCTTCTTTTTTGATTGCTTCTGAACACCTGACCACAGCTTAATTCTGTCATCTTCTGGCTCCGTGAATTTTGGAGGGGGAAACTCTTTGGTTTTCTGGACTCTTCTCATTCTGTCTTTCCTTCTTTATTTTATACAAGATGATTGATCTGTAAAGCTACTTAATGTGTTTCTGGGCAGGTGTACAGAGCAAATCCAATGGAGAGAGGATCATGAAGGGGCCAGGTCCTCCCTCAAAGAGACACATTCTTATAGGAGAGTCAGTCCTTTGCTTATGAGACGTTTAAACAATCTAAGAGAGCAGGCAGGCAGAGAAAAGGCCTGAGCCCTGAGAAGAGCAGGATAGTTGTGGACAAGAGAACTCAGGAGACTTTCCCAGGACCCAAGTATGGAGGTGCAAAGGGACACAGCCTAAGTGGAGACAATGAAGAGCCCACTGAGGCCAGAATGGAAGGTTCATGTGAGGATGTGGGCAGGCAGATGGGCAGGCTGGAGGAGATTGTGAAGGCCCTTGAATGTCAAGCTAAAGAATTAGGATTTTGTCCAGAGGGCAGTGGGAACCCATTGAATGTTTCTGAGCCAGAGAATGATACAAGGCAGAGTTTAATAAAAGGTTAAACATTTTCACCAGGAGGGGAATCTTAACATCTCTGAGTCAGCAGCTCTACCATGAAATTCACCATCTCTCTCCTCAGTCCAGCTCCTGAATTCTATTTCAGCTAATGACACACAAGCACAAATGTCACCTCCCCTGGTTGCTCTCTGACACACTACCCAGTGTTATTTTCTTCATAGCACTTATCACCCTTGGAAATGATCTTGTTTATATACTTGTTTACTTCCTTTCTCTCTGTTGTTCATGGAATGCACAAAATGGGGTAGATGGGCGATTGTTATCTGTTTTGTTTGCTGCTTCCTTTCTATCAACTATGACAGTACCAGGCTGGTGTCAGATGCTCAATGCGTATTTGTGGAATGAATGAGTAGATGGATTGACAAATACATTAATGGCACACTATTTTCTCAGTCACCCCATCCCCACACCCCATGGTGATTCTTGACTCAGCCTTCTTCATCCTCTGCAGAATCCAGTCATTCATTCCCATGTCTATGAATATTATCTCTGCATCCCTCCCTGCCCTCCCCCTACCCCTCTGCATTTACGCCTGGACCCTCCCAGACAACTCTAAGCTTCTTCAGGACAGAGGCTCCTCCCCCTCATTTCCTCCATGGGGATAAGCACAGGGCCTGGGCAATGACAGTTCCCACTGGTCCAGTCTTTACAGTTTTCCAAGGGTTTTTCACATGATCCTGGTATACCTCGGGCAGGTTCAGACTCAAACCTCAGCCCTCAACTCTAAACCACACACTTATTCAGTTATTCTGATTTACGCATAATTTATGATGAGTGAATGAATGAATGAACAAATGAGTGAATGAAAGCTGGAAGTGCTCAAGATCAGTTGTAGAGGGAGAAACTAAAATTGGGAAGACCTGTTGAGGAAAATGTTGGTCCCCAACATACTGATACAAAAGGAGAGAGACTGGAGGTTGGGGATAAGGGGGATAGTCAAAAGCTGGGGCTAGAAAGGGCTGACTCCCCAGAGGTTAGATGACTTGGTCCCATGTGTCAAGAACCCCCTCCTCCATCGTCTTGTTTTTTAAAATGGAAAGACATGTAGCCAACCTGGGAGAAGACACCAGAGAAGAAGTTAAAGGAGCAGGGGATTCTGAGTCCAAAGGAGATATAACTTATTGGTTTGTGAGCTACTGTGTTTGTAAGTAATAAGTATTAAAAATATAAGCAATTCCATTGGACAAAAATTGCAAAGGACAGAAATATATAAAGAAAAAATAAACTGAAAATCACCAGTTATTTCACCATCCAGAAAAAGTCATCCTAAATTTTGATACACATCTGTTCAGACTATACAAATGTAAATATCAATATAAATATATATATTACATTTATATAAATCTATTATATATACTTATAATTTTATTATATATATTGTATATATATTTTACACATACAAGTATACACACACTTTAAAAAAAAATAAAATGGGATACATACAGCTGTGTAAACCTGCTTTTTGTTCATTTAATAATATGTAGTGAACACAAAAGAGATTTTATAAGCCCAAAGGGCAGTTTGATAACCTTTGGGATAAACAGGAAACCAGAGAAGATATAAGAGCATGAAGTGAGTAGTTAAGCTCTGGGTTTTGATAAATATTATTAAAGTAAATAAAACTTAGATGTCCTGCCAGGTTAAGTAAATTATTAGCTCTCTATCAGCAAGGCCACTAAGTCGTAGACTCATAGGATGTTGGTACTTGAAGGAGCCTTTGAGTTGATCTAATTCAACCCCCTTCCCTTAGGTATTGAGAAACTCCAAGCCCTGGGACATTAACTAATGTGCCTAAAGAGACATGACTGGTGAGCCACAGAGCAGGAGTGAGAACGGAGTGCCCTGACTCCCAGTCCAGTGCTCTGGCCATTAAACCACACACGTCAACAGTGTGCATGCTCAGGCACTGATGTGCAGAATGGGACAGGGGAGATGAGGCCCCAAACCCAGTAGTTCTCCAGGTGTATAACACCAATGGAGGTGTGTGTGTGTGTTAAGACGGCAGCAAAGTGTCCCCAGGCAGGTCAGCAGCTTTGATGAAATAAACAAATTATTTGAAAGACATAAACAACCAAAGTTCACTCAAGAAGAACTAAGCGGGGCTTCCCTGGTGGCGCAGTGGTTGAGAGTCCGCCTGCCGATGCAGGGGACATGGGTTCGTCCCCCGGTCCGGGAGGATCCCACATGCCATGGAGCGGCTGGGCCCGTGAGCCATGGCCGCTGAGCCTGCGCGTCCGGAGCCTGTGCTCCACAACGGGAGAGGCCACAACAGTGAGAGGCCTGTGTACAGCAAAAAAAAAAAAAAAAAAAATACAGCCGGCGTACAACCTGCCCATATTAAGTGCTTTTTTAAAGGTCTTTTGAAAGGCCCTAAGCAGGCTTCCCTGGTGGCACAATGGTTAAGAATCCCCCTGCCAATGCAGGGGAAACAGGTTCGATCCCTGGTCCAGGAAGATCCCACATGCCGCAGAGCAACTAAGCCCGTGCGCCACAACTACTGAAACCTGCGGGCCTAGAGCCCATGCTCTGCAACAAGAAAAGCCACTGCAATGAGAAGCCCACGCACGTTAATGAGTGCAATGAGAAGCACTCGCCGCAACTAGAGAAAGTCCACGCGCAGCAAGGAAGACCCAACGCAGCCAAAGATAAATAAATAAATAAATCTATAAAAAAATAAATAAAGGTCCTAAGCAGTTAGATTACCCAGGGTCTGGCAGCTCTGCTTCCTGATTCTAAGTCTACTATTCTTTTCCTCGTGGGCTGGAGATAAACTGTTTTCGCCTTCCTACCTTAGAGATATATTTGAGGCTTCACTCTCTGGGAGGTTTATTCCTCTCGAGCAGCACATTTTCTCCTGGCTGCTGGAGAAGCCCAGGATGAAAAGCGTAGGGATGCTTCAAGGGTCTATTTTAAACTACCACCTAGTGGCTTCTAGGTTTCTATAAACTTTATAAGTGAATGGGGGTGGATGTGTGTGGCAGGAAGGGATCTGACCTGCTACTATAAATAAATACTACCATGATTTTAAATTTAGGTACCCTAATTGATAATATGAGGGCACTCACCAGAGGTGGGACAAGAAGGATAGGGCTGAGTTTTCCTGTGCCCAGGCTATCTGGTCATCTCCAGGGCCTTCTTATTGAATACTCAGTCTTTGGGCATTAATTAAATTCTTTAGTGGCAAGTTAGTCCAGTGTGTGGCAGGATCTCCACCCCTTCTAGCTGAAACTGCTTCATCTACAGTCCTTGCTCAGGGATTCTGAGCTAGGCAGCTCTCTGAACTTAGAGGAGACTGATTGGTGCCAGGGTGGACACCTGACCCAAGGTGTCCATAGGCTGACCAGTATCCATAGGCTGACCAGTGACCAATGAGGTGATGTGCTGACATGGACTCTGACCAATATGGTAGCAGTAATTAAATCTAGGAAACCTGTTTCCTTTAGGACTGGGGAGGGATTCAAAAGTGGGACCTGGGGTTAACAGGTTTATGAGCTTATGTGCAGAGGACAGCATGGGCTTTGAGAGAGATGGAAAGAGCAGCTTCTGGTTCTGACAGCTTTTCATTCCTATCTTGTCATTCATTCACGCCTTCACTCAACCAATACTTATTGAACACCTACTATAAATCAGGCCCTGTGCTAGATTCCTCTTGAAATTCAATATAATCTTTGCTCTCCTACTGCTTTTAGTCTGATGACAAACATTAATAAAATAATCACAGGTAAATGAATAATTCTTAAACTTTGGTGAAATATGAAGAAAAGATATAGATAGGGAGCTATGAAAGATTGAACAGGGACGTCTGACCTAGTCTGGGAGCCTGAGAAGGCTTCCCCGGAGAGGTGAAGTTTGAGCTGAGAAGTGAAGGACAAATAGGAGTTATTTAGTTGAAGGGTGAATTTAGGGGAGAAACGTGTTCCAGGCAGAGGAGGCAGAATGTGAAAAGAGGCGGGAGGGAGCATGGCTTGTTGAAAGGAGCTTGTCATAAATCCACTGTAGCTGGAGTGGAGTGTAACTGGGCATTAAATGCCATTCATGTCTATACACAAAAGGTTGTGGTTTTTTTGTTTTTTTGTTTTTTTGCTGTACATGGGCCTCTCACTGTTGTGGCCTGTCCCGCTGCGGAGCACAGGTTCCGGACGTGCAGGCTCAGCGGCCATGGCTCACGGGCCCAGCCGCTCCACGGCATGTGGGATCTTCCTGGACCGGGGGACGAACCCGTGTCCCCGGCATCGGCAGGCGGACTCTCAACCACTGTGCCACCAGGGAAGCCCAAGGTTGTGTTTTTTCTAATGTGGCCTGAGGAGACTCTCTCCCTTGAAGACAAAAGCCCAATGGACAAAAGTACCTACTGTATACCCCACGTGCTCAGAGGCGTACAGGATCAATGAAATAGTTTCATCCCAGCCTCCACCATTTACTAGCTGTGTGATCTTGGGCAAGTTACCTAATATCTCTGAGGCTCAGTTTATGCATCTGGAAATGGAGACAATAAAATCATTTGTACTGTGTTGTGTTGAGGATTAAAGAGATGATGCCTGTGTGCATGCCTAGTTTGACTTGTGGCACATAGTAGGTGCTTAATGCACACTTTTGATATTAGCCAAATGACTGAGAAAGGACCATGGCTCAATAAGAACTCACTTCTTTTTTTTTTTTTATTTATATATATTTTTTATTTTTATTTTTTACAGTATGCAGGCCTCTCACCGTCGCGGCCTCTCCCGTTGCAGAGCGCAGGCTCCGGACGTGCAGGCCCAGCAGCCATGGCCCACGGGCCCAGCTGCTCCGTGGCATGTGGGATCCCCCTGGACCGGGGCACGAACCCGTATCCCCTACACCGGCAGGCGGACTCTCAACCACTGAGCCACCAGGAAAGCCAGAACTCACTTTTTTTGCACACTGGTGGGGGGCTGGAGGTGGGGCAAGACTAATACAGTGTTCAAGACAAGGTAGTAAACAATGCAAGAGAAGCTGAGGGATGAGCCAAGGCAGGGGTCAGATGGTTAGCACGGGGAAACACAGCCACGTCCACGGGCTGGCATATCTGGGAGCTTAGGCATGAAGCATCCTGGGGCCAGAAGGGAGAGGATGGAGCTCGAGCCAAGAAGAGGGGAGCTGGGGAAGGGGATTGTGTGGGGCTGGGGACATGGGTCCACCTTGGGAGGCCAGCTCCACTCTGGGACAGAAAGTCCAGTGGACAGTCATCAGTACTTATGAAGCTCTCTTTCCCCACTGAATCCCAGGTTCTAGCAGGTGCTCAGTGTTAAATGGATGGACGGATGATGGTTATCTAGGCACAGAGTCACATCCATCACATGCAGTGTGTGAGGGTTGGGATCATCTATGCTGTGGCTTTGAGCCATCTGGTCCAGGGCTCCCCCCATAGAAAGTCACCCACAGCAGAATATAGGGTCTCAGTGCCAGAGATTCTAAGACATGGAGCCAGGCCCTAGTCATGGGGTTTGGGTTCTGGACAGGGTTTATTCCAGAAAGAATACAAAACTTGGTAGATTTACTGAGAAGGTGAAGATTTATACAGTCCCATGGATAAATCCTTCAGAGTGAGATGGAGAGTAGCAACACCGAGGATGTACTGGCTTCTCTCTACGTTCATATTACCTCATTCTATAAATGCACTGTGGTATGTTTAATATTTATTACCCAAGTGTTGTTCTTTTTTAAAAGTCACTGTGGAAATGGAAGTAAAGAAAAATAAAGTTGGTAAATTTTAATGGAAACCAGGTAGAGTTGATACCCAAAATATATGCCATAAGGTCCTATAAAATTGCCAGAGGTAGGCTAAAAATTTGGTTCTGAGCTGTCTCCTTGCCTGAGCAAAGAGGGAAACAGGGGTGGTCACCAACTTTATGGTGTTCAGAAGAGAAACCACCAGCGACTCAGTGAGATGCAGCCTTTCAGGGTATTGAGATCTGGGGTGCTTTCTCCCTGGGTCCTCACACAAAGGAGAGCCATGGGTACACAGGGCTCCTGCGAGCACATTGGTGTGAGCTGCTTTCACATTTCCCGCCCCTAGGTCAGGCCTAGCTCAGGAGCTAGGGTAGACCTGAGGAGCTCACCCACAGACTCTGCTGGGGAACAGAATAGAGAATTAACATTTCTATTCTCCCAGACACATCTCTGCCTGAAGCATTGCTGGAGACCAAGAGAGGTGTTCCTTCAAAACCTGGGGATGAAGGAACTGGATAACACCAGCTTTAATTCTCCACCTGGCACTGGAAGCCAATGTAAAGTTGGTCTTGGCAAAAATGGAGGTGTAATTAATAAGAAGACTATTAAGGGAGTGAGAGTTACGGAGCCATCCCCAGCTGTGGGGCTTCACTTGGCTTACCCTCCAGTGACTCACTGGCTTATGAGCAATCCTCATATGCCTGATTTAGAGGACTTACTCACCCTTCAGAGAAAGAATTTAATGCAATAAAGCAAATGTCAGCAAGTGGGCTGCGGCTTAGCACATCACCCCAGCCTGCATCCAGCTTCCCCCTCCCTGGCTCTCCCTGCTTGCGGCCCCTCCAGCCACTCAGCACCTGGACAGGCCCACACAATGGGACACATTCCAAGGCAGAGCGGAGACTCAGAGATATGAAACCAGGGAGGGACCTCAGGCAGACCAAGCCCTGAAGTTTGGTCCAGCAAGATTAGAGATTAGCTCTAAAGCACTAGAGTCAGGGGCAGGGTGAGGGCTAGAACCCAGGATTTCTTCCTCCTATACAGTGCCCTTCACTCCACTTTCTTCCCCTGGAAACCGTGCTTAGATTATGCAGATGAGGGGTGCAGGCTGAAGCAAATGCAGCTACCCCAGTCTGGGTGACATTCTTATCTGAGGACTCTCCAAGGACCAGTGGGGAAGGAAAGGTGTGTGGGGAGCAAAGTTTCAAGCAAAGTCTTTGAGGTGAGACGTGTAGAAAGAGCTGGGCTACCCTGGGCTCGGCCGCCATCTTGCTATTTGTTGACATGGTGCTTGCTGTGGGGGAGCTGGAGGCCTCTCTGGACGCCCCCCCCCTCCGGCCATAATCAGGTGGTATGGATTGGAATCCCTGTGTCAGGCAAGTATGGTATCATTCCCAGCCAATTTCCCGTTCCCCTTGATTAGGAAACAGGCCCCAAGAGTTAGGCTGGAGCAGAGGCATAAGCCACGGGAATACGCAAATATTTCCCCTTCCTTCCTCCACCACACAGAGGAAATTACTCAGAAGGCAAGTTGATTCAGCCTTGGATTTAAATCAACTCATTGAGGGATTTACCTAGGAACTCCTGAGGGAATTATCTGGAAGAATTAATTCCAAGGGTAAAAGAGGGAGAACAGGCATTTAAGGTAAACCTTTACCTAGTTCACTTATCTGTCCCTTGGTCGTTTTTCCAAACTTTTCTGAGAGTCTGCCACATGCCAGGCACTGGAGGGAGGGGGCTGACCACAAACTTGCCACTCAGGTTTGCTGGAATCAAGGGTCTTGAGCTCTAAGGGGCTTTTGGGATCAACTAGCTTAGTTCACTCATTTCATGGATGAAGAAGTGGAGGTTCAAGTTGAACTCTGCCTGGGGCTCACAAAGAGCCCAGCGTGGGCGGATGCTCTGACCACGTCTCCATGTGGCCTGAGCCTAAGGAGTTCTCTTGCAAGTGAGCCAAGGGAAACCTCCCAACAGGAAAGCATTATTCTGTATTGCTAAGATCACCAGCTCGTGAGCAGACGCACAGCCTCATGCCTCCAACTGCACACCCACCACCATCACCTTAGCGTTCATTCGGAAATAAAACCCAGTGAGGCAGGCTGGGCCCCGCCTCAGTGTATCCCTGCCTTACCCCAACTCACCAACATGAAGAAGCGTTTTTGTTCTTCTCACTATTTTTATTTTGCACTATAAAAAGCAACAACATCAACAACCAGTAACATACTGCTTTTCTTCACATTCATATGGATTTTAGGAAATTATTGCCTTTTCCCCTGGAGAAATAACCTACAGACAAAAAAGAAGTAGTACCACATTGAGAAATCTGCAAATCCCAGAAGTCAACAGCTTGAAGACAACCCCAAGGGGCAGGGAAGAAAACAAGTGTCACCAGAGACCAGACAAGCACATGTAAGGACAGCAAGCTGGGGTGACAACCGTTTCAATGCCACTGACTCAGACAGTGGGTACCCTTTCTCTCCTGGCACCCAGTGCCACCACCTCAAAGGGGTGATTGTTGGTCTATGGTCTAAAGAACTCTTTTCAAATGACGCCAGAGTTGCTTTGAGGAGAGGTGCAACGAGAAAGGTTCAAGTATGAGTAAGAATCATGCCAAAGTCCAAAGTCAGGGTAAAACCCACAGTGAAGAGGAAACCAGAAGTGTTACTGTCTCACTACTTCACCCAAATGACTCCACCTGACCCAAGACAGAGTCTCAAAAACATCTGAGGGTTCAAACGAGCATATACATCATGTCCCTAAAACCCTGTAGGGTTACTTTCCTGACTAGGTGGTGATCAGCTTATGCCCTGAAGCAACACAGACAGATACGGAGACTGCCAAAGTTAAAAAAATAAGGTGGAAATTGTGCTTCCTTCAAAATGAATTGGCTTTGCTACTGCCTTTTGTCCTGGTCCAGCAACTGCTTTCTCTCATATTGCTGCAGGTATTTATTGCCTTATGCTTGAAATGAAAAGGCAAACTTTGAGGTGCAAAGACTGGGCAGTCCTGAGGGCAGGGGGTCTGGAAATACAGTAGTCAGCACGTGCTGTGCTCTCATAATGGCTTGGCCTTCCTTCAGTCCCAAGAACCTATCCCCGAGGTCAGTCTGAAGTTTGTTTGCAAACCTGGTGACCCTTCACTGGTCCCACCAGGACAGCAGGACAGAGTGAGGTCTTCAGTATTGCACACGTATGAAATGTCCACGAGTCAAAATACAAAATCACAGTTGTTCTTGGAGCTGGGCTGGTTTTCCCACTCTGGTCTTAGCAGGATGTGGCTGTGGCCATGGGGCTCTGGCTGAGCTCTGAGACCGTTGAGTGGGTGGGCAACGGTGCCAGCACCGAGGTAGGGAATGTGCAGTAGGAACCCTGCACGTCAGGGCTCAGTGTCTGTAAATGGGCTATGAACGAAGGGCCGGCTGCCTCCCCTTGGGAGGAGGGAGCCTGGGGGCTAGGCGCGCAAGGCAGGATCTCGGACTCATACTGTAGGAGCTGGCCCATGAAGCTGAAGTTGGGCGAGACCACACTCCTCCTCTGCTTGATGTAATCAAAGGCGTCCTTTAGGTGGAACTGCTTGGTCTTCATGAGGTAAGCCATGCAGATGGTGGGTGAGCGGGAGATCCCAGCCTCACAGTGAACCAGGACCTTGCCTCCCTTTTCCCTGACACAGTCTGGAAGAAAGAAAAGACAGTGGAAATGAATTGGGATTGGAACTCAAAGGCAACTGGATTTAATTAAAGAATTAAAAAAAAAGTGACCTAGTAATCAAATCATCCTCCCTGCTCAACGTCTGTGGTCCCACACCAGGCTTTTGCCAGTCTTTAACCTCCACTGCTGAGGATAGACTTTAGGGTCCCACCATGATGTCTATCTCTGCGTAGAACCTTCACAATCCTTAGTTCTCCAGGATGCTTTCACAGGTTCTGCCACTGGAGGTGCTGGACCTGGAGTAACTCCTTCCTGGGGATGCCATCTTAACTCGGGTTCCACGGATGCGTTTCAAGAAGACTTTGGAAAATCTTTGAAGCTGCATGCAAGTTTTCGTTGCACATTCACATTTCCCTGAGAGGGTCCCAGGCTCAAAGACTGACTTGGAGAAGCAATTCCTGCCTCTCGGGGTCTGATTCTAATGGTGATGACCTAGCCCTCATCCTGGTTGAGGCCTTCCATCCTCCCCGGGATCCCTGTTTGGCTGTGCCAGGGCGGGATGCTTGGCTCAGCACCGAGGGTTCCCAACCAAGCAAACATACAATAAATAGTGCACAGCCACTAATTATAGCCTTGGCTAAGTAACGCTTACTAGACGGAGGATATAAATGGCTTTGGCAAACTCCATCTTGCACAACAATGGGAGTCACTGCTATAAAGCTACCACCTTCAGTTAGCATTCATTAGCTCAATATGACAAAAGCGGGGTGCCCTCCTTTTCTGTTCTACTCCTCCCCCCAAAAGAGCTCCAACTGTTAAAAATGAGCAGGGGCAAAAGGTTAAACACATATACACATCAAATAAAAACCACAAAAAAGAGTCTTTCCAATTCCCTCTCTTGCTAGTGAGGAAACAATTACATCACAGGAAGTTAGATGTCCATGGCACTATGTAAGGCCACAGTATGCAACAACATTTAAGATTTTGAAGGGCAAATAAAAAGTCAGCCCCCTTACCCACCTCCCTCCTCAAGTTCAAGAAATTTGCAAATGCATCTCTAAGATCTGAAAGATCCAGTTTCTGAGGAGTCAGGGAGGAACCTGGAGTCTCCCCAACAGAATGAAAATCCCAAAGGACACCCCAGGGTTCCTCATTAGAAGTGCCCCAGTCTCTGATTCAAAAGAAAAAAAAAAAAGTTCCTGTAAATTAGTTCAAAAGAGACTCCAAGTTCCTAGGATTATAGGGTCGTGACTCCAACCTTCTTCTGCTCCTCCACCAGCAAAAAGCTGGTAGTCTAGCTTTTAATTGGCCCAGAGCCAAATCCCAGAAAGCAAAGGGCCTACAGTGTATTGCTTCTGGATCCCACTTCACCCCTGGGGGCTTGCCTTCTACGTGGCCCTCGGAAGGGGTCAATGCATGATTCGGCCTCAGTCCCTCCTTCCTTCAGGAGGGCAAGGAGTCTGGGGAAAGGCATCTCGTGTGCCTTCAGAATGCTGTGGGTTTGTGCGGTTGTGTACCCAGACACAATGCACACACAGGATGGGGAGGGAGGCTTCTGAGAAGTGATGGGGGCGGGTTTCATGACTTCACTGAGAAGCTATCTAGATAATTGAATAACAGGCTGACAAGGGCAAGGCATTCCCAGGGACAGGGAGAACAAGTCAAGGGTTTCCCACCCTGACCCCATCATCTTGACTGTCTCTCAGAGACTCCAAAGGAACCATCGCAGCCCAGAGGTTCAGGGAACAGGGAGGCAGGCTCGGCCTTTTGCCTCTGGTGAGTTTCTCTGCAGGCTTCTGTGGAGTAGAGATTGTGTGTGCTGAGCAGAGGGCCCACCACGTGGTGGAAGGGGGGCCTTTAACGGCTCCCTGCACTAAGTAATCATTGCTGCACCCAGCACCGGCCTTTCTCCCTCCAACATCCCTCAGAGCACGAGGCAGGAAGATCACTGCTCAGCTTCAACAGCTATGCATGTTAAAGGGAAAGAAGGACTCTGGAAAGGGAGGCAAGCCCACAAGGATGGGGAGTGGTGGGTGCTTGCAAATCTGAGACACAAAAAAGTCAGTCCAGCCCCCAGGGGAGATGGTTGAGGGAAACAGAGATGTCCAATGAAAGAACAATCCAGCCTGTTCGAGGAGTTGGAATCCCAAGGCCCAAAGCCCTTTCTAGGCAGAGGGACGAGAGGTTTCCAGGCCTACACGATGGAGTAAATGATAACTGCCTCACGGAACGTACAAAGGATGCAAAAAGATGCCAACTTCTCTGTGCATAAAGCACAGAGCTTGAGACGAGCGCTATCTTTAGTCCCAAATCAGCTGAAAATTCAAAACAATTGCCCCCAAAGCAGTTTGCCAAAAACCGTGGAAAGCTGCCAGGGCCCTGGGGGCTCAGTGCGTAAGGAGTGCTCTCTCAGTCCTTCTGTTTGTTTTCAAAAATATCCCAACCTACGCAGAAGCAGTTTGGGTGGTTCTTTCCCTCCCCTGCTTCCCCGGCATGGAGCCTCACACACGGATGCACCCTGCTTCCCGCCCAGCCAGAAACACTAACAAGAGCGACAGAGTATTGCTATAAAATTGTAGTAATTCATTTATCTTGCAAATTAAAGCTCCTATTAATAGCAACTCAAATCCTCCCCTCTGTCGTTTTGGTCGGTGCATCCAACGAGCCAAGTTGGCTCTATAACAAGATGCTTTTCTTCTCACTGACGGGAACCCCCATCAGTACATCAAAATCCAAGAACACGCTCCCCTAGGGGGCCCCCAAAACAACTGAGGGGGAATGGCTGCACCTACCAATGAAATCTATTGCTTCTTGAAAGTGGGAGCTGATGTTAGCCGCATGGCTGTCTTCCACGGGGATCCATTTGTAGTGTAGGTGGGTCGTGCAGGCCTCAGAGGTCCGTCGTGAGACATTCAGCAGAGCCGTGATGTGCAGGTTGGCGAGGAACTCACACTTGGACGCATGGTAGGCACTTCCAAGGTACAGGAACGGAAGGATTTCGACTGGGCCGCCCTGGAAGGAGGGGCAAAGGAGGACAACCAGGAAATGTTGGATTAGCTTGCTCTTTGGGGAGAAGAAACAAAACAACGCTGACCTATTTGTTTTCAGGTGGGAGGTTCCCTTTCTGGTTTCCAGGTAGAGAGCTCAGAGTCAGCGCAGTTCACCCAAGAGTGTGTGGGTGGAGCCTCTGTCCTGGTAAACTCTCTACCCTACATTACTGCCTTGTGACTCAGTGACAGCAAATCCCACACAGCTAAGATTTTCATTTTCTTATATATATTGAGGTGGTAGGAAATGCCGGCAGCCTTCCTATACTGACAAGGATGAGAAGAGGGTGGTGTGATGGAAGACTTGAGAGGCCCGTGCTATAGTTCTAGCTGCCCTGAGAGTGCCAGAGTGAGTCCTTTAACCTTGGGGGCAGCCTCGGTTTCCTTCTAGATAAAATGGAAAATGGTTCAACAAGGTGAGCCCCCTCCTTTACAATCCTGACGTTTTATATATATATATATATATATATATATATAAAATGTGTTTCATCAAACCTAGGACACTGTTGATCCTAAGATGCATTTGGAGCTCAGAGATGTTAAAATATGCTTCCCCCGTCCCCCCAAAAAGTAAACTTCTCAGAAGTGAAAATGACCACTATCTATCCAAAATCCTCAGATAATGAAAAGCTGTTAGGCCATGAGCAGGGCCTGATCCTTTTTTTTTTTTTTTTTTTTTTGGCTGTGCTGCGCTGCGTGGCATGCAGGCTGCAGGATCTTAGCTCCCCAACCAGGGATCAAACCCGTGCCCCGTGCAATGGAAGCGTGGAGTCTTAACCACTGGACTGCCAGGGAAGTCCCAGGCCTGATCTTCTCGTGGGGTTGAGTTTTGGTGAGAGACGCGGACATCTTCACCCTTTTGGGAGACCACCTATACCTGAGGTTTCTAGTTAAGAAGGATCCCCAAAGAACCAGAGACCATCTACCCTGAGGAAAAGCTAAAAAGAACAGCTAGCTAGTCAGACTCTGGCAGTCTCAGCATTTCCAGGGTGGCAAGAAAAGCCATTGTTCCATACTTGGAACAATGGGAGCCCCTGGAGATTTAGAGGGAAAACACTGAGCTGGGGTGACAGTGGCTGTGTCTTTGGCAGCCTTTCCCATATCATCCATCCGCTTCCTGTGTTTCCATTTCCTGTCCTGGAATAAGAGTAGAATGGAAACTCTCTGCCAGACCCACAATAGGGAAAGGGGCACGGGACGAGGGCCAGGAGAAGGCAGTTCTCAAATTACCCCGCATGGGTGTTTGCTTTTTCTTTCCTGAGAAGTCAGGTGTTTAAGGCAAAGGCCAGTTTGGCCACTTGAAAGAAAGTTATAGAGATTTTACAAAAGGTAGTAATAGTAACCAGTATTTTTAATAGCTGGCCCCTGAGCTTAACACTTTAGGTGTACCTACATACATCTCTCCCTCTCTTTAGAGCCTGGAAAATGCTGACACACCAGGCCTGGGAACCTACTCAATTTCTCCTGGAGCTTAGCCCAACACCCCTGAAACCATGTTTCTTTCCTTTTTTGAATCTTCTTTTTAGACTCAAGAGGAAGAAACCAAAGGCCTTCAGAAACCCCAAAGGTTAACACGACCTCACCCGGCTTCTCTCAATGCAGAAGCGCTACTAAGAGTAGCACTAGGGGGTTCCCCAGATGAACCGTGGAAACACACCAGGGCCTCCCTAGTCCTTGCTTGGCCAAAGGTCTGCTGTGCTTTCACAACATCCTGCAAATTCTCGTTTCTCTTTCACTTTCTGAGAATGGAGGAGGAAAACACCACCCAAACAAACAAACAAAAATAGAAATTCAGCTAAGCCGGATGCCCATGGCTTGAAAGTCCAGGGTTCATCATACACTGTAATTTTAATAAAAGAAAACAAAATAATAACCCTGGCACCTCGCCAAGCTAATAGGTTTCCATTCAAGGAAAAGCCACCTGGCTGTATTTGGAAGTTTATCCCCAGGGGCAGAGCTCTGCTCTTGGCAGGCAGCTGGCATCTTACACAGTATCTAGAAATCTTCCTTCTATGATTTGGGTATGTTCTTATTTTGTGCAAAGAGCTTTTTGTGCAAAAAGCTCCTCCTACCAAGTCAGATGCCTAGAATGGCCCTCTTCCAAAAGAAGGCATGTGGAAAGCAGAACAGGGTCCTGAAAAGAACCAGAACAAGGAGTTAAGAGAAGGGAGTTCTGGGCCTAGTGTGGCCATGAACCCAGCTGCAGGATTCTTGGCAAAATCAATCATCCCACCAGCTGTGACAGTTTTTCCCTCTGTAAAATGGGAAGGTAGGTTTTGATCTCTGTTTTCTGCAGATTTGGGTCCTTGCTGGCTTTTTCCACATCCTCCTGCATTGTATAGGTAACCCCTGCCTGAGCCGTCCACTTTTTCTTCCTCTAATGAGTTGCCAGAAGGTACAGTTCTTTGAAGGGAAGAAACCCACATGTTTGTAGACACATGAAATCCTCTAGTGTGTCTTGATCTCTGGTTTCAGAATTTATGGAATTATAAGCATCAGAAACCCCTAGGGGAGGCTGCTTAGCCATCCAAATAGTAATTTCTCTACAACCCTCCCCCAATCTTCCTCCTTCAGTTAAAAATACCTAGACACGCCTTTACAGGTACTGGGTTGGTTTGCAGAAACTGCAGAGCATGAACAGTTACGAAGAAGATCAACACAGGAAGCCTGAAAGTCAGCTCTGAAACGTCTTCAGGGAAACCTAAACCGATATTTCAAAGCTTCTCTGCACCTCCCAGGCCAGCTAACAATAATGTATATTTTGCTTCCACTTTTTGCCAGAAGCCAGGGAGCGTCCTGAAGCGCATTTGCTCTTGTCAGCTTATTTGCTGGAAGGAAGCCCATTTACTCTTAGATGGAAACTCAAGTTGGCAAGCAACAGAGGCTCTCTAAAGCTAGAGGCCTCTGCCAACTCCCTGATCCGCAAACGAACCAACCAAGGTTGCTGAGCAGGGAGTGGAAGAGCCAGGGTGCTGTGCAAGGAACAGAGCCAGGAGCCGGGACGGTACTTCCACACCGTGTACCTGGTCATAAGCCGGCCTGTAGCTGATGTTGAGCACTGACTTCCCACACTGACTGATGAGGGCTGTCTCGGTTTCAACCTTCTCTGGTGAAATGGGTTTTACGTCCACGCAACACTCAGGATATTCCGAGTGGAAAGTCTCATATCCCCCTAAAAGACAAAAAAAAGGCAAGAGAGATATAAGCATCGATTTTTCTCAGGCTGTCAGAAAATGCCCAGAATTGATCCATACCCTGAGTGTGGAATAGTAAAAAAAATATTCAGCTACTATACATTTTGGTCATATTAAAAAATTGAGCCAAAACAAGTAATAGTTTTAGAATAGAAACGGGCTCCACAGACACACACACACACACACACACACACACACACACACACATACACACTCTCTCTCTCCTAAAAAGCTATAATTCAGAAAGGCAGTGATGAAAGTTTTCTATGCCTATCAGAAGATAGGCATAGAAGAAATGAAAGTTTTCTATGCCTATCAGAAGAAGCTTAAACTGTGAAAGGAAATATATCTGACATGTGGCAAATATTAACCAAATCCCTCCAGAAAACAAAAGCTGTTTTCTCTCATTTACCTAAAATGCAGGTGTGATTATGCAGAATTTCAGTAATTTGTGAATGAGACTCTAAACTGGTCTGGTTCATCCCTAGTCCCTTAGCTCTAAACTGGATTATAGACGAAACCTCCTCTATTCATAAGGGAATGGGGGCTAACACCAGGTTTAAACTCACGGCAATAAAACAGCTCTGCCCTTTCTCTTTGCCAAGGTGCTAAGAACACTGCTGACAATCCTCTCCATAGGGCCAATGTAATCAATCTAGTTAATTACCTTCCAAACCAGAGCAATGAGGCCTTCTGAACTTAATTCTTAACTCCTTAAGTAAAAACTCCTTCTTTCTCCTTGATGACCACCTACTCTCCCTTTATCTTATGACCCTCCCCTCCTGAACTTTCTCCCCAGCTACACACACACACACACACCCTCATACCTGGCAGGTATGATTCTATAAAAATCCTAACTATATTTAAACTTCTCCAAATGGATCAGATCACTTAAGGTAAAAACTACTCTCTGACCGAGTCATAGAAACTTGAGTAGGTAAGTTCTCAGGCCCACACACGAGGTAGGGAAGAACCAAACGAAACACTGGCCTCGAAGCCTCAGAATGCCAAATGCTGCTGGGTGCATAGGCCAGACTTGTGTGGGGGAACACTTTGCTTCCAATCCAAAGGGACCTAAGACACTTCCAAGAGCCTCCAGAAAACCTGCTTCTTTTTCTGGCCCAGAGAATTCACTTGGGGTCAAATCATCAATTTTTTTTTTTGTTTTTTTTGGTCCATGCTGCACAGCTTGTGAGATCCTAGTTCCCAGCTTATGGGATCTTAGTTCCCTGACCAGGGATTGAACCTGGGCCCTGGCAGTGAAAGTGCTGCCAGGAATTAGGAATTCCCTAAATCATCAATTAAATAAGCATTCTGAGACCATGTATTTTTCCAAAAAGGCCCCCTTTTTTTCTTCTGTCTTTTGGTGGTGTAATAGCCCCACAGTGGAGCACATGGTGGTTTTTTAAACCCCTGCAGTAGGCAAATGGTTAATGGATTACACGGCAGTCTCCAGCTCTCTCCCAGAAGCTACAGCCAATTCCTAGAATGAGTCATCTAGCTATTACTGCTTCCTCTCAGCTTGCTGGAACTGCCCCCAACCCCATTTAGCACACCCAAATCTCCCCTGTGGTCACTTCAACAAATAGCCAATTGGGCCTTCCCAAATGAGCTTCTGGACCTCCACAATGACCACGTTCCCGGTCATGATGACAGGCCATGCCGGAGGGAGGCGGAGGTGGAAAGTTTGAAGGTGTCTGTGGCTTAGTTTTCCCTCCCTCCCCACCATTGCCCCCACCCCCTTCCCTCCCAGAAGGCAGAAAGAAACCACACTTACACTGACCCTCAGCTTCCTCCGAAGAGGTGTCCCTATAGTTAGCAAATCACTTCCTGTGCCTGGGCCTCAACATTTTGAGTCCCAGGAGACAAACTGAGTGATAGGGGATGGGAATCTGAAGTAAGAGTGGCCCAGGCCCTCTCAAACTTCAGAATGAAGCTTGGGAAAGAGAAGCCTTCAGGCCACCCCATCTCTTGGCTTTAAACAGAGCACTTAAGAGTTGGCTGTTGGGCTTCCCTGGTGGCACAGTGGTTAAGAATCCGCCTGCCAATGCAGGGGACACGGGTTCGAGCCCTGGTCTGGGAAGATCCCACATGCCCTGGAGCAACTAAGCCCGTGTGCCACAATGACTGAGCCTGCACTCTAGAGTTCATTGAGCCACAACTACTGAGCCTGTGTGCCACAACTACTGAAGCCCGTGTGCCTAGAGCCCGTGCTCTGCAACGAGAAGCCACCACAATGAGAAGCCCGTGCACCGCAACGAAGAGTAGCCCTCGCTCGCTGCAACTAGAAAGCCCGCGGGCAGCCATGAAGACCCAACGCAGCCAAAAATAAAATAAATTAAAATAATAATAAAAAGAGTTGGCTGTTAGGAGGACAGACAGGAGGTGCGGGTGTGGGCTGGGTCCTGCCTGCCTGTTGACAAAATAAGGCAGGCAGACAAAGTCTCAGTGTAGTTGAGGGACAGATAAACAGGGTCCTGCCTCTTCTAGCTGGGGTCAGGAGTCCTATAGATTAGATGGTCTGTCTTTCACCCACTCCCATCAGAGGCGTGGAGAGACAGAACATTCCTCTCTGGTGCCTCACTTGAACTCCAAGAGCCGTGGCAATTCTTTTGGCAGCTTCAATCCTCTTCAGAGTGATTCTGTTTTTGATCACCACCGCATTACCAGGGGAACTGAGCAGAGAAAGCACACGGACACTATATATAAATACGCACTGACAATGCCGTTCGGTCCTCTCATTTTAGTGGGTTTTTTTGGGACTGGAGGGCATTGAGGGAAGTGTAAAAGGCATTGCAGGACTTCCCTGGCAGTCCTGTGGTTAACACTCCGTGCTTCCAGTGCAGGGGGCGTGGGTTTGATCCCTGGTTGAGGAAATTAGATTCCACATGCTGCGTGGCCAAAAAAAATGGTTTGCCCCACGATCTGGGATGCCACTAGGTTAAAAACCTGAACTCTTATCTGGATGTGAGTCAGGTAAAGAAAAAATTTTCTTTGGCAACAACTTAAAGTTTAGTACTGTTATAAGGGTAAGTATTAAGCAATTTCTACTGAAATTTAAAACGGACATAACTTTCGACGTGGCAATTCTCATAATTTTACTGAAAGATAGTGCACATGCAAAAGCATTTGGACAAAGGTATACTCTCCCACACTGCTTCAAATACTAAGGCTGGAAGCAACCTACTTACTGGCTATCACCAGGGGATGGGTTTAAAAAGTGAATAGGACACGTATGCTCTGATATGGACAAATCTCTCAAGATCTAGTTAGATGAAAGAGGCAGGAACAGGAAATATACAAAATCATTTTATTTTTACTCATGGAAAATTAATTTATCTAAAGATGAACAAGAAATAGTTGACTGTTGTCTCTGGGGAGTAGAACTGAGTTCTAGGGTGTGCAGAAGATCCACTTTTCATTGTACAGCCTTTGTCCTGTATGTTACTTACATTAAAAAAATTTTTTTAAACATTAATTTTTCTGAGATGTGAGTCTACAGAGCTGCCTACTTCCTGTGGCAATAACTTCCAAACTGCTAGCGTGGCCCCCTGCAGAGGGGTGGGGAGCAGAGGTAGGACCCGGAAGGGTTTCCTGGAATGTATCTTTCGTGCTACTGGAGAGGCAGAAGCTTTTTCTGTACTCACTGCTAAGAAGCGGAGACAAAAAGCATATCAAAAAGAAATCAGGGACTATGTGTGAAAAATCTCTGCAGAGCTTGGAGGGCACTCTCCATCTCCTGGGGGCTGAGGCTGGGTAAAAGAGGAATATCATTATCTTCTGCCTCTGTTGTTTCCCTAACAGGAATCAACAGGGGACCGTCTGTAAGAGGTGCTAACAGAGGTGGGAGCTGCCCGTGTGCCTCTGGAATCTCCTGGCCTGGAATGTGTAAAACTCCACAAGTCGCACGGTTTTAAAACAGCGCTCTCACTCTCTCAGCTCACTGCACCTGAGCTCTGAACCACATCAGTGTTACATCTCCAGGTGTCCCCGTCAGAGTCGGCCGGCGCAGCCTAGGCTGAGTCCTCATGTCTGCCCTACAGGCTATGCCTTCAATACGTTTGAGGTTACAAAGGACTCAAATACAAGGCGGCAGCAGTTATAGGAAGTGACACAGAAATCAATATTCTGGAGTCTGAGAGTAAATCACCCACCCACCACCAACGTCATCTCCCCCAGCAGGTGGAATGGGCAGACTGGTGAAGCAGCTTCTGGGGATCTCAAACCAAATGCGACGCAATCCCCTTCACAGCCACCCTGTGGCACCTCTCACGTGTCCTGGCTCGCTGGCCAGCCTTCCTACCACCCCTGGCAGACAGCGTTAGGCCCGCCGGGTTTGGCCCACGACCAGTACAGATGATCCTGGGGTGGGGGAGAGGAGGTGAAAAGGGTGTCAGCTCCAAACGGAGCGAGAGAAAGGCCTGGGAGGGGAGAAGGGGAAGCCAAAGAACAATAAAAAGCAATAAAATGAAATGGAAAGGAAGGGGAGGGGAGGAGAGGGACTCGCCAGGGTCAAAAAGGCAAGAGGGTCGAAGACGACACAGCCTAACATACGTTAATCGTGCAGGAGGGAGAAAAGGGGACACCGCGGCGCCACACTTCGGGGGTGAGGGTGTTACGACCTGCTGATCCCTCCAGATCTGTCCATCAGGACGGCTCCAGAGCGCAGGCCCCAGCGAGAGCGGTGAAGTCGGCGCCAGGAAAGCCGGCCCGCGCCCAGCACTAGGCGACCGACCCCCAGCTGAGAAGCAGCGCCCCCGGCTGCGTAAGCAACCCCACCCCACCCACCCGGGCCGAAAGGCCGATCGTCAAGCGCTTTCGAGGAACTCGAGTGGGGAAGCTGTGAGCGCTGACACTAGCAGTGCCCTCCCTAGAGCACGTCAAGCCCCAAGGTGCAGACTCCCGCCAGCGGAGAACCGCTCGGGTTCTAGCGTCAAGGAAGGCGCCCGGCGCCAGCAGGGGACCCCAGAGCCCGGGGCCGTCCCGGCGCGGACGGTGACAGGGGACCGGCGTCCCCGACGCGCTCACCTTTGAGGAAGTAGACCCGCGGGCCGGCGGGCAGACAGGCGAGCAGCGAGGTGAGCACAACGCGCGCGGCGCTCTCCTCGCGCAGCTTCTGCCAGTGGCGGCTGCCCTGGTCCAGCACGACCACGGCCGCCACGCCGCCGCCGCCCTCCTGCAGCAGCCGCGCGCGCGCCGCCTCGTCCGGCAGCACGTAGCGCGCTGACACCGCGCCTCCGCGGGCCCGCCGCAACACCACCGAGTTGAGGTTGACGTTGAGCGAGCCGCGCACGCTCGAGGCGGCGAAGGCCAGGTAGGGCCGGCAGTCGAGCACCACACAGCGCGCCGCAGCCTCCTTGCGGAGCATCTTGCGCAGCTGGCGCCCGTCGAGCGACGTGACCTTCATGCCGCCGCCGCCGCCGCCCAGCGGCCCCGCGCAGTGCGCCCCGCAGGTGCCCACAGCCAGGGTGCCCGCCGGCGAGGCCCGGGAGGGCGACCCGCGGGCCTGCGGCCGGCCGACCGAGCCCGGCGCCGGAGCGACCGCTCAACTCTTCTTTCCCGCCCTTCACGCTCGGCACCCGGCCCGGCCACTCGCCGCCCCAGAAGCCGGGGATTCCGCTGGCAGCTCAGCGTTTTATGTGAATGGGTGTACAGCCTGTGACGTGGCTGCCCATATAAGGCCGAATAAGAGTATTTCCCCGCCCCTTCGGGCTGTGGCCACGCCCCCCGGGAGCCGGACGTGCTGGGCGGGCGCCGAGCGTTAGTCAGCCTGAGAAAGAGGAAGTGGCAGGCAACTTGCCGTGCTCTCTGTGGCGCTGCGCGGAGACACTCACTTGCGCATCACCGGGGACTGCTGGTGGGGTGTCAGGAACGCCACGAGGCCGAGGTGACCCACGCTGTGCGGGAAGAGGAGGAAGCGGGGGAGGCGGAGCTGGCGTCGTGACATGGGTTTAGAGTTTCATAGACGTAGGTTCAGAACCCGCTGGGGGCCGGGCCAGGTACCGTGGTAGGCAGAGCTAGGGGCGGCCTCGGCCAGTGCCCCCAGATGGATCTGACGTAGATTTCGATCCTTACGCGTCTTTACGCGGGGAATGAGATGATAGCTGGAATTTGCTTCGAAGGCTGGGTTATCGACTCAAGATTGGGCTTGTGTTGGTATCGTTGAAACTTGGTGACGGGTACCTGGAGGTTCATTATACTGTTTTCTCTACTTTTCTTTATATTTTGAAATTTTCCATGATAAAAGCACCTCAAAGTAAAAGTGGAGAGAGAAGAGCCAGCAACTAATCTCCCCAAATGGGTTCTGCCCTCAAAGGGTTGATGGTCCTTTTCTTTGTCACACTCCCAGTAAAAATTAGAATAATTGTTTTTTGAGGAACCGTTTTCTGAGCCCCAGAAAAATCTGTCCTGAAATCAGCTGCAGCATCAACACGCACCGTTGATGGAGCTCAGCCCAGCCAACTGTACAGGTGGCTTCTGGATTTGGAGGATTATCTGTGGCTCAAGTATAATCCCAGGCTGTCTGCACCCGCCGGTCCCCAGCAGCTTCAGGCTTCCCATCCCCAATCTTGGGGAACTGGACACGATTCACCCATTCAGCAAGTATTTACTGAAGGTCAGCTTTGTGCCCTGGTAGCTGCAGGGACATGCTTCTACCCCCAAACTCAGGACGAACCATTTTATTGTGAGCCTGAGGCAGGAGGGGACTGCCTGATGGAAAACAGCCTGCCTCCACTAGGGTGGGGCTTGTTTACTACCAACAGAGGGGAGTGAGGTTTTTAGAAGGAAGCAGAAGTCCAATTCTGAAATCAAATGCAGTCAAACCGGACAACAGCCAGCTGGCCGTTGCCTCTGGGTCTCAGATGCCTTCAGTCAGAGGCGCTGTCCTCACCCTGTTACTGGAATCCCAACGAAGATGTGATGCCGGGGGGTTTTCTTTCTCTTTGGGATTATACGTGCCAGCCTTCCCTGCAATCTGCTCCTCCTCTAGTGTCACCGGAACCACCCAGCCTCAGACGTTTCAACCTACAACCACATGGCCAGGCTCTGTATTGGTTGCTGGACACCAAAGTGAGCAGTCCTCACTCTGCTCCAGCTGCCCCCAGCTAGGAGACGAGGCTTGGTCCAGCCCAGAGGCCTCTTTTTTTTTAAAATTAATTAATTAATTAATTTGCTGCACCGTGGCGTGTGGGATCTTAGTTCCCCGACCAGGGGACCAGGGATCGAACCCCTGCAGTGGAAGCGTGGAGTCTTAACCACTTGACCACCAGGGAAGTCGCCACAGGCCTAAGGTCCTGTAGTCAGTGTGGAAGAGCATCCACGGTGTGCGAGGTGGGGTAGGGATGTGGCCCTGGAGAAGGCCACTCAGCGCAGAGGAGAGCTGAGGTGAGCTTAACGAGAGTGAATCCAGGTGAGCCAGGCCATGGAGTGGGAGAGTGGAGGACATTCCAGGCAGAGAAAACTGCTTGCGGTAAAGGGAAGAAAACCAAGAACCCAGCAAGGTATGTGCTGGAGGTACGTGGGAGACTAAGGCATTTCTGGCATTTATTAGAAAGTTAAGCAGGCTCAGGTGACGGAGGGACTTGTGTGCCATTTACGGCATTTGGATCTTACGGTTTGGCTGGAGCAGCCACGGATGAGGGTGTTACTCAGTGACTTGGTCAGGTGAGCATTTGGGGACCTCACTGAGGTGGCACTGTGGAGGATGGATGTTTTATTTGCAAGTGGAGATGGGGTCCAGACTGGCGTCAGGGAGACAGATAGGCGGCTTTTGTGGGTAATCCAGGCCTGAGCTGATAAGGGCCTGCCGGAACTTGGCAGTGATAGCAGCAATTGAAGAGGCCACACAGATGGGAGAGACATTTAGGAAGTAAATTGCCGGAAGGGATGGGATGGCGGAGAGAGGAGTAGAGGGTGACTGAGTAAATGGTGACACCTTTAGATAGGGACCCTACAGGAACAGGTCCGGGTGTGTAGCAGGAGAGGGGTCGGGGGTGAAGTCTAGACTTATTAATAAGTAGGAGTTGATCCTGTGCCACCCAAGGGGGTGGTGGAAAGGTGCCCTGGCAAACAGTGCAGGAAGGTCATCCATCAGTGGATTGCTCTGTCACTTCCCACCCCAACAGATCACCAAGTCCCTGGCTTCCAAAGACTCTGCCTTCCAGATCTCATTCCTAACCTGCCCTTTCTAGTCCCATGGCCAGGGCCAGCTTCCTGGGTGTGTGACCTGTGTGACCACAAGGCCATCCTTAGAAGGGCATGATGCTTGGTTTGATGCTCTGCTGTTGCTCTCTTGAAATTCTTGATAATTTTTGGACAAGGGACCCTGAATTTTCCTGTTGCACTGGGCCCCACAAATTATGTATCCTGTGCTAGCCATAGCTGTAGTTAAAGGGCCCCATTATCCCCTGCACTGGACCCTACAGTAGCATCCTGCCTCCCAATCGCCAAGCCCTCTCCTTTCTCTCTTGTCTTCTGCAATGTGATCTTTTTAAGCTTAGATCGGAGCACAGAGCCCACCTGCTCTGCTCGAAAACCCTCAGTGGCACCTATGCACTGTCTGATAAAATCCAAATTCATTAGTGGAACATCAAGGTCCTTGTTCTAACCAGTTGGCCGTAACCCACCTCCAGCCTCGTTTGTCTCCTTCCTTCCCCCTTCCCCCTTCCCCCAGCCCCAGGCTCCAGTCACACAAAACTACCTATTTTCCTAAACTTGCCCAGTATTTTGCTGCCTCCACACTTTTCTACAGGACTTGAGCGCCTCCCCCATTCCTTTGTTAGGAATCCTTCCCTGCCTTCACACACCAGCTCCAGAGCTACCGTTGCACCTCCAAGAAGGCCCCCCTTAATCCCCCAGCCTGTTAATCAGTCGCCCTCCTGGGTGTTCTCACATTGTGCAGTTTCCCCCTCCCCCAACAGAGTGTTATCTGTCCTGCCATTAGTTTGAAGGCTCCCAGGCCATACTCAGGACTTATCCCACCATCTGTGACCCAGTCATAACACCCAGCACATGGTAGGAGCTCAGGCAATGTTGGTGGAATGGAATCCAGTGCTTGCTGAGGCTTGAAAGCAGCAGGCTTTTTAGGAGGCACCCAGGGGAAGAGTTGGCCACAGCATAAATCAGGGCCTTAGACCCTGGGTTAGGAGGCAAGATAGGAAGCTGTGGATGCACAGACCCTAGGATCAGGAAGTAGAATTCATAGGCCACAGGCCTAGGAGGAGAAGGAGTGTGTCTGAGACTGGAACTGTTTAAATAATCATGCCTTTCTCCACCCCCCCCCCCACCCCCTGCCCACTGCTTTGGAATGGGAGTGAGGGGGGTTCAGGGAAGAAAGCAGAATTTAAATTAACATGAGCGTATGAGGCAAGACCTTGTTCTAGTTGTCATTCGCTCTCCCCTGCCAGTTCTACTCAGTCGGGCAAGGAGATTTTTATGTTTCTTGACCCTCCTTGACCGGTCATCTTAGTCCTCAGGTCCCGGTTCATCGCTGCGATCTGGTGTTCTTACCCTTTGAAGGGTCATAGTGCCCCTTTTTAAAAAGTGTGGGCCCATTCCTTGGAAAAGTGCACACACAGCTTTCAGCTTCCAATGTCAGGGAGCTTCATGGACCTGGGAACTCCTGTGATGGTCCCTGCTTCCTTCCTCTGCCCAAAAAGTGGGGCCAGGTGGCCTGTGGGGGTGGATCAGAGGGTGCCCCAGAGTGCCACCCCAAAGCCAACCCAAGGGTCCTCCAGCAGCTCCAGCCCTCAGACGGTGCATTTTGCCAGCTCTCTTCATTTGCTTGTTTCTCATCATGAAAGTAGCGCGCATGCTCGTTTTTTTTTAAGAGCACTACTTTCTTTGGTGTTAACATCCCCAATCAAGACTGCTGTTGGGTCTGGACCCAAGACTTGCTTCCCACCATCTTGGTCAAAGGAAAGAGCACTGGACTAGGAGTCAAAGATCTGGATTCCTGTCCAGCCTCTGCTATGACTGGCTTCTGTTGTTTCCCTAATATTTGTAGAATGCTTTTTGTGTGTGTAGGTGTTTTTCTCCCCATGGCCCTCCCATCTCCCTTGCCCCCAGGATCTTAGAGTGGAGTGAATACAATGTTCACTCAAGGGTACAGGCAGCACTTGCTGTGTGACTGTTGAGAATCACTCACCCTTTTGTTTTCCTGTCATGGTTTCCTCTTCTATAAAATAGGGACATTAGCGCCTATCTGCTAATGGTGAGTGACAATGACATAATATTCATGAAGCTATAGCCTGATGCAGTATAAGGTATTTGTGTGGTTGTTGCTGCTATTGATAATATCCATCAGCAAAGCATTTACTCAGTCAAATCCTGATGCACTGGTACATTCAGTTTCCTCTTCTGTAAAATGGGAGTGGAAATAGGACTTAGCTCATAGGTTACTATCAGGATTCAGTGGGTTAATCCACGAAAGGTACTTAGAACCGTGCCTGGTGCATATTAAGAACTCAATGAACGTTAACTAGTTGAACAGACTGTAGTATTTTTTCCAGCCAAGAAAAGACTTTTCTAATGGCACAGGAAAAAAAAGATGGGGGTAGGCATGACAGGGAAGAAGGAGTTACTTGCTGTCTAATTCAGCTGTCAGTGAAAGAAAGAATTACTAGAAGCCTGTGAACTTGTTCTGAAGGCTTACTGAGTACAAAAGGATATTTAAAGAGTAAAAATCCCCAGACCCACTTACAGTAAACTAGGAAGGACAAGAAGCCATTCACACAATAATAAGTGCTAAGTTAGGTGGTTTTGATATTGAGACCTGAAGAAACTTTACAGAAGACAGATCAATAAAGCCTGGAGCATTAGAGCAGGCGAGTCTGGGAGAGGGGTTTAGCTTTGATAAATAACCCCTCCAATTGTAAGAGCAAGGACTTTGGAGCGTGACGTTTAAGTCCCTGGTTTGCCGCTTACTACTGATTGTGTGACCTTGGACAAGTTACTTCACCTCTCGAAGCCACAGCTGTCTCATCTGTTAAAAAAACGGGGCAGGGGCGGGGAGAGATAATAATAGTACCTACCTCATAGGGCTGATGAGAAGATTAAATGAAGTACCTACAAAAAGCCCTTCTCTGCCTGCCTGGAGCATGGTGAGGGCTCCGTGTGAGCCAGTATTTTTCTTTATGAAAAGTCACAGGCAGCACGGAAGCACAGAATCTTGGCAGTAAGGAATTGTAATTCTATTTTGAAATTTTCCAGGGAGGGAGCTTACTGCCTCATGAGGCATTTTTGAATGAGGCCAAAAAAGGAAACAAGCATATTCTGGGATTTTTATGAGATGGCAGGTATGTCCTGAGCCCTTCACTTAATCCTCACAACCTCCCTGTGATGTAAGCATTATTGCCCCTATCTTACAGTTGACCAAGGACAAAGAGCTGTATTATCCGCTCTTTGCTTCCAGCTCTGGAGAAATACTGTCTAAACCTAGACCTTCTTTGAAATATTTGAAGATGGTCATCTTGTCCCTTCCCCACCTTATCTTTTCTAAGATAACAGTCCTTGTTCCTTACTATAACTGTTTTCTGAATTCCTAGAAGATTTTTGTTTATTTGCCAGAACTCTTTACTTGTGATCCCTGAATGAAACGGAGGTACAGCAGAGAATGTCCATTTACTCAAAGTTCAAAGGTCTGACCAAAAAAGAGTGGCTGTTAAGGGCCCTGCACATGGTTAGAGTAAGGAAGATATGGAAGAGAGCAAACACTTGAAAGCAAAGATGCAGTTCTTCCCCTCCACTGGGGAGCCACAGACTATTTCTGAAGGATGCGAGGGGGATTTTTACCCCCCACTCCTAGCCTACCCCCTGCAGCATTTCAAGTCTGGCCTGGATGTGCATGGGACATCCTTGAAAGCTACAGGAAGTGGGCTGGGTGTGGGAGGATGTTAGAAGGAGCAAGTTTGTGGTCCCTCCAGCTTCACCATAGAGATTCTGGCTAGAAAGATAAATGGCTGGTAAAACATGGTCTTTTTTTTTAAATAGGGAGTGTGTGCCCTTAAGTGAGCATCGTATTTGCTCCATACTAAGACTCTGGGGGCAATGAGGATGGGAAGGCCATGGGGAGAAAACCACCTATATGTGAAAAATCTACAGCCTCTGAGTAGAGATCTCTCTGGCTGCTGGTTTTCTCTCCCCACTTCCCCCCACCCCCGCTGTGTGGTGCCTGGAGCTGTTTCCCACACTCCAGTCTTTTACCACCTTCATGGACTTTGCAATATCTGAGTACCACCTCCTCTATCATTCCTGAAATTGATTTTTCAGAGACTCATTAAACAAACAAACAAAAAAACAAAAAACCAACCCATATTTTGTCTTAAACAGTAGTCTCTGAGGTTTAATAATCTAATTGTGTTTTTTTGCAGTAGAAATTAAAATATATGGCAATTCAAATAGGAGACTTTCGTCTGTACTCCACCTACAGTCACTTCTCCTGCCACTGGGATGCCACTCTGTGCTTGGAGAAACAGTGATTGGGTTCTGGAGTAAAGGAGACAAGCGTCAGGCCCAGACTCTGGAAGTGGCCAGCAGTGCAGTCTTGTACAAATGGCTTAGAATCTACCAAGGGACAGTTTCTTCTTAGTAAAGTTGGGATAATTAACAAGTTGTAAAGTAAAAAAATAATATACTTGAACGTACCTTGTAAAATGCTTGGGATATTCCTTTTATCAGTAACTTCCTTGCTCCTGGGGAAGGTGGGGTCTGGAATCCTACCTCCTCTGGCCTAGAACTAGTGGGAAAACATTCCTAAACCTCAAGACTTCAGAGCCAGGGCACTGCCCAAGGTTCCACCAGCCAGGGCTCCGCCCCTGACCTGCTGTGGGACACTGTGGGAGTCACTCCCGTGCTCCATGCTTCGTTTCCTGTCTTTAAAGTGGGAAGAGTTCTGGCGGTGCGTCTCAAACTTGATTGTGCCTAAGATCACCTGGAAGCCTGCTGAAATGCAGATTTTCCTCCTGGGGCTGGAGAGTCTGTATTTCCAACCAACTTCCAGGTGATACTGTTGCTGCTGGCCACAGACCACACTTGGACTAGCAAGGAGTTATTTTACTTAACTCCTAGAGGTGTTGAAAGGCTTAAATTAGACAATACATCCTAAACATTTAGCCCTGTGTTTCCTTCAGGAGCTTATCCAATAGATGGTACCACTATTATCAGTATTATAGTGATTGGTGTATATGGGGGTAAGGGTGGGTTGAGAGGTAACCCCAGACAGAGCAGAGGTTGATGAGAATTCTTGTAACTGTGGGGTTTGGAAAGAGCAAGTCCTAGCTTTATAACCCATGCCATAGCTGTGTGAGTTTGGCCAGATCTCTTGACCTTTCTGAGCCTCAGTTTCCCCCTCTACAAAGGGGAGGGTAGTTGAATTAGATGGTGTCTAAGGATTCTCTCAGCTTTAAATCCAAACTTGAGGCCAGTGATCTCTGCACCACCCCCACCACTAAAGGACACATAACAGGCCTGACCTTGGCCATAACCTTGAGCCACATCTGTTGCAGGGATGGGCCTGCTTAGAGCCTGCCTTGACTGCAGGGAGGATGAATAACTGGAGAGCCCAGTTTGGTGCCCTTGGTGTTCCTTGAGCTCTGAGTGACATCACTCCCGGAAGCCTCTGTTCCTTGGGCCTCATGCAAGGTTCTGCCTGCTAGAGGGGAGGATTTGCTGCCGGGATGGGAGAAGGCTTGCCACGAGTTCAGAAAATGGATGTAAAAGGAGGCATTTCAACATTCCATCCCACTGCTGTACTGCACCGGAGGCAAAGGTGATTCACGAGTAAACTCTTTGTAAGCATGATTCCAGCCTTTCCACATACCCCTCCAGACTCTGGTGTGGAGACCCAGGTGGCCAGAACCTGCAAGAAACTCACCGGTCAGTGGAAGAAATAGGCATCCAGCAACCTAGTCCCCAAGCGAGAAGAACAGGCCTGCTGAGATGCTTGAGTCCCATGGCTGCAGGCACCCTGCCAGTGCAGCCCCTTTGTTAATCCACAAGTCTGTATTGAGCCCTCACCAGGAGCAAACATTTATTGAGCACCTGCTGCATACCTCTGCCTAAGCAAGTTCACCTGAATAACTGATTTAACCTCACTACATCCCAGTGAAGAGAGCCTGGTACAGAAGGGGGCATCCAGGTTCAGAGAGGTTAAATGACTTGTTCAGGGTCACACGGCAAGACATCCAACAAGGTTCACAGCCTGAGCAGAGCCCACCAGGTTGAGCTGACACCCTCCCTTCTCTCTCCTCTGTTATGAACTTGTATCAAAACCCCTGTCCTTCATGGTTACACTCGATTATTTATGTTTCCCTCTCCCCGCCCCGAGCGAGGAGCCAGCACCTAAGGTCCCTGCAGCCATAGTGCCTAGCCTGGACCACAGCTGACCCTAGGAAGACATCTTGCCCAATGGGAACTCAGATCCTAGCACTGTACTGCTCACTCCAGGGCTGAGAGGGGAAGGAAGAAGAGCCCAGGGCTTCGTTCCTGACCTCAGGAGCTTACTGTCTGGGTGTTATGGATCCAGATCTGAATCTTGAAAGGGAAAGAGTGTCCATGAGTCAGGTTGGACTTGGTTATAGATTCAAGGGGCTGGGAAACCCAGAGGAAGCGGAGATGGTCAAGGGCCCAGCAGTCAGGGTGGGCCAGGGAGAGGTATAAGAACTGAAAGCAGGGAGGATTTACATGGGCAGAGAGGAGAAGCTCAGCCACTGAAGGAGGCAAGGGAGGTGGCGGCAGCCAGGCGTCCTCTCCGGGGAGCAGAAGGCCATCCTGGTGGGGGGCAGGGAGGCTCTGGGGATGGTAAGGAGGCGGGGGAGGTTAGGTCTAGGAAATAAGGCCCTCTTTGTGCAATCAGGCCTTGTGCAGATGAAGCCTGAAAATGGTGATTACCCTTTGGCCTAGTAATTCCACTTCTGGGAAATGATCTTAAGGAAAGTCTTCAAAACATGGGGGACGTAAAGCTCTACTCACAATAGTGTTCATCACAGAGCTATTTATACGAAGGTAAAAATGGAAGCAGCCAAAACATTTCTCATAAGAGAATGGTGAAGAAATCGGTACATTCAGCAGCCACCACGTGTGACGTTTTCAAAGATTCTGAATAATGTTCAAAATCAATTATGTTAAAATATTGAGGGAAATGGCAGGTTACAAATAACAACGACAGCTGCATTTATTGAGTGCTGTTTGCTAGGCAGTCAGTGCTTTACATATTTGGCCTCATTTAATCAATACAACCATCCCAAGAAGGTGGAATGACTTCCACAGAACAGATTTGCACGCAGAGTGAGGCTCTCCCAGGTAGAGGTGGAAGAGCTGGGATTTGAGCTCTGGTCACACTCCAGTGTGTGCTGACCACCACCTGATGTAACGCGACCACTTCTAGCCAGGAGACCTGAGAGAGATATATCAAATATTAACAAGGGTTCTTTTTTTCAGGGTGGGAGGTCTGTGCGGGGGGGGGGGGGGTGTGTGATTCCCCCCTACTTTTCTGTATTTTCCAAATTTTTCCTTATGAAGTTGTGATACTCTTTTTGTATATTTTCCATATTTTCAGTTATGTATTCTGCTTACCATTCTGCAACTTCGTTTTTTCCATTTACTAGTAAGTCTCAGTGCTCTGATCTTCCAGATGCCCTTTATTCTTTTGCGGGGGGCTCAGCACATTCCATGGTACGGATTTGGCATAATTTATTTGTCTGATCTCCTATTGAAGGACATCCTAGTCTACACCTCTTTGGGCAGAGGGTTTTGTTTGCTTTTAACAGAAAAGGATAAACTGGGGGGAGAGGTCCTTCTAGGTGGCTATACGTGTGGCTTTGGCAGATTGGGGTGGAGGGATTTAATTAGGGGCTCCAGATTCAAGGATGGTCCCTGTTGGTAAAAATGGCCAGCTGGAGTGAGTGGGTCTATTTGAAGGATGAGTTTCTGGTGTCTTAGGTTTCCAGTAATAATATCCCCACACCCCATACTCCCCCTCGGGGCAGCTCTATCAGCTGACCCCCTCTTGGCAGGTGTAGGACTTTTCTCTTTAGAGGAAGTTATAGATTAGGATCCCTCCTGCCCTGGCTTCATATTGACACAGGGCTTAATTTTGTTTTGCTGTGGGCAAATCCTCTTCAGGAAGTCAGTTACTCCAATGCCTGTAGGCTACCAGGATGCAGAACTGACTCTACTCCATTCAGTTCTACCAACTTCCCTGGAGGTCTTTTATAACAAATAGAGTCTGAAAAACCGGAACCTCAGTCAGTTCCTTACACCTGCTGTGTGGCCTGCAGCCAACTTTGTTAGGGCCCTGGGCTGTGTGCTTCATTCATATGGAAGAAGGGGCCAGAGTTAGAAGATTTCAATCATCTCCAACCTTCTGCTGCGATTCTTGGAGGCCTTAGTGAGAAAGACACACTCGCTGTGCAATCCTGGGTAGGTTATTAACTTCTCCGAGTATCAGTTTCTCTCTTTTTTTTTTTCTGCGGTACATGGGCCTCTCACTGTTGTGCCCTCTCCCGTTGCGGAGCACAGGCTCCAGATGCGCAGGCTCAGCGGCCATGGCTCATGGGCCCAGCCGCTCCGCGGCATGTGGGATCTTCCCGGACCGGGGCAAGAACCCGTGTCCCCTGCATCGGCAGGTGGACTCTCAACCACTGCGCCACCAGGGAAACCCTAGTTTCTCATTTGTAAGGTGGGGGCAGTGAAATACCTGGTAAGGTTTTGCAGATTAAATGAACTACTGCCAGGAGTTTGGTGGCTAGCATAGTAGCTATGCCTGGAAGCTGAGCGATGAGTTATGGGCGTAATACTTAGGGATCCTTAGAATGGAAGCCCCTTGGCTCCCTTGAGCCCAGTCTCCAAGAGGTTACCTGGGGCTGCCCAGGACAGCTTGGCTTTGAGATCCTCTGATACAGGCAGGGAAGCCTATTCATTTCTCAGCCAATAGGATGGTACCCTGAACTGCCTAAAAAGCAAGAACAACAACAAACAAGCCCCCCTTTCTAAAGGCAGCTCCTAAGCCTGTAAGAGTCCAAACTCGCCCAGCTGCGATCTGGCCAGCATGTTATGTACCTCCTCTCGCATCATCCGTAGATTTGTCTTCATCACATCACTTCGTCCTTAGCCTCGGCAGCCAGAACATCAACCTACAGCTTCGAAGAGGGGAGGCATCACTTATTGAAGTTCAAAGATCTGGTCCAAAATGTATTATTAGAGAGTGAAAAAACTAAGTGAAACAAAAGGTCTGGAACTACTATTGTAGGAAAAGAAAAAACCCACTTAACTACATGGGTGTGTGTTTTTATAGACATATAGACCTTCTTATTCTTACCTATATTCTGCTGGTATAAGAAATTCCCTAGTATAAAAGCATTATCAGGCAACAGCAGCCTCTTTGGGGGAGTGAGGGGAGCTCCCCCTGTTTACTTTCTTTTTTAAAAAATTTATTTTAAAAAGATTTTTGGCTATGCCACACGAGATCTTAGTTCCCTGACCAGAGATCAAACCCGTGCCCCCTGCCCTGGAAGCACAGAGTCTTAACCACTGGACCACCAGGGAATCCCCCTGTTTACTTTCTTTATTGTTTGACTTTCTGATAATGAGCACACCTTTTGAGAGAGGCAGTCATTGTAGCAGTTAGGAATGAGGGGTATGTTGGAGTCAGACCATCTTGTTTGGCTTCAAACTCAGATATGTGTCTCTGGATCAGACACTGAAGCTCTTGCAGCCCATCTGTGAAGTGGGATGACAGTAATAACACAGCTGACCTCATGGGGTTGTTTAGAGGGTTAAACAAGGAGATGCATATGCTTAGCACAATGCCTGGCACTCAGTAAACACTCAGTGAAGTTCAGCTGTTATTATTACTTGTGTAACTAAAAATAGCATGTACGTAAATATTTCTTTGTCTATATATGTAAACATAGGACAGGGGTATCTTGAGGCTCCACATGCCTTCCTGTGATACACTCAGCCCCATAAAAAGGAATGTGAGAGAGGAAAACAGAAAAGGGAATGACTGCCTGTTAATTAGCCAGCTCTGAAAGCCCCTGCCCCACGCGATGTTCTCTATTCTCACAAGAGGGGCAATTAAAGAAAACACTGGCGTGGGAGCAGGGAAAAGTTTTAAAGGCCCAGAATAGAGGCCACCCGACCCCCAACACTGCCCCGAGGATTAGCTGGTGACAAGGCTGGAGAAAGGACACAGGTTTGTACTGTCTCTTGAACTGGGAGCTTCTGGGGCAGGAAGGAATTAGAGCTGTCCAACTCATTGGCTCATTCAATGAATATTTATTGAGGGCCTGTGGTGTGCCAGCCAGCAGTTCTAAGCCCAAGGATACACGTGGACAAAGAAGACCAAAACAGAACAAAACAGCCAATAAACAAACAAAAGCTTATAATCAGAGAGCTTACATTCTAATGGAGGTAGATAGACACTAAACACAGTGAGTAAGACTAGCGGCCTGTGGAATAGTCATAAATGCCACGGAGAAAAATTAAACAAGGAACGGTTTAGGGGTCACAGGGATAGGTTGCAAAGGAGCTCAGGAGGTAGAATTATGGGGGGGGCCCCAAGCAGAAGGCAGAGTGAGCTGGTGTTCCCCGCAGCTCAAGTCTCTGTAGATTTCTGAACCACATCCTTATTCAGAAGGTCTCCTTGAGTCCCAGCCCTCAGATCCACAAACCAGGTGTGTCTCTGACTGCACATGGAAGGCCCCAGCTCCGGGAAACTGAAGGCAGGGTTAAGGCACTCAGCTTCCATGAGAAAGTCATCCAAACACTGCTTTGAAAAGCAAAAACCAGGGGAGTCTGTCCTGAGTGTGGCTCCACTGAAGCAATGGTTCTTGGCCTTGAGTGGCCTGACGTCACTGGGTGGGGAGGCGGGGTTGTTAAACTTCCGATTTCTGGATCCTGCCACAGACCTTTTGCCTCACGGGTCTCTTGGGGTGGCCTGCCGGGCACCCCACCGGGAGAAACACAGGTTGGTGGATTATATATGACCCAGACATTCATCTCTAGGTACACTAACCTGCCCTCTCACCCCTGGAATCTCAAAAACACTAAGAGATTCCCGCCCAGTGAACAACCTACTTATTTTAATAATAATGCCTGCCTTTTACTGAGCACTTAAACTGTGCGCGGGGCTCTCTGCTGAGCACCTCAGATTTATTATCTTCCTTTAAGCCTCACAACAACCTGGTGAAGGAGGTAAAATTCTTATAAGGAAGCTGAGGCACAGCCGTCAGTGGCAGAAGTGGGACGCAGACCTAGGCTTGCCTGACCCCAAACTAAGTTCCGAAGCCGTTCCCTGCACTGCATCCCTCCAGTGCTCTGCTGGGCACTTCTGGTACTCCTCTCCACAGCTGGATTGCAAACGGCTTGGAGCCAAAGTTGGCTCTTAGGCTGTTTATATTCCTCAGACAGAATTTTCTTGAATTAACCACACTTGCCTTCTCAGAAAGAGCTAAGAGAGCGTTCGCTTTCTCCCCAGCTCTCAGACCCCCAGCCCCTGAAATCGCATCTCTTCCTCCTCCTTCCTAAGTGGACGGAGCCAGTCCTCACTGAGCTCCTAGGACTCTACTCACTCTGCTTGGACATTTACCAGAGGGCCTTGTATTTGAGTTCTCAGACTTCCCTGCCCTGCCCTCCCCTGCCCTGCCCTCCCCTCCCCTCCCCTTCCCTTCCCTTCCATGAGTTCCTCCTGGGCTGTGAGCTCCTGGCTGGCTTCTCCCCATCTGCCTCCCAGGAAATAGTACATAATAGGCTCAGTGAATTCAAGGGGAGCTGGTTGATAGCATTCAGACTCTAGATTTCTGTGGACATAAACCAAGGACTATCTTTTTTTTTCTTCTCTAAATCACATTCATTTTTTATTTATTTTAAAATTAAAGTACAGTTGACTTACAATATGATATTAGTTGCAGGTGGACAACATAGTGATTCAATATTTTTATAGATTATACTCCATTTAAAGTTATTATAAAATATGGTCTATATTCCCTGTGCTGTACAATATATCCTTGTTGTTTATTCATTTTATACATAGTAGTTTGTGTCTCTTAACCCCCTACCCCTATCTTGCCTCCCTCCCAGTCATCTCCCCGTGGTAACCACTAGTTTGTTCTCTATATCTGTGAGTCTGTTTCTGTTATCTTCATTTGTTTGTTTTATATTTTAGATTCTACATATAAGTAATAACATACCATATTTGTCTTTGTCTGATTTCACTAAGCATAATACCCTCCAGGTCCATCCATGTTGTAGCAAATGGCAAAATTTCACTTTTTTATTTAAACATCTTTATTGGAGTATAATTGCTTTACAATGGTGTGTTAGTTTCTGCTTAAAATTTCACTTTTTTTTAATGGCTGAGTTTTAAATATATATGCCACATCTTTATCCATTCATCTGTTGACGAACACTTGGGTTGCTTCCATATTTGGCCATTGTAAATAATACTGCTGTGGACACTGGGGTGCATGTATCTTTCCAAATTAGTATTTTCATTTTCATCGGGTATATACCCAGGAGTGGGATTGCTGAATCATATGGCAGTTCTATTTTTATTTTTTTGAGGAACCTCCATACTGTTTTCCATAGTGTCTGCACCAATTTACATGCCCACCAACAGTGTATGAGGTTTCCCTTTTCTCCACATTCTTGCCAACATTTATTGTTTGTTGTGTTTTTAACATCCATTTTTATTTAATTTATTGAGTACCTACTACATGCCAGGCGCTGGCTCAGGTACTAGGAATTCAGTGGTAAACAAGGTAAATGAGTTCCCTGCCATCATGGATCTTCTTTCTAGTGGGGAAGACAGGTAATACACAAATAAACTCAGCAAAGCCAGCCTGTGTGGTAGGAGCTGGGGAGAAGGGAGAGCAATTATAGCTGGAGGCCAGAGAGGCCTTGCTGTGGCGGCATCATTTGAAGTAATGATGGAATGATCAAAAAGAGCCAGACATGTATGAATCATGGAAAGAATGTTCCAGGTCCTGAGGCTAGGATCAGTGTGGCCTGTTTGAGGATTCATGAATGCTACTGGGACTGGAACTTAGTGGGTGAGAGAGAGGTAGGAGAGAACTTGGTCAGAAGTCCAAAATGGATCTTACTGGGCTAAAAGCAAGGTGTCAGCAGGAATGTGTTCCTTCTGGAGGCCCTGGGGGAGAAGCCATTTCCTTACCTTTTTCAGCTGCTGCAGGCTGTCTCATTTCTTGACTTAAACTTCCCTTCCTCCATCTTCAAAGCCAGCAAAGGTGGGTTGAGTCCTTCTCACACTGAGTAGCTCTGACTCTCCTGCCTCCCTCTTCCGCTTATAAGACCCCTTGTGTTGACACTGGGCCCACCAAAATAATTCAAGTTAATCTCCCCATCTCGAAATTCTCAACTTAATCATATCTGCAAAGTCCCTTTGCCATGTAAGGTCACACATTCACAGGTTCCATCATTAGGGGGGCATTACTCAGCTACCACCACCAACACAAGCATGCCAGAACTCTTGGTTTTGTCTCCCAAACCTGCTCTTCCTCTACCTTCCCCATCTAAGAATATGGCACCCCATTTACCTACCCAAAACCTGAGGTCCTCCTTGATTCATCTTTCCCTTGTGCCCCACCACTGCCGCATTTCACACATCCAAAATTCATGTGTGTTCACCAAGACATTTCCTCTTTTACTACCCTCATCCAAGCCTCCACTGTCCCTCACCTGGACCTTGGCAGTAGCCTCCTAACTGGTCTCTGTTTCTACCCTATCCTCCCAACAGTTCATTTTTCAAGCAGCCAGTGATCTTTCATCATCACCCTGCTTAAAAGCCTCCAATGGCTTCCCATCTCAGAATTAAATCCATTCTTCTCACCATGGTCTGCAAGGCCCCACAAAATCTGAGGCTCCCAGACCATCTCTTACCTTTCCCTCTTGTCCACTAAGGTAGATGAGCTGGGACTACTGAGAGTGTTTTCTACCCAAAACAGCAACAATGCCGTCCATTAATTGACCTCTCCTCCTTTGTCTGAGTTAAGCATTTAATCCTCACAGCAACCCAAGAGAAACAGTTGGGATTGGATTCCAGAACAAAGATTTCACTCAAAATAACATTACTACTAATAAGTGTCCCTCTGACTCTCCACCCTCATTCCTCCTACCCCCATACCTTCCCTGCAGACCCTGGTCAAGGTGCTTTGAACTGTGGGAATTGTGCCTGTTACACCACGTCCTTAGCATTGGCCACTGGGAGTGAGGCTCTACAGAGAAAATCCAAGTCTTCAACAGACTTATCTTAGGTGATTTCAACAATACGGAAGGTGATGCCAATGAAGCCTCTTACAGGAAGCCCTCCCTGATTGCTTCAGTCCCCAGAGCTCTTACCTTTCTCTCCACACTTACAGTTTATTTCATTTACTTCCCAGCAGACCTTGCAGGGGCCATTATCACTTCACCTGTACATTTCACCCACAAAATATGAGCTCCTTGGGGGAAAGGGATTTTTGTTTGGTTTTACACTGCTGCATCCTGAGTGCCCACAAAGGGCCTGGCACATGGTAGGCACAGAAGTATTGGGTGGGTGAATATATCCTTTTTTGCAACCCACAGAGACTGGAGTCAATCTGGGCCAGCCCCTGTCTGGGCTTCCAGGGGTGCAGAAATGACCCAAGTAACTGTTCACCCTCTGAGCTTGTGGGGGAGACAGACCGACCTGCGTGCTCACAACAGACTTTGCCAAAGGATGGAGGTGGCCATCATCAGGGGGACTGGACCTGCTCGTTGGAAGGGTGCCAATGGAACTTAGAGAGACAAGTGTTGCCGAGTCTCTGCTGGGGCAGGTGGCGGTAGGCCTGTGGGAATGGAGAGGTACCACTGGACAAAAGTTAGGAGCCCAGGCTCTGGAGCCCGAATGCCTGGGTCTGGTCCTCCTCCACCACTCACTAGTTATGCGATCTTGCCCCACTTATTTACTCTAAAGAAAAGTGCCGACTCCAAAACCTGCTGCAGAGAGATTCCGATCGAGCAGGTCCAGGCTGGCTAGGAGCCTGTGTAGTTCCCCCCACCCCAACAAGCAGCCCATGATTTGTTACAGATGGGCCATAGACCATGCCTTGCAAAACACTGACTTGCAGGGAGAGAAGCTCATGCTGATCAGCAAACCGGAGTGTCAGGCTTGTAGCTCAGTGACATTTTTCAGCATGAAATCATAAATGGTCATTCAGGGTTAAACATTTAGGCATGATACTACCCAGTAGGTGCCACGGAGAAGGCTTCAGGATAGTGGCCAAGGAGGATATCCAACAGGCCTTGTCTCCCCAGGTCAACCCAGGACACTTCCCAAAGGCAGGTAGTGAGGGACTGTGCAAATGTTTATTGATAGACTGATGGATGTTCTAGCTAAGCTCCAACTGGCCAGCCCCAGCCCCACACAGAGGTTCTGGGTGAACCACATGAACCCCAGGGAAGACCAGGTTGCTAGGGGGGTTCAGGAGTTGGTGCCCGGCTCTGGTGTCTCCACGGCTTGACTTGAACCAGGGTCTCACAGCCAGGAGCTCTGAGAAGCCAGATGTAAATAAGGCCATGGGAGACATAAGGGAACCTCTCTGAGCCTTAGTTGAAATGCATGGCCTGAGTGTTACCAGGGCAGTCTTCATTTATTCATTCCACAAATATGTAAGCACCAGTCAATGTGCCATGCTAGGCTAGGGATACAGCGGTGAAACAGGTGTCTGTACTCAGTGACCTTATATTCCAGAGGGGAATCAGATTATAAGCAAATAAAATACATAAGTTAATATAAGAGGGTAATAATGAAAGGAAGATCATAAATGAGAGTAATTGGATGGAGAGCAGGGAGTTTACTTTTTTTAGTTAGGGTGATCAGAGAAGGTTTCTTTGAGGAGATGACATTTATCCTAAACCTGGATGAGAAGGAGCCAGCTATGTAGGATCCGAGGGAAGCATCTTCCAAGTGTCGGGGCATGGCATAAGCTAAGGCCCAGGGGTGGGGAAGTGCTTCAAATGGACTGTACAGCGCCTTCTAAAGTGTCCTCAGGACGGGGTCATTTAGCCTCTGTGTGGCTGTCTGCACTGTTGGGGGCTCACAACTCTCATCTCAGGGATTCTAAATTAGGAAGTCATGTTATAACCATGGCAAATACTGATGCAGAACCTCATGCCAACGATAACCTTTTCTCACCTGAACCTCACAGTTGGCCCTTTGGGTAGGTATGACACTGTGTTCTGGGCCTTTTTTCCTGATTGGAAAGCTGAGACTCAGAGAGTGAAGCATGCGGCCCAGGTCACATATTCGTCAAGTGTCGTAACAGGGATTCGAATCCAGGGCAAACGCTAGAGCCCGGGACTCATAATAGATCCGCGGCATGCATGGCACTGTTGAGTTGACGTGCTTTCGCACCCGCCACCCACCCCCGCTTCTCTCTGAAGCTGGGACTCTTGGGCCTGGAGGCCCCGCCTCTCCAGAGGCCAGTAACATGGCTGCCCGGCCTGCTGGGCCGTGGTGCCAACACCGAGGGCCACCCCTCTGGCGCAATTGGCGTGGGATTCCTGAGGGCTGAGGCCTGGGGGTGGTGAACCAGATCGGCCGGGCTGGAAACCATCCTTCTAGGCAACTCCTTCTAGAGGGAAGAGCTCCTGGCCCTGAGCGGTGCTCTGTTCCCAGCTGCCTCCAACCTGCCCCCTCCACAGCCCCAGACGTCCGCTTGACTCAGCCCGACCCCTGTGTGTGGGCGTCCTCTGGGCTTCCGCAACATCCTGTGTTCTGCCTTCTGCTTACCTTTTTTCCATTCCCAGGGAATCCCTCCCATCAGGGTTTGTTTTTACACCCTGGAGCCGACCATCCCACAGAACAATTAAAATGGCTCCCCCAGGATCACCCAGAGCCATTCCTGCGTTACACAGTCAGCCTCCAGCCTCCAGGGTCTGGCAGGAGCCTCCCTCCCTCCCTAAGGCGTCAAGTTCTGCCCTTTCTTCAGCCTACACGTTAGGACCTTCTCTTCCAAAGAGCCTCACTGTGTTCCCCACTCCCCGACTCTTATCCCCTTTGCTGTCTGAGCCTTGGGAGTGGACATCTCTCATGTTTGTCTGTCCTGTCATCCCTTCAGCTGCTCCCTCTGACGATAGGACTCCCTTTTCTCTGAGTCGCCCGCCCCTCGTCCGGTCCCTGATATTTGATGAGGCCTCCAATCGCATAATACCCTTTCTTCTGGCCACTGTGATTGGCCCAGGGATGGACCTGTGACCCAAACCAGGCCAATTGGAATCCTTGCCTGGGATTTTGTGAATGGAACATAGGGAGAAAAACCTCATCTCTCCTTCCTTTGGGTTTGCCAAACTGACATGGTGCATGATGCAAGCCAGGCTGGCAGTATCTGCATCCCTTATTCTCCTTCCCTCACCAGAAGGAAGGTTCCCAAGCTACCCATCCGAAGTGGGAGAAAATGAGGCCAACAGAGAGAAGCAGAGAGAGTGAGGAAGTGAGTCGCTCATTATTCGAGTTTTTAGAGTTCCTGGTCCTGGCCTCACCTCAATGAACAAGCCAGACTTGCTTACTTACTTATTATTTACTTACGAATTACTTTTGCTTGAAATAGTTTGAATTTGGTTTCAGTCACTTGCGATGAGTCCAAACAAGTATGGTCATTCATAAGGTTCTTTCTTGTACTGTGACATACGAAATGCCTTTTTTGGGGGTCTGTGTTTCCATTTTCTCGTATAAATGGCAGTCTCCTTCAGACCAGGAGTTATTGCCATGAAAATGTTTACTATGTATTTCTGATATCAAAGAATATATGCAATGAATAAAATATAATAATAAAACAAACACTTGATACCTCCTATGTGGCCCAAGAACTAGATCATTGGCCCTATCAGTGGGATCCTCCCCTGTCCCATAACCTGTCTGCCCCCAGGGGTAACAACTAACCGAAATTTTATGCTCAGTATTCCTGGTTCTAAAAAAATTTTAAGATACATTTGTTTGATTTCCTTAGAAAATGTTATTTAGCTTTGCTTGTTTTTAAGCTTTAGAAAAAATTGATACAGTATATGTAGTTTTCTGAAACTTGCTTTTAAAATTCTTTAAAAAAATTTATTTTATTGAAGTATAGTTGATTTACAAAGTTGTATTAATTTGAAACTCGCTTTTTAAAAACTCATCATTTTACAACAACAAAGGCACGATGCATGAAAGAAATAATTGATAAGCTGATCTTCATTAAAAATTAAAATTGCTCTACAAAAGAGAGAGAAGACAAGCCACAGACTGAGAGAAAATATTTGCAAAGAAATACCCAAGAAAGGACTGTTTTTAAAAATACACAAAGAACAGTTAAAACTCAACAATAAGAAAGTAACCTGAAAAATTAAAAATGGGCAAAAGATCTGAACAGATACCTCATTATGTGTCATTAGGGAATTGCAAATTAAAACAATGAGCTACAACTACACACCTATTAGAATAGCCAAAATCCAAAGCACAGACGAGATTGTCTTGCAGAGGGTGTGGAGCCCCAGGAGCTCTCATTCAAAGAGAGGAAATGCAAAAATGGTACTGCCACTTTGAGAGACAATTCAGCAGTTTCTTAGAAAACTAGGCATACTGGGTAACTCACCAGTCCTACTAACTGGTATTTACTCAAATGAATTGAAAATTTATGTCCACACAAAAATCTGCACATGAAGGTTTACAGATACTCTATAACTTACAAGCGACCAAGATATTTTTCAGTAGGTAAATGGATAAATAAATGGTGGTACACTGGGGAATCTAATATACAGCATAGAGGCTACAGTTACAATACTGTGTTATACACTTGAAAGTTGCTAAGAGAGTAGATCTTAAATTTTCTTACCCGCCAACACACAATTGTAGTTATGTGAGGTGATGTATGTGTTAACTAACTTAACTTGATAATCATTTTGCAATATATATGTGTATTAAGTCACCATGTTGTACGCCTTAAACTTACAAAATGTCATATGTCAATTATATTTCAGTAAAGCTGGAAAAGTTGTTAGTGATAAAATAATAAAAAAAGCCCCACAACAACAAAAAAACCCAGAAACTCATCATTTGTTTCTAAGAGGCATTCATCTTATTGCATATAACTATAGTTCATTCATTTTCACTGCTGCATAATAGTACATTGTGGAACAGACCATAATTCACAAGTGTTCCTTCTCCTGATAATAGACATCTGGGTTTTTCATAATTTTACTATTTTGAACAACCTTATACATGTCTTTCACACAGCTGCAAGAGTTTGAGGGGTATATAGCTAGGAGAGGAATTAATTGCTAGGTTATTGGTGTGCAAGTTCAACTTTGAAAATTGTGCCAAATTGTTTTCCAAAGTGATTACACCTACCTATACTCCCCATGACCTTGTATCAGAGTCCCCACTGCCAACATTCCACCACCATTTGTGCCCTACTCTGTATCCCACATGGTGCCTAGCATGGTCTTTGATTTGTCATAGGCTCAAAAAATGTTTTTTTTACGGACTGCTTGAGACAGTGGAATGGATGGGATGGATGGTTAGGCAGTATGGAATACCATGGAAATTTCCAGAAAATTGGAGAAGGAGTAGAGACCATCTTCACTGAGAAGGATGAACAACTGGAAATTCCAGTATCACAGACAGTCACTGCCAGCCACAGACCACACCCTGGGCTTCTATGGGCTGATACCCTAGGACCCCCTTGAAGGCCTTTATGTTTGCCTGATCCTGACCTTCAGAGCTCAGCAAGTGCTCTCCTTATGGACGCAAGCTTCTAGGATGAGCCTGCTTTGGGAGTCTTGCCTTGTCCACCTTGGAACATTCCATGTTTTCAAATTGCTGCTCAGGCTTGTGCCATGAGTCTGGGAGGGGGTCTTTGGAAACCCACTCCTTTGGGCATCCTATCTCTGAATAATACCCCCTATACCTGGATGGGCCCTAATGTCAGTTTCAAAAGTCAGGTTTCCCTGCCCTCCTGACTCTAAATTTTTTTAAAGTTTTTGTTTGTTTAATAGGCCAGCGTTAGTAACATGTTAGGACTTTCTGGTTTCAGTCACGCCTGAAATTCATAATCTTTACACACGCATACACATACACCCTCTCAAAGCACACATTCCTTACTTCAAGTCCAAGTCGTACGAGAGGAGCCTTCTGTCGGAGGTCAGCAGCTCTGATTGCATTTCTTTATTTAGAACATTGTTTTCTCTGAAGCTGATGCCATTACCTTGAGTTCACGGAAGTGGAGCCCATTAGAAAAGTCAAGAGGCTCCCGAACAGGCTTAGAGTGTGATGCTAAACTTAGGTTCATTTGGCAACTGTGGTTTATTGACAGGGACCTTTCTCTCTCAATTTTAATGGAGACTGCATTTTCCTGCTTTGCAACCGCCAAGCTGTTCATGGTAGGAAGAAAGGAAACTTGGGGCTTTAGTCCCAGATGTCAACATCCACTCTCATCTCTGCTCCTAAATTTGCTACTCCTCCAGCAAGTGACTGACCTATTTCCCTTAGCCCTAATATGGCTCATTGACGCCCACATCCGGGGCTCAGGCTGGCCCAGGCATGAGCGCAGAAGAGGTAGCACTGTGTCCCTGGTCCCGGTGGAGCGGGTTTATAGACCTGATCATTGACTGGTCTCTTGGCTTCTGACCTGTATGTCCCCTTCCCCCATCTTGATTGCCAGAGCCTGAGTGTCTGCTTAGGTAACCACACCCTTGCCTGGCCTCAGCTTCCCCACTCCTGGCCTTGCCTATTCTGTTCCCATCCGTGCTTTCTGTCATCTCTGTGGTTCACAGCAGTGCTGGGACACTGGCTTTGTCCTGGGGTGAGTGAACTAAGCTCTCCGAACTGCAGAATGAGGGTGATAACAGCCACCACACCAATGAAGGTGGGCTTACACGTAACACATGCAAGTTGTCAGGTGTGGTGAGATTGGCAAAAATGAGACATTTGGACAATGACTTGTATTGACATCGTGAAAGGGATGCTGTCAGGGTCAGCAGTGGGTGAGAGTGGGGAGTGAGTTAGTCCAACTGCTCTAAACAGCAATTTGTCAATACTTATTCAAACAGAAAAATATGTAATTGTCCTTTGAGCTAGAAATGGAAATGCCAAAGACCTCCATATGAAGATGTTTGTGGCTACATTCCTTATATTAGCCAAACCTGGAAATCATCTAAATACCTACTTTCCTATATGATACAGCTCTGTAATGGTGTAACATGCAGCCACCAAAAAACAATGAAACAGTGATTCATGGACTAATAGGAAATGATCTTTAAGAAATATGGCTTGGTGAAAAAAAGATACAAAACACTATACTATGCTATTTCCATGTTTAATGTGTAATATATATGTGTGTGTATATGCTGAGAATATTTCTGGAAAAATTAAAAAGAATAGATAACAGAATATGTTCTAGGGACGAGGATGGGGTAGAGGGAGAGTTATCTCTTGCTATATGCTCTTGTACTCTGAAATTTTTATCACGTGTATGTACAAGTTAAACAAAATTTTGAAATACAAAACTGAATATAGTAAGCTGTTTTTTATTCTAATTGCTTCCAGGTTTTTATTTCTGCAACACTGATATGTCACAAATAGTGCCTCTGACAATGGCCTTTTAAGAAGAGAAAGACATCATACACATTAGGGAACTGAAAGGAGGATGTGGGATCCCCAGAGTTTGTCCCTGCAGGGTCCCACCCCGGGCTGCTGGCCTCCTGTGGCCTTAAGCCCAGGAAAGGCAGGCCCCCGACTCCTTGTCACTGCCCCCGCTTCTCCTAACCCTGGCCACACCTCTAGCCACAAGCACCCCTTTTTCTTGGGCCCCCAACTCTATGTTGAGTATCCCTTGATGCATGCCGGGCCAGTGCTCAGTGCTTCACATGTGTTAGTACCAGGTGTTTATCTGCCTTCCTCTTCCCTCCATCCCCACAGCTGGCCTGGTGGTCCAGGCCACCAAAGCTTCCTCACAGCTCCTTGCCCCCCTTCCATCCATTCTTCACACAGCCACCTGAGTGATCTTTGTACACGACACATCATAACGGTCATTGCCGTGCTTAGTAAACCTCCTATGGCTTCCTGTTGCCATTAGAATAAATTCAGGCTCATTACCATGGCAATGAGGCCCCTTGCCTCCCTCTCCTGGTATCCTCCACTGCCCATCACTCTTGCTGCTCCAGCCACACTGGCCTTCTTCCTGTTCCTGGAAGAACCCGAGCATACTCCTGCCCCAGGGCCTTTGCATTTGCCATCTTTCTAGCTGGAGGCCTCTTCCTCCAGCTCTTCACATACCTGTGTCTCATCTTTCAGTCTCTGCTCAATGTCACTTTTCAGAGGCCTTCCTGGCTACAGTAGGTAAAGAGGGCGCCCCCTCCCCTAAATCCACCCACCACTCCATCTGGCACCCAGATTTATTTTCTTCATAGCATTTATCAGTCTCAGCAGTGACTTTTTGGACTTGTGTGGGGTCTGATCCCTCTCCATAGAATGTTTATGCCATTCCCGGTTCCTACCTCTCCAGCGCTCTGACCAGAGCTGGGAGCATGGCGTGGATGCCATGGGTGTATATGACGTGGATGGATACAGAACCTATCGTGGTGGATACAGTACCTACCATGTTGTAGGTGCTCAGTGTTGGTGGAATCTCTGCTGCTTACTTGCTGTGTGGCCTTGGGAAATATCACAACTTCTGCAGCTGTGCAATGGGGCAGGTCAGGAGAACCCTGGCAAAATAGCTTGCTGCTCTCTACGTGGAGCTTTTTGTTTTTTTCTACAAGTCTATCATTCTGAAGGAGTGTGTGGAAATGCAAACTCTGATTTTTCCAGCTGGGGCCGTTTTCTGCCCACCTTCCTGCTCCGGGAAGCAGCATATGTGCCTGGGAGACTCTCCTCTAGAGAGGATTAGCCTGGAAAATAACCCAGTGCCCAGGGAGAGGGAGGCGCGCCTCCGTGGGCATTGAACTGTCTCTTGAAGAAGTGTGGGAAGAAAGACTGGGGTGAAAGAACACAGGCTTATGGGAGGCAAATCCTCAGACAGTGTCTGACACTCATTGCGTCGACACAGAAAAGTGCTAAATGAATAATGAATGTGACTATGATTAATTTTTACTATTAGCAGACTGTGTACACTTTGGAAGGAACCAGACTAACTATCTCAGATTGTGTATTTTCACAATTCTCTGCCTCATTAAACCTTCACAGCTGCCCTTTGGGTCAGATACTCACGTTATCCCCTACCTGGAGTTGAAGCAACCGAGGCACAGAGCGGGTAGGTATCTTGCTCAAGTTTACACGTGGCTGCAGAGCCGGAAGTTAAACACATTCATGCTCTTCCTGCTACAAGTTGGAGGTTTCTTGGAGCTTTCCAGGATTCTTAACTTTTGCTAGGCCTGATCCTTTTCCTTGTGGCTACTGGCAGTAAAACAACCACTACGAAATGAAAGGAGGCTGTAGCTTGTTTGGGAGGGAACAGGGCTGGGAAAGGAAGACAGGGCACCATTGCTTGGTTCTGTAAGAGAATCCCGAGACAGACTCCAGGGGGCCACCAGGTAAGGGAGGGAACGAGGGCCAAATCCCGAGGACCTCGTTCAGCTTTGGGGCAAGGTGGCTAAAACTCCACGCAGCTTACGAGAGCCTTGGAGGAGGCTGGACCCTCCGGAAGGAGGCTCAGCAAGAGTGAGTGGAGACAGATGCCCCAAGCAGGCTCCTGTGGGCTGGGAACTCAGGTCTTCCGGGGCTGGATCCTCCACCCCTATCCTCAACCCTGGGCTGGGGCTGGGCCTCAAATCCCGGTCTTCCAGCTGTGGGGCAGGCCCAGCCTCCAGGTTTTTTCCTCCACAGCCAAGTTCCAGGGGCCAAGCCCCTTTGAGGGAAAAGAACGCACACGTGAAGAGCTCCTGACTCAGAAGCAGACCTGGAGCCACCTTCCCAAGATGCGCAGGGCGAGGACCAGCCCCTTGTCCTGCCGCTGGTAGGGGTGACATTCTCCACCCTCACTTACTCCTTCCCGAGAATGACGCCTACGGTCTCACCATTACCGCCCTTCCTTTGGGATAAACACTGGGATCGAGCTCTTTGCTCAAGTCTGCAGGGAGGTGACAGGAAATCTCTAAACCCTTCTCGGGAATTTATCCACCCAAGGGCGCATGGGGTGAATATGCTGTTCCAAGGGCTGCAAGGGGCTGGGGGTGGCACATGAGGTAAGGGTGAAATACTCAAGAGAAACAGGTCCCAGTTGGGCCCAGGGTCAGGGCCTGAAGAGCAGCTGGTGGAACTGGGAGGAAAAAAAGGAACCGAATTAGACGCATTTTAACGAGACTATTACGTTTTAGGCAACACCTCTGCTGGAGAGTCATCTGCTTTAAGAACCGGATGCAGGCAGTGTGGTCAGGGTTTGGTGCTCAGGGAAAGGCCACCTGGGGTTTGCACGTGTCTTTCCCCCCAGCCCTCCCCCTCCCCACCAACCCTGGGCCCCCTTCCCAGCACCTCCCTCCCCACCAAGGTTCCGGCACGGCCACCCACAGAGCAGCCTCAGGGCTGGGCGCTGAGTCACAGGCTGTGGTGCCTGCCGGGGGGCGAGGGTGGCAGATGGCTTTACGTGGGCGTGAGTGAGGAGGGGAGGGCAAGTGGGCGGGGGCAGTGACCCTGGGCCCAGCAGGGAGGGGTTCAAGGAAGTGACCTGGGAGGGAGGCTACGTCCTGGGATGAGCCGCCACTCTTCCTTTCTTGTGTCTTCCCTCCCAGTTTCCAGGGATGCCATTCCAGTAGGGGCAGCCGGCCGTGCCAGCCTGGGGTAGAAAGTGACCCTGAGGGGGCCTGAGGCCCAGGGCTCCTGCACGGCCCGCCAGGCCCGGCTGGTCCGGCAGTGAGAGGCAGAGCCCGGCTGTGTTTACCCAGGCCGGGCACTTCCGGAGCAGATGGGCGCCTGTCAGCGCTGCCAGCCAGGGGCTGGGCTGACGTCTCTCACTGCCAAGTGGCAGGTGACGCGGGGCCTGGAGGGGAACATGTGTTTGGTTTTGCTGTTTACTAGGGGAAATCTCTCCAGGCTGAGAGCTGCCTGCACACCTGAGAGAGCACAGCCCCAGCTAGGGTAGGGCATGGTGCAGACTCTTTGACCCAGAGCGGTCTGGCCCTTTCAGTTACTGACAGCCGGGGACTCTGGTTGGGGGGTGGGGGGGGCGGCTTCAGGGTCTCCCCAGAACCCATTGTTGAGCTCTGCTTTTTGCCACCCTGTCTTGGTGTGTTCGGGCCCTAGGGCTGCCATAATAAAGTACCATGAACTGGGTGCCTTAAACAACAGAAATGCATTCTCTCACAGTTCTGGAGGCTAGAATTCCCAAATTTAGGTGCTGGCAGAGTTGGTCCCTGAGGCTGTCTCCTGCCTCTTTCCTAGCTTCCGGTGCTTGCCAGCAGCACTGTGGGTCCCTAGCTTGCAGATGCATCACTCCAACCCCTGCCTCCACGGTCACGTGGCGTTTGTCCCCTCTGGGACCTCTGTGTCAGTTCTCTTCTCTTTGTATGAGGACACCAGTCATGTTGAATTAAGGGCCCACCCACTCCAGTATGACCTCATCTTAACTTAATTACTACAAAACTACAGTCATGAAGAGTAAACAGCTTCAAAAACCCTATCTAATAAGGTTACATCCTGAGGTTCCGGGAAGGACATGGATTTTGGGGGGACACTTGGGTTGCTCACTTGCTTCACTCCTCATCTTGTCTTTAACTTTTCCTCTCCCTCACTCCTTTCCTCCCTCTTCTCTGTACCCAGCCCCAAGCTTGGGGAGAGGGTGAGGCCACCATATTCCCAAGCAGGACTCCGGAGCCTGAGACTGTACATTAGAAAGTGCTCTAGAAAGAACTGAATTATTTTGACTACTATGCTCTTTCCCATTAAGAAGTAATCAATTTACAGCTGCGGTTTTAATCTTTTAGGGTTTTGGAAGCCTTTGGGACTGAGGGAAGACTTTGGACTCCCACTCAGGATAAAGGTACAAATGCACACAACTCTTTAAGTGGTGACACCGCCTTCCAGTGCCCACCCCCGCTCTGGTTCCAGGGAGGGCCTTCTGGGGGCCAAGGAATGCCTGCCCTGGAGCCAAAAGAGGCCCCAGATCCTCGGCACCCTAGTGCTCGGGAGTTCAGGGGTTGCCACGCAGGTCAAGAGCTGCAGAGGGTTTCCTCAATTCAGACCACTGTCAGAGTGTGTGTGTCAGGGTAAGGTGGGCATGACTGGGATGGGGCGTGTGGAGGGCCCAAGGAAAGGAAGATGCTCTTATGTGATGTGAACATGTTTCTTTCTCTTGCCACAAGAGCCACCACAGCAGAGACGCTGTTGAGAAGAGTCCCAGAGCCTGTGATGGATTGCTAAGATGAGCTGTTAAATGGGGGTGCGGTGGGGGAGGTGAGGGGTGGGAAGGTGAAGTGTAATATACCCATTGTTATCCCGTTTATGTAAAAACTCCCCAGCCGTGTACTCCTGTGTGTACATACACATGTACAGAGAGTTCTCGCAGGACAAACCCCAAACAGGTCACAGCGGCTGCTTCTGGGGAGGGGTCTAGCACTGTGGGGTGTCAGGGGAGGACTTTTCTTGGTTGTGCCCTGTGTTTTGGTCTGGTCTGACTTTTTCTGGTGAGAATGTATTCAAATATTAATTGTGTATTAAATAAATTAAAAGCTTTTCAGAGAAAGGCTCCAGTATCGTGGGGTTTCACATTCCTCTGAACAGCTTATGAAAACCGTGGGCCAGCTCTCCCCCTGGCCTGCCCACCATAAGCACCCCCAGCCCAGAGGGAGGGCCAGACCCCTGACCCTGGAGTTGGCCCAGCTCCTTCCCGTGGAGAAGCCCACCTGCTGCTACCAGCCAGGCCACTGGGATGTCCTCTCCCTTGTCTCCACTCCACACCCAGTCCCCCCACAAACTCTAGCCTAAGTCTTCCCTGGGTCAGTGGTTCTCAAACTAGTGGCATCAGAATAAACTCCTGCTATACTTTGAGCCACTGCTCTAGGTAAAGGGCATTAATTGTGCCTTTCAGGCTTCACCCGGATCCAGAGAGGGGCCCCGATCTGGAACGAAGGCTTGTCTCCCCTCCAGTACCCCTGGGCATCACTTGGGAGCAGGGAGAAGGGGAAAATCTTCTCCTCTTATGTGTCAGGAGGATGAGGTAGGTGGCACTGACGACTGTGGTGGTCTCAGCTGGAAGAGACCCCGAGGATCATCCCACCCCACCCAGGGACTGAGGATCCAGAGGCAAGGCGAGGGCAGCTTTTCCCGAGTCCCCCACTGTCCTCTGAGCCCTTTCCCTCAGATGTGTCTCTCCTGCTCGCTGAGACAGGGTGGGCTACAAGGGAGAGGGTGGGAGGGGTAAAAGGTAGGGGAGGGACACTTACTCTCTTCCAGGCTCTGCGGATCTCACCTCACTCTCACCTCAAGGGACTTGATTGAACAAACGGGGTGTCCCTGTCACTGGACCCAGCAGCTGGCAAAGAGTCTGGAAGGGAAGAAAGGCGAGAGGGAGCTCAGCCCCACCCCACTGCGAGGAGGCAACGTTGTGAAGGAGGGAAAGGTTTGCTGAGGTCCTTTTCCACTCCTTCACTTTCTTCATCATCCCTTCCAGCAAGTCCGTGTTCTCCATGTGTCCACAGGGCCACAGCTGAGGGGTTTGTTTTTATTCCCTACAGTGATGGTGTCCCACCCTGGAGGTATTTTCGTCTTAAAGGAGGACTCACAACAACCCCAAGGATGGAATGCAGGGCCGCAGGGACAGTGAAGTTGTGCAAAGTAGGGATTCAGGTGCAAAAGGTTCTTCTAGGGCCTCTGCCCCAGCCCACATCAGATTAACCCTCCCGCATCACTCCTGGGCCTCAGCAGATATCATCAAGATGCAAGTTCCCCGGGGGCTTGCCTTGGGGAAGTGCCCTTGGCGCCACCATCACCTATATATGGGTGGCCCTTCTGGGGATGAGCCCAGCTGCTGTTTGGAACATCTCTGCCTGCCAGACTGCCCCAGGAAGGATGAAAGGGGGTCAAAGGTGTCAAATTCCTCCAGCAGTCTGAGATAAGAGCCCCTACCAAATTGAGGGGGCGGCAGCCTTGGCTACCTGCCAGCTGGTGACAAGTCTGGGCCTGAGAAAGGGAGCCTGGTCTGCCCTTGGGAAACTCAGTGAGAGGTGCAGCCCGATACCCCCTGGTCCCCCAGTTCCTTTCACTTGCTGGTGGTGGGAAGTGACTTTTGGAGGGACAGGGACACATAGAACAGCAGCAGATCCTCAGTCAACCATGCGATGCCCAACAGCCACCAGTGACTTCTTAGGAGACAAATGGCGTGGCCTCTTCTTGGGCCTCTCCTCCTCCTCTGTAGAAGTCAGCAGGGCAGCTAGTCCTTCTTCCATTCCTCTACCAGCCCCCACGCCCAGCACTCCCCCAGGGCCTGCTCTGTGCCAACCCCATGCCAGCTGGTTTCTGGGATACAAAGAGAACAGGTCCTGCCTCCTCCACCTGAGGGGCTCTGGGTGGCAACAGGCAATTTCAGAACAACAGGCTGTGAGAGCCGTGTTCGGGGAACACCAGGAAGGAAGCCACCTCTTCTGGAAACGCCTCTCCTTACACGTCCACACTGGGTCCTCTACCTCTCTTCTCCCATTTAATTAATACCAGCTCAGCTTGGCTGAGCTCTGGCACTCAGAGATGGGCTTGCCCTGCATCCTCCAGCCTCACCAAGCACAACACAGGGAGACTGTGAACCCATTTAACAGAGAAAGAGACTGAGGGAGAGAGTAGCTCAGGAGCTGGCCCCAAGCCACAAACACCTTCCACTTAAGTCTTTCTCTCATTGAATTGAGGTTCCCACTCCCTAAGGTCTGGACTCCATTCTCTTCTCTGGTCCCTTTCTGACTCCCACTCCCCTCCCTCCCCCTGTCCCATGGTCTCACATCCTCCCGCACCCTCAGCCGTGACCTTCCATATCTGGATCAGAGGCTCTAGCACCCTTCAGACTGTTGTCCACACTTCCTTCCATACCTGTCAGGCACCTCTATCCAGGCATCCTGCCAGCACCTCAGCCCTGCTCTGCCCAAGCCCACCGTCTCTTCCAGATGTCTCCTTGACCCCTGCTCCTGGGTCCCCAGGCCTCTCTTCTCCCTCCATCGAGATAACACAGTGCTCTGCAGCATGGCAGAAGCAGATGGGGCAGTGACATCCCACTCAGAACCTTTTGGTTGCAAGTGACAGAAAATTTCCATTTGAACTGCTTTGGTCAACAACAGACACTTTTGAGTAGAGCTGGAATGAGACCCAGCTGAATCCAGTGGTTCAGATAGCACCACTGGGTCTTGTCTTTCAGCTCAGCTCTCACCATGGGGCTTGGTTTCACTCTTAGGTCCCACGGGGTGGCAAAATGGCCATCAGCTCAGGCCTACAGCCCCTAAGGATGAACAGGAGAGAGAGTGCTTCTTGCCCTGGTAAATCCTACACAAGCCCTGGGATTTGCCCTGTCTGCACCAACCAGAGTCGTGTGCACAGTCACTGGGGTTGGGAAAATTCAGTGCTCTCACTGCCCAGGCTGTGTCCTGGGTTCCACCAGAACCAAATGGACAGAGTAGTGTTACTAATGAGGGCTTTAAGATACCCGGGAGCTCCATGAGATGTCCCCTACAGATTTGCAGCATGCAGGGGAAGGAGAGAAGTGGCTCAATTTGTTCTGAGGATTTTGGTGGCCATTACTAGGTAAGATTCATACCCAGATAATTTGAGCCTTAGAATTCATGGTAAAGACAGAGCTGGATTGAGCCTTGATTCCACTACTGACTGACCAGGAGATGCATGGTGATAGACAATCCCCCAAATTTCTGCCATTAACACAATACAAGTTTATTTCTTCCCATGCTGCATGTCCCATGTGGGGCAGTGGGGGACCCTGCTCCACACAGTGACTTAGGGATCTAGGTGGTTGGAGGTGCCATCCGTACATCTGCACGCTTCCATGTCAGGGAAAAGGACAGACTGGAGAATCATGCCTGGGCTTTTCACTGCCTACATTTGGAAGTGACAGACGTCCATTCCACTCGTATTTCATTGGCTAGAACTAGTCACAGCTTCACAGGAAGAGGGTGGGAAACAAAGGGAAGCGAATGGAGTATTTGGGGAGACTTACTATTGTTGTCACATCCGCTGGTTAGCTATGTGTCCGTGGGTGAGTTTCTTACCCTCTCCGTGTCTCAGTTCCTCCATCTGTTAACTGAGAATTACAATTGTTCCTTTCTCCTAGGGCAGCGACAGGATTCAATCAATTTCAACATGCAAGTGTCTCAGAAAAGTGGCTGGCACATAGAAATAGCTTGATAAGAGCTACATAGTATTGATACCTCCTCTTCTTAGGGTTTCTTTGTACAAACGATCCCCCCTCCCCCCAGTAAGAATGAAGTGATCAGACATCATTCAATAATATTCTGATCTAAGACAAGAACTTAGAACTGAGTAATTTTTTTTAACATCTTTATTGGAGTATAATTGCTTTACAATGGTGTGTTAGTTTCTGCTTTATAACAAAGTGAATCAGCTATACATATACATATATCCCCATATCCCCTCCCTCTTGTGTCTCCCTCCCACCCTCCCTATCCCACCCCAGAACTGAGTAATCTTTGGTGAGTAGTTGAGTATCTTTGAACCTGAACTTCATCGTCCATTAAAACAGATTACTACTTACCTTTTGGGGCTCATATAAGAATCCAGTAAGAAAATGGTTGGTTAAGGAAGTTATGCCTACATTAAACAAATCTTGCCTACCACAGTGGTCAAAATGACCTACACATATTAAATATTTGAATCAGGATTGAAACCAAAAACATTCATTCCACTTAAGCTGGAAACTCTGGGGATCAAGACCACCCTTATCCCCAGTCCTATGTCCTGACAACTCCACATCTGCCCATAGTGCCTTTGGGGTCTTGTCAAAGGCATTCATCTGGGGGAGGTTTTGCGTTGCCGCCATGTGTGGGCACAGATCATCTTTCCCATCCAAAGTGGGCAGGAGAGGCACAGGCCTATGCATGATTGTGTTGGTCCACAGCAAACAAGTTTCTCTCATTTGGCCCTTCATTTATTCTTCATTCAATCAATAATTATTAATGACCTACTATGCTCAAATTGCTGGAATTCAGAGGTGAATAAGGGAGATCTGTTTAAATGGAGTGGTGGGAGCCACAGACAACAAGGAAAGAAGTAAAGACCTTTGGGGACTGAGAAATACCAGAAAGAAAAATAAAACAGGGCAATAAACCAGGGTAACGGAGAGAGAGACAGAAAAGAAGAGACTAGAACATCGGAGAGAGCAGTCAGGAAAAGACTTGAAGAGGAGGTTACTGTTGAGCTGAACCTTGAAGACAAGAGGAATCGGCCTTGCAAGCACTTGGGAAAAGCATTTCTGCCACAAATGCCCAAGGACAGGAATGAGGAGGCCAGGGTGCCAGGAATTTGATGAGGAGGGGCAATGGGAAGATCACAGGGTGGGAGAGGCAAGCAGGGGCTGGCCAGTCCTGAGGACCTTCCCTTCCCTCCTTGCAGGGACTGATGAGTTTGTGCATGTCCACCTCCTCCAAGAAGCCCACATCCTCCCCTCCTGTGGTCGCCTCATTTTTGGTCTAGTCTCACCAGCTCCCTCTCTTCTCCCCGCTCCCTCTGGCAATGGACTATTATGGGAGATCAGTGAGAATTGCAACATGCTCTCTCTTTGCCCTAGAGGAACAGGGGAGGTAGATTCTATTTGGACCCCATGAGAGAGGGCGGGCAATCCAGATTGTGGACAAGAGCACCAGGTGAGGGCTGAGGGGAAGTCATAGGAGGTGCAGATGACTGAGGTTGGGGGTGTCAGGGAAGTGGGCTGAGCTTAGCCTTGACAGGGCAAGAGCTAGACAGAACAGAGCGGGTGGGGAGTGACATTACACATAGGAGGGACACAGAGCAAAGGCGTCCTCATGGGAAGGAAAGGAGCAGAGGATAGCCACGTTCATCAGTTCACGAGTCCCAGCGGTTGGAAGAGAAGGTTGGGAAAGGAAGGAGGATCCGGTCCACGCATCCTAGCCACAGATGCCCAAAGACGGGAATGAGGACTCCAGAGCTAGTAGTTGGGTTCAAATTTGTTTTCTGTCACTTACTAACGATGTGACCTTAGACAGGTTACTTTACCTCTTCATGCCTCTGTTTCCCCATCTGTAAAGCAGTGATCATAATAGTACCGACCTCATTTTAATGAGGTTTAATGAGTTCATGCGTGCAAGCACTTGGACTAAATAGTACCTGATCCTGAGTGAGTATTGTATAGATGTCGGTCAAGTTAAATGAATGCTGGTGAGCAAGTGAGACCCCACGCTAAAGGCAACTGGAAACTCTTAGCTGTTTCTGGGCAGGACTGGGCATGGATGGAAAGGATTCTCTACTTTGATTCAACTGCATCCCTGTGCAGAATGGATTGGAGACAGTGGGCCTGGGAGCAGGAAGGCAAGTTAGGAGTCTCCTGCAGTGGTCCAGGCACGAGATGACTGCAGGTGCCTGGTGAGGGGGCTGCCAGTAAAACTGGAGGGGATGGCAGTGTGAGCCTGGTGGAGGAAGTGCTCTTGACACGTGGTGACTGGAGACTGGATTTGGGGAGTGGGCTGGAGACGGAGGTTGTAGGCCTGGGTGATGGGGGGAATGCGGAGCCATGGTCAGAGCGGGAAGTTGAAAAAGCCTGGTTTGGAGGAAGATGGTGCAATCAGGTGGAGCTGTGTTGTCTCTGAGGCGATGGCAGGCCCACCGTGCTCTGGGTGCCATCTTGTCCGAGGAAAGGAATCCTGTGGGCGTTTGATGCTGGTTCCTAGAGATGAGTGAGAATGAGGGTTGCAGTCTGGGCCTCCGCACACCTGCATGTGCGGAGGTAGGCCGAGAAAGGGCAGTAAATATTGCATGAGGCTGAGCCCACACATCCTCTGTGCTCTGTATCGACAGGGCAATCAGGAAGGGAAGACCTGCCTGTGCTCACCACTCCCAGATACTGGACAGAGATGAGGGTCAGTCCCCCTGGTTGCCCACTCCCATTGTGGAGAGGGGAGCTCAGAGTCTTACGACCCAGCCCAACGTTGATGACACTCATCCCGGGCCCCGCCTGGATCAGGATTGTAGCTGGGGTCCAGGGATACTGGTTGAGATTGATAGCATTTTATTATTGGTTTCCATTAACGGGTATTGACTGGGTACCTGCTTCAGGATCCAGTGAGCACAGCAGACAATTATCTATCAACCAATGGATTTGGGGGGGCATCTATTGTGTTCCAGGCTCCATTTAAGGCATGAAGCTCAAAGCACAATGAAATGCTTGGTTCCAAAAACCACATTAGCCTAGGTTTTAGTTTTTCCATTTTTAATTATTGATGACAGCAGCTTCAATATGGATATCAGACAGTTGTACCCTGCCTTCAGTCATGAAAATCTTGGTTCAGCCTGGCTTTTAAGTATAATTTATTCCCTCTGATCTACCCTACAAAGAGTTCTTAACTGTATGCATAAATGTATTTGTGAAATTTTCTTGAGGTTCAGTTTTCATCAGCTTCTCAAAGTCTTTTTATTTTATTTATTTATTTGTGTATTTATTTTGCAGTACGCGGGCCTCTCACTGTTGTGGCCTCTCCTGTTGTGGAGCATAGGCTCTGGACGCGCAGGCTCAGCAGCCATGGTTCTCGGGCCCAGCTGCTCTACTGCATGTGGGATCTTCCCGGACCGGGGCACGAACCTGTGTCCCCTGCATCGGCAGACAGACTCTCAACCACTGCGCCACCAGGGAAGCCCAGTCTTTTTTTTTTTTTTTAAAGAAATATGTTTATTTCTTTCTTTATCTCAGGAAAAAAATCAACAAGAAAATGAAAAACGATCCATACTCTCACCGCTCAGATGATCCTTTGTTTCTGCTGATTAAATGCGCACGGAAAGTAGTTCCAATGCTACGGGAAGACACAGAATGAGAAGCAAAATTCTCTCATTACTCCTTCCCCCACTCCAGTTTCTCTTCCTGAAGGTCTGTGCTATTCATGGTTTCTTCTATATCCCTTCAGGAAATGTTGAACTCATTTATAAGCATTATGAATGCATATGTATATCCTCTTCTTAGAAGGTGCTCCCGGAAGTTAAGAACATTGCTCTCTCTGTCCTTTGATAGAGTTATGGTTTTGGTTTGTTGTTGTTGTTCTGTCATATCTGCATTTAAAAGAATAACAGTCAGAGGAACTGGGTTCCTTATGCTCCTCTGCCTTGGACTAGCTGGGTGACATAAGCAAGTTACTTCACCTCTCTGAGCTTCAGTTACCTCATTGCTGAAATGGAGGTTCTCGTGGGGATTTGATGATGGTGTGAATGCAGAAAGGCCTGGTTAGCCGGTAGGCATCCCACAAATGTCAGAGCAGTCCCTTAGCCCCTTTTGGAAGGAGACAGGGCTGCCAGTTCTAAATAAATGTTACAGAAGGGCCTGTCAGCAATTGCCCATCAGAATGACCTGTCACTTCATTTCCTGGCTGCAGGAAGAGGAGCGTGGGAGTCTCCTGACAGGGGATGACAGGGTCACATGAATTCCTCACCCTTGGTGTCGGCTTCCACCCCAGGTGCCCAATCGATCCCGACTCTGTGAGGCTGGTCCCATCTGTCCTTGGCTGGGAAGGATTCCCTGCTAACAGCTAGGACAGGCCCCTGATATATGGCCCCTGTCACCCTCCTCCTCTTCCTTCTCTGATCTCAGGTTTGAAGACCTCTGTGACCCCGGCATCAGGGGGCAAATGGCTCACAGGAAAGGTCTCCGGCATACTCCAGGGTCCAGAAGGGAACTTGGCTATTGTCAGCAAAGCTGCGTCCGGCCCAGGAAGTCAGAAGGAAGAGGGCAAGATTCCAGCCCAAGGAGGTGGGAGTTGCTGGCGATGATGGCAGGGGGCAGACGAAGGCCGTTAGTTACGTACTAAGAAGCTTCTGCCACAGTGCTCGCTCCTTGGCAGGTGTTGCTAACTTGGCCCTCCTAACTGTACTCCCACTTTGCAGATGAGGACACTGAGGCTCGGAACATTGAGCAAACTTGCTATTCAGTGAGTAAGAGGCACATCCAGGACTGGATTCTGACTGTGGAGTCCCGAGATTACGTTCTGCCCCTGTGCCAGGCATGGGTAGATGTGAGGGAGGGAACCAAACAGGGCCCCCAGAACTCAAGGCCACAAAGTGGCTGCCCACTCACAGGCATGGCACACTTCTCTCGGGGTCCACTTTTATCAGTCCTGCTCTGTCTGTATCCTCAGTATCTAGAACAGCATCTGGTACGTAGTAGGTGCTCAGGAAGTCTCTGTGGAATGAAGAAAAGAATGGACAACAAAAACGACTGATTAGCTAACTAGACAGGCCCACCCCATACTCTGAGGCTGACACTCTCTAAACTTGTCTCAGGGCCTGTGAGCTCCAGCCAGATTTGGGAAAGGGGCACAGACCTCGCTCTATTCAATGGCCCCCTTTCCAGACCTCCCAGGAGAGAGGAAAGAGCAGCACCCAGCCAGGCGTGGGGACGTGTCAGACCCTTCCTTCTCTGTGACACCCAGAGCCTCAGCTGCTGGAGGACGGTGGTCTCCTGCTGACACCCCTCAGGCTGCCTGGGGTCTGTGGCGGGGTGAGTCCAGGTAGGGAGGCACTGAGGGTTGGGGGCTGGGAGTTCAGCAACAGGGAACCTTGTGACACCCGGCACTGTGGCTCCAGCTGGGCTCTAGGGGCTGGGGGAGGGTGGGAGGGAGGGAGGAGTTGGCTGAAGGTCACAGCGGGGTCAGCCTTGGTTCCCTTGTTCCAAGGGATTCAGACATCTGCAGCCAGGCCTATGAGGAGCACGTATTAATAACAGTAAGAGCAATAACAATGGAGCATTCACTCCATATCAGACACAGTGCCTTCCATGTCATTTTCTCATTGAACTCTCACAACAAACTTAGGAGCTAAGTACTGTTTTATCACCACTGTACAGGTGAGAAAATGGAGGTACCGAAAAGTTAGGTTGCATGTGGGATTTGAACCACTGAGCCTGGCTCCAGAGCCTTTGTGTTTGACCACTGGGGCCCACGGTCATTATCAAGGCCAGGTCCCTGAGCGGTCTTCCCGCAGGGCTGCTGAGAAAGCCCTGCAAGCTCCTTAGCCTGCTTGCCTCCACAGGTGAGCCACTGTGACGCATCAACGACTGGGGAAAAAGCAGAGGAAGCCAGCTCTGGGGGAGGGGGTCGGGAACAGCCCTGGGGAGGAAGAGAGCTGGCAGAGGATTGGGCAGATGGATGATTGGAGGAAGGGCATCCTGGGCAGGGAGTAGACTGTGCAGTGGCACCGAGGCACAGGTGTATTTGCTGGAGTGCAGTTCAGTTAGGCAGTGAGTGGGCGTAACGGGGAGGAACTTTGAAAGATAAAACTAGAAGGCTCGGGACTTCCCTGGTGGCGCAATGGTTGGGAATCTGCCTGCCAATGCAGGGGACAGGTGTTCGAGCCCTGGTCCGGGAAGATCCCACATGCCACAGAGCAACTAAGCCCGTGCGCCACAACTACTGAGCCCACGAGCCACAACTACTGAAGCCCGTGCACCCTAGAGCCTGTGCTCTGAAACAAGAGAAGCCACCACAACGAGAATCCCACGCAACCGCAACGAAGAGTAGCCCCCACTCGCCGCAACTAGAGAAAGCCCGCATGCAGCAACAAAGACCCAACACAACCAAAAATAAATAAATAAATAACTTAATTTTAAAAAAAAGAAAAAAACAAACTTACTTAAAAAAAAAAATACAGGGCTTCCCTGGTGGCGCAGTGGTTGAGAGTCCACCTGCCGATGCAGGGGACACGGGTTCGTGCCCCGGTCCGGGAAGATCCCACATGCCGCGGAGTGGCTGGGCCCGTGAGCCATGGCTGCTGAGCCTGCGCGTCCGGAGCCTGTGCTCCTCAATGGGAGAGGCCACAACAGTGAGAGGCCCGCGTACAGCAAAAAAACACAAAAGAAAACAAAAAAAAAACCATACTTGAAACTAATTGGTCAGGAAGCTGCCCGTGGAGATGCTGAATGAATGAAAGCATCAAATGCAGGTGAATCACTAACATGCTTTTCTCTTCCTTGGAGAAGATTTTCCAGGTGGATCAGTCCCCGCCTGGCTCACCCAGGCCACTCCAGTCCCTTTTCTTTGTTCATGGCCATTAATTGGCTCACTTGTATCTGTTTCCAGGTCAAAGGCAGTAGGCTTCCAGGGCTGGGCCCCAGGGGGCCTTGTTCTTCTTGCCCCTGGAGAGTCTCAAATACAGATCTGCACGTAGTGGGGGCCCAGTGCAGAGTGCCGTCTGACTCACACAATCAGCTTCTTCTAAATCAGGCCTTCATCCCAAGCCAGGTGGTAGTGGAAGAGAAGTTTTCAGAGCCAAAGTCCCTGGTTCAAAGCCCAGCTCCACCACTTGTTTGCTGTATGGCCTTGGACAACTCAAGTCACCTCTCTGAGCCTCCCTATCTGTAAAGTGGGGTAAATGTAAAATTTACTTTGTGAAGGTAAATGAGATAAGATTTGTAAAGAGCCAGGCTTCCCTGGTGGTGCAGTGGTTGAGAGTCCGCCTGCCAATGCAGGGGACACGGGTTCGTGCCCCGGTCCGGGAAGATCCCACATGCCGTGGAGTGGCTGGGCCCGTGACCCATGGCCGCTGAGCCTGCGCGTCCGGAGCCTGTGCTCCACAACGGGAGAGGCCACAACAGTGAGAGGCCCACGTACCGCAAAAAAAAAAAAAAAGATTTGTAAGGAGCCTACCACAGTGTCTGGCATACAAGTGCCCCCAGACATATCCATATTCCCCTCTCCTTATCTACAAATAGAGTGAGCAATTTAGTTCCAATACCACCCTTAAAACCTCTTCTCTACAGGTCAAACCTGGGCCTGAAATTCTAGCATCGGTCATTGTTTTTGGCTCTCAGTGCTTGACTGAAGGTCTGCTATGAAGAGGCTACTGATGGAGAGAACCCTACTTCTAGAACTAGAAGACCTGGGCTCCAGCTCCACCTCCCTGCCTGCTGTTAGGGACACCTTGGGCAAGTTGTCTGGCCCTCTGTCCAGTGGGGTTAGTAGTTCCTGCCCTGGCCTGGCAGAGTTGCTGTGAGACTCCAATGGGGATGGACACGGAAGAACTCTGGCATTGGTATAGTGTCAAACGTGCATCTTGGATGGTGACCCCACTTTTAGTCCCTTCTGTAGGAATTGGTTTACTAGAGCTGTGCTTTCCAAAATGAAATGAAATGAAATGAAAAACCCAATTCCTCAGTCACACTAGCCACATTTCAGGTACTCGATAGCCATATATGGCAGGTGGCTACCATATTGGACAGCACAGATAGAGAGTATTTCCATCATTGCAGAAAGTTCCACTGGAGAGCCTTTGCACTAGAATTTCTCCAATAGGACAACCAGCCCGGGAATGAGAGGGAAAGATGGAGACAGAGGTGGTCTGAGCAGAAATGGGTGGGTGGCATGGATTTTTTTGTTTGTTTCTGGAGACTCTGGCAGATAATTAGCCACATTCAGGAATGGCTACCACCCTCAACCCCCTCCCTGCTAACATCCATGCTGGGAAGCTTCTCCGAAAATAGCGTTTTCTCACCATGAGGTCAGGAAGCCTAAAGGTTGCCTCCAACAGGAAGTGGACAGAGCAGGCTGAGACCAGGAGGCTGGGCGGAGCCCTGAACACTGATTTATTTCCTGGCCTGGCTGCTGGTTGGGTGGGTCCGTGGGCTGGCAGAGCTTCTCTTCCTATCCCTGGAGCAGCCTGGTTGAGAGGGCGTGGCCAGGAGCAGGGGCAGCAGTGCCAGGGTGATGGCGCGTGGACTCCGAGCTATGGGACTACTTAGCCAGTCGTGGGGTGCATCCTGTGACCCTATGCCAATCCATGGAGGCTTCCTGGGTCCCAGTTCCTCTCTCTGCTCTGGGACACTGCACTGAGAACCCAGCACCCTCAGGGTCACCAGCATCAGGCAGCGTAGCTGGACTAACGGCCTCTGTGTCAGGGGAGGCCTGCAGAGCAGAAGGGACAGAACCCAAGGGCTCACTCCATGAGATGCCCAGCTGGGAGGAGACACAGGGAAATTGACATTTTCTGACTTACTCTGTAGAGCTCCTTCCTGCCCACCCTGACCCGACATACGAACCATACTCGCGTATCTACACAGGCTCACAGACATGTACACACAGGTCCACCCAGAGATGAGCACAGGCCTGCAAAGCAGACGTGCCCTCCTGGGTGCAGGCACATTGCTGTATTTATACATGTGCAGCACCAGCTACCAGTGGGCTAGAATTCCCCCTTATCCCCCTGAGCCAAAGATACTTTCTATTAACCAGAAGTTTAAAGTGTGTGTTTCCAAACAAAAATAGTCCCAGGGGCTTCCCGGGCCCTCACTGACTATGAGTTAAACACCCTGCAGGGCCACAAGCCCCACACCTTGCACACAGGCTGGGGGAGGGGGGGGGGTCACCCAGCTGGACACTTAACATCCCTGCTCTCAGCCAGAGGCTCCTTCTCTCTCTAGATAATGAGAGCGTGAGAACAGGGCACCTGATCCCCAGAGCTCTCCCAGGCACACCTGCCTCCCCCTCCCTCCCTTCTAATCTTCACAACAGCTTCAGTTTTCCCACAGGGCTTCCGGGGGCCCTCCCCACCCTCCGGGGCAGGCTGGCAGCATGACAGGTGACAAATCAAAAGTCATTCTCTCCTGAACAGGTGTGTGCCAGGGCTTGGGGGCAGGGCGGGGAGGCCAAGGTTGGAGTGGGAGTTCCTAGACTTATGTAGGGCCCTGGAGTGTCTTGAGCCTGTGGCCGGAATCCTGTTTTTAGCAGTTAGTCAGGGCTGCCAAAGCTGTGGCTGATTTCCTCTCCTCTCCCAATGCCAAGTTCACTTACCACCTTAGCCTTAGTGAACTTTAGCCACCTACTCCGGGCCAGGCTTTTTCCTCAGACCAGCGTTGTACATAGGATTCTCAGAAAAAGACCAGATCCCACCCTCTCAGCCCCAGCAGGCAGACCACCCCCTCCCTCCATCCCCATGTTTTCTCTGCCCACCCGGCTGTTGACAGCTGGGCTCGCCCAAGCCCTGATCCTACAGGCCCTGTTGCTCCCCAGCTTTTCAACTGATGTGCCTTGAGGCTGGTAGATTATCAACAGCCTCAAGTCCCATCCCCAGACCCAGTGAGGGTTTAAAATAAAGTCATCCACCCACCTCTGAAACCACAGGAAATGTCCTCGGGCCAACTTAGAGGATTAAATATTTCTCTGCTTTGTGTCCTGTCAAGATCAACAGAGCACGATTTATTAAGTAATACCAGATCATTTAAAATAATAATTAAAAAATGCTAACTGTTGATAGTATTTATGTGATAATAGTTCATGTAAAAATAATAATAGCTATCATTGGAAGGTAAGCAACAATACAAACTTTACAAAGGCAGGTATTTTTACCTATTTTGTTCACTAATGTGTCCCAATAGCTGAAACCAGTGTTTGGCACATTGCAGTCACTCAGAAACTACTTGCTGAATAAAGCGCTCACTCTGTGCCAGGCACTATCCTAGTGTTTTTCAAGTGTTAATTCATTTAATCCTTACAACGTGGTGAGGTGGGTAATATTACTCCCATTTTTCAGACAGGGAAATTGAGGTGCAGAGAAGTAAATTAACCTACCCAGAGTCACACATTTAGTAGAGGGAGACTTTGTGTGCAAGCCTGGGCTTCAGGGTCCAGGCTTTTGACCACCATGTTCTATTGCTTCTCTTGACAGCAACACTGTGTTATTACACTTATGCTATTTCATTGAACATTTTTGTTTCATTTCTTTAACAATAATTTATTGATACCTATCTCTCCCGCCAGACTACCACATGTCTTCAACACAGATGATGATTCAAAAGTTGGTGGAATGAATAAATGGAGTTTCCATCCACCTCACTATATTTATGTCATTCACAAATGTTTTGGAAATGATTGGGGGTGGGGAGAAGAGGTGGGAGAAGGAACCAAGGAGTCAGTGGCTAAAAACACAGACTCCAAAGTCCAAATGGCTGCAGTCTCTATCCCTATCTCTACACCTTTCCAGCTGTGTGACCTTGGGCAAGTTGCTCAGCCTCTTGTGGCCTCAGTTTCATCATCTCTTAAATGGGGATAATAATAGCCTTTGCCTGCTAGAGTCGTTGTGACAATTAAATGAGATCATGCTTGCTCAGTGCTTGGCACATAGTAAGGGCTCCATAAATGGTGGTTAATATGATGTTGGTCTAACTTCTTCTTGCCCCATATCTGATGTGGAGTCAAAGCCTCCTATTAGTTCTTCCGCAGGACACACCGGCGGCTTCTTGGCAGGTGCCTGCAGCAAGTGTGACCCTCTCCTTCCCATCTGTCAGGGTGATTCCTCCGCCTGTTCCGGTCTGAGCTTACAACCTACTTATTAGGTTAATTAGATGTGACACCTTTCCAAAGATACCCTGACTCCAAAGCCAGCCCTAACATCTGGTGGAGGCTGCTGATTGCCATGGATTTGGGGAATGACCAATTCTCAGCAGCCTTTGGCTGGAGCAAGTGGAGCAGGGTGGGGAGAGGGGCTGGAGAACCATCCCTTGCTTCTCCTTTGATTGTTGGCTGGCTCCTGGGGCTTCTTTGGGTAGGACTGCCAGATAAAGTACAGGATGTCCAGTTAAATTTGGATTTCAGATATGTGCCAAATTTATTTCTTAGTATAACTAAGTCCCAAATATTACCTAGGACTTGTTTATATTAAAAAAGTATTTCAGGGCTTCCCTGGTGGCGCAGTGGTTGAGAGTCCGCCTGCCAATGCAGGGGACGTGGGTTCGTGCCCCAGTCCGGGAAGATCCCACATGCCGCGGAGCGGCTGGGCCCGTGAGCCATGGCCGCTGAGCCTGCGCGTCCGGAGCCTGTGCTCCGCAACGGGAGAGGCCATGACAGTGAGAGGCCCGCGTACCGCAAAAAAAAAAAAAAAAAAAAAAAAAAGTATTTCATGTTTATCTGAAATTTAAATTAAATGGGTATCCCTTTTCCCCCCTAAATCTGGCAATCCTAGCTCTGGGGCATGCGGGAGAGTGAGACGAGGAGGAGAGAAGGCCCAGGTGTTTGAAGGAGCAGCAGCGGAATTTGGCTGGGCCTGGCTCTCTTTGCAGCCCCTGCGCCGGGACCTCTGCTCTGGGCCTCCTGGGTCTGAGGCGAGGTGGCCTGGGGACCTACTGGAGCTTTACCTCCCGGCGGGAGGCTGTGCAGGAAGAGAAGAGCACTCTGCCAACTCTGAGTTGTTTGCACTTCACTGGCTCCCTGGGGCACAGGCCCCCTTCCTGGTTAACATCCTGGATGGGAAGACCAAGAACAACAGCCCTTCTCCCCTGAGAGATGGTGAGGCCTAGTCCCAGGAGCATGGCCGGTGGGGACAGGGCTCTAAGGCCCAAGTGGTACAGGACGTGGAAGGCCCAAAGGGCCCCCGAGACGGTCAGGGGCTTCTCCAATGGCACACGGGGAGTCGTAAACCTAGAAGGTGGTCCCTGGACATCTCATTCCCATTCCTCCATGACTACATGGCTACTTTTCCGTACCTGTCAGAGGGGAACAGCTATAGCCAGAGCAGTTTTGATCCTCAAACCCAACAGGCCTCAAACCAGACCCCTCATCTCCCTTTCCAACCTGTTCCTCTACCTGTTCCTCTACCTGTTCCTCTACCGGGCACCACGGCTCAGCACATGGCACCCCACCCACCTGGCTTTGCAAACTAGAAACTCAAGTGGTGTCCTGGACACCCTCACTCTTCCCTTTTCCTGTAAATCACTAAGCCCTGTTAATGCCACTTCCTCTGTAGCTCTTGAATTCACCCACCTACTTCCACTGCTACCACTACCTGAGTCTAGGCATCCATCATCCCCCACCCAGATGGTTACATCACCTCCTGACTGGTCTCCCCGCCTCCACGCTCCCTCTCTCCAATCCATTCTGTACCCAGCAGCAGGTGAAACACCCATCTGTCCACGTCAACCTCTACTTTCCCCTCTTACAAACCCATCGCTGGCGTCTCACTATTTTTAGGATCAAAATTGGCTTCCTTAACATGGTCTACAAACTTCTTTGTGATCTATCCCTGTCCGCCTTCCCCCTCCATGGGAATCCCTCCAACCACAGTGCAGTGGACCTGAACTTCCTTCACTCCTTCCACGAACCAAGCTCTTTCTTGCTTTGGGGATTTGCACGTGCCTGCCTCACTTGTCTCCACCTGCCTGCCCCCCTGGCTAACCCCAACCTGTCCTACCTGTCCATCAGACCTCCGCAAAGGCTCCACCCCCTCCAGAAAGCCTCCCCTCACCCCTGCCAACCCTCAGCAGCTGAGGTGGGTTCTGGAGCACCCCTAGAACACCCTGTGTTATCATGATTAGGAATTATTGCTAGTTCGCCTTCTCTACTGGCCTGTGGGCCCTGTGAGGGGAGGATCCAAGTCTAGCCTATTCCCTGCTGTACCTACAGTAACTAGTGTGGAGCTGGGCACATAGGAAGGGCTCACTAATTATGATTTGCAGTCATTATTATAAAGGTTTGGGTAATGTGAGGCTGCAAGCATTAGGAGGAGAAAAGAGAGGAAAGGAGGGGCCAGTCCAGCAAGTTTTCATTTATAGCCACACAACAGAATTACCTGGGTTGCTTTATAGAAATATCAATGATTGGGCATCACGCCAGAGGCTCTGATTCTTTTGGTCTGAGGTGGGCCCGAGCCTGGGTGTTTTTCAAACATCCTCAGATATTCTACTGTGCAGTTGTGTTAAGAGGCCCTGGGTGAGCTCTAAGTCAGAGCATATGGTCTCAGCTCAGTAAATTCTTGCTGACTGGTATCTGCCTCTATTTCTAAGTGGGGAGGAGAGCAGACAGGTACTCTTGCCTCCAGCTTCCCTTCCCTGGGGAATGGCTCCCTGGCCTGAGGACCAAAGCTTCCCCCTCTGCCCACTGCCTCACCATACACACCCTCCCCAAGGCACCAGTCTGGCAGCCCCCATTGGCTCTGCGCAGAGACATCGAGGGTCAGTAAGGACAGGGGCTGAGGTCTAGCCCAGCAGTCTGGGTCCTCAGTCTCCTGCCGGAGGTGGCCCTAGGGGAGTTCAGTTGGCTCAACAAATATTTGCTGAGCGCCCAGCCTGGGCCAGGTACTTTGCCGATAGCTGGGAGACAGAGGTGAATCCGGTAACCAAGTCTGGCTGCAGATCAGCCCCATATCCAGCTCTGCGCCGGGGCTCAAAGAAAAGCTGGATGGGGAGTGGGAGTGGCACTGGCTGTTGGCATCATTAGCCCCCAGATCCACCTCTACCGTCACCTAAGCAAAGAGGGAGGTATGGACGTCATGTCCCCACCGGAGCTGGCCTCCAACTTTACTATGACCGAGTGTGACCAGAGCTGCTGCATCAGAATCCCGTGGGAAGCTTGATAAAATCACAGGGCGTGATTCAGAAGGTCTGGGGTAAGGCCTAGTACTCTGCATTTTCAGCAAGCTCCCCAGAGGATTCTGATGCAACAGATCACTGGTGGTTCTAGTATGTAGCTGCCTTTAAGAACCACAACTGTCTCACTTCCCCAGGTAGGTTTACACATTCTGGGAGGAAGGTAGTGCACAAAGAGCACCATGTTTCCTGGGCTTGGGAGGTCCAGCCACACCTGGCTGTAACTGACCTGGTTCACAGCCATCATTCCCCACCGTGCTCCAAATGGGTACTGGAGGCACTAAGTGGGGCGATTTGCTTAATCCTCCCCGCAACCAGGAAAAGCTGGTGTTATTCCTGTTTTATAGACCAAGTTACTTCCCAAGGTCCTAGAGCAAAGTGACTACGTGTTGGGGTTCTGGCTCTCAAGTTGCTCACAGACCTTGGGAGAGACTAATTTGTGCAAACCACCGGCAGCTCTAGGCAGAATGAAATGGACAGACCCAGGGAGCTAAGAGCAGAAGCTTAGCAAGTGCAGAGAAAGAAGCAATGAACGTCTCCTGGGGAATGGCGGAGGGGGTCCCAAGGGAGGTGGTGGCATTTGAGCTGGACTTTAGTAGATTAATTCAGCTTTGACATTCAGAGAAGGAGGGGCAAGAATACCAGGCAGAGGATACAGCAGGAGTGAAGTCACGGAGGTGGGAAAACATACAGTAAAAACGGCAGGTGATCGATGCAGTGTAGGGTGGATGGAGGGACATGGGAGCAATGACACAGGGCAGGTCAACCCAGGCCTCTTCACTTGCTGGGCCCTAGGAAATGGCGAGAAATGTCTGAGTGGGGGAAATTACAAGGCCCATCTGGTTTTAGGTAGGTAACTCTAAAGGGGGCAGTGGGCTGGGTGGAGATGATTAGACCCAGGCAGGCGAGAACAGTGAGTCACTCTGGTTCTCTGGTCAGTCTGTTCATCTCTAAACTGGAGAGGATTGTCCCTCCCAGAGTCTGTCCCAGGCTTGTTGTGAAGATGGAAGAAAATGAAGGCTGGGAAAGGGTGAGATCCATGGGGTCAGAGGAAGAGTCAGAATCGCAGTTGGGGACCACATGTGCTTGATGTACCTTGGCTGGAGACCCCAGTGGCATGGTTACAGACACGGGGCATCCAAAGAAGCTGTAGGACAAGCATAGGGGGAGGCATTGGGAGTGGGGAGGGAGAGAGAGAGAGAGAGAGAAATCAAAGCCTAATCTGAAGCAGAACAGCAAACGGACCTGTTTTTCCATCTGAACCAGGCCCAGAGGACAACTTACTGTTTCCTGGAGAACTTCAGGGGCAGCTGCCCTGAGCCAGCATCCCATGGAGGTTTGGACCAGCACCAGCCCCTTCTCCATTGTGCAGATAATTTGTGGGAGAAACTGCAGCCAGAAGGGCTCAGGGCCTTTGTGAGAGTGACATGAGCATCACCTGGTCCAGAGGGGTCTCTGAGGGAGGGCAGCCCAACTTGCTGCCTGAGCTCCTGCAGTTCCCCTGAGAGGGCTACGACCACTCATCTCCCCCGACCCCACTCCAGCCCCTCGGTCTTAGTCATTCTTTCAGCCCAGCTCCAAGGGGACCAACACTTGGCCCATGTTAGCACCCTTAAAGCCTCACAGCTTTAGGAAGTGAGCATTTCAATCCTAATGTTCCCGACGAGGAAAGTGAGCCTCCAAGAGTCCATGCAACTAGCATGTGGAAAACCTGAGATTCAAGCCCAGGCCTGGGATGCTAAGGGCTGGGCTTCTCCGCACTGGGCCACGCATCTCTCAGACAGGGGCGGAGGTGTCCTTTATAGACTAAATCTCTGGAGGTGAGAACATAAGAAGCTAGTTATGGAAGGGCAAGGTGTGAGCTGGTGAGCTCATCAGAAAAAGCTTACCTGGGGGAAGCAGTGTGATTCTGGAGGAGGGAACAGGCAGGTCTGGAGGCCTTGGCCTCTCTGGGCCCAAACTCTGGGCTTGCGCAGTTCCTTTGGGAGCAGGGGGGCTGTCTCTCCAGCCCTGACCCAGGTCTGGGATTCCTTCTGGGTCTGTGGGTGTTTGATCTTCAGGAGTCTGGAAGAGCATACACTGTCTGAGACCTTTGATATCTACCTGCAGAGCAGACAGTTGCCACATTCACGCCCTGGAGCCTCTCAGGCCACCATATCAGAGGTGTCCAATGCGTGGGCCTAACCCCCGCAGGGATGGTTGGGTCCAACGATTCACATTGTTCAATGACACACTGGCTTCTTGGTGGAAACATCCTCATTGGGTGGAGAGACCACACCTTTATTTTACATTTGTGTAACCAAAGGGCCCATTAAGTCATTAGCCCCAACAAGGGGCTAAAGATCTCAGAGGAGCATGACCTTGCCTGTGGAATAACCACACTTTTTCTTGTTCTCCTGTAGTTCTTTTTTTAAACCCTCCTACCTTCTCCTAACCTCACCAGTTTCAAGTGAAGCAACCATTATATTACCCTCCTCCAAAGCCACAGCCTTAGTTCAGGCCCTCTCAGCTTTTCTCTGACTGACCAATGAATCCTTGTCTCCCAGGCCCCCATTCTTTTGATGGCAGCCCATTCATCTCCATCCCACCCCATCTGGGTCCAGAATTGTCCTTCATGCTTTTGCTTTGGATTTTATTTTATTTTATTTGTTTAACATCTTTATTGGAGTATAATTGCTTTACAATGGTGTGTTAGTTTCTGCTTTATAACAAAGTGAATCAGCTATACATATACATCTATCCCCATATCCCCTCCCTCTTGCATCTCCCTCCCACCCTCCCTATCCCACCCCTCTAAGTGGTCACAAAGCACCGAGCTGATCTCCCTGTGCTATGCGGTTGGTTCCCACTAGCATCTATTTTACATTTGGTGGTATATATATGTCCATGCCACTCTCTCACTTTGTCCCAGCTTACCCTTCCCCCTCCCCATGTCCTCAAGTCCATGCTCTAGAAGGTCTGTGTCTTTATTCCCATCCTGCCCCTAGGTTCTTCATAACCATTTTTTTTTAAGATTCCATATATATATGTTAGCATATGGTATTTGTTTTTCTCTTTCTAACTTACTTCACTCTGTATGACAGACTCTAGGTCCATCCACCTCACTACAAATAACTCAATTTCATTTCTTTTTATGGCTGAGTAATATTCCATTGCATATATGTGCCACATCTTCTTTATCCATTCATCTGTTGATGGACACTTAGGTTGCTTCCATGTCCTCGCTATTGTAAATAGTGCTGCAATGAACATTGGGGTGCATGTGTCTTTCTGAATTATGGTTTTCTCTGGGTATATGCCCAGAAGTGGGTTGCTGGGTCATATGGTAGTTCTATTTTTAGTTTTTTAAGGAACCTCCATACTGTTCTCCATAGTGGCTCTATCAATTTACATTCCCACCAACAGTGCAAGAGGGTTCCCTCCAGCATTTATTGTTTGTAGATTTTTTGATGATGGCCATTCTGACTGGTGTGAGATGATTCCTCACTGCAGTTTTGATTTGCATTTCTCTAATGATTAGTGATGTTGAACATCCTTTCATGTGTTTGTTGGCAATCTGTATATCTTCTTTGGAGAAATGTCTATTTAGGTCTTCTGCCCAGTTTTGGATTGGGTTGTTTGTTTCTTGATATTGAGCTGCATGAGCTGGTTGTCTTTGGATTTTATTTGATTTTGGTGTTTTTTTTTGAAAAAAAGTCACATACGAGTATAATATGGAGCGTCAGAGATCCCTACAGAGTTCATCATGAACAGCTGCATCCCTGATCCATCTCCAACGGTGACCACTTTCAACTCTTGAAACTGATTCTTTGGAACATTCACTTTCATGTATCTAAATAACATCTCATATGGTTTCCTCTCGATTTTTACAGCTTTAGGAATAATTTATTGATTTCCTGCCCTGGGAGATGAGGAATTCATTCCCCCCCCCCCCCGGCCCCGTGTGCATCACATCCTCTCCCTTGCCACTGTCTTCCCAATACAGTAATATATGATGATTTTGGTTATTTCATTATTTCTTGTTGTACTTGTATAACCATGTAAACACTATGGCCAGTGGAACTACATGATGGACTAGATTACTTTGTTTTCCACCTTTCCTTGAAATATGGGTAGTTACCAGCTCATGGGCTGTTACAGGCATCACAGCCTAGTCATACTTTGGCTCAATTGACCCCAGTCACTGACATCATGAAACCAAACCCTCGGTTTCTTCTTGTGAAACATCTGCAGTCAGGCTAATGGTGACTTTACCAGCAAGATACGTTCCAAAAAATATCACTGGTGTCTACTTGCTTTATGTGTCACTAAAAGACCACTGAAGGGTGGCTCTGAGGTGCATTCCAGGGTCAGAGTGTGTGGGTTTGAATTCAGCATCTTCCCTCTGTGGCTAAGAGACCTTTGGCAAAAATACATATTCCCTCTGAGCTTCTGTTTCTTTTCTTGTGAAATGAAATTAAAAGATGAAACCACCTGCTTCATAGGACTCTGAGATAAAATGAGAGGATACGTGTAATGTACTTATCACAAGCAAAGCGTTACAAATGGTGAGCGTTATTATTACCACTGGGTTAATTGTTAATGCGAATCCCAGAATAAAGAAACAGCACGCTTCAAAGATGTTATACATATATATGTATGTATCTATATTCTTTTTTTGATTATCTTCCATTATAGTTTATTACAAGATATTGAATATAGTTTGCTGTGCTATATAGTAAGTCCCTGATGTTTATCACATAAATTTTAATTAAGATTATTTTGATTCAAAATTTGTATGCTCAGTTTAAAAAAAATTATGTTGTTTTAAGATGATTCTGTTACAGCCATGTTTAAATAAAGTATTTTTGTAGACCTTTAAATACTTACAGAATAAAGGTGATCTCAGTGATGTATACTGCTTTTCCCAGAAAACATCTCTGATAAAATTTAATGCTTCTGTTTTCTGAATTAAAAAGTAAAATAAAATTGGGTCTCTCCCTCACCACCAAAAGAAAAAAAAAAAGTGTCCAGTACTTGCAGAGTGGTGAACGGTTCCCTGAAGAGCCAGCTTTCCTGTACCATCTTCTCTAAGGAGCATGGTTGGTCCCTGAGTGCTATGTGGGGCCCCAGCAAGGTGCTGGAAGATGCAGGTGTAGACTGGTAGGATCCTGGGTCACGGGGAAAATGGAATGGTCCCTCCCTCTCCCCTGTTTTCACAGCTCCCACTTCACTCTCTTGGATGGTTTTTGGGGCATTGCCAGCAACAGGGACCGTGTCACATTAGTCTCACTTCCTCTGGTTGCTCCTAGGAGGAGGTACACTGTTTGACCCCCTCCAGTTCCTTTCTTGTTTATTGGGCGTGCTGTGGAGGGGGGGATGTTAAATCAGCTCTAACGTGCTAATTTTATGAAACTCAGCTCTAACACGTGCTAATTTTAAGAAATTCAGCTCCAACACGTGCTAATTTTAAGAAATACAGAAGTATATAAAAGTTAAAAATGTGCTGTGTGCTCCTTCAGGATTTTATTTTCTATGTTTCAAAATGTGTGTGTGTGTGTAGAATTGGTTCATGTACTATATTCAGTTATGCGTTACCAGGCATATATAGTAATAAAATGAGATCACACCATACATTCAATTCTGCTACTTGCTTTTTCACGTAATAGTGTATCATGGACCACTTTCCAGGTTGATCTAGGTACCCGTGGCAGCTGCTGTGTATGTGTTTTGGGGTTGCTTCCCATTTTTACCCAGACAAGCAGTTTTGTAATGAGCGTGCTCTTGGGCATACCTTTCCGAGTTTGTGCTGGTTTTTTGTAGAGCAGAGTCCTAGAAAGTAGGTTTCTACAGAGTGAAGGTGAAAGCAGTTCAGGATTTACCCATTGGAGATCTCTGTGGCCCCTCTGCCCCTTGGAAGACCACCCTCTCTGGCTCCCCTACCTCCTGCCTCACCTCCCTCCACCAACCCACTACTCCTCCCAGGAAAGGTCTCGCCTGGGCCAGGCTGAGGCAACTGGAGTGTCTCATGTGTGAGGCTGAAATCGTCTCACCTCCTTTGCTCTCAGTTCTCGTGGAAAACAAGGGCTTCAGCAGGTTGGGACGTAGGGAGCACAACCTTGTTTCAGCCTGTGCCCGAGCCTGGATTGGGCCTCCACCTCTTGCAAAACTGCTTGTAGATCAGAAATGACTACCTTTCCTGCCTTTGGTCTTTCTATCCACAGAGCAGCTCGTTTCATAAAATAAAGAAACTGAACCCCAGAGAGGAAGCGGCCTACCCTGGGCCTGCCCCCACCCGCTGGGTCAGAATCTGGGCCTCTGGACACAGCGGAGGCAGGCGGGGGAGGACTGGTAGGTGGAAATAGATTGCAGAGGTGAGGGAGGGGAGCCGCACACCAGGCTCTTTCCCAGGTCACAGCATTCGGTCCCCATGGCCAGGCCATGAGAGGGAGTGGAAGCGGCATGGTTCCCCTTTCCCAGGCAAGGAAACCGAGGCAGATCTGGGCGTGAAACTAGATCTGTCACACTCTTAAGCCTCCCCTGTCCTTCCTCTTCTCGCAGCCTCCAAATCTGAGCTCTGGACTGCAGCTCTCAGGTTTGGGGACTCGAGGTATCCAGGTGTTCCTGCCCCGCAGAGTCGGTTTCTAGGGACGACTGCGACTCTACTCCCAGGTGGGCCCAAACCTGAGGTGTCCGAGCCGCGCTGCTGGAGGCTTAATCTCCCCTGCACACCCCTCCACACACAGCACTCCCACTCCACAGGATCGGAACTCGGGGGTCCCCGGCCTCCCCACTCCTTCATGGGGACCTGGTGACTTCTCAAAGGTGGTGTACCCGAGTAGGATTCGAGGGGTGGGAAAAGCCCCCTTTCCTCCATCCTCCTCCCCTGCCTCAGGTCGGCCTGTCTCCTCCCGGGGAACACCCCGCGGCCTCCGTGGGCTCTCCTCTGCTCCGTGGAAGCTGGGATTCCTTGGGCAGGGCCTGCCTCCTTGAGACTCCAACCTCCCGATAATAAAACAGCCGCCCTGGTTGCTGGGTACCGTCAACAAAACACTCCCAACAGGCCCAGCCCTAGCTAGGGATTGAGAACAATGATCTTCCAGGGAGAGGCCCCATTTCCCAAGACTGGTGCAGAGGGAGAAGTGCGGCTAGCTGGGAGGCGGCTCCTGCTGCCTTGGTGTTTGGAACAACTGCCAGGAAATGTGGTTTCTTCCTCAGGCCTACACGCCTCCGTCCTTCCCTCGCACTCTCAGAAGGGCGCCTGCTCGGGTGGGTGGAGAGCCCCCTCTGAGCCAGTTTGCTCAAGCACACCGCAAGAGCCCTCCGAGGGGCAGGGAGGGTCCGGTGAACATCAAAATCAGCTCACAACAGCTCCAAAGCCCAGCTGCCCCGCCCCACGTGTCTGTTTGGGGTACAATCCCCACCATCCCAGGCTGGCAGGGGCTCCTCAGCAGCTCCCAGGCATCCACTCCAGTCCCTCCCCAAGCTGTTCTGTAGTTTTACCATCTTCAGTATTTTTTTCCTGATAACAAAAGCAGAACTGGCTCATTATTAAAAAATATTACAGACACGTCTAAAGTAGAGGGTGAAAGCCATCCCAGTCCGGGTAGACAGGTAGTGATAGGTTCGCACTGCATGTACACATCTGCAACTTGCTTCTTCAAGGAGAGTTTTGCTGAAACCAAAGCCCATCATGTCATCCCCATGTTTCAACCAGTCCTGCGGCTCTGCGCTGCTCTCAGATGAAGGACATTCTCCTTCCCTTGGCCACAAGGCCCTGTCTGCCTCTGCTGTCTGGTCCAGCACCTCCCTGCTCCCAGCCACACTGTCTCTCTTTCAGGCCCTTGTCCTCCCTCTGTCCTTCCCTCCGTCACCTGCATTCTCACAGGCCTGGTCCCACCTGTGTCCCTACCTGGAATGTTAATGCACCTAGTGTGTATTTGTTCTTTCAGGTCCCAAGGTTCTTATTCAGAGAGGACTTTTCTGTTCTCCCCGACTCCCCGCCTGTGGAAAAGCCCTGCTCACTCTCATCACAGCTGCAATTACAGATTTTTGTGTAACTATTTGATGGACTTGTTCCCCCACTAATTCAAGGAGTACCGTGATCTCTTCTGCTCACTACTGTCTCCCAGTGTCTGGCACATTGTAGATGGTCAATAAACACTTACTGAATAAATGGACTAATTTGCCAGTTGCTTATGTGGGCCCAGCACAATGGCAGGTATGGGGGATACTCAGTGGAATAATAAGACAAAAGTAGGTTCTCAAAGACTGGGGAGGGGTACACATCAGGGTAGGGGCACAGGGGTTTGGGTAAATGCTAGAATGTCATTTCAAAGGGCTTCAAGGGCGTGGGTTTCGAGGTCCCTCTGAGGTATGATTAAGTCATTGCCTGATTGTCTCCTCTACTCTTCCCATTACACACAAGCCCCTGGAGAGAAGGGCCTTTGCTTCTATTTCTCCCCACTCCCTCCCTGCCTCCCTCCCCCAGCTCCCCTCTCCCTCTTAGCTCACGGCTGGGTCTACAGACAGTGTGTGTTAAAAGGACAATGGATGGATGGATGGATGGACAGATGACAGATGGACAGATAGATGGATGATGGATGGACAGATGGACAGATGGAAAGATGGATGGATGGATGAATCAAAGAGCTAAAAAAGCCAGCAAAACTTCAGATATCCCTAATCCACACTGATTTTTAAAATGAGGAAACAGAAGTCTAGAGAGGTGGAGTACGTCTTTCATCACTTCCTCTCTTTGAGAACTCCCCAACAGGAGTTGATTTCCTCTCTTTAGCCTACAAACATCTTGAAATAGCCTCTAACCCAAACAAAACAAAGCACCTCTACCCCCTCTTCCCTACGATTGTCCCCTGAGCTAGGACCCTCCTCTTTCCTTAAAGTCTTCCAAATTTCTTAGAAGACTTGCAAAGTCACCCCAGGACTTCCTCATCTCCCACTACTCCTTGACCTCTCAGCCTCTGCCTTCCATCCATGTTGCCATGGCAACTGCTGTGAAGGTGCCACTCACCAGGGACCTTCCGGGCCCTGAACCCTTCCTGGGCCTCAGGCAGTGTTTGGCATTGTCACCAACTCTTCCTCCTGAAACCCTGAGGTCCTGCTCTGCCCTGCTCTGGGGGCCATTCTCTTCCCGTCCAGAAAACTGCTCTCTTCTGGAACCCTGAACAGCGTATCTTTCTCCCAGCACCCTCTGCCACAGATTTAACTTCAGCTCTTTTGCTCTTTCTTTGCTCTCATTCTGTAGTCTTCCAGCAATTATTGGGTTCTTTCTGTGTACCAGGCAACATGCAGGGCTCTTAGCTGCATCAGTTCCTGTAATCCTCACATCTACCCTCTGACGTGGGTATATTAGTTTCATCTGCACTTGGCAGATGGTGAAGTGGAGACCCAGGGAGGATACGTAAATTGCCCCATGCCACACAGTTGGTAAGTGTTGTCTTTGGGACTCAACTGAGGTCTTACTATTTCTGAGTCTATGCTCTCAGCCTCAAAGCCACAGTTTTCTGCTGTCTCACTCTCACTCAGGCCTCATCTCTCTTCTTACGACTCCTCATTAATATTTTCAGAAGTGACCTCCCCCTGGAACCCCAGACCTGCTCTTCAAAAGGCCTGATGAAATTTTTTCTTAGATGTCCTTCCAAAATCTCAAAGCCAGACTCCTCAGATGGCTGGCCAGGCTGATCTCACCAGTCCTGCACTCAGATGCCTGCAGTGGCTCCCCATTGCCCATTCATCTAGGGGAAAACTCTTCCCTGCTACCCTCAGGCTCACCTTCGATCTGGACCCCGATCCCCTCCCCCATCCTCTTCCTATGTCCTCCTGCTTCTGACTCTCTCTCTGAAAGAGTCTGATGCTCCCTGCAGTACTCTCTGCTCAGAGAGGACCTTCCATGCCCTTGACCTTCCGTCGTGCTCCCCCTTGACCACCAGAAATCCTGGTATCTAAAAAATAGACTGGCAAGAAATGCACTAAACATCAAGAGTGGTTATCTCCAGATGTGTGGGATTCCAGGTGACTTTTATTTTCGCATCTGTTCAGTATTTTCCACATTTCCAATAATGAATATGTTTTACTTTATAATGAGTAAGGAACTTGTTCAAATAATTTCAAAAAAGTATCTTATTTGCCCACCCTGCACATTTCCTCTTTAAGGCTCTTCTGCACCTTTGTTCACCTGAGGCCTCCCTAAATGTCATGGGTGGGGCTGTCTTCCCTTCTGAGAGCCAGGCATTCTCTCATGCAGTGTGATCCCCCTTGTCCCCTGCAGCCCCCTTCCCAGTTCCCTGGGTGTGCAGGGACACCCCAGAAACACAGGAGGAACAGAGTTCAGATGGACTCGTTCATAAGAGTATTCATCAAAGGAGCAAAAGACTGGAGATGCCATAAATGTCTATCAATAGGGGCCTGTTAAATAGTTCTTGGTAGTTTGGGGGCTTGCCTACAGCCACCAGAAAGGACAGAGACCCCAGCTGCCAATATGAACCAGTTTCCAAAATATGTCATTAAATAAAAAATGACTTCCAGAAAAATATATGTAGTTTGTTCACATTTACATAAAAAAATAAAAGGATAGACTCACATACACATATGTGTACTTATGTATGCATAGAATATTTTTGGAAGGATACTCCCAAGCTAGTAACAGCAGGGCTGCCAGGGTTATCCAGGGGACAGGAAAATTGGATTAAAGGAATCAGAGGAAGCATGAATATTATTTCTGTTCAGCTTTAAAAAATTGTTTGCATGTACCTTTAAAAAAGAAGAAAAGTCAACTTACAAACAGAATCGGAGCCCACAGCCATTAAGTAAGGGGGAGGACCCTCAGGTACCAATGGGCCTTGGTGAGGAGGGGTAGAGAGCAAACGAGACCTCTCCCCACCCCACTCCATCCCTGCAGATGGAGCTGGACCCCCTACTCCAGCAAGGGCCCTGTGCACTGAGGCCCCAAGAAATGGTCCCCAGTTGGGAGCTAAGGCTGAGAGTTGGGGAGGGATCCCGCCTGCTGACCACTCACCCCATCCCAGGAACAGGCGGGTCACCACAGGCCTGTTTGCATGGAGTGCATTGCCACACCCTCTCGGGGCACTGCAGGGCACGGGGCAGAAGCATCAACTGACAACCAGGCAGTGACTCGGCACCTTGCTTCCTGCTCTCCCGCAGGAAGAAGCAGTGTCCCCTGCTGGGTGTGGTGGGCAGGATGTGGTGGGAAAGACCTGGCTTCTCCTCTGGTTAGGATGCCCTGGGCTTGGCCTGAGGCAAGGGTTCTGTGTGTCATTTATCTTCTCCTGCACAGGGGTCCTCTGGGCAGGGGGTGGGGGGGTGGTCAGGGAACAGACTGCGCACAGCCTAGCAAGCTGCTGGCCAGGGAGGGAACTGTCATCAATGATGACAATAATGTGCATTTCGTTGGAGGCTTTTAGCTAAGGTTCTCAAAGTACTGAAAAATTCAGATGCTGTTCATAGAGCAGGAATTCGGTTGGACCAAGAGCTTAGCTGCCAAAGGAAAGCGATCTAAACCCTTTCAGCATCATTCCTTCCTGCTCCCAAGCAGGGGCCCACACGCCTCCTACCTTCCTCACCTCAGGCCTTGAAGTGTGGCTTTGTCCCCGCCACCTGCCTATCAGCTACTGACACTGAGAGCCATAGACAGTCTTTGCCACTTAAGACTAATTCAGCCATTGGCCAGAACCACCTGTGCTGGCCCCACCCTATTGGTGAGGCTGGAACCTTGAGCAGCCCACCCTATTGGTGAGGCTGGAAATGTGGGCCAAGATTCTCATTGCTGTAGCCACTTACAGGGCGAGTCCCTTCTCCCACCTGAGCCTCAGTCTCCGTATCCAATAAAAGGGCTTTGGACTTCTCTAGGGGTTACAAACCATGCTAAACAAAATCCTGGCATTTTTCAGGAGCGCTTCATGGCTTTTGCCAATGCTCAATGCAAATATAATTTCCAAGATATATTTGAAACTATGTGAAAATTTATAATAAGCAACAACATGCACATTTAGAAGGGATACGCGACTTTCACACGTTGGAACCCACTTGTGTTCACAGTGATTTTATAAGTAACACAGAAACATGTTGGCAATTTGGACTTAGAAAAGAAATTTAAACTAATGGAGTATAGCTTTTATCAGTTGTATACACTGAGGCCCGAGCCCTGTCAAATTTTGTTTGGAAAAAGTGTTCCTCTTCTAAAAAGATCTGACAGGCATTGGGCTCAGTCACCAGAGGGAGAGGTCAGGAGAGGGATAAGACAGTGCCTTTCTGCTAAGTGACATCTGTATCCAGCAACTGTGTTGGGGGATGGTGGTGGGCGTTCCTCAGCCGACCATGGAACATCTTGAGATCTCAGCCCTAGTCCGAACAGTACCACTGATTGGCAGAGATTTGTGGGTCAGGTCTGGAAGTCGCCCACAGGTGATAGCTCCAGGCTGATCTGGAAGAGGGAGGGTCTGCTTTCAGCACCCTGGCAGGGGAAACTGAGCCTCCCAGGAGCTGTCTGGAAGCCCAGGCACCTAAGCCTGGGACCAGAAACAAACACTAAGAAGTCCAGTCATGTGCCTCAAGGTTCTGATGGGCCAGGCACCGCGCTGCCACCTCCCCCGTGTGACGGCATTGCTCCTCACATCTACACAGGGAGGTTTAGTCTCATTTTACAGGTGAGGAAACTGAGGCAGAGACGGTGTGACACCCCTCAAGTCCCGCAGTGAGTGTAGTGCTGGAGTTAAACCCCAGTCCACAGTGGAGCCCGGGGACCTGCGCTTTTGATAAGCAGCCAGGTGATTCAGGTGCTACTGAGGCAGGTAGTCCGCAGGGAAGTCCTTCACTACCTTGTGCTGCGTTCCGGGTGTGGGGATACTGGGCTGAGGACCAAATAGTTCTGTCCAGCAGAGGCCTTATCAGCACCGCTTCTTACTGGCTTTGTATCCATGAGGTGGCCCTGGTCGAACGATGTTGTAGAGAGGTCTCTGGCACCTGGCACAAGCAAGCCCCTGCTTTTTCCTTTGCTTCCATTTCCCCATCAATACGGTGTGTGCGTGTGGGTTGACCTGATGACATGTAGGTGCTCTTCCAGCCCCAACATCCTATAATCGATCACCAGCCTGGGTGACCTGTGAGGTCAGGGGTCGGAGTGGTTAAGGGTCTTGCTCAAGTCAGACAGCGAGTGAGCCTGGCTTCATCAGTCCGCCGGGCTCGAGAGCCTCAGTGTCTCTGCTTCAAGCAGCGGCATCTCCAAAGCTGGGGTCACGGGAGTGGTCCACCCGGGCACGAGGCGGGGACGTAGCGTCTATAGAAAAGCTAAAAACAATAGCAAAACTGAAAGTGATGCACAGGAATTCTCAGTGACTAAAACACCCCCCTCCTGAGAGGTGGGCTGCTCTCACTGCCCGCACCTCGGCACCACCCACTGCTAGTCTGCCACCCTCAGTTACGTGAGTGACTGCCATGCAGTGAGGCTTCTCAGAGAAAGGAGATGGAGGTAAATTGGTTGGGGTGGGGGTGTGCCCTGTGACGTGATTCCCATCCAGCTATACCAGCTGTGACAAAGAGACACAAGGGAACGTGGTCTGGGTGACTGCAGAGTTCATTTACTTAAGGCTAAAAATAGGGGCCTTCCCTGCAGCAGGTGGGTGACTAAGCAAGCCCAAGGACAGCTCCTGCTAGAGGGAAGGTGGTGCCCAGGGACCCTGGTCTCCCCCAGGGACAGAAACGTAGTTTACATTGTGCAGCTCTTCCGGGGCAAGCTCTGTCTCTCCCAGCTTCCCTCCCCCAGACTCACTGCTCAAGAGCCATGAATCACCGGTCCAGGACAAATCAGAGCCACAAGTCTAGACGCACAAACTTGTGATAGCTTTTCTCCCAGGATTTGAAGGCGGAGGAGAGAGAGGAGGTGTGTGTGCATGCGTGCATCCACACCTGGCCGGTGGGAGGATAAACAGGTCATGCCGTGTCTATACTGTGGTCTGCCTTTGTCTCTGACTCCCCCTGGCCCTTGCACACACATAGTGGGATTGGAGGAAGACTGCTGATTCTCTGTGCCCATGGAAATGAAAAGTGCTTCCTTCTCCCCAACCCAGACTCTTCAGGAAACCAGCGTAGTCCTGGCCTTCTAGATACATCTCTAGAGGCCCAGCAGAAGCCTCTAGAGTGAGGCAGTTATTTGATGAATTCGGTCCCACCTCAGGTAGCTGAGTAGATTGATGTAATAGGAAGAGGAGGGACTGGGCACCAGGAGACTCGTTTCCAACCCTGGCTCTGCCACTCACTTGCTGTGTGACCTTAAGCAAGTTCATTTTCCTCTTTGGTCTCCAGTTTCTCTTCTGTGTATCCATTTATCTTTTTTGTCAACAAATGTATATTAAATGCCTACTGGGCCAGGCAGCTGTGCACACCATGCTCGATACAGGAGAATAACATCTATGGAGGATGAAAAATGCCCAGGAAGTCTTTGCACCTCCCCCTGTCAAAAACTGGCACTATTTCTCCATGTCTTGACTCAGGGCTGACTTTGTAATTTGCTTTGGCTAACAGAATGTCAAGAAAGTGCATTTGACTTTCATTCTCATCCTCTTGGAACCCAGCTGCCACATGAGGAAGCCCAAGCTAGTCCGCTGGAAAGGTCACATGGAGGAGAACTGAGGTGCCCTCACGGATACCAGTCCTGTGAGTTAACCCACGTGGAGCCCCCAGCCCTCAGCAGACTGGCTGCAAAGGCTAGAGTGAGCCCAGCCAAAGCCACTGGGGGCAGAGGCAAGCCTGCCCAGCTGACCTGCCCATGTTGTCTATCCAACCGAGAGAACTGTAAGCCATGAAATGGTTGTAGTTTTTTGTTTTTTTTAAAAATAAATTTATTTATTTATTTATTTTTGGCTGCACTGGGTCTTCGTTGCTGTGTGCAGGCTTTCTCTAGTTGTGGCAAGTGGTGGCTTCTCTCTTTATGGAGCGCGGGCTCTAGAGCACAGGCTCAGTAGTTGTGGCGCACGGGCTTAGTTGCTCTGCGGCATTTGGGATCGTCCCAGAACAGGGCTTGAACCCGTGTTCCCTGCATTGGGAGGTGGATTCTTAACCACTGCACCATCAGGGAAGCCCAAAATGGTTGTAATTTTAAGTCACTGTTTTGGAGTGGTTTGTTACGTAGCAAAAGGTAATGGATCCAATGAACGTTTCTTGGCCACTGCCTCTGTGCCTGGAACCATGTTGAATGTTTTACATATATCACCTCATTTACTCCTCACATCAACCACATGAGGCAGGTGTTATTATTCTAATATCCATTTTACAGATGAGAGCACTGAGGCACCAGATAAAGAAGTAACTTGGCTCAGAGCAACGAACAGGTGAATCAGGGAGCTGGGATTTGAGGCCAAGCCATCCAAGATTCAGAGCTTGCTCCATGGAACCAAACAGACGTTTTGGTCCACACGGAGTTTACAGCCTAGTGGGGAGGGGCATGAAGCAAACACAGAGATAAATATACATAGTGTATAAATAGTGATCAGTGCTATGAAGAGAATGGGTGCTGTGTTTAGTCACAGGGAAGTCTTCTGTGCAGCGCTGGGGATGGAAAGGGAGGGGGTCAGCTGAATGAGGCTGGGGCACCTAAGGAGTTTGCACTGGAATCCTGGTTTCCCAGCTTCAGTCAGCATAGGTCACTTGGTTCCCAGGTGATTCTGTGAGAAATGAAAATTCCTGGGCCTCATTTTCTAGAGATTCTGATTTGGTTGGTCTGATTGGCTGGAGGTTGGGAGCCTGGTCATCTTTTTTTTTAATGTGCCCTCTGGGTGATTTTTATCATCAGGGAAATTTGAGAAACAAAGCTTAGTAGAGTCACCTGAGGGGATCAAAAAATGCAGCTGCTCAGCCCTCATTCTGAGATTTTGATTCAATTGGTCTGGGGTGGGCCCCGGAATCAGTATTTTTAAAAGCTCCTCAGGTGATGCTACAGTGCCGCCAGGGCTGAGAACTGATGCTAGAAGATTCTCCAGGGCCCCAGCCTGCTTTTCTTTATCTCTTTTGAGACACCAGGGTTACCAGCCTTTTAGTGATTCAGTACTGTGGAAGCCCAGGCCCAGAGCGGAGCCTGAGGTAAACCTGCGCTCAGAGACTTGCCCCTGATTGAACGGACCCCTTCTCACAGACCGCGCCCACCCAGATAACCTTCCCAGGGGCCCCATGGGGCTCCCCGTGGCTTCCAAGTCCCCCTTAGCTTTTGTTTTAGAGTCGAGCATTCCTTTAATTGCTACCACCCACAAACATTTGCCTTCCTCTCGGGCCGTACAAGGCAGCCCCTCTGTCTTGTTCTGTCTGACATCCAGCTCAGGGACCTCTGGTGCAGAGATTCCCCACACTGCAGAACGACGGCATCTGTGGTGTGGTCACGAGAAGAGGTGTGTTGGTGCATAGATGATTTCTTGTCTGGTTTCCTGCTCTTCTTCCAAATAAGGCAGGAGGGCCCCTGGGGGTTGCTCCTGATGCAGCTTGATTTAGACCAGAGAAGACAAAAGAATCCACTCTTGGCTTGGGGCCAGCCAGCCTTGGGCCTGAAGAAAGTTTGCTGGAGGTGAGGGCAGAGAGAGGATGGACTGGCCCATGACAGCGGCAGCCTCTGGGGAGCAGCGCCACGCGGCCCCAGCAAGCAGGGGTGGTGTGCTGGCAGCCGGGGTGAACTCCACCATTCAGAGCCTCGTTCTGCAGTGCGGTTGTGCTCACCATGCCGAGGGTTGTTACGAGAACTCAAAGTTCATGGCAGGGCCTGGGACCCAGCAGGCACTCTCTAGAGGCATTTTCCTTCCCCTTCTTCGGGACAGACACAGAAATGAACTTGACATGGTGGAGGAAGACAAGGCCTGTTGGGAGAGACCCCAGAGAAAGTCCTTCTTTAGGGGCCGGGACAGACCCCAGTTGCTGTGGCCTATCCCCGGAGGCCCCAGATCTCTCATAAAACCTCAGGTGTTAAGAGGTCAGCCCCACCCACCTCTCCTCACAGCACAGGACCCTTCAGCGCCTTTGCCAGCATAGCCTGCACCATACATGGTACAGATGGCTGCCCAGAGAAGGGGCTGGCAGTGGGGTGAGGCCTGACCAGTGAGGAAGGAATGAAGGGAATGAGGCACTGACTCAGGCTCCTGCTCTAAGAAGGAAAGGACTTGTTTAGGGGTGTGGTCAGGAGGAAGCCAGGCCAGAGGGTACAGTGAGAAACGAGGGTGCTATGGGGCCTCTTAGCTCAGGGTTAAATCATCCTGGGAAGGGGCCAGTTTAAAAAAACAATAGGGACTTCCGTGGCAGTGCAGTGGTTAAGACTTCCCCTTCTAATGCAGGGGATGCGGGTTCGATCCCTGGTCGGGGAGCTAAGATCTCACATGCCTCGCAGCCAAAAAACCAAAACATAAAACAGAAGCAATATTGTAACAAATTCAATAAAGACTTTAAAAATGGTCCACATCAAAAAAAAAAACCTTAAAAAAGAAAGAATATGGAGATAGAAAGTAAATCCTTAAAACAAAACAAAACAAAACAAGAAAAACAATTCCATCTATGGTCTCTTCTTTCTTCTGATGTGTCCTTCCAGGAGCAATAGTAGGAGGCCCTAAAGGCCACATCAGGCTGAGCCCTGGGCTGAGTCCGGCTGTGGGCGCATCCCTCAGGAGACGGGCCAGACTCGGCATCCTGCATCCACTGGGCAGGGCTGGTGTTTGCCACTGTGCCTTGTTCTCTCTGCAGGCTTCTCTACTCCCCACCCACTCTCATCTCACCAAGCCAAGAAGGGACCATGTCTGGGACCACTTTTCCTATATAGCGCCAATGATTCTAAATAGCACAAAGGCATTTACAGGCTAGCAGCAGCTGGCCCTCTGTATCTATTTGTATGAGTCAGTTCGAATGCGGGGAGGTAGGCCTCTGAGGAGGAAGTTGATGAGGCAGTAGGGGTTGGGCAGGGAGAGAAGCAAGGGGCCCAGATCTGACCTTCTGTATCACCAGAATTTTGGTTGCACATGAAAGAAAACCCAACTTTTTGCTTAATGTGAAACCAGAATGTATTGGCCTGGGAACTGAAGTCCAAGGGTGTGGTTGTTCAGATGAGGTTTAATCAGGGACTCTAAACAGCATCACATCTTGACCTGGTGCTCAAAAGACCTGCGATCTTTGGGCTCAGCTCTTCTCTGGGTAGCAGCTGAAGCACAGGCAGACTCCACACCATGGGCACAAGGTGGCTGCAGAAGCCACGCCTCACACCCCTGTGCCAGGACAGAGAACCAGTCCACTCCTCTGACAGCTCAAGGTTCTGGAACTGAGTTTCACTGGCTGTGATTGGCCTGACTTTGGTCATGTACCTATCCCTTAAGCAATGAGTGTGGCCAGGGGGATGGAGGATACTAATGGGGGGAGGGGGTAGTGTGATAATCTCCACCTGGATCTGAGTTTGTGGGACAGGGATGTATATAGGGGCTTGGTCATGGTGGTGATGGGGACCGTTTCACTGGAATCGCATGAACTCAGTTGAGGCGGTTACTGCAAGTGAGTAAATGGGGACAGGTTGACAAAAAACACTGACCCCCCTCACTCTCTTTAGAGGGAGAGCTGCAGGGAAAAGCTGAGTGCCTTCTTTGGGGCCTGGGTTGCAAACTGGAATACAAGTTAGAGAGAGGAGCCATCTGCCTATTTCGGCTCAGAGCACAGAACAGTTTGCTGTGGTGACTGAGGACCTGCCCCCTGGGCCAGTGCCAGGGTCACAGCCTGAGAAGCAGGGACCTCTTGGGTCTCAGTGAGAGAGGCCAAGTCCTTGCCTCAGTTGCCCAGCACACAGCAGACATCAGCAAGGAGGTGGAGCAGAAGAAACATCAGCAGACTGACCATGGGCCCCTGTGTGACACCCAAGGAGCCTCCAGATATGACCAGGGGGCAAGTCCACTGAGGTCCCATATTGGAGAGAAGGAGAGCACTCCTGGCATGGGTGCCTTTGCTGGCTATGATGGAAAGAACTTCAGACTGGGGGTCTAAGTTTTGGATCTGGCCTTTGCCAGACACCTCCTTAGCCATATGGGCAAGTCCCTTTCCCATTCTTGGCCTCAGTTTATTCCTCTGTAGAATGGGACTGATGACTTTCACCTCAAGAGGTGATGTAGGAATCAGGTGAGGCAGGCAGCGGATGAACTGGGGACAGGCTAAAGTGCTGCCTGAGGGTCAGGCCCTGTTAACCTTCCTTAACCTGATCTCTGGAGGCCCGAGGGAGCTGCACATCTGTACCCGGAGGCCTTCACCTGTAAGGAAAAGCGGAAAGAGGAACAAGCCCCACTTGTACCCAGTGGGAGCTGGTGGACACAGAGGCCCTGGAGGACGGCTGTCAGCCAGGGATGTGGGCAGCTCTCTGGGACACTCCCCTTCCCTCCCGCTGAGTCAGAGGAAAGGACCCAGCCTGGGCATCAGCCCTGCGGGTTCTACCAGTTATTGACAGGGGAAGAAGAGGGCTACTGGCAGAAGGCACAGCAGACACAAACAACCAACACACCCATCCCTCCACAAACAACCTCCTCCTATACCCCACATATAAATCTTCCTCCTCAGCACTGGGGGAGTGTTCCCAGGCCCCGCCTGCCCTTCCTCCTGGCCTCTCCCCAGAGCCCAAACAGCAGGGGCCTCTCAGTGGGGGCTGCATGTTTCCCAGAATGAAGCTGGTCACAGGGACCCAGCCTCCTCCAGCTTGAGGAGCTCAGACCAGCCACTTCCCAAATGCTGGGTTTTCTCTGCACTCTTCCCACACCATCCTCTCCCACTTCTGGGGTCTGGCCCAGAGAGCTGGCTGTTTGAAATGTCTTTTCTCCGCCATGCTTGACCTAGTCCACCTATTAACCAAGTAGTCTTGGATGGAAACGTTCAATATTTTCCCCAGGCAGGGTGGCTTGCTCTTACTTACAAGGGAAAGGTCACTCTGTTTGGCCAGCACTAGAGGCCCCCAGGGGTCTCAGCCCCTGCCCACAGGGAACAGTCACTATGGTGGGAAAGGCACGGGTGTGGAGTCAATTGGATATGGTTTGGATCATAGCTCCTGTGCTTGTCAGCTGTGGGACTTTGGTTGCTTCACTTCTCTGAGCCTCCATTTTCTTCTTATCTGGAAACAGGATGGCAATGCCCTACAGGGTTGTTGTGAGGACCGGAGATAATTGGTACAAAGCTTGTAGTAGGTTCAGTAGATGAACCTTCCCATCCTTCCACATCTTATCACGTATCACTTTCCTATTCCGTTCTCTTCTCCAATCAAAATGATCGACTTGTTTGCTCAGGGAGCATGCATGTGTCACCATGATCTTCGTTTCCACAGCCCTGGGAGGTGATGCCATTAAGCATGTTTGATTCAAGAGGCCATTGTGGCTCAGAGAGGGGTTAAGAGTTAAAGGGCTACCAGGAGGTAGAGCCAGGATTTGACGCCAAGTCTTTAAGAACTATGGGAACCCTGGTCCACTGGTTTCCATGGACTGTTTCTCTGCCTGGAATGTCCTTCCACCTCTTCTCCTTTCTGGATTCCATTAGTCATTCAGGGTCTCATTCTTTCCATCTCCTCCAGGACACCTTCTGAATCATTGAAGACACTTTTTGTTGCAAGTGATAGAAAATTCCATCCCAAACAGGCTTAAGAGAAGAAATGGAAGTTTGGGGTGCAAGTAACCCAAAAGCCCAGGTGATCTTATTTTAAGTAAGGTTGGATTTAGAGCTCAAATAATGTTATCAGTATTTTCCTTCTCTCTAAGTCTTGGTTCTGCCTTCTTCTCTGAAGGCTGAAGTTTCAGGCTCTGCATGGTAGCAAAAGGGCACAGCGGTCCAGCTTTTACGTTCTTACAAGTTTCAGGCATAGTGGAAAGAGTGAGTCAATTTCTCTATAGCTCAGACTTAGTCTTGGAATTGAGACATGTCATTTCTAATTGGTTTGACATGGGTCAAGTGCCCATTCCTGAATCACTCAATAAGCCCAGGGGGCTGGAGTCCATAGATTAGCTTAGACCTGAATCACCCGCACCTCCAGAGTTGCAGAGGGCTAGGCTTCACTACCCTCTAGAGGGAAACTGAGGTAGCTTATCAGGAGACAGGCGAGTGGTTGTAGATAGTAAAACAACAGAGGTCTAAGCTATTGATATTGATACTTTCCCCCTTTTCGGAATTGCTGCATTTCGGCTCTTCTGGTGGCCATCTCTGCTAGGCATTAAACTCCTTGAAGGTAAGGACCCTTTGTGTGACCCTGAGCTCCTTGTAGAGCACCTGAAAAAGAATGGGTGCCAATGACATGCTTTTCAATCAACTAAAGTAATTATTCTGAACTCAGTGCATCCAACCTGTGACAGTTGTATCAGTTGGGATTCAACTGAGAATAGAAACAGTCTAACTATTTCAAAGAGGAGGAGATTATGACTGGGTAGTGCATGGCTTGCGGAATCGCTGGGAAGGTTGAAGAAACAAACTCTAGACTGAGCATTCAGGAATGACCCCTAAGTCACACTGTAGAACTGGACAACCAAGAGAGCTGCTGCCTCTTCTGCAATGGAAAAGGACCACCAACGACACATTCAGAAGACACCATGATCATGGAGCCACTTTCCAGCAGCTCCAGAACCACCATGTGCCTGATATGATCCAGGCAGGCTGGGTGCCCATGTCCTGCCTCTCACATCCACCAAGCCAGCAACTAGACTCTTGAGTTTTGCTGACACTTTCGAGGTAAAACCAGGCTTGCCAGCGAAAAGAGAAGTAGTTGGAAGTTCAGCCTACTTCCACTTTCAAATATGTGAATCATGTGGTCAAATGTGAATTATATCTGGAATCTAGGAGGCCTGAGAAATGTAGCTGTGTTTTTTAAATAGACTTTATTTTTTAGAGCAGTTTTAGGGTCACAGAAAAATTGAGCAGAAAGTATGGAGTTCCCATATACTCCCTGGACTCACAGATGCACAATCTCTCCCACTATCAACAGCCCAGAGAGGTATATATTTGTTACAATTGATGAACCTACTTTGACATATCATAATCACCAGAAGTCCATAGTTTACATTAGAGTTCACTCTTGGTGTTGCACGTTCTATGAGTTTGCTATTTATTTATTTATTTATGGCTGTTTTTTTTTTTTTTTTTTCTTTTAGGTATATTTATTCAGGGCCAATGACATAGCCTTAAATATATTTGCTCTGCTGGCATGTAATCAAAGTGCATTTATTTTTATTTATTTATTTTTTTAAATCAAGCACTCAGAATTGGTTTAGGTACCAGTTATTTTTTTTTTTTAACATCTTTATTGGAGTATAATTGCTTTACAATGGTGTGTTAGTTTCTGCTTTATAACAAAGCGAATCAGCTATACATATACATATATCCCCATATCTCCTCCCTCTTACGTCTCCCTCCCTCCCACCCTCCCTATCCCACCCCTCTAGGTGGTCACAAAGCACCGAGCTGATCTCCCTGTGCTATGTGGCTGCTTCCCACTAGCTATCTATTTTACATTTGGTAGTGTATATATGTCCATGCCACACTCTCACTTAGTCCCAGCTTACCCTTCCCCCTCCCTGTGTCCTTAAGTCCATTCCATATACATGTGTTAGCATACGGTATTTGTTTTTGTATCAGGTCTCAGTTGCGGCCTGTGGTCTTCTCTCTAGTTGTGGCACCTGGGCTTAATTGCCCCACGGCATGTGGGATCTTAGTTCCCCGAAAAGGGATTGAACCTGCATCCCCTGCATTGGAAGGCGGATTCTTAACTACTGGACCACCAGGGAAGTCCCACACATTCTATGAGTTTTGACAAATGTATAATGATATATATTTACCATAATAGTATCATGTGGAATAATTTCACTGCCCTAAAAATCCTTTGTGCTCTGCCTATTCATCCCTCTCTCCCCCCTAACCTTTGGCAACCACTGATCTTTTCTTCTCCTCTCAGAATTCTTTTTATTATTTTCACCCCAGAGAATCCATGTTTTGAAAGACTTAATCTAAGCTAAAGTAGTTAAGGGAACAGGCCTGGATCCACAGTATCTGGGCTCAGCTGCTTCCAAGCTGTGTGAGCTTGAGCAAGTTACTTCACCCCTCTGTGCCTGAGGATCTTTTGTATTAATAGTCCTACCTCATAAGATTGATGTAAGAATTAAGAGAAATTATTCAGCTAAAGCTCTTGACAGTGTCTGGTATGTGGTAAAAACTCAATGAATGTTTGCTCTGATTCTTACTGATTAACTCAAAGCAGCCTTATCACAGATAACAATTTCTGTTAAGCCTTTTTCCCTCCTGACTTTTCATTTTGGAAAATTTCAACCTACAGAAAAGTTGAAAGATTAATACAATGAGCATCTCTATACTTTTCACCTGAATTCATGAGTAATTAACATTTTGCCACATTTGCTTTCTTTCTCTCTCCTTTAGGAGGTAAGTTGCAAGCATGAAGGCCATTTATGTCTGGATACATCAGCTATTATCTCCCAGAGAACAAGGACATTCTCTGTAAGTATTATCACATTCAATAAATTTAAATCGGTGCAATAATATCATCTGGCATATATTCCATATTAAATTCTCTCCAAGTGTCCCAATAATGTCCTTTTTAATCTAGGATCTTAACAAGGGTCATGCAACAGGTGATTAGTTATCCTCTGCCTTCTCTTTCTTTCATGGCTGGGACGTTTTTAAGGAGTCACTGCCAGATGTTTTACAGAATATCATATAATTTAAATCTGTCTGACTGTCTCCTCATGGTTAGATTTAGATGAGACAGTTTTGGGGGCAAGAATACTACATAGACGATATTCTCATTGCATCATATCAGGAAGCTCATAATGCCAGTCTTTTCCAATATTGTTGCTGTTAAGTTTGCATACTTGGCGGTCTCCACCAGATTTCTCCATTTTAAATATCTATTCCCCTTTGGAATTCTCTGGGAGCCCTAGGTTGGGAATCCCTGACCTAGTATACAAGTTTCTACCTCCATTTTCTGGATGAAGAAATTAAGGTGCAGAGAAATACCCAAAATACCCACAAAGTCAGTGACAGGACTGAGGCTGGACTGAGCCCAGCTCAGGGCCCAGCCCACTCCCTGCCTCTGACCATATCTGATCAAACGCTCAGAAGGGTCTAATTCTTGAGACTTCCTTGGAAGAAGGTCTATACTTCCTTGCACATTTTTAGTCTGAGAGTCTGTTTCTGCCTAGGGATAGGCATGGAGCACCAAGAGAGGGGCCAATGAGGGGCCACAGCTATGCTCCAGACACCAGTCCTTAACAGAGGGGCGAAGCGACCTTTAGAAGTGATCTAGTTCAACCCCAACCTTCCAAGGAGGAAACTGAGGCCCAGAGTAATGAAATGACTTGTCTAAGGGCTCATGAGCTCGAGTTGTCTCCCAGAGAGAGTCAGGTTGTCTGCCTAGGAAGGTCTCATGGGGGCTCCTGGGAGGGGAATGGACACAGCACTCTGAAATTATCCCACGTTATCAGGGTCTGCTCCCCAGTTTGCCAGAAGCAGAAACTAGGTTTGTTGAGGGCACCCAGAGGTGACTGCCGTTTTGGACCTGGTTGACATTAACCAAACACTGGAGACAAGAGTCTAAACCTGAATCCTTTGTCCTAATGGCGATGGGACAGGCCAGCCAATCAATTTCATTGCACCCTGGATGCTGTTCAGCACACTCTCCTTCACGTAGCCCTGGAGGCACAGTGCCACCGTTTTGTTCTTTGCATTCCTTTCCTGGACGCCCTGCAGACCAGTTCCTCTCCCCTGTCCTCTTTGACCCATTCTCTCAGAAGGGACACCATATGATTTGTTAGTCTACATTTTCTTGGTTATAATAGCTCATCCGTCACCCCTCTCTGAGGTTTCATACAGATCACCTTTCTTCGAGTCTGAATGCTCCCAAACTATTTTGACCATATATTCCCAATAGTCTCTTGGATTGGATTTTTTTCAAAAGATTCATACATTCACTCAACCAAATATTTGAGGGTCACTTGCTACATGCCAGGCTCCAGGGACACAATGGTGAACAAGATGATATGGGATTCCCAGCAGGAAAGTGATAGCACCAAGTATTCATCTTATACAGAGGACTGAAGCCGGCGGGTGGGGGAAGCGTGAGGAAAGGGAGCCAGTCAGGACACCTGGGGACCAAGGAGAGGACTGTTGCCAGGCAAGAGGCCGTGATGGCTAGGATAGGGCGCTGTCCATGCAGCTGGAGATAAGTGGACAGATTTGAGGAAGTAAAGTCAAGGGATTTTGCTGATGGATCAAGGCAGCATCACGCACTGCTTAAGAGCAGAGACTCTGGAGCCTGACTCTACTGCTAACTAGCAAGGTACGTAATCTCTCCACGCCTCAGTTTCCTTGTCTGTAAAATGGTGATAACTCTAACTACATCATACGATTATAAAGTAAGGAGGCAGAGCAGGTACGGTTTCTAGCTTTCTGGAAAGCAGGTGCTACTTGTGAGGGAGGAGATGCAAGAGGGGCAGGTGGGTTTGAGGTGGAAGATGCTCCTGCCTGTTTGCGACTCTTGACTCTAAGGACCCTGGAAGCCATCTAACAGGAGCTGCTCAGCAGGCAGTGGATGTTGGGTCCCAGCCTTCAGAGAAAAATCTGTGCTGGAGTTTTCCATTTCATTTTGATTTTTTCGATTCACCTTTTTAATCTGGTCTGTGTGGGTCACACTTCACAGTTGGCTTAGAGACAGTGATGGAGCTGGGGCTAGAACTCAGTCTCCCTCGCCTAAGTCCTTCTACTTCACCAAGCTGCACCCTCTACTCCAAGAGCCAATAGCTTCCATTTGTCAGCTCTTCCTCTTATCAAACACTGCCGAGTGTCTACTTGGATTCTGTCACTGGACCTCATGACTCTCCAAGATAGCCGCTATTATAGATGAAGAAATGGAGGGATACTTCAGGTAGTTAAGTGGGTCATAGAGTAAATAGTAGAGGGTCTGCCCAACTTTGGACCTGTGCTATTAGAGCTTATGTTCTAGGGCTGTGCCATCCAATAGAACTTTCTGTGATGATGGAATGTTACATCTGCACTGTCCAGTATGGTAGCTACTGGACACATGAACAGCTGAGGAACTGAATTTTTAATTTTATTCAATTTTAATTAATTTAAATTTAATGGCCGTGTGTGGCTAATGACGACTGTACTGGACAGCACTGTCTTAGTTTTTCCATAAGGCCCAGGAAATACCCAGAACTTCCTCTCATGCCTTGTCACAGTTAAGTGGTTCACAGTAAGGAACAAGGATCATCTTGAGCAAAACACAGTTTCTGCTACAGGCCCCTGAAGCAACTCAAAACTTCTAAGATGTTCTAGGCCTCAAGGGTTAACAAGACATTCCCTGCTGCCCATGGTGTTCAGAGGTACCAGATGGGAAAGTTGGATGGTTTGGGAGGTATGAAGGCCCCTGGTGGCTTCTGAGATGGGGAAAGGAAATGACTCTCTGCAGCATCCAAGAGTACCAGCCTCCAGGCAGGCATCCCAAGCAATGGGGCAATTGTCTGGCAGACAAGGAACCTTGAAGACCTCCCAGGGGGCAGCTGGCCTCCAGCAGGGACCACTCCTGGAGGACAGTAGCTGGAAGCAAAGGGAAGAGGAAGGAGAGAACCAAATTGTGCAGGGATAGGGCATCAGGGGCGGAAGGTGTGGAGATGCTGGAATGGTGCCAGGATGCAGAAGGGCCAGGATGGAGCCCTGCAGGTGGTACGGTTGAGTGGGGAGGGAAGGGATGTCAGCGGCTGTCAGCAGGGGGAGGTGAGGGACGGATGCGCAGACAGAGGAGTGGAGGCTTAAACAGGCTTGGGCAGAAGAAGTGCCTATGAACCCTCGCCGATTTAGAAGTGAAAACCCTTATTGTAAGCCAGCTGCTCGTGCAATGCAACCGTCAGCAACAGCTGAGTAACGGAAAGTAATTAAAGGCCCGAGAAGAGGCCTGTGACCGTGTAAGCAGGGCAGTCGCCTTCCCTACCAACACTTCTGTGGCTGCCACATCGCCTTAGTTATAATACTTGCCCCAGCAGGACGATTTTCTAATTACATCTAACCAGGCGCACCAAGTGTGTTTCCCACTGCATTTCATTTCCGGGCCTGTTGAATGCTGAATGAATTTTTAATCACCCCGGAAGTGTTGAGTTTAATTACCCAGATTGAGAGTGACTAGGAGAACAGGATTTAGAGGGTAACTTTTTGAGGTGCTTCTTGGAAACAGGAACAGGTTTATTTCCGGAAGGCTGAAGGTGGGGGGGAGAGAAAAAATGTCTTGGCTCTCCAGGTAGAGCTGTCTGTGTGTTTGTGAGCCCACAGTGCCCCCAGCTCTGCAGTAGGCAGGGTTGGGGTGAGAGGGAGTAGAAAATGTGGTCCCTGGAGAAACCCAAGCTTGGGTTGGAGAGAGTCTCCCCCATGCACAAAAAACAGAAGTAGGATCCAATACAAGACCTTCTGGCCTCAGGTCCTTAATGGTGAAGTCTGCTCTTCAATTCACTCAGCACAGTGCTCTTTTTGCTACACCATCGTGTCTGTTCAAATCCAAAAGCCAGTAGTTACTCTTTTTTGCATTTTCTAGATGTCAGCTGGGAGCAGACATGGTTGCCCCCCATGACATTCGCCCTTCCTGACTGGGTGTGGGTACTCTTCTCTCTGCCACATGGAAATGCCACACGCCCATTTCCCTTACCAGAGATTGATGCCATCCCACCCAATGAGTTGTGAGGGGGGCCACAGAGACTGCAGGGTGCCAAGTAGAGTCCTGGAGGGCAGGGACCAGGTCTGCAGCATCATTTGTGTTCCCTACAGCTTTGAGTAATGCATTTTCCACTCATGGTCCTTGACTGATTGATTGATTGATTGAATTTTTTTTGGCTGCCCCGTGCGGCTTGCGGGATCTTAGTTCCCTTACCAGAGATTGAACCCCGGGCCCTCGGCAGTAAAAACACTGAGTCCTAACCACTGGGCCGTCAGGGACTTCCCTCCACTCGTGGTCTTTGATCACTGCTCATTACTTAAACCACTCCTGCCTTGACCTGCCTGAGGCCTGTTGGGAGGACAGTCCACCAGACTAGAAGCTGCTGGAGGGCAGGGCTTCTGGCTTAGAGCCATGGTGGTTGAGGATCACCAGGCCATGCATTGGGGACAACCTTGGATATTCATCTCTCCACTTTATCTTCACAACATCCCATGAGATGAGATGTTATATTTGTTTAACAAATATTGATTGAGGACCTTCTATGTGCCAGACGCTGTTCCAGGCACTGGAGCTGATACATTAACAGACAAAAATCCTTGCCCACGTGGGGCTTTCATTCTATTCATTGATTGCAAGTGTCAGAGAAACATCTCAGACTGGCATAGACAGAGAAGGACACGTTAGCCTTATATAACGAAGGCAACAGAGGATACATCTTAGGCAAGCTGGGAGCCAGGAGCTCAGGTGAAATCATCTCACAGGGACTCTTCTCCGTCTCATGGTTTCTTAGTTCAGCCTCTTTTTTTTTTTTTTTTCTTCCTTTGCTTTACTCTCAGGCAGGCTCTTCCTGTGCAGTGACAATATAGCCACTCGAAGCTCTAGGCTTACATCCCAGTAAGCCAAAAGAGAGCCTTCCTTTTTTAATGGGTCCAGCAAAAATCCCAAACCTAACTCTCATTGGCTGGATTTAGTCACATGTACTTATCCCTGAATGCATCACTTAGTCTGAGAGAACAAGATGCTCTGATTGGCTGGGTGTAGGGCATGTGCTACACTAATGCTGGCACGTGGGGTCATTGCCAGGTGAACCATAGGAATGGAGAATTGGGAAACAGTGGTTTCCCAAGGAGAAATCATGGGCTGGAGGAAGAGAGAATAGATTTTTTTTTTTTAATAGGAGGGAAAACTGAGCTTCAGAGATATTAAATCACTTGCCCAAGGAAGCAGCTAGTATACATCTTTAACCAGAATTTGAACTCAAGTCTCTTTGACTCCAGTGCCTGAGTTGTGAACTCAGATCCTTCACTGACCCCTTCTTCCCAGGTCGTCCCATTGGGCAGAGGCAGCCTCAGCAGCAGACGGGAGTCAGTCGGACCTGGGTTAAATTGGTGCTGCCGTTGATTTTGTAAACTCTCTGGGTCTCAGTTTCCACCTTCATGAAATGGGTCTAATGACACCTACCTCACAGGGTGTCGGGGAGGATTACATGAATCAAAGCATGTAAAATTCCCTGCAAGAGTGCCTAGCTTGTGCTCAGGGGGAACTGAATGAACTTTAAAAGAATAAATCATACTGTAGGAGATAAAGAAAAGATATTTTAGTGGCTGAAAGGGTGACATGTCTGAGTTTTCAAAGTCTCTCGGGCTCCCTCAGCTGTTAAATCCTTCCCTGAATCTCCTTTGTGCTGGGGGTGGGCAGGAAAGGAAGAGCAGGGGAAAGAGGGGAATCAGGGGAGGGGGGAGGGCTTCTCCGCTTCCCATGAGAATAAAACCCAATTTCCCATCTATTAATGTGAAGGGAAAAGGAAATCCTGCTCTAGGGCCGGAGGGAAGCCTCCACCCCATCACCCACACCAGGGATGTGCACTGGCCTGCGGAGGGAAGGAGGTGGGAGCTCCTTCGCCACCCCCCCGCTCTCCGCACTCCACACCCTTCTCCTGTGATCTTCCCTCCAGGTCCTGCGAGAGGAGAGGCTGCTGGAGGGTGTCAACAGTACCTAGGCCTGTGTCCCTGTGTGAGCCATCTTGGGACCAATGCTGACATGCCTGCCCACCCGCTCATGCCCCAGCCTTCACAGCTGAGCAGAGAATATTAGCATGGAGGCTTAGAGGGCGGGCTCTGGAGTTTGGACGGTTTGGTTCGACTCCGCTGTTCTTCCTGTGAAGTGGCAATATGGCCTGTGGTGAACACCGTTAGTTGCTCATAGAGTGCACCCCCTGCATCACCCCTGTCCCCCAGTGTGCCTCTTAGTAAACACACACACACACACACACACACACACACACACACACACACACACACACACACACACACACACCCTTCCTTGGAGTACCCAGCCCCAAGGAATGGCTTATGATTGTTCTAAGTCAAGGATTGGTAAACTCTGGCCTGAGGCCAAATCGGACGGCTCCCTGTTTTTGTACGTCCCACAAGCTCAAACGGTTTTTAACATTTTCAAAATGGTTGAAAAAAATCAAAAGAAAAGTAATATTTTGTGACCCATGAAAATTATACAAAATCCGAGTTTGCGTCTGTAAATAAAGTTGTGTTGGCGCACAGCCACACCCCTCTGTTTATGTAGCATCTCGGGCCGATTTCACGCCACAGAGGCTGAGTTGAGTGGTTGCAAAAGAGACTGCTCAGCCCACCAAGCCTAAAATATTTACCACCTAGCCCTTCACGGAACTTTGCCGATGCTTGGTCTAAGCCAATCATGATTTTCCCGCTCCCTTTCCCCCAGTCTTTCTTGCAGCTGGGAGTGGCCACGGGTTCCAGTGCTTTCCAAAGAGAGAACTGAGCAGAAGTCTGCTGGGGAGAGCTGTCTAAAAAGCATTGCTTTTCTGAGAGAAGGGGACAGATATGGCTGGGACCTCCCCTGCTTCCTACTTCCTGCCTTAAGCGTGGGTATGTCTGGAGCCCACTCAGCCCTTTTCCTTCAGAGCTCATTTCCTGCCGAGGAACGGGAAAACACAGGGTCAAGAGTCCAGCTGGGAGAGCTGGCTGGGTTGGCTGGGGTCCAAGAAGCGGGGAGCTCCACCCTGGGCATCTGCCTGGGAGCCTGGGCTGCTTCTCACCCAGACCAGGTTGGGCCCAGAGGGGCCACCAGTCACCTGGGCTGGACTGAGGAAGGGTCAGCCCCTCCCAAGAAGTTGTCTGATGGCTCCTGTCCTCCTGCTGCAATACGGACACCCAGAGATGGGGAGAAGGGCTGAGAATCCCTGTGGACAGCGCTGCCCTGGGGCTGTCTGGGTTCCTTCTACTTCTAGCTCCTTCCCCAGTAGCTGAAAGAGTGTAGGTAATCAAAAAAATGTTGAATGGTTGAGTGGATGGATGAGGGGGGGAGAGAGGGAGAGAATGAAGGAAGGAAGGAAAAAATACAGTTATTAAAAGACCCACACATGTGCTGACGGCAAACCTGTGAGGTCACAGGCTAGGTGTTATTATGCCCATTTAACAGAGAAGGAAACCGAGGCTTTGTAAGACTAACTGACTTTCCCAGAGTCACAGAGTTAGAAGCAGGAACCCAAACCCCAAAGCTGGTCTAAATTCCTGCACAGGCCCCTTCTGCTCACCTCCTTGGACATCACCTCCAGGCCATGCTAGGCCTGATACAGGGACACAGACAAAGAACCTGCCATCCCCTCAGCGAAGCATGAAAGGAACTTTCACGATGTGGTCGGGGCAGCTGCCAGGAACGCTGCTTGTCTGCATCACCCAGTTCTGCTCTTGGGACCGCCAAGAATACATCACCTCCTTAGCAGGTGCTCAGTACATATTTGTAGAATGAAAGAGTTGTCTTGTGTCAGTACAAATTCCTCAACAAAAAAGTCATAGGCTACAAAATCCCAAAAAAGGCAGGTAAAATTGACGTCACGTTTCCTAGCTTTGCACGATTGGAATGTGCATTTGGGTAGCAGAATAAGCCTCCTGTCAGGCTTTACAAGCAAATGATAATCACCACCGCGATCATAAAGAGCAGTTAGTGTGGACACTTGTTAACGTGCCGCTCACTACAGCAAGCACGTGATGGAAAGCGTCTCATTTAAACTTCACAGCAACCCAACAAGGTAGATATTATTGCTCTCCTCATTTTATGGTCGAGGAATCCGGGGCTCAGAGAGGTTAAATAATTTGATTAAGGCCACACAGCTAGAGGAGGGCATAGTGTGATTCAAAGCCAGGTGTTTTGCCTCCAGGGAATAAGAGAGGAGGGGGCAGGAAGACTGGGGTGGGATGGGTCCACAGGCCTGGCTCATGGGGCAAATGCGCCCTCTGTAATCTGTATGGAGCGCTGCCGGGGAGAGATACATGCCGCTCACAGAAGCAGGAGTGGGCGGGGCCTTGTGTGCCCACAGGACGTGCCTTTTCAGCTGGCCTTTCCCTGTCCCGTGCCAGGCTCAGTCCTAGGGTCAACACCCAGCGCATGCGACTGTCGTGTTGGGGGAGGAGGGGGGCTGGGCTGGGTGGGCTTGACTGTGACTCTCTCCACATCAGTCTCTCGCGGAGGTGCTGCGGTTACCGCTGGCGGCCAGCTGGGACTCTAGCAGGGCGCAACCTGTAGTAAACAAGCCCCCAGATGCCATCCAGGCAAGGGGGAGATGGGGAGCAGAGGGTGGCTCAGAGGGCCCCTGCCAGACCCAAGTCTCATCCGGGGCCAGGCATTCGGGGCTCCTGCGTGAGGCCCACCAGCCCACGGCAGGAAACCTTTCCCTGCTTGGGGTGAAGCACACTGGAAAACATCACTGTCGGCACCTCTGACCTCTTTTTCCTGGAAGGTTCCAGGACCTCCACTGCCCCGGGCTGGTCCGGGGTATGGCTCTTCTAGCATGAGCCATAGGCCTTGGTGCCCAGAGATCACCTGTTTGGGGGCTTCTGAGCGGTGTGCATGTGTGAGTTGACCTGCACGTCTTTAACTGATCCTACTCTAAGTCTGGCAGGGCCCAATGGATGACTCGGGCTAGGCGCTCAATGAAGGTTTATTGCCCCACTGAGTGATTGAACAGGCTCAGAACTCAGGCTAGAGGAGAAACCAGAAGAGACATATCCCAGCCCTCAAGGGATTTAAAACCTCACTCACAGGTAATGACACAATTAACAGAACAATTAAGTGTTAAATTGTAAGGCTCTCTCAGGGTGCTCTGAGAATTTAAAATGGGGGCTGGGACCCTTAGGCAGGCTTCCTGGAGGAGGTGTACTCAAGTTGGTCTGAGTGGGGATCCTGGAGGTGGCTCTGAGTGTGGAGGAGGATCAAGATGAGCCTAGTGAGAAATGTGGTGATCTACAAGCCTTTGAAATGGGAAGGTCCTTAAATAGCTGGTCTGCTGTCCACAGGCCTTACCGTAGTAACAGTCCTGGGTTACAGAGCTTTACCCGGTGCCAAGAACACTCTCAGCCAGGCACATCCTTCTTACTTACTCCCCACACCAACTCTGTGGTGGAGGCATTATTATTGTCCCCATTTTGCAGGTGAACAAACTGAGGCCCTATCAGTTTCAGTAAACTGCCTAAAGCCCCACGGATACAGAGGGGAGAACGAATTCGACCTACCTTGTCCAATACAGTGGCCACTAGCTCTGTGTGACTATTGAGCTCTTGAAATGCGGCTAATCCCAATTGAGCTGTGCCATTAGTGGAAAATAACACACTAGGTTTCAAAGACTTACAATGAAACAAACAAAAGAATATAAAACATCTCATTAAAAGCTCTTTTTAGTACTTATTACATGTTGCAATGATATTCTGGATTTATTGGGTGAAATAAAATATATTATTAAAATTAATTTCATCTGTCTCTTTTAAGTTTTTTCACATGGCTGCTAGCAAATTACAGATGACATGGACGGCTTACATAATATTTCCACTGGATGATATCCTACCAAGTGGCTGTCAGTCTCAGCCTGAACACCTCCAGAGATGGTGTATTTGTTTCCTAGGGCTGCCATAACAAAATGCCACAAACTCGGTGGCTTCAACAAGAGAAATTCCTTGTCTCGAAGTTCTGGAGGCTGGAAGTTTGAAATCAAGGTGTCAGCAGGGCTGGTTCCGTATGAGACTGAGGGAGACTCTGTTCCATGCCTCTTGCCCAGGAGATTTGCTGTCAATCTCTTCTGCTCTTTGGCTTCCGCTGAATCACCCCAATCCCTGAGTTCATCTTCACATGACGTCTGTCCTCCCTGTGTGTGTCTTGGTGTCCAAATTTACCCTCTTTATAAGGACACTAGTCATATTGGATTAGGGGCTCACCCTACTCCAGGATGACCTCATTTTAACTTATTACATCTGCGAAGACCCTATTTCCAAGGGTCACATTCTGAAGTACTGGGGATTAGGACTTCAACATAGGAATTTTGGGGGTGCACGATTCAGCTCATAACAGACAGAGAACTCCCTCCCTCTCCACTAGCTCATTCCATCTTTGGATCACCCTAACAGTCTTCCTCTTGTGCCAGCCCATAGATCCACTAAGGATTCTTCCTTCAAATTACTTGCAGGTGCTCAGAGCACCCCTGCGAGGTGAGGTCAGGGGCCAGAGACACCCACGTTTCTTTCCTAGAAGCCCAGGTGTGACTGGCCCTACCCTTGGTGAGACTACCTTTGTTAAAGATAACAAATGAAGAGCAGGAAGGAGAGAACTGATACGATAAAGAAGGTTAAAAATAACCTAGGGAGCGGGGGCTGCCGGGATGACCTTAGCCCTTTGCAACTTTGATTTACAAACAGCACAGCAGAGAGGTCACCTGGGCTATAAAAACCTCGTCACCTCACCAGCTGACACAGCTTTCTGTTCAGTGGCCTGGGAATTTCCAATCCTGGGGAAATATGACCATAGCACGGTGGACCACTTCTCCTTCTGTTTGTCCTGGCAGCCCTTCAGCCCCTTCCTATGAGTGGGAGGGGTTCTGGTGAGGGCTCTGTTCCTGTAAGAGGAGGGGTTGCCTTCGGAGAGCTCTGCAGTCCCTCAGTGCAGGCAGGTACCCAGGAACAGCTCAGCTCCTTGGGATAGGTATGACTCGGCAAAGTATTTGAGCCTCTGTTTTCTCACCTGCAAAATAGGAATAAGAAGGCTCGCCCTGCCTACCTCACCAGTTATGGCAAGGAGCAATCTAAGAGGCATGGCTGGGCCTGGGGAAGCAGGGAGGACTAAGGTGGGCACCAAGTCCCAGCAGCATCTTGATTCCCCTCACTCGTCGCACATGAAGTCCATTCGGGGCCAGGCGTTAGGTGCATCAGGCCCCTCACCACTCAAAGTGTGGTTCCCAGTGGGGCAGCAGCAACATCCTCTGGAAGTTTGTCAGAAATGCAGACTCTCAGGCCCCACCCCAAACCTGCTGAACCAGAATCTGCATCTTAACAAGATCCCCAAGAGATCTGTGAGCTACTGAAATTTGAAAAGCACCACTTTAATGGGCTTTAAGGGGTCTGTTCCCCCTTCTTCTGCTTAAAGGGATCTTCTTTCTTTGGAAGAATCATGCCCCCGCCCCCCGCCCCATCCCACTCTAGCTCTATGTGCTCCAGTGGGGTTTATCTACTCTCTAGATCCCCAAGGGGGCATGAAAGATGGTCCTGGCCAATCAGGGGCAACCCTGGAACTTTGGCTGGAAGAGTTGGGCAAGAGCTTTCTTTATGCAGCTGTTATGCAGCTGTAGGATGGAAGCCTGGAGCTGCGTGGCACCATCTTGGTCAGCACTGTGCATAATCTAGGAATGGAGTTCCCATAGAGAGGAGCAGAAGTGTGTGTGTGTGTGTGTGTGTGTGTGTGTGTGTGTGTGTAAGAGACAGAGAGAGGAAGATTCCTGATCACATCTTTTGAACTTCCCCCTTTGTCTAAAGCCAAACTGATTTTCTTGGCATTTCAGTCCGTATAAGCCAACCAGTTCCCTTTAGCTAAGCCAGTGTGTGATGGGTTTCTGACTCTTGCAGAGAAAGAGCCCTCCTATCCACCGTGTTGCTGACCGAGAGAGTAAGGCAAGGTTTGTGGCCCTGTGGAGCTTACCACCGACTACTCCAGGGGAAGATAAGAAAAGGGCCATTATGATGGTGCATGGGTAGTGCCCAGATAGAGGGCAGCACAAGGGTGAGGCAGGTGGCCGAGCTTCTCAGGGAGAGGGGTCAGGAAGACTTCCTGGGGAAGATGGCACCTGAGCTGGCTGTAAAGACACATGGAGTTATAGCCAGGTGGGCAATGCAGGTGAGAGCATTCCAGGCAGAGGGAAGTGTGTGAGCCAAGGCAGAAGGCCACACGAGGGGCTCAGGGTGGCCCAGGGGACAGGGAGAGGCCGGGTCTGAAAGACGGGGAAGGACTTTGTGGGCTGCAGTGATACGAGCTCTGTCTGCTGTCACCTCCCAGGGTGTGTCCAAAGGAACTGATGGTGATGGGACAGGGGAGGGGGCGTCAGGAGGAGGAGGGTCTTATACTGAATAAAGTTGATGCCCAAGGCTGCCATTCCTGAGAGACAAATCACACCTGCCCTCGGAAACCCGAGGGACACCCTGGTGTGATGGGCAGGGAGTTGGCATCACAGCCAGAAGATCCAGCTTGAAATTTCAGTTCTGCCACTAATAGTTGCGTGATCTCGGTGAGTCCCTTCACTTTTCTGGTTCTCATCTGTAAAAATGGAAATTCAAAATTCCTACCTCTGAAGGGCAAGAGTGAGAATTGGGTGAGACTGATTTATCAATTAAGGAAAAATCATTTTAAATCCACGAAGCAAGCCAACCTCCAGCCTAGAAGTGACGAAGGAGGACCCTGTAGGTCAAGGTCCTTGAGGGGGTTGTATAGGAAAGCCCCTCTCTGCTGACCCCCTGAATTCCATGCCTTCCCACCCTTTGCTCACGAAATCTGGTCTCCATCAAAGGGGCAATTCCAGGGCCGAGTTCCAAGCCTCCACCTGGCCCTACTTGGCTAATTCCAATGGCACTGCCCTCAGACCTGGGCTTCTGAGATACTGCCATCCACAGGTGCTCCCAGCCTGGGCTCTGGGCAGAAATGCAGCATCCCTGAGGTTCTGGGAAAAGAAAAGGGCAGGGGCTTCCCACCCTGGGGTCTGAAGATGTTTCGAACCACAGACGCCACCTACGGAGCACTTCCTGTGTGGGCCAGTTACTAGACTGAACAATGACACACACCAACTGATATACTCCCCCAATTCATTCTCCATCCTATAGCATCCCCATTTTAAGGGTGAAGAATGGCTCAGAGAGGTAAAGACACTTGCCTGGGGTCCCACAGCAACCAAGTGACAAGACAAGGTCCAGAGCTGGGCGGGTCTCCTTGAAAGCCTGGCTCTGTCCTCCAAGCCACAGGGCAGCCCATGGAAATGCTCTACCATCTCAGCAAAACCCAGCAGAGGAAGGGTTGACTTTCTGGCTCCCCCTGCCCCTCCTGTCCCCCCATTTCACACTCCCTGGGCCTGAAGGACAGGACAGAAGCAGCCTGCAGAGTGGATGACCTCTGCAGGAGGTAGGTCAGGGGAGGTCTGACCAGGCAGGTGACAGACAATTCCTCAGAGCCCTAAGGTCTGGGGCTTTCATGGTGGAATAATGGGTGGTGGGTGACACTTCGCGTAGGGGGTCCAACCTGAACTGTCCGTCCAAAGCCTCTACTCTCGGAGCCGGGCCTGCCTGTCCAGCTTTCCCTGCCCTGCCCCCAGGCTTCCTGCTGGAACTCTGGGGCCATAAACCAGGCCCCTTTCGGGCTTGGCTCGTGCATCAGGTTGCCTGAGCTCGTCCCTGCCTGCAGGCTGGAGGCCTCGGGACAGAGGGGACGGGGGCCAGGGGTAGAGGACAGCAGTTGGGGCCCAAGAGCTCTTGTTGAGGAAAAGCTACACTCCATTTAGTAGACCTGTAAATGGAGGGAGAAACTCAGGGGAAATGAGTTGCCTCCAGGCTGAAGCAGGGGTTGCTTTGACCCAGCCAGGCCTCAGCTGCGTCCCCTGAGGTGGTGATCAACATGGGGGTTTGTTCAGGACTGAAGGGGTTCAGGCTGAGTACGTCACCCTATTCCCTGAGTTTCCAGAGCTCACACTGGGCTGGCAGGGGTGATGGGGGGTAGTGCGGGGCCAGACCTTGACCAGAAGCCCCCTGCCTCCAAGGAGGGGCCGCTCCCCAGGGCTGCTTTCCTAGGAGCCCAGAGCACCCTCACCCCGTAGAACATGCACCCCGACGCACTGAGAGGGAGGGGAAGGTGAGACTCTGGGCTGCTGGGGGACGAGTGAGAGCTGTGAGGACGGTCTGTGGTCTACGTGGGTCAGGGCTGGTCCAAAAGTGGCCGGTGTTTGTGTGGGGAGGGCGAGGGCTGGGAGTTAGCTCTGCGTCTGTGAATCTGCCGTGTGGGCACATTGCGAGTGGAAGTGAAAGAGGTGGGAGGTGTGAGTAGAGAATTAGCTCTTGCCTGTGGGAGCCGTCTTGTGTGTAGATTTCGTGCGGCTCTGTCAGTGGCTGGGGGTTGCCAGCAGGGAACAAGGCTGTCTTGGTGAGTCTGCTTTGTGTGTAGTGGCTGGGCGTGAGGATGAGTCATCTGCTGGATGTGTGAGTCCACGTGTGTGCCGATGTCCCGGGGGCTGGCCGGGGGAGTCCGCATGGCGATGTGAGAGGAGGGTGTCCAGTGTGAGCCCACTGAGTGGATGGGAAGTGTGTCCGTGTATTTAGTCAGCGCCCATTACTGCCCCAAGAGCTGGAGTTCCCATCCCAGCGCTCAAATCGCCCTCAATGAATTCCCAGTTAATACCTGGTACTACCCCCGCCTGGGGGAGTTGCATGTTCCCCTGTGGGTCTCTCCCCCATCCCATCGGCCTTCTCAGAGCCGAGAAAGCTACAAACCGCTTGACGGCACAAAGCCCCTGGGTCGCATTTTTTAAGGAAAATTGCTGGTGACACTTCCATCCCCTGCTTCCAGAGAGCGGCTTTCAGCGTAGATGTGTCTTCACACCAAGGCCTGCGCCTCCGAGCACCTGATTCCTCCCTGGGCACTGATGTCAGGAATCTGGGGAATATGAGAATAATAGAGCCATACGGCCCCATTGTGAAAGGGGGAGGAAAACGTCAGTGCCTTTGTGTGAGGCCAAGAGGAAGTGAGGCAGCAGGAGGCTGGAGAACGGGAGGGGCAGGCTGAGAGGGGCTTCCTGCCCAGAAACAGGGTGACTAGGTCAGTCTTTGAGGCCCCAGGGCGGGTCTGACAGTAGCACCTGGGGGAGGAGGGGGAGGGGGGTCTCTAAGCTCATCTAGGAAGCCACAGCTGGAGAGGACTGGGGAGGGGGCTTCCTCTCACATGCACATCCCTTTCGTCATCCCTTTCTCCTCTCCAGGTCCTCTCACCTGTGTGCAGTTGTTAAGGCTGGAATTAAAAGGCCCACCAGCTGTAATCTCAGTGGCTTCACAAGGAGGACATTCCTTCCCTCCCCCTAATTCTCTCACATCACCTAACCCATCTCCTCCAAAGACTTCACGGTTATAAATTCATTCCTTACTTGTTAAAAAAAAAAAAAAAGCCCCACTGGGTGACCTAAGCTGCTTCCACCCTGCAGCCCCACCCACTCCTGATTGCTGCATCCTTAGCCAGAGGTGGACCCCAGCAGAGAGGGGAGGGTCAGCTGACACGGGGCGGGGTGGGGGGGGGAGGGTGTGTAGCCCGGGCCTTATCTGGAGTCCAGCCACGCCTCTTAAAACACAAGCAAAGCCCCACTTGGCAGACGGGACTTCCTCCCCCAGCCCAGCTGCTGGGCTGCTGGGCAGAGAGTTGCCAAATGACTTTCTCCTCCTGAGTTCCCGTGAGGGAAACTGTGAGGAAAAAGTAAATTTCCTCCCGATACGTTGTGGATTGACTCCAGGGAACTTCCCAGTGGCACGTAAAATAATCGTAACATGTATTGGGTATTTTGTGCCAAGTGCTATTAAGCAGATCTTAAAGAGAGAAGCTATGAGCAGTTCTATGCCTCAGAAGAGAGAGAGCGGGTGACCTGCCAAGCTCACGTATACAGCAAATCCCAGGGCCAAGACTGGGGCCCAGGAGCTGACCATCAGGGCCCTTGTATGTAAGCGCCAGGCTACATGCTGATTCTTAAGAGAAGGTGCGTTTGTGAAATGCAGCCTGGGAGGAGGGGGAGGGGGAGGAGGGGACAGAGGAGCGTCCTGGGGGCCTGGGTGACTCATCTCAGGGAAGCTGAGCTGCAGGGCAAGTGTTTCTGGGAACGAGCTCAGCCCCAGAGTGGGCTCCCTGAGATGGTCCAGCCCGAGTCAAGCCGGACACAGCGGGGTGACTCCTGGAGGGAAGGAGTGAAGGTTTGGCTTGGCCTGTGGACACAAGACAGGACAGAAGAGCAAGGAAGGACCAGTAGGCCTTAGCAGTGAGGGTTCAGGGCCCGGGGCTGGCAGTCGAGTAAGTGCCCTGGAGCAGCCTCCGGCCTCTGTTTCTCATGCTCCAGGTGTCCCTGGCTCTGTAGGCAAACCCAGTGTTCTAACCAGTTTCGGAGTCTGTGCTGGGCTGGAGAGCTCATTGGGGATGGGGGACCTCAGGCAGGCTGTGATCTCCAGGACCTGTCTCTGGAGGAAGAGCTGGCCAGCTCCATGGGTGATGGTGGGAAAGATCCCAACACCGTTTTGCACTTAACGGTGTCCTGAGATTCTGTCTCGTTAGTGCACGGAGAGCCTGCTGGTGATTTCCACAGCTGCATCGTATTCTGGTGTGTGGCCATCCCATAATTTATTAGCCAATCCTATCCTAGTGGACATTTAGGTTGTCCGCCATGATAAACACCTGTGGGTCTATCTGTAGGATAAATTCCTGGAAGCAGAATTAACAAATCAAACAGTACAAGTCTTTATAATTTTATGACATGTTGCCAATTGACGGTCCATAGCTGTTGACTGATTTATCCCCTCCCACTCACCAACAGCGAGTGGAGGTTGGAAGAGACCCCACCAGAGACCAGTGGGGCACCTTCCCAGCAGCCTATGGGAAACCCATACCTTTTGACTCTTTCCAGAAGGTGGTGGGGATAGGACGCTTTACTCAATGATTGGCATCCAGAGACTATGTAAGACTTCAAACCTGGCTGAGTTGCCCCCTTGAGATGTGCTATGGGGAGAATAAAGACTGCTGGTGGGGCAGGGCCCAGCAGGCCGGGGATTGGGGTGGGAACAGACAGCAGCACGACAATGATGAGACTGGTTCTTTTCAAAACAAGTTTAAACAACACCCAGTATGATCATTCCACGAGTAACGGATGTTATAAATAGCATATCTTATTATTCCTAGAATAACCAAAGAATTCTACATTTCTAAGAAGAGTTTTGAAACATAAAGCAATTATTTTTAAGGCTAGGAAAAATAAGTCCAAATATTAACAGTAGCAGGATAGAGGCTAAAATAGAAATGGGCTTTAGAACCAGACAGACCTGAGCTGAGCCCCTCTCTACTCACACCAGCCCTTCACTTATGGCTCAGTGTCCTTGGTCCTAAGATGGGGTTCAGATCCATGTGAAGGGCCTGTGGGGGGCATGGCGGGAGCGTCAGGCAGTTGCGGGAGAGTCTGAAGCAGGGGTCCCGGCACAAGGTTCGCACTCAATGACTGGTGACCGTTATCACCGCAGGATGGTGACTTTCTGGTTAGCTTTTTCTTTTTATATTCCGGTCAGTTTGCTATAGGCGTATTATTTTTAGAATCAGAAAAAAAAGAAAAAGCCTCATGAAACAAAGGAAAGGTGAGGAGTGATACGTGACGAGTGATATGCAGGGAGCAAAGGGCAGAGAGACAGATGCTCTTTAGAAACCATGACTCTGGGCCTGGAATTTAACCTGCAGTTAACGAGGCTGAGAGAGGCAGGTGGGTGAGCCCACAGGCTTCCTTACTGAGAATTTCCTGCCTTTGAGCCCACCCACCGGTCCCCAGTGTACAGATGTCAGGGAAACCCCAGGGTAGCAAGCCCTTCCACAAACACGCCCACTCCTGGCAAGCAGGCTGACAGGGACCTGGTTGGGGCTTAGTGGAGCCCACTCCACCTCGCGCTCCACCTGCAGCTCTCCCGCTGTGGCCCTGGGCTGGGCCTCTGACATGCAGTGATGTCATCGGGTAAGGAACAAAGGCCAAGGACCCCAGAATCTGTGTTTTGTTCCACATGTCTTTGCCTCATCTTTCTGTTCTTTGTTTCTTTTCTTCTTTTTTATTATAAATATTTTAAAGTCATTCCTTTAGATAAATTGGGCTTCATCAAAATTTAAAACTTTATGTGTCATAGGACACGATTGACAGAGTAAAAAGGCAACCCACGGAATGGGATAAAATATTTACAAATCATATATCTGAGAAGGGATTGATATCCAGAATATGTAAAGAATTCCTAAAACTTAACAACAATAAAACAAACAACCCAATTCAAAACTGAGCAAAGAACTTGAAGGACTTTTCTCCTAAGCCGATAAAGAAATGGCCAATGAAGCCCACGAAAAGATGCTCAATATCACTAATCATTAGGGAAATGCAAATCAAAACCATAATATCACTTCACACCCATTATGGTAGCTATTATTAAAAAAGCAGAAAACAAGTGTTGGCAGGGATGTGGAGAAATTGGAACCCTGTTCTTCACTGATGGGAATGGGAAATGGTAAAGCCTCTATGGAAAACAGTATGGAGGTTCCTCAAAAAATTAAACATAGAATTATCATATGATCCAGAAATTCCACTTCTGGGTATATACACAAAAGAATTGAAAGCAGGGACTCAGATATCTGTGCACCGATGTTCATAGCAGCATTATGCACAATAGCCAGAGTGGAAGTGACTCAAATGTCCACTGACAGGTGGATAAACAAAGGTGCTGTATATATACAATGAAATAGTATTCTATCTTAAGAAGCAATGAAATTCTCATACAAGCTACAAGATAAATAAACCTTGAAGATGTTATGCTAAGTGAAATAAGCCAGACAAAAAAAAAAAGGACAAATAGGGACTTTCCTGCCGGCCCAGTGGTTAAGACTCCACACTTGCACTGCAGCGGGCGCAGGTTCGATCCCTGGTCTTGGAATTAAGATCCCACATGCCACGCGGTGTGGCCAAAAAAAAAAAGGACAAATGTGATTCCATTTATAAGGGATACCTGAAATAGACAAATTCATAGAGACAGAAAGTAGAATGTGGTTACCAGGGGCTGGGGGAGAAGGGAAATGGGGAGTTATTTTTTTAATGGTATGAAGTTTCAGTTTGGGGTGATGAGAAAGCTCTGAAGATGTATAGTAGTGATAGTTGCACAACAGTGTGAATGCACTAATGTCACTGAACCGTAAAAAATGGTTAAACTGGTAAGTTTTATGTTATGAATATTTTACCACAATAAGAAAAATTTAATGGAAGGACCATTAAATATCTCTGAGTGTAGAGAATAGCTCCTTCATTCCATAGAGAAATAAATTGAGGCTCAGAGAGGTTGAAAAAAAGAGTCATTCCTTTAAAATCATTTTTGATACCTGAAGTATAACAGGTATTCTTGAATTTAAACAATACAGATAAAGTTGAAACCCCCTTCGGGCCACCCTTTTTACCCACATCTCCTCCCCAGGAGATAACCATTATGAAATCACTCTGTGTGGGTTCTTTTAGATCTATTTTGGTAGGTGTACAGAAATAGAACCATTCTGTACTTACTTTGCAACTGCCCTTTACATTTGGTGCTATTTCTTGGAGCTCTTTCCACACCAGTTCATAGGCGCTACCTCACTCTTCTGAACTGCTGCACCATGGGTCGTAGTATGCACACACTACCGTTAAACATTCCCCTACTGTTGGACACTTAGGCTGTTTTCAGTATTTGGCTGTAACAGACAATTCAGCATAAATTCCTCTTTGTGCACATGCAGAAGTGTTTCTTTAGGAAAATGTCTATTTACTTTTTAAGGTTACAAGCACACATGAATGAACGTCAATAAAATGTTGCCATTTATTAGTGCTCAGGGCATGCTAAATATTTTCCGTCATAATCTCACACGTCGTTACTCCTCTAATCAACCGCACGGGGAAGTCCAGTCACTGTCCCCACTGATGAGGTAGAAGTCCAGAAAACGTGAGTCATTTTCTCCGGGTCACAGAGCTCACAAGAGAGCCCTGGACCAACCACAGGAGGCCTCTTAGTCTGTGTTCTCCTGGAGACCAGGACTTGGATCTCTTTCCGGCTGTGTCCCCACATCTGACATTGGTCTGGAATGTCATGGGCACTAACAAATGCTCCTTGAGTATTGCTGAGCAAATGAAGGGATGGATGGCTGTGTGGAACTCTATTGCAGTTGTTGGCGCTCCGTGGCCAGCATTTGTCCACAACCCTGCCCTGGGCCCCATCAGGAAACGGGGGTCAGGCACCACCAGTCTCTCCAATCTCACTCTCAGCTGCGCCACAGCACATCACTCAACTCCACCCACTGGAGGATGACTTCTCGACAGGGCTCCCTGGACCCCCTGCCCTGATACAGTCCCCACCCCTGGTCACCCGACCAGACCCACTGGGCCTTCAACACTCAGCCCAGCCCAGGCTCTGCCTGGCTCTGATCCCTCAGGGAACTCCCAGAACCCTTATCCTCCTGTCTTAGATACTTTCTTTTTTAAAGTTAGAGTGACCATTACCCACTTTGAAAAGGCTCCTCTGTGTGTTCAATACAGATGAAGAAGCTGAGGTGCCGAGACGCCACATGACCCGCCCAGGGGCCTGGGCAGCAGGCAGTGCAGATGGCAGTCACACCCTGGTCCAGCGGCCTCCAAGGTCAATGCCCTTCCTGTCACACTCCGGCAGCTTCTGAGATAAACCTGAAAGAGGCTCACTTGTTATCACATGGGAGTCGCACAGGATCTAGAGCTGGGAGAAACATTCGTTTCCTGATACCAGCTCTGCCCCCAGAACTACACGGAATCAATCCCAGTCCCCGACGTGTGGCAAGAGGTTCAAGTGCCTGAGTGGCCAAGACTGTAGTCATTCAGGTCCAGTGGACCCTCTCGTCTCCTGGTTCCCTGGGGCTCTGTCTTGACTTCTCCACTCTGTGGTCAACTCCCTGAGAGCCGTATCTTCTCTTAGACTCCTGTGCCCTCCCACTAGCCCCTGACATGTAAAGGTGCTGATTAAGCATCTATTTTACTCCTGTTTCAGTTACTTGTCCTTCAGCTGTTGATCCCAAATAAAATGGAGCCAAGCAGGCAAGGAAAAGGAGTACATCAGTTCCCTGTACAATACCCAAAGCTCTAGTCATCCTAACAGCAGCATCTACCATGGCTGGGGGCCTACGTCTGTGCCGGGTACTGTCCTAATAGCCATTGCTTCATTTCCTGCTCACATCAAGTCCATGAAGAAGGGACTTGAGATGTGCCCTCAAGACCAATGTATCTTGGGATCTATGTGTCACAAACAGAGGTGGAGATTTCCTTCCTTTATTTAAAATTCGACCTGAGCTGCATTAACCCCATCTCAAAAGCAACCATTTCTTCTCCCCATCACCTCTACCAAAGAGAGCGGGCAGAGAAGGCTAAGTGTTGGGTGGGGCCCTTCCCTATGCAGTGTTGCAGTGTATCCCAGAACTCAGACCACTGAGCTCCACCTCACTTTCCAAGAAAGGACCCCAGAGCCACCACGGGCCTCCGTCGAGAAGGGTAAGTACTTTGAGAAGGAAGAACCTTGGTGGAGACCACGACAACTTCCTGAAGAGCTTGGGTCACCAGTCCTGAAGCACTTACCGAGAGCTCATCACATACGCCCTGCACTGTGCCCATGAGGAGGGCATGCATTTGAATCAGACCCAGGCCCCGCCCGCATTTGGCCACAGTCTAGTAGGGAACTCAGACATGTAAAAAATAAAATTACAGAACAGCATAGTAAATGCACTGGTAGAAATGTGTACACATACAGCTCAAAAATAAAAAGACGTATAACTCAACTAAAAAATGGGCAAAGGACTTGAATAGACATTTCTCCAAAGAAGATGTGCAAATGGCCTATGAGCACAGAAAAAGATGCTCAACACCATTAGTCATTAGAGAAATGCAAATCAAAACCACAATGGAGTACTACTTCATACCTAGTAGGATGACTATAATCTAAAAGGCAGATAATAACAAGTGCTGGAAGGGTGTGGAGAAATTAGAACCCTCATACACTGCTGGTGGGAATGCAAAATGGTGCGGCCAGTTTGGAATAGTTTGGCAGTTCCTCAAAGTGTTAAACATAGAATTACTATATGATCCAGCAATTCCACTCCTAGGTATATACCCAAAAGAACTGAAAACATATGTTCACACAAAAACTTGTACACAAATGTTCTTAGCAGCATTATCCAGAATAACCCCAAAGTGAAAACAACCCAAATGTTGATCAATGATGAATGAATAAGTAATATATGGTATGTCCACACAATGGAATATTATTTAGCCATAAAAATGAATGGAGTGCGTTCAACTGGTAATAGTGAAGCATTTCAGTGAAGTAAGTTTTCATTTTTTTCTGTGTGGGGGAATGTAAAGCAATTCATTTCTTAAAAATGAAAATTACAAAAGCATGAAGTGAACATTATGAGTAAGGGAAATTTCTGAAAAGAAACAGACCCTAAGACTTTAAATTGAAAATGTATTCTCTTTTTCTCCATAAAAATGGGGTTTAATACTTACAATATCTGTTTATCTAATTTCTCTTTTTGTTTCTTTTTGGCTGTGCCACATGGCATGCGGGATCCTAGTTCCCTGACCAGGGATCGAACTCGTGCCCCCTGTACTGGAAGCATGGAGTCCTAACCACAGAACCACCAGGGAATTCCTGTTTATCCAATTTCTATTTTTTTTTAACACATATCATCTTTCCATTGTATTCTTTTTTATATACTTCCAGTTGATTTAAAAGAAACAATAACCCACAAAGATAAATAAGTGAGAGCGCTAGGAATATTAGAGGATTATCTAGGAAGATGACATTTTATTTTTTTAACTGAATCTTTCACATAAACCCTTCATTCTGATGATGTCAAGTGAAGTCGATAAGTATGCTGAGAATTTATTATTCCTCCTATTCCTCTTATGACCAAAGAGGTACAGTGGAAGTCATCCATTTTATTAGTCCTAGGAAATGCAATCTTTTAAAAAAAAGTCTTTGAAGTGTTCTTGTCCTGCCTTCCTCTATCATTTCCTGCCCTTAAGTTCCAAGAAAAGGTGGGTACAGAAACACATGGGAAAATGTGATGGTGAACTAATATTTACAAAAACAAGAGCACATATTCAAAACAGATTCTGGTCTTTTCAGATTGTAAATATTTTCTGTGAATTAAAACTGTAATGCTTATTTGTAATTCTGCCAATCTTTACATACAGTGAAAAAAACTATATAGAAACTGATTGAATCATCTCAGTAAGAATGGATTAAAAAGTGTGAGACGGATATAAAATTTATTTAAACTTGATCCTCAATTTGTTTAGTATATACCTATGACTTGCTAAATAAATCTAGAGTAATTCAGTTTGAATAAGAAGCTATTGTTTTTCTATTGTGTAATAACTATCTTATTTTGAAAAATAGCTTGGTCGAATGATAAAATATATTGTCATCTTAAAAAAAAAGTACTGGATATATGCGACAACATGGATGATCCTTGAAAACATTATGCTAAGTGAAATAAGCTAGACACAAAAGGCCACATATTGTCTGATTCCACTTACATATATGAAATGTCCAGAATAGGCAACTCCATAGGAGAGAAAGTAGATTAATGGTTGCCAGGGACTGGGGAGAGAAGAGAAAGGGAAGTGACTGCTAGTGGGTGCGGGGTTTATCGTGGGGTAATGAAAATATTCTGGACTTCGCAGTGATGGTTGCACAGTTTTGTAAATGTGCTGAAAGCACTGAATTGTACATTTCAAAAGAGTGACCGTCCTTGTGTGTGAATTATATCTCAATAAAAAGAAATAAAGAGAAATATACAACAGTATGGATGTAAGCAACACACAGAAAGGGAAGCAGGGTATGGGTAGTTAAACCTCTGTGGGGAGGTTTCCAAGAGAGAAGGCACCATCTGAGCCTGGTTTTAAAGGACCAATGGGATTCATCAAACAGACTGAGTGGGAATTAAGGACTGTTTCTAGGCAGAGGGAACAGCACGTGCAAAGGCCCAGCAAGAAGACAGTAAATAAAGTGGAATACTCTGCTAACTTCAAGTCTTCTAGTCATTATGGGTATAAACCTCGGTGCACTAACTCAGAAGTCTTTTTTTTAGAAGTAGAATTAATTTCTGACTCTGAGCCCCATTCCTCCAGGCTACAGAAAATGTCATCCCCATCCTTCCTGGTGTTTCTAGGTTTGTGAGAAAGTGGGTCCAGACACATGCTAGAGACAAGGTGGGGATGGAACGGAGGGTGGGAGACGAGAAGCAGGAATGTTTGGCCTCCCAAATCCAAGAGATCTAAGAGGACAGCCAGGAAGAGCGGATGGAAATGGAAGCACATGGAGCGGCAGGCTGGTCTGTGTTCCTTTGCCCCTTGTCGGGTTTGGTGGCTGGAGCCATTTAAAGGGTCAGTGGTAGCAGGGACAGGTGATAGCCGCCTATAGAACTAACAGCTAGGAATTGCAGGTGGCAGGTAGGGGTGTGGTCTTGGGGAAGGGGCGCTTCCTTGGGTGGAAAAGAGGATCTAGAAGGCTGTAGCTGAAGCAGAGTGAGAGCTGGGGGCCTATTGGGAATCAATCCCCAAACCGTTCCCACTCGTGAGTGATGGCGAGTGGGGGAGAGCTGAGGGAACCAGGAGGTGAAAACAGTTGCAGGGTCGGCTGGCCTGGTCACCAACTTTGCTTTGTGGGGAGGATGTTTATTTAAGGAAAATCACTATGTTTACTCAAAGCTTTGAGCTGCAGCTCTCAGGGGTGGAATTATCAGTGAAAGCTGGGCTATTAATCAACTGTGGGACCTGGTGACAGGCCTTCTCCTCCCTTCCAGAGAGTGGGAGGGACAGAGGAGAGAGGGAGGAAGGGACAGAAGGGGGCTGGAGGGGAGCAGAGGGTAGCGTTTCCATGGCTCAGCAGTCATGGGACAAAGCTGGACGGAAATCACACTCCGGGATGCTCCCTGGCCAAGGCCAGTTTGCCTGGAAAGGAAGGACAAACTTCCTGGATGGACACTGGATGCTAAGCCCTGGGGAGGAGGGCAGGGGTGGGGGTCATGGTGTTGCTGGAGCAGTAGGGTCTCTCCAGTCCATCGGCCAAGACCTTGAACGAAGCCTGAACAGAGCATGCCCCCCAGGGACACGTGCTAGATGCAAGGCTGAGCAGCAACTCGGTAACTAACCTCCCGCTCGCTCTCAAGTCTGTGCGGCCAGTCTGATGAAGAGAGGGGTGTGTGCCTTCCCCTGACTGGTGGGCAGGCCGGGCAGGTGGGGTAGGAGCTTATGGGGGTGCTGGGTGAGCAGTGCACAGGCTTGAGGGCTTGCCTGGGAGGAACTGGGGAAGTCACCAGCAGCTGTGGGGCTGGGAGGGCAGCTGGTCCAGAGAAAGGAGAGAGTACAGATGGATGAGGGAGGTGCTTGGCACGTGTGCCTGGGCCTCGGGCACCTGAGGCCTCCCAGGAGCACAGCCAGCGGGAAGTCTCTTTATAGTGGACTCAGACCAGAGCAGGGCCACTCTTGTTGGGCATCTGGACCACAGTTTGGGGGCAACTTCCCTGTGAGAACTGAGGGAAGAAAAGAAGGGAGGGAGGGAGGGAGATCTTTCCTAATGATGGCATCAGTGGTACCTACCTCATCAAGGTGTTGGTGAGAAAGTACAGGTAAAGCACCTGGCCCAGGACCCACTAAGTGCTCAGTGAATGCCCCTAGCATTATCGTTTGACTACTTTGCTTACATCCCTCTTCCCTCACCCACCTTCACTCACATGTGTGTCTCCTCCTTCCCTCCCCCGCTCCTTCCCTCCACACAGGCTGTAGAACCACCAGTTATGGGAACATCCAACTTGCTGTCCTGGGTTCACAGGACCTAAGGACTCCTTTCCACCACTTGCTAGCTGTGTGATCTTGAGCTCCCTACTTAACCTCTCTGTGCCTCAATTTCCTGATTTGCAAAAGGAGGATAATAAGTAGCATAAGGATGAAATGATCTAACACACGTAAAGTGCTTAGTACAGGGCCTGGCCTAGACTAAATGCTAAATGGAAGTTATAGCTGCTGTGCTGGGGCGATCGTCTGTGCTCTCGCTCCAGGGAGAGGCTGTCCGTGTGCAGATCTGTCAGGCTGGGGCCCTTGGGCCACAGGCAGCCTGTAGGGTCTAGAGCAGAGGAAACACCAGCTCCCACGGAAGCTGGGGGCGGACCTACATGAGGACTCCCCACAATGGTAGACCCTGTGTCCCAGCTCTGGGTTGGTGTGGGTGGGAAGCAGAGGCCTGCAGCTCCCTCCGTCCTTCCTGAGCTCCGTGGCTGATCCCTATCTGTCCGTGAAAGATCAAGCCAGGTGACGTCTCCAGATAGCAAGCCCCCATAAAGCAGTTTGTTTGTTTGTTTAAATTGAAGTATAGTTGCTGTACAATATTACATAAGTTACAGGTATACAATATAGTGATTCACAATTTTTAAAGGTTGTACTCCATTTATAGTTATTACAAAATATTGGCTATATTCCCTGTTTACAATATATCCTTACAGATTTTTTCTTTGGGCCATGCCTCGAAGCATGCAGGATCTTAGTTCCCCGACCAGGGATCGAACCCATCCCCCCTGCAGTGGAAGCTCAGAGTCCTAACCCCTGGACTGCCAGGAAATTCCCTCCTTGTAGATTATTTTATACCTAATAGTTTGTACTTCTTCCTGCTCTATCCTTGTATTGCCCCCCCCACCAGTAACTACTAGTTTGTTCTCTGTATCCGTGAGTCTGCTTCTTTTTTTGTTATATTCACTAGTTTGTAGTATTTTTTAGATTCCACATGGAAGTGATATCATACAATATTTGTCTTTCTCTGTCTGACTTATTTCTTTTAGCATAATGCCCTCCAAGTCTGTCCATGTCTCTGCAAATGGCAAAATTTCGTTCTTTTTATGGCTGAGTAGTATTCCATTGTATATACGTGCCACATCTGTTGATGGCCATTCAGTTTGCTTCCATATCTTGGCAATTGTAAATAAGGTTACTATGAACACAGAAGTGCATGTATCTTTTCAAATTAGTGTTCTTGTTTTTTTCAGATAGGTAACCAGGGGTGGAATTGCTGGGTCATATGGTGGTTCTATTTTTAGTTTCCTGAGAAACCTCCATACTTTTTTTCTACGGTGGCCGCACCAGTTTACACTTCCGCCAACATTGTAGGAGGGTTCCCTTTTCTCCACATCCTCGCCATCATTTGTTATTTGTGTTCTTTTTGATGACGGCCATTCTGACAGGTGTGAGGTGATGCCTCATTGTGGTTTTAATTTGCATTTTCCTGATAGTCATCAGATGTTGAGCATCTTTTAAGCAGTTTCTTATAAGAATACAAAAAGGCAATCTAAAACCCTACTAGGCCCCTCTGTGCTATCTTAAAAACCAAACAAACGTCACGAAACAGGGCTAAGCATCAGGCATCAGGTCAGATATCCTTTGAGGAAGAAGAGCACTGGAGGCTGTTCCTTTTAAGGGAGGGGGTACCTTCCAAGGAGCCTTCTGTAGTGGTGAGTTGGCAGGTGGCAGGGGTGGGAGGCTGGCCATCTGGGCCCATCTGGCTGGGGAGGGGATGAAGGAAGAGGCCTGAGCTGCTGGAGGGCGTTGCTGGGAAAGGGCCTCGGGGTGATTGCCCACAAGAGCTTTGCAGAGTGAAGCTGCCCCGGCGTTCAAGTCGTGCCCTTCTCCACCCTCCTCTTCGCTGCTGGAAGTCAGGGAGGCTGCCCTGTGTCCCGGCTACAGGATCCAGCGTACAGCCAGCTGCCAGCCCCAGTCCACTGGCCTCTCCTGCCAGCTCTGGGGGCCCCAGTGGACTGGAAAGACCTGGCTGTAGGCCCTCACGTACCTGTGGTCGTTACATGGGCGCTTCTCGTCCATTACCACGGTGGACCCTCCCCCCACTCTGTGCTGGACACCCCCTGGTTCCGCCCCCCCCCCCCCCCCCCACTGGCACCCTGGACTCCAGCGGGTTGAAATTTTCCAAGGTGTCTCATGTTCCCTCTCGCTTCTGGGCCTCTGCGTGGGCTGCCCCCCTGTCTGGAATAAAGCGTTCTAGCCAGTGTCTGGGGACCAACTCTTTCTCATCCTTCAACCCTCAAACCAAATGTCACCACCACTGGGTGACATTTCCTGTCCCCAGGTGGCTGGGGCTTCCTCCTCGCGCTTCCCCGCTCCCTACTTCCATCTTGATTTCAGGATCCATCACCTGGATAACACATGAGGCGCCTACCTTAGTTTCCACCCAAATCGAGCCTAAGTAAGGACTTGGGTGCAGGTAATTTAGCCGAAGGTGATCCTGGGGGTAAGGGATGGGGAAAGGGGCATGGGAAGGAGGGGGTGTGTGATCAAGGTGGTCCTCTGTGGGAACTGGGGGCTCAGCTCCCTGGAACCACCTGAGATGTCTTCAGAAGGCCAGCCAGAACTGTCCGTCCCGGGGAAGGAGGCCCTGCATTTACCCACTGGCTCCATCCTCCACTGGTGGTTAGTTGCTCTGGGGGAGTGAACTTCTGCTCATTGCCAGCCTACCCTGTCTTGCAGACCCAGCAGGTGCCCGCAGGTGGGAGAGAGCCCTGGGGCAGGCAGTAGGGAGGCAAGCTGTGATGCTGTTGGGCTTGCCAGGTACTGTCCAATGCACCTGTGGCTGAAAGCAGCCCAGGGGGGTGGTGGTGGGGGGGACGGGCACCAGGGACATCCCTGCAGAACTCCTGGAGGGTGGAACCATGTTCTGCTCATCTTGCTGTTCTTGGCAAGAGATTAGTAAATGTGGAATGACCAAGACATCGGGGTACAGACAGCCTAGGTGACCCTGCCATGATTGGGGTCTCTAGCTGAGAATGATAGTCTCCTGACTGTCCCTCTATGGGACTGGGGGGTTTCCTCCCTGGGGCCCACCCCTTTCCTACTTCTTAGCATAGACAATCTTCAGAAACTAGGTTCTACTGGTTGAAGGGACAGGAAGACCCCTGTCTGATCTCCAGGGATCAGACACAAGAGGGCAGTGGAATTGCTGGATCATAGCATAAGCCCCAACTGTTTTTAATTATGGTATCTCTTCATGCAAGAGTCAAATTTTAGGAAGAGTGTCTGAGTGGCCTTATCAAATCATGTGGACATCCATTGGCCAGGAAAGGGTGGGGCACTTTGGTGGACAGTCCCACAAGACAATCCAATGGAGAGGGGATATTCCTCAAAGCAAAATCAAGGCGCTGTCACCAGCAGAAGTGCTGGATGAGGGCAGCCTAAAACTACAGGCTGTAAAATTGGGAATAATAGCTAAGCTCTCCATGCCACAGAGTTGAGTGGCTCCCACAAAATCATGTGTGTGGCAGGACTTTGAAACCTATGAGATAGCCTCAGATAGAAGTTCCTTGTGAGACCACAGAACGTAGCTGGAAGGAAAGGAGCTGACCATGGTGCCAGGATGCAGCCAGATCTTTCTCTGAGTGTTGTACAAACTGCACATGCTTATCCCCACCCTTCACCAGGAGCCACCTCTCAGTTGTGATAACTAACTGAGCCATATCCTCATGACCAGCTTGTCCCTCAGCCATGGGTGTGTTCATTCCATTAATTTCTTCTTTGGACACTATTAACCGGATTTTGGGGGTCTCCAAAATAAGACCTCCTCCAAGAAGCAAACAGCAGACATAAATGAGTAACTATTTCTGTAGCAGTAAAGTGTAATGGCTTCTAGAACACAGGCAGCACAAGGCATTCTGGTGCTGCGGAGGAGAGAGGAGTCTGCTCTTTCTTTTGTTTGGTAAGAAGTCAGTCCAACCTCAATGCAAGTCTTACTCCGAGTGAAGGATAGAGGGAAGGGAGGTTGGGTGAAAGCAACCCCGACTATTTAAGGAAAACCTGGCAAGGCTGTTGGGGGTCCTTGGCCAAAGCCAGCAGTCACAGGAGTCCATCGTCTCCCAGGAACGGCCTGCACTGCACCCCTGCCGCCCTGTCTCTGGCTGAGTGCAGCCTGCAGGAAGCGTGGCCTCAGCAGTGATGCATTTCAGAACACAGCAGCTGGAGCCCCCAGCTAAGTACACTTTCCATAGCTGGAGGTCTGTGAGGCTCATTCTCACTGGCCTCCCCAGAGCACTGGACTCTACAAATTGCACCTTCAATGTGATGTTTAAGCAAAGATTGTTTTCTGCACTTGCAAACTGTTTTGGGTGTATCTCAACCTCTCAGCTGGGCTGTGAGTTGCTCAGGGCAAGGGTGGCACCATAATTCTCCCTCCACGCATTCATTTATTGATCCATCAGTCCATTTACTTTTTTCAACATATACTGACTGGAGTAGCCACTGTCCTGAGCACTAAGAGGGTGAGCAAGGGGGGCCTCAGGAGCCCAGAGGGGAGAGAGACATGAAATAACTAATGACACAGTAGACAGGGAGTTTCTAAGTAAAGGTCAGTGAGTTTCTATTTCCCCTTTCCCCACACCAGGAGGGGCTTTTCTCTGAAAGGGCAGCTGTCTCCGGGGCACAGCTCCTGCCTGTGGATGTGAGTCAGCCCAGGGTCGGGAAGAATACTCAGCTCTGCAGGACCAGTGATGACACAGGCGTCATGCCACTACCCTAGGGTCCTCCCTCGGGGACAAGAAAAGAGGTCACCAAGGACAGCCTTTGAAGGAGAGACACCCTCATTGCTTCCTGCTCCCAGGAGCCTCTCAGTGTGCTCCATGAAACGCTGAGAAATCGAGTCTCTTTTCCTGAATGTCTTTTAGAAGTGGTCTCCTCTCTCTTCCCATAAAGGAATAAATAAAACGTGAAACTGGAGACAGGAGAGAGGAGGCAGATGGGGCGGCAACAAACATTAAGGTTTTTCCTCCCACCATGTCAGGTCTGAGCTAAGCGCTTTCCAGGCAGGCTCTGGGTGAATTCCACCCCAGCCCAGCTTGGGTCCCCATTTTACAGAGGAGGAAACTGAGGTTCAGAGATGGTAAGGAACTTGCCCAAGGTCGCACCACTGGTAAGTGGTGGAGTTGAAACCTGACCCCAGAGCCTGTGCTCTTAACCACCCACCTCACTGCCCGTGAGATGCCTCCCTCTGCGGTTTCTCTTCCAGCTCAGCAGGTGGAGTGTGACGTCAGCCATTGGCAGGAGGTGGGACTTGTAAGCTAGCGGGACATAGAATCTGGACAGAGCCTCCCTGCCCGCCGTGTGTAGCTGGAGATCAGTTAGTGTTCATGCACAGCATTCCTTGGTGTCCATAGGCTGTGGAGACAATGGCAGAATCGGGGTGCTGACAACCAACAGAAGTTGTTATGCATCAGACCCCCTTGCCGTTCTGTATATATAGGGTAAATATGGCTCCAAACCCCGTAGAAAGCTCTGACCTTGTTTTATCTTCAAACTGAGGCACAGAGTGTTTGGCTGGCTTGTCTGAGGCCACGCAGTTTAGCAGGCTCTGCGGCAGACTTTAAGGAGCCCTTTCCTTCTCTCTTGCAGACGCCCAGTGCTCTCTTCTTTTGCCTCTTTTCAAAAATACCCTTTGCAAAGAACTGGAAGTTGGGTGATATTAAGCGTTAAAACGATGATAACTGCCACTCACTGCTTCTGCTATTATCTATCAGCTATAAAGTGCTTATTGTATGCAAGGCATACAGGTGTCATCACACCCCCTAGTAAGGGTTTACAGTGTTATCATGTGGAGGTAGATGGTGTCCAAAGCCTATGAGAGGTGAAGAGCTCCAACGGTACAATTTCAGGCATCAGATGGGATGGCTGCTTTTAAGCTGCAGGCTCGTCAACTTCTGTAACTATGTCCAGGTCTTACAGTTCAGACTCGACTGGATAAACCCCTGGGAGAAAGGTGAGGGAGGCTTTTGAGAAAACTTGGCAGGTCTGGCTTCCAAATAGTAATTCTGAGCAGCTTCGTAAGCAGATATCCCTTCCTGGGTTGCTTTGACCCCTGCCCTGTCCAGTGGCCTCTCCTGATGTCTTGATCCTTGAGGGAATGGTCCACTTCTAGGGCTACCAGCTTCGGAGCCCTCGGTCTGCTGAGCTCTGCCAGGCCTGGCCCCTGGGGAAGACCAAGGAGCCCTGGGGTGTGCACAAGCTGCTGCCTCTGGATCCAGGTTCATGGTTATCAAAGAGTGAGTGGCCTAAGAGGGAAAGAAGAGCCCAGAACATGGGCTCTTGAGGCAGGAGGCAAGGAGCAGCCAGAGAGGAGGGAGCCCAGCAGAGGAGGCCTGGGCTGTGGCCTGGGGTGCGGGCACATCCATCTGAAGGCAGCCCAGCCCTAAAGGCCAGGGCTTGGAGAGGGCTCAGCTGCCAACAGTCTCCATGTGGAGAGCCTCAGCCTCCTCCCAGGGCTCCTGCACCAGCGTCTGCTCAGTCTGGCCCTGCCCACTCCCTTGGGTTCCAAGTGCAGTGGTGGTACTATTCACAAGCTGACTTCTGTTTTCTTTTTGAAGCCAAAAAAGACATCAAGCTGTCAGAGAGGCTTTTCCAGCACAGCTCTGGCTGGGTGGAGGCGCTAGGAGAGAGTCTTTTATCTCTTTGCTCCACACGGAAATGGCCAAACCTAAGATTTTAATTCATCTTTGGAGTAGAAAAATGGGGTCCACCCTCAGGGATGGCAAAGAGGCTTAGCTTTCCAAACAGGGGAGAGGTCACCCTCCAAAGCCCTGGCATCATTTCCCCTAAAGAACAGGACGGCTTTGAGTCAGAGTCACAAACATCTGTCATTGTGTCTTGAGCACCTGTGTGTATGGTGGGGAGAGAAGCAGAGAAGAGCTGGGAGTCACCTGCAATAGGAGCTAACGCGTGCTCACTGCCTTCCAGGCGTCTGTTGGGCCTTTACACCAATCACCTCATTTAATCCTCACTGCACGAGGACGGTGTTGTCATCATTCCAGGCCTTCCTTCTCTATAGGTGGTGACACTGAGGCTCAGAGGTCTTATAGCTGGTGAGTGGCAGAGCTGGGATTTGAGCTCTGGTCTGGCTTCAGAACCTGAGCTCTTAAGCCCTGAACCCAGAGTTCTCACAGTGGAGTCTAGAAACCACCTGCCTGGGGATTTCCCAGGTTGCCTGATAAAAAGGCAGAGTCTTGGGTCCTGTCCTGGTTTGTGGGATCAGAACCTCAGGGAATAAATGGGGCCCGGAAGCTGTGATTTTGACAATCTCTCCAGATGGTTCTGATGCGCGCAGTGTGAACCCCCTGGCACTGTGCTGCCTGCCCACTTAGTGGAGGCCCCGAGGTAAGGGGGCCCCGAGTGGCAGTGCATGAGGCACTAAGGTGTTTGGAGTTGCTTCAGTGAGCAAGGGCGTCCTTCAGAGGCTCCCCCAGGCCCTGCTGGCTGTCCTCTCCCTCTGCCTGTTAGTTACAGCCTAACCAGTTAGCTTTCCAGCCCCAGGCCTGAGCTGTCCAGGCCCACAGGAGAGTCCTCAGGAGGGCTGGGCTGGTGTTTCTATTATTTCAGCCCAAGTTCTTGCCAGGACGGTGGCTCACTTATCCCGAGGACACCTCAGCTTCCAACTTCCCTAATCCCTCCATCATTGAGAAGCTGCTGCCCCCAGAAGGCTCCTTTCTGACCCTTTCTGCAAACCTCATGTTGACCTGCCCGCACTCTCTGCACTGCTCTTCCAACCAGCTCACTAGCCTGGGATGATGCTTCCCTCGAGTTTGGGCTGGTAATTTCCTGGGTGGCAGTGTTACGTGCTGTAGCCATCTTCCGAAGCACACTTAGAAATAGAGAAGCGAGGCATGTGAATGATGCCAAGTGACACACGACAAGCCAGGCAGGGCTTCCTGACTCACTGAGGCAGCAGCAGGTGGTCTTTGGGACACGGTGGAGCAGAACGATCCCTCCCGTCCTGGAAATGCCAGCAGGTAGGGTAGGGGGAGGATGTTGCTAAGACCTGGGACTCATCTGCCCCTCCTCAGACTCCAAAACCTGCCCCTGTCCCCAAAATCGCCCTGGGAAATGTGTGGGACCCACTTACCCTGAGCCCTGGCAACTCGACTGGCCTTCACGACTGCCCTCAATGTTATTTTTAAACTGACTCCACCCGTGTGGGGTGGGGACCACATTTGCCAGGACAATTCCACTAATAGGGCTGGTCCCAAGCAGGAGAGGAAGGTGACAAACTCCCCTTCCCAGCACCTTGAAGAGCCTCTTTGCTGGACAGCCTTCCCCTGCATGAGCCTGGGAGAAAGAAGCTGGGTCTGCCCCGCAGGTGAACGCCATGCAACCCGTCTGCAGACTGATCTGCCTTCGCTCCCTCCTCTCTTGACTCACCTGCTTGGCCATGTGATGGCATCTGGATGGCATCTCCAGGCCAGGAGGGAAGGCAGCTCCAGAGGCTGTAGAGTTATTATCAGAGATGGAGGCTTCTAGGCGGCCGGAAGCAGCCCAGATCTCTTTCCCTCCACCAGCTGAGTCTCCTTTCTTCTCCCACCGAGCCACCTCCTCCTCATGTCCTCCAGGAGAAGGGCAGCACAGATGGACAAGCGCACCATCTGTTTGGCGATGGCTGGTCCAGACAGCAAGTCCTGTTCTTTCTCCATCTGGCTTTCTCGGTGAACTTTCCACTGAGCTCCTTCCAACCCTGTCGGCAGCTCTCCTTCCAGGAGGAGCCAGTGCCAGGGCGAGCAGAATAATTGCCTCTTGTGTTGTGCATGCTGAGCCTTCATTAACACATCCCCAGAGTGGCATTTGCAGCCCCCTGTCACAGCAACCCGCCATTGAATAGCGCACAATGCATCACCCCGAGATTCTCCGCTGCCTCGAAAGAGCCAATTAGCCCTGTGTTTCTGCAAGCAACATTGGCTCATTCGGAAAGTCACGTCACTGGCACTGAGGAGTGCAGGTTTCTCTGTGGCCTTGCTCACTTAATGGCACACGTACGTGAGCTGGCCCAGTCACTCTCCATTTTTCTTATCTTTGGCGCAAGGAAGCAATGCTTCTAATCCACGGAGGGCACGGGAGGAAGAGTATGAGGAGGAAGGGGGCACATGCAGAAATCAGGGGAGCTGCGTTTTAGTAACGGCCTTGCCAGTGGTTAGGTGTGTGACCTTGAGCAAAACGACATTTCCAAATGTCATTTTCTTCACTTACAAAATAAAGGGGAGGGGCATTGACACAGGGGCTCCTGGAATCTTAGAGCTCATCTAGCGTACCCATTTCACAGATAAGCAAACTGAGGCACAGAGTGGCCACTCAACTCACCCAAGGTCGTGTAGCCAGGTGGTGTTAAGACTTGAGACCTCAGTTCAGGCTTTCTGCCTCCTGGTCTGGGGTGGGACTGATGAAAGAAGGAAGCATTTCAGGAGAGAAAGACACAGTGGAGGAGATCCCACTCCCTGTTCCTGTGGGGAACTATGGAAGGATGACTTGTCCTTCACGTTTAGGATTCCAGGGCTTAAAGTGAGGGCTCTCACCCAGGGCCATTTTGCCCCTTGGGGATATTTGGCAAATGTCTGGAGACATTTTTGGTTGTTACATCTGGGGCAGGAGGAAAGGCAGGGAGCATCTAGCGGGTAGAGTCCAGAATGCCACCAGCACAGGACAGAGAGTGATCCAGCCCGAAATGTCAGTAGTGCTGAAGTTGGGGTCCCAGTAGGACACCAGCCCCCTTCTCCATTGCCACCTTTCCTGGAATTTTAAAAATTCTCACTTCCTTACCTGTAGCCTCAAAGGATCTGTCTTTTTGCTGATTTTGTTATTGATGCTGAATTTTAAAACGATTTTTTTCTTGAACATGAAAATCATCCATGCTTACGATAGAGATTTTAGAGTATTCTGAAAGGTACAAAAATAAATAAATAAAAATCAATTCCACCACACAGAGGTAACTAGTAAGAATATTTTGATATTAGGTATTTTTCCTGTATTACCTGAGATTCACTGAGCACACTCTGTTTTCCCCTGTTCCGTGGCTTTTCTCAGCAATCCTCTTTGGCCCCTCCCCCCACCCCCACTGCCACCTGTTGAAACCCTATCCAATCTCCAAAGTCTCTTCAAAGAGCAACTCATCCAGCACACATGGCAAATCACTCAGGACCCCACCTGAGTGGGACGTGAACTCTCCCTTCTCTGTATCCCTACAGCACTTCTGTCTCATGGATGTCAATTTTTTTTTTCTTTGTATTCCAGTTCTGTGCAAATGGCTTGAGGGTGGGGGCTAAATTTTAGTCTATTGAATGTGTGTCCCCTCCCCTTCTGTCTCAGTCACACAAACACATACACACACTATGGCACAAGAACAGTACCTGAGATGGGCCTGTTGTGGCTCCTCTCCTCACATCACCGTCTTCTTACTTCCAGACTAAATAACTATCCTTTGGTTCTTAGTCACAGAGAACATTTCAGTCAGTGGCTTTTGTTGCTCTATCATTTGGGATTATTCAGGTCCTCTTCTTTCCAATGGCATGAACCTTGAAGACATTTAGTATTATAATAAAAATTAAAGGCTTTAACTTAAAGGGTCCCTACTTTGTGCCAGGCATTGGGATAGATGCTTATGTAAATTTCCTGATTCAACCAAAACTATGGATGGGTATTATTGATGCCTTTTTCCAACGTGAACGCTGAGGCTTAGCGAGGCCTGGGAACTTGCCCAGGTCACCCGATGGATGAGAGGAGGTGTGGGATTTCACCCATGGCCACCTGGCTCCATGGCTACGTGCGCTTCCTTGAAGTTTCTCAAGCCCTGTGCAGTAGGTCTGCCCCTGCCCACCTCTGTTTTTACAGTGAGAGGCGGCAAGGCCAATACATCAGTGCCTGTGGTCTGGGGGGCCCCAAGGAAGGCATCTTCCTAAAAGGAAGTCACAGAGCCCAACCCAGCTCCTTGGCTTGGGAACCTCTGGCCTGCTGGGTGAGCCGCTAGGGAGCCTGGTGGACGGCTGTGTACAGTCCAAGGCCCTAGGAGGTTGAGCGTCCCCTGGCTTAATGAGCAGCCTATGGGAGGCAGCATTCAGAAGTCTAGCCCCTTGGTCTGTTGCTTCCCTATGCCTTGGGCAAGGTATATCACGGGGGAGGTGGCGACGGGTGGCTTAGCCTGCAAACAGACGCCTGGTGCTGGAGGACCGGTGTCCTCCTTTTCGGCAGGGAGCTGATGAGCTGACATGAGCAGGGGAGGTCACATCTCTCCTTGGCCGTCCCCTCCTTCTCAGTCAGGCTTCGCCCTGCTCTCCAAACTTCTGAATTTGTTTCTGCTACTTCTGAGGGAGTCTCTTTTTTTCCTGGTGTGGTCTACCAAGCTCAGGCTCTAGATCAGATTAGCTTTGTCTCAAGCCCAGTTCGTACAACAAAGTGATCTTGAGCAAGGCACTTGCCTTCTCAGAGCCTCAGCTTCTCCATCTATAAAATGGGAAGAATGATACCCACCCTCAAAGGGCTGGATGAGGAATAGATGTGTTTTGAAGAGAAACTGACATGCTGTAGGTGCTCAAATATCTCTCTCCTCATTCCTGGTAGATTTTGGGAGATGATGGGAGGGTGGTTGGAAAACATGTGGGAGAGGAAAATGGGTTGGAATGGGGAGACTGGGAGGGGGAGGCAAGGAGTGGTCCATTCCCTCCCGTTTGTTTTTCCACCTGGGGCCCTGGTGGAGGGGAATCCCTCTGCTGGTCGCTGGCAGCATTGCTCAAACACACTCAGTCATTTGTGCTGATTAAACCTGTGTCCCAAACCTCTGTGTGGGCTCAGAATCAGTCTCACTCCATTTCCATGAGGCAACCAAGCACAGTGGTTAGAGCAGACTCTGGGCTGCCAGGCACACTGGCTCCACCCCTGTGTGGCCTTGGGCAAGTTTCCCCCCCATTTTTCTTTTTTTTTTTTTGGCCGTGCCACACGGCTTGTGGGATCTTAGTTCCCTGACCAGGGATGGAACCTGGGCCCACGGCAGTGAAAGTGCAGAGTCCTAACCACTGGACCAACAGGGAATTCCCAAGTTTTCCCAATTTTAGGACCTCAGTTTTCTCATCTGTAAAATGGGGATATTAATATTTGATTGGGCTGCCTGAGATGATGAGATTAGACCCTGCATGGGTTGTGATTGGCTCAGAGCCTGGTCTATGGGACATGCTTTAAGAGACTAGCTACCATTGTTCATTTTTGTTGTTGTTGTAATCATTCCAGCCACAGACTGTGTCCTTAACTGGGCTGCCTGTCTTGGAGACATGCTCATTGGGAGAGTGTGGCTGGTTCACCAGAGGGCCCCTGGTCCGTACCTGGCAAGCCACAGCATCCGATGGGTGAGCCAGCTGGATCAGCCTCACAGCTGAGGACCAGCAGCCCAGGTGTCAGTAGAGGCTGCATTCCAGCAACATTCCTCCTTGGCAGAAACTTCAAAACCAGAAGAAGGTATCGCTCAGGCAGATTCGGAAGGCACTCCAGGATGGCAAACCTGAGGCTTCCGCTGCAAACCCAACCTGATGATAGCCTGGAGTGCCACAAGATGTACTGACTGGGTTCCTGGCCAATCTCGAAGCAGAGGGGGTGTGGGGGAGAGGCCGGGGCCAAGGATGGAGGCTGGTGGTGACCCCACTCCACCCCAGGTCTCACACGAAGCCCTGGAAGACAGAGCTCTGGTTCTTTCCACAGGATGTCCTAGGAACGGAACTCCGAAAGCTGTGACTTCCGCCTTATGAGGAGGTGGCCTGGGGTGGGGCTGGGGCTTAGCTGATCTTTCTGACTCTTGGCCTTTCCTGGGAGGATGGCAATTCCTGGACCCTCCGTGTCTGATGGGCAGGTGGGGAGAGGCTGGATCCTTCAGCTGGGGACACTCTCGGTGGTCCTTGTCGTGGACCTGACCGCATGCAAGGTCTGCAGAAGGGAGCTGAGAAGGACCCTAGGGGAGGTCCCAGTGGAAGGAGAGGGACGGCAGGCATGTAACGAAAGTAGACAAAGTCCATGGATTGGCAGAATAGCATCCTGCCTCAGAGCACGGAACCACCCCAAGGCAGGTGAGAAGTGGCTGCTGGAATGCAGACCAGAGATAAGGGACCTGGCACTGCAGCACATTTGGGGAAGAAGCAGGGAAGCAAGATGCAAAGGCAGGAACATCCACAGGCCTCTGTGGCTGCTGAACAAGATGGGCAGGGAGACTGAAGCCTGGAGTGCTGGCGGGTCCCAGAGGTGAGTACTGTCATCCCAGAGACAGTGCAGCCAGAGGTAGGGGAAGGGGCTCAGAAGGAAGGGGGGGGCATGAATACGCACTAAGCACCTACTATATGCCAGGTACTATGCTAAGTCGTGTTCCTTTAATCCTCCAAACACCTCTCTGAGGTGGGCGTTAAAGTCGCCCCCAGACAGGAAAGGGAGGCCCGGAGAGCGTCAGTGATGTCCCAGTTCTCAGGCTGCAGGCCTCTGACTTTTCACACTGTGCCCACTGCTTGTTTATCTTCCACCACCTTCAGGCAAACCAGACCTGTGTGAGGAGAGCCTGTGCCTTCTCTGACCTCACAGAAATTCTGCCGTCAGCTGCTGCAGACAACGCTGCCTCACGTGGCTTGTAGATCTTTTCAGCTATTTGCTTATTTTCACTCAGCCAAGAACTTCCAAGGAGCATCATTCCTGGAGGATTTGCTCATCGATGTGTGTCACGGTCTAGCCACCGAGCCTGTGAGCAGGAAGGAAATGGGCAGGTTCAGAGATCAAACATCTGTCCTGGGTGCGTCTGGTCAAGCTGGGGAGCTGGGACTTCTGTGAGCCACGTGGAGATGGGGCTTCCCTCCTACTTGGAGGCTTTGGCCACCCCTCAGATGGCCTGAAGCCTGGACCATGGGACCCACCCTGCATTGTGGGTGGGAGAAGAGGTGGGCAGGAGGGACTTCCAAGGCGGGGATGAGCTTTAGCTGCTCCACCCTCTGGCAGCGCCAGCTCTTCTCGCCACCCTGGAGGAGGTGCCCTGCTGGGTGCTGCACACTACCTGTGCCACCCAGTTATGCCTCGCAAAGACTTAAGTCGTTGTCCCCGAGAAGATGAAGATCAAAGGGCTCAGAGCAAGCGCTCCTTGCTGGGCCAGTTGAGCACAGTGCTATTTCAGGGACCTTCTGGCCTGAGTGACACAGTCAGGAAGGTGTTGAACTGAGATTCAAGCAGGTCTCAGGAGCGACCACGTCACTCTCCAGTCCTGCAAGCAGCGTTTGTGTCTCTTACAAAATCTGTACTCGTTGGAAGCTCAGTTCCTTTCAGGTGTTGCTTTTTTTTCTGTTTCTTGGCTTTTTTTAGGCCTGGGGGTAGGGGTGGGAGACCAACGGTAGGTATGTGCTATTTTGCACAACCGACTTGCCTGCACGTCATCCAAACACCAAGTTCCGTTTTCAGAGGAAGTGAGAGGTGTCCAATTCGGTCATGCAGAACACAGCTGGGCTGCCTGAAACAAAACGCAGTGGCTACTCTGAAGGAGATGTTGGGCTGGTATAGGGTTGAGTCACAGCAGACGCTGCTCCCACGTCAAAAATACTGGGCCATTGTCTCAGGGAGCTTGGTCCCTCATTCAGGTCATTTCCAGCCAACTCCCTGGAAACCACATTAAAGGAAAAGAGAAAGGAAAGGAAAGGAAAAGAAGCAGAAATCAGGATGGCTAAGCTTCCAAGTAAGAGGAGAGCTGGCCAGTCCGAGCAGCACCTGGTGTCTGAGTGCCACCGGCATGGCCTGTGCACAAACCCACTGGGTCATCTCAGCCTTGGTTCCATTCCAGATCCAGGAGTGAATCCAGGTTGTATGATGTCCAAAGACTTACAATATAGGAGCGCTCCTTAATAAAAAGAATACAAAACTATGAAAACAAAGTTCAGTACCAAGTGAATATTTCTTTAGCTTGAGGGTAGGGGCAGGGATCACAGCACATTGCTGACACCCTGCAGATTCGGGTCTGTTACTTCAGTGATCTCTTTAGGAAGTTTATCAGAAGTGTTCATGCAGAAATGTTTCCTGTTTATAACCGGCTTCTCTCCCTGCCTAGAACACTCCCAGCATCTCTCTGCTCTCACAGGGCCCCGGAAGTTCACGTCTTATGGGCTTTACAGTAAGTGCACCTCTAATGAGACCTCAGAGTTGACAACCCAACAATCGTGAAAACTGTGGGTTCAGAGACATCACCCAGCACAGGTGTTCTTAATCCTTTTGGAGCCCTGGTCCTATCTGAGAATCGAATGAGAGCTGTGGACCCTCTGCAGAAAAATGCACAACACTCATGACCACTAAACTTTACATACAATTCCAGGGATTCTTGCATCCCCTTAAAGCCTACCCGTGCATCCCAGGCAGGGCACCCGTGACCTAATGTGATCCATTCGTTTCACAGATGAGACAGCAAATACCCAGAGGGGTGAGTGACTTGTTCAAGATCCCACAGTCAGCTGGGAGCAGCGTCAGGAACGTGCTCTTTGGCACTGGACAGAGAGTGGGGTCTCCAAGGAAGGAGACCCCAAGTTAGGGCCCTTCCGAGGGTCTTTCTCATGTCTCCTGGCTTCTTTCCTAGACATATATTTTTGCCTAGTATAACTCAGAGAGAGCAGAAATGATGGCATTGAAACATGAACACAGGGGGAAAAAAGGCTGTAGGGTCTGGGTTAACCGCCACTGTCAGTCATCACACTGAGTTCACTTCCCTCGAGAATTTGGATAAATTCAGGTCAGAGCTGCAGGTATGCAACCCTCAAGTGTCATAGTAAAGCAGTTCACCGATCTCTCCATTCGGAAGCGTGCAGTCTTAATGTACCGTGATGAGAAACTGTTATTTTATGATCTTTTCATTAAAAGCTTGATTAAAAAAAAAAAAGCAGTGAAAAATATAAAGTTGAAGAACAGCAAGCAAACAACATACAAGTCTCCTGAGAAAGAACTAGGGGCTGCTCTGTTTGGTACCTGGAGCCCCGGGGAAATTCCAGGAAAAGTCACACCTGATCCGGGCCTGCCTGAGCCCCTGTTTCTTTCTCATCCCACTCTCTCCCCTTATACCCAATTGGTCGTTGCTGGCCTAAGCCATGTGCTTTGCAGGTGTGGTTTCTTCTGCCTGCAATGGCCCGCCTCTCACCTCCGCCCTCCAGCCTCAGCAGCCCACCCACGGCAAAGCCGCACAGCTGCCTCAACACTTCCTCTGAGCACCCAGCTAACTTAGGTCTCCTGGTAGCTGCCCGCTCTCGGCCCCTGGCTCTTCTCTTTCAGAGCACACGGTGTCACTTAGGACTCTGTATTTGTTTCAGCTCCAGGTCCCCCCACTTGACATTAAGCTCCGTGTGAGCAGCGTCTGGGCCCTTGGTGTCTCTGGGCCCTTGGCCTGGCATATAGAGATTCTCCATAAGCACTTGCTCATTTAAATGAATGGTGGCATCTGCTGGTTTGGACTGGGGCACCTAGAACAAGCACCTATTTGTTAGTTCATTTTTGGGAGCCTGGCCAGGCCTGCCTGCACCTGGGAGCTTGCTTAAGCCTCTCCCTCCAGGCACAAAGGGATGCGGGCCGGTGGTTGGAACGGTGAATGGTGCCCAGCCCCTCAGGGCAGACCAGCCAAGCAGGCACAGTGGTGCCGTGGTACAAGGCAGGCTGCGTGTGTCTTTTTTTTTTTTTTTTTTTTTGCGGTACACGGGCCCCCCACCGCTGTGGCCTCTCCCGTCCACATGGGATCCTCCCGGACCAGGGCACGAACCTGCGTCCCCCGCATCGGCAGGTGGACTCCCAACCACTGCGCCACCAGGGAAGCCTGCATGTGTCTTTGAAGTACGTTCTGGTGCTCCATCCTCTTCTCAGGAGTTTTGAGCTGTGAAGGTCCCCAAGCCCCCAGCCGACCAGCTCACCAGCAATTGTGCCAGGGGCTGCGTGCTGAGGTCACGGGCAGATGGCGGAGGCGGACGCCCCCTGAGGGGGCTGTCGCACTCTGAGAATGATTAAGAAACTCAGAAACAGTTCCCTCTCCTGCCTTCTGGGCTCACCTCCAGATCGTGGAGCTATCTTGAGAGGGCAGCCTGTTATTCATACCCAAGTATTTTTTGCTTTCATTCCATTTAATCTGGGGAGAAGCATACTCTTTTTTTCCACTTACCACCCACGACTTCGTGACTGATGCTGTATGTGATACCTCCCAAGGGCTGGGGAGCCTCGATCAGTTCTTCTTTCTTCTTCTCCATATTGGGCCAGTGAGGTGGGTAGGGGAAGGATTTATGTGACAGAGAAGCACTGAAGTACAGCCTGTTTCTCTCCTGCCAGGCTCTCTGCCTGGAGAGCAGGGGTTGTGAGTGGAGAGGGCTGGTACCGATTGCAGACAAACTTCCGTCAGCAGGTAGTTTCTCTTCCCCCTCCCATCTCCCCAGCAGCTGGGGGTGGGGTGGCAGGAGGCCGGGGACAGGTGAATTCGCCTCCGCAGGTGGGTGCCTGCTCCAGTGTGCTCTTAAACATACACCCACACAGGGGCCTCCTTCCTTCCCCCCTCCCTCCCCCACCCTCAGATGAAATAATCAGTATGAAGTTCTGTGTCTCCAGATAAGATGCCAGATAATTTTCTTGCACCAATCACATTTGCAAAGGGATGAGAAACAAGCCACGATAGGATATTTAGGCAGCTGAACAAAGCTGATTGGTGCTGATAGGGTGGGGTTCAATGCTGCAGCTACTGGCTTGCCCATCATTCTGATCCTCTCCAGTCAGTCACGGTGTGGCTTTCAGCAGTCCTGCAGCCTTAGTGGATAGAAGACATCCTCAGGGCTGGGTGACTAGGCTCTGGGCGTCATGACAGGATCCCAACAGCTTCTCTCCCTTTCTTACTCAGCTGGTGATGCTGTCTTTGATCACAGCATCATGGCTTTAGGACTTTGTCTCTGTTCCAGAAAAGCATTTACACTTACTGTGTCATAGCTTCCCTGACCTCCCAAGGCCAGTGCATCAAAAGAGAGTCACCATCTTGTGAATGGTGTTCTTCTGCTCCCAGATGACTGGCAGGGTGTGTGGGGCTGTCAGGAAAATTGTAGGAAATGTCTGAGCAGAGAGAAACAGCTGGCTCTTCTTACAGCATCGAGCACTGGGCCTGCATCATAGCAGGTGGTTCCGCATACAGCCTCTGGCCGGTACTGCCCGGCTTTGAACACAGGCTCTACCACTTGCTAGTTATGCAAGCTTGGGCATGCTACTTGATCTCTCTGTCCCTGTTTCCTCATCTATAAAATGGGAATAATAATAATAATAATAGGACTTCCCTGGTGGTGCAGTGGTTAAGAATCCGCCTGCCAATGCAGGGGACACGGGTTCGAGCCCTGGTCTGGGAAGATCCCACATGCCGCAGAGCAACTAAGCTCTAGAGCCCATAAGCAACGAAGCTCTAGAGCCCGCAACTAAATTACTGAGGCCGCGAGCCACAACTACTGAAGCCCATGCACCTAGAGCCTGTGCTCTGCAACAAGAGAAGCCACCACAAGCAGAAGCCTGCGCACCTCAGCGAAGAGTAGCCCCCACTCGCCGCAACTAGAGAAAGCCCGCACACAGCAACGAAGACCCAACGCAGCCATAAATAAATAAATAAATTTATAAAGAAAAAAATAATAATGAAGAGTTGCTATGTGTAAAGCAGTTAAAATACTGCCTGGCACATAACAGGCACCACATAAGTGTTTGCTATAATTACGACTAGAAAGATAGTTACTCCAAGGAATTGAAAATTACTTTTAACCAGAAGCTGTGGGTTTCCTTATCTTGGAGGCATTCACCTCCATCCCCAAAGGTCCTCCCACACACAGGGAGCCATCTATTGCAGAGGTTGGCATGATTTTTCTGCAAAGGGACAAGTAGTAAATACTTTAGTGACTGCAGGTCACACAGTTTTTGTTACAACTACTCAACTCTACAGTTGTAGCATAGACAATTACGTAAACAAATGAATGAAGCTCTGTTCTAATAAAACTTTATTTATAAAATCAGGAGCCTGGTCATATTTAGCCTGCAGGCCATAATTTGCCTGCCCCGATCTACTGGGATTCTACCATCTTACAAGACTCTCCTCTAATTGTGCCTCTTCTAAGAATGCTGCCGGCTCCCTGACGTGATATTTCAATTTTCTCTCCTTGGACTTCCAAAACACTGAGTTTGGAGGGAGATTAGTATCCTGGAAGGGATAGGCAGGAAATCTGGGTTTAAGCTCTGCCCTGCTTCATAACTTTGAGCAAGGCACTTAATATCTCTGGAGCCTCAGTTTACTCATCTGCAAAACAGGTATAAAATGTTTTGCCTTAGGGTGATGCGAAGATCAAATAGACCGATGCACAGGGATGTGACTTGCAAACTTGAAAGCATTACACAGTGGAAAGGGATCTTCATGGTATCCCTGGTGCCCAGCCCAGTGCTCAGTGCTTGTTCAGTGTTGACTGCACCAAATCCCCATGGTGGTATTCAATATAGATTTTTATATCGGATATATTGGCACATGTCTATACGTGTACTAATCTCCAGATGCAGCACTCAAGGGACACAAGCCCAGTAGAGAAAGGACAGCATTTCCTGGGGCAGAATCATCAGAGTTCTTGTTGACTTGAGGTATAGGTTGGAGTCACAGAGTCATGGATTGTCATGACAGAGAGTAAGGCTTCTAAAGGCTCATATGGTTTGAAATCTGTGTTAGTTTCCTGGGGCTGATGCAAAAATTCACCACAAATTTGGTGGCTTAAAGCAACAGAAATTTATTCTCTCAGTCCTGAAGGCAAGAAGTCTGAAATCAAGGTGTCAGCAGGGCCGCATCCCTTACAAAGGTTGTAGGGAAGAATTTGTTTCTTGCCCCTTCTACTTTCTCATGATTGCTGGCATTCCTTGGCTTGTAGCCACATCACTCCAATCTTTGCCTCCACCTTCACATCACATTCTACACTTCTTTGTCTCTTTTCTTCTTCTGTCTTTTATAAGGATGCTCGTCTTTTTATTTATTTATTTATTTATTTATTTATTTATTTATGTCTGCGTTGGGTCCTCGTTGCTGCACGCAGGCTTTCTCTAGTTGCAGCGAGCGGGGGCTACTCTTCATTGTGGTGTGCGGGCTTCTCATTGTGGTGGCTTCTCTTGTGGCAGAGCATGGGCTCTAGGCCCGCAGGCTTCAGCAGTTGTGGCTCACGGGCTCTAGAGCACAGGCTCAGTAGTTGTGGCACACAGGCTTAGTTGCTCTGTGGCATCTTCCCACACCAGGGCTCGAACCCGTGTCCCCTGCATTGGCAGGTGGATTCTTAACCACTGTGCCACCAGGGAAGTCTGGTTGCTTGTCTTTTGATTTAGGACCTGCTTGGGTAACCCAGGATGAATCTTATCTCAAGATCCTTAACTTAATTACATCTGCAAAGACCCTTTTCCCAAATAGGGTCAAAATCATAGGCTCCAAGGATTTAGATGTGGACTTATCTTCTAGGGGTCACTATTCAACCCACCACAGTATCTTTTTTTTTTTTTTTTTTTCAGTACGCGGGCCTCTCACCGCCGTGGCCTCTCCCGTTGCGGAGCACAGGCTCCGGACGCGCAGGCTCAGCGGCCATGGCTCAAGGGCCTAGCCGCTCTGTGGCACGTGGGATCTTCCCGGACCGGGGCAGGAACCTATGTCCCCTGCATTGGCAGGCGGACTCTCAACCACTGCGCCACCGGGGAAGCCCTCTTGATTCATATTTCAAATTGCATTCCAGAAAAAGCATCAGCAAAGCCATTCGACCTTACCCAATCTTATATAGTAACTACTCTTTCTGGGCTCTGATGGCCACCTTCATCAATGGACAAGAATATTACAGGTATCTGTTATGGAACCAGGGTTAAGCTTTGAAGAGCCTGCAGTATACTTGGGGCAACCAAATTGTATCCAAGAAACAAAACAAACAATAAAAAATGGAATCCAGTAAATCGGCAAACATTTATTGAGCACCTATTATGTGCCAGCTAGTGCCCTAGATGATGGAAATTATACATTGGTGAACAACACAGGAACAGTCCTTGCCTTCACACAACTTATAATCTGGAGGGTCCGGACTGGGATGCAGCACTTCATTCCTATCGTGAAGTTCAGAGAGAGAAGAGACCCACCGAGACCAGGTGGATAGGGGTCTTCAAGAAGGAAGATGACCCAGAAATGGACCTTGAAAAAGGAGTGAGGACTAGAGGGAAAGGGGTGGGTGGGCATGGAGGCTTGTGCCTCATTGCCTCCAGCTGTCTTATGGAGGCAGAAGTGAAAAGGGCTGGGGAGGCTCCATCATGAAAGACCAGGGCAGCCTTGAGCACTGGCCTGGCGGGGGAGGTCATATTTGTTTTGCTTTAGAAAACTAGAGACTCATAAAATTTTACGAGCAAGGAAAGGCCAACGCAAATCACTTAGGAAGAGCAGAAGGCTCTGGATGGGTCAAGCCTGGGGCCAGAGGCCAGCCATGCTCAGTGTTGTAAATCTCGTCCCGCTTCACAGACAAGGCATGGCAGCTTGACTTGGTGGCAGGCCTTACGCTATCTGGCACCTGGTGTCCTGAACCCCTGTCCCATGCCCTCCTCCATCTACCGTCTCTTCCTGATGCCCAGCACTGACCCTTCAGTAAGCTCCAAGCTTTTCTGAGACGTTGCCATTGTTTCCTGGGGCCCTGGGGTGAATGAGTCGCTCTGGTCCTGAGATGCATTAACTTCATGCTTTATTATTAATTGTCCAGGCCATGTGTTCCTGAGCCAGTTTTCTGGGAATTTCTTCTGTTCCACTACAATGTGTTCCCCAGGGGAGGGTGAACACCTAGTGATTGACCAGGTCTGTGTCCTTTTTGGCTATTAATATGCCTCTCTGGTTAGAATAGGGGTGCAGCGGAGGAGGCCTCCTTCCATTCCCTGTCTGACCAGAGCTGGAGGAGGGAAAAGATGTGGGGAACCCTGAAGGGATTATGGGGAGACCCCTTGTATGCAGAGAATCCCTCTTCCAACCCAGCTTAGCTCAGGCTGCTATAGAAGGTTACTGTAGACTGGGAGGCTTAAACAACACACATTTATTTCTCACAGTTCTGGAGGCCAGCAGCTCAAGATCAGGGTGCCGGCATGGTGGGGTTGTGGTGAGGACCCTCGTCCAGGCTGCAGAGTGCCAACTTCTCATTGTGTCCATACATGGTGGACAGAGAGTAAGCTCTCTGGGGTCTCTTATAAGGGCACTAATCCCATTCAGGAGAGGTCTACGCCCATGACCAAATTACTTCCCTAAAGCCCCACCTCCCAAAACCATCACATTAGGGGTTGGGATTTCAACACATGTACACAAACATTCAATCCATTGCAATCCATAACACCAACGATGAGGTCCACTTCTGAGTCACAGGCCCACTGGGTGGAAGTGAGAGGCTGGCTTATTTAGAGTCTTCACAGAACACAGAAAGAGACTTTTCTAATCTCCTTCCTTTCCTGTAAATCGGACCTCACAATGTAGCCCCTACCCCGACGGGCAAGATGATTGTCCAAGGACAAAGGCAAGGCCACTGAGACTGCCACGTGGTGACCCATGCTCTGGGGCTTTCCTGGGCTTTCAGTGCAGTGGGAAAGAGTGACATCCACCGACCCTGAGCATAGGGACCCAGGTGAGTCACCAGAATGAGAGGGGGGCTTGAGATCCATCCCCAGACCAATCTCCTCATAGTGCAGAGAGGACCTGTGATATGCAGGACCACACACCAGGGGCTGGGGTCAGAGCAGGCTCAGCTCCAGATCTCCTGCACCTGGACTGGAGCTCCTTGACTACTTTGCCAGGCCTCCAAGAGGTGGTCTGTCCTTCTGGAAGGTGATTTTCACCAGTGGAGGTGGTTTCAGCTTGCTATTACTTAGCACATCTCTGTTTTATTTAAAAATAGCAAAGTTCCTGAATGGGTGAGAAAAATCGATGGATCCATTTAAACCTCAAACAAAAACAATTCAGGTAAGACTACAAACATTTAGAAAAACTTGTCCTGGGAAGACTGTTCTCCCTACACAACTAACTATTAATACTGTCAAGGGTCAGAGTTGAGATGCAAAATAGAGAAACCAAGGACAATCTCACCAAACGGCCTTTATCTCAAGAGGGAATGGAGTCAGGAGTTTAAACAGAGTGGGGAGGTGAGGAAAGCTTACCAGAGGGAGTGCAAAAGGGGACTTACTGTGGACAAGTAAATGGGCCCACAGAAGCTGGGAAGTCCTCCTTTGCCTACACATGGTGGGCACTTGGAATACAGTGGTGAAGGAAAGAATGATGGTACAAAAGCGCCTGATCCCTGAGGTGACCTCTGGAAGTCCAACTCATTCACAGAGACTGGAAATTATGAATAAACTAGATGCCACATGGTACCGTCATATATCCCATGCTGTAATACCTTGGGCCCTCTATTCATGCTGTCTTTCTCCTGACATGCTTCTCCCTGCCATCTCAGCCTGATGACATCCTATCCATCCTTTCATTCATTCACTCCCTCCCTCACCGATCAATATGCAGTGAGCCCTCAAATTGTGCCAGCAGCTGGAGATACAGCTGTGAATAAGACAGAGTAACTGCCCTCTCCGAGCTCCTGTTTGGGAAATGGTGGAGGTCAGGAGGCGAGGAGAGGGGAGAAGGCACATATCAGTTCATAGTTAATTGTACAGGTAATTATTACAAGACAGTCGAGGTAAGTGCAAGGAAGCAGAAGAAGTACAGGGCATTCCGAGCATGTGATGGGATCCAGCCCAGTCTGGGGCAGTCAGGAAGGGCTTTCTTGGGGAAGTGACATTTGGGTGGAGCTCTGGAGGCTGAGTGTGAATTAATTAAGAGGAGGCAGACGTCATGGCAGGAAGAGGGGCCAGAATGTGTGCAGATCTGAGGGGCATGGCTTGTTTGAGGACATGAAAGGAAGATGTGGAGAGCGGGGCCCACTGGGGCCTAGTGAAGCAGTGGAGGCATGCGAGTGGGTATCCACTCAAGATTGAGAGTCATTTCTTGAGGCTGTTTACTTCAGAGAGAGAGAAAGGAAGGAGAGAATTAAGGTGCTAAAAATGAAAAGTTAATATGTCACACAGGAGCTGAAGGTCAGAGTCAGATAAGGTGTAATGGAGAAGGACCATGAAAGGCATAGGGAGTAAGGGGGCGCGGAGCTCGGAGAACTAAAGGAGATATATATTCTACCCAAAGGCATTTACATTTAAAATGTTAAAGCCTGTTACTGACCAGACAAAGCAAAATCTGAGAGTCAACACAGTTTTGGGCACTATTGTGGGGGAACAATGAATGTGCAGGAGGGAGCTGGGAACTGCTTGGCCGCAGAGCCAGAAAAAGAGCCAAGGGCGCCCCCGGGCCCTGGTTCCTCCCTGTGGCTGTCAGATTGTCTGCTCTACACCCACGCCCCTTGTGGCCCCCGCCAGCTTGCCTAGTGGGGCTCACCTGCCCCCAGAGTTACCCCACTCTCCCTAAAAGCAGAATGGAGGGCAGGATGGTGACTGCTGATTTGCATGAAAGGTGAGATGGAAAAAGGACCCTGAGCAGCCAGTCTTAGCTCAGGAGGGCCTGTCCAGGGGTTGCAAGCACTGCTGGGTTCCCCCGTGCTCAGTGAGGCTGGCAAGTCAAGATGTGAGGATAGGATGGAGCTGGGAAAATAAACAGAAGGAAGATGTAGAAAGGAGTTAAAATAGGTGTGTAAGCTGAGAAAATAAGATTGCAGAACTGACACACTCATTGATTATTTCAGCGTGAACTACCTGGCACGATTTTGGATCGTCTGCAGCCCGTTATGGCTCTTTCAAAGCTTGAGGGTAGGGGAGTTTATTGGGGCCCTCCTTCACTTTCCCTTTGTGACAGTAAAGGCATGGCTGAGCTTTTCTTAAATGCAATCATGTTTGATCAGAAAACAAAAATTGCTTTTTTTCCCTCTTTGAGTTAAATGTCCTTCCACTTATTGCAGGGTTTTCTACACCTGATCTCAGTCGTGCAGAGGAAAGACGTTCAGCCTTTTTGTGTCTGCTTTCCCTGTAACTCTGATTAAGAGCTACATTCATTCTTCATAGGGCAAACCTCTTTACTTGACAGGGAGAAGCATTTTCTTGGGTCTCATAAGGGAAGAAACATTTTAAAAGTTCATTTCAATACATAAACACGCTTCTTGCCACACACATGCATCTCATTGCTTGTTTCTACCACCCCGTAAAACAGAACGCGGAGAAATCCCTTAAAGGGAACTCAGCTCTCTGAGCCAGAAGTTTGAAATGACAGGCTCGTGAACAGTAAGTCCTGAGTGTGATGAGAATGTGTAGTTTCTTGCTGGCCCAGTGTGCGTGTCACTTAATGCCAGAATAGCATGGGGTTTATGTTCAGATATCCACTCTTTTCCTCTCAGTCCAAGGGGTTCCAGTGGAGTTGATGTTGACCTGAGTCTCAGGACTGGGACATCAGGACTGGGGCAACCAGGGAATCGCATTCTCTGGCTGGTTCAGGGACAGCCACCTGACTGGCCAATCAGGGTCAAGGAGACTCAATTACAGCTACTAGGAAAGAGGATTCTTTCTTGTTGTGTGAAAGCTGAAGGGGAGCTGAAGCTTGGGCTGCTATGGCATCTTGTCCCCGCAAGGGGTAGACCTCTGAGAACAGAGCTAATACACCAGAAGGTGAAGCCAAGATCGAGGAACTGAGTCCTGTGACATAATCTGAGCATTCGAATCCAGTGGTTCCTAAAGCCAGCCCTACACTATGGACTTGTACGCGAGACAATATATTTCCAGTTTTCCCCTGAGTTATTCTGAATTAGGTGTTCTCAATCTTCTGGGTATCACCTATCCAAGCATAAAGCAAAGTGGCTGGTTCCAGGATATGATTCCAGTAGAATCTGCCCCATTACTTTATAGTCACACCTTATACCTGTATAATGTTTTTGACTTCTTCTTTTAAAAAATTTTTTAAAATATTTATTTTATTTTATTTTATTTATTTGGCTCTATCAGGTCTTAGTTGCAGCACATGGCATCTTTCACTGTGGCCCGGGCTTCTCGTTGTGGCACGTGGGTTTCTCTCTAGTTGTGGCATGAGGGTTTTCTCTCTCTAGTTGCAGTGCAAGGGCCCCAGGGCGCGTGGGTTCTGTAGTTTGAGGCACGCGGTCTCTAGTTGAGGCGCGAGCTCAGTAAGTGTGGCCCACGAGCTTAGTTGCCCTGCGGCACGTGGGATATTAGTCTCCCCACCAGGGATCGAACTTGCGCCCCCTGCATTGGAAGGTGGATTCTTTACCACTGGACCACCAGGGAAGTCCCTAAAATTTATTTTTAGAAAAATTTAAATTAAAACTTTGTTTTTAAATTTAAAAAATGTTTTTAGCTTCTTAAAGTACCTTGACCAATGTGTTACTGCATTGCGTGCAAACCATTCTTCTGGGAGTTTTCCCACATCACCTCCACATGACAAGCAGCTCTCTCAAGGGGGCGGGGTAGTAGACAGAAGAGCCCTGTTTTCCCAGCAGGCCTGCAGAAGACCCCTCCCTTCCCACATCCTCTTTTCTTGAAAGGAAAGTTAAGCATTTTAATAACTATCCAGGGAAACTCAGTCCGGAGAAGGTCAGTTGAAACGGAGAGGTCCTTATTTCACTGCAGCCTTGTAACAGACAAAAATCAGGAAAAATCCCAGGTGTCCCCCAGTTGGAATCTCTATACAGTGGAGCAGTATGACGCCTTTAACAAGGCAGAGCTAAATGTCCAATAGCCAAGAACTCTCAAGTAAAAAGACAAACATTGTATGCAGTATGCCATTGTTTAGGTTTTTAAAAAGACCAAGGCTATCTATACATGTAATGTTGCATGTGCAGACTGTCTTTGGCAGAAACTAGTGACATTGTTGCCTCTGGAGAGTGGGCTGGGGAGGCTGGAGACAGGAATGAGAGCATGAGACTTTTTTTCCCTTTACCCCCCTTTTTACCTTTTGAATTTTGTATAATGCACATGTTTTACCTATTTTATATTTTTTAATTAGACTAACTTGAAAAAAAAAGCAATATAACAATTAAAAGCTATAAACACATACCCATTTCAGTGTGAAGCCACCACAGAGTTCTGAGCTGATTTGTAACTTGGCTTCTTCCAAAAGCTGAGGCTGGGGCTTGTTCTACTAGGATGCTGATTAGGGATGGTGGGCAGATTGGGAGTCAATTTTGAGAGATCTCAGAAGGAAAAAAACCACAAGACCTGTTTGAGCAATTAGGCAAAATTAAAATGAGATCTTTGGGGTGGGATTGAAAGACATGGTTAAGGAGTAGAACTAGGGGGGCCTGCAGCTGGGAAGGAAAAGAGGAGGCTGGTTATTCCCTGGAGGAAAAGCTAGGTCCTCGGTCCTCATTCAATGTCTTAACATTTCCTTGTGTGTCTCTACCCAGTCAATCTGGGCTATGTCCACAGGGGTTAGAACCATGACTGCTTCATGCTCTAATGCTTCTGGGGGACCCTATTCTGGACGAGTATATGGCTTGAAATACAATTGAGAGAAAAACCATTAAAAAATGTACCAAGCTCAAGGGGAGTGAACAGAGGAATGAAGGATGTAAGAACTTAAGAATCTCATGGGCCCCATACCATCACCAGGCCCCAGAGGAGGTGGCATCAGGAATGCAGGGTCCACACCAGGGAACAGCAACAGCAGCTGGGGAAACACTGACAAGGGCAGACAGCCTACAAGCAACAGGAGGCCTAACAACTCAATCTGAACCAGCCCCTGTGGTTCAAGAACCAGCGGGTCGAATGCTCTCAACAAGAGTGACACAACACCACAGCATTGGACTCCCCTGGCCCAAGACCCTTTCAAGGACCCTCTCTCACTCCCACAGCATCTGGGCGCCAAGCAGGGGCTCTGAAGACAGAAATGACTGCAGCACGAAATGTTACTGAATTTGTAGGAGAGTCTGACCCTGAAATGTCCTGAGAGGTCCTGCACAAATGTCCTGAGATGTCCCGACAGAGGGTGCATCCGACGTCATTGTCTAAAGCTGTGGCTTGATGGGCTCTGCTGCTGTTTACTGTTTCATAGTGTAAAGAGCACAGCATCTACTTTTCCAGTCCACTGTTGGTCGTCATATGGCTTGTCTCCACTTTGCAACCATCACAAATCATGCTGCTTTCGTCATCGGGTTTGTGCACAAGTTGTCGTTACTTCCTAGGACTAGGACTTGAAGTGGAATTGTGGCTCACGAATCCAGCTTTTTAGGCTCAGCTTTAGTGAATGCTGCCAAAGACTGTTCCAAAGGCTTTGGCTGGTTTACGCTCCCGCCAGAGAGCTCCCGCTGCTGAGCGCCCTCATCAACATTTGGAATTATGAGGCTTTGTTTCTGTTGATCTGGTGGCTCTGTGGCTTTCATTGTGGCTTTAATATTCTTTCCCCTGGTGATAGTGAGGTTGACCACTCCGCACGTGCTCACCAGGCATAAGGATTTCTCATGTAAATATCTGTTCACGTTTTGGGCCCTTTTTTTTTTTTTTTTTTTTGCGGTATGCGGGCCTCTCACTGCTGTGGCCTTTCCCGTTGCGGAGCACAGGCTCCGGACACGCAGGCTCAGCGGCCTTGGCTCGCGGGCCCAGCCGCTCCGCGGCATGTGGGATCTTCCCAGACTGGGGCACGAACCCGCGTCCCCTGCATCGGCAGGCAGACTCTCAACCACTGCGCCACCAGGGAAGCCCTTGGGCCCATTTTTATTTGAATTGAGTCTTATAACTCCTTTAACAATTACTGTGCTGCAAACATTTTTTTTCTCCATTCTGGGGCTAGTTTCTCCATGTGTGTCTTTTCATGAACTGAATGCCTCGGTTTCAACATTGTCTATTTCATTGCTTCTCAGACTATCTAATGGTGATGAACCAGTTTTGTTTTGTTTTCTGTCAGTGGCAAATAGGTATGCTCTAAAATAAAATAAGATTGATATAAATTTTAAAATGTTTTAGAAACATTAAAAGTACTAAAACAATTGTCCTTCTCTGTCACTTTGACTTTTAATACTCTGCTAGATTTTCTTCAACGAAGCACCTGTCCTGAGCCAGACACATTGAGACACTTGACAGACGCCTTAGAGTCTAAAATGGAGAGGGTAAATATATCACACTGTCCTGGAGTGCTGAAAACCGAGCATGACAGAAAAAAAAAAATTGAGCTACCAGACATGAAAAAGAGGAACACTAGAAAACTAGTGTAATGACAAAATGTCCTCAGGCAGAAAAGTCTGCAAACAACCAGATTAAGAACAGAGTCTGTTCTTCCCTAGCATATTTCTTGCCACATGAATGGTCTACCAGAATCAAAAACAGGGAACACAGTGATCTTACTTGTTTACATGCCATCACCCAGGAGGCTCTATGGGGTTATCATTTTGAGGAAGAAGTCTGCTAGTGTGCAAGTTTGGAAATGAAAGTAAATTAATTTTAGATAAGGCGAAATCTTCTATTCCACTTGTTCACAGAATTCTTCACTAAAGTTTTGGTTTCACATCATCCAACGTCAATTAATTTGCCTAGATGGTATCTGGAATATTCTCTAAACTTTCAAGCTTTGTGGGAGTAAACTCAGGGTGGCCTATTTCAAACACATCCCTTTAAACATCATCGTACCCATTAACTTTTTGTTGAGATAATTTCTAAATGGGTCACCCTTCCGGGCCAACTTTTCCATGATCAGAGATAAAGAAAAAGACAGCCAGAGAGACAGAGATAGAAAAAGAGAGTGCACTCTGTCGGTTGTGTCTTCATGTACAAGAATCACTTGCTCATTTTTCTCCATCTCCTTTCCACCAGACTCTCATCTGGCAGATAAGCGGCATCAAATTATAATTGAAGGTGGTGAGTCTTTCCTGACTCACTTCAGTTTTCCACACTGGCCCACGTTCAGTTGCTGGGCAATAAAGGTATAGAGATGGGAAGAATTTCATAGTCCACTAGGATCATGCATGTTCAGATTGTGCATGAACGTTTGCATGAGTGTTTGAATGTGTCGGTGCTGAGTGTGTGTGTGTGTGTGTGTGTGTGTATATTGCTCTGTGTATCAGTTGAGTATGTATGTGTATCAAGTGTATGTACTTGTATATATTGAGTATGTGTGTTGTGCTTGTATGTTGTGTGTGTTGAGGGTGTGTGTTGAGTGTCTATGTGCATTAAATATCTGGGTGTTGAGGGTATATGTGCATAGATTGTGTGTGTAAGTGTGTGTATGTGTGATTGCGTGTGTGTGTCTGCAGGTGTGCCTGTGATAGGGATGTGCGTGGCAAGGACACCAGGAGGATAAAAACACACTCGCCTTAGGTCACATGTGTTGCATCAGGAATCCAAAGGGCTGCTTCCAGAGCCTGATTTCTTTTGTGTGATTTGCAGCTTGGCCCAAATGAAACAACAGCAGAGACCAGCTACTATTTATTTGGAGGAGATGACTTTGGGTAGTCTGGAAAAGCAGAGGTTGGTCTCTGTCCCCAGCCCACACTGTGATCTCATGGTTGGTATCTTCTTAGTCATCTCTTTCTTCACTGAGACTCATAGCCCACTTTTCTTCCCTTTCAAGTGAAAAACTAAACCTTAATTATCCAGAGAGAATCACTGGATGGGACACAATTCACCAAGAGAGTGTGTGCAGGGTTAGTGTTGGAGGGAAGGTGATGACAACAGATTGACCATCAAGAAATCACCTCACGGGCTTGCTTGTCCTGTTACCTATGTGACAGGTATAATCTAGACCCTCAACTAGGGGGAAAGCTCTTCAAAACCTGGAATTTTCTCTTCATTTCCCTGCCCAGCTCCCTTCCTACCTCTCCCACTTGGAACTATTACGCTCTTAATTATAACAGTGATAAACACGGGGCACCTGCTCTGCACAAGGCCCAGTGCTGAAGCTTCACTCCAGTTGACACGTGATTGAACCTCTGCCTTCTCAGCTCCCAGCCTACCCTCTCTGTGCTCCAGCCATACCAGCCTTTTTTTCTGTTTCTTGAACCCATTAAGCTTGTCCCCGTCTCAGGGCCTTTGCACTTGCAGTTTCCCACACCTAAAAGCCTTTGCCTCTAACTCTCAGCAGGGTCAACTCTGTCAGATGCTGCTGAAAGGCTAAGTAAGTTCAGAAGAGAGCAGTTATCACTGGACTGGGGCAATGCAGACAACACTGGTCATCTTGACAGGTGTGGCTCTCTGTGGCTTAGGGGTGGCTTACAGAAGCCCAGATTCAAGCATAGACTGAATAAGCAGAGACGGTAATTACAAAAACTTTGCCATGAAGGGAAGCAGAAAAATAAGGTGATGTCAGGAGAGAGATATGGGGTCAAGGAGGGTTTTTTGTTTGTTTGCTTGTTTCCTTTTTTTTTTTTTTTTTTGCGGTACGCGGGCCTCTCACCGTTGTGGCCTCTCCCGTTGTGGAGCACAGGCTCCGGACGCGCAGGCTCAGTGGCCATGGCTCACAGGCCCAGCCGCTCCACGGCATGTGGGATCTTCCTGGACCGGGGCACGAACCCGTCTCCCCTGCATCAGCAGGCGGACTCTCAACCACTGCGCCACCAGGGAAGCCCTGCCTGTTTCCTTTTAAGTCAAGATAGAAGAGAGCATGTCTCTATACGGATGGACATGACACAGGTCTCTGGCACAGGGCCCAGATACAGGGGAGAGAGAGGATAATTTCTGGGAAGAGACATTTTGGAGAGGAGCAAAGTGAAAGAAAAATTGTTGATTGCTGGGCAATATTGAGTTTGCTCAGTAAATTTAAGGCTCGCAAAATCCTATGAGGTAGATATTGTTATTCTTCTTATTTTATAGAGGAGGAATCTAAGGGCCAGAAGTGGAAAGTAACTTGCCCAAGACCACACTGCCGGCAAGCAGAGGAGTTGGGGTTTGAAGCAAAATTCCGACTCCTGATTAAGTACAGGATCCAAGTGCAAGATTCTGAAGGATGAAAAGTCAGCTCCTTAAATCAGAGAAAAGCCTGAGAGTAGCAGAGATACACCTAAAACCCAAGGCTCACATTCAGGTGCTACAGAATGGAAGAGCTCCAATGATTTATAAATAGAAAAATGTTCTAGATTTTGTGTAGTTGCCCCAAAATGCATCTGTTAGCAATGTTCTGTTTCTCAACTGAGAGGTAAACACTCGGGTGTTTGTTCTGAACAACGTTTCTGATCTGTGTGTTTTTCTGAATGTGTGTTACACGTCACAACAAAAGGTTTAGGAATAAAACAGAACTGCCTTATTGATGGTACATGATATGTGACCATCTCTCCTGAAAATGTGGCCTCAGTTAGTTCCCAAACCTGACCTGTCATCAGAACCACCTGGGGGAACTTCTAAAATAAAGATTCCCACCCAACACCAGGGACTCAGAATTCCCTGGTCCAGGGCCCAGAGCTTACATCATCAGCAAGCTCCCCATACCTCTTAACGCTCAGCCAATTGGGAACCGCAGGCCTCAAGTACACCAGTTCAGTTAAAATCAATGTTTTCTGCAATGTTGTTTCCTGTGGTCTTTGGAGATGCTCAAAATATGTCTCATGCCAGACAGAAGGCTGGTTAATTCAACAATGTCATATGCTCCCTTTCCTGCCCTACACCCTGAACTTGACCCTATCCCTTATCTTCCTTCCGATCTTTCCATTGCTTTGTACCATGGAAATAAGAAAATATATGCAAATACAACGTGTTATAAGAAAAATCCTTTAGCTTAAACACCAAATGATCATAAAACTGATCACATCTCTTCCTTCCCTTTAGTATTCCTCTCTCTTGATACCTCCTGGGGAAAGACCTCATGCTACCCTGAGAAGAGAGCGCTTTATAGGGACATCAGAGCCATAGGAAGAGGCACTTATGCCTATGTAGGAATCAACCAGCCTCTTACCCGAAATGAACACAGCAGCGATTAGGTGGTACACCTGCGGGAAAGAGAAAGTTCTCCAGGCTCATCTCTAATCTAGAGCCAGTTGAGAAACCATTGCATGATCGTGGCCACTGCTAGAAGGGAAGGAAGGGCAGAAGAGCTAAGATGGGAGTTGATGTCTTAACAGAAGGTGAGAGGCTGAGGCGGCAAAGAACCAGCCTGCGTTTGTGATCAAGAATCACAGAGGCCCTGGACTTCCCCAGTGGTCCAGTGGTTAGGACTCTGCTCTTCCACTGCAGGGGGCATGGGTTCAACCCCTGGTCAGGGGACTAAGATCCTATATGCTGTGTGGCACGGCCGAAAAACGAAGAAAACAAAGTATAATAGAAATATATTTTTAAAAAAACCACACAATCACAGAGGCCCTAAAGAAGCCTGCTCTGAAAGTATCATTTTCCTTCAATCTCTAACCTAGAAAGAACACAATCAAAATACAGTTCCAGTTGCTGTCCTTCCCTGGGGACGAAAAAAGAAGAAGAAGAAAGAAACAGGAGTTTGGGACTTGCTTTGCAATTTGAATCTCAGGAATGCAAAAGAAACAGCAGTCACTGCCTCCTGAGCAAAGATGCTCTGTCGAAACTTGACTCATCCTTGACAATTTATCGTGTCCCCCTCCTTCCTTGTGACACAGAGGAGTGAGGTGAGTAATGCTCTGCGCAGTGAGAGAAAAATAGATCCCCAAATGCCTTCCATTATGCTAAAGGCCTGTTGTCACCAGCTGTGGTGGCATGGGTGTGGTCACCATACATTACTCCCAGAACTTCTGACTCCCTCTCTCCAGGGCTATTTGTGGTTCTAAAGTGCAACAAGCAGGGACTAAAAACTGACAAGCACAGAGAAGTCTAAAGGCCTTGCTGAGGTCTTGTGAGAGCCACAGTGGCCAAGAGCCCTTGGAGGCAGGAGTCCCCAAGGCCACACAAAAGGAAAATGGTCAGATCCACTTTCTGCTGCCTGACCCTGCCCTGCTCCTTCCCCACAGACATAAGAACGCCTCTTCTTCCCCAGAGTAAAAACACCTAATATTTAATGAGTGCCTGTTATATGTCGGGCACTGAGCAAAGCATTTTCCATGGGTTATGTAAACGAATTTGCCTGTGTGCATATGCACACACACGTATACATACACACACATGTACACACACACACACGCTGAGGTGGGTACTAACAGTATCTTCTTTCACAGAAAGGAAAACTAAGGCTCAGGAAATTTCAGTAACTGGCCCAGGACTTCCCTGGTGGCACAGTGGTTAAGAATCCGCCTGCCAATGCAGGAGTCATGGGTTTGAGCCCTGGTCTGGGAAGATCCCACATGCCAAGGAGCAACTAAGTCCATGTGCCACAACTACTGAGCCCACATGCCACAACTACTGAAGCCTGTGCACCTAGAGCCTGTGCTCCACAACAAGAGAAGTCACCACGATGAGAAGCCTATGCACCGCGACGAAGAGTAGCCCCCGCTCGTCGCAACTACAGAAAGCCCGCATGCAGCAACGAAGACCCAACACAGCCAAAACAAACAAACAAGCAAAAACTGGCCCAGAGTTACCTGGTTAATGCAGGACACAGACCAGGTAATCTTCAGAAAAAAGCTTTAAACAAACACAACAATATCATATTTTCTGCTTGGCTAGCTAAATGCAGTTATTGGAATAATGAACAAGAGGAGTATAGGAAAAAATGTTTGTTTCATTTAATTTGTTTCGTAGACTCTCCAGGTTTAATCCCAGAGATAGGAATACTGATTGACAACATTCCAGATGTCCTAGAAGCATTTTTTTTTAAACTAAACTTTTTCTAAAAGGAGGAAATAGAGATGTGGTCATTGCCAGAGCCAGTGGCTTGCTAATAATGCAGCAGTGGGTACAAATCACAAGTAAGTGTGTGAAGCTTCTTCCCCTAAAAAACTTAAAAAAAAAAAATTAAAAGCCTCCATCTTCTCCTATGCAGCTTTTTTTTTTTTAAAGATTTTTTTTGATGTGGACCATTTTTAAAGTCTTTATTGAATTTGGTACAATATTGCTTCTGTTTTATGTTTTGGTTTTCTGGCCGTGAGGCATGTGGGATCTTAGCTCCCTGACCAGGGATCGAACCTGCACCCCCTGCATTGGAAGGTGAAGTTTTAACTGCTGGACCGCCAGGGAAGTCCCATATGCAGTTTTAAATATATGGATTAGTTCCAATATATCAGAAACATATTTTCCCCTTCTGGATTTGACCACATTATCTTCCTACCCAGCTGGAATCATGCTAGGGAGAAAAATCAACGTTTGTCTCAATGGCATTTTCTTATTCAGCTAATTGATTTTTTAAAATAACAATAATGCTTGAACATCCGGCCGCCTAATTACTAAGGAGGAACGTAAAAAAGGCCCAGCTCCCTCTCTGCCAAGTTCAGCAAGGTTCCAGGCTGATTTCAGCAGCACAAGTGCCCTACTTCAAACAGAGGAAACCACATGTGGAACCATGTTGGGTAGAAGGCACCTTGGAGGGCATCTGGCTCAATCCTCTTCATTTACAGGTGAGGGGACCTGAGTTCCAAAGAGGTTAAGTGGCTTGCCTAGTATCACACAGCTAGTCACCTCCAGGCTGGAGCTAAAGCCCAGTCATCCTGATTCCTTATCTATTTTTAAAAATTAACTTGAAGCATACATACAGAAAAGTGTACATATTATAACTGTACAGCTTGAATAATTATTGTTAAGTGAATACATCCACGCAGCTGATGCCGAAAACTTGGCCTTTGTGCACTGGTGCCGAATCGAATCTTGGAGACAAGAGTTTTGGATGAAGTAGAAAAGAATAGCTTTATTGCTTTGCCAGGCAAAGGGGGACACAGCGGGCTCCTGCCCTCGAAAACTGTGTGTCCCAACCCGGGAGGATTTGGTGAGGAGTTTTATAGCAATAGTTCAAGGGTGGGGTTGCTGATAAGGTTAGGGTGTGTGCAGGGCTTGCACTCTAATCTGGTCTCAGGTAATATTTTGATGAGTTTCTCTGGTTCCTTTAATCTGGTCTCTGGTGGTCTTCTGAAGAATGCTGACATATTCCATTTGTTCGGGTTTCATTCTATAAAGAGCTTAAAGATATGTGTATCACTTGAGGAGGAACCAGGACCCTGCCCCAAGACTGCACTATTGTTTCTGGGCTGTTCCTCCCTTGTCTCTGCATCCCGTCCCTTCCCTGATTAGCAACTGTTGGAATCTTCCTTTTGGAACTCAGGGAAGGTCAGGGAGGCTGGGGTCTGTTCCCTACAAACAAGGAACGGGGGAAACAGAAAGGCTTCCAGGCCCAGGAGTCCCACAGGGTCATGCTTGGTTCCACAACCAGCACCCAGGTCAAGAAACAGACTATCTCTAGCACCCCAGAAACCCCCCTGATGCTCTCCCTCCATTCACTACAAACTCTCTCCTTCTCAAGGGTAACCACAATCCTGACTTCTTACACAATAGTTTACTTTGGCTTGGCCAATGTCCTTTCAATAAAGAACTGTTTTATGTGGATTTTAGCTATTCAGAGCTAAAAAACAAATCTGCTTTCTTGGAGTGCATTAAATGGTGCATATCCCGGGACTTCCCCAGCAGTCCAGTGGTTAAGACTCTGCGCTTCCACTGCAGGGGGCACGGGTTTGACCCCTGGTTAGGGAACTAAGATTCCATATGTGGGTTAGCCAAAAAAAGAGCATATCCCCAAAGGACACCCCCATACCCGTTAAGGAGTATGGGGTCTCCCTTGGGAGTGAGGGAAATGTTAGGGAACCAGATAGAGGTGATGGTTGCACAACATGGTGGTGTACTAAATGCTACTGAATTGTTCACTCTAAAATGGTTAACTTTATGTTACGTGAATTTTACCTCAATAAAAGAAAGTCATCACTTAAGCTATGTGCATTTCATTGTATGTAAACTAAAAATAAACTTTAAAAATATTTGACTCTTGGAAAAAAAAAGAAGACAGTCTATCCCTAACAAAGGCTTGTCAGTACATTCCACATGTCTAGAACTGGCCAGCAAGCCTTAAAGCACCACCTGGGTGTTTTCCTCTGGCTTTCTTCTCTTTGCTTTCACCCTTATCCGTCCACTGAAAGGTCCCTTAACAGGGTCATCTTGCCAAAGCCAACAGTCGGTGCTCTGTCCTCATTTTAGTCAACCTCTGGGCAGCATTCAACTTAGATGACATCTGTCTTGTTCTTGAAACATTTATCTAGGCTTCTGTAACATCGTGTTTGTCTGGTTTTCTTCTTACCTCACTGGCCTTTCTTCATTCTCCTTTGTTCCTTATCTCCTCCTCTGAATGGTGCAGAGCCCAGGGCTCTGTTTTTGACCATCTCTCTTCTCTTCTTTAGTTGGGTGAACTCATCTAGTCTATCTATATGTCTATGACTTGCACATAAACATCTCCAGACTAAACATCTCCCCTGAACTCCAGATATGGCTAGCCAACTGCTCACTTGGCATCTCTACTTGGATGTCTCACACAGCTGAGACAGAACTATGGTTCCTTTCCTACCCCAAATCTCCCCAACGTGGCTTTCTCAGTTTTGTACATGGCACCATAATCCACCTAGCTACTCAGGCTAAAACTTAGTCATCATATTGAATCATCTCCTTCCCTCATAACTCACTTCTAGTCCATTCATACACCCTATTGGCTTTGCCTCCAAAATGTATCCTAAATACAATTACCTTTCTCCATTTCCATCTCTGCTGCTCCAACCCTAGTTCACAGCCCCTCCATCATCTTTTGCCTGGACCATTGCATTATCTCCTAATGGGTCTTTCTTACTTCCCTTTTGTCTTCCTTTAGTCCAAACTTCACCCGACAATAAGAATAATGTTTTTAAAAGGTAAGTCAGGTCCTGATAGCACTCCAGTGAATGCCCATTGCATCCAGAATAAAACCCAAACTCTCACAAGGTCAAGGGGTCTGTCCCAAACTAGTCCCTTTTTAGTCTCACTTCCCTCCACTTGTCCCATCACTCGGGACACTCCAGCCACCTTCACCTTCTTTCCATCCCCTGAACAGGTCAGTCTTGCTCCTGTCTGAGGGCCTTTATATTTGCTCTTCTTTCTGCTGGGAGCATTATTCCCCAATCTTTGAACAGCTGTCTCTTCTTAACATTATGACTTTAGCTCAAATGTCACCTTCTCCTCCAAGAGACCTTCCCTGGTTACCCTCACTAAAAATGGCCTCTCCTACTCACGATCCTATCTAATCTTCTTGACAGCTCTTATCTATACCTAAACTTTTCTTATTTATTGTTGACTTGTTTAATGGCCGTCTCCTCCTGCTAGAAGGCAAATTTCTTGAGGGCAAGGACTCTATTTTATTCAAGGCTGTATCCCTAGTGCTCAGAACAGTATTTGGCAATAGAAAGCACAACATAAGTTGACTGGCTGGATCTCATCAACTCATCTGAAAAGATGGGGAAGCAAAGTTATTTATCATAATATGGTCTCCATTATTTATCATTTCAATGATAAATAATAAGTCACAAGTAACAGAAACCCAATTCAGGATGTCTTAATTGTAACAGAAAAGGCTAGGTCTGTCTTCAGGCACAGCTGGTTTCAGAGACTCAAATTATATCGTCCGAATAATTGTCTTTCAATCTCTCCCTCCCTCTTCCCCTCTTAGCTCTCTTTGCCTCTGGGTTGGTTCCATTTGCAGGCAAGTCCTCTCCATGAAGTGGCTCCTGCCAGCTCTGTGCTTACATTCTACATTGTACAGCTTAGGAGCCCCAGCAGAAAGAGAACTGCCTCTTCCCAGGAGTCCCAGCAAAAATCTCAGAATTGACTTTCATTGAACCAACTTGGGTCACGTGCCTTCCCTGAACCAATCACTGTGTCTAGAGGGATGGAATATGCTAATTAGTCAAACCAAGTCACTCACCCATTCCTAGATGGGAGAGTGTGATTGGGAGTTGACATCACCTGAGAGCCAAGGAGGAGTGGTCTCCCAAAGGAAACTGCAATGCTATCACCAGGGGAAGAGATGCAAGCTGGGGGGGAGAAAAAAGATGTCCATTACAATGGTCTTCTTGTTTCAGAGAACTGAAATTTTTGCCAGTTCCAGAAGAACCTACAATTTTAGAGCGTAAGGATGAAGAACTGTCTGATCACCACCATCTTACATGACAGCCTGGTGAGCTCATTCACCCACTGAACGTTTACACAGCACTGACCACAGCTTATCTCACAAGGTCTATGTGACACTTTCTATCCCGGCAGGGGTTATGCTTTGTCAGTCTCCTGTCTGTGAGCTGGTGCTGAGTTTAATTACTAAGACCTGACCTCAGAACGTTAGCGTCAATGTCCTTGACACTTATCTCCCTGGTGTCAGGCTTCAACGACACCTGCTCCCTGAAGCCCTCATCTCCATAGGTCTAGAGTGTTTACCTTTGGTTTGCATCATTATTAATATTTCTGATTTTGCCCCTTAACTCATTTTGCCGGACTGCTCCTTCCTACGTGATCCCTCTGAATTTGTTTTCTGACCAGCTAGCTGAATCATTAGGCCTGTTGCTGCCCAAAGTCTGCTTTCACATCAGTCATTTCCCTCACCAGGTGGTTCCTTCCTTAATCTTCAGTGACGGCTGCCTTCACCCCCACCAGCGTTCACTACCCCAGAAAATGAATGAGGTCATCCTGTAACATACACAAAGAATACATCTAAGGTGGTCTTAAACGAGAGTCTATCCTATACCAAAATATCTCTAAGGAAGGCCAATCCCCGGTTTAAACTGGCTGGACAATCTCTAAGGGGAAGACATCCTCCCTTGGCTTGCATTCACACAGAGGGAAGATTCGGAGATGAGCTGATCGCTCATGACCTACCTATTGAGGTAGGTCATTGGTTTCCCTTCTCCAAATTCCATTCATTTATTAAAATTACATTTTCCTAACCCTTTCAGATTGTTACTCCCCATTTGGTCCTCCGCAATTACCTGTCTTTTGCTCTGAGGCTGAGGTATAGTGATAAGAGCACTGTAGTTTTTCCTCTAAATCATAAACTTGGGAACAAAGTATTCTTCATGATGTCACTTGTCATTTCCTTTTTCTTTAACTTCAGAAAGTCACTCTGGGGCTTCCCTGGTGGCGCAGTGGTTAAGAACCCACCTGCCAATTCAGAGGACACAGGTTCGAGCCCTGGTCCAGGAAGATCCTACATGCCGCAGAGCAACTAAGCCCATGTACCACAACTACTGAGCCTGCGCTCTGGAGTCTGTGAGCCACAACTACTGAGCCTGCGCACCTAGAGCCCGTGCTCCACAACAAGAGAAGACACCGCAATGAGAAGCCCGTGCACCACAATAAAGAATAGCCCCCGCTCGCCGCAACTAGAGAAAGCCTGCACACAGCAACAAAGACCCAATGCAACCAAAAATAAATAATAAATTAATTAATTAAAAAAGAAAAGAAAGTCACTCTTGTGGTCAGGTGAATTCCTGAGCAGTGACCCTTTGGCACAAGTGTTCCTCTTCTAACTAAGATGGTTGAACCCATCTCCTTACAAAGTGGAAACATACAGCTTGTTTCTGTAGAGAAGCTGCTAACCTGACCCACAAATGCAGTTTTATTCCCACCAGAATACAAAATGATCCATGATGACAGGGACTTTGTTTAGTTACTATATCTCCAGTATTTGGCATATATAGGCACTCATATGTGCTTATTCATTCATTCATTCAACAAATGCTTATTGAGCATTTACTAAAGAGGGCATTGCTCCAGGTGATACTTGGGATCGAAGGAATGAAAACAAGTATACCTGGGAGGATATCTCAGCTACAAGTAACAGAACCATTTTAAACGATTAGGTATCTATTGTTTCACGTAAGTGGAAGTACAAATTTCGATCAACTCAGGTTTCTTGTCCCACCATTAAGGATCCAGGATTTTTCACAGTTTCATCCTAAACTTTTTTCTCCCCTCTGGAAAAGAGAGAGGGGAGGGAGAGAGAAAGACCATAGGGTGGCTGCCAGTAACAACTAAGGTAATAGCGGAAGAAAGAGTAAAGAGGAAGACCCTTCCCAAAGTCTTCAGCATTCCTCTTGCTTCTCAATGGCCAGAATTGGGTCACACACCCATTCCTGAACCATGGACTTAGCCTCAGACCGTTCAGCCCCTCACCACACAGTGAGGATGGGGTGGGCTTCCTCTGAAGTAAGGGGACTGTGTTGAGGAGGGGTGGCCCTCTGAACATACAGAGGTTCTGTTAGAAAGGAAGGGAGTCGGGTCTAAGGGCTAAAGGTGGGGCTAGGGAGCAGCCATAGCATTCACTTCAAGTCATAATTTGTAATGAAAGTCTATAGTTTTTTTTTTTTAAAAGTGCCTGTCCACATATTAGCTCTGAAACAAAAAGACCATTGTAATGGACATGTAATCCTTACAATGATGGCAAAGTGGTAGTTCTCATTCCAGGGGTAAATCAGAATCACCTAAGTAGTGAGTCTGATTCAGAATCTCCGTTGTGAGACCCAGACATTTGTAAGTCCTAAAAGCTGCACAGGTGATTCTGATGCCCAGTCAACATTGCACATCAGTGCTATAAGTAAAGCACCAGCACCCCATAGGTGTGAGAATAAGAATTCAGCACAATCTCTACCCTGGAAATCAACTAAATGCCAATTAAAACATTCTGACATATGTGCCAGAGGAGTCTAGGGGAGGAAAATCTCCCTCTAAGCCAGTAAATTGGGGAAGGTTACTGGGAGAGAGTGGGACCTCCAAAGATGAATAAGACTATAAGACTTGAATAGAGAACACGGGGAGCAATGTAGCCAGAAGGGCACAGCATGAGCTGGGGTGGAACAAGATGGAACACTTGTCAAATTCATGTGTCATGTTTGTCAGAGGACAGGCTGATCTCTGGTTTGTTACCATATTAGTACATGACAAAGGGAAGTTTTCACATTTTTAGAGTTTTCTCATCTTGAACCAGTGATTGAAGAAACTGAGGTTTGTTTCCAGAACTGGGTGAATCAGTGCTATCTGATATTCCTGATACTTTGCTGAAACTATTCACCAAGCTTCCTCTTTGAGCACAAAGGGGATTTTAAGAGGCAACGATTGGGGCTTTCATATATTTGTGTTTGAAAAATCAGAATAATTGGGTGGAAAAACCCTATGAGATCACCTTTCTGCTCTACCCAACCTGTTGTGAGGTGGGGGGGGGGGGGGCGCGTGGATACACAATGATCTTCTTAGAGAAGGAGATATTTCAATCCCTTCTCAAAGCAAACTAAGATAAACCCAATAAAATCCAGCCAGGCTGCAGAAGTGATTAGGAGGAAGATTAGAAACAACCTGAAGAATATGGAGAAAGTTTGTAAGTGGACTGGTAATTGGATTACATTTAAAGATTCAGCTAGTGACATATTCAGAGCAGAGTTTCTTTTATTTGTTAACTCCAGGCAAGAGGCTTGGCGGTTTACTGATAGCACAGAAGGTGAGTCATGCTGCACTGGCTCACTCGGCCGGGCTTGGACAAATATCACCCACTCACTTTGATGGACGCACCTCATGCATAGAAGTATGTGGACATATATTGATTTTTTAAAAAACGCTATCATTACTCACTGTTTGTAACAACTTATTTTCCTTCTTTTTTATACCTTTGTTGTTACTACTTCTGTTGCATCTAACTTGCATTTTAGTGAACTCTAAAGGGGTCTCCTGCATGCTAAAGGAGTTTCTCAGAAATAGGGAGTTGGCAACAGACTTGCCATGTGTGTCTTGGGCTGGATGCTCTTGAGGAATATTCCTCTCCCAGGTTTCAAGAGCCTTTCCTATGTTATTATTCAATGGGTTCAGGGTGAGAACTCTGGGTAGGAGAGGTATTTACAGAATGTATTAATGTGGTAATTAGCTTCGGCGATGAAATAAACAGAATATGTGTATACTTTTCAAGTAGGTGTCATACTATAAACTTTACCAGAGAATGGTTACTGTCTGGGAGCTCCTAGAAAGAGAACACCAGGCCACAGAAGAGAGGACTGGCATAAGCCAGTGAGGGCAGAGGTAAGAGCTGGCTCACCTGGTTCCAGTCCTGCACCCAAACACGTTGGAAGATAGAAGATGGAGCAGAAGCAAGAGCAGGAATGTGAGGGAGGGCAGCTCAGGTAGGGGCGACGCAGTAGGGGAGGTATCCCTACAGAGTTAAAGATGACTCACCCCTGTTCAGCTGGGCGAGCCAAATCTTTCTGTAGGTTCTATCTTTCCTAGTTTGAGCTGGTCTAAGTTCAGAGAGAACCATTTCCCTAGTGTCAATGCCATAGTCTTCTCTTCGTGGTGGATCTGAAATAAAAAATGCTGATGAGCTGAAAGTGATTACAAGCAAAAGATAATATTTTGGAGAAATTTGGACCTTGTTTTGGCAAATGAATTGCTTAAACCCATTCTAGATAGACATAAGGGGGCCTACAAAATCTAGGTTAGAAGCAAAGACCCAGGGAATATAAATGATGGGCATGAATACTATTCCACAAAAAGTGATTTAAAAAGTAAATAAGGGTAGTCAATCATGTATAACTGGGGAGAGTACAAAAACAGTTTCACTGAAAAAGACCACTTTCCTAGTTTAATTCAGCTGGTCTATGCATGTGCTAGCAATCATACAAAGAGGTGATCACCTAAGGAGGTGAAACACTTAGCCCAAGTTATCCTCTTGGTGGGAAAATAAGCCCCAATATGCCTCAGTACCCTCAGGTCTCCTTACCTAAGCATGTGTACAAAGTTTCTCTCCTTGGGCTGATAAGAATTGGGGCTTGAAATAATGATTCTGGCAGCTGAAAGAAGAAAGAGCAGGATGACAATGTAGTAGCATTCCAAGCTCTAAATGATAAGGGATTGAACTAAGACAGCAGCTGTGAGGGGGAAAGAGATTTGGTATAATAAATGGAGTTGGTGTCCCACTGAGGTAGAGAAGAAAGGAAAGGATGAGCCCAGAGGGACTCCAGGCTTCCCTCAGGAGAATGTGGCAGGTGACATCATTTCTTGAAAAAGGAAATATAAGAAATGAAGCAACACTGGAGAAAAGAAGATAAATTCCATTTTAGACATGTGGGTGATCAGTGGCTAATCTGGCTAATGGTCAATTGATACCTAAAAATGTTTTCTCAGTTAAAAATGTATTGGCTCTGAGTAGAGGGACTACAACTGTTTTGTGCATTATTTTATTCCAGGGCCTAGCACACAGTAGGTGCTCTGTATTTTTAAGAATCTTTTGCTCTTAACAGTTTGAGTATTATGTATGGTTTGTTTGTTTGTTTGTTTTTGCGGTACGCAGGCCTCTCACTGTTGTGGCCTCTCCCGTTGCAGAGCACAGGCTCCGGACGCGCAGGCTCAGCAGCCATGGCTCACGGGCCTAGCCGCTCCACGGCATGTGGGATCCTCCCGGACCGGGGCATGAACCTGTGTCCTCTGCATCGGCAGGTGGACTCTCAACCACTGCGCCACCAGGGAAGCCCTGTTTTTTAAATTTACTTACTCTGCTTGGCATTTACTGAGCTACCTGAATCTGTAATTTCAAGTCTTTCATCAAAGTTGGAAAAATTTTAACCGCTATTTTCTAAAAAATTTTTTCTGAATTATTTTCTCTCTCATCTTCTTTGGGGGGTGACAATTACAACCATGTTAGAACTTTTGATATTGACACAGAGGTCATTGAGGCTCTATTAAATTTTTTCAACATTTTTTTCTCTCTTCAGTTTTTGATCACTTCCTGATCTATTTTCAAGTTCACTAACTCTTTCTTCTAACATTTCCAGTCACCTCTTAATCTTATTGAGTGAGTTTTTATTTCAGATATTGTATTATTCACATCCAGAATTTTTGGTTCCTTTTTATAGTTTCTGTTCCTCTGCTGAGGTTTCCTGTCTATTCATTCATTATGAGTATATCTTTGTTTATGTCCTTGAACAGTTAAAATAGCTATTTTAAAATAATTGTCTCCTAATCCCAACTTCTGCATCATTGATTGTCTTTTCTCTTGAACATGGTTCCACTTTTATGTTTCTTTGATTATCTCTAATTTTAGATTGTGCTTGCACAATGTGAATGATACATTGTAGAGACTATGGTTTCTGTTATGTTCCTCTCACATAACATAACAGATGGCACAGACATAGAAAACAAACTTATGGTTACCAAAGAGTAAAGGGGGTGGGGGAGGGATAAATTAGGAGTTTGGGATTAGCAGATACAAACTACTATACATAAAATAGATAAACAACAAGTTCCTACTGTATTGCACAGGGAATTATATTCAATATCCTGTAGTAAACCATGATGGAAAATAATATATTTATATTTATAACTGAATCACTTTGTTGTACACCAGAAACTAACACAACATTGTAAATCAAATATATTTCAATAAAAAATTTTTTAAGTCCCTCTCCCACAAAAAAAAGAGTTAACTTGGTTAGACTATGTTTTTCTCCTCTGTGGTGGGCAAGGGTTGAAATTTCTATTCAGTTCTTTCATCATTAGCTGGGTTGATTGAAGTCTGCCTCACATGAGTATTGCTCAGAGATCAGCCAGAGGTTTGGGAAAACTTAATGCACAGAATTTGGAGGTTCTCTTCTGTTGTTTTCTCCTTTCTAGGATACCTCCATGACCACTAACATTTTCCAGTTGCTGTGATAGCTTCAAACTCTGTCTTCTAATTCCTCAAACCAGTTCACCAAAACTGTGGGTTTCTGTCCACATTCTAAAAGCCTCAGCATGGAGTTGACTGGAGCTTGCCCTTAGGCAGAAGAAATCATTTTTAAAAACAAACAGAAAACTCATCTAGTGCCATTCCCTCCTTCTAAGCATCAACTCTTCTCTAGTTTCTAGTTTGGTTACTCTTTAATGTCTTTAGATAATCCCCCCCCCCCGCCAGAGTTTATAATTATTATTTGCAAAAGGGTTAATCCAATATAAACTACCTGCTGTTAACAGACCTGGAATTCCAGGTGCCCAATAAATATTTGTTAAACAAATTCAAGCACCCACTTTGTATTTCCATGCTGATCTCTAACAGACACCATACACTTAACCTAGCCCCAATTAAACTAAACCCTTTATTTCCTCTCCCTCTCTCTCTCTCTCTCTCTCTCTCTCTCATACTCTCCTCCAGCAAACCTGCTCCTCTCCAAGTCTACTTTATTTATTTCATATACATATGAGATACATACATATCATATACACATAATATGTACTATATGACTAAAATGACTGTCATCCACAAAGTCACCAAGACTCTTCTACTTCTCAAAACCAGAGAGCCACTCTGCAGTTCTCACCTCACCTGATCTTCACAATATTTGACACCTTTTTTATGGAAACTCTTCATGTGACTTCTGTGACATTATTCTTTCTTGGATTTCCTTCCTTTGGCTGCTGGGACTTTGGTCTATTATACAGACTCTTGTTCTACCACCCAGCCTGTGAAAGCTAGTGTTCCTTCCTCATCCATGTTTTCTTCTCACTCTCTTCTATTCAAGTAGCTTCAACGTTCACTTAACAAATATTTGTTGAACACCTATTCCATGCCAGGTTCTTTTCTCAGTGCTAGGTCCTTGCCCTAGCACTGCTCTTTTCTCAGACAAGGCCTTGCCCTCATGCAGCTTACATTCTAGTGAGGGGAGATATCTATCTCTGTATCATCTATATATCTATCTATTCAACTGCTTTTGTGGCATTTCCACTTGAATGTATAATAGACCTTTCAAACTCAACATGTCCCAAACTGGAACACTCCCACCTCAGAGTCTTTGTATTTGCTGTTCCCTCTGCATGGAATGATCTACCAGATGTCCGCATGGCTCACAATTCTTACTCCCTTCAAATATCTGCCCCAAAGTCAATTTTTCAGTGAGGCTTTCCTGACTACTTGATGTAAAATGAATACAACCTATGCCCTCCTTTTGCACTACCCATCCCCTTACTCTCCTTTATTTTTCTCCATGGAACTTATCACCATGTAAATACTACAGATCTAACTTTTCAACTGTTGATGTCAGTCTCCCCTCAGTAGATAAAGCCAACTTGCTCTCCAACGTGGATAAAACAATACCCATCAATTGTGCATGAGTGGTTTTTTTTCATTCAAAATTTTAAATTTTCTCCCATTTGATAAGTTTTTGTTGATATATCTCTGATTATTCATAAGTTTGAGTATTCTTCATATGTTTATTGGCTATTTGGTATCATTTTGTAAATTGTTTGTTCATATCTTCTCTTCTTCCTCCTTCCCCATTCTTTTCACTTTTCTGTTGGGTTATTTATCTGTTTTCTTAATGATATGAAGGATTTTAAAAAAATATTCTGGTTACTTCTTTTGGCAGATACCTTCTTGTGGTCTGTTGCTTGTTTTTAACTTTGTAATGATGCTTTTGCTTGTATGCATGATTTGAATTTTAATATAGTCCTATTTTTTCAATCTTTTCAAGGATGAATTAACACAAATTATTTTTAGGTGTATGTGTTGGAGGAAGAAGTTATCAAAGGAAATTCTTGCCAAATGACCTTTCTTTCCTCTGTAAGGTAAAAGAAGTCAACTCTCATAGATAGCTGTAGAGTCCCTGAGCTTCCTCCTTTAGCCAACATATATTAATTGAGTCCTACAACAAATGCCTAGATCTGGGAGTTGGCCAGGGTGGGGGCAGGGAGGCAGGAGATGAGATGGGATTTCATACATTGAACCCTGCCTTACTAGAGCTTACCATCAGAGGACTAATTTGGTTAGATGGTGTAGCCTTGATATACTTCAGTAGAAACTCAGAGGAAGGAGAGATGGGGTAATATCGAGTAATTGTCTATGGACTGGATTAATCAGAGAAGATCATATGTCAGCTTTCTTGACCTCCTATAAACTAAGAATCACAGAATTTCAGGGCTCAGATAAGGGATGGAGGCTGGCCAAAGTTAAGGTCTTCCTGCTGAAGGTCTCACAGCTAGTAAGAGGCAGAATCCACACTAGAACTACAGATCCTAGGTCCAGTGTGCTGTTTTACCTGTCAGTCAAGCAAGTTGTCATGTCTTCCTTTGGTCATAAAATAGAGATCTGAGAGTAATGCAAAAGAAAAATGGAGTAAGACAAGACAGAGCATCAGTTACAACCAAAAAAAGCCCACCACCATTTAACCCGGGCTCACAAACTGTTAGAAGCAGCTATTTTATTCACATCAACTTGTTTGTCTTATAAGGATACAAGAAATATGTCATCATTTTTTTTTTTAGATGGGACAGAAAAAAGGAAAGTGACTTAACTCAGGGCACTTTACAAGTCACAGCAAAAATGAGAGTAAACAAACATGGGCTCTGTGTTCAATACTTTTCTCTTCATAAACCGTAAGACGAATGGCCACATATATCTATAGATTGTAGTCACTTTCTTGTCTCAGTTACATGAGTTTTGTTCTTCCACTGTCAGGTTAATTGGTTCTATTCACTCTGCCTGTGGAGAAAGTATCAAATTAGGCACCTAATCAGTAACACTGAAAAAAAAAATAAACCAGAGATACATTGATTGCTCATAATCAAGCAATTACAGTCATGTTTTTCCTATCTATGTACTTACCAGCAAACACGAATGTAAAAATCACTTTCAACTGCTTGAAAAGAGCCATGTCATTAATTAGGATTAATCAGAAATTCTCTCCACCAAGAAAATGCTTCAAAACATTAACTCCTTATATGTTACTGTAGTAATAACCTTATGAGGCAACTGATATCATATGCCCATGTGTCAGAGAAATATTATAATGCTAATTACAAGAAATCTTTAGGATATTCTCCAAAGTCAAATATAATGTTCACTGCTGTCAAAAGTTTGCTTTTGATAGCAAACTCCATGTGTCTCAAGGAGACCGAATTCTACTAGTGCCAGGCACACCTAGCCAAATATTGATGATGCAAAGAAGAACAGGATGTAATCACTGTGCCTTAGATATGTTGTCTAGAGTAGCTCCATTCTAAACCCCAATAGCCCAGGGTGTTCGCTACTAGATATAAAACACTAAAGGAGCAGAAATGGGAAACAAGGAGTTCTGTGAAAGCTGGTGAGCAGTCACCAAAGTCTCATCAGAACTGGGTCATTAAAGATATTCTTCCAAGCAGGAAAGTGGGGAAAGGCATGTGACGTAGACCAGACACTACGGGCAAAGCAGTAATGCATTAAAGAACAGGGTAGGTTCATACGTGGAGAGTATGGTCAGTATTCAGGCTGACAAACAGGTTGTGGCCATACCACTAATGGCCTTATATGGTGGGCTAACAAATGGGATTTTGACAAGTAGGTGTGAGTATTCTTGGATTGGTGTCTCCAGAAGATCAATCTGGCAGCCAAGTGTGGAAGATGCATCTCAGGGAAGGATTCCCATTCTTAGGCTACTGCATCAGGCTAGGTGAGAAATGCTGACAGCTTGGTCTGCAGCACTGGGATGGAGAAGAGGGAATACATCCGAAAGACATTTAGTGAATAGAATTAGTCAAACTACTATAAGGGAGAAAAGTGATTCCTTTAGCTGAAACTGGAAAAAAAGAATAAGAAGGGCATCAGTATCACAGAATACAAAAGAAGACAAAATCAGGCAAAAATAGAAAGTTTAAAAAACTTCTTGGGACTTCCCTTGGGCGCAGTCGTTAAGAATCCACCTGCCAATGCAGGGGATGTGGGTTCAAGCCCTGGTCCAGGAAGATCCCACATTCCGTGGAGCAACTAAGCCCGTGCGCCACAACTACTGAGCCTGTGCTCTAGAGCCTGTGAACCACAACTACTGAAGCCTGTGCGCCTAGATCCTGTGCTCTGCAGTAAGAGAAGCCAGAGCAATGAGAAGCCCGTGCACCGCAACAAAGAGTAGCCCTTCTTCGCTGCAACTAGAGAAAGCCCACATGCAGCAATGCAGACCCAAAACAGCCAAAAATAAATTAATTAATTTAAAAAAACCCTTATTTATAAATAGTTGATCATGCATTTCCTGCCTGCAAAGAGGCTATTTTCAGAACATATCATTTATTCCTCCTTAAAAAAAAAAACTTATCTTAAATAATCACCAATTGTGCCAAAAATTTTTGGAGCATCCTTCAACAATGGAAATGCTTAATCTTTGTACCTGAGATGCTTAAGCATAAGCAAGCTCTCCTACAGCATTTTATATATATATCAGAAATCAATTAGAAACAAACACCTGCAGGAAGTGCTGAGCCATTTTTCCATTAGCTTTTAACACAAGGAAAACAAGATGAGAAGGTGACATTGTTTCATGGTTTCTAAAATGGGTAGCTTCTGCAAGAGAGGCAGCATCAGAGGTGCCAAAAACAGGGGTGCCATGGGGAAAGTATGCCTTCTTCCCTACTGTGGATGCTGGGTGCCCTACCCAGATTCCCTCTTCAGGACTGAGGTGCTTGCTCTCCCGGAGGGAGGGAGTGTTGGTGGCTGAGTTTACAGTTGAACTGCTCTTAGCCCACTTCACAGGGGCAGCCCATATCTATTGGCTGATTATTCGGTTTGGGGTGGGTATAAAGCCCTGGCTTCCTTGACTTCAGGTGGGGAGCATCTCTGAAGGGCCATCCCAGCTCCAGAGCTCCTACAGGACTGGCTGAGGCCTTTGTTGCAACTGTGTTGCAGCTCCTTCTTTCTCCCTCTGCCCCATCCTGCTCCTGTTACCTCTCACAGGTGATGTTCCCAAGGGTATACCCCAATAAACCTCTTGCACATAAATCTGAGTCCTTTTCCCAGGAACCCCAACCCATTACACCTACCAGGACCACAAAGAGCCCTTCGTGATCACTAATTACAGAGAATGAAGGTGTCCCTGTAGAAGCATGTATGTATTAAATGTACTGGGTCTTGAACAAGATGAACCACACTTCCTACTTATGTTTCAGCTTATGTTCTAAAACTGACAACAGAGAGATGTTGTAAACAGAACACGGTGATCTAAAGGAATTTGGATATAAAGTTATTTTATTAAAAAATTATAGCAAGTACAATGTGTATATTAAAACCAAGAACCGGAGTTGAGTATAGATGAATAGAAGGCCTTCGTCACTTGGTTACTATAAACCATAGTTTTTTTGGCTGTTTGTTTTTCCCTGTCTTTTCCCCAACAAATCTGTTCAGCAATGTTCCTTCACTAAGGCTCCATCACTGGGGTGGGGGGGGGGGGCGGGAGGGAAATCGGACATCAAAAAATACCTGTGTCCCTACTGCCACCTAATGGTTCTTTGAGCATTAAGGTCTCCATTGCGTAGTTCTTTTTTTCCCAACTGCTGACACTATACCAATAAATTGGCTAAATGTGACCATATCAAACTATGGACCACTAGTCTTACTGTGGCAAAACTCTGGGGCTCATTCTGGCTTCTGCAAAAAGTCATGTTAACTGTCTCCTTTTTCCTCTTTACATTTGGGAATATATATCCCCCTACTCCCCATGGTTGTTTGTTATAATATGTATTCTTTTAAAAAAAGATTGTTTTATTATCTATCCACTGCGCAATAAAAGTGATGTGGAATGTACCAGGCTTTTCCTGCTTTTTATGCAATAAGCTTTTTCTAAGATAAATAAACAGGCAACATGAATATGGGAGGTGGGAAACACAGATAAGGAGGGTACTTTCAGGGGCTATGATGCAGATGAATTCAATTAACTCTGGGTGTAAAAGACCATCTTAAGACTACTGATGGAGGCTGTTATACAAGAAAGCCAAACAGAACCAAAAAATGAAAAATGCTCCTGTCACCACATCAGAGGGCAAGGCCCACTGCACTCTCTCTTGCATGTGGGGAAGTCAAAGTAATTTTTTCTCATGCTTTCCTTCCTGGCCTTCAAAGAGCTCCTGTGACTACTTCAACCTCCACTGCCCACATCTTCCTGCTAAGCCTTGACCCATCTGGCTTTCTGTGGCTTTTTGTTTCTGACAATCACATAAGCTTTTATAATCTCCTATATTACTTTTGAGCTTGTTAAACCACTGCTAGCTCCTAGATTTCTCCTCAACTATCTGCTGCCTTTCCTCACCATTCTCCGCCAACATGCACAACACCAGCCAAAACTATTCTAACTAGTCTATGAACACTTTTCTCCACCTTTTTCCTTTGAAAATTCCGAGACATAATTTTTCAACAAAAAGTTGAAAGATTAGTGCAATGAGCAAACACATGCATCCTCCACAATGACTGTTAAATATTTTGCCACGTTTTAATTCTTTCTCTCTCCATATGTGTGTGTGTGTGTACATACACACAACGAATTTAGCAAAATTTTATGTAATTTTTTGGCAGAACTATTTGAAGGTTAAGTCATAGATGTAATGGCACTTCATCCCTAAATACCTGAATAGGACATTCTCCTAAGTAAGTTAAGAAAGTTTCACACCTAATAAAACTAACCATGATTCAGTATCATCAGATATCCAGTCCATATTGATATTTCCCAAAGTGTCCTCAAATTTTCTTTTATAGCTTTATTTTTCCAACCCAAAACCCAATTAAGATTTGCCCATTGCATTCAATTGTTATATCTTTTACCCCACTCTTTTTAATGACACTGACCTTCTGAAGAATTTAGGCCAGTTTTCTTATGTCCCACACTAAGGGCTGGATGTGATTCTACCCTCAGGGTCATTTTACTTGTTCCTCTACCCCTGTATTTCCTATAAACTGGAAGTTGGGTCAAAAGGCTTGATTATATTTAAGTTGAGCATCTTTGGCAAGGTTCCTTCATAGGTAATGTTGTTACTTCACGTTGCATCAAATCAAGAGGCCTCTAAAGTCAGGTTACTCTACCATTAGTGGTGCTAAGTGTGAGCACTAGGCTAAGTTGGTGACTGCTGAACTTCTTCATTGTAAGGTATATTTTCCCCTTTATAATTATTAATATATGGAGTGATACTCTGACACTGTGCGAACATCCTCCTTTTCGCTACCTCCTTTTCCAAGATGGATTTTAGCTTCTCTTGATGACCTTTGCCTGAATTATTGGGGACTGCACAAGGTGATTTTTCCAATTCCATAATTCCATCTATGTTTATCGGCTGGCATTCATTTATAAAGAAAAAAAATCCCTTCCCCAACCCTTGATTTTGAGTATCACTCTGGACTTATGGATTTTTAAAATGTATTTAATGATTTGACAATCTATCACAGTAATTATTCTTTTTGGTGCCGTGATTGACTCATATTTAGCCAGTGGAGTCCCCTCAAGCTGGGTTATGTGAACTTTTGACTTGATCCTGTTAGTTTTGGGGCACTTCCTTGTTTTCTGGCAAGATGTTCCAGGCTCACCTTTGTACTATTGTACTTTCTGGGCCTAAGACCCAAAAGCAACCATTTCCCCCAAGAAATACTGTTTTTTTTTTGTGGAGAATTGCATTTAAATATCAAGATATGGGCACCCTCCACTGGGTAACATTACTTCTAAGATATATGTGTATATATATATTTATTTTCCAAAATTCAAATTTAACATCAGAGAGCTTTTCCCCAAAACCTTCTTTTCTAAATTTTTTCTTTCCTCTTATTAGAGTTTTAACTAACAAAATTTATTAATAATTCACTTTATCTAGAGTAGACATAAAATTTTAAAATTACATTACTAATAGTACTATTAGAAATAAATCTGTGATGTTTGAGATTTTTTGTTTTTGTTCTTTCTGCCCTCAGTATACATCTCACTAAGAATGTAGGAGTACTATTAAACACCACTTTCAAACAGATCTAAAGAACTTTGATGACTCTGCCATTTCTGATCCTTGTAGAGCCTAGATTATCATTTTTTCAAACTAATCCTTTTTTCTTTTTTTAGTGGTACACGTGAAACATACAATAGCTGAAAATGTGCATCCTAAGACTAGAAAGGCAATGCAGATTTCAGTGAACAAATCAGGATTGCTATGACTGGTGAGCACCTGCATCGGTCAGCATTCATTTAAGGTTGTTTTTCCATCAAACTTAAGTGGATGATATAACCTAAGAGTCATCTCAGGGTATATTTTCAAGGTACTGTACCCCAAAACACTCAATAGGCAGAAAAAGCCAGTAGCTTGCCCTGCATCAAATCTCCATGCAAACATTCAGAACACCTATTATGACTAAAAAGGTCAAAAGGCATAGATAGTTATTTTGACTATGTACACATCTCTAATTCATTACCTTAGGCATTTGTACAGATAGCAAAAAAGGTAGGCAAATCTGGGGCTACTTTTAGTCAAGAAGGAATACAGTAAAAGCTAAGCTAAAGAATGCAATCTCCCATTTAACCAACATGTACTAGTTTATTCTATACTTTTATGCTCTGCAGTGAGTTGGTACATTTCCAAAGGCAGTGGCTATACTTTAATTATCTTTAGTAGTGAAAGGAAATAGCTGCATATATGACAATGTGGAGTCTTTAAATTTTATGTACTTACTGAGTTCAATAAAATAAATACCAGCTTTAAAGAACTAGAGGTTTTAGATACTGTTCTTTTTGAAGATAAACTCGATTAAATTTGAGTGAGAATATTTTAAGATTTTGACACTTCAAAGGAAGTGGTAAGTCAGAACGCCTATTTGAAGGAACACTCTTAGTCAAAGCTTGTACTTGCTCCAGCTTTGTCTTTAAAAGCACACAGAATCACAGTGAAAAATAAATGAATACATGTAGTGTTTATAATGGTGTCTGGTACACACAACTGTTATCTCTTTGTGAGAACTAATAATATTCAGTATAACTTTTCTTTCCAAATATAATCTATGTTGCACACAGGGAGAGATTAAAAGCAATCCTGAAAACAAAAGCTATCAGAAAACTATACTGAAGCTTAAAAATATTTTCCTATTTTCTGATCTTGGGGGTTCATTAAGAGTTCTTATTTGAGAAATTTTTAAACAGCTGTAAAGTTTACTTTATATTCATGGAAGATCCTCCTGGCATTAGTTCTTAAAATACACAATTGAAATAAGAGTTGTCAAATACTACATTGTGTTTTTAATAGATTTCTACTATATTAAAGAAAAGTACATCCTCTCTGGTTTGTCTTCCCTCTTAATTCTAGCTACACACTGCTGCCCTCTGCAGCATTTTCCATTCTTGCAAGCTGACTGCCACTCTTAATCATCACAAACCCACCTTAGAGGAGGGCTTTCTGAAGGGTCCAGCTACAGACCCCAATCCTCCAGGGAATGTTCTTTCCTGGCATTCACATAGCCTCTTCGTGTCTCAGGCCTTTATCTTTTTTTTAAACTAGTTTTTTTAATTGGAAAAAATATATACGTATGGTTAAAAGGATAAAAACGATTATTAGTGAAAACATGTGGCTTCCACTCCAAATCTCTACATAGAGTCGTGCATCCGTCCATAAATGGTATATATTATTACAAACATACACACAACACGCATTTCTTTTCAAACATAAGTGGATGTATTCACACCACTGTTTATCATTCACGATTGTAACTTGGAGATTGTCCCCTTTCAGGCGGTATTAACCTATATAACTTAATTAAAACCAGTAAGTGCTAACAAAACAGGTTTTTCTTTTCTTTTTCATGGTACGCATGGCCTTTATTGTTTGCTACAGGAAGTGGAAGAGGCGGGGATGCGACAGCTCCGGCTCCTGGGGCGACTCCACAGATTGGGTCATCGCCCTCGAAAAGTCCAATTAATCTACTCTCGAATAGGTTCTGCCACAATCTAATCAGCTTTTTGTTGCCACTAAGACTTTTATTATTCTGTGAATCGGTGGTTCTCAAACTTGACCAGACATTGGTATCACCTACAAGCCTTGTTCAAACAGGTTGCTGAGGCCATCCTCAGAGTTTCTGACTCAAAGGTGTGAGGTGGGTGTTGAGAAACCGTATTTATAGTAAATTATTTTTGCAATAAATTACAAATTACTGTAAAAAAAATAAATACCACGCAAGGCTGATGCTACCAGGACCACACTCAGAGAACCAACCGGTAGTATGAATGCTGTATTAAACCCCGTTCCTCCCACCACCCAGCGCCCTGGGAACCTCAATAAATGCCCAACGGCACCGAGCCCTGAAGTAACTACCCAACTGACCCCCACTCCGAGCCGGAACTAAGATAAAACGAATCTACATCCGGCGCCTGGCGCATACCAGTACGTCATTTCCTTCCTACGAAACCCCGCCCACTTTACTTCCCTAACGTGATTAAGGGCCGGCGGCCTAGAGGGAGGTGGGAATCACGTGAGTCGAGCGACGTCTTGCGAGGATTTTTAACCTCTCGCGAGACTTCACCCGCCTCCTCTATTCCTCCTTCCAGTGCCCGGCTTTAGTCCTCTCCCGCTCGCCGCTGAGCGAGATATTCTTTTCCAGACCAAGTCGCCTAGTTGTCGCCGCGGAGCTTTTGCTTGCTGCTGCCGCTGTCGCAACCACCACTGGGCTGCTTTGCCGCGACCCCGTCCCGCCGGCACGCCCCCAGCCCCACACAAGGTAACAAACGCGATGAGGGAGAGAGTAAGGCCTCGCCGGGCTTCGGCCTCCCCCTAGTTGAAGCGGAGGCCTGAGGCCGAGGAGCGGGCCGCGCTGGAGAGGCCCGGGCGCCGGCCGGAGTGTCAGGAGCGCCGGCCTCCTCTTCCACCCAGAGTTGAGCCCTGAGCGGCCTCGGACGGGGTTGGGCTAGCCGCGGGAACCCAGCGGGTGGGGTTGGCATTTTAAGGACGCTCCGGGCCCTTCCGAGCCTGTTTGCGGGTGGGGCTCTGGCTCCGGGGGCCTCCGCTGGGTTCGTGTTTTCGGTTTCCCTGGAAGCTGTTTGAATTTCGAGGTCTGAAATGGTCGAGCAAGTTGTGGCGGACTTTGAGGTGTTGAGTGACCGAGGGGGAGCAGCCTGGCTTGCTCTAACCCTTTGGAGTCCTTCCAGGCTGTGGTTGGACGGGGATTGTAAAACAGACGGGTCCTCGGAAAACCCGTATGTTTGCTAATAAAGCGAGAAAGAATTCTCTCCTATCTTACTTTCGGGAGAAGAATGAGCCAGATTTGGTGAAAGCCACGTTCCTTAGATTGCCTAAATAGGAGAGTATCAGTGCTGTTTCTTTCATTGCAGAAAATGCATCGTCAGTATTTAAGTGACTGGGTTTTTGCTCTGGATAAGAGTTTCTAAACGCATTCATACTAATTGAATAGCTCTTGTGGAGAGCTATTTGTGTAGTTAATCCAAAATCAGTTGGAATTGGTTTTGGAAGTATTTTTTAGTGCTTAAAAATCAGAAGCCTCAACACTTTCAACAGTTTAGTGCCCCCTTTTTTTTTTTTTTTTTGGTGACAATATAACAATCCTATTAATTGAGCCTAACACAGTGCCTTCCCTGTTACAGGACTTTAAAGAAAATTAGAAGTTCTTCTTTTTCCTCTTACCTCTTGCTTTCTGTTCCTATATGGAATTTGTCTGACATGTTTATAATCATCAGAATACTTGAAGTTTGTGTTTGGCTCACAGCTTTTTTCTGAATTGAAAGTAAAGGTAGTAGTGATAAATTACGCTGCAGTGAATTATAATAATGAGTTGGGAGCAAAATTGGTTAGGGTTGATTCAGGCAGACAGGGAAAATTATTTTTTATGGTTTGTTTTTTTTTGTTCCGTTTTCATGACCTTACTCTTTTTATTTTCTTCAGATGTCAGAGGATCTAGCAAAGCAACTGGCAAGCTACAAAGCTCAACTCCAGCAAGTTGAAGCTGCGCTGTCTGGAAATGGAGAAAACGAAGATTTGCTAAAATTAAAGAAAGATTTGCAAGTAAGTATGAGGGGACACTTACAGTTACATTGCTTGAAAAGAATATTTTTGTGTTTTACAAATGATCTATTGTTAAGAATCTGTGGGTATCCAGAACACCATTTGGAGGGAGTGTTTCACCCCTTGTGCGTACAAGTGTGTACGTACATAGGCATACATGGCTTCTAGGAGTAGCGTTGCTTCCTCAGTTTGTGTACATCAAAATGATTGAAGCATTGTTCTTTGTTAACGTCAACCTTGTATGCTCATATAATTTTAAAAAATAAGAGTTAACGTTAGAAGTCATTGTCAAACTTTCTAGAGAAAGAGGTACATACAATTTTACAAGGAATAGCTCTTCTGTTTTTAAAGACCTGGAAAAGGAATTTTAGTTCAAAGGGTAACTAAAAGGAGGAAAATATAACCTGATTAAGATTCTTTTTAATGCCAAAAGATTCTTTGAAAATGAAATAGAGCACGCATGCCAGAGATCCTGTGTGTGTGTAACAGAGCTAGCTCTAGTGCCTTGTGTTGAAAACACATTATAAAAATACCTAAAGAGATGCTTGTTTTCTGCATAAATGTTATATAATGTTTGAACTTAAGGCTAGGTTTTACATCTAGTTTTTGACACTTGTTAGCAACTTAAAATTAAACCAAATCTATGTGAGAAGGAGATCTTAATTTGTTCTTTTTGTTGTGGAGGGGCAGTAAGTATGAAACCTGCTTTTTAAAACTTGCTGTGGGGTTTCGAGACAAACATAAAGCCATGATAGTAAATATCTGTTATTTCTCGGAACAATAGGTTGATTAATAAAAATATCATATATAATACTTGTAAATATGTATGAGTTTTCATCTTAACAAATTTGTGAACTTAAAATTCTGAACCTGAGTTTTTGGAAAGTTTTAAAAGATGATTAGATGGTCTATGTTCACTGATTCAAAACAAAACTTGAATCATCTTCATCCTATCTAAGTAATCCTTTCCCTCCCTTTATATCATCCTCTTGCCCATTAAAATTATTAAATTTTAGGGATATTAGAACTGCAAACAAATGAAACTTACGTGAAATGGGGTCCAGATTCAGGATTCTGAAAGCACTTACCTGGGTATAATTAAGATGAGTTAAATATTTTTGGGTTCAAATTCTGGATTTAGGATAGACTTTCATGAAGTTGCAATAGTATGTTATTTTTCTAAAAACACAGAAACCAGGGCCTCTCTTCAATACGTAGAAATCAGGCCAGTGGATTTCAAGGAGCCAGTCAATAAGAAAAAGATGTTTTGGGAGCAGTTTCTCCCACTCTCAGGCCAACTTTCTTCTTGCCTCAAGGAGAGAGCCTGGTATGCCCCCATCTCTCTGTCTCTATCTTTTTTTTTTTTTTAAATCCAACTTAAAAGCAGTGCTTTTTTCTTTGAAGAAAAAACGTCATGTGCTAGTGTTGTATATATTGCTTCCTGGGCAGTAGGAGGGAGGGGTATATGTGGAACTGGTGGAGGGGGGAGTTGGGAGTGAAGACTGAGAACGTTATTATGAGGTAATAATGTTACAGAGTAAATTGTCAGAGCCTGGGCAGAATTGTCTTATTAGGACATGATCCATAGTGGAAATACTATTGGGAGACAGACCATTGTAGTAGGCATTGTAGTAACCAGGTAAATGGCTTACTTAGGGTTCAGTTAATAATGACCTGGGGGCCATTTTTCTGTAAAATGTCCTGTTTTCTGTAACCATTTTGAAAAGCATTGTCCAATAGAAGTTTCTGTGGTGATGGAGAAGTTCTGCATCTGCTGTGTAATATTATAGCCACTACCCACATGTGGCTGTCGAATATTTGGAATAAGACTAGGATGGCCGAAGAGCTGAATTTTTAATTTTATTTAAGTAGCCATATGTGGCTACCATATCAGATGGCACAGATTTAGAAGCATAAGTTCTAACACTTCAGTTAGAAATAATAGAGAATGTTTTTCCTGACCAGTCTTGACTTTGGATTCTTTTCCTCTTATTCTGTCATGGAAAAAAAAATCATTTTGGTTACTAGAAATAGGTCTGTTTTGAATTGAAAACTTCTCAAAGGTGGAAGGCATCATTTAGGATTACATAAAATTCTGGAAAGTTTTGTGCTGTCTGCTTCCATCTAGTAATTGTTATCTCCATTGACTACAGCTACAGCTTCTATTTTGTCATAGGTTTTTTGTTTTTGTTTTTGCGGTACGCGGGCCTCTCACTGTTGTGGCCTCTCCCGTTGCGGAGCACAGGCTCCGGATGCGCAGGCTCAGCGGCCATGGCTCACGGGCCCAGCCGCTCTGCGGCATGTGGGATCTTCCCGGACCAGGGCACGAACCCGCGTCCCCTGCATCGGCAGGCGGACTCTCAACCACTGCGCCACCAGGGAAGCCCAGGTTTTTTGTGTGTCTGTTTGTTTTTTTTTAAATCCTTTTCCTTCTCTGCATTCTGGGATATACCTTGTGCCGTTGATATTTAATCCTGCCTTTTATATTTGCTGAAGAATCTGTTCAGACTGATGACTTGAGTTTGTGGCCTCCTTTATTTTCTTGTGTTCCTTTTATGGAATATCCTTACTCTGGTTAAAAATTTGTTTGCCCTTTCATTTATGCAAAATGTTCTTTCTGCATTTTTTTCAGTGACCCTCATTTGCCAATAAGGCTTCTATGTTTATTTCTTTATGTACTATCTTTCATATAAAGTTACTCAACAGGCAGCAGATTAATTTACTAAAGTCCTAATTGCCTTTCTTTTTTCACTTAAAAGAAGTGGGTTTAGTAAAATCCAGGCTAGCTAGTTGGCTAGCTCCCCAGGCAGTCTCTGATAATCACAAAAAATAGTCAGTTTATTAGGCTGTTTGCTGAATACACTGGTTCTAAAGGAGGCAGGGGTCAAGTCACTTGTCTCATATGTTACAGTGGCTCTGCATCCCCGAAACGCCTTCCTTCAGTAAGCAGAGTGCTTGAGTGCACCCCCTTTGACCTGCTGATATGTAGATCACAACATCTGATGCTTCCTGGGATTGCCGATTACTGTAACTGCTGCCCATCTGTCAATGAAGGAGCAGTTTCAGAACTCAGACTTGGGGGAGGAAAAGTAATTAATGGTATGTACCTTTAAGAACTCCCTCATACATAAAATAGTTTCTCTAATACTTTGGTCCATATACACATGTGAAGGAAAAAAAACCATTTAGAAGGGTCTTTATAGTTGTTGGGAGGGGTATGTAAAACATGGCAAAGTAAAAAGACAACTAGAGATAAATGCTCCAGATTTTTTAAAGTGTCATTTCAGTGCAGGACTCTGGAAATTATAACATGCACAGCTTTTCAGGACCCTTTTCTTTGGTGAAAATGTATTTCCTTATGAAAATATAGTGGGGAGATGTTTTATCCCAAGACACATAGAGTTCTAAATCTTGAGACCTACAAACACAGACTTTATGTTTGTGCTTTAGTAGTTAAATGATCCCTAGTTAAATGGAATTATTTAATGATAGGGATTGTATGGGCTCTTGAGTCAGGCTTATTGGATTACATTCTTGGCCCTAAAAGTGGTTAATTAAAAACAAGACTGGATGATTTACTCTCCTTCTTTGTGTAGTACATGATCTGTTTATTTGGAAGTTCTTTGCTTATTTGCAAAAGTTATTTGCAAAAGATTGTCTTATTAAAAAGTATTTGAATGGATATTTGGCACCTAATAAAACTTTCATTAAAGATGTTAATCTACTGAATTTTTAACTTAAATCTGAGTCTTCTAGTTTTTTCATTCATAAAATTTTTTAATTACTAAAACTGATCTTTCTCCAAGGGCTTTAATAATCCTTTTTTTTAAGGCTCAAATATAAGTTTTTAAGAAATAGCCAGGAAGATTTAAAATCTTTAGGAGAGAAGTAACGTTAAACTTTCTTGTCTATTGAACCAGAGCTACTATTATAAAACCTCAGTGGGAACCAGAAGAAACTCAATACAGAGTGCAACTTTGCTAATTTTTCTCCCAGAACATAATAATGTGATGTTTAAGATATTTTATTTGCAACAGCAGAGGAACAGGTATGCAAGTTCTTAAAATAAATCAGATAAGGTGATGCATAATATGAGTCTTCATCAGAGTAAAAATATAGCAGATTGGTAGCAGAATCTATCAATTTGTTCTATTTCTTAAGTTTTTTAACCAGCCCTACTAAACACCTTTAAAGCCAGTAAGTGTAAGCCTGAGTTAGAAAATACATTTGCCACACAGAAAGGTTTTGCCTACCTGTGTGTGTTACAGTTATTTTATTTTTTTTCTTTTAAACGAAGCTGTGCTAATGTGCTTAACATTAAGGTATTGGGATATTTTAAATCTGACTTGGTAATTTGCTTACCCAAATGGGATAGGTTTTATAATAAATGAATAGAGACACTACTGTTTTTAAAATATATCTACAGTACTTTGGTAGAAATATGTATGAGCAGGAACATTTTTATTACTAATAAGACTGCTTCAAGTGTTTGGGGGTTTTTGAGGGGGAGCTCACCTGTTGGCAGGCAGTTAATACGACTGCCAAGCAGCGCCCTGTAAAAAGTGCAGTTGCGCGACGTACACCTGACAGTGATGTGAGAGAAAAGTGATCTTGAATCTAGGTCAGTGCCTTACAGTTGACTGTTTCTCATCTTTAGGGAGGTCTATTTAGCTAAAATAGGTGCTTAAAAATAATGTACAGTGTAAATTCAAGTCTACCCTATTTCTGTTAGTATTTGAGGTTAATTAAATTGAAAGGCAACTGCCTGGGTTTAAATCCCAGCACCAGTGTATAAAATACTGTATCTCAGTTTCTACATGGGGATAATCACAGTATCTACATCATAGTATTGTTATGAACTGCAAATAAATATGTGTAGAGTACTTAATGAGTGCTATGTGGTATGAGAGCTGTTATCAAAAACTGAAAGAACTTGCTTGTTGAAAGTAGTTGACAATGTGAATTATAAAAATAATGTTAATGGTTTTTGTTTTTTCTTTTTAGGAAGTTATAGAACTAACCAAAGACCTTCTGTCAACTCAACCTTCTGAAACGCTGGCAAGTTCAGACAATTTTGCTTCTACTCAGCCCACTCATTCATGGAAAGTAGGAGACAAGTGTATGGCAATCTGGAGTGAAGATGGACAGTAAGTGTAGAAAAAAACTGTAACTATAACATGAAATAGTAAAGTACAATGGTAAGGTGATTTTAATCAGCTTGAACTACCCTATTTTAATCTTTCTATAATAGCCAGTATGACTTATAGAACGAATTTGATTCTTGGGTGGTTAACATTAATACAGTTTAATTTTTAGCTTTAGGTTAAGTTTTAGGGCAGAAGAATGGCTTGGATCCTAGAGGAAATAAACATGAAAGTAGAGGAAAATGAATGGATATTAAAAAAAAATAGTCTAAATTCTTTTTTCCTTGAATTGAAAATTGAGTAATTGTTGGTTATCTTAGACTTTTGTGAAGCACATATACTGAAATTATTCCTATAAGAAGTATCTTTTCTCAAAAGAGATTGACTAAAGCACATATAGTAGACATGTAAGAGACTTCCTTGGCAATATCTTGGTTAGGACTTCCTTTTTAAAAAGCAGATGGCTAACTCCAGCCACTATTATCTTTGCCAAAGGGACATTTGATTATAGGAGTTTCATTTTAGACACATTGAATAGTTGAATCACTGCAGTATAAGTCTTGTAGGCTGAGTGCTAAACCTTTACTCACCTGCTTACAGCCATGATATCTTTACAGGTGTTATGAAGCGGAGATTGAGGAGATAGATGAAGAAAACGGCACCGCTGCAATCACTTTTGCTGGCTATGGCAATGCTGAAGTGACTCCACTGTTGAACCTCAAGCCTGTAGAAGAAGGAAGGAAGGCAAAGGAGGACAGTGGCAACAAACCCATGTCAAAGTAAGTGACTTTGACTTAAGCATTTTAAATGTAATCTTCCCCATTTGGGTACTTGAGATGTCTGCAGAATCTATACAGGCTAGACTAGAGTAAGAAACTTGTAATACTGTTTACCATTATTTTGAAGATTAGCAGTGTATGGTCAACATTGTCTTTATATGTATGCCTAGGTAAAGTGAAGACATTTTGGTTCCCACTTAGGCATTTAATGAATAATTATTAAGAGGATTCTATATATTGATACTTCTCACTAAACCAGGTTCTGGGTTCCATCACAGCAAAGAAGACCAAATTAGGCCTTGTCCTGACTGAGTTTATAGTCTAAAGAACAAACACATAATTAAAGAAGAACTTTAATAATAAAGTATAAAAGTAATGGAGGGAACATAATGGGTACTTTTAGGGAACAAAGAAAAGGTACCTAAACTGCATTTTAGTCATCAGGGCAAATTTCTTTGAGGAAATGATGTGTAAACTGAGATTTGAAAAGAAGAGGTGTTAGCCAGTTAATGAACTAGAAGGTATGATCTTGGGCAAGCTGCTTAACTTCTGTTTCCTCATCTGTGAAACAGGGACAATAGTATATGCGTTATGGGGTTGTAAGGATTAAATGACAGCATGAGTAAAACATGTAGCACAGTTCTTGACATGTAGTAAGATCTCACTCAGTAAATGTTTACATTTAAAGAAGAAAACCAGGTGGGAACATAGAGGTAACAGAAAGAAATTCCTTTGGTAAAAACTTGGGGCTCGAGGGTGGGTGGTTTGACAAGAGAAGAGATTAGAGAGTCAGAGGCCAGATCATAAAAAGCTTGAAAGCCACGGATGCATTTCAAGTAGAGAGGATCTGATGTGTTCAGATTGGAGCTTTCGAATGATTACTGGCAGCAGAGAGAAGGCAGCTACTGCTGTCTTCCAGGTGTAAGATGATCGTGGACCTGAGCCGAGGGAGTAGCAGTTAAGGATGGACCCGTGTATAGTTTGAGAGGTGTTTAAGAGACAGAATGAACAATTTTCAGTTCTGCATATTTGCCACAATTGGCTATCTTTTGGATTTGTTAGGAGTTTTCAAAACTTAAGTTGCTACATAAATATATTTGAATTTGGGAAAATTGTATCATCTATTAAAATAAATTTGGTTTAAGCATCCCAATAAGAAAGATTGTAGAATAACATGACATTTCTATTTTTAGTCTTTGATATTTGTTTAAAAACCACACTTCATAGTAGTGATTTTATGATACAGAGGAGTCTAGATCATATAGCCTTGTTTTTAAAGACCTCTTTCTTCGTCCTTCTTTTGGTGAGAAGTCAGTGTTAACAGACTGAGCAGAAATTGAGAGGGCTTTAGGCTCTGATTGGAAAACCCTAGTTGTTTTTGTTTTAAGAATTGTTAGCTATGATTTCCCTTTGTACTGCTGTGCTCTTCCAATCTACATGAAATAGTTTTATCTGCATTGAATCTCTTCATACAGTTTTTCCAAATGGGCAGCATATCACACTTGCTAACTGCCCATTTAACAATTGATACAGGTTTAGATAGCTTTTAATGTTGAAACTCCTCCTATTCCTAAAACACAACTGGCAAAAGCCATGTAAATGGCAAATTAAAAGTCATAGTTGCAATGTTTGATTAAATGGGTAATACATTACTACACTTGCGTTCAAAAGCTTCCAAGGATACTGTATATTTCAAATAACATTTATTTCTTAGTAGTCCTGAGTGATCGGCATTGATGTTAGCTTTTATTTGTGGGGTGAAGAATGTGTAAGTTCATTAGGTTTTGGGGTTTTTTTGGAGGGAGCAGTGGTTGCACTGCTAAATATCTCTAAGGAAGTCATCTTTTAAATTTTAAGAGTTGACATTTACCTGTTCTGTCCACACAGAAAAGAAATGATTGCCCAGCAGCGTGAATATAAAAAGAAGAAAGCTTTGAAAAAAGCACAGAGAATAAAAGAACTTGAACAAGAAAGAGAGGACCAGAAGGTGAAATGGCAGCAGTTCAACAACAGAGCCTATTCTAAAAACAAAAAAGGCCAGGTTAGTAAATCCTTTCATCATACTTTGTAAATTTGCAAAGTGCAACTGTCTTTAAAATAAAGCGAGCACAAAATAACTTTAAAATGAAAAAGGAGGTTCATAGATTTAACGAAATAGTAACTGGATCTTGAATTCAGAATCCTCTTTAATCTTTATTTTTGACTTACTGAAAAATATCTCCATTAGCCACTGTCTCTGCAGTGGAAGCACTATGAATGAGTTTATGCCAGGAATTACAAAAGATCTGGGTTATTTCCTTTTATTTTATTTTAATTTTTTTTAAATTAATTTATTTAATTTATTTATTTTTGGATGTGTTGGTTCTTCATCGTTGCACACGGGCTTTCTCTAGTTGCAGTGAATGGGGGCAGGCTTCTCACTGCAGTGGCTTCTCTTGTTGCAGAGCACGGGCTCTAGGCGCGCGGGCTTCAGTGGTTATGGCACGTGGGCTCAGTAGTTGTGGCTTGCAGGCTCTAGAGCGTGGGCTCAGTAGTTGTGGTGCATGGGCTTAGTTGCTCCGCGGCATGTAGGATCCTCCCGGACCAGGGCATGAACCTGTGTCCCCTGCATTGGCAGGCGGATTCCCAGCCACTGCGCCACCAGGGAAATCCCTGATTTCCGTTTATAAACTAAAATTTGAAAAATTATTTGTTATCTTACATACTGCTTAGAGTGTATTGAACCCTACCTGATTTGTTAACATGCCTTATGTTGGGTGTCACTAGTGGGTTTTATGAGCACTCAGGTTCCCTTGAGGTACTTTTCCTTATAGGTGTATTTTGGAATTTTATTTTTTTCCAAAACTAATCAAGAATTGTTTGTTTCATTTCTCCTAGGTAAAGAGGAGTATTTTTGCTTCACCTGAGAGTGTAACTGGCAAAGTTGGAGTAGGAACTTGTGGAATTGCTGATAAACCTATGACACAGTATCAAGATACCTCTAAATACAATGTTAGGCATTTGATGCCTCAATAATCAGAAAAACTGTTGGATTTCATCTCTGCAGGGCTTTACATTTACCTTTTTATCCTTATATTTTTCTAAAGGTAAATTATTTGTTAGACAAGTAAGGAAGATACCATTGTCGTCATTGTTTGACTTCAGTAGAATGAAACTTGAAGAAATTGTATTTGATAACTGCTATTCATTTAAACTTTTTTCATTACTACTACCAGTTTCCTCAAAGTTTGTTGGGTAAAGCAACTTTTCTAGATAGATGCTGAGTAAATACAGCACTTAGATTAATTATTGATCTTCCTAGTATCAGGCCCCCACTTAATGGATGGCATATACGTTTTGTAAGGTTCTAACTGGGAAGTTTCAGATGCTTTGAACTTGCCACATATTCTAGCAATTCACTGGAACATCAAGGCAAAATACCAACCTGCTAAAGAGAACTTCTCTTCATTTTTTTTTTTGTCTTCAGCTTAAACCTAGCTGTTGCCCAGTTAACCTAAAAGTAGGTTAATTTGTAAATGGCAGAGTTTTTTTTGAGGTTTTTCTCAACTCGTTTCCTAAGCCTATTAGGCCATCTCTAAAATTGATCCAGCTCTGTATTCTTTTCATTGAATTTTAGTTTTATGTAAGAAACCATGTTTAGGACCAGCTACCTTTTCTAATGTTTTTTTTTGTTTTTTGTACGTTTGCTTTCCTCCTGTGTTGATTTTCACTTATGGTAGTGGTACCATTTTTTGGATGTGTAATGTTTATATGAGAAAACAAAAAGCTGATGTATAGCCCTGTATACAATGTAGATACTATTTTTGTAAAAAACCGAGGCTAAATTAATGAACAAGAGTACCGAATGTTTCATCATTAAAAATTTACTGTATTTCTTGTGCATTAATCTGACCATAATTTCCCTGTATAATGTTCACGTAGCTGAGTTTGTAATTTTTGTTAACTAGATCAAGTTGTCAGCATTTGTTGGTAAGTGAGCATCACAATTATCCTGAGTTGAGTTTAAGCCAAATGTATGCGTAGAAAAGGGTCTTCCTATTAATGGAAGATGGTGATTTTTAAGATGTGTGTTAATTTCAGTTTTTGTATGTTTAACTTTTATTAAATAAAGTGTTTTTAAAATCTCCAGGGTGTGTTAACAGAAAGGTGAAGTTAGCTGCTAGCATTGATATAATGATTAAGCATACATCATTTCCACAGAAAAGAATATTGAGTGTGTAATAAATGTTTCGATAAATCCTTATGTGCGCCTTATATTGGACATAAGAAATTGGAAAGGACAGACTAGTTTTATTTTAAGGGTTGTGCTTGCATAGGGGTGTTTGTAAATTTTTGGTAGAAGGGGAAAATAAAAATTTTTATTTCATTAAGAAAAAAAATTTTTTATTTCATGATTTTAATTTTTTTGGTAAATTGAAGCTTTTTAAAAAATGTTTTTGGCCACGCAGCACGGCATGTGGGATCTTAGTTCCTGGACCAGGGATCAAACCCGTCCTGCCTGCAGTGGAAGCTCAGAGTCTTAACCACTGGACCGCCAGGGAAGTCTGGTAAATTGAAACTTTCAGGAGGACAGTGATGAGAGAGAATTCCTCGTGTCTCCATCTCCCTCCCAACTCAGGAGATCACTGTTGTTTTGTTTTTTTGTTTCTCTCCCTGTAATTTATGGCCAAAGGGTAGAGCACATAGGACAGAATGAAAGGTGAAGTAGTTTTTCAATACAAGGCACAAATTACAGTAGAAAAGGAGCTACTTAGCCCGAAAAACTTCTAAATATACTAATGTTCTTGTTACCAGTATAACAAACTTTAAATCAGTGGTATCCTTAAAGGATTGCAAGGGAACCCTAGTAATTAAAAAGCACTGGAAGGAAATTTGGTATAACTCTGTGGCCATACAAAGTGGTTTTTGGTGAGATTATCTTGGTATGTTTGCTGGAGTAATAGTTCACCTGGTGTTTGTGTAGGCAAGACTTGTGTTGAGACTCGTGCCTCCTTTGACTCTATGGGCCTTCCTTTCTGCACATTAATTTTCCTGGAGGGCTTTGCAGTAGAAGGAGAGAGAAGGGGAAAAAAAAAGTGACTGTTGTAGAAAACATTTTTTAACAAATAGGCATATAGCATGAAGTCAAGAGCCTGTGTGTCGAAGACCTAGATGTGGTCCTTTGTAAAGTCCTGTTGTCAGGGTGATGATAGTTTCTCTGGACTAAACTTAAAAATTAGGAATCCTGGGGGGACCTGTCTCATAGTGGATGCTGAAGTTGAGAAAATCTTAATGAGGAGCATGATACCAATGGTATTTTACAAATGCAGGTGGTTAAGCTCTCAATATTCTAAAATCAAATATGATGCTTGGTCTATGAAGGTTTGTTATAAAATTTAATGTAGAGGTTACCCTCTTGTCAAGAAAGGAGACATGAAGCTCTGAAATGGACAGACTGAACCATACTTGATGGCCCCCACGTGGCTGTTGTTGCATTTGTCTTTTCTCAAAACTTGACATTTGACTTTGTTATTGGCTCTTTCAAGGAAAGTACAGGCCTAACACCCCCAAAACAATTTTAAATTTTAATATTAATCACAGATAACAGTGTTTTAATTAACATGTAGAAAAGTCATATTGGAAGAGCAAGGACTCTGGAGCCAGACTGCTGTGTTTGAATCCTGGCTCCCTCATTTATTATTTGTATGCATAATTCTCTGCCTCAGTTTTCTCAGCTGTAGAATTAAATTAATACGTTTCATTAGGTTGTAAGGATGAGTGAGTTAATATGTGTGAAGTGTTTAGTAGAGTACCTGGTATGTTGTAAGCACTATAGATAGAAGTGTTTGCTACTACTGTGCAGAGCTAATGATGACTATCTGATCTTTTTTCCTTAACTTGAATAACAATTCACATTATAATGGAAATAATACTATTGCTTATAAATGTGTTACTGAAATGTTACCAAATTACCAAAGTTCTAAGACATTAAGTAATCCTGGTAGAGGTTTAAATTTTTGTATTTAGGGTTTGTTTCTTAGTGGGAAGGGGGTTACACTCCTAATAAAATCACTTTTTTTTTTTAATTTAATTTTTATTTTTGGCTGCGTTGGGTCTTGGTTGCTGCGTGGGGGCTACTCTTCGTTGCGGTGCACGGGCTTATTGTGGTGGCTTCTCTTGTTGTGGAGCATGGCCTCTAGGCGCGTGGGCTTCAGTAGTTGTGGCACATGGGCTCAGTAGTTGTGGCTTGCGGGCTCTAGAGTGCAGGCTCGGTAGTTGTGGTGCATGGGCTTAGCTGCTCCGCGGCACGTGGGATCTGCCCAGACCAGGGATCGAACCCGTGTCCCCTGCACTGGCAGGTGGATTCTCAACCACTGTGCCACCAGGGAAGCCCCACTCGTAATTCTTGATTAAGATTAATGAGGGATTCTTGGATCTGGGTCCTACCCCAGGCCTATCCAGGCCAAGGTATGTCTTGTGTTTTTGACAGACACCACACAGGTGATTCTGATGTGCATCCCTGGCTGAGCACCATGTTTTAGGTTAAATGTGAAAATGGTTGGATTTTTGAAATGAAGGCAAAAATTTATAAGTGGCAATTTTCTGAGCCCAATTATGAAGACTTAGGCATCAAACCAAAGTGAAAATGCATCCATTTAACGTAACAACTCAGTTTTTTAAATACTTGTTTTTTCACAACAAAGAATGTGCGTGTGCATGCACGTGTGTTTCCATTACAATGCAGTTTTAATGCTCTGTATGCCTTTAAAATAGCAAGGGAAAACCATGAAGTGACAAAGGAAACTCAGTTTTGTAAGTTGTGTGGTGTCTGTAGATTGTGATTATATAAGGTGAAAAATACCACTTGCAAATTAAGCGAAGTATTAGAGTTTTGATTTGGCTTTTTGCCTCAACTGGGTATTAACTGAGATATAAAAGAAGGAAGAAAATGTATTAAACCCAACAAGGTTTTGTATTTGTTAAAATATTTAGAGAGTTCAATAAACATGTGCTGAATTGTATTAAGTATTTGTATTAAACTATGAAACAACCAGTTAGTATAAATGGTAATTTACAAGTTCAACAGTAAACGTAAACATTCTTTGTATCTAGGATTTTTGAGTTGCAAGTTAAACTGAATTTTTACTGCAGTGGAGAGGAAAAGCATAGCAGGTAAAATAACAGGTAATGCCATAGTTTAAACAAAACCAAAGCTATTGATTCCCCTTATACTATGATTTTTTTAAAAAAGCATACCTGTATAGATGGGTATAGACGTATTCTTAAGAAACATCTCAAGAGGTTCAGAAACCCGTAATATTGACATTCTAAGAATTTGTTTTGGCCTAGCCAAAAGTAGTAAAACAAACAAACAAAAACAGATGAAGGTGTTATTCTGTGAGGGTCCTCGCTTGCCTTTTCTGCCATTCAGCTTAAGTATGTAAAGGTTCTTTTGTGGCCTTGAGTGGCGAAAAGCAGATCTGAGAATAATGCTGGGCTTGGGTTAGCTGACAGCTGAACTAACTAAAAATATCAAATTATGGCTACTTGTCATCTTTTAGTTCCCAGAAATAAAAACTGGCAATTTACTTCCACCAAGCACCTTACCAGTTCATTTTTACAAAACCAGTATGGACTTGTTACTGGAATTATTAAAATTGTAACTTGTTTCCCCAGTTAGTTTTTTTTAAGAGCACAGCTAAAGAAGCTATGGTTATTCTTATTGGGAGAAAAGGTTTGTTTTTTGTGTGAAGAGCTACTTCACACAAAAATCATGGTTAGTACTTTGCTGGCTCATGATTTTCCTTTTTTGGTGAAACTGATGTGCTTTTGTTTTTTCTCCTTTCAAGCCCTGTACTCACTTTAGCAAGATGCAGTGAATTTCTGACCAGAGAAACAAAGAATTCAGGCTTGGAGGAAACACTTGACTCTACATCCTGGGAAAACTAGAGTTGAAGCCTGAGATCGGTAGCGAGGCTAGTCTTTAATAGATGGTAATTGTCCCAATTGTTAATTGCTCAGAAGTATGCAGGAAGGAGGAGTAAGTATCCCTTTGGTTCTTTTGCTTAGAATTTTTCCCTCCAAAATCCCTGTCAGGTTTAGTTGACCTAGCTTTCAGAGTGAGTGTGATGAAGCTGCTAATTTAGAAACAACTGACTTCTTAAATTTTTATTTCTTACATACATTTTAGAGATATTTTATGGCTTTTATGTTTTTACAATGCTATTCTGTACCCTGGTGTGAAAATCTAAAATATCCCAGTTATTGTCCTACTAGTAAAGAGTAAAAGCATTTTTCCATAGCTAAGAGCTTGAAAAAATAGAAAATATTCCAAAATTATAGGAAGTTGGCAGTACTTTATAAGAGCTTCATTTAAGCCATTTCCCCTAATAATTACTATATAGAAAGGTAAAACAAACAACTGAAGCTGTCAGCCAGTACATCTATTTTGAACTACACTTATTATTTCCAAGAATCAGATGTATTCCAAAAGAAAACTAGTTTCCTGTTGGATCTGGTACCTAGGCCAATAAGATTTTTCTTCATGGTGAGGCCAGCACTAAAATATTAACTAGGACACTCAATTTATTATGCAATGGTTACTATCAGTGTATAACATACTCAAGCTCAGGCCCTTTCCTTTTTTTAGGAAGACCAGGTAATCACTAAAACCAATGATACATAAATCTTACAAAGGCTTTATTTAAAAATTTCTATAGGATGTCAAAATTTACTTCTTACAATGTATAACCTGCCACAGAATTTTGTGAAAATGAATCATTTTATTAATAGTTTTATTCTGCAAGACCCAGAGTCAGAATAACTAAAATTCAAGATTAAGGATGAAGAGATTAGAAGGCTGCATTCATCGGAGGAAGTAGAGAAGTATAACACCTGTTAATTTCCTTCTGGCACTACATGCTCCTGGGCTGTGGTGGTGGCATGGATCCACATGTGTCCGCTTTTGTAAGTCTTTTTTTTTTCTTTTTTTATTCAAACAAAGTCAAAAATTATCATCCTCATCAGTTCACTCAGTCTACATATATCAGTTTTAATCCTTAACAGTCTTTCAAAATAGAGGTAGTATTTCTATCAACTTTCCAGGAGGAAACAAGTCTCCATGAAGAAATTTAGTATGTTGCCCAGGGTCCTTAGCGAATGTTAGAACTGCTATTTAAATGTAATAAAAATGCTTGTTCTTCCCCTATTATGCTCTTTTTGGAAGGGAGTGTGGAATTTTTGAGGTGGAAGGATAATAAAAGAAAAAGGGCAGCTAGTTGCTTCTTCAAGTGGAAGAAAACAAACCCTCAAAAAAACCCTTCCCCGAAAGGGTAGACCATTTCCTTGTGAGAAATGACCGGGGATGCAGTGTGGCTTTTGGTTAGAAGCCTTGCCTGAACAATCCTCATTGCCTTTTAAAATCCCTTCATAATGCTAAAAACTGTCATTGTTACGGCCCTAGAAAAGGCATTTCTGCTGGAGTTTCTCATACCTATTCTAATCAGAAACTAGAGTCGCAATGACTTCATCACAATCTTCTTTGGTAATAATATGCACAGAAATAGGATTTACCTGTACCTATTAATTTATCACTCAGACATTTTACATAGGGGGCAGCGTTAACTCAGGTTAGTAAGGACTAAATGGGAACTTCCAGATTGGTTTTCAATTTGAATAATAGTAGAGTCAAAGGGATTCCCTAAAAAGTTATTTGGAGAACAGATAATTAGAATGACAAATGGCTTTGTGTCCTACCTGAAGAAATTAAGATTATTGGGTACATGAAACCATCTGCAGTTAGGTTATGTGGAATTATCAGTCAAGAAGGCACCTGTTGTAAATTACTGAACAGGAAATGGCAATGATTAAACTGCCATTAATTCAGACCACTGAAGTGGTATAAACAAAGACATTTAAGGAGATAGTTGCCTCAAGATATGCTCATTCATATTTTTTCCTTCATAGAGAAGGGCGGTACAAAAAGCACTCGTGTGTTCTTCATTCACAATTTTTATTTCTTGCAGTTAACTTTTTGTATCTTCAAAGTCCATTTGTCTTTAAAAAAAATTAATACTTATTCATCATACAATCCATCCCCCTCCCCCAAGGAAAACAAATTCAGGGAAGGAGTAATTTAGGGGGCAGTTGAAATAGGTACTATAGGTTCGTGACAAAGGCTTCCCAGCCCACCATCCTGTACATATACAACAAAATTGCAGCACCTCAAGTTCACCTAAATGAAGTCCCAAATTCCAGCCCTCGGCAAGTGATGCAAGTGAATGCCATGGGAATTACAAAATGGAAGCTCTGTCACTGGCTTCCATTTATTTTCCATGGTAGTTAGCAGAGTCTTCAAACTGTCTCCTTTGGGAAAGTCAAAAATAAGCAAACATATAGAGCAACATTTTGACCTGGCCAGGAGTAATTATAAATGAAACCAGAAATAATTTACCTGGGCCACAGAAATGAATTTCTTTTATCATGTTTTTCATTAAGTCCCCAGCACCTGAAGTAGCAAGTTCTAATAATGGGCTTCTAAAGGCATGCAGTTTTTCACACATCTACTTCAAAGAACTTCTTCCACTCAAACATACCACAGTCAAGGACAAAATATTTTTGGAGGCACGGGAAGAGCACAAGAACAAGTAAGTATATGATGAGGCCTTGTGTATGACCAAGATGGTTCACTTCATATATAGAAGCAGTGAGAGCTGTTAAAAGTGCTACTTACAAAGGATGGTCTAACATTACACACACAACTGCACTGCTAAATATGGTTGTCTTTATTTTCTTTTTCCTTGCCCAGCCCTATCTAAACAAAATAAAACTACAGGACTGAAATTAACCCATTAAAATCAGCAATAAGTTATGAAAATCATAAAGCTTTTTTTTTTCTTTTTTAAGTAATTAAGGGTAGTTAAATTATTTAAAGTACACAAAGTCCAAAGAGCCAGGGTAAGGTCTCCAAGGCTTCCTGGGGTAAGGGAGAGGGCCAGGGGAGAACCTGGGAGTTTGAAAGACAAAAAGGGAACACGTGACATCAAAGTGCAGGCTAGAATTTCACTTAAAATAACATTTCTGAAAATATTGACAAGAGCAACAATAGCACCTGCACAATGGGATTGTGAGGGAGAGAGACTGCCTGTAGGAAAACAGAAGCAAATCTTTACATTAAAATGAGACAAGTGCCGAACTTAACTATGTTAACTATGATAGTATGTCTACTATAGATATCAGATGGTTAAAAGATGGTAAAAGGTAATGATTCTAAAAGAAAACAAAAACAGCATTGACCTTTTTTCTACTTAGCCCAGACCTCATTCATTTTGTGCACTATAAAGAGTGAGGTGTGAGGTGTTTTATCATTATCAAATGCTGCATCAAAATAGATGATTTTTTCCCATGTGTTTTTCACTATAAAAGACGTCTATGTTTTTTATGGACAAGCTTTAAAAAGATGTCATTTTGGTTTTCAACACATACAAACAGTTATCAAAATCTGAAATAAAAATGCTGCCATGGCTCAGACCTTGGCCTGCTAATCTGTGTGCACAACTCTTCTGGCCACGCAGACACAGAGGCACATGGAGCTTTTTCCTTCTGGCCCCTCTATCCGAACTCAGGCCCTGTGTGGTAGAGGGTGTCATGCACACAGACCCAAGGGCCTAAGGGCAGCTGACTGTAGAGCTGGCGGTTGGGTGCCCTAGTGCTAACAATGCTGGATAAGGTTAGCTTGCTTAGCATGGAATCCAACAGAAAGCTGAGCTGCATGATGATCCCTTTCAAAAGGCTTCATGGGAGTCTCTCCTTTTGCAGAGCATGAAATGAGCTTTTTTTTTTTTTTTTAAAAGAACTGATCATCCACAGGCTTCATGAGAAGCTGTCCCAGGCTTGAGTTTTAATAGTTCTTTAGCTATCCAAGATTAATGCCTGATTATCTTGTCATTACTATAGGTTTGATTTTTGTTTTTAGGACCAAAAAAGCTCAGGAAGTGTTCATAATCCCATCCTTAAATGTGTCTACTCAATCAATGTAGTATGAGCAAACTTGAAAAGAAAAAGAGGATGGAATCTCCAATGTCCTCTTTCAAGTCAACTAAATCAAATCGAGAAAATTTCACACGTTTTCTGCTGCCATTAGAAACTGATTTTCAGATATGAATATTAGAATATTTGTTCTGCTGAGGGAGTCTCTGCTCCACTTTTTGCTAAGTATTTGCTTAAACAGAGGTCTCTTGACCCTTCCATTCAAGTATAGTTTTGTTTAGCTTTAAAGAGGAGACTGCATCATGAACCCAATTTAAGAGATTGTTTGGATTGAACTGGCCCAGTGAATATTTTGCCCTGCACTGTTATGTCATGCTGGGTTCTAGGAAGTGAACGAAAGTTTGACACTGGCACTGGAGTAACCCTCGTCACTCCCAATACTCTGCAGGCTGCTGTGGTCATCAATGTCACTGATGCTGGTGGTACTGATATTGTCCACTTCTCCATGGGAGAACTCTGTGCTTTCAACATCCACTTCAATCTCCTCTGCCAAAGGGAAAAAAGGAAGAATGTTAGTAATCTAGTATACGTGTGCCTTCAAGAACAGGGGGGCATGAGGAAAAGAAACTACTTTTTGTAGTATAAACTGTTATACAAACTATTATCAGTGATCTCTGAAGAACAGAAGGACCCAAAGATTAAGAGACACAGGGATATATTTTACAAGGGAAATGTCTGGTATACAGTGGTGGTCTCAATTTAAGCAGCAAGTTTACTAAAGCCTTTGACACCAGTCCGTCTAGACCTTCCACCAAAAGCACTTGACCTATTTGGGAATTAGTGCTTAATATTAAAAGATCCCAACCCCAAGTGGTTTAACAACATTTGTTTTGCATTAAACTAGAAACTAATTCTCAGTGATCTTTATTAAGCAGAGTTGCCTTAAAGGGGGAAAAAAGCATAAACTGAATACAGGTGAACTAGAAAATGTATCCATCCGGGCCTTTGGTGGTATTATTTTACAGATAGTTCTAGGTATTATTTTACAGATAGACTTCTAGGATTCATCATAAAGATCTCTGACTATTCAGTAACGAAAATTAGCCAGTCATTATAAAGTGGACTCTGAGAGATTTGTCTTCAATTAAATTCTCTTGCATCAAATATAGCTTGAAATGAGGGCATGAGTCTTAAAAGTCTCTGGATTATAGTGAGATCTATAGTAAAGATTACAGTAAAGGCATTTTATTTAATACTGGTGGTATTTAACTTTACTTCAAAAAACCAAACATGATTAAAAAAAATCTAAATACATATATGACCCAGCTATGTATAGATATTTTAATTGTTAAATACTACATATACAATCACCAATAATATATAAAAAGCAATACACATTTTTTTTTTTAAAGGCAGTTGAAAGACCACTTCCTCCCATAACAGACAGGATGAACTCAATATTCTTCAATTCTCTTAAAACAAACTCAAAGCCTGATGTTTCACATTTGGCACTGATTTTAGCTATTCACACTGATCACACAATCACTTTAGGAAACACAGATTCTAGCTGAGCGCAAGAAGACAGAGTAAGTTATTTTAAAGAGCATAATTTTCAAAAGGGCTTGTTGCTTCTAAAAGTTTTAGCAATCTGTTTTTTTTTTTTTTTTTTTTTTTTTTTTTTTGCGGTACACCGGCCTCTCACTGTTGTGGCCGCTCCGGACGCGCAGGCTCCGCGGCCATGGCTCACGGGCCCAGCCGCTCCGCAGCAAGTGGGATCTTCCCGGACCAGGGCACGAACCTGTGTCCCCTGCATCGGCAGGCAGACTCTCAACCACTGCGCCACCAGGGAAGCCCTAGCAATCTGTTTTTACAATGCAGGCAGTTGTCCAAACAGGCTGTACAAATAATCCTATGAATTCATAACTATTTGTTTCATATCCATAATGCTTCACAGGCTATTTAGTGTTTCCCAGTATCACAGAACACTCATCCAACCTACATTTGGGAAACAAAATCAAGACACCCTATCCAACAGAGCATGCTGAACTCAAAACAAAATAAAATGAGAGACTGTTCTAGCCAAATGGACTAGAGATGTTACTAAAAAAGTTCCTATAACTCTGGGAAAGAGAGCTGCCAGAGAAGAACAAGAATGGTACTTGGTAAGGTACTTGCACTTTGGGAATACTAAAAAAAATGAGAACATTTATAATGATGAAAACATACCCTCTCTCCGCAATTTGGAGGTGGGGTGGGTACAAGGAGGTACCCACTTTTTGGTTATTTGAGAGTAACCAAAAAAGTTGATGAGGAAATATTCTTCTTTAAAGAAGAAAAAGTTAATAAACACAAGAAGAATGATAGAATTAGAAAATCACTATTTTGTAACAACTAATGAAATATTGATTGAGCAACAATCATCAATGACCGTTAAAACTATTAAGTGAAAGGTTGATAAATCTGCATAAAACATGACATCACCTGAACCCACTGACCAATGTTATCACTATCATGGGACAATCAAAAATAACACTGATGCAACAGGAAGTACACAGCGCCATGAAGTATTCTTGCCTCAAAAAAGAACATGAATTAAATCAGGCCTCTAGATCTACCAACCAGTTTACAAGAAATATGAGGGACAGAACATGTTAAATGCCACCACGAGGATTCATTCAGCCAAATCTAGAATGTGGGAAACTCTATAAGAAAAATGGCCCAGTTTCCCAGGTTCTACAAGAAATAATTGGCACTGAAAAAAAAAGTGGGAAAGGGAAAACTATTATAGATTAGAAGTACAGTTGACCCTTGAACAACTCGGGGTTAGGGATGCCAACTCTCCACACAGTCAAAAATCTGAGTCTAGCCTTACAGTCAGCCCTCCCTATCTGCAGATTCAACCAATCATGGATCATGTAGGTGCTGTAGCACATATTTATTGAAATATATCGACACCTAAGTGCACCTGTGCAGTTCAAACTTGTGTTGTTCAAGGGCCAACCATACCTTAAAAAGTACAAACAAATGTAATGTAGACTTTGTTTGGGTTCTAATTCAAACATACCAGGGCTTGCCTGGTGGCACAGTGGTTGAGAGTCTGCCTGCCGATGCAGGGGACACGGGTTCGTGCCCTGGTATGGGGAGATCCCACATGCCGCGGAGCGGCTAGGCCCGTGAGCCATGGCTGCTGAGCCTGCGCGTCCCGAGCCTGCGCTCCGCAACGGGAGAGGCCACAACAGTGAGAGGCCCGCGTACCGCAAAAAAAAAAAAAAAAATTAACATCACCAGTAATAAAACATATCAACATAATGTATCTTCCTGATACTATGAATTGAGAAGGGCACAACATCACTTCTGTGATATTTCTTCCCCCAAATGTATAATACCTCAATCTAATGAAAAACATCAGACAAACCCAAATTGAGGAACACTGCATAAAATAACTGACCAATATTCTTCAAATGTGTCATGGTCATGAAAGAAAGACTGAAGAAATATCTCATGCAATGTAGGATACTGCACTGGATCCTGGATCAGACAAAGGACATTATTGGGGAAAGTGGTGAAATTTGAATAAGGTTTATAGATTAATTAATAGTATTGCATGAATGTTAATTTCCTGGTTTCAATAACTATTATGGTTACATAAGATACTAACATTAGGGGAACCTGGGTGAAGGGTATATGAGAACTCAACAATTTTCTACAGAAAACTTACAACTTTTAAGTCTAAAATTGTTTCAAAGTGGAAAATTTTCAATATACATATAATCAAGAAAAAAAATTCTATAATTCATACAGGCATTGCTAGACAATGTTGTGACTACATAAAATCTAGAATGCTACATTCAATGTTGGCAAAAAAGGAAGCAAATACAATGCCACCCAACCTCCCCTCTCTAAATTCAGATACAGGGATGCTAGTGTTTCATTAGCAAAGAAGCTCACTGCCTACCTCGCTCTGAATCAGAACGATCTGAAGAAATAGTTGATCCAATGCTGTCCATTCGTATTCGTTCCATCTCTTGAGGACCCTGCAGCTGTTCCAGTCGCCGCTTTAAAAATCTCTGTTCTCGTTCCAAATTCTCTAGCTGGTGCTGGCTCTTCCTTTCAGCTTCTTCAAGTTTCTAAAATGATAAAGTGATATTTAAGTTTGTGTGAGGTACAGTACAAACAATAAAACTGACTCCTACCTAACATCTCAAAAGATTTCTTCTTTGACAGAGAAAACATGAATGACTATACGTGTGTGTATACATAAAAACATACATAAGTATATATTTTTTAAACATGAAAAATAGTTATTTCTTCACTTTGTGTGTGTGTGTGTGTGTGTGTGTGTGTAATGAGTGCTACATTACTAGAACAGTATAGAATTCTCAAAGTCTGTCAAGTTACCACCACAAAAGAGAAACTTGCTCTGCCATATAGTTTGATGGAAAATTACTGAGAGACACAGCCAAATGAAGTCATCTCCACCAGAGGGCACAACTGCCTTCCTTCAGGGTATCAGCAGAGTAATTGTTATTTTCCTAGTATTCTCAGCTCTTCAAATGACCACGCTGTCAAAACAATTTAATGTAATCAGGTTATGTTGCTCCCATCAGATTAGCTGATAAGTTTTCAGAAAATTTCTCTTGAGGTCAGTTATTAAAGGAGGTCACTGTGCTAGCTGATATATATGAATAGGAATCATTGCTAAAAAAAGAGCAGGACTGAGAATCATGTGAAAATATGACAAAAAATTCCTACCTTGATGTGTGCTTTGGCTTTGTTGAGCAAACCAAGTGTTGTGTGCCTGGTGCAATCTGGTCCTAGTGGAATCAGAACTTTTAAGCGTTCTAAACACAGGCGAAGATGAGCTCGTCTAAGAAAGACAAAAAAGTCCAATCAGTACAGCCTGAATATTCCACTAAAAACATCCTAAAGCCTATTTTAAGACAAATAAGAATTTGCACATTATTCAGTCTATAACCATGTTACGCCCCTAATTCTTCAGTTTCAACAAGGTATCTGCATGCAAGTGAAGGTGTGCCTACAGGTTTTCAGTTTCTGACATTTCTGTTGTACTCTGAAAACATCGGTCACTTCAGATTATTATCCCCAATGGTTATCTCTGTCAGAGGTGATTTAATTTTAACCTGCCCCATAAACTGTCTCAACTGTATTAATGTGGAAGTAGGAAAACATATTTGGGCAACTGTATTTGATTTTGAATGTGTAAAACCACAGGCTAGAATAGAGGTTTTCAGCTTCAGAGCACCCCAAAATGCTCACAAATTTCCATTTCTTCCCTTCCACCTTTCATTCACACACACACACCCCTCTCCACAACTGTAGCCATCCTACAGTGTTTATGTTGTTATGTATTAGGCTGAACCATACAAAATTTCTGATATTCAACCATTTCTCACTTATAAAAATGGCAACTTCATATGATCCAACACAATAGAAACAGCAAAATTCTGTGGCCAGTGAGGATAGGGTTAGGCAAAATATATGGCCCTGAGATCAATTCTAGCCACTGAAACAACAACCCATAAAATAGTCCCCTGCTTCCTAATATCTAAGTGTACCAGCTATCATTAGCTTTTCATTTTTATTTCTGTCTCCCTCTTCCCTCTTACTACCCCTTACCCACCACCTCCAATTTTCTACACATGGAAAAAAGCCATGACAGAATTCTTCACTAAAAGTCACTGTATTCTTTAATACACCCATCCTATGGGCAAGTTAGGGAAATTTTCTCTGTAAATGCTAGTAGAGAGCCTCATGAATTTATATTCCCCATACCCTACAGGAACTATGATTACCATGATGAGAGTTCTGGGTACATAATTTCACCCTGAAACAATACTAGTTCATATATCTGGTCCTGTGCTTCATAAAGTATAACGTAATTAATCACTTAATAATATATCTGAAAAGAAAATCCACAGATGTGCTCATAGATTAGGCTCTATTCTGTAAAGAGCCATATTGAACATTTAGCAACTGTTTCAACTGTCCCACAAACAGAACACATCCTCCATTTTTTCCTCAAAGAGGGCCAAAACGGTCTACTAGCTCAACCACCGACCTATGCTTTCTTTGCCTTAATACATAAGAAATAATGTCAAGAGACATTCTCAAATGCTAGCAATTTCAAAGAGGGATATGATAAGGCAGCCAATTATGTCATTGACAAGTAAGGATGATTAAGGGTAGTGAGGTCAGAGATCTGGCAGATGAATTGTCAAGATTCTTCCAGTATCCACTAGCCCAGCTAGTTAAAGGTCTGCTAGCATTTCCATTCCAAATCTCTTTATTGAGTTCAACAACTAAAATCTAGTAATTGGCTCCAGGCTGAAACGTGACATACCTAATGTGGATAAGGAAAAAATTTTTTTAAACTTGCCCTAAATTAAAGGATTATCAATGGATTCCCCTTAATGAGATTTAACAATTTTAAAGTCACTCTCCTCCCCTGCTATGCTTCCCAAAATCATAGAACCTTTAGTAGAATTTTCCTTTTTAATTGGAAAATCTCTTAGGTGAGGACTCTCACATGATCACAGAGTGCTCTTGCTGAACAGACTAAAACTAAACAAAATAAAGTCCACATTAAAAAGTGCCTTTGAGATTGGTTCAAGATGGCAGAGCAGAAGGACGTGCTGTCACTCCCTCTTGGGAGAGCACCGGAATCACAACTAACTGCTGAACAATCATCGACAGGAAGACACTGGAACTCACCAAAAAAGATACCCCACATCCAAAGATTAAGGAGAAGCCACAATGAGATGATAGGAGGGGCACAATCACAATAAAATCAAATCCCATAACTGCTGGGTGGGTGACTCCAAACTGGAGAACACTTATACCACAGAAGTCCACCCACTGGAGTGAAGGTTCTGAGCCCCACGTCAGGCTTCCCAGCCTGGGGGTCCAGCAATGGGAGGAGGAATTCCTAGAGAATCAGACTTTGAAGGCTAGCGGGATTTGATTGCAGGACTTTGACAGGACTGGGGGAAACAGAGACTCTACTCTTGGAGGGCACACACAAAGTAGTATGCACATTGGGACCCAGGGGTAGGAGCAGGGACCCCATAGGAGACTGAACCAGACCTACCTGCTAGTGTTGGAGGGTCTCCTGTAGAGGCAGGGGGTGGCTGTGTCTCACCATGAGGACAAGGACACTGGCAGAAGTTCTGGGAAGTACTCCTTGGCATGAGCCCTCCCAGAGTCCACCATTAGCCCCACCTAAGAGCCCAGGGAGGCTCCAGTGTTGGGTCACCTCAGGCCAAAGAACCAACAGGAAGGGAACCCAGCACCACCCACCAGCAGAAAAGTAGATTAAAGTTTTACTGAGCGCTGCCCACCAGATCAACAGCCAGCTCTACCCACCACCAGTCCCTGCCATCAGGAAACTTGCGCAAGCCTCTTAGATAGCCTCATCCACCAGAGGGCAGACAGCAGAAGCAAGAAGAAATACAATCCTGCAGCCTGTGGAACAAAAACCACATTCACAGAAAGACAGACAAGATGAAAAGGCAGAGGATTAGGTACCAGATGAAGGAACAAGATAAAACCCCTGAAAAACAACTAAATGAAGTGGAGCTAGGCAATCTTGCGGAAAAAGAATTCAGAATAATGATAGTGAAGATGATCCAGGACCTCAGAAAAAGAATGGAGGCAAAGATTGAGAAGATGCAAGAAATGTTTAACAAAGTCCTAGAAGAATTAAAGAACAAACAAACAGAGATGAACAATACAATAACTGAAATGAAAAATACACTAAAAGGAATCAATAGCAGAATAACTGAGGCAGAAGAATGGATAAATGACCTGAAAGACAGAATGGTGGAATTCACTGCTGTGGAACAGAATAAAGAAAAAAGAATGAAAAGACACGAAGACAGCCTAAGAGACCTCTGGGACAACATGAAACATAATAACATTCGCATTATCGGGGTCCCAGAAGGAGAAGAGAGAGAGAAGGGACCAGAGAAAATATTTGAAGAGATTATAGTCGAAAACTTCCCTAACATGGGAAAGGAAATAGCCACCCAAGTCCAGGAAGTGCAGCGAGTCCCATACAGGATAAACCCAAGGAGAAACACGCTGAGACACACATAATCAAACTGGCAAAAATTAAAGACAAAGAAAAATTATTGAAAGCAGCAAGGGAAAAACGACAAATAACATACAAGGGAACTCCCATAAGGTTAACAGCTGATTTCTCAGCAGAAACTCTACGAGCCAGAAGGGAGTAGCATGACATATTTAAAGTGATGAAAGGGAAGAACCTACAACCAAGATTACTCTACCCTGCAAGGATCTCATTCACATTTGATGGAGAAATCAAAAGCTTTACAGACAAGCAAAAGCTAAGAGAATTCAGCAACACCAAATCAGCTTTACAACAAATGCTAAAGGAACTTCTCTAAGTGGGACACACAAGAGAAGAAAAGGACCTACAAAAATAAACCCAAAACAATTAATAAAATGGTAACAGGAACATACATATCGATAATTACCTTAAATGTGAATGGATTACATGCTCCAACCAAAAGACACAGGCTCGCTGAATGGATACAAAAATAAGACCCGTATATATGCTGTCTACAAGAGACCCACTTCAGACCTAGGGACACATACAGACTGAAAGTGAGGGGATGGAAAAAGATATTCCATGCAAATGGAAATCAAAATAAAGCCAGAGTAGCACTACTCATATTAGATAAAATAGACTTTAAAATAAAGAATGTTACAAGAGACAAGGTAGGACACTCAAGGGATCAATTCAAGAAGAAGGTATAACAATTATAAATATATATGCTCCCAACCTAGGAGCACCTCAATACATAAGGCAATTGCTAACAGCTATAAAAGAGGAAATCGACAGTAACACAATAATAGTGGGGGACTTTAACACCTCACTTACACCAATGGACAGATCATCCAAACAGAAAATTACTAAGGAAACACAAGCTTTAAATGACACAATAGACCAGATAGATTTAATTGATATTTATAGGACATTCCATCCAAAAAGAGCAGATTACACTTTCTTCTCAAGTGCACACACAACATTCTCCAGGATAGATCACATCTTGAATCACAAATCAAGGCTCAGTAAATTTAAGAAAATTGAAATCATATCAAGCATCTTTTCTGACCACAACGCTATGAGATCAGAAATCAATTACAGGGAAAAAAATGTAAAAAACACAAACACCTGGAGGCTAAACAATACATTACTAAATAACCGAGAGATCACTGAAGAAATCAAAGAGGAAATCAAAAAATACCTAGAGACAAATGACAATGAAAACATGATGATCCAGAACTGATGGGATGCAGAAAAAGCTGTTCTAAGAGGGAAGTTTATAGCAATACAAGCCTACCTCAAGAAACAAGAAAGATCTCAAATAAACAATCTAACGTTACACCTAAAGGAACTAGAGAAAGAAGAACAAACAAAACCCAAAGTTAGTACAAGGAAAGAAATCATAAAGAGCAGAAATAAATGAAATAGAAACAGAGGAAATAACAGCAAAGATCAATACAACTAAAAGCTGGTTCTTTGAGAAGATAAACAAAATTCATAAACCATTAGCCAGGCTCATCAAGAAAAAGAGGGAGAGGACTCAAATCAATAAAATTAGAAATGAAAAAGGAGAAGTCGCCACTGACACCACAGAAATACAAAGCATCCTAAGAGACTACTACAAGCAACTCTATGCCAATAAAACCTGGAAGAGGGGGCTTCCCTGGTGGCGCAGTGGTTGAGAGTCTGCCTGCCGATGCAGGGCACATGGGTTCGTGCCCTGGTCCAGGAAGATCCCACATGCCGCGGAGCGGCTGGGCCCGTGAGCCATGGCCATTGAGCCTGCGCGTCCGGAGCCTGTGCTCTGCAACAGGAGAGGCCACGACAGTGAGAGGCCCGTGTAATGCAAAAACAAACAAACAAACAAAAAAAAACCTGGAAGATGTGAACAAATTCTTAGAAAGGTATAAGCTTCCAAGACTGAACCGGGAAGAAATAGAAGATATGAACAGACCAATCACAAGTAATGAAATTGAAACTGTGATTAAAAATCTTCCAACAAACAAAAGTCCAGGAACAGATGGCTTCACAGGTGAATTCTATCAAACATTTAGAGAAGCGCTAACACCCATCCTTCTCAAACTCTTCCAGAAAATTACAGAGGAAGGAACACTCCCAAACTCATTCTATGAGGCCACCATCACCCTGATACCAAAACCAGACAAAGATACGACAAACACAGAAAATTATAGACCAATATAACTGATGAATATAGATGCAAAAATCCTCAATAAAATACTGGCAAGCAGAATCCAACAACATATTAAAAGGATCATACACCATGATCAAGTGGGATTTATCCCAGGGATGCAAGAATTCTTCAATATATGCAAATCAATCAATGTGATACACCATATTAACAAATTGAAGAAGAAAAACCCTATGATCACCTCAATAGATTCAGAAAAAGCTTTTGACAAAATTCAACACCATTTATGACAAAAACTCTCCAGAAAGGGGGCACAGAGGGAACCTACCTCAACATAATAAAGGCCATATATGACAAACCCACAGCAAACATCATTCTCAATGGAGAAAAACTGAAAGCATTTCCTCTAAGATCAGGAACAAGACAAGGATGTCCACTCTCACCACTATTATTCAACATAGTTTTGGAAGTCCTAGCCACGGCAATCAGAGAAGAAAAAGAAATAGAAGGAATCCAAATCGGAAAAGAAGAAGTAAAACTGTCATTGTTCGCAGATGACATGATACTATATAGAGAATTCTAAAGATGCTACCAGAAAACTACTAGAGCTAATCAATGACTTTTGTAAAGTTGCAGGATACAAAATTAATGCACAGAAATCTCTGGCATTCTTTTACACTAATGATGAAAAATCTGAAAGAGAAATTAAAGAAACACTCCCATTTACCATTGCAACAAAAAGAATAAAATACCTAGGAATAAACCTACCTATGGAGACAAAAGACCTGTATGCAGAAAATGCTAAGACACTGATGAAAGAAATTAAAGATGATACAAATAGATGGACAGATATATCATGTTCTTGGATTGGAAGAATCAATATTGTGAAAATGATATACTACCCAAAGCAATCCACAGATTCAATGCAATTCCTATCAAATTACCAATGGCATTTTTTACAGAACTAGAACAAAAAATTTTAAAATTTATATGGAGACACAAAAGACCCCAAACAGCCAAAGCAGTCTTGAGGGAAAAAAACGGAGCTGGAGGAATCAGACTTCCTGACTTCAGACTATACTACAAAACTACAGTAATCAAGACAACATGGTACTGGCACAAAAACAGAGATATAGATCAATGGAACAGGCTAGAAAGCCCAGAGATAAACCCACGCACCTATGGTCAACTAATGTATGACAAAGGAGGCAAGGATATACAATGGATAAAAAACAGTCTCTTCAATAAGTGGTGCTGGGAAAACTGGACAGCTACATTAAAGAATGAAATTAGAACACTCCCTAACACCATATACAAAAATAAACTCAAAATGGATTAGAGACCTAAATGTAAGACCGGACACTATAAAACTCTTAGAGGAAAACACAGGAAGAACACTCTTTGACATAAATCACAGCCAGATCTTTTTTGATCCACCTCCTAGAGTAATGGAAATAAAAACAAAAATAAACGGGATCTAATGAAACTTAAAAGCTTTTGCAAAGCAAAGGAAACTACAAGCAAGACAAAAAGGCAACCCTCAGAATGGGAGAAAATATTTGCAAATGAATCAACAGACAAAGGATTAATCTCCAAAATATATAAACAGCTCATGCAGCTCAATATTAAAAAAACAAACAACGCAATCCAAAAATGGGCAGAAGACCTAAATAGACATTTCTCCAAAGAAGACATACAGATGGCCAAGAAGCACATGAAAACCTGCTCAACATCACTAATTATTAGAGAAATGCAAATCAAAACTACAATGAGGTATCACCTCACAACAGTTACAATGGGCATTATCAGAAAATCTACAAACAACAAATGCTGGACAGGGTGTGGAGAAAAGGGAACCCTCTTGCACTGTTGGTGGGAATGTAAATTGATACAGCCACTATGGAGAATAGTATGGAGGTTCCTTAAAAAACTAAAAATAGAGTTACCATATGACCCAGCAGTCCCACTACTGGGCATATACCCAGAGAAAACCATAATTCAAAAAGACATGCACCCCAATGTTCACTGCAGCACTATTTACAATAGCCAGGTCATGGAAGCAACCTAAATGCCCATTGACAGACAAATGGATAAAGAAGATGTGGTACATATATACAATGGAATATTACTCAGCCATAAAAAGGAATGAAATCAGGTCATTTGTAGAGACATGGATGAATCTAGGGACTGTCATACAGAGTGAAGTAAGTCAGAAAGAGAAAAACAAATATCGTATATTAACGCATATATGTGGAACCTAGAAAAATGGCACAGATGAACCGGTTTTCAGGGCAGAAATTGAGACACAGATGTAAAGAACAAATGTATGGACACCAAGGGCGGAAAGTGGCGGGGGTGATGGTGGTGTGATGAATTGAGAGATTGGGACTGACATATATACACTAATAGGTATAAAATGGATAACTAATAAGAACCTGCTGTATAAAAAAATAAATAAAATTCAAAAAAAAAGTGCCTTTAAACTCTTCATTAGGATTATTATACCATATGCCTAACAACTGAACTCATGTGAGATGACTGGAGGGTGGAGAGAGACTGGTGGTTCTCTTGCAATAATTAGAGGCTCCCAAGGGAGCTCTGAATTCAATCATCTAAAAAAGTTAACAAAGCAACTAACTAGTAAAGTTAACAAGTATTTTGCCACAGGAATAACTTGTCAATTTTGTTTAAATTATTTAACCCCAGAAATTCAGTGCATATATAGGAACTTTTACTTTTAGCTTAAGAAACTTCAAAATGACTCCTTACTATAGTTTCATATCAAGAAAAAAAATGGGTGGGTCAATTTTCTGTTTTGTGAGATCTAAGTTAAAGTCATATTAACATCTAAGCAGAATTTGCAGCAACATGGACGCAACTAGAGATTATCATACTAAGTGAAGTAAGTCAGAAAAAGACAAATATCATATGATATCACTTATGTGTGGAATCTAAAATATGGCACAAATGAACATATCTACAAAACAGAAACAGACTCACAGACACAGAGGTCAAACTTGTGATTGCCAAAGGGGAGGTGGGAAGGGAGAGGGATGGACTGACAGTTTGGGGTTGGTAGATGCAAACTATTACATTTAGAATGGATAAACAACAAGGTCCTACTGTATAACACAGGGAACTATATCCAATTTCCTGGGATAAACCATAATGGAAAAGAATATAAAAAAAGGAGTGTGTGTGTGTGTGTGTGTGTATGTGTGTATATACACACATACATATATATATATATGGATAACTGAGTCACTTTGCTGTACAGCAGAGACTGGCACAACATTGTAAATCAACTATACGTCAATAAAAAAAAGATGAAAAAATAAAACTACGCTTTAATGTGAAAAAAAGAAACATACAATCTAGGCATAAATCAATTAACAAGGGACTTCCCTGGTGGCACAGTGGTTAAGAGTCGGCCTGCCAATGCAGGGGACACGGGTTTGATCCCTGGTCCAGGAAGATCCCACGTGCCATGGAGCAACTAGGCCCGAGTGCCACAACTGCTGAGCCTGTGCTCTAGAGCCTGCAAGCCATGACTGCTGAGCCCACCTGCCACAACTACTGAAGCTCATGTGCCGCAACTGCTGAGCCTGCGTGCTGCAACTGCTGAGGCCTGTGTGCTGCAACTGCTGAAGCCCACACACCTAGAGCCCGTGCTCCGCAACAAGAGAAGCCACCGCAACGAGAAGCCACTGCAATGAGAAGTCCATGCACTGCAACGAAGAGTAGTCCCCGCCTGCCTCAACTAGAGAGAGCCCGTGCACAGCAATGAAGACCACCACCTCCCCAAAAAAAGCAGCCGAAAAAAAAAGAGAAGAAATCAACTAACAATATTAAAATGTCTGTTTTCTCTTTTTAAAAAATCATTCAGTTGTATATTTCATGACTTTGTGTACTCAGCAATGATGTTCCAGACACTTGTTTGAGTGGGAGAAGTAAAAAAACGGATATTTTAAGAGTTTATAATCTAGACTACAGAACGAAATATTTTGTTTCATTTGGTTCACAATGAAATGAGTCATACAGGTATCAAGGGCAACAGAATCTGAATAAAAGGAGAGATTGTAATTGGAGAAGGCAGACTTATAAAAGAGGTTGAAACTTGACTTTGAACTTGAGGGATGCTTAATTTGTTTATGAAAAAAGCAAGGATTTTCAAGGTAATTAAAAGAGTAAAGGATTCAAAGTACAAATATTGGAACCAAGTTTAAACCAAAAATTAAAAATAGTTATTTTCGTTCAAGAGAAAACAACTGAATTGGAATTCTGTAAGGAAATATCAGCCAAGTTCAGCAGTCTGGTGATCTACAATAGCACTGTCAAATCAGGAGCTACCCAGGCCAAAGGAGTCAAGGTGTAAGTAATGCCTAAATGAACAGGGAAGGCAGACTGCTCCTCTAAAATATTTCTTTTTATTGGCCACTACTGAACATTTCTTCAGTCAAGTCAATTTTTTTAACCATTTTTAAAAATTGAAGTATAGTTAATTTACAATGTGTTAGTTTCAGGTGTACAACAAAGTGATTTGGTTATACATACATTTTTTTTTCAGATTTTTTTCCATTATAGGCTATTACAAGATACTGACTATAATTCCCTGTGCTATACCATCGGTCCTTGTTGTTTATTTTATATATAGTAGCGTGTATATGTTAATCCCAAACTCCTAATTTATCTCCCCCACCCCCATCCTGCTATTCCCTTTGGTAAGCATAAGTTTGTTTTCTATGTCTGTGAGTCTACTTCTGTTTTCTAAATAAGTTCACTTGTATCATTTTTTTTAGATCCCACATATAAGTGATATCATATGATAGTTGTCTTTCTCTGTCTGACTTAACTTCACTTAATATGATAATCTCTAGGTCCATCCACGTTGCTGCAAATGGCATTATTTCATTCTTTTTTATGGCTGAGTAATATTCCACTGTATATATATATACACCATATCTTCTTTATACATTCATCTGGTTTTTTTTGTAAACATCTTTATTGGAGTATAATTGCTTTACAATGGTGTGTTAGTTTCTGCTTTATAACAAAGTGAATCAGTTATACATATACATGTGTTCCCATATCTCTTCCCTCTTGAGTCTCCCTCCCTCCCACCCTCTCTATCCCACCCCTCTAGGTGGTCACAAACCACCTAGCTGATCTCCCTGTGCTATGTGGCTGCTTCCCACTAGCTACCTATTTTACATTTGGTAGTGTATATATGTCCATGCCACACTTTGTCACAGCTTACCCTTCCCCCTCCCCATATCCTCAAGTCCATGCTCTAGTAGGTCTGTGTCTTTATTCCCGTCTTACCCCCAGGTTCCTCATGACATTTTTTTTCCTTTAGATTCCATATATATGTATTAGCATACGGTATTTGTTTTTCTCCTTCTGACTTACTTCACTCTGTATGACAGACTCTAGGTCTATCCACCTCGCCACAAATAACTCAATTTCGTTTCTTTTTATGGCTGAGTAATATTCCATTGTATCTATGTGCCACATCTTCTTTATCCATTCATCTGTTGATGGACACTTAGGTTGCTTCCATGTCCTGGCTATTGTAAATAGAGCTGCAATGAACATTTTGGTACATGACTCTTTTTGAATTATGGTTTTCTCAGGGTATATGCCCAGTAGTGGGATTGCTGGGTCGTATGGTAGTTCTATTTTTAGTTTTTTAAGGAACTTCCATACTGTTGTCCATAGTGGCTGTACCAATTTACATTCCCACCAACAGTGCAAGAGTGTTCCCTTTTCTCCACACCCTTTCCAGCATTTATTGTTCCTAGATTTTTTGATGATGGCCATTCTGACTGGTGTGAGATGATATCTCATTGTAGTTTTGATTCGCATTTCTCTAATGATTAATGATGTTGAGCATTCTTTCATGTGTTTGTTGGCAATCCGTATATCTTCTTTGGAGAAATGTCTATTTAGGTCTTCTGCCCATTTTTGGATTGGGTTGTCTGTTTTTTTGTTATTGAGCTGCATGAGCTGCTTGTAAATTTTGGAGATTAATCCTTTGTCAGTTGCTTCATTTGCAAATATTTTCTCCCATTCTGAGGGTTGTCTTTTGGTCTTGTTTATAAGGTTTCCTTTGCTGTGCAAAAGCTTTTAAATCACATTAGGTCCCATTTATTTTTTTTTTATTTCCATTTCTCTAGGAGGTGGGTCAAAAAGGATCTTGCTGTGATTTATGTCATAGAGCGTTCTGCCTATGTTTTCCTCTAAGAGTTTGATAGTGTCTGGCCTTATATTTAGGTCTTTAATCCATTTTGAGTTTATTTTTGTGTGTGGTGTTAGGGAGTGTTCTAATTTTATACTTTTACATGTACCTGTCCAGTTTTCCCAGCACCACTTATTGAAGAGGCTGTCTTTTCTCCACTGTATATTTTTGCCTCCTTTATCAAAGATAAGGTGACCATATGTGCGTGGGTTTATCTCTGGGCTTTCTATCTTGTTCCATTGATCTATATTTCTGTTTTTGTGCCAGTGCCATACCGTCTTGATTACTGTAGCTTTGTAGTATAGTCTGAAGCCAGGGAGCCTGATTCCTCCAGCTCCATTTTTCGTTCTCAATATTGCTTTGGCTATTCGGGGTCTTTTGTGTTTCCATACAAATTGTGAAATTTTTTGTTCTAGTTCTGTGAAAAATGCCAGTGGTAGTTTGATAGGGATTGCATTGAATCTGTAGATTGCTTTGGGTAGTAGAGTCATTTTCCCAATGTTGATTCTTCCAATCCAAGAACATGGTATATCTCTCCATCTATTTGTATCATCTTTAATTTCTATCATCAGTGTCTTATAATTTTCTGCATACAGGTCTTTTGTCTCCTTAGGTAGGTTTATTCCTAGATATTTTATTCTTTTTGTTGCAATGGTAAATGGGAGTGTTTTCTTGATTTCACTTTCAGATTTTTCATCCTTAGTGTATAGGAATGCCAGAGATTTCTGTACATTAATTTTGTGTCCTGCTACTTTACCAAATTCATTGATTAGCTCTAGTAGTTTTCTGGTAGCATCTTTAGGATTCTCTATGTTGATGGACATTTAGGTTGCTTCCAGGTCTTGGCTATTGTAAATAGTGCCGCAATGAACATTGGGGTGCATGTATTTTTTTGAATTTTTATTGAGTTATAATTTACATACCATATAATTCACTTGCTTTACTTGTACAATTCAATGATTTTTGGGTATATTTAGAGAGTTGTGTAACCATCACCACAGGCATGGAGTTTATTTATTTATTTTTTGGCCACACTGCATGTGGGATCTTAGTTCCTCAACCAGGGATTGAACCTGTGCCCCCGGCATTGGAAGTGTGAAGTCTTATCCACTGGACCACCAGGTACATCCCGCCTGTATCTTTTTTTTTTTTTTTTTTTTTTTTGCGGTACGCGGGCCTCTCACTGTTGTGGCCTCTCGCGTTGTGGAGCACAGGCTCCGGATGCGCAGGCTCAGCGGCCATGGCTCACGGGCCCAGCCACTCCGTGGCATGTGGGATCCTCCCGGACCGGGGCACGAACCCGTGTCCCCTGCATTGGCAGGCGGACTCTCAACCACTGCGCCACCAGGGAAGCCCCCGCCTGTATCTTTTTGAATTAGAGTTTTCTCTGGATATATGCCAAAGAGTAGGATTGCAGGATCATATGGTACTCTGTTTTTAGTTTATTAAGGAACATCTATACTGTTATCCATAATGCCTGCACCAATTTACATGCACACCAACAGTGTAGTAGGGTTCCACTACTAAACATTTCTTCAGTCAAGTAATTTTAAATGTGCTCCAAGATGCAATTTATATTAAGAAAACATATCCTGAGATAACATGTCTCACAAAGGCCAGTGATGCCATTTTCCATGTTTTGTAAATAGGGTCCTTCAAAACAGATAATATTATGAAGGATGAGTGGTGAATGATGTCCTCTGCTCTTCTGTGGGGACAAGTGTATGTGTGGGAGCCAAATATCATTTTCTCCAGTTTTTGTACTTGTAAGTGAATCGGGCATTTGGAGAATAGAATAACAAAGGGTTAATGGAAGTTGAACGATAGCAGCTGACCAAGGCGGAGCCACACTTTTCAAAGTTGGCATTCAAATACTGCATATAGTTTTTCACATGTGCTTATATACCACTTTTAAGTAAATGCAATGGACTCTCTGTGACTGTAAACTGGAAAGTTCAATCAGAAAATCCATTCTCTTCCATGTGTAAGTGTTTTCTCTCCAGCAAATTATGAAACAAACTGTATGGCAAAATTCTTCTTCCCTTACAATGGTGCTGTGCTGCTCTCCACCCTTTCCCCCATAGTCGCCCTGCTGGTAACCAGATTGCAAGCTTAACCACCAATGACCTAGAAAGGCATGTCTTTTGATGCCATCTGGTCCTTTCTTTTCTTGCCTTCATTCTCATGTGACTGGTGGCTCAGGAGTCTCCTGTACAGAGCTGCCAAATCATGAACTGTAAGACAATGGGGGAAAAAGAGGACAAGAGACAGAGAAGAAAAAAAGCTTGGTTTGATTTGAAAATCTTTATGTACTGAGAAAAAATTTGCAACTATCATGAGATGATGTTTTTCAAGTCTTCAAGGAGTGGAAGAACTGACATAAAGAAGGATTCATGAAAGGCATGCTTCTGTACCTTTAGTCAAAGTAGGGTAAGAAGGTTGGGGAAAGTTAAGGCTGCTGTTCTGAATATTCTGGTGAACATTAGACTAACAATCAATAGGAAAAAACCTCACATTGTAAAATTAACATAATCAGACTTGATGGAAAAAATGTAGCACCCTGGTTAGCAGTTACTTAACTTTTCACAACACATCAATAGCTCAATAAAAACTATACAACTAAAATCTTTCCTAATTTAGCGTGAGTGACTGTAAAGCAAAGTTAAGATTAGACACTGCAGCAGGAGGTGCCTTGTGAGAAAACTGGAGTCTTGCAGAGAGGGAGGGGGCAAGACAATGGAGAGATGGCAAAGTACTTTTATTTTCAAAGACACTTTGAGGTTTGTTTTAAAATGAGATTTAAAAGTGGGTTTTACCCAGGGGAAGAGGCAATTCCCAGTGACTAACCCTGTTGGAGAGAAGGTCCTATCAGAATTACCCAAACCTTCAAAAAGGGCAAGCCCCTTGTGGGAGAAGGAACAATTAGAGTCTGTTTGGCTTTTATTTTGGTAGATTGGGATCATTTTTCCCTGAAAGAACCAGTGCTGCTTTTGATTTCAAACCTTGTAAACTCTACTGCCAAAGTGAAATAACACAGAACATGAGGGGAAATGATTTTGCCATAAAATAGCCCCTGCTAGTAGGTGTGATATTTTAATGCATAGGTATATCAACCAGAAGCAGCACACTGTTGAGGGAGGAGAGAGGAAAGAATTCCCTTTCAGAAAAAAATTGCAAGCATCTATCACACGATGATGTTTTTCAAGTCCTCTCTTGAAACTCTAATCCCTCTGCCCAACAACAATAAGAAATTTAACGCCTGCCCAGCCTCACAAACCATCCATTGGCTGATGCCCTTGGAGGCACGGTCCTTCACTGGAACTTACTTGTCTTTCATTCCTCCACTACGGGATACCAAGACTTTGCCAAGTAACGAAATAAAAATGGAAAACAAGTCAAGCGATAGGGACAGTACTGTATTTTCCTCTCTGTTGAATGTTACGCAATGGGCTGTGAGTCCTCCCTTGAGCCACTTTCTTCAAAGCTGCAGTGGCTTGTGGCCAGGTTTCCCAACTCCCTACACAACACTTTTGCACGTGACAGCAACTAGCTGTTTTTCCTACACATTTTATACTCCAGCATTTCTCTAAATGTAACATGCTGAGAATTTTCTGAAAATCAACAGTTACCAAAAAAACCAACCAAACAAAAAACTGCCTGCCTCCTTTCTTATAAAGAAAAATGACATTAAAGATGGATCCAGATATCAAGCACAATCATGCTACACATGAACTTTATTTACAAAAACGAATATGATCATATTCTGCTGTTCAGCTTACTCTCTTTGTGTAATAAGCTTTAGACAAGCTATTCCCATAAAATGGCACATGATAATTATATGCTTCATTTACAACTTATACATTATCTACTTCATAAAAAATAGACTATTAACTCCCAGTGAGTAACTTAGTAAGTGGCATTTCCCTAGCGTTGGAATTGACTGTGGTGTCATGGGGCTTAAGGACAATAAAATTAAAACTTAGGAGAATAGCTAGGACCCTCTTCTCACTTTTCAGAAAAAAACTGCTTTCATTAATATTCCTCTTAATTCAACTGGTATCTTGTAAAATAACCAGATAGGAATATTAACAAGTGTTATAATGAAGTTGTAAATTATATAAAGTACATAATATTATGATAATATAAATTATTCTATAGTCACATTTATCCACTTCAGCACTTAAAGGACTCATCTATATACAAGATAAGAAAATCAGTAAGGTTGAGATACATGTTACTCATTCTTTGAAAACTTTTAAAAATCACGTTCTCCCAGTAAAATCAAAGTAGTTCTTAGGGTAGGGAGCCAGAGAGGTTTTTTTTAAGTTATTCTGTTTTTTAAAAATAAATTTATTGATTGATTGATTTAAACACTTTTGGCTGCATCGTGTCTTCGCCGCTGCGCACGGGCTTTCTCCAGTTGCGGGGAGCGGGGGCTACTCTTCGTTGTGGTGCGCGGGCTTCTCATAGTGGTGGCTTCTCTTGTTGCGGAGCACAATCTCTAGTCGCATGGGCTTCAGCGGCTGTGGCACGTGGGCTTCACTAGTTGTGCGTCGCAGGCTCTAGAACACAGGCTCAGTAGCTGTGGTGCACAGGCTTAGTTGCTCCGTGGCATGTGGGATCTTCCCGGACCAGGGCTCAAACCCGTGTCTCCTGCATTGGCAGGCAGATTCTTAACCACTGTGCCACCAGGGAAGTCACCAGAGAGTATTTAAAGCCAGAAAGTTAAATATAGTATGCCTTCCAGAAGTTATAATTTTCCTCAAAGGTTTGGAAAAAGAACACTATTTTACATAAAAACAAGAACTGATAACATAGTGTTTATATAAAATAGTGTTCTTTATATGAAGAAGACTTTTAATAAATCTTAACATTATTTCACAGTACAACCCAGGACCTCCAGGAATCTATGTTAAACTATTAGAGCAAATTACTACAGATCACTATCAGAGCTTGGGACTTCAGAACATCAATTCTGAATTATTGTTAGGATTATGTCTTTCAAAGGTTTAGAGAGAGAGAAAGAGTGGAGTGGGGGAAGTGAGCAGGGGAGAGGTGAGTACTCAATAAATTAATGAGGACAGTGACATATTCTTTCTTAAACTACACAGATGCCATGCAGGCTGAAATTTTAGTCTTTACATCTCAGAGATATGAAGAGGATGAAGTGCCACTCAGTCGATAACAATGACCATCAGTAAACAAAGAGCTACACTCTATTATGCCACTGAATTAGATGCTGTAAAACATTTTTAAAGATGCCAGTAGGGTTTCCCTGGTGGCGCAGTGGTTGAGAGTCCACCTGCCGATGCAGGGGACGGGGTTCGTGCCCCCAGTCCGGGAAGATCCCACATGCCGCGGAGCGGCTGGGCCCGTGAGCCATGGCCGCTAAGCCTGCGCGTCCGGAGCCTGTTGCTCAGCAACGGGAGAGGCCACAACAGTGAGAGGCCCGCGTACTGCAACAAAACAAAACAAAACAAAACAAAGATGCCAGTAATAATCTTTATCTGTTTGAAGATGCTATAATTTGGCCTACCACCTTTCCAGCTCCACCTACCATTATCCATTCCCTTTTGCAAACCTCTTCCACAAACCAAAGGTTTGTATTTACGGATTTCTCTACCTGGAATACCCTCTCCTCCAGTCCTCTAGTGGGCATCTAACTCATTTGTCAGCCCACAGCCAAACTACTGTTTCTTCCATGAGGCCTTCCTTGCCATATCCCTTCCTCAGATAATTAATACTTGATTTTTACACTAATCACGCTGTATTTTAATTATCTTCTGGATAAGAATGAATCCATACTTTTTAGTCATTTCAGTTCTTCCAATACCCAAACAGAATGACTGGCCCACAGTGGGGAGAAGGGGTGTAGCAATTTCTAGTGGATATTTCTGGGACTCTCTAACTCACCAAAGTTGAGGTAAAAATACAGGGGCCTCCAAACAGTATAATCAGATGGCAGGCCAACATTCATGAGAGATTTGCTTATGGATGCCAGAACACTATACTTTGGTGTGCAGCTGTGGTCGCCATCCAAGATGACTACACGTAGAGTAACTGACAATCTCCAACCAACTCTTGTTAAGAGTCGACATGAAGCAGAGGGTTGGGAGCTGCATCCATTACAAGAGAGTGACTTATCAAAGTATTTACAGTGATGGGGGACTAGGTCAACAATATCAAATAAAATTCACAGGTAACTTTTTAAAACCCATTTTTTTGGTCACCAATATCAACTTTCTGACCTTACTGACAGGCCTCCTAGCAAGTACAAAACCTGGCTGATAAGTCTGGCCTCTGTTCCAGCTGTTGTTCAAGAAATGGTGATAATAACAAGTATGATGACAGGAAGGCAATTATTAAGGAGAAAATAGAAAAAAAAAAAAAAAGCTAAGAAAACCCAGGTATGAGAGGGAAAAGTCTAAAAAGAAATACTCCACAATGCAAGGGGGAAAAAAATTAAATGAACGGTTTTTATCTCATTTGGTAAGATGAGAAACTCATGTCTGCATAGTTTTACAAGCTCCCAGGACTGCTGATCCCTTGAAGCCTACAGTACAGAACACATAAATTATTTCTTTTTTATTGTCCTGCATTCATCTCTAAGGGAGACTTGACTTTTGACAGCCTCATTTGAAAAAAATAATTAAAATCTGGTTCCAGAGGCATATGTTCTCTACTGAAACTCCCACAAGGAACCCAATCTCCAAAGTGATTTAACGGAAATTGCTCACTTGATATCCATTCTGTGCTCAACTTAACTTCCACGCATACATCTCATTCCCTCTCATATCTGTTTACAAGAATTTTGTTAAAAAAAAAAAAAACTTGATCATTCATTGACCATATTTCTTCTTTGGTCACACAAGAACTTTCTGTATTCCAAGTTTCAAAGTCTGGGAAATAGGGCTACATCACTGGTGAAAACAGTGGCAATTTGTTCTAAATACAAAATAGCTTATTTTCCTTTGGCAACTCTCCAGGGTTTTGGGTGGAGGGAAAGGATACTCCTTTCTGGAGAGATCAGGCTCTGAACCTGGCCTACTGTCAAAACTTAGCTGTGGGTGGGAGATAAATTTTTAAAAATTATTTATCTTTCACATCAATTTGGAAACTGATTAAAGATTTTTGCATTATTAACAGTTTTTCTACTCTTCAGTCTTTTGTTGGTGTTCATCCCTATTCTGGCAGCCCCCATTGGCTGATTTAATGGTACCAAGGGGCTGAGAAGTGTTGCTGTCCAAAAGAAAAAGCATTCTCTCACAGGGACTGGGAAGGCAATCTGCAATCACAACAGTAGCTACTTGTTAATTTTCTATTTGAAACACAGTGATGTCAATAGTATTGTACCCTGCCAGCCACCATGGGGTAAAGTACATTTTGAAACCAAAACAAACTTCCTACGTGCTGGCAAGTCAGATTTGAGACACAGTGATAACTTTCTGTAAGACACTGCCCTAGTTTTATATACAAAATGCACACAACAAGCATCAGTCTATTATTCTATAAGAGTTTAAGTCTACCTCTCACAGCTCCATTCCTACCCACAGCCCAGTGCAGTTTATCAAATCACAGTCCAGGGTGGAAGAGGGAAAAAGGAAGAACTATTGTTACTGACCTCTAATAAAATGGCGATCCTGCTTAGCACAAACAGCACACTCCAAGAATGCTTTGTAATGTAGATGTTCATTTAGAAGCATAAAATGAAAATAGCTTGATACCTTTAAAATTAGCCCCACTATTAAGATGTGATTAGTGTAATAGTTCACTTTAAGGAGGTGTATGCACTTAGGAGGAAAGGCACCTTTCTTACATGAAACAGAAACACTCTGGCCTAAGAATTAATGCATGCCTGGAAGATGAATATTCACAATTTGTACTGAATATAAGTAACCTGAAATAGAGAGCTAAATGACTAAAACTGGTGACCATGCTTACTACTGGGAGACGGCAAATGGTTTGGCATCGCTGGACATCTACCAATTTAGTCAATCCAAGACAGGGATTATTTTTAAAGCCCCATTTTAGCAAAATTTCCCCAAAATCAAAACGTGGGGTTTTCTGGTTTTGTTTTTGTTTTGGGGAGGTAAAATTTGGGGCAGGAAAAAGGGTGACAAAGAGCAATTGTTGGCCAGGTGTAATTTTTTTTTTTCAGGTGTAATTTAAAAAAAATTAATCCTGAGGTATTTGTAGGGCATTTCGAACCTTTTAAAAAATAAGATTCACAGAATTTTAAAATAAGATTCACAGAATTCACAATCCTGACAATGACAGAGAATTAATGTTCTTATTTCAAAGTTACTTAACTCCTCTGATCTTTCTCTTTCATTATATACTGTATCACATTTTTTTCTGACCACAAAGGGCCCAACTGAAGAGTAGTTTTTGAGAGTTACTTTTGGAGGCAGCCTCGCATAACAGCTGGCACCAATCCTAGGCATGCTCTCCTCTGATAAAGCAGAAATTTTTTCAGTGTTGTATTAGGGCACTGACAGAAGAGCATTTTTAGGCAGGTAGAAAGTGAACACGCCTTAAAAACTACTTTACTTCTAAAAACTCTTCTGAAAAGGAAAGGTATTCAAAGGATTAAGAACGATTACAATAGTCTCCTAAAAGGTAAACTTTTATCAGTAAAAGACTGAGTTCAGATTAAGACTGTGTTGCAACACTACACTTTGTGGCTTGTTTCTATTTATATTTGTCTAAATCTTAGTTTGACTCTCCTCTGGATAAGCACAGAAAAAAATTAAATGAGAAAAGAACCAGAGATATAGTATTTATTTTGTATGATTCCAGCCTCAAGGCAATACCATTATAGTTTTCTGTTCAAGGACTGCTACAAAAGTGCCATTACACTTTGATTCCAGGAGAACAGCCTTGAAAAATCTATATTGTTCTGTGGATTTGAGAAGAAGGAAAAGCCATGCTGAGGGAACATGTTCCATTTTGTTACCACTCAATCAAAATCCTGGCTGTTCATGGGGGAGGTTGTGTGGCTCTCTCAAGTATATTCCAACAACAACAGCATAAAAACTGTTGCTTCAGCCAAAGAAGGGGGTAGAGTTAGGAGGTTAAGTTTGCCCAACTTGGCCACAGTTCCTTTCAGTTATTAGAAATACTACAGTGTGAAAGTCTTGAAACATCTTCCAGGATCACCAACATCTCTAATCTCAGGGTACAAAAGATACATGAAGGATCCTTTGAAATAAAGGAAAATAAGACCCAAAATTTATTCAGTATTCTTCTAGACACACCAATATTTCCTGAATATTGCAAGCCAACAAATACATGTTTCTTCCTTCATCTGACCCAATACACGCAGCAGTAAACTCCAACTGCTTTCAAGGGAGTTCTAAGAGCCCAATATCACCAAAGTGCTCTTTAGGAAAAGCCTCCTCCATTTCAAAAATAGCAGTCTTGCAAAGCCGTTCAGCTCTATCTAAACTGTGTTATGTTTACAAATGTTTTAACTGTGAAGACGGAATTTCCAATTGAAAAAGAACCTTATTTAGAAGACACTGAATTTTTTTTACAGCTATGCCAAATACAAGCTGTTCTGTAAAGGAATAATTGTGAATCCAGCTGGATTAAAATGAATCAAGATAGAAAAACCATACAGACGTTACAACCCTAGAGAAAAATGCAATAATTGGTCACACCAATGATTCAAATGCCAAAGAGTAAGTTTTGTCAGTGACACCAGCAGGCTCAGGGAAACTACGATGATTATCCTACATGACAATACATGTATATTACAGAGACATACTCCTAACATCTTCTTACTAAAGTGCAATAGCAATGTTTTTTCAAAGAACTGATCTAAATTGGTTTGACTTTATTTTCATTTTTTATTAGGGTAATAAGTCCCTATGTAGCTAGCACTCACTGTGTACAGTAGAACTGTCCTATTTTTAATCCGAAAATTCCTCCTTCAAGCTTTCCAAGCTTCAAAGGAGTACACTTCCTAATTCTAGTCTGTTATAATTTTGGTGAAAAAATCTTAGTTGTATCCTTTATTAATTTCCAGATTTCTCGCTTGTTCTAATTTAGCTATTGCATTTCCAGATTAGAAAGATATTTTTTCTCATTTAATTTTAGATTATTTTAAAGGCTCAGCATTGCTCTAATACTTTGGGATAAAAGTACTGGAAAATAAAGGATTCTATTAAAAAATAGATTTTTTGGTAATGGCATAAAATCCTATATCAACCTCCCACATCAGGCAAACTTAAAAGCGGCAGGTTGTATGTTGAAATTTTTAAAAGTCAACAATCTAAGGTTGATGTACTAGAGCAGGCACAGAGTTTACAAAGGCACAGGATTTCTCACAGATATATCTTGTTCAGGGTTCTCTATTAAAGGATAAATTGAGACACACTCAGATGAAATATAAGTTACAAGGGGAAACACATGATAGCAAAAGTTACTTGGCTATTCATCATAAAGGGCTTACTGGAGTACAGTGAACACCTTCAAGAGTACTCCAAAACAAAATGACATCCAAGAGATTCTGGAGAGCTAAGAAAACTGGCCTTTGGTGTTATCCTTATTTACCTGAAGCTATAGCAGATGTACCTGCCCCAGCTGAAGCTTTTGGCTGTTTTCACAAGACACTTGGGCATTCACCTACACTGCCAGTACAAAAGAGGGAGAACCCTAGTAGACACCCCTTCATAGGGAAAACACAGCCATTACAAATGACACTGTATTTTAGCTGTCATTAAAGAAATACCAGGAAAGCAACTATAGATTAAGAGAATAAAAAGGCTTTATCACATTCTCTAAATGTAGTCCCAGGCCCATATCTATCTTATCCATGCTGAATAGCTGAAAGTCCACTTTCACCCCAGAACAAGTGACAAATTATCCTTTAATGACTGAAAGAACAAAATAGTTTCAGATGCAGCATTTCTCCTGAAAACCCTTTCAAACACACTGACAATGTTTCAAAACCAACTCTGGCAAACTCCTACAGAGAATCATGCAAGTCACAGGAATAATCACTCGTAACTTAGTTGTTCATACAAGCCTCAGCCCATGATAACCCCCTGCTTTGAGTTTACCACAATTCCCATCTGGAACATACACAACTTAGCAGTTAATTACATACTGTTTTCAGGGGCTTTATAATTTTGTCTTCTACCTAGTTAGACTAAATCCTCAAAAGCAGGGCCTGGGATTTCTCCTCCTTTTATCCTATCCCCTGTACCTAGCACACAGTCAATGCCTAATAAATGCTTGTCAGTTGATTTATAATTATCTTTAGGAGTCCTTTGTCAGTGCCAGGAATTAAGCCACTTCAAATGAACTCCCATTTCCACACAAAGATTTTAAATCAGAAAACATGATCTTGGGGTTAACAGTATGTAAGGCTGTTAAGAGACATTAGTATAGACATCTGACCATTACCAATAACTTATAAGTCATCCTAGATTGATATTCAAAGGAAGTTCAAAACAAATTCTAAATTTTCAACATCAAGGAAACTTGAAACAAATCCTAAACCTAAATTTTCAACATATTTCTGAGTTAAAATAAAAGTGCAAAAGGTGGATGAGGGGAGAGAGTTACAGAGAGGTCAAATAGTACCTTAGCTGAAACAGTAAAACTGCTGCTAAAAGACAAAAATTGTTTATTCCTAACCACTGTCTTTTGGACCTGTACTAGCATCCAACCAACCCTTCAAAGTACTCAAAGCTCTACCAAAAATGTTGAGAAACCTCCAATAAACCTTCACCTGCCGAACAAAGGTAAGGAAGGCCATTTTGCAAAGTGAAGCTAAGCTCAAACATATGTTTGAGCTCCAGCTTTGCTAGGTCTAAACCAAGAAATCCTGGACAGAAGTAAAATACAGTTCTTTACATCATTTCCAAAAAAGCTTCTCTGTAGAGGATTACCATCTGAAAAAAAATTATTTTTAAATTAAAGCACTAACCAGAAAATACCCTGAAGCTCATGTTTAAAAGTCCATTTTTTCCTACTCCATTCAAATGTTACTAAACTAAGCATGTTGACTACAATTTTAAACTAAAATGAATTTTATTGTAGCAAATTGTAAGGCCAATTAAAAGTTTAGAAAAATGACAGCAAATATCTATTAACTTTATCACAAGTAAATTAATCTACGTATCTTTGTCAGTATGAAAATAAAAAATCTAGGATCTCAAGAATAGGGGAAAACTAACCACTAGTATCTCTCCTTCTAAGCAGAGCAGATCAAAGAGTGCTAAACATGATTATTTTTAAAATTTCTAATAAAATGCTCAACAGAGCAAGAACAAGTTTTAATATACCATATCTGAAATTCACTGAAGTAGTTACGGATCACTTTCTATTTACTAAACTTGTTAACTTCACTTTAATTACTTCACAGCTTTCAAGTGAGCCAAACTCATAGCTACTTTTTAAACACACACACACACACACACACACACACACACTCTCACACACACACTTTTAAATTCAGGCATAAAAGAAACGGCTCTAGATGAATACCTATGAGCACCAACTGGCCATTTCAATAACAATCTATTTGGCTAGAAGCATTTATGGAAATTCTCAGCATTCTATGATGTTTTCCTAAAGCTATTAATTCTAAACTAAGAGAGACATTAGCCTTCCAAAAGAGAATGTCTTTGGAAGCAACCTAAATGTCCATCAACAGAGGAATGGATAAAGAAGATATGGTACATATATACAATGAAATATTACTCAGCCATAAAAAAGAATGAAAGAATGTGATTTGCAGCAACATAGATGGACCTAAAGATTATCATACTAAGTAAATAAGTCAGAGAAAGACAAATATTATATGATATCACTCATATGTGGTATCTAATTTTTAAAAATGATACAAATTAACTTATTTACAAAACAGAAACAGGCTTACAGATATTGAAAACTTATGGTTACCAAAGGGGAAATGTGGGTGGGGAGGGAGGGATAAATCAGGAGAATCAGGAGCTTGGAATGAATATACCATACTACTATATATAAGACAGACAACCAACAAGGACCTACTGTATAGCACAAGGAACTCTACTCAATATTCTGTGATAACCTGTAAGAGAAAAGAATCTAAAAAAGAATGAATATATGTATATGTATAACTGAACCACTTTGCTGTACATCTGAAACTAACACAACACTGTAAATCAACTATACTCTAATAAAATTTAAAAGAAAATAATGTCTTCCCAAGGTGCCACCCAAGAACAATGTTCTAAGGGATCATGGAAACTTCCATGTAATAATCTATTTAGATAATTCTACAGGCTTTTAATGATGTCAAAATCAACAGCTATCAGAATAAATCAAGTTACCAAAAAATCAGAAGCAAAACAGGATTAACACAACTGCAGATAAAAATTACAGGGGAAAAAAAATTACAGGGAAGAGTCTATATCTCAAAAAGCAAGCTAATATGTAATAAGATGTTAACATCTTAGAGCTATGTAGACAGAACAAGGTAACAACACATCAAGGGGAAGACACCTGTATAAATTCTAAACATTCTGAGGAAATGTCTTTATAACGACAACAAAAAGATCTGTCACCACTTCTTGCTATTTATAGCAAAACTTTAAGTCACAATTGAGTTTCTCAGTCTGCTGTACTGAATTCAGATACAGAGAGACATGTACTTGCATCTGTAAAACCATCACACTCAAGAGGCATTTTCCCATGATACAACTTTAGGAGAGGTCCCATTATGAAGCACTATCATCACATACTTCCTAAGTGGGTCATATTACCTAGAATACCTTATGAGGACAAACTGTTCTCTATGAAGCAGGAGTGGAGAACAAAAGTATTTTCCTTGGAAACGGAAGGTATCTTCAGGGTAGCAAGTATCTCACTATGTGCCTTCCTAAAATATTTTCTATCTTGAAGTGGCAGGTTTCAAAAAAACCCAAAAAACAAAAAAAACCCAGCTACTTATTTGACTTGGCATTTAACTTTTTTCTCTTAATCTAACACAATGTGCATAGCCAGCTATAAAAATCAAATAAAAATGTAAATTACTAATTCACTGACCACCTGTTACATGCAAGACACTGGTCAGATATAAAGATGAGCAAGTTGCAGTCCCCTTCCACATGATCCAGAAAGGAAAGACATTACAGTATGAGGTAATATGGGTTAAAGTTCATATAAATGACACAAACAGTGAACAGATAGGAATTTAGAAGAGATATCATTTTGGATAAACAGAAAAGACTTCGTGAAAAACATATTTTAGCTACACCTTGAAGGCAGTGTGAAAAAGTTCTTCTTTGGGAATCAGAAAATCTAGATTCTCATCCTGACTTTGTCATTAGCTTGGTGGAGTATAAAACTTGGAGGAACTTAGTTTTCCTTATCCATTAAATAAGAATACTAGACTAGATGATTTTCTAAGAATCCTTCTAGCTTTATTATCTATGGAAATGTATAGGTAGAATTACATTTATTGCCTTTCAAAAAAATCTTTAAGTTCACAAGTAATACACTCTTACTACAGAAATTCTAACAAAATCAACATGATAGTTTCTCCTTGATTCTCACTCCCCTCCCCAGAGGCAACAAGTGTTTCAGTTTGACATGTATCTTTCCAAAACTTTTCCAATGTATTTACACATTTGATTGTGTTATTTTTAACATAAATGAGATCATACTGGTAATACCATTTTTCAATTTGCTTTTTTTCACTTAGTATGTCTTTGAAATCTTTCCACATATACACATAGAAATCTATATCATTCTTTTCACCCGATACAAGGTACAGATGTATTATTATTTACTTAGCCATACCCCTTTTGATAGGAATTCATGTTATTTCCTCTTTCTTTTTTTTTAACATGGAAATAATTTATTGGATATACTTGGGCATTTATTTTTCCATATGACTCTTAAGAACATTTCATTCAAATCTTTTTAAAAAGCTGGCAGTTTAGCAAAAAATATTATAGGACATCTATCAATATATATTAATTTTAGGAGAATTTATGCTATTACATTAATCAACTGTTTAAATTTTTTAAACATCTTTATTGGAGTATAATTGCTTTACAATGGTGTGTTAGTTTCTGCTTTATAACAAAGTGAATTAGCTATACATATACATATATCCCCATATCCCCTTCCTCTTGAGTCTCCCTCCCACCCTCCCTATCCCACCCCTCTAGGTGGCCACAAAGCAGTGAGCTGATCTCCCTGTGCTATGCAGTTGCTTCCCACTAGCTATCTATTTTACATTTGGTAGTGTATATATGTCCATGCCACTCTCTCACTTCTTCCCAGCTTACCCTTCCCCCTCCCCGTGTCCTCAAGTCCATTCTCTACCTCTGCGTCATTATTCCTGTCCTGTCCCTAGGTTCTTCATAACCATTTTTTTTTTTAGATTCCATATATATGTGTTAGCATATGGTATTTGTTTTTCTCTTTCTGACTTACTTCACTCTGTATGACAGACTCTAGGTCCATCCACCTCACTACAAATAACTCAATTTCATTTCATTTTATGGCTGAGTAATATTCCATTGTATGCATGTGCCACATCTTCTTTATCCATTCATCTGTTGATGGACACTTAGGTTGCTTCCATGTCCTGGCTATTCATTGCGGCTCTATTTACAATAGCCATGTTACTTCTAATTTGAGGTTATTATAAACATTTTTGTTATTCTTATTCATCCCTCTCTGTGCATTAGAAGTTTAAAAGGGGAGTGTGGGGGTGGGGGTGGAAGGAAGGAATCTGAGCCAAAAGCATGAAGGTAGAAAATAAAGAGGAAGATGAAGAAGTTCAAACCAGGAGTTCTTATTTTCAGCAAAGGAGGAAACGGGAGTCATAATAATATACCGCAAGTAGCTTTAAGACTAGGAATTGGGAGATATGAGTCCTAGCCCTTGGTTCACAAACTAGATCTGACAGTAAAAAGTGGAATTGGGTGTTTCAAATCTCATAATTTTTTTCAGACTAGATGGGATCTTAAAGATCATCACTTATACTTCCAGATTTTAGAGAAACTAAGGTCTTATCTGTAATCTAGAATGTGATTTTGATGACCCCTAGCTTTGAGTTTTTACCCCACACTCTGCTGAAAGGATTTTTTTAGAAGGGTTTGAATAGTCACTGTGATAAATGCTATAGAGACACAATAAGAAGTGAGAATAACCGACCCATAATGTTACATTTGAAGACAGCATAAGTTTCTAGTGGACCCCGTCAGCACAGCTCTGATTTCCAGCAAACTTTACCAACTCTGAAGAGGAAAAATAATAAACAGTGGAGATGTCCTAAAATTAGGGACGGATTTGGCAGACTATCAAAGCAGTGAGGACATTATTGAAAAGCTACTTCGTCCAAATGGTAAGGAAGAAAGATCCCAATATACCTACCTACTTCCTCTTCGGATGTTTATAGACAAATGTTTTAAATAAGCTAAGCTGCCCTTCCCTGGAGTTTTGTGTAACAGCAGTGTGCTTTTTCCTCCTGGTATGACACCCCTCATCTAATGATCAGTGGGGCCTATTAAAATGACTGATTAGATATAGCAATACAATACAGTTACAACCACAAAACCAGATTTCTGGAGCCTGAGCAAATGTAAACTTAAATTTGTCAGAGAATACAAAATAAAAAAAAAAAGTGACCAGGATTTAGCACAATAATATTTACAGATTAACTCATTACATTTCCTTAGTGAGTCAATGGTAAGTATTTTTCCAAAAGGGACAAGGTCCTAATATTCATTAGTATTTAACTCTCAGAACTCATATCTATATTTATGTGTATATTCAGCTTTGAGGAATGTGTTTATATTAGTTATAAATGACACATATGCTTCTTAAGGCAAGTGCTAGTTTTACAGAAATATATACTATTTATCATTATAAAATAAGTACTTGTTACGAAATAAGCTTTTATTGTAGCTATAGCACCATGTGTTAAAATAATCTATAGATATTTTATAGAGCTCAAGTTTGAATGAGATGAGGTTCTAAGCTCATTTTTCCAGCTGCTCTTTAATCTTGTGTGTGGGGGGGGTATTTACATACATACATACATACATGTATGTTTTGGAGATAGCAGAATAATATTTAAGTTTTTAATATGTCTATAATTATTGAACTTAAAAAATTCACAAACTATAAAACTTTTCACGTAGGAAGGCAATCAGAGATCATCTAGGTCCCCTCATTTTTACAGCTAAGGAAAGCAAGACCCCAAGAATTTAGTTAACTTATAATATCCACAACTTAACACTAGTAGAGATGAAAAGAAAAATTATTCTACCAGTAGTAGAGATGAAAAGAAAAATTATTATCTTCTAACTTCTGGTACAATTCTCACATCAATGCATTACATACCCCCAAAGAAGTCATCTGTGTTGGATTACAGGTATCCTTTTTGACAATTTAGCTCCTAAATCACATTTAGTATTAAAATCTACCTTTCTCTATTAGCTTTCCCCAAAATAACAACAAAAAAAGGAAGTCATTCATACTTATTAGTTCACAAAGTTTCAACTTTTCTTGATTTAGAAGATATGAATATAAGCAATATGTCATGTGGTTGTCCTAGGGCTGAATCAATTATTTTCCAAGCAAATTTGCCTTCAAAAGCTGGTTAGTAAAAAAAAAAAAAAAAAAAAAAAGCTGGTTAGTGGGCTTCCCTGATGGTTCAGTGGTTAAGAACCCTCGCTTCTACTGCAGGAGGCATGGGTTCAATCCCTGGTCAGGGAACTAAGATCCCGCATGCTGCACAGTGTGGCAAAAAAAAAAAAAAAAAAAAAAGGTTAGCAAGTAACCATATTAGAAAATTCTATTCTTATTACTGAATTCTCCTTTAGAACTGTGGTTTTTCACTCAACACCCATGGGACTTGCAACTGGCATTATTCACTAGAATGCACAGAAAAAGATAAGCATGTACAAAATAACTATCCTCTTCTCTGCAACAGCTAAAACGTATCAAATGGTCTCAATCTCTTCATTTTTAAAAGTAAATAAATTGAAGATACTAAAAAAGTGTCTAATGTAATAAAAAGATGTCTCACTGATGTACCTCTTGGCACGCTTTTTTTTTGGCGGTACGCGGGCCTCTCACTGCTGTGGCCTCTCCTGTTGCGGAGCACAGGCTCCGGAGGCGCAGGCTTAGTGGCCATGGCTCACGGGCCCAGCCACTCCGTGGCACGTGGGCTTTCCAGACCGGGGCACGAACCCGTGTCCCCTGCATCGGCAGGCGGATTCTCAACCACTGCGCCACCAGGGAAGCCCTTGGCATGCTTTAACTGCCAAAATTTGTACCAAAATAGAAATTTCTTTACATGAAGAAGATGACAGTTTAAGAAAAACTATTTGAATTGCAGTTGTTATTATTATTAAACCAATATTTATCAGAGCATTTACACTGCATTAATTACTGTATGCAACAAAAGAATTTAGCAAAACAGCACACTGCCTTAAAATCTAGTGAAATTCTGCTGCTGTATAATTATTATGAACATCGGTGTAAAAGGTATATCCAGTTTTATGGATCAAACACATTCCTTAAAGCTGCCATAAAATAAATTCTTGTACACTGCATCATCTAAAATATATCAGGAAAATCTATTACTATTCCTCTTTAAATTACAAATTCATAGTTTGAGAGAAAGTGTTTCCCTAAACAAGTTACAGTTGCCCTGAGATACACACTCTGCAATCACTTGGATAAAAAGCTACTACACCTTCACTATAATACTCACCATGTCAATTATTTAAAGTCTAACTTATTTATTTATAGACATAATTTTAGAATCTGAGTTTCAAGTTATAATATTTCTTGGTTATTTTTAAAACCTAATGATCTCATCTCTTCCCAGGTATCATCTGTAGAATTGATTTAAACTTTAGGAATTGGATAACTGAGGTTCTGAGAACACTTAGTTTCTAGAATGCAGTCCTTGTCTGAGTCAGTCTCTGTCACCTTGCAGCCTGAGTCAGGGAATAGAAAGCTTAGCCTTAATGAGCTATTTCTAACAAAGGTCAATATAGAAACTGTGAATCTGTCTAGACACTGCTGCAATGACTTCACTGTATAGGCTGCATTTTAGATGTGTAATTTTATCCTGGCTATGCTTCCTCTATTAACCATAAATTTTACCTCTAAAACCCACCCATTACTTCATCTCTATCTCATATAACATTCAACTATAATTGAATTGAACTCTAACAGGTGCCTATCTCTGCACTTGGACAGCTATTTTTAGTTTGTGTACAGTTTTCAGCATTCCTATCCCTATAAAGCTACAGTTAAAATATTCATTTACTTGCATACAGCAATAAATGCATCAATTACATGTCTCTGACAAATGATGATGTTACTCTGCATACTGTTTGATAATGTTAACATCTCTATATACCTGGTTCTATAGTTTCATAAGTCGCCAAATTCTATTAAATATGTGTCCCCTACTTTACAGTGCATAGCTACTTTTTTAGGGTTCTATAGTTACCCTCGATAACTCAGTACTGTAACTGGACTCCTACTGTATAAAAAAGTACAAAGAATAAAATTAACTTCTTCAGGGACTTTTACATGAATTTAAAAAATAAGGGCCAGTTTTCCATCTTCAGACTAAAAAGAGGAAACAGCCATCATTTTTACTTGCCTAATCAGAAAACTAGATCCGTAGCTATTTCCTGCTATCTGGACAATGACGTTTCTCCTTCCCTCCACAGCTATACTTTTTCTTCAAAAAATCCTCCAAAGAACTGTGCTTTAAAAATATATATATATATATTTATTTATTTACTTATTTATGTTTGGCTGCATTGGGTCTTTGTTACTGTGCGCGGGCTTTCTCTAGTTGCGGTGAGCAAGGGCTACTCTTCGTTGCGGTATGTGGGCTTCTCATTGTGGTGGCTTCTCCTTGTTGTGGAGCACCGGCTCTAGGCACATAGGTTTCAGCAGTTGTGGCACTTGGGCTCAGTAGTTGTGGCTTGCGAGCTCTAGAGCGCAGGCTCAGTAGCTGTGGCGCACAGGCTTAGCTGCTGTGTGGCATGTGGGATCTTTCCGGACCAGGGCTTGAACCCGTGTCCCCCGCATTGGCAGGCAGATTCTTAACCACTGCGCCACCAGGGAAGCCCCCCAACAGCTATACTTTTAAAATTTTGTTGTTCAAGGTCTGACAAATACAATCAAGTTATATTTTAGTATACCTTAAGAGAAACTGATACAATTACTATATTCTTTCAATATATGGTCTTAATTTTGTTAAATTTCATTGTTAATTAGAGGCTCTGAAAAATCTTTAAATATTCTCTTTTTATATGTTACAGAACTCAATCTTTCCTCATTATCAAGTACTTGAACCACATTAGGTAGTAACACCATATAATATATTGGAAATTTATCTGTGGTTAATTACACATCTTAAGCAGTTGTAAAGTGTTGAGTCATTTGTGCAATGCCATCAGACAATGATGAAATCAGCACTTTTTAAGTGCCAAACTGTGAGGTCAGTAGACTTTTTCAGACCTTTTCCCCAGCCAATGGTGACTGGTATGATGAAAGGATGATCACAAAGTTGGTAAGCAATTAGCCATTTTAGTGAGTGGTGAAGTGGTATCTCAATAGTTTTGATTTGCATTTCCCCAATGATTATGATGTTGAGCATCTTTTCATGTGCTTATTGACCCTTTGTATATCTGTTCAAATCCTTTGCCCATTTTTATATTGGGTTGTCTTTTTATTGTTTAGTTGTAAGAGTTTTTCATATATTCTGGATACAAGTTTATTAACAGATATATGTTTTGCAAGTATTTTCTCCCATTCTGTAATTTGTCTTTACTTTCTTGATGGTGTCTTTTGAAGCACAAATGTTTTAAATTTCGATAAAGTCCTATGTATCTATTTTTTCTTGTGTTGCTTGTGCTGCTGGTGTCTTATGTAAGAAACCATTGCCTAGGCCAAAGTCACAAATATTTACTCTCAGGTTTTCTTCTAAGAATTTTATAACAGTTTTATACCTTAAATTCAGGTCTGTGATTCATTTTGAGTTCATCTGTGTATATGGTGTGAGATAGGGATCTAACTTCATTATTTTGCATATAGATCTCCAGTTGTATCAGCGCCATTTGTTGAAAAGACATTGAATTGTCTTGGCATCCCTGTCGAAAACTAATTTACCATAAATATGAGGGATTGTTTCTGGAATCTATTCCATCGATCTATAAGTCTGTAAGTATAAGAATACTTAGATCAATACCACACTGTCTTGGTTACATAGCTTTGTGGTAAGTTTTGAAATTGGGAAGTATGAATCTTCCAACTTCGTTCTTTTCAAGATTGCTTTGGCCACTCTGGGTATTATGCATTTCCATATGAACTTTAGGATTAGTTGTAAATCCCTGCTAAAAAAAGAAGCTGGGATTTTGTCAGTGCTTGCATTGAATCTGCAGATCAATATGGTGAGTACTACAGTATTAAGTCTTCCAATCCATAAACACAGGATCTCTCTCCAGCTAAGGTCTTCTTTAATTTCTTTAAACAGTGTTTTGTACTTTTCAGTGTACAAATCTTTCACCTCCCTTGTTAAGTTTATTCCTAAGTATTTGATTTTTTTAGATGCTATTGTTAATAGAATTGTTTTCTTAAACTCATTTTCAGATTGTTCACTGCTTATCTATAGAAACAGAACTGGTTTTTGTGTGTCAATCCTCAACCCTGCAACTTTGCTAAATTTTTTAATGAACTCTAGTTTTTTTATGTGTATTCCTTAGGATTTTCTATACATAAGACAAGACTATGATATCTGCAAGTAGAAATGGTTTTACTTCTTCCTTCCCAATCTGAATGCCTTTTATTTCTTTCTCTCACCTAAATGTCTTGGCTAGAACCTCCAGTACAATGTTGAGTAGAAGGCATGAGAGCAGACATATTTGTCTTACTCCTGATCTTAGCGGAAAGAATTTAGTCTTTTACCATTAAGTACAATGTTAGCTGTGGGTTTTTCATAAATGACCTTTTTATCAGTCTAAGGAAGTTACTATAAGGTATTTTCATAATGAAATTTATATCTTAGTAATAAACCAAGGCTAAGAAAAACTTTCAACTGAACTTTCCAGAATTACTGGACCCAATCGAAAACTACAGACTTTTGATCCAGCTGCAGTTATATATTTCAAACCTACAATAAAGGTATAGTTTCCTTAACTACATAACTTTTTTTAAAAAATTAATTAATGTATTTATTTTTGGCTGCATTGAGCCTTCATTGCTGTGCATGGGCTTTCTCTAGTTGTGGTGAGTGGGGACTACTCTTTGTTGCGGTGCGTGGGCTTCTCACTGCAGTGGCTTCTCTTGTGTTGTGGAGCATGGACTCTAGGCACGTGGTCTTCAGTAGTTGTGGCATGCAAGCTCAGTAGTTGTGGCTTGCGAGCTCTAGAGTTCAGGCTCAGTAGTTGTGGCACACGGGCTTAGTTGCTCCACGGCATGTGGGATCTTTCCGGACCAGGGCTCGAACCCGTGTCCTGCGTGCATTGGCAGGCAGATTCTTAACCACTGCGCCACCAGGGAAGTCCCACATAACCTGTTTTTAATGCAAGCAAATATCCTTCAATATTAGTTGAGATAAGAGTTTTAATGAAAGTTCTACCAAACCAATCTTGCAAGTTGTTTTTCCTCCTAACAAATGTATTTTTTCTAGAATGTGTACACTGTACATAAAAGCATATGTTCTTTTTAAACAAGTGTCATTAAAGCACCCAAAATACGCAGCTAAAACCATTTAAGATATGCTCTTCCTGCCAAGGAACCCTAAATAGTCAGGTGATACACTAAGAAACAACTGCCTAACCCACGGTCAAAGATTTACTCTTATGTCTTGTTCTAAGATAATGTAGACCAAAACAATCACTCTGTCAAAATGTCCATGTCAGGGCTTCCCTGGTGGCGCAGTGGTTGAGAGTCCGCCTGTCGATGCAGAGGACGCGGGTTCGTGCCCCGGTCTGGAAAGATCCCACATGCCGCGGAGCGGCTGGGCCCGTGAGCCATGGCCGCTGAGCCAGCACATCCGGAGCCTGTGCTCCGCAACGGGAGAGGCCACAACAGTGAGAGGCCCGCGTACTGCCAAAAAAAAAAAAAAAAAAAAAAAAAAAAAAAGTCCATGTCAAATGAGGACATGTATATAGTCTAAAAAAAAACTGTATTCATTATCATGTCCAAACCACTGAGATAAACATAATACACCAAAAATTCTAACACAAAAAAGTTGAAATTATTTATGATATTCTAGTCTCCAACTATACATAAATCTTTACCTCAAAAAATGCTTAACCATTTTCAAGTCATGGAATGAGAAAAGAGTAAAGACCTCACAAGTGCAGCATAAAGTCCGTCAGGTAAACTGCTCCCCTTTAAAAAATTACCTGTCTTTTTTTTAGTGTGCTATGTGATATCTTAATGAACTGAAAGAATCAATTAGCTTCTAAAAAAAAGTTACCGATTCTCTTCTTATGAGCAGGATAAAGTTCTGCATCGTAAAAATCCTTTAGTATGTTGCCAGTTATCAAGTTTTTTCCATATAATTTATTAACATTTTGAGAATTCACTAAGTTTTCCATTTACCTCCTATGAAATTGTTTTATTATAATAATATGTCTTCTGAGCTCTCAAGAGTATTTTATATATTTGTCATTTTTCACTTAAGTCATTGTAATTCAATAAATAACATATTGATAATAGATATGCTCAATAGTACATTTAATCATTTTTTCATTCAGTGAACATTTAATGAATGACTGCTACCTGCTAAGGGTAAATAAGACAAAGTCTCTGCCTTCCTGAAACTTATATTCTAGTAAAAGAAGTCAAATAACTCAAACAAATAAATAATTCATACAGAGATAAATGTTAAGGTGACAGAAAAGGCAATGGGATAGAAAGTGACTGGGGGGCAAATACTGTTCTCTAAGGAGATGACCTGAAAACTGAGAACGAAATAATGATGAAAGACTAGAGCAAGGGCTTTCCAAGCAGAAGAAACAGCATGTACAAAAGCCCTAAGATGGAAATAAACATGGTGTGTTTGAGAAAAAGAAAGAAAACAGTGCCAGCTGGACCATAGGAGATGAGGGATAGAGTGGTAGGACTTTGTTGGCCATAGATTTTATCTAGTTGCAATAGGAAGCCAGTGGAGGACTGTAAACAGAAATGGCAAGACGTGATATATCCTTTAAGAAGATTACTCTTGCTGCTATGTAAAGAATGAAACGTAAGAAGGAATGAATAGTAGCAGTTAACGGAAAATAATATTCTTTCTTTACACTGTTTCTTAGTCTGCTCTGTCCCTTTCTATTCCTAATTCCATCAACTGAATGCTGGTTCTTATATCCTTCTCCTACCTGGGCTACTTCAGAATATCCAAACCAGTCTCCCTGATTTCGCAGCTAGAGTATGTGTGCGTATGGGCGCATGTCTGTGCGTGTGTGTGTGCGTTTGTATGTGTATGTTTTGATCAACAGTCTCAAAAACTCACTACTACCAACAAAATAAAATCCAACTTCCTTGACATTCAATAACACTGCAGTCTAATATCAAACCACCTTTCTGGCCTCATTTCCCAACACCAATTTGATAAGACTCTACTCTTCCACTATATATGGGCTACTCACTCTTTCCTGGACAGAGCTTATGATGCCACCTTCCTGCTTCCATGGCTCTGACCCCTTTCCTTATTCTTTCCTTAGATTCAAAGTCTCTCGCTTCCTCATGGCTCAGGATACATTCTCCTTGACTATCCAGGCATTAGCTGTTTGACTATGACCACAGCATTTTTACATCACGAGCCAGTATATACAAGTTTCACAATTCTACATTTAACTTTACTTCAAGCAACGCACTTTGGTATCTTCTATTCTATTTTACTTCTTTTTCAAATGACTCACTAAAATGACTGCATAGACTACTTAATGGGTTTCAACCTTCAGGTTGAAAAACAATTTTAATGCATCCTTCTAGACATTAATTGTTAACATATCATACATATCCTGGTATTGAAAGAGGCAACTTATAACTACCAAACTACAATGGCCTTAACCTTAAGGATAGGACAGGGTATCTTATACTTCATTTTATGTACCATGATGCCAAACACAGTATTTATTAATCCTTACTGAAGAGAAAGACTGATATTACACATAGCTATCATATTTATGATCAGATACGATGATTGACTGTTTTGTGTTCCCATCAACTTGTTTCAAACTGTAGTTATGATGGTCAAAATGGCTAGTTTTTTTTTTTTTTTTGCGGTACGCGGGCCTCTCACTGTTGTGGCCTCTCCCGTTGCGGAGCACAGGCTCCGGACGCGCAGGCTCAGCAGCCATGGCTCACGGGCCCAGCCGCTCCGCGGCATGTGGGATCTTCCCGGCCCGGGGCACGAACCCGCGTCCCCTGCATCGGCAGGCGGCCTCTCAACCACTGCGCCACCAGGGAAGCCCAAAATGACTAGTTTTTAATAACACTTTGATCTATACTTTCTGCCTTCCTACCTTACAGGATTAAACAATGGTTTTGCATAGTGGGAGGACACAGTAAGTACTCAATAAATGCTCATTTTCACCATTCCTTCAGAGGTATAAGAAAATCTCTATATGGAGGACACCGATTACCATTCACTGGGCATGTTCTCTTTTATCACAAATACTCGGGGTACTTCTGCTCTGCCTAGGAAGGCATTGTAAGTCCAGTGTCCTCATATGGTCCTTTTAGCTTTGCCAAAGTGGGGATAAGAGTAAGCCTTTTGTTTCAATGGAATGACAACTATTAAGGTTAAAGGGCCTCTCCTGCTGTCAGCACTAAGGTTCTTGATCATTAAAGTCCTATTAAAGTTGTTGACTCTTTCAAAAACACCTTCAGTAATCTGAATTAAGAAAATGAAAAAGCAATGAAGTGATCTAAAATCTGTACTGAATGGTTTCTTCTCTGGCAAAGGACCCAACTTATAAGATAAGCCAATGGGGCAATGTAAATTCTTGATTTTCAAATCTCAAAGACTCAGAAATAAAATTAATTTTACCATGAGATGATTCACATAGGCTCCTGAGGAATGCAGAACAGCTAAAGGTATTCTACTTCCCTTTACTTCTACCTCCTGAGCCTGTTACGACCTATTGTAGGTCTAGAGGGACAGGGTGAATACACAGGTAACAAATGTTCTGTACCACCTAGACCAGGCTCAGTGTAACCATCAAGGTTTTAGGCAGAAAAAGAAACCCAGAACCTATCCAAGAAAGAATCTGAATTTCCTTATCAGGTCTGAAACTACCTAAAAGCTCCCTAATGGGCTATAGGCATCTTGGGGTAATTGTGGGCCAGAGCAAACTACTCTGTGCTCGCCAGACCCTCTGAAATCTGGGAGTACGAACCTCAACATTTGTTGGCTATTGTCTCCTCAAGGCCAGACCCAGGGCTTCAACAATCTTAGGGCTCTGTTTAAGATAGCCATCTGGGGACTTCTCTGGTGGCACAGTGGTTAAGAATCTGCCTGCCAATGCAGGGGACACGGGTTCGAGCCCTGGTCCAGGAAGATTTCACATGCCACAAGCAACTGGGCCTGTGTGCCACAACTACTGAGCCTGCGCTCTAGAGCCCACGAGCCACAACTACTGAGCCAGAGAGTCACAACTACTGAAGTACCACTACTGAAGCCACAACTACTGAAGTACCACAACTACCGTGTGCCTAGAGGCCGTGCTCCGCAACAAAGAGAAGCCACCACAATGAAAAGCCCGCGCACCGCAATGAACAGTAGCCCCCGCTCGCTGCAACTAGAGAAAGCCCGCAAGCAGCAACAAAGACCCACCTCAGCCAAAAGTAAATAAATAAATAGATAAATTAAAAAAAAATGATAGCCATTTGGAATTACTCTGTCTTTCACTAACAATTTAAAATCATCTACTCTAATTCTCACTGCATTGCCCCAGTAAAAAAACCCCACTAACTTGGAGTAGCTTTATATGCAAGATTTTAGAACTAAGCTTTTTAAAAAAACTTTTGATATGAACATATTGTATGTAGAGCAGCAAAATTTCAAAAATATGACTTGCTTCAGGGATATGTTTTCAGAATGAGAACAAAATCAAATCACTCTTTTGACAGTGAATTACTTTCCTCATATAAGCTCACACTCAAAAGCAAATGAAAGGTAAAGCCAAAATTCTATTTATTTTAAAGGATGCCAAATCTACGTTAACTTTTTATTTAATATGTCAAATAAAAACAGTGCCTTAGAAAAAAGGATCATTAAATAGAACTGGGTGGGGGCCTAAAAAGTGTAATAGCAATACAGGCTTAAATATTAAAAATATTCTTGTGCTGCTTTCCTGCTCTTTGGCTAAAACATCCCCCCCACCCCTCCCTTTAAATCATCCTGTGTCTACCAATATTTGTTTTCTTGTTAGATCCACTTTTCAGAAGTGGAGTATAGGTTATTCAATTGTATTCTTCCTTTAACACTCATCCTCTGACACATTCCACTAAATTAGAAATTTATTTATATTGATAAATATCCCTTTTAAAAACAAATATATCTTGGAAAGGTTAATTCTATATTACCTTTCAACCTCAAAGAAGAGAGGGAGGGAGGACGAAAGAACAGGAGGGAAGACGGGAGAGAGGAGAAGACATAATTTGAGAAATAAAGACATCTAGGACTATCAGAAGAGGACAGAAAAGGATAACTGAACCATGCCTTAAGAGAGGTAGGGTAGGAAACCAGCCAGAAAGTCTTAGACGTAAGTAAATAAAATGGGAACAAAAAGCCTTCACTGGAGAGAGCAGAGATCAGGTACAGTCCAGGTGATAAAAGCCACACATGCTACTCCAGTGCTATAGACAAATATGAGATTAAACAAGTTACAGGGCATATCAAAGTAATACTATGGGTGATAAGGTTATCAATAAGTCAGAACTGATATACAGAATGCATTGAATGAAGTTTACTCAAAGGTTTTAAAAGCTCAATTCCAAATACTTTACTAAACAGTCTCTTTACTCTCGTGTTAAACAAAGGTTTTTGCTAGATTTCCAATGAGGGTCTCTCAAGGGCCACCTTCATGTGGGTGAAATAATTATAAAAGCCACATGTTTACCAGTATTTAAAACATATGGCCCAAAAATACACTCTGTGCTCTAAAGGTCAAGAGAAGGTTTTATTTTTAGTATCTTCAAAGCTGTTATTTCTTAGTCCTTTTGCCATGTTTAAACTAGCCGGATACTTCCTTTAATATACTAGAAATATAAGACAGAAAAGACTCTTTAAAACATTTCCTGCCAAACTGCTTTGCCTCAAACTAGCAAAACATTTTTGACTAGACCACTGAACTTTGCTCCAGTTTTATCCTTCATTCAGTATTAAAGCTACCATCTACTATACATGCATCAAATGCTAGACACCAAGAATACAAAACTGAACAAAACAGAATCCCTACCTTTGAGGTAGTCATAGTCATTTGGCAGAAAGAGACATATAAACAGATAATTATAAGACTACCTGATTAAGTTTTACAGTAGGAGATGTGAACAGAGCATTGTGCAAATAAAGTGGTAAAAGCCACTAAGTCAGCCTGGAGGAAAATGCTAAGCCTCTTCAAGAGGATTTGACATTTAAATTCATCTGCAGTGAGGCAGTTAGGTTAGTCAATATGTAAGGGCCCTGCTATTTAAAAAAGGGCAGGACAAAAAGTTGAAGGTCATAGAGATCTTGTATGTCAAAAATGGGTGGTACATCCAGCTATTCTACTTCTGGGTATTTATCCAAAGAACAGGAAAACAGTGATTTGAAAAGATATATGCACCCCTATGTTCATTGCAGCATTATCTACAGTAGTAAAGATATGGAAATAACCTAAGTGTCTATCAATGGATTAATGGATGATGTGGCATGTGTGTGTGTATACACACACACACACACACACACACACACACACATACATGCACACAAGGGAATCCTACTCAGCCATAAAAAAGAATGAAATTCTGCCATTGGTGACAACATGAATGGACCTTGAAGGTATATGCTAAGTGAAATAAGCCACACAGAGAAAGACAAATACCTATGATTTCACTTGTCCGTGGAATCTAAAAAAACAAAACAAAACAAAAAAAACAAACCTATAGATACAGAGAACAGATTACTGGTTACCAGAGGGGAAGGAGGTTGTGGGGCAGGGTGCAATGGATGAAGGTGGTCAACTGTATGGTGGTCACTTTTTAGTGCATACAGATGTCGAATTACAGTGCTGTACATCTGAAACTTATATAATTTAAAAAACGGCTAATATAAACAATTCCAGTTTGTTGCTTATTACTTTAACCTCCGTACCAAAAAGAGAATATTTAGTTATTCAATCCTCATCTTCTCCCCCAAACTTGTCCTCTTCCTACATTCCTTTTTTTAGTAAATGATAATACAATCTAAAACTTAACCTTCCATAGCCAACTAATCACCAATTTCTATTGATTATATTCCATACTATTTCTTTATTCTGTCTACTTCTATCTCCAATGGCTACCATCATCTCTTACCTTGGAGGCTTCCAATGGCCTCCAAAGAGTTTTCTTGTCTCTGAGATCCCTTCTGCCAATCAGCCAATTCTTTATACTGTAGCCAAAGTGATCTTTCCAAAACCCAAATATGATCATATGACAACCCACTTTAAAATCATTCAACTGCTTACTGCTCTCAGAAAAAGTCCAAACTCTTCAGCATAATTGTCAACATCTGGCCTGGCCTGCCTCATGCTACCATCTTTTATACTCATACTGAACCTCTTGCAGTCTCCTCAACAAACAGTGCTCACTATCCTCTGGAAAGTCTTCTAAGACTCCCTCAAGAGAGAATCAGGTGACCTTCAAAAATGATCTTTCAGCATCCTCTGCTTCTCCATCATCATACTTACCACACTATACAGTATCATCATACTTACCACACTATACAGTATTTTAATTACTTATCTTTCTCTCCCAGGAAGCTATAAATCCCTTAAGGTCAGAAACTGCCTTACACATTCTTGTATTTACTATGTAAAGCATTACGCCTGCCTGGCACTGACATATAGATGGTGCAAGATAAAGATTTGTTGAATGCATGAATGAATGAATGAATGAACTGCAAAGAAAGAGAAATTCAATATCCTACAATTTCCCATAATAGTTATTAGCTCCATTACAGAAACCTAATCCTTTAGCAAGACCATATTTAAGCCATGAACCTATCAAAATTAACCCGTTGAGACAGAAATAAAGAACGCTCAACATAAACTCAAAATTCAAATAAACTTAAGAGTATATTTATGTCTTCCAGTTTAGATAGCGTAAGCGGACTACTTTTTGGAGAGAATACACATATATCAGAACCATGATATGTTACACATGTAAAAAAGTTATAACTACATATGCAATATATTTTCACAGGTCAAATATTGAGTTTGCTTTTTAACATATATGAAAGCTGCACCTCATCACTGACTCACCGATTCTTTTCCAGCTCATTGTGTGTAGACCTAAAAGGGAGAAAAAAAGGGGGAAAAAAAGAGTATTAGCCATGTTTTGTTGCTGAGGCTATAGAACGGGGGATTAGCTTAGGTACTGCTAAATAAATTCACCCAGTTAATTTATTTAACAATGCAATACATGGTCAGACTTCTATCTATCTCACTCATCAAGAAGAAATAGTCTATGTTCATTAAGACTGTTCATTCAGGTATACTGTTTTCAGTTAACAACTCTAAATATTTTGAAATTAGGATCTCATTGTCATTTTTGATAAAATTGATACTAGCAAGTATTCTCTTGCCTACTTCTAGGGTCCTACGTTTTACTGATTTGTAGACATCATATTAGAAATTTTAATTCAAACATAATCCCATTTTTTTTGTTTAAAAAAAAGGTATATGTACTTCCGTGTCCTCTTCTATCTCCACTTACCTACTCCTAAACATAGGGAGAGAAAAAGTTTTGGCCACCACAGAAGCTGAAACAAGCTTGTCTTATTGCTAAGTGATACAGACAAATTCAAGCCTTCTTTCCTTGAATGTGAAACATAAACCAAAAAAAGTTATACAAGGGAAAAAAATAACATGAACAGAAGAAAATATATTAATAAAATAAAAAACACATGTTTAAAAGACTGGGAGGATACACCTCAAAATGCTAACAAAGTCTTCCGTTTGTGACTTTTTTCATTTTACTTTTTAGTATTTGTTACAATAATACTTACCATCTATTGAACAAGCTGAGTGTCTGCTAAACAGTTAACATACATTACCTCATTTTATCCTCCAAACAACCCTCATTTTATAAACAAGAATACTGAGGCTCAGAGAGGTAAAGAGACATGCTCTTGTCCCAAGAATATAAGTTGCAGCCATGATTTAAGCCCACGTCTTTGTTACTCCAAACCCCAAGTTCTTAACCACTCAGTGACAAGCAATACTGAAGAGAGGTTAAGGGCACAGACTCTAAGGCCTGACTGACTGGGTTCAAGTATTGTGTGGCCTTTTAAAAGTCCCTTCATTTCTCTGTGCTCAGTTTTCTCATCTACGAAATAGGAAAAATAACAGTACTTGCCTCATATGATTGTTATGAGGAATAAACAAATTTATGTTGAACATCAAAATATAACAAACTCTACCTAAAGTTAGCTACTATTAGAATTATGTTATACTCAGTTCTCTTGAATAAACGTATTATTTTTACAATAGTTTGGCATTAACAATAATGGAATTTTATAAAGGAAAATTTAAGTTCCTGTCATCAGAACTGAAACTTTAAGCATTTAATATATTCTGGTTAATGTCAAAAGCCTTCAGATTATTATATTACTAATTACTTTAATCTGATTTATTATTTTAATGGATATTTAATAATCAAATTTCTTAATTTTAACAATATTTTTGTCAGTCTCATAATTTGTGGAAATTTTACCCACTGTCTTAGTTCAAGAGCCAAAAGCCTTCTTTGAATTACTGTCTACTGTCCACCTTTTGCTTTCTTAGCAGTTTCATAAGGTCCAAGTGACACAGGATGAAAAAGACTGATGTTCATTTTTTCTTAAACATCTTTAATGGAGTATAATTGCTTTACAATGGTGTGTTAGTTTCCGCTTTATAAAAAAGCGTATCAGCTCTACATATACATATATCCCCATATCTCCTCCCTCTTGCGTCTCCCTCCCACCCTCCCTATCCCACCCCTCTAGGTGGTCACAAAGCACAGAGCTGATCTCCCTGAGCTATGTGGCTGCTTCCCACTAGCTATCTATTTTACATTTGGTAGTGTATATATGTCCACGCCACTCTCTCACTTTGTCCCAGCTTCCCCTTCCCCCTCCACATGTCCTCAAGTCCATTCTCTACGTCTGCATCTTCATTCCTGTCCTGCCCCTAGGTTCTTCAGAACCATTTTTTTTTGATTCCTAATATATGTGTTAGCATACGGTATTTGTTTTCCTCTTTCTCACTTACTTCACTCTATATGACAGACTCTATTTCCATCTACTTCACTACAAATAACTCAATTTCGTTTCTTTTTATGGCTGAGTAATATTCCATTGTATATATATATACCACATATTCTTTATCCATTCACCTGTCGATGGACACTTAGTTTGCTTCCATGTCCTGGCTATTGTAAATAGAGCTGCAATGAACACTGTGGTATATGACTCTTTTTGAATTGTGGTTTTCTCAGGGTATATGCCCAGTAGTGGGATTACTGGGTTGTATGGTAGTTCTATTTTTAGTTTTTTAAGAAACCTCCATACTGTTCTCCATAGTGGTTGTACCAATTTACATTCCCACCAACAGTGCAAGAGGGTTCCCTTTTCTCCACACCCTCTCCAGCATTTACTGTTTGTAAATTTTTTTCTTTTTTTGCGGTACGCGGGCCTCTCACCGTTGCGGCCTCTCCCATTGTGGAGCACAGGCTCCGGATGCACAGGCCCAGCAGCCACAGCTCACGGGCCCAGCCGCTCCGCAGCATGTGGGATCCTCCCGGACCGGGGCACGAACCCGTGTCCCCTGCATCGGCAGGCGGACCCTCAACCACTGCGCCACCAGGGAAGCCCCTGTTTGTAGATATTTTGATGATGGCCATCCTGACTGGTGTGAGGTGATACCTCATTGTAGTTTGATGTTCATTTTCAAGAGATTATCTTAATAAGAGAACATCTCTCTCTCTCTCTCGAGATGTAAAATAAAATCTCAGGATGCTTTAAGAGTTCAGACAAATTAATGGCAAGGATATATATGACTCAGATGGGAGAAACAATAAAAACACAGCACTTTCAGTATAACACAGACTCAGACTTCAAAACTCAATAAATTACAACCGAATCTCTACCACATATAAGTATTTATTAAAAGGTTTAAGTTCTTTGTTGTTCGAATGAAATGTCAAAGTAAATCAATAAGTTAGAAGAGGGAAAAGGTGTATTTGAAAGAGATTTAAAGCAAAAAAATATTGTCCAAAATTTGAACGTGTGATCAATAATAAAATATCCCACCCACCCCCTCTTAGTAAGTTTTGGTTTAATTGCCTTAATCTGAGAAGAAAACTCAGAACAAGTAAAACAAAAACAATGAAATACTATAGTAAGGGGACTTCCCTGGTGGCGCACTGGTTAAGAATCTGCCTACCAATGCAGGGGACATGGGTTCGAGCCCTGGTCCGGGAAGATCCCACATGCCTTGGAGTAACTAAGCCCATGTGCCACAACTACTGAGCCTGTGCTCTAGAGCCCATGAGCCACAACTACTGAAGCCCGTGTGCCTAGAGCTCATGCTCCACAAGAGGAGCCACTGCAATGAGAAGCCCGCACACCGCAACGAAGAGTAGCCCCCACCTTTGCCGCAACTAGAGAAAGCCCAACGAAGACCCAACGCAGCCAAAAAATTTAAAAAATAATTAATTAATTTAAAAGAGAGAGAGAAGCAGAGAAAAAAAAAAAGAAATACTACAGTAAGTAATAAATGGAAATAATCTATTTAGAGAGACGAAGACTATGCACCGTATACTTATTTCAAACAGTTTGGTATTTCCACATATGGCCCTAAATGCAAAAGATATATATCCGGGCTTCCCTGGTGGCACAGTGGTTGGCAGTCTGCCTGCCGATGCAGAGGACGCGGGTTCGTGCCCCAGTTCAGGAGGATCCCACGCGTGGCGGAGTGGCTGGGCCCGTGAGCCATGGCCGCTGAGCCTGTGCGTCCGGAGCCTGTGTTCCGCAACGGGAGAGGCCACAGCAGTGAGAGGCCCACGTACCGCAAAAAAAAAAAAAAAAAAAAGATGTATATCCAAAGATAACCAATTGCTGAATTCCAGCATTATATTGAGCCTACTATCAAAGCTTATACCAAAAGAACATAATCTGAACCACTGCTGTGAACAAAATTAAAACAGCAGGTTCTTCCCAACTCTCTCAGATTTTTCTTTATTATCTTCTTAAAAAATATAAAATGATAGCTAAGTATATGAACTTTTCCACCAAACCAGAAAATGTATGCCATATCTAGTTATACCACTAGTAAAATTTAACAAGATTTCCAAATACCAAGAAGCAAAAATGATCACATATGTACTAATCTTTATCATATTGCCGTATTCTTCCAATTTTTAAAAAATGCATCAGTAGCATTTACTCCTATTTTGATGACTTTTTTGCCTCTAATATCAAGTCAACAAATACTGCATATCTTCAATGTTCAAAATTGTCTTAAGCTGCAAGGAATCAGAGACAGTCTCTAGCTGGTAGATTAAGACATTTACAGGAATAATTATAACTCAAGGCAAAACAAATATATTAAGAAAGGTACAAAGTGTTGTGAGAGTTTAAAGGATGCAGAGTTTACTTACAAATGGGGCTATCAGAAAATGGGGCTTTAGAAAAGGGGACGACATTTGGTCTGCGGCTTACATGATGAGTACATTTGCTACTACTAGAAACCAGACCTAGTAGGGAGAAGACATTCCAAGTGGAAAGGATATAGCACAAGCAAACAAGCAGAGTTGTGAAGTCCAAAGCAAAACCAGAGAACAAAAATGGAAAAAAGCCCTGAGTTTAAATATTAGCCCTATCACTCACATTAGCTGTGGAACTTTGAACAAATTATTTAACCTCTCTAATTAACAGTTTTCTCGTTTGTAAAACTGGAATAATACCACATGCCTTGGCTGGGTTACTGTGAGAATCAGAGAATAATGTAAAAGCATCAGCACCTAGTAAGTATTCAGTAAATGTTAGCCACTGTAAATATTCTTATTATTTTTAACAAGACTGAAAATATACTACCTAAAACAATGTTAAACATATTGCATGGGGCAACAAATTGAGAGGTTCTTAGTAACACTTGGAATTAGCCTGGAAACAACCAACCAACCATAATGATTAAAAAAGAAACTGAAGGAAAAGACAGGTCTTTTGATCATTTAGTCGGCTGTGCGGACAGTATAAGATTTAAGGTATGACGTCTAATTATACGTACACACAGAAAATAACGATCCAAACAGTGCTGGCAAACAGAGAAGTTGAACGCATCACATCCTAGCACACTCAGAAACAACCTCTTTGCTTCCCTGAGCCTATGTGCCTGACCAAACCCTTCCAATAATATGCCATTAAAATAACCCATTATGATAAATTCCCTATAAAGCTGAGATGTTCTGAATAATCCACCTGGTTAGCACACTTTTCTTCTCCAAACAAAAATACACCTCTGAGAACAAACACTATGAACTGTCTTCCTTTCAGACACTCTTACTCTGAATGCTTAACAACTTCCAAGGACAGGGATAAAGACATTTCTATCATTTTATCATCAAATCACAGTAATCTTTTTCGCAAATACTATCCCTTTAAGAGACATGCTAACGTATTCTCTGCTTGAGTGGGAGTCATTATCTCAACCAAATCTGTGATTTTTCACTGACTACAACACTGCTTTAATATGTAAACTTTTAATTCTTTAGGGTGCAGTTTGGTGGCAGTCAATGAAATGAAGCGTAGAATTGAAACTGCACAAAATTGTACCATTTGGCTCAAGAGTAGTACCACCATGGAAGGAAAATAAAAGCCCCCATTCCCAGAATTAATATTCTCTTCCAACAAAAGAAAAGACTTCTATCTTTGTTGGATTAATGAGCCAACCCCTAATTTGTTAACATTTTCATTTCACTTATTTTCTAATCCTAAAGTGCCTAGTGGATGTTGTCCTCCACACAATGAAAAGAACACATTCTATGATGCTAAATGAATATTTTCTAACTGTATCCTAAAGCTTAAACTTCAGCTTTATTAGAGCAGGGGGTCTCTAAAGTATATACCTAAAGGGGTTGAAAAAGAATTGGTTGAATAGTGAAACTTCTATTTATGTTTATTCTTCTTCTTAAACTTTATTCTATATTTATAAAATATTAGTACAGTGATACATGTATACAATTATCAACACATACAAATATATTAGGTATACAGTAGTTTTTTGCTGCTAGTGGTATATAATAAAGTGGTCAATAAAGTTTGAAGAACACTGTAATAAAAGAAAATCATGCTTATTGCCAATAAAGTAATTCTTTCAAAGAAGTAGTTTTGTACATTTATTTCTATCACAAGTACATATTTTAAAAAAAACATTAAAGACAGTAAAACTTGAATACTGCACTTTTAGGAAAAATGCCTCATAAGAAACGTACTACTTCTTCCATAACAATAACAAAAAAACCCACCACAATAACTAAGACCACAAAAAAGCAAGTGTCTAAACAGGATGCATAACAATAACTACAATTAATAAGTTTTTCTTAAAACTTACTATCAAAGCTGAATATATGCATACCTTATGATTCAGCATTTTCCCTCAGAGGCATACACCAAACTAATATACATAAATATGCTCACCAAAGGACATACAAGAGAATACACATTCTTTTCATACTAGCCCAAAACTGGAAATTCAAATGTCCATCAATAGTAGGATGGATGAATAAATTGTGGAACATTCATATTGATATAATGTAATACTATAGAGCCCTGAGAATGAACTATTATGCAATAACATGGATGAATTTTCAAAATTTCAACATAGTGCTGAATGAAAAATGGCAGATACAAAAATACACACTGCATAACCCCATTCGTATAAAGTTAAAAACTGGCAAAACTAATGGTATCAAAAGAAGACTGTAGTTACCTCAGGTAGGGTTGACAGTAAGTCTGTAATATTTTATTTCTTCACCTTTGTGAAAATTCATCGAGCTATACACTTAGGATTTATACACTTTTCTGTATGTACATTTTCAATAAACAAGAAAAAATGAAAAAATTACACATGAATCAAATTCAGTAAAAATCAATTCTTATTTCAAAAACAGCAAACACTCTAATTTGTCTCTGGTAAATCTTTTGATATATTACATAAACGTCCCTAAGTTATGCACTTTGTAAAGCATAATTTTCAATAAATTTAAGTACTAAAATCATACAGAGGGCTTCCCTGGTGGCGCAGTGGTTGAGAATCTGCCTGCTAATGCAGGGGACACGGGTTCGAGCCCTGGTCTGGGAAGATCCAACATGCCGCGGAGCAACTAGGCCCGTGAGCCACAACTGCTGAGCCTGCGCGTCTGGAGCCTGTGCTCCGCAACAAGAGAGGCCGCAATAGTGAGAGGCCCGCGCACCGCGATGAAGAGTGGCCACCACTTGCCACAACTAGAGAAAGCTCTCGCACAGAAACGAAGACCCGACACAGCCAAAAAAAAAAAAAAAAAAAAAAATCATACAGAGTAAGTTCTCTAAGCACAATGGAGTTAGAAATCAGTAACAATAAGATAACTAGGAAAATAGCAATATTTGGAAAATAAGCGACAAATCAAAGAAAAATGACAAAGAAATCAGAAAATATTCTGAACTGAATGATAATGAAAACACAACATGTCAAAATTTGTTGGATGTATCTAAAGCAGTACTTAGAAATGTTTAGCTTTAAATTCTTCTATTAGTATAAAAAACAAAGTTAAAAATCTATGGTCTAACTTTCACCTTGAGAAGCTACAAAAAGAAGAGCAAATTAAGCCCAATGAAATAGAAAAGGAAATAAGAAGTCACAGGTTAAAGAACAAATCACAAAGAAAACAAAGTATCTTCAGCTGGATGATAAAGAAATACAACATTTCAAAATTTGTGGCATGCAGCTAAAGCAGTGTTTAGAGAAAAATATTTCTAGCTTTAAATCCTTATGTTGGGGTAGGGGGCAGTGATGGAGTCCAAAATCAATGCCTTCCACCTTTAGAAGGTAGAAAAAAAGCAAAGTAAACCAAAAGAAGGTGGGCAATGGATCTCAACTGTGTGGGCTATTTTTCCCACCAGAAGATATTTGGCCACATCTGGAGACATTTTTGGTTATCACACCAGGGAGACACTACTGGTGTTTTGTGAGGAGAGGCCAGGGATGCTGCGAAACATCCAATGATGCTCAAAACAGAATTATCTGGCCCAAAATGTCAATAGTGCTGGGGTTGACAAACTCTGAAGTAGAGGAAGAAATAATAAAGCCAAGAACAGGAATAAACAAAATAGAAGACAGGAAACAACAGAGAGTATCAATAAAACCAAAAGTTGACTTTAAAAAAAAAACGCAGTAAAATGGATAAACTTTTCTAAAACTGATGCAGAAAAAAGGCAAAAATTACGAACACAAAAAAAATAACTAATATCAGGAACAAAAGAGAGCACATCACTACAGATACTACACACATTAAAAGGATAAGAGAATATTATGAACAGCTTTATGCCAATAAATTCAACATGTAGATGAAATGGACAAATTTCTTGAAAGATACAAATTATCAAAACTAACTCAAGAAGAAATAGAGTTAGTGTCAGCCTTGCATCTATTACAGAAATTGCATTCATAATCAAAAACCTGCCCACAAACAGAAGACCTAAATAGACGTTTCTCCAAAGAAGATATACAGATTGCCAACAAACACATGAAAGAATGCTCAACATCATTAATCATTAGAGAAATGCAAATCAAAACTACAATGAGATATCATCTCACACCGGTCAGAATGGCCATCATCAAAAAATCTAGAAACAATAAATGCTGGAAAGGGTGTGGAGAAAAGGGAACACTCTTGCACTGTTGGTGGGAATGTAAATTGATACAGCCACTATGGAGAACAGCATGGAGGTTCCTTAAAAAACTACAAATAGAACTACCATACGACCCAGCAATCCCACTACTGGGCATATATCCTGAGAAAACCATAATTCAAAAAGAGTCATGTACCAAAATGTTCATTGCAGCTCTATTTACAATAGCCAGGACGTGGAAGTAACCTAAGTGTCCATCAACAGATGAATGGATAAAGAAGATGTGGCACATATATACAATGGAATATTACTCAGCCATAAAAAGAAACGAAATTGAGTTATTTGTGGTGAGGTGGATGGACCTAGAGTCTGTCATATAGAGTGAGGTAAGTCAGAAGGAGAAAAACAAATACCGTATGCTAACACATATATATGGAATCTAAGGAAAAAAAAAAAAGGTCATGAAGAACCTAGGGGTAAGACAGGAATAAAGACACAGACCTACTAGAGCATGGACTTGAGGATATGGGGAGGGGGACGGGGAGGCTGTGACGAGGTGAGAGAGTGGCATGGACATATATACACTACCAAGAGTAAAGTGGATAGCTAGTGGGAAGCAGCTGCGTAGCACAAGGAGATCAGCTAGGTGGTGTGTGACCCCCTAGAGGGGTGGGATAGGAAGGGTGGAAGGGAGGGAGACGCAGGAGGGAAGAGATATGGGAACATGTGTATATGTATAACTGATTCACTTTGTTATAAAGCAGAAACTAACACACCATTGTAAAGCAATTATACTCCAATAAAAATGTTAAAAAAAAAAAGTCATGGTGCCATAAGAGCAAGGAAAAAATTAGCGAGAACAACAACAACAACAAAAAACAACCTGCCCACAAAAAAACTCCAGGCCCAGAAGTATTCATTGGCAAATTTTACCAAGCATTTAGGGAATAAATAATACTAATTCTACAGAACATATTTCAAAATATAAAGGAAATGGAAATATTTCCCAATTCATTTTGAGGCCAGTATTACCCTGATACCAAAACCTGACAAAGAACTTACATTGAAAAACAAAACAAAACAAAACCACAGACTACTATTCCCTCAAGAACACAGACACAAAAATTCTTGAGAAAATATTAGCAAATTTATAGAAACTATCAGTTTTACAATAAAAAACTTGTCTGGTCTTTGTCCCAATTTCCTGGGACAGAGCTTAGGACACCTTGGAATTTCCTCAGTTATAGGAGTGTCTTCTGTTATTCATGGTGGGCTCTTGGACCACTCTTGAGTTTATGCTAGGGAGATGACTTAAATTGGACTGGTCATGCCAGAAAGACCAGCCATGTAATTAGAGGATTCAGGCTTTGAGCAACTGATACCAGCCAACCTCTGGGGAGAGGAGGGTCACTAGAGAGTTCAATCACATGGTGAATGATTCAATCAACTGTGACTACATAATGATATGGAAATAAAAACTCTAGAATCCAAGGTTCAGGTGAGCTTCCTGGTTGGTGAACACATCAATCTGCCAGCAGGGTAATGTATCCTGATAGTACACGGACAGGACACAGAAGCTCCATGCCCAGGATTCTCCAGGACCTCACCCTATGCATCCCGTCATTTGGCTGGTCGTGATTTGTATTATTTATAATAAAACCTGTAATCGTAAGTATAGCACTTTCCTGAGTTTCATGAGTAGTTCTATTGAACTACTGAACCTGAGGGGATTGTGGGAACACCTAAATTTGTAGTCAGTTGGTCATAAACGTGGGTGGCCTGGGGACTCTTAAACTTGCATCTGGCAACTGTAGTGAGGGCAGTCATGTTGGGGACTGCACCCTTAAACTTGTGGAGTCTGTACTAACTAGAGATGTTAGCGTGAGTATTGTAAAATACACCATGACCAAGTAGGGTTTATTCCAGGAATGCAAGATTAGTTTAAGGTTCAAAAAAATGAAATCAGTGTAATTAACCATATTAACAGAATAAAAAAGAAAAACCACAGTATAATCTCAATAGATGTAGAAAAAGCATTTGACAAAATTCATCCATTCATTCATGATAAAAACTTTCAGCAAATTAGGAAATAAAGGAATTTCCTCAACTTGTTAAAAGGCATCTACAAAAAAATCTATAGTTGTCATATCAATGGTGAAAGAATATATGTTTTCCCAATATCAGAAGCAAGGCAAGGATGTTCACTCTCATCAGCTTCTATTCAGCCACTGTACTAGAGGTCCTAGCCAATGAAACAAGGCAAGAAAAATAAATATCATACAGAAAGGTAAGGAAAAAGTAAAAATATCTTTAACGTAAACATCATTTAGTGTCTATTTAGAAAATCCTAATATACAAATTACTAGAACTAATAAGTGAGTTTAGCAAAGTAGGTTTACAAGGTCAATATACCAAATTCAATTGCTATTTACAATAGCATCAAAGAATATTAACTACTTTAACAAATATTAACTAATTTATTGAAGTATGTGCATTACCCACACTCTGAAAAACTACAAAATACTGCTGAATTTTAAAAACATCTAAATAATTGAATGAATGGGGAGATATACCATGTTCATGCATCAAAAGATTAAATGTTGTTCAGATGTGTCAAGTCTCCCCCAAATTAATCTACAGATTCAATGCAATCCCAATCAAAACTCTAGTAGGCTTTGTTGTAGAAAGTGACAAGCAGCTTCAATAATATATGTGAAAATGAAAAAGACCTGGAATACTCAAAGGAACTTTTGAAAAAGATGAACCAATTTGGAAGGCTTACGCTACCTAACTTCATGACTTACTAGAAAACCTGCAGTAATTAAGACAGTGTGGTATTTTAGTAAAGATAAATATTTAGATCAATGGAAAAGAATAGAGTCCACAAATAGATTCACACATACATGGTCCTTTCATTTTTTACAAAGATCCCAAGGCAATTCAATGTAGAAATGTCTTTTCAGTAAATGATAGTGAAACAACTGGAGGTCCATTTGCCAAAAAGTGAACTTCAACTGTTACCTCACACCTTCTAAAAAAATTACTCTAAATGAATCTCGGATCTAAATGGATTACCTATAGAAAACTTAAGAGAAAATTTTGTGATCTTGGATTTTGCAAATATTTCTTAGGACGTAAGAAGCATGAACCAGAGAGATTGGTTCAAGATGGCGGAGTAGAAGGACGTGTGCTTACTCTCTCTTGCGAGAGCACCGGAATCACAAGTAACTGCTGAACAATCATCAACAGGAAGACGCTGAAACTCACCAAAAAACATACCTCACATCCAAATACAAAGGAGAAGCCACAATGAGATGGTAGGAGGGGCACAATCACAATAAAATCAAATCCCATAACTGCTGGGTGGGTGACTCACAAATTGGAGAACACTTATACCACAGAAGGCCACCCACTGGAGTGAAGGTTCTGGGCCCCATGTCAGGCTTCCCAGCCTGGGGGTCCAGCAACGGGAGCAGGAATTCCTAGAGAATCAGACTTTGAAGGCTAGCGGGATTTGACTGCAGGACTTTGACAGGACTGGGAGAAACAGAGACTCCACTCTTGGAGGGCACACACAAAGTAGTGTGTGCATCAGGACCCAGGGGAAGGAGCAGTGACCCTGTAGGAGACTGAACCAGACCTACCTGCTAGTGTTGGAGGGTCTCCTATAGAGGCACGGGGTGGCTGTGTCTCACCATGAGGACAAGGACACTGGCAGCAGAAGTTCTGGGAAGTACTCCTGGAGCTCTCCCAGAGTTCACCATTAGCCCCACCAAAGTGCCCGGTAGGCTTCAATGTTGGGTAGCCTCAGGCCAAACAACCAACAGAAAGGGAACCCAGCGCCACCCATCAGCAGAAAAGTGGATTAAAGTTTTATTGAGCTCTACCCACCACCAGTCCCTCCCATCAGGAAACTTGCTCAAGCCTCTTAGATAGCCTCATCCACCAGAGGGCAGACAGCAGAAGCAAGAAGAAATACAATCCTGCAGCCTGTGGAACAAAAACCACATTCACAGAAAGACAGACAAGATGAAAAGGCAGAGGATTAGGTACCAGATGAAGGAACAAGATAAAACCCCTGAAAAACAACTAAATGAAGTGGAGATAGGCAACCTTCCAGAAAAAGAATTCAGAATAATGATAGTGAAGATGATCCAGGACCTCAGAAAAAGAATGGAGGCAAAGATCAAGTAGATGCAAGAAATGTTTAACAAAGTCCTAGAAGAATTAAAGAACAAACAAACAGAGATGAACAATACAATAACTGAAATGAAAAATACACTAGAAGGAATCAATAGCAGAATAACTGAGGCAGAAGAACGGATAAATGACCTGGAAGACAGAATGGTGGAATTCACTGCTGTGGAACAGAATAAAGAAAAAAGAATGAAAAGACATGAAGACAGCCTAAGAGACCTCTGGGACAACATGAAACATAACAACATTCGCATTATCAGGGTCCCAGAAGGAGAACAGAGAGAGAAAGGACCAGAGAAAATATCTGAAGAGATTATAGTCGAAAACTTCCCTAATATGGGAAAGGAAATAGCCACCCAAGTCCAGGAAGTGCAGAGAGTCCCATACAGGATAAACCCAAGGAGAAACACACTGAGACACACAGTAATCAAACTGGCAAAAATTTAAATACAAAGAAAAATTATTGAAAGCAGCAAGGGAAAAACAACAAATAACATACAAGGGAACTCCCATAAGGTTAACAGCTGATTTCTCAGCAGAAACTCTATGAGCCAGAAGGGAGTGGCATGATATACTTAAAGTGATGAAAGGGAAGAACCTACAACCAAGATTACTCTACCCTGCAAGGATCTCATTCACATTTGATGGAGAAATCAAAAGCTTTACAGACAAGCAAAAGCTAAGAGAATTCAGCACCACCAAAATCAGCTTTACAACAAATGCTAAAGGAACTTCTCTAAGTGGGACACACAAGAGAAGAAAAGGACCTACAAAAATAAACCCAAAACAATTAATAAAATGGTAACAGGAACATACATATCGATAATTACCTTCAACATGAATGGATTACATGCTCCAACCAAAAGACACAGGCTTGCTGAGTGGATACAAAAACAAGACCCGTATATATGCTGTCTACAAGAGACCCACTTCAGACCTAGGGACACATACAGACTGAAAGGCAGGGGATGGAAAAAGATATTCCATGCAAATGGAAATCAAAAGAAAGCTGGTGTAGCAGTACTCATATCAGATAAAATAGATTTTAAAATAAAGAAAGTTACAAGAGACAAGGAAGGACACTACATAATGATCAAGGGATCATTCCAAGAGGAAGATATAACAATTATAAATATATATGCTCCCAACATAGGAGCACCTCAATACATAAGGCAACTGCTAACAGCTATAAAAGAGGAAATCGACAGTAACACAATAATAGTGGGGGACTTTAACACCTCACTTTACACCAATGGACAGATCATCCAAACAGAAAATTACTAAGGAAACACAAGCTTTAAATGATACAACAGACCAGACAGATTTAATTGATATTTATAGGACATTCCATCCAAAAACAGATAACACTTTCTTCTCAAATGCACATGGAACATTCTCCAGGATAGATCACATCGTGGGTCACAAATCAAGCCTCAGTAAATTTATGAAAACTGAAATCATATCAAGCATCTTTTCTGACCATAATGCTATGAGATTAGAAATCAATTACAGGGAAAAAAATGGAAAAAACACACAAAAAATACATGGAGGTTAAACAATACGTTACTAAATAACCAAGAGATCACTGAAGAAATCAAAGAGGAAATCAAACAACACCTAGAAACAAATTAACAACGAAAACACGATGATCCAAAACCGATGGGATGCAGCAAAAGCAGTTCTAACAGGGAAGTTTACAGCAATACAAGCCCATGTCAAGAAACAAGAAAGATCTCAAATAAACAATCTAATCTTACACTTAAAGAAACTAGAGAAAGAAGAACAAACAAAATCCAAAGTTAGTAGAAGGAAAGAAATCATAAAGATCAGAGCAGAAATAAATGAAATAGAAACAAAGAAAACAATAGCAAAGATCAATAAAATTAAAAGCTGGTTCTTTGAGAAGATAACAAAATTGATAAACCATTAGCCAGACTCATCAAGAAAAGGAGGGAGAGGACTCAAATCAATAAAATTAGAAATGAAAAAGGACAAGTTGCCAGACACCGCAAAAATACAAAGCATCCTAAGAGACTACTACAAGCAACCCTATGCCAATAAAATGGACATCCTGGAAGAAATGGACAAATTCTTAGGAAGGTATAACCTTCCAAGACTGAACCAGCAAGAAACAGAAAATATGAACAGACCAATCACAAGTAATGAAATTGAAACTGTGATTAAAAATCTTCCAACAAACAAGGTCCTGGACCAGATAGCTTCACAGGTGAATTCTATCAAACATTCAGAGAAGAGCTAACGCCCATGCTTCTCAAACTCTTCCAAAAAATTGCAGAGGAAGGAACACTCCCAACTCATTCTATGAGGCCACCATCACCCTGATACCATAACCAGACAAAAATACTACAAAAAATGAAAATTACAGACCAATATCTCTGTGAATATGGATGGAAAAATCCTCAACAAAATACTAGCAAACACAATCCAACAACACATTAAAAGGATCATACACCATGATCAAGGGGGATTTATCCCAGGGATGCAAGGATTCTTCAATATACGCCGATCAATCAATGTGATACACCATATTAACAAATTGAAGAAGAAAAACCATATGATCACCTCAATAGATGCAGAAAAAGCTTTTGACAAAATTCAACACCCATTCATGATAAAAAAAACTCTCCAGAAAGTGGGCACAGAGGGAACCCACCTCAACATAATAAAGGCCGTATATGACAAACTCACAGCAAACATCATTCTCAATGGTGAAAAACTGAAAGCATTTCCTCTAATATCAGGAACAAGACAAGGATGTCCACTCTCACCACTATTATTCAACATAGTTTTAGAAGTCCTAGCCATGGCAATCAGAGAAGAAAAATAAATAAAAGGAATACAAATTGGAAAAGAAGTAAAGCTGTCACTGTTTGCAGATGACATGATGCTATACATAGAGAATCCTAAAGATGCCACCAGAAAACTACTAGAGCTAATCAATGACTTTGGTAAAGTTGCAGGATACAAAATTAATGCACAGAAATCTCTTGCATTCCTATACACTAATGATGAAAAATCTGAAAGAGAAATTAAGGAAACACTCCCATTTACCACTGCAACAAAAAGAATAAAATACCTAGGAATATGGGCTTCCCTGGTGGCGCAGTGGTTGAGAGTCCGCCTGACGATGCAGGAGACACAGGTTCATGCTCCGGTCTGGGAAGATCCCACATGCCACAGAGCGGATAGGCCCGTGAGCCACGGCCACTGAGCCTGTGCGTCCGGAGCCTGTGCTCCACAACGGGAGAGGCCATAACATTGAGAGGACCGCGTACCAAAAAAAAAAAACCACCTAGGAATAAACCTACCTATGGAGACAAAACATCTGTATGCAGAAAACGCTAAGACACTGATGAAAGAAATTAAAGATGATACAAACAGATGGAGAGATATACCATGTTCTTGGATTGGAAGAATCAATATTGTGAAAATGACTATACTACCCAAAGCAATCCACAGATTCAATGCAATCCCTAAGAAATTACCAATGGCATTTTTTACAGAACTATAACAAAAAATCTTAAAATTTGTATGGAGACATAAAAGACCCCGAATAGCCAAAGCAGTCTTGAGGGAAGAAAACGGAGCTGGAGGAATCAGATTCCCTGACGTCAGACTATACTACAAAGCTACGGTTATCAAGACAATACGGTACTTGAACAACAACAGAAATAAAGATCAATGGAACAGGACAGAAAGCCCAGAGATAAACCCACGTACCTATGGTCAACTAATCTATGACAAAGGAGGCAAGGATATACAGTGGAGAAAAAGCAGTATCTTCAATAAGTGGTGCTGGGAAAACTGGACAGCTACATGTAAAAGAATGAAATTAGAACACTCTCTAACACCATACACAAAAATAAAGTCAAAATAGATTAGACACCTACATGTAAGACTGGACACTATAAAACTCTTAGAGGAAAACATAGGAAGAACACTCTTTGACATAAATCACAGCAAGACCTTTTTTGATCCACCTCCTAGAGTAATGGAAATAAAAACAAAAATAAACAAATTGGACCTAGTGAAACTTAAAAGCTTTTGCAAAGCAAAGGAAACTATAAACAAGATGAAAAGACAACTCTCAGAATGGGAGAAAATAGTTGCAAATGAATCAATGGACAAAGGATTAATCTCCAAAATATACAAATGGCTCATGCAGCTCAATATTAAAAAAACAAACAATGCAATCCAAAAATAGGCAGAAGACCTAAATAGACATTTCTACAAAGAAGACATACAGATGGCCAAGAAGCACATGAAAACCTGCTCAACATCACTAATCATTAGAGAAATGCAAATCAAAACTACAATGAGGTATCACCTCACACCAGTTACAATGGGCATCATCAGAAAATCTACAAACAACAAATGCTGGACAGGGTGTGGAGAAAAAGGAACCCTCTTGCACTGTTGGTGGGAATGTAAATTGATAGTCACTATGGAGAACAGTATGGAGGTTCCTTAAAAAACTAAAAATATAACTACCATATGACCCAGCAATCCCACTACTGGGCATATACTTAGAGAAAACCATAATTCAAAAAGACACATGCACCCCAATGTTCACAGCAGCAGTATTTACAATAGCCAGGTCATGGAAGCAACCTAAATGCCCACTGACAGATGAATGGATAAAGAAGATGTGGTATATATATACAATGGAATATTACTCAGCCATAAGAAGGAACGAAATTGGGTCATTTGTAGAGACGTGGATGGATCTAAGACTGTCATACAGAGTGAAGTAAGTCAGAAGAAGAAAAACAAATATCATATATTAATGCATATATGTGGAACCTAGAAAAATGGTACAGATGAACCGGTTTTCAGGGCAGAAATAGAGACACAGATGTAGAGAACAAACATATGCACACAAAGTGGGGAAAGTGGCATGGGGGATGGTGGTGGTGGGATGAATTGGGAGACTGAGATTGACATGTATACACTAATAGGTATAAAATGGATAACTGATAAGAACCTGCTGTATAAAAAAATAAATAAAATTCAAAAAATAAAAAAAAGAAGCATGAACCATGAAAGATAAACATGTAAACTGGACTTCATCAAAATTTAAAAGTTTTGTTTTTCAAAAGACACTGTTAAGAAGATGACAAAGGCAAACCACTGAGGAGAAAACATTTGTAAACCACATATGTAACAAAGAATTTGTATCCAGAATTTACAAAGAACTCTTACAACTCAATAAGAAAACAACTAAATAAAATAAAAAGCAAAAGACACAGACCCTTCACCAAAGAAGATATATCAATGGCAAACAAACACACAATAAGATATTCAAAATCACTAGGAACATGCAAAATAAAACACAGTGAGATACTATGACACACCCACTAGAATGGCTAAAATTTAAAAGACTGACAATACCAAGTGCTATCCAGGATCTGGAGCTACTGGAAGTGCCCTACACTGCTAGTCAGGATGTAAAATGGTACAGCCACTTTGGAGAATGGTTTCGTAGTTTCTTTATAAAGTTATATACACACTTACTATGTGACCCAGAATTCTACTCCTACGTAGGTAAGAAAAATGAAAACATATATCTACAGAAAGACCTGTTCATAAAAGTATGTAGCATCTTTACTTATAATAGCTAGAAACTACACACAACCTAATGTCTATCAACTGGTAAATGAATAAACAAACTGTGGCATATTCATACAATGGACTCAGCAATATAAAGGACTTAGCTACTGATTCATAGGACAACATGAATGAATTTCAAACAACATTATGCTAAGTGAAAGACGTCAGACACAGAATAGTATATACATGATTCCATTTATATGAAATTCCAGAAATGGCAAAACTGTAGTGACAAAACAGATCAGAAGGTGGAGATAAGAAACTGACTATAGAGGCATGAGGTAATAATATTTTGAGATAAGAAGTTCTGTATCATAATTGTGTTGGGGGTTGCATGACTGTATACACGTCTAGTCACTGACTCATACACTAAAAATTGAGGAATTTTATTGTATAGAAATTACACTGCATCAAAACTTTTTTTTTAAGTTATAAACCTCATCCTACAATTGAGGCAATACTCTAATCTACCATAAAGTACTCAGGAATGAGACTAAAACATCAAATCCTTATTCTAGAAGACTAATAATACAAATTACTAGAAAGTGCATAATTTTAAAACATAAGCGCTTTGGGGAATATCTGTTCTTTCATCTACTTAAATTTTTTTTTCATTTCTGGCATATGATTAATCTGCTGTCAGTCAAGAGTATAGACAGTCAAATCTTCATCTTCATAACAGGAAGTCAACAGATAACAAGCAGGGTAAGTTCCTAATTTAGAAATATGAAAGCAAACAGTAGAAGAAACTGTTAAATTACTGCAAGTGGTAGCCTCTAGGAAGCAGAAATTGGATGGGGATAGATGAGGCAGAGGAATGTTATTTTAATTTGTAAGCCATTTAGTATTAACTAACTTTTATCTTAGTGCCAGAAATTAAGATGCATCTAAATACATACTAAAGTTATACAGTATTTGTGAAATAATCACTTCTTAGGTAAAAGCAATATTGGGAACTACAGAGAATTTTCAAGATTAAAATGACTGCTCTTAAACAAATTTTCAAAAGTTAAAACAAGGCATTTAAAAAGACAAACCACTAATTACCTAGACTGCTTCATTATTTGATTCTATTACAGAGCAACATTCTAAAAATCTTTAAAAATGGAAAAAAACTCAGTGATTTCCTAAATCACTGGACTTCCAAATTGTAATTCAGTATTTCAGGAAGGAGTCAGGCATGAAATAAACATTCAGTAGGTATTTGTTGAAGGGAAGAAAAACCCAAATGGTACCATAATTAATAGCACTACTCATAATAGAAAGCCCATAGATCCCAATTTTCATTGTTACTATACTCCATTCCTCACTATAGTACTAGAAGCAGACACAGATGTTATACATATATCTATTTCAAAGAATCCTCCTGTCTAAGGGAAATATATCACATAGAAAAGTGATTCTCAAAGGGAGTAAGGGAGGAGAGGTTGGCAGGATAGCTGAATTTTCCTTGTTCTGGTTGCTGCAGGAGAGTGGAGGTGCCTTCTTCCAACTGACTACACTCCCTACTCCTTATTGGTTTATTTAAAGTTTTAAAGGAATCACTGCTGTGGTGATCATTTTGTAATGAATAGAAATAACAAATCACTATGTTGTACACTGGGAACTAACATAGTGTTGTTGGTCAGTTATACTTCAAGAACAATCAAACTCATAGAAAAAGAGATCAGATTTGTGGTTATCAGAGGCCGGGGGTGACGGGAGGGGTAATTGGATGAAAGCAGTCAAAGTGTTTAAATTTCCAGTTATCAGATAAATAAGCACCAGGGATGTAATGTACAACATGATTAATATATTAACACTGCTGTTTGTAATACATGAAAGTTGTTAAGACAGTAAACTAAGAATTCTCATCACAAGGAAAAAAATTTTTTCTTTTTCTTTTATTTTGTATCTGTATGAGATGATAGATGTTCCCTAAACTTATTGTGATAATAACTTCATGATGTATGTAAGTCATTATGCTATACACCTTAAATTTATATAGCGCTGTATGTCAATTATATCTCAAAAAAACTGGAAGAAAAAAATAAAGGAAACATTGCTTAATATTCATTCATTCATTCTACCTTTAGTTTGTTTTAGCATTTGTCATATGTTCATTATCTTACTGCAATAAATAAGACAGGCAATCTTTTTTTAAGTTTTATTGATACATACTATAAAATTCACCCATTTTAAGTGTACAATCCAATGAGCTTTTGTAAATTTACGTATTTGTGTAAGCATTACCACATTCCACTTTTAGAACACTTCTATCACCCCAAAAGTCCCCTCATGTCCATTTTCAGTCAATCTGCACTCCGACTCCTCACCCACCGCTTATCTGCTTTCTATCTCTATAGTTTTGCCTTATAAATATAAATTTCATATAATGGAATTATGCAATATGTACTCTTATGTATCTGACTTTGTTTACATAAGTTTTTTGTGGTTCATCCATTTTGTCATATGTATGAGTATTTTTTCTTTTTCATTGCTGGGTAGTATTCCATTGTACAATATACTATATTTTGTTTATCCATTCACTAGCTGATGGACATTTCAATTGCTTCCAGCTTTTGGTGATTACGAATAATGCCATGACCATGCATGTTCAAGTCTTCCTGTGGACTCCTGTAGAATAAGAGACCTTCATCTTACAGGACAGTGCCTCACACTTGTTACACTTTACCACTAAAATGATTTTTCACATTTGTGGCCAACAGTATGAAGCACATACTGATACTTAATAAATTAATATTAAATTCCTACTGATACTTAAAATGTTTGTTAAAAGAATAAAAGAAACACGTTACTCAGCTATTTCTGATAATATGGGTCTTAACTTCAAATGTTAAAACAAAACAAAACAAAAACAACTTTGTCTCCAATGAGTTTACCTGCTACAAATAACCTGATGATGAGAATAAAGATATTAAACATCCCTAGATCAGTTTTGTACAAAACAATCAATTAAGCCTAAGTTTCTCTAAAAGTCTTCTCAAAACTATACCAACATTTCATTAAAAAGTACCTTCAGGGCTTCCCTGGTGGCACAGTGGTTGAGAATCTGCCTGCTAATGCAGGGGACACGGGTTTGAGCCCTGGTCTGGGAGGATCGCACATGCCGCGGAGCAACTAGGCCTGTGAGCCACAACTACTGAGCCTGTGCGTCTGGAGCCTGTGCTCCGCAAAAAGAGAGGCCGCGATAGTGAGAGGCCCGCGCACCGCGATGAAGAGTGGCCCCCGCTTGCCACAACTAGAGGAAGCCCTCGCACAGAAACGAAGACCCAACAGAACAAAAATAAATAAATTAATTAATAAACTCCTACCCCCAACATCTTCTTTAAAAAAAAAAAAGTACCTTCAGGTCTACATAATCATGTTCAAAGTATTCAGCCATTCATTTACTTAGTAAGGATTTATTGAGTGCCTACACTGGGAATATAAGTACTCTAAAATGTCGAAGTCTCTTCCCTCATGTGGCTCACATTCCATCATCCAACTTTTGCAAAAAGTAAAAATAACAAAAATAGCAAAAAATAACGCAGGACTTACTAAGAAAATTGCAACTATATACCATACACTATGGCACTATATTCTTACAATGTTAGATAACCACCATGTAATTCTTTTAAACTAATTTCTACATAAGCATGTTTAAATTTTATACAAATAAATCGTGTTGTTTCTTTAAACAGTCAGTGGATTAAATATGGTGTTTGTGATAAATTCCATTAAAATATTAGACTCTGAGCTTTTGGTAACCTGCCCCCACCCAGCAATAAACAATGATTCTATACAAAAATGAGATTCAAATACTTCTTTTTGACTAATAGTGCTATTTCCAGGAACGTAACCTGCCTTCCAAAGGACAACTGATTGGGTAACATGTTAAAATGATAAAAGTAAGTACACCAAACCTTAAGAGCCAGGCCTAGAAATCTAAATTTTAAATTGTAACTCATGTGCATTTACTGTTACCAACAAAGACTACAAAAAACCATCCAACAGACTAAGTATTAATGACAATACATTATCCAGAGTTTTTGTGGAGACTAAAGATCACTTTTGTTCTGTTGTTCCTATAGAGGATATATACTATCACACAGGACTATGGTGATCGAAATTAAAAACCTGAAAATTTACTTCTAATACCAAGGCAAACTTACCACATTTTACTCTCAAGTCTCTTTTATTACATGAGAGGAAAGGTTCTTTATAGTTCCTCAAAAAGAATCCTAAATTGCCCTGTCTAATTAATCAAAATAAGAGTAAAGGAAAATCAGTTGCTTTATCAAAATACATGACTGACTAAAGACTAAAATTATATTCTTCTATAATTTAAAAATGCTTGTTTCAAATGGCTTCAAAGCTCTTGTCATGTGGCCTCCACAAATGGTATTTACATAGTGTTCTCAAAAGACTAGCAAAAATATTTCCCATGATAAACAAAGACAAGGAAATAAATACCACATGGAAACCCTTTTATCCAATGTCATAAAACTAAATAAAAATAAAATCCATAACACTTTCCCCTGAAGTGTATGCAGTAACATTAATAACAAAATTATCTACTAAACCAAATATTTTCTCTTATAAGAAATTCATTACTTAAAACATAAGGAATTTCTCTCTAATACTATGTTGTGGAATCCCTATGTCTCCTTGAATGCACATTAAATTTAATCAATGAACAAGTATATATTGTGAATCTATAGCATTTCCATAATAACCTTTTTCTATAAATTTAAGCTATTTACTCTCTGTACCATCATCCAACATAAATAAAAATGGCCCTGTCTATAACATCTTGCTGATTTGTATTATTTATCATTTTTACTATATACACTATCTTTCCAAATATACCACAAGCTCCTCTATGGTAGGGAAGCATGTACAGCAATAGTTCTATATATATAGTGTAAGTTCAATAAATTTGATTACAAATTATTTTAAGAGCGCAGTTTCAATAGCTAGCAAATAAGGAAGCAAATTGCAAAGGGTAAAAAAGAACTCTGGTGATAAGGCATTAAAACAGCAGGTGCAGACCACACGTTTCAGGCATTTCCCAGAGCAGAAAAGGAGAACAGTAAAACACATAAATTTCAGGTTATAGTCACTGAGTCTTAGTTTTTAAGTAGATTATTACTAGGACTGTTTGCTGATTCCAGAGAAACAAATTGCAGGGATTTCTCTCATCTTCTAGTTGTACTGTGCATACCAGTCCAGTTTCCTTATCAAAAAAATAAATAAATTCCACTTCACCTCACAGAAATGTTCTGAAATTCAAAAGAAATAATAATGTATGTTAAAGGGCTTTGCACACAAGTAGCAAATTAAATGCAAGGTGTTATTGAAGATGGATTCTACCCTTTGATCCAACAATTCTAATTCTTCATGTTTATCCTAAGGATCTAAGTGGACAAATGCACAAAAGTATTTGTACAAAGATGTTCATAGTAGCCCTGCATGGCATGAAAAAGTAATGTAAAATTAACATTTTAAATGTCATTAACAGGGACTTCCCTGATGGTCCAGTGGTTAAGAATCTGCCCTCCAATGCAGGAAACAGGGATTCGATCCCTAGTCGGGGAACTAAGATCCCACATGCCACAGGGCAACCAAGCCTGCGTGCCACAACTACTGAGCCTGCACGCTCTGGAGCCCACGGGCCACAACTAGAGGGAAGCCTGTGTGCCGCAACAAAGAGTGCGCCCACCACAACAAAAGAGCCCGCGTGCCACAACTAAGACCCAATGCAGCCAGATAAATAAATAATTTTAAAAACGTCATTAACAGATGGTTGGCTTAACAAATTCTGGTGCTCACATGAAGTAGAATATCATGCTGTAATTAAAAATGACTTAACAGACGTGTATGAACTTGAAAAAATATTCAGGATAAGTGAAAGCAGGATTGCAAAGGTTCACAACCCTGAGATGCCTTCTTTCATCTTTCAAATTTGATCAGGTCCTCTATTATGGCCTTCACAGGATCCTCTATTTTTCTCTATTAAGCTCATCATAGTTTGAAATAATGTACTTATATGTTTACTTGAGAACATGTGTTAGATGATAACGAAGACTGTATACATATGTATACACACACACACACACACAGGGAAGAAAAATCTGCCAGTGTTTTAAAATGTCAGAAGCCAAAATGAAAATGAAAACAATCTAAAAAATATATGCATACTTAAATTACATTAGCACTACTGAACAGAAATGAGATCTGGATACATATTTTGTCAAACCACACCACAAAACCTCTTTGATTAGATTAGTATTGGGGAAACTGTCTTCACTTAAGAAATGACAAAGAATCATGCTACAATATATCCAAAAGGAGGCAATGCTGTTTAATTTGTAAGGAACAAAATAGAAGAGAAAGCTTTCTTCAGGTTAACATTCCTGCCTGGTTAGAATTATGCATATACTGCTTAAAATCTGGCCTGATATTAAACTTAACCATCACTTATAGCTATAAGGCTTGGACAAAAATCCTTTAAGCGTCTCTAGGCCACATGAGCTTTAACCATAAAATATATGATAATATCTTACCTTCATAAAGCAGAGAGCTGTACCAGATGAAATCCTGAATTCCCTTTCTATGATTTGTGACCTATATTACAGTATCACATAAATATTCTGGCGAAAGGCCTCTCATCAAATAGGAACAGAAGGAGTTGTCCTACCAACTTACAAGCCATGATCATGCAAGTCTCCTTCAGATGATACTTCCACAGGGGGATATATTCTTAAGAAATCCAACAACAGCAAACTTATGCTTCAATGAAGCATTTAATGGAAAATCTGAGTTTGTTGAGGTATATAAATAATTCTTGAGAATTTTTCATTTAAACTTGGTTTTAGTGAAAGACAGAATATCACAGAACACATCAGATCACATCACTCAACATTTGGAAAGTACTTGAAGAACAACACTAATATCATTAAGAGTTTAACTGCTACTAATTTCCACTTTTGTCCTGAAACTTTGGGAGTTCTCTACTGGACAAAGACTCAGCAACTAGTTATTTAATATAGAAAAATTGAAAAATACAGACTAATAAGAAATTTCACAAAAATAAAAATAAGGCTTCATTCTATTATTCTGTGAACAAATAAGTACATGTTTAAGAATAAAAACCGAAGATATGTCTCAAATTACTTCCACTAGGGGGGGAAAAAAACCTCTACAACTATACTAGAAAAAGAATTCACCCCGCTCCTGCAAAACAAAACAAAAACCCCCCTAATAATCCATGAAGAAGACCGACAAAAAGGATATAAAGCTGAAAATATAACATCATTCCCTCTAAAATAAGACTAAAACATTTCATCATTCTGTAGTTTAAGAAAAGTTAAACTAAAGCCTTACAAGCAAAAGGAAAGTTGTTTTGTTTTGTTTTTTATGTCGTCAATCTTAGCACATAGTACTGAAATACTGCAGCTGAAAAAAGTAAGACATTTTTCATCAACTTTAAATTCAACCGTAAATTGGTATAGGTATACCTTGGAGACATCATGGGTTTGGTCCCAGACCACTGCAATAAAGCGAATATCTCAATAAAGTGAGTCATACAAATTTTTTGGTTTCTCAGTGCACATAAAAGTTATGTTTGCATTATACTACAGTCTTTTTTTTTTTTTTTTTGGCTGCACTGGGTCTTAGTTGCCGCACACCAGATCTTTGTTGAGGTATGCGAGATCTATCGTTTCAGCACGCAGTCTTCTCTCTAGTTGTGACGTGCTGTTTTTTTTTTTTTCTCTCTCTCTAGTTGTGGCGCTCGGGCTCCAGGGTGCGTGGGCTCTGTAGTTTGCAGCATGCAGGCTCTCTAGTGGAAGCGCGTGAGCTCAGTAGTTGTGGAACGCGGGCTTAGTTGCCCCACGGCATGTGGGATCTTAGTTCCCCAACCAGAGATCGAACCCGTGTCCCCTGCATTGGAAGGCGGATTCTTTACCACTGGACCACCAGGGAAGTCCCTAATATAGTCTATTAAATGTGCAATAGTATTATGTCTAAAAAAAAAAAAAGTACATACCTCAATTCAAAAACATTTTATTGTTAAGAAATGCTTACCATCACTTGACAATGCAGGGTTGCCACAAACCTTCAATTGTAAAAAACACAATGTCTGTGACGCACAATAGAGGGAAGTGCAAGAAAATGAGGTATGCCTGTACTTACTACTTTGTACATCACCTTAAAATAATACAATTACTATATGCATGTTATAAGCTCATACGAATATTTACTGCCAATGTTTGACAGACTTATGGTTCTTTGCATATATGAGTTCTGATATCACTGAATTCTCATGACACAGGATGACAATAGTAGTCTTTAAAATTAATTGCAGCATTCTGTAGTCTACTATAACATACTTGTTTAAAAGAACTGGCAATCTGAAGATTTTTATTCTTCAAATACTATATATTGTTTTCCTTTCCAGATGTATTATCATTAATATCCTTCAGAACACAAAGTAATCAGAGTTTGCCAAAGCAGGAGTTGCACATTCTTCCACTATTTCTACTTACAGAGTCTAATATAATACTTGGCACAAAAGAAAAACTCAGTTCCAATTTAGGACAGTCTACTTGGAGTTTGAAAACCTTCCATTCTTCAAAAACATCTACTGTGTACAGAGCACTGTGATGGGTACTGGGGATAAATCTTTAAGCAGAAGAGATTCAATCCTTGCCTTCACGGAGTTTTTAGTCCAATAAATGAGACATGAATTTATCAATCAGATAACTGTATTTCTACAGACTGTGATAAACAGTGAAGGAAAAGTAGGGATGCCATGAGGTATGTGAATACCTGTTCTAGTTTGGCAGATGCGGAAAAGGCTTCCCTGAAGAAGTTATTATTGAGCTGAAGTAAGAGTGTAATTAGATAGAGATAACATGGGGAAGAAAAATGATTCTCAGAAGAGAACAGAGTATGTGCAAAGACCCTGAGGTAGGAGGAAACATGGTATATTGAAGCAATTGAAGGAAGGCTAGCCAATATAATTCATCAGAATTGTATTTGGGACAAGAGTGGTTGCAGGGATACCAGTTAGGAGGTCGCGACAGCTGTCCAGGTGAGGAGTGATAGTATCTTGGATTAGGAGCGTAGCAACGAAGCTAAGAGAAAAGGCAGGTTCAAGAGATATTTAGGAGGAAATCAATGTTACGCTAAAGCCATGTAGAGTAGTGTCAGTAGAGTTTGAAAGATGACAGATCTTACTATTTTTCAGTTGTGAGACCAAACAGTAAAGAAGCTGGGAATTTGAACTTATCTTATACTACTCAATAAGCCAGATAGCAATTGCAGCCAATTCTCTAATAGCAGTAACATCTCAGCAAGGGTGATTTTTGGAAGTGTGCCAGAAGGCCATGAACCAAGACTAAAGTCAACCATGAATTTAAAAAATAATTATGTATTACAGATCCCACCTCCTAATTGGTAAAGGATTCCAAATGATAAAATTACTGGGATTTTCAAGGTACATGCTTTTAAACTCACATTACATCACGCATTTTCTCTCCTTTTTACTTCTATGAAAGTACGGTTTCAAGGCTTGGGAGAAAGGAGGAATAGGAATTTATAATATTATGAGCCAACTCTCAGCATAAATTTATAAAGTAACATTTTATATCAGGAATATCATATTATATCTGAGAATATTAGGGGGGAAAAGTCAACCAACATTATATCTTAAGGATGCTACAATGTCAGGGAACAAATGTCACTTTATGACATACAAGAGATCAATGTTCAAGACGCATAAGAACAGCAACCTCCATATAGGTAGCTTTTTGATCAGGAAAATAAGACGCATATACTCATCAACTCTATTCCTTTCCTTGTTTCAGATGACTAATAAATGAAAATTTTTACAAGTTTTCTTTCTTTCTGCTTTATGCAACCAGTATAATAAAATCTTTATTAAATCCAGTAATAGACTTAAAGTTAACAGGGAGTCTACAGTGCTCCCTTACAAATGAAACAACAACACTATCTCCCAAGTACCCCAGTATTAGAATTTGATCCCTGGTTCCCTACTCCATGAAGCAGAAATCTTAAATGGTAAGGAGAAATAATTTCTAGTGTTCCACTTTAACATACTAGTTCTTATCTAAAGGCCCCACCCTAAATCCCACACATGGGTGGACCTTGAGATAACATATCCTAAAATCTCTTTTTCTTTCTCTCTCTCTTCTTCTTTCTTTCTTACTATTTATATTCCCATGAAAAATTACTTTACTTAGTCTTAGGTGGTCCAACTGTACATGTAATTATTTTCCCTTGGGTACTAAGAACAACATGGCATACTTGTAGTGTTACAAATTTTCTGACATGCTGTGCTAAAATACACAGTAATTAGCAATGTGGTCCCACACACAATAGTAGAATCCTGACAAGAACACTAGCATGAAAGAGAAACATCACTTAGTCAAAACCCCAAGCTAAGCAAAGTATAAGTCAACAGATGACAAAGACATTAATGACCTGTAACATAACTGGTAAAATCTAGAAATACACATCTTATTCATACCTCTATAATCCTTGAGTTGTTAGTAAAAATGTCACATTTGCAATGATGGGGTGGTGTACTGAATAACCAATATAGTAACTGATCTCTAAAACTATCAATAAATCAGTGTCACAGAACTTCAGGGGAAGGTGGGACCTTGGTGAGTATGTAGTTCATCCCTCAACTTACTATGACGACAGTAAAGGACAGAGAAAAAATGTAATGAGATCATATACTTGATTTCTAGAAAGTAGGAAACAATAAATACTTGCAGCATGGCAGAATCCACGTTTGGTTTCCTACCTGGTATTTCTCCCATGTCTCGAAGTTAAAAAAATTTTTTTTTTAATCTACACATGGATTGGAAAACTTATAAATTCCTGAATACAGGTTTTAATTGATGATCCCTTAACCAGAGAAACTGTGAGGGGCAAGAAAATTTATGTGTGCTTTTTGTTTAATGCTGCATATCACACTACGTATTTTCATCCCAAACCTACCATACCACAACAAACCCTCTAGATCCACACATAAACATAAATACAGCATATTACACTTATGGCTAATTATTGTTATAATTTTAAAAATTGTTTAAAATACACAGAATAGTCTTAATGAAGAAAAGAAGCCATAAAGGAAACACAGCTTTAAAGATAAGTCAAAGAAAGAAGAGTGAATCCTAGTGATGTGCCTCAGTAATCCAGAGTGGGACGATCCAACATTTTGAGCTCTGTTGTGTACAGGAACCTCAGGTTTTCTGCATCAATGAGTTAGAGCCCCTACTCCTGCTCCCTCCCCAATCCACCTCCCCAAGTGTTACTCAATTTCCTGTCTGGAGCTCTCCAAAGTCTTCAGGCAAACTTAGTTACCCAGAGATTGTTCTGTGTCCCTCCAAAATGAATGCTTACATTCTCTAGACCAAACTTTGGAAAAAAAGATCTCATTTAATTCCTTTTATCAATGGAAAAGGCAAGCATCTGTTGATTTTGACTTTCTTTTAAGACTGGACTTTTGAAAACTTCATATGAGATGAATCTTTAGAATTCACTGATCCTCTAGAACAAAAACACTGAAGAGACAGCCAGACACTACCAAAAATTTTCAAAAAAATATAAGTCAACTATGTCTGAGTACAGCCAAGTAAGCATTTTCTAAGTTTCTGTTTTGATTGAAGAATAAGCACCTTCTTTCTTTTTTTTTTTTTTTTTTTTTGCTTTAAAAGTTCCCAATTCAATCTTATCATCCTTAAACAAAAAAAAAATAGACTGTGCCCACTAACTTCCTACTCTACCTAAATATTTTTATTCCTTTGACAAAACCCTTGATTCTGTTTTATATCCTGCCTGAGCTATTTCTGATTTTTAAAAATTTTTGGATCGTCCAAGTTTAAAGCTGGCCCGAGATTGCATTTAGCATGGGGCTGCATGCATGGACACATGCTGCCAGGTCTCTGAACTTACTATCGCTCTCAGTCACAGACATCGCCACTTAATAATCCCCAGCAAGAACGTCTTTCGTTGTCTTTCCAGATTCTATTTCTTCCCTTCTACACAAAGGTAGGTTATGATTCCGAGACTTTATTATTTTAAAAGGGCCAAATCCCGAGGGATGGTGGGAAAGGCTGTTTCCATTTGGCTGTTCAGTGTTGCTCTAGACTTGGTATTAGAGAACTGAGGTCAGTTGGGCCAGCACTTCTGCCTGAGTATGTGCTCCCTCCCTCCAACTGCCCTTTTTAAACCTCCCCAGCTTGCTACCTGTTGGCAGTGCTGGTGTTGCTGCTCCCGCTGCTGTGTTTCTGTGCCCGGCTCAACCTCCGTGGGGGCTTTGAATGCTGCAGCCGGGGGCTCGGCATGGAGGGGAACGCTGAGGCGTAGCCATGTTCACACTCTAAAGAAACGGCAAGAAAAAAAGATATGATAAGAGGAATATACCCAAATTCATGGATCTACAGATCTCAAGTCCTTGCAGTAACAGGTTGCTGAAAACAAGAGAAGAAAAAGAGATAAATTTTTTCCACTCTTTCTGGTTGGAAGATAAAATTCCCAGTCCTTGCCTGGTCATCAATCCTGTGACATATACAGACCCAACTCACCCCAGGAAGGTGTACCAACACCTCCTCTAAACCAAGGAACTTCTCCCTCCTCTCCAAAATCCTCTTCTCCAAGAATTCTTGACTCAAACACCCTCATTTCTGAGACCAATTACCATTCACCTAAATTATTTCACTTGCCTCAAAATCCCTTTTCCTTTAACTATCCCCCTTCTAGAAGGTGTCTCTCTAAGCCCCACGTTTTTGTGTACTTCAAATAATTCAATCACTTAGTCTTAGGAGGACACTTTCTCTCAACACAATTTCCAGGGGCTGTACTCTTCATACCCCAATCTCTCTACATCTCCCTTAGTCTCCATTCCTAAGGGGATTCCATCGCATCGCACTTCAGATTCGAAGAGGTCCCTTGGCCACGAGTGTCTGTCCTCCGCCCTGCTCTTCAGCAGGCGTTCCCTTTCTTTGCTCTCAGCCTTGTCTCCTCCACCCCTACCTGCACTGCTCCCAGCCCTTTCCTCCAGTTCTTTGCATCCTCTTTCCTCCCAGGTCCTCAGATCACCTCCATTCTCAACACCCTCCTTCCCTCTCCTCTGGTCCACCTCCACTCAGGGCAGCTCCCAGGTCCAGCCTGACCCCTCTCTCCATCTCCCCCAGGTGACAGTCTCCTCCCCTTCATTAACATACACACACCCACATGTGCCCCCTCACGCAGGCACCAGTGGTACTCCTCCCCTCACATACCTGCTGCCTCATGCACCTCTCCACTCACATGCCCACCCTCTCTCACACGCACACCCTCACACACTCACCCCTCCTCACACACTCACCCCTCCCCACACACGCACCCCTCCTCACACACGCACCCCCTCACACACGCAGCCCCCTCCTCACACACGCACCCCCTCACACACGCAACCCCCTCCTCACACACGCACCCCCTCACACACGCACCCCTCCTCACACACGCACCCCCTCACACACGCAGCCCCCTCACACACGCAGCCCCCTCCTCACACACGCACCCCCCTCACACACGCAGCCCCCTCCTCACACACGCAGCCCCCTCCTCACACACGCACCCCCTCACACACGCAGCCCCTCCTCACACACGCACCCCCTCACACACGCACCCCCCTCACACACGCACCCCCCTCACACACGCACCCCCCTCACACACGCAACCCCCTCCTCACACACGCAACCCCCTCACACATGCACCCCCTCACACACGCACCCCCTCCTCACACACACACCCTCACACACGCAACCCCCTCGCACACGCACCCCCCTCCTTACACTCGCACCCCTCCTCACACACGCAACCCCCACACACGCACACACGCAGCCCCCTCCTCACACACGCACCCCCCTCACACACACAACCCCCTCTTCACACACGCACCCCCTTCACACACGCACCCCCTTCACACACGCACCCCCTGCTCACAAGCACCCCCTCCTCACACACGCACCCCCTCACACACGCAACCCCCTCCTTACACTCGCACCCCTCCTCACACACGCACCCCCCTCATACACGGACCCCCCTCCTCACACACGCACCCCCTCCTCACACACGCACCCCCCCGCCTCACACACGCACCCCCTCTTCACACACTCAACCTCCTCACACACGCACCCCTCACCCGCCGCACCGCACTCCCTGAGCGGAGCTGGAGTGCGCGGGCTCAGGCGGTGGAGGAGGCGACGGCGTCCAGCCGTTACCTCGGTCGCGGCGCTCCAAAAACTCGGCCGCCTCCAGCAGGCGCTGCACGTTGATCATCCGCACCTGCTCCATGGGCACCGCGGGCGGCGACAGGGGCCTCTCCGCGCTCCCTTCCCCGGCCGACAGGAGGCGCCTCAGGCGGCTACAATCCGGCACCGCCCCGGGACATGTGCGGCGGCGGGCGGGCTAGCCCCGCCGCGGCTCCGCGCGCTCCCAGCCGCCCCGCCGCCCCCGCGGCTCAGCAGACAGCCGGCGCGGAGTTTGTTTACCTCTCCGCGCGAGCACGGGGGAGGGGCGGGAGCAGCGCCGCGGCCCGCCCCCTCCCGCCCCTTCCTCTGCCTCCTGGGAAATGTAGTCCCGCCCCGCCCACTGCACGCCGGGAGTCGTAGTACGCACGCCGCTTCAGTGCGCCTGCGCCTTGCCAAATTCCGCAATGGCCGCCGGGAGATGTAGTCCCGCTCGACTTGTACCTCCTAGACGCAAAGACTAAGAAGCTCTCTGGGCTTTGCTTCGCGGAGGGAAGGATTTGAGCGAACTGTGAGTCTGCTCTCTGGGAGCCCTTTTCTCAATGACTCCCGGCGGGCGCCTAGGAGCTGAAGCATGCTTGATCCACAGTGCCACGCTCCAGTTTTCTATCTACTACTACTGTCTCCTGTAACTTGTGTGCCTTGGTTGCCCCATGTGCAGAATAAATACTTGAAAAGCCAAAAATCCCTGTTCAGGAGCAAGGGGTGATCCTATCAGAGCCAGAGAGGGCTCCCATAAGGCCCTTCTTCCACCTCAGTTTTCACAGAGAGGTAGTGTTTTGGGTTTTTTTTTATCTTATTTTTTAAAACTCCTTTCCCCTCCCTCAGGAGTAGAAAAGGCTAGAAAACCTCGAGATTTTAGAAGCTAGAAAACCTCTTTGGTGCTGCAAGTGAGGGATACAATTCAGTGGTTTGGTGCTGGAGTCACATGAGGCTCAGTTCAAATTCTGACTCTGCTACTTAACACTAGTTGTGTGGACTCTTCAGGCCTCATTTTCCTCACATCTATATCAGATATAATTACTCTATTTATCCAAGCATTGAGGGCCTGCCATGTGTCAGGCACTGTACTAGACATAATGTGTATGGTAATGAGATAAACAGAGATGGACCTTGCTCTCAAGGAGTGTGTAGTCAGTAGGGCTAATTGTGAAGATTAAATAATTCCAGCACTTAGTACATGTCACTCAATAAATGGAAGCTATGATGATCATTTCCTCTCACGCTCTCCTCCACAGAGCAGGAACTGAAAGCAGAGGCTAAAGAGAGCAGGACCACATTAAAAAACTGCCAATGGCTTCCCTCACCACCACCGTCTTTCCAGGTCCTCAAAGTCTAGACCAGAGTTTTTCAACCTCAGCATTATTGATATTTTGAGAGAATAATTCCTAACTGGGGGTGGGGTTGGAGACCTGTGCATTGTAGGATATTCAGCAGCATCCCTGGCCTCTACCCACTAGATGCCAGGAGCACACCACCGACTCAGGTGTGACTACCAAAAATGTCTCCAGACATTGCCAAATGTCTCTTGGGGCAGAAAATCACCCCTGAATGAGAAGCTGTGGTCTAGGGCGAAGAAAGGCAAGAGGGTCATAACTGTTGAAAGCTCTAGGAGCAAGCTGGGAACTGCGTAAACATCCATAACTTTTCCCCACCCTGATTATTTTAACCTGCTGGTGGACATCCAGAATAACAGGAAGCTCTTGGTGAGGGGAGAACTTCCTGTGGTCATTCCAGTGGCTACTGCAGAAAATAACCATCTCAGAATGAAAACGTTACTCTCAAAAATGTCATGGGCTTAATGCTGCATTTTAATATGCTTCCCTCCTTTTTTTTCCCAAAGTGAACAAGATTTCCAATGAGGTCAAAATCTGCAAAATTCTACCAGCCTTATTAAATATTACACTTGGCACCACATTTAAGAACCAAATAGATGTTCTATCAAATGCAGGGAGACCCAAAATGAGAGATGTTCACAAGCCACAGGAGATTTTTTTTTTTGTAAAAGCTTTGAAACAGGAACTGTGCTTTTTCAGCTGTTGGCTAGGTCACTTCAGATCTGGGCTTTCCCATTGGGTGTTGGTAACAACCACCCTCAGCATTCAACAAGGGACACGTTGGATAGGGGAAGAATGGAATTATTTAAAAGAAAATACCTGTTCACTCAGAACATCTGTAAGTTGAGGGTAGAAATAAAAATAAGGTTGAAAGTTTCTAATAAAGTTGAAAGTTTCTACCACTTCAGATCACAAATTGCCAAGGGCTACCCCAGGAACTTAAAAGAGGTAGCTTTATAACAAAAGTCTACCCAATGGGAGGTAAACCATGTGACACGCAGTCAAGGAAAAAAGTACAAACTGAAAATACACATGTGTTCAAGATGGGTTTAAATCCATACATCATAAGCCCTAGCAGGCTATTAAGAGAAAGCAGGATGCTTGCAGCACATGCCTGGCCTTTCACAGTTGACCTCCAGATGAATTTACCAACCTTCTTTTAAAGCCATGGCCAAGAGGGAGATGAGGAGATGCAAAGTAGTGCGAGAATCACCAAAAGGCCACCTGCATATGTTGAAGAAGAGAAAAGGTGATGGTGATGGTGGGCAGTGTTAAGAACTGGTTTCCGTACGGAAATATCCAGCCTCTTCTAACAGCAAATGACCTGCTCCGGCTGACTCCCAGAGTTCTTGCATGGACATTGGCCACAAGGGCCTCCTAGAGCACAAAGCCTGGGGCTCTAGCCTTGGGAGAGTGATGCTACCCACAAACCATCCCTCCGCGCCAGCCCAGCCTGGGGAAGCCCAGAGGCAGACATGGCCTTTCTTTTGCAGATGAATCCAATCTGCACTACAAATAGGGAAACTGAGGAAAAGCAAGGCTTCCAAAGTCTACTGACAAAAGAACCTGGAACCTTACCCATAGTTTCTGATTCTTCTGTCCTCCCCCTAAAGTATCTCACTCAGGGGAGTCTCTTTTGAAGATGGAAAAAGTCCTCCAGAGTCCCCCAGCCCTGTAACGAACAGCCTGGATGGGGACAGTCTGCCTCTGGAAGAACACGGCAAAGCTCTCCGTTCCGAGGGGTCCTCTCCCTGCACTGTTTACTCAATGTAAATTTTCAAATGATTTACTGCAGATCCATGAACAATGCAGGAGGCTGGTCTGTGTTATATCGTTTCTGCAGACAGGAAAGATGAATAGAGGGGAAGGGGCCACGAGGTTAAGGTGCAAGTCCGAAGTCACTGTCTTAGTGACATCTGGTGCTTAAGAGAACTTCCCTGAAACTGCAAAGTGTATACTGTGCAGGGCACTGTTTTCCGCAATTATCTTTAAGGGTGGGAACAGGGGAGGGTAAGTCCTGAGGTCCTAAGTAAGAACTGTTAACAGTTGTACATCTTTCCATCCCCCACCCCAAAATGACAACCGCAGCCTCCTCCTCGCCTCTCCCCTTGGAGCCCAGAAACGTGAAGAGCAACAGAAAACCTTTTCTTCTGCCCAGTGAGTCAGCCTTGCCTAACTTCATGCGTAAGCTCTCCTCGAGTCAGCAGCAGCTCAGAGCTGCGGGTCTGTGTGCAGCCGAGATAAATTTGGGTCTAGAAGGGATGACGTAATGCTAAACCCGAGAGGTAGCTGCCGCCTCCCAGAGCTCTAGTCGCCAGGGCTGCCGGCTGACATCCCAACCACACGGAAAAGCACCACGACCCAGGTGCCTGAGCTGGGGATAAAGGGAAAGAAAGGACGTGAGGGTGGAGGAAACAGCAGGGGGAGGCAGTGTTAATCTGAGATCGCTGAATCTGGAAGTTTGTTGTTTTTTAACTTTGGTTTTCTGGTGAGATCAGGCCACTGGCAGAGGCTCAAACAGCTGCACTTGACTTCCATCCTGGCCTATCTCTTCCCTCTTAGAAAAGGGCTTCTTACATTTTATTAAATGGCCCTTATAACAGCAGCCTATTTCGGTGATTATAAGGGATGTGTTAATCTCTCGAATGTCCTCTTCCTTCTTTTTTGCATTAACTTGGATCCGAGAAGAAATCTGCATTGCAGGACTCAATTAATATGCACGTGTAAGACTCTTGCTTACCCCGGAGCACCCCACGTGGGGGTGCAACTGATAAAGTATGCAGGAGGATCTTGCTAGGGCCATGCCAAGTGAATGTTCCCCCAAATAACATTTCATGGTTTGTTTCATAGAAGTTTGTATCATTAAGCTTATTCCTCAATCCAGCCTCCATTTTTCAGATGAAAATACTGAGGCTCAGAGAGGTATGGTAACTTACCAAGGTCACACAGTTATCTATCAAACTGATGGAGCAAGGGTTAGGACTCAGTCTTACAGACTCTCATCCTGTGCTCTCTACCCACCTCCATAATTCTTTTTCTAGTTGATTTGTGGTTTTAAAAATAAATAGGTAAATATGGGGTTTCCCTGGTGGTGCAGTGGTTAAGAATCCACCTGCCAATGCAGGGAACATGGGTTCGATCCCTGGCCTGGGAAGATCCCACATGCCATAGAGCAACTAAGCCCTTGTGCCACAACTACTGAGCCCACGTGCCACAACTACTGAAGCCTGCGCGCCTACAGCCCATTCTCTGCAACAAAAGAAGCCACGACAATGAGAATCCCGCACACTGCAACAAAGAGTATCCCGGCTAGCCGCAACTAGGGAAAGCCTGCACACAGCAACGAAGACCCAACACAGCCAAAAAACAAAAAACAAAAACAAACAAACAAATAAATAAATTTTAAAAAAATAAAATAAAATAAATAAAAAATAAATAGATAAGTAAAGTGGAATACATTTTCTGGTCTTTTAAATTTATGGAGACCTTCTCCTTTAAATATCTAGATCAAGTTACATTCCAAAGGGATCCAAAGCCTGTTCTGTTTCATCTTCTGTTCAAGGTTCATTCTTCCCTAAGGAAAGGGAAGAATCAACTCCTCTGCCGGTGATGACCCCAAGCCACGGGCCCAACCTCGCTACATCACTTTAGTTAAAAGACCAGCACAGGTAAATGATCTTTGTTGTATGGAAGTAGCTTCCTTCATTAGGAATGCCTCCCGAATACTTTTTTTCAAATGACATTTCATCATGTGTTGCTGTAGTCATGTATTATTCTCCTTTAATTTGTGGTTATAATCATTTATACTGATAGACTTTGTGACTTTCAGCCATCTCTGGCATATATCCTGGTCAGCCATTGTATGTTTTTCTATAAAATTGCTCATTCCACGGGTTAATATTTTGTTTAGAATGTTTGCCATCTATATTCAAAAGCAAGAATGTACTGTAGTTTTTTGTTGCATTTATCAGGTTTTGGATGCAATGACCTATTCTTTCAAAGTTAAATGCAACTTGATTTTAAAGCCTTAAAAAAATATATTACCAGAGGCCTTCCCCTGCTGCTAAGAGGATGCCCCACATTCTTGACACAGCCCTGGGTAACCCTCCCTCCCCTGCCAGAGCCTGCCTACAGTTACCCTGCCTCACCACCCCTTGGCATCATCACTCCCTTCCAGGTGGCAGAAACTTGTGGAGGTCACTCTTAGGGCCAGCCAAGCCCTGGACACTAAATCACACACCCAGTCCTGCTGCCTCGTGGCTGAGTTCTCAGCTTCAGGTGTACTATTTAGAATAAAACACCAGGACTTTGCCTGGCCAAAGATGTCTGTGATCTCACCATCACTTCTATTTCCAGCATTCTGATTCTAATCCTAGAACAACATGCCTCCACTTGCCTACTAGCTGCTACATAATGAGAGCCAACTATGTGCATGGTGCCACTTGTATAGTCAGTTCATTTAATCCTCTACACACCTCTGAGATTCCTGTTTCCCAGATGAGGCCCCAAAAGGTTAAGTGATTTGCCCAAGGCCACATAGGTAGCAAATGGATTCAAACCTAGATTTCCCAACTCTTGGACCCCACGGCGTACGTCAGGGTATGTTCCGTCAGACAAGGTCAGACAAAATTGGTTAGGGCAATGGTCTCACCCAGGCATAATACCATCCGCCTAGAAGACTTCAGAAATGTGTAGGAGTGTCTTTCTTGAGTGTCACCACGACTGGGGAGTTCTACTGGCATTTAGTGAGGATGAACCAAGGATGTTAAATCCTGCAGTATTCCAGGCGAACCTGCTCAAGAAGAACTGTCTCATCAATAGCTCCCTTGTTGATAAACACTAGGTCAGAAGGTTAAAGGCAGAGAACTCATCATTCGTTCAACGAAGATTCCTTAATCCTCCATTACATGCTGGGCACTAACCTAGATGCTAAAGAGAACAATGAACAAAACTGCTTGTGGTCTTTGTCCTCAAGGTGCTTGTATTCTAGCCTGATAGACAGATGATAAGCAAGTAAAATCATTGTAAACCTTGATAAGTAGGTTAAGGGATAAATAATAAATGAGATGGGGGGGTAGCTTTAGGTGGGTAGAGGGATTAGGGCAATCACAAGGGCTGTCTAGGCCAGCTTCTCAAACTTTAATGAGCGCACAGATCACCTGGGAATCGTGCTAAAATGGAGACTTGGATTCAGCAGCTCTGGGGTGGGACCTGGGAGTCCCATTTCTGACAAGGTCCCAGGAGACACCAGGGCTACCCATTCAGACCACACTCAGGTTAAACAGTAAGGGTGACAGCCATGCAGGGAATATGGATTTTATTCTAAGTGAGATAGGAAGGAAACTATTGAAGGGCTTTAACCAAATAAATGACATGAACCCAGTTATATTTAAGATCACTCTTGTTTCCTAGATCTCGATGGAGGAGAGGAAGAGGTTGGACCTACGCCGTTTGACCAGAACCAGCTGGCCCACACTGGCAAGGTGGCAGCCAGGGCCTAAAGCTCATCTGTGCGGCTCACACTTGCCAAGCACGGGCCAGACCAGTTGCCCTACAAGCTCAAGTGCCTTCTGGAAACCTAGTAGAGCCTGACAGGGTGTGGATTCACACCCTTGACATTGTAGCATCCAGAGTCTCAGGAGGCCTACTGGTTGGGTGAGTTCCCCAGGGGGTGCTGGGCAAGGTGGCACTGCAAGGGCAAGTGGCAACACCCTAGACCATTGCCTTCCAGAAGAGAGGGCCCTATCTGGCTTCAGTGTCCATGCCTAAATAGTCCCAGAAGGTTTTGGCTGCCCTCTCTCTGCCCCAGGATGAATGGGAAGTAAAGGAAGTCGTTCCAGGGAGGCATTCCCAAGGGGACTGTCAGCCTGAACCTCAAACATTCCAGATTCCATTTCTTGCCTCTTGCTCTCTGACACTTCTCTCAGAGTCCTGAAGTCTCCTAGGAAGAAAGAAAAACCTGGTTTTGAGTCTCAGCGCCACTCTTTGTTAGCAGGTGGCCTTGGGAAAGTTAGTTAGCCTTGCTAAGGCTAAGGCTTTCCTCATCTATAAAATGAGGATAATGACAGCACCCTCCCGTTGGATGATTGTTAGGATTTAATATAAAGCACTTAGCATTGTGCTGGCACATAGTAACTGCTCAGTAAAAGGGCACCATTATCACTATTCCTTTGGAAAACAGAGACAACATTGTATCTGTCAGCAGCCTCCTTGGGGACAGGCTATCAGACTCACAGGAGACAGGCAAGTATTATTTACTGTTCTCCATTTGTCTGTCACTTGCACTGGAATATAGAACTGGAACTGGAGACCATACATACTGCACTTTGGAAGCAACAAGCACGGTGCTTGGCTCCTCACAGGTGTTAGAAATTTTACAGCTGGTGGAAAAAAGGAAAGAAAGTTGCATGCAAGGTACTCAGAGTCTTGGGAGTCAAGAAATATGGTAGAGATGGTCAGGTGTGGTGGAGGTAAGAGGGAGATAACACAGGGACATCATTAGGAAGTTCTGGGCCCCTGTAGAAATAAAAACAGAGGCCACATGCACTTACACTTGCCACCCATGGCCAAAAACAGAGCAGCCCTGGGCACGCCCTCCATTTTAATACAACAGTATTAAAATAGTCCCGGATCATCTTTATTCAAGTATCCTTGCTAATGGCAATAAAGACACGGAGTAAAATATCTCAAATAGCAGGTAATCCAAATCCCCTTTTATTAGCTTTAAACTTCCCAATCTTTCTCTCCCTCAGGACACTGTGCTTATCTTTCTAATTTTGCTGTGTTTAAATTTCCTTGGCAGACACTGGAGTTGGATATTAGAGGTATGAGGCCAAGGGCATGTTGTATGGGAGAGCAGGCTTGGTAGGAGCACTGCTAGGGACAATCCTCCAAGTGCAGAGTGCCCCCGTCTGTAAAGAACTAGGAGTGGAATGTGTTCATTTACAAGGTTGCTTACACAGTACTTGATTTCCTAAGCTCAGGCAGCTTTAAAAAAAACAAAAAAAGAGTCAGATCTGTAAATATTACAAGGATAAACACAAAGGGTTTTAAACACCAGGCTGGGGGGTGGCAGGGTGCATGCAGGGAGGGGAGGGACTATTCCTTTTTTTGGAAGCCCGGCATAAATTTTTGTTCTATCTGTAATGATGGCTAGAACCAAAGACACAAAGCCCAAGTCAGATGCAGTCCCACATGGCTGGGGTTTACTTTAAGACAACTGAATTTCTAAATCTGGCACTGTAATAGAGTATAACTCCATGATGGCAGGAAACTGTACTTCCAGGTCCTAGCACAGAGCCTGACATAAAGCAGTGTGGAACCCTGAAATACCAGTTTGATGGATGGATGAATGAACAAACTCACAGAACACATTTAAGGAGAATTCCTGGCATGCAATATAATTCCACATTTTATAAAATTATTTGCCACAGGGGCCTTTTAAAGAAAGGTTCTCTAACCTAAATTTTTAAAAAAAGAGATCCTATTTACATATATTTCCTGGAGATGTATTGCTCAAAACAAGGGTCACCTGAACTTTCAAAATATTTCACAAGCAAGGGGCCCTGTACAGCATTCTGCCAAGATGAGGAAGCAAAGAAGGAACCTCCAGCCGGGGAGGATGGTGGCAAATGCCCATTCGTTTTGGCCGGAGAGGAGAGATCAAGTCAGCTGCTGACAGCTTTGACACCTCCAGCCAGGCCACTCAGGGACAACAGTATCGAGAAAATTACTTCCCTTTAGTTTAGCAGAAGAGCCAGAGAGCAGGTGTCTCTCCCTGCGGAATTGAAGCTTCTCTCCAGTGTGAGCCAGAGCTCCACCCTCCACCCCCAGAAGGAGGCCCCTCCAGGAAGACTTGAATTCCTCCTCCTCAGTTAAGGCTGGGTAGCCATCCTGTCACTGTCATCGCCTTCAGGCTCCACCCACTCCCCCCCCCCCACTAAATGTAAAAGAAAATATTTCTTCTAAATGGTGAATTCAAATTAGCTCAATTTTGAGAAACTATTGAGAATGTCGCAATGACCTTTGCAATAACCGGACACACCCTGGGATCAGTAAACCAGGGTTGAGAATTGCTGACTTTATCAGCACCTGACTTGTAAAACAAAAGCCCGGTTTGGGGCTCTGCCTGGGACCCATTCTCACGTCAGGCGGGAGGCAACACAGCCCAGAAGGACCTGGTTCTGCCTCTCCTGCGTCATCTTGGGTAAGCCACTGTCCCTCTCTGGGCCTCGGCCTCCCCGTCTGTATAGTGAGGATGATGGCTGCTCTGTGACCTCTGGGGCTCCTACTGGCCCTGATGCTCCGTCTTACCACCTGCCTCCTTTAAAACAAAACCCAAAAGGGAGTGGAAGGCAGAATGGGAAAGGGAAGAGAACTGGTTCAGAAGGCCAGGTTACCATAAACCTTCCCCCATTTCTTCCTGCTGAAAATGCCTTTATTCATTCTGCAGGAAGATTCCCATTTTTTGCTGGGTTATTGCTTTTTATACTTCGGTTTCTTTCTCTCTCTTTTTTAAACTCAAAAGCCACAAAACCACAAGTCACCTCCCCCAAACGGGTCATTTGGAAGCCAGCGCTATCAGGGGTTAGGTGTGTCAGGCCTGGCATACTGGTGGTATCTAAGTGAAGACCAGGCCAGGGCAACCATGGGCTTCTCCTCCAGAAACCCAGTTTAAATCAATATTTATCCAACTGTATTTATAGAAAGTGGTGGTGGTAGGGAAGAGGGGGTGGGGTAGGGAGGCAGGGGGATCTAAAACAGAACAAGCCACAATGACTGATGCAAATCTTTGTGGCCAATTCATTTCTGCAGGGCCAGGCTTTTTTTTAAAAGGCAAAAGACCCAGCTTTTGGTGAACCTGCTGTTGGCCCTAGTACCATAGCAACAGCCCCAAGTCCTCTAATATGTCCAGAGGACAGACTTGGGAAAGGCAGTAGGAGGGGGGTAGTGTTTCCTAGGAGCCTAAACTTGAGTTAGGGCCAGCAGAGTTGAACAACTCCGAAAAACAAAAACAAAATCTCTCTGGTTGGCTCTCCTGTCTCCAGCTTCACTTCTAAACCTTTTCTAAGCAGAGTGTGTGCAGAAAGACCCTGGACAATCAACAGGGTGTTACAAACACCCACTCTGCTTCAGATTATTGGGTGACCTTGAGCAAGTCATTTCACCTCTCTGGACTTCATTCCTGGGCTGGAAAATGCATACACCTATATATGGTTAAAACTGTAGGCTCAGTCGAATCAGAGGCCTAGGTTCAAAACTCAGCTCTGCCATTATTAACCCTGTGACCTTTGGGCAAGTTACTCAGCTCCCTGTTCCTCGGTTACCCCCTCTGTAAAATGGGGGTAATAGAAGTGCATATGCCATGGGGCTGTTGTGAAGATTGGAGGAGATAACGCATGTTTAGCCCCATTCTTTACCAAGTATAGTCAGTACTCCATAAATAGTTGCCAGTGTTGACATTATACAACGCAATTAGTTGCTGCTGCCGCCGCATGCCGGCACCCTCTTCCTTTCTTTCAGTTCTACCCCCAGACTTCTGCCAGCCATCCTCAGATGAAAACCCCCATTTCTAGGTGCATCAGTGGGACAGTGTTTTGGTCAGAGAGGGCAGGTAGGTGAGCAGCTGTTGTTTTGCCTTGGATCTGATAGAGCTTCCCCCCGCCCCCACCTCCCAATCCAGGAATGGCTCAATTCAGCTTCTCTAACTTCCCAAGGTCCGGATGCTTTTCCTGGGTTCCCTCCACAGGTTACCCAGTCCCTGGGAGCTCTGGGACTCTGAAAGCCACAACAGTATCCTCAAAAGTCTATTTCTGGCATTTACCTATGGGCAGAGATAATATTTAAAACTAGAAAAAAAGTTGAATCTGAGGAACATAATTTAGGATGCAGAGGAAACGGAAGCCTGATTTAATAATGCTCTTTACATAACTCCACCAAAAACAAGTACATTACTCCACTCCCATCATAAATCAACCCATGGAGTTTTCAGAAAAAAAAGCAATTGCACATAGTACATGCTCAATACATATTTGTGGAATGAATGAATGAATGAATCGTAAGATGCCTGCTGTACAGAAATGTGACCTAGGTGAACGTTAGTTGCCACCAAAGCCCTCAATTTTAGCATAAATTGCACTGGTTTCCTGCTCTCTAAACCAATAACTGATCCGTCTGTAGGGTCACAGCTGATGTAGTTTCAGCTCTCTAGGCCTGACCTACCATCTCCTTATAAGCCCTGGTCTTTACAGCCCAAGGGCATTCTGCATTGATAATGGGAGACATCCTCCCTCCTTGGAAGAGATCAGTATTTCCAGTTCTTCTCCAAGTCTTCAGAAAGTCTGTCATGTGTCCCCTGGCCTTCAGACCTGATCACTGTGCCATAGCCAGTAAATGACAAATCCAACCAATCAAAGGATGTATATTGTCTACCGTATGCCCAGTGTTATGCAACAGTGACATATACTGAAATACTGTAAGTGATCTTTTCCCTCAAGATGCTAATCTTCTCCCTGTGAGGATAAAGCTAATGCACAGCCAACAAGTAGAGAATTGCTGATTATCAAGGCTCAAAGAAGTGACTATTTATTGAGCACCTACTACATTCCAGGTACTTTAAATGGAGAACCTCAGTTAGTTGTTCAGCAATGGCAGGAGGCCGATGCTATTGTTATCCTTGTTTTACAAAAAAGAAATGAAACCTCAGAAAGGTTAGGTAACTTGTGCCCAAGGTCACACAGCCAGTAAGCAGTGAAGGGGGGATTTGGGCCCTGCTCTGGGTGACTGTAAAGCTTTCATTCTCTCAGCTACCCTGACTTAAGAAATATCCAGGGGAGGTTTCCTGGAGGAGGTGGGAACTGACCTAGGACTTGAAGAGTAGGTAAGACACAGATAACCCCAGGGGAGTAAGAGAATGAGGGCATTTTAGACAGAGGGAAGAGTCTCAGTCAAGCATAGACGCATGACTGTAAAGCCTGCTTGCTGGTGGACCTGCTGGATGGGAGCAGAGGAGATTAAGTCAGGAAGGCAGGGTAGGGCCAAATGACACCACACAGCAGCAGCTTCCTCTATCTGGAGGAAGAGGCTGCTCTTTGGCCTGTCCATGCCCTTAGGAAAGCACCTCACACTCAAACCCAGGTAATGCACTCCAGAGACCCACCCATGGCTTCTACTCCCATTTAATCATTCTTTTCTATCTTAAGCATTGCCCCAAAGCCACCTTCCCTACAGACTGGGAAGCCCTTTTCTGTCCTGTAGACCTTACCGGTTATAGTAACTTCCACTTGCCTGCTGAACAACTTCTATGCACAGAACACCCTTTTGTGAATTTCTTTCTTATTCCCTTTCATTTTTAACCTTTTCCAAAACAGGAAGTACATATTTTCTCTACTAATCAGTCAGTCCTAAATACTATCCCTCCACTGGACCCCAAACGGATATGGGTGATATGTCAGAGGTTATTTATGTATAATTTCTGAATTTGTGAAAACAGGGTCACAGTATCCATGATTAATATTTCTGGAGGCCTTTAGTTTGAGAGTCTCAGGGATTCACATCAGTTGGAACTTTGGGAGAATGTACCAGCATATCCTAAGCAATCCTTGCCTTGCACAGAGCAGTCAATACTGAGTGACTTAATTTGAACACCCCAAGAAAACTCATTATATATACTGAGAATAATTCAGTACTGTGTACACTCAGTGAGCTCTCCTAGTACGGAAACCTCAAAGAAGCCATGAAAAGCAGTTCTGGTGACAACGGAAAATAAGGCAAGCTCCTGCCAAGTAAATACTTTGCAAACGGTAAAAGCGGAACGTGTAAACTCGTGACCAGGGCCTTATCGGTGCATTTCGCGAATGTCTCACAGAACCCGAAATGGAGAATTGAGGCTCAACTCCCGGGTGAAGAGCGTCCCTTTAAGAAGGGACTGTACCAGCTGGCCACACTAGAGCTCCCCGTGATTTTCTGGCTTGCCTCCTGGCTCCACCCCCCAGTCTCTGGCCTCAGCAACGCGTGACGTTAGAGGAAGCTGAAGCTGCCGATTGGCTGAGCGACGCTGCTAGGTCAAGTCCAGTCAGAGGAAAGAAGTTTGTCTCCATGTGGAAACCATGTGTCTCTAGCTGGGAGGGGGAAGAGGAGAAGGCGGAGAAACTGAGATCAAGTGATTACAGGAGAACTGGCTGAAATGAAAGCGGGGAGATTGTGCACCTGAGCCGGCCAGTAATGCCCTTTGCAGTAGTGACCTAAGAAAACAAACAAACAAAAAAACCTTGCCCAACTAACAAAACTTGAGCCCCCCCGGCCCAATCATAAAAATAATTAAAAAGCTAGGGTCCTTGCTTCCTTCCAAAAACCAGAGACCTGAGAAACGCTGTAATCCTATCGGAACGCCTAGATTCCCCTCCCTCCCCCAACGACTGAATGATGTAAGCGTTTCGGAAAGCGGGGCTCTGAAGCAAAACAAGTCCTGCGCGCGCGGAGGGACCCTCAGTGCCCGAACCCGACGCACGCACGACCCGCCCCCCGACTCGCATTATTGCTGTGCACACGCGGAGCGACGTGACGCGCGGGCATTGTGTGCAGCGAGCAGAAAACAACGGCGAGCGCCGCCAGCGCGAAGAAGCACCCCTAATAAAATGAGGCAGATGTAGGGCCCGCTGTTTTCCGTACTAGGAGACCGAGATGGGCGGGAGGCGGAGCGAGAGTGGGGAAAATAAAGTGGCCTCCGTGGGCCGCTCCAATTTTAAGGGGAGATAATAGAGGGCCCTGCGGATGGTCGCCCCATAGTTTGCTGGAGGTCACCCTCGCCTGCGTGAGCTGTTGGGGAGGGGGCAAGGGCCTCGAGCGGAGTTCCCGCTCTCGGGGAAATCTGGGGGCCGCTGGCATCACGTCATGCTGAGCCAAACAGCGGCTGCGAAAAGAGGCAAGAGAGCTAAAAATACTCCCGCGGGGAGCCGGCCGAAGGAGGGGGGCAGCGGGGCCGAGGGGCTGATTACGCACACGAAGTTGACTTCGATTGGGGCGCCCAGGTTCCCGAGCCCCTCTCGGGGTCTTGCAGCGCGGACACCTCGGGAAAGGGACCAGGAGGAAGCCCCTTGGCTTCCACGGTCTCGGGAGCCTGGCTCCGCTGCCGCTGGCCCGCCCGGTGCGGGGCAGCCCGGCCCAGCGCGCCCGGCCCTCTGCTTACGTGACTGGTGGCCACGCCAGAGCCCCGGCACCGGTAAACAAGGAGGTGGCGGCGGCCGAGGCGGCCGGGGGAGCGAGGGTGGGGGCGGCGAGGTGGGGAGCAGAGGTCTCCGATTGTCTGCGCGTGCGAGGGGCGGGGGGCGAGGGATGCGGTGGAAGCTCCAGCAGCCTGTTTAGTACACCCTTCTGTAGAGGGGGGCGGAGGGGGCGAACCAGGTTTGCCACACACTGCCAAGGTGCCCTCTTTGGGTGCACCCCCGGCCAGAGCCGGCGCCACGGGACAGACTCAGGGGAACAGGGCACCCGGGCGGGGGATAGCGTAAGAAATCACGCCCCTCCCCCTTCCAACAAAAGCGAACACACCAAACAAAACCACGTCTTCTCCCACCTCCCCACCAGCTCTGGCTTTTCAGAAACTACCCTATTGACGAATGCACACTGCCCCCCCCCAAAACCCCATGAATAATCGCAAACATTCAGCTACACGGCCGACGATGCGCCTTTCTCGCAACCCAGGCACTCCGAGAAAACAGGAGAGAAGAAAAGAACGCACCACCGACCACGCTACACAAATCCTTGTTTTTGCCTTAAGCTACTGCACGATTTCGCTGCCATCACACGGTTACTTTAACCCCGAAGGCCTGGGGTGTCGGTCAGCTAAGGTGTTTTTGTGTTTGAGGGTTGTTGTTGTGTTTGGGGGAGGGGGGAGTAGGTTGCAAGATCTGACACGTTGCAATCGGACCCTTTCTTTCTTTCTTTTCTTTCTTTCTTTCTTCCTTCCTTCCTTCCTTTCTTTCTCTCTCTCTCTCCTCCTCTCTCTCTCATCTCATTGATCTTCCTACTTGTTCGGACAGATTAAACAGCCTGCTTTTCTCTACTCTGTCGGTCTATATTCCTCGGCCCCTTCGCCCTTCTCGCAGCTATTATTTGTGAGGACCGTGCTGGAAACGCCGCACACGCGTGCCCCCGTTAACGGCGCTGAGCGACTGCCTGGGGAGGATGGGGGAACCCAGTTGGCAGAGGCAAAAATGAAACAAACAAATACAAAAAGGAGGCCAGGCCGGGGTGGGGCTCCCAGCACCACCACCCCCAAGCATCGCTCTCCACCTGAATCTGGGGTGGGGGGGGAACAGCAGAAATCCACGAGGAAGGCATTTGCCTTCCTCGCCCAGCGCGCTCACTCGGGAGCCGTATCCCGGAAAATAAAAAAAACCGAACATAACAGCCTACACCTTCTTCCATAACTATTGTTTCCTGCGAGATCCCAAAGTTTCCTTCTGGCTGCGTCCCCCTCGCCAAGTTTCCTGGGCGCAGGGCGGCGGGTCCGGGGCGAGCTGCTGGCGGTGCTTGGCTTTGCCGGCCTGTTTCTTTCGGGGGGGGGGGGGAGGCGGTGAGGAAACCACAGGGCACCAGAGGCGCAGGAGGACTGTATCCGTGGACGCGATGGCCTGAGCCCAGCCTTGCTGCGAGAGGAGAGGAAAAAGCAAAGTAGACAGGAGGGAGAAGAAGACCCGAGCCAGCCCGAGCCCACGCCGTGGAGGGCTGTTTGGTTGTTGGTGTTATCGTTGTCGTGTGTGTCTGTGTGTTTTCTTTCTGGAACCGCTAAGCTCTGCCTACAGTTTCCAACTTTCGGCTTCTAATCCCCACCCCACCCAGGAACGAGCGACAGAAAAACAACACTTGTCTGCCCGAGAAGGCTCCGGAAAAAAAAAAAAAAAAGGAAGAAAGGCGACCTCGAAGAGATGAGCTCTCGGCTCAGTTGTCAGCAAACAACAACACTCCCCCGCTCCTCGGCCCAGCGGTCCTGCCAGCCTCTGGGAGACGGACAGACGGACGCACCGACAGGCCCCCCCTTCCCCCCGCTCGTCTTTGTTACATCTTTAGCAGCTTTGTGCGTGCGTGTCCTTTCTCCGGTGTCATCGGCTTTACTGCCGAGGGCTGGATGTGTGTGTGTTGGGGGAGGGGGGTCAAGCAGGCGACAGGGGTCGCCCAAATGGGCGAGGAAGAAAGAGCCGGGCGCCGAGGAGGAGCCAGCGCCCCCAAACTTACTTTTGTTTTCTTTCTCGATCTGCTCCAGGTAGCTGGCGGCCTCGAGCAGAATCTGCACGTTCTGCAGAAAAGTGTTGATGTGCTTCTCCATCGAGTTCTCGCTGGTGTTGAAAATGTCCGAGAAGGGGCACCTGAGCTTGGCCCCCGCGAGCTCCTCTGGCTGGGCCGGGGGCTCGGGCGCGGTCACGGCCGGGGGCGCGGCGGGGGCCAGCCCCGCACCCTCGCAGCGCGCCTCCTTGCGCGGCCGCCCGCGTTTGCCCATGGAGGAACCGGGGTCCGCCGAGCTCGTCCTGTTTTGGGGCGGCGCGGCCCGGCCAAGCTCCGGGCCCCAGGGGAGAACCGGCTGGCTGGAGCGAAGAAGGCGCCGAGGCGAGGAGGCGACCTGACTTCCCGAGCCTCGCTCCGTGCAGTTGTGTGTCTGAGTGTGAGTGTGTGTCCGTCTCGCAGTGGGTCTGTGTGTATGGGAGATTGAATGAACCTACAGGACAGACGGAGGCGCTCTGGCGCCTGGGTCCTAGTGCGAGCCGGTCGCCATCAGACCGGTCAAAATAAAAGGTGGAGACGAGCGAGGCAGGGACCGCCCCCTGCCCGTCCCCGCACACTCCCCGACTCTATCCAAATCTTACCACATTGTAGAGCGTAGGATTTAAACACGAATGGAAAAAAATACTCGAAGGCTGTGAGCGCACCGGCATAAAAACAAACTACTTAGCTATCTTTTTCTTCACAGAAAAGTAATACCAATGCCTGGCACATAGTAGGTTTCCAACAAATGGGGGCTGCTATGACTTAAAAAATAAAAGCCCAATCCACATGTGACCTCAAGTTCTCTTCCCCCAATGCACGCACACTCACTCACTCACTCACTCACAGACGCACGGGCATCTACCTTCACGCGGCCAAATGAAATCCCCAGGCCACCAAATCCCAGTTACAGATTTACTCACTTTTTCTTTCTCCCTTCGAATGCAAAGTTATTTTCCAGGAAGAAGGAGGAGGTGTAAGCATCTCTCCCCACACTCCTCTTCCCAGCCATAGTCCAGCTGTGCAAAGCTCACGGTAGGGTGCCTCCACACCTGGCTCTCTTTTATTTGACAGAAAGGCAGAAGTGGCAGCCCAGGAACCTCCCACCCCTACCCCAGCTGAATTCCACCTTTTGGTTCTGAAGACCCCTGCCCCAGTTGACATTGTTTCACTGCTACTGCAGACCCAGTGAGAGTCTGCAGGAACCATGGGTGCTCTCCAGGCCCAGGAAGGATGGTGGGAGTCAGGGCCCTTTGGGAGTGCCATAGAGAAGGATTCAAGTCCCAGCTCTGCTGCATACAGACTGCGTGTGTGCCTGGGTGAGTCCTATAACTGCCCTTGGCCTAAGTTTCCCCATCCACGAAACCTCTGATAAGATTCGTGTGCTGATTAAATTATATCTGCACTTAGTACACTGCCTGGCCCATAGTAAGAGCTTTTGCTTCCAGTATAGACCCAGACAAGAGTCCCCTACCTGCAGCTAAGGGGGGAAATAAGTTGCAAGAAACAAGACTCTTCTACACTTTGTTGGAAAACATATCTGCAATAAGCCCACCTAAGTATTGTCAACTTGCGAGGTCACCTGGAGTTTTCCTCCAGGGAAACCGTTTACTTAGAAGACACAGTGAATGCTGCCCCCTGGAGTTGTGCAACCCAGCCACCCTGCTTAGAGTCAGCTTCACACACATTTGTCAGGAAGACTTTTCCTGGAAATGGAAACTTTTTGAAAAAATGAAAGTACATTTCTTTGTAAAAACACTCACTATGTAAAACAGAATACACACACCCTCACCAAAGTCCTGTGTATTTGTAGTCTATAATAACCTGCTGCTGATATGACAGGAACAATCAGTATTTGGCATTTTAAAGCCAATATATTCACAGTTTGTATCATAATATAATCATACTACACATGCTCTGCTCATTTTCCATCTTGATTGATCTCTGCATCCTTTGGCCAGCGTAGAGGAGAAGCTCCTAAAAGCTGTGAGATAAATTACTTGCATCATCAGAACAATTACTTACTATTTGTTCTATCGGAACCACAATCCGAGTCACTCATGCTTAAAAGTCTATAAACGTCTAAGGACTTTAGGAAGTACAGTTTCAAACAAGTTTTAACCAACGCCATTTTGCAAAAACTGATCTCCCTTGCCCTAGATGAAAGATGATAGTGAGACGATGAACCACCTAAGCCTGGAGAAAACCTTGGTCTCTCTTTAGTTCCCCAGTGGAGGCATGGGCCAAATGTGCACCTATGCAGTACTGTGACCTGCATGTATGTATATACACACGCACCAAGACAGGCACACCCCACACGTGAGTGCCAGGGTGGGGGTAGGGTGTTTTGTCATTATTAATTTATCCCTGTTTCATCTGTCATAGATCTGCAAGCTTCAGAAAGACCAGTGGGAATCTTCAAGCTGGGCCACGAATCTGACCAAAGCCAAAACAAACAATGGCTTGAAGAAAATCTCCAAAAATTGCTGATTTGCACTATTCCCACAGTCAGCCACAGCCCCCGCCATCATTCCAATGGAAAACATCACTGCTGGTGCCAAATCAAGTCTTCCCCCCCATCATAGGGGCATTGTTTTCTGTTGTTATGTGAGTTCTTAGCATCAGACAATGGCACCACAAGAGACACGTTGGAAGCAGGAGAAATGCCTTTTTGTTTCACAAAATCTATGCTGTTGTGCCCCAGAGTGTCACACACAGTATAGTTGCATATATTCATTTGGGTAACGTGTCTGTGGAGCGATGAATGTGCTAAAGCTCGAATGTCCTTCCTTATTTTTTTCAGAGTCCATCAAGTGTTAAATCATGTTAGCATCCCTCCTCCCTCACCAACCCCCAATTAACAGATTTCTCTAATAAAGTTGGCCCCAACAGAAAGGGTGGTGTTTCAGAAGTTATATTCTGGGACAGGCATCCAAGATGCTGGGTTACAAGCTCAGCTCCATTCTTGATTACCTTTGCTTCCCAGGAGGAGCCATTCAAACCCTCTGCACCTCTTTCTCTGGGGCTTTGACTCCATAAATAAACAGGTCTCTTTGGAACCTTGCTGAGAATTTCTGCAGAGAACAGGTAGGGGATGAGAAGGCGACCAGCCTGATAAGAACATGTGAACTCTTTGAAAGGAAAGCAGTGAATTTTTGCAGTGCCTGGCCAGGCCAGCCATGATGCTCCCAAGGGCCCTAGGTGTCTTGGGTGCCCACTCAGTCTGGTCTCGTTTTCTCAACCTTCTGTTTGGCCTGTTTGGTAATATTTTTCCATCAATCTTGTTTCCATATTAAAGCAAAATCACTCTTTCTTTCCTTTGCCCCTCTTTTCCCCCAGACTACACTACACTCTTACATCAAAGGAGTTGTTTTGCCTGTAATTACGTCTTCAGGTACACAAGCTGGTTAATTACTGAGGCTATGATATGAGTTGCCCCCAGACCTCCCCATCCTGCATTTGTATGGGATGCCCTTCCCCTTCCTGGACCACTTTGGCTCTCCTGGGCTCCTTAGCCTTGCCCTTCCTCCTTACCTGTGCTCCCCTCACTAGCCCTTTCTGCCTAAGTCTACCCTCCAACATCTCGCTTTTCCTCGGACCTTGTCAGCACAAATCCGTCAGGTTCTCCTCTGCTCTTTGACCTGTGGTCTTTGGACTCAGGCTTGGTAAACACCATCAAGACATCTTCTGTCCCCTGCATTGTCACTTGAGTCCTAATCCTCAGAGTTTTCCTAGCCAAATTTATCCTGGGCATCTTTCCCTTTGGAAAGGCATTGTCCAGCAATGATCTGAGGAGCTGGCTTGGGGCTCCTTCTCTCCTTGGGAGCCATTATCTTGCCTTCATGTTTTAGAAGAAAGAAGTGGCTTCAAGGAAAACCCAGGAGTTGGTGGTTAGGGACTGACGAGGCACAAGCAGAACGGCAGGAACTAGGAGAACTGTGGGACTCTGCCTCTCCCTCTGGCTCCTGCACAGGCTTAAAAGTGCTGACCAGGTCTCCTTCAACCACTCCCCATGCCCCCACCCCCAACCCCACACTCACCAGCGGGTGCAGACATGGGCAGAGGATAAAGAGCCTCCGCCCTACATGGGAGCTCACCCAGACGTCACCTGTTCCTGGGTATTATCTCTGATCTTCTGGACTCTGCCCTTCTCCTGGACCTCTGAGGTTGGCAGGCCCTTCCTGTCTCAGCCAGCTCCTGGGCTTCTCCTATTCAATGCCCAGTACTTACAGGGTTCATTAGACTATGAGCTCCTCGAGGGCAGGGAGCACGCCTCGCTTCCCCAGCATCCCCAGCCCCTGGCACCTAGCATGGCACAAGTGTGACACAGAAGAGAGGCTTAGGCCAGGAGGGTCAAAGGGATGAATGACCTTCCCTCGCCTGGCCAGAACTTGGTACTGGCCCTTCATGGCGTCCTTGCTCCAGCATGGCAAAAAGAGGCATTTGACACTGTCTGCAAAATTATTCCTGACACTAGCTCAAATATGATCATTTCCAGGGGCATTTGGAAATAAAAGATGGCCAATGCCTTAAGCTAAAGGAATACAGTTCTAATGGTGAAATGTTAGGCCTCAGGAGATGGAAGGGAAAGGCAGTATGCAGGTGGCAAAAGATCTTCCTGATGATGAGCTGATTGTGTGAGTCGCTCAGAACCTCAGTAGTGAAGAGCAATGTTTGCCTTGCTGAAAGGGTATATATAAAGGAACTTTGGAAACTGTGTTGTACATATGTCAGGATAGTATTGGGCTAAGAGAGTCTTGGAAGATTTTCGGGGAAAACTAAAAGAATGGCAAAAGGATGGGAGCAAGAGTTAGGGCCCCAGAGTTTGGGCCAGCTGTTCGACTGCACTGTTGTGTAATTTTGGAGAAATAATCTCACCATCTGCAGTGTCAGTGTCCCCACCCAAGATGGGAGAGTTCCACTGGCACACAGTCTACCTCTTTCCCCCTTTCTGAAAAGCATCATTAATTCATCTTCCCCATGTTCATTAATCACAGACAGGAATGTCATTACCTATGGGGGTTTTGGGTCAGCATGGGTAAACCAGATGACTGCACCGAGCTGGTAAAATTCTAGCCAAAAGCGAAGAAACTGGCATTTTAGGTCACCCTACCTGCCTTATCTCTGGGAGAAAAACCTGCTTCCCTTTGATATTCTTTTTGGAAAACAAACAAAAAACAGGTGGAGGAGACCCATCTCTGTCTTCAAAGAGGTCTGGGGGACCAGGACCCCTGTCTGTGAACCATTAAACTCAATAATCTGGGAATCAGTGCCCACATTGGGGGCTACACAAAATCTACAGGGAAGAAGCAGCCCGGAATGGTGCTGCTTCTAGTTCCTGACCTTCTGCCTGGACACCTGTCCACCACCCACGCTCTCCTCCCCTCTGAAGGCTTTTTTCTCTCTCTTCTTTTTCCACCTCTCCTGACTGAGGCCTGCAGGTTGCCCTCTCCCTTTCCTGACCCAGAGCTCAGTTCTCCTGGGTGAAAAGGTTAATGAGCACTGAAGTGGGTATATTTCTCAGGGATAATAGATGCATGAGCACATACTCAACATATGGGTTAATTCATTCCATCAGAAGACATAGTCTGCCACGTGTCAAGCTTCTTCTAGGTGTAGGGACACAACAGCGAGCAAAGAGACAAAACTCCCACCCTCACGGGACTTATTTCTTACCCAGGTATACATGTGACATAGGACCAGTGGGATGCATGCAGGTATACACATAGGCACATACATGCACACAAAACCCTTTACCCCCATATCTTTCAGAAAATGAAATGTAAACTCCAAGTTGGAGCCAGAGTAATAGGGATTCATACAGAGGGACTGTTACATCCTTTTACGTATCACGGAAACAGTCATAAAGGAGAGTAAAGAAGGGTTTGCCCTCACTGCAAACCTTTTCTCTCTTCTTGCTTACCTTGGAAATTGACTTTTGTTTGCATACACTGACCTTTTGCGTGTTTTCACATAGTAAGGCATACTACACTATGTACCAGAATACTTAAATTTTTAAAAATTTTCATATGTTATTGTAATTCACAGAGTTCTAAAAATCTCACAGATATGTGTGGCCTGCCAAAGAGTCACGTCAAAACAACTGTCTAAAATTACGACTTACCTGGAAAAGTCAGAAATGTAATCAGAGGCTATTTCCATATGACTACACCCTAAAAACACCCATCCCAGACAGGCAGGCACATGAGAATAACATGTTGGCATATAGTTGCAAGAATCTGCTTTAGACTTTTGATTCTTAATTGCATCATTGTTAAAGTAGAATTGAGTAGAAAGTACCAAACACGGAGGCTAGAACTGGGAAATTCTTCTCCATTTCCTGGTTCACTTTTCAAAGTCTTGGAAGAACTGGACTCTGTCAAATCTTAGGCTGAACTGATGCTAAGGAAATGTCTTCTCATCTTGTTAAATTTTTCATCCTTTGGACATGAGCGCTTGTGAGTGTACTATACTTACGTGTAGTGAGGTCCCATATTGTGACACTGTAAGTATAAGAGCTAGTATTTACAGAATGCTTATAATATTCCAGGCCCTGTTCTCCAAGCACATTCTATTTCATCCTCATAATCACTCCATGAGCTATTATCATCACCCCCATTTTACAGATGAAGAAATGGAGACTGAGGGAAAATAAGTGCCTTGTCCCAGATGGCACAGCGAGCAAGCGGCAGTGCTGGGGTGCTCCCTGGTCTCCAGTCGAGCACAGCAGGATGTTCCTTCTTCCTGTTTATAACCAACTTACGTTCATCCAGTTCTGTCCAGCCCATGTGGGTTGGGTGTAAGTTTATGCAGTTTCGCACCTATGTACATAAAAAGGTACTTGTTGCAAATCCTCATTAGATTGTAGACGGAAAATTTCTCCAGTAAAGGAAACTTGGATTCTCCCTTCCCAGGCTGTGAGTTCTTCCACAGCTTCCACAGCAACCCCTGCAGTGCCTAACAAGTGCCCTGTGCAAAATAACTGCAATACACGTTGTTCAATTACTAGGAACTCTGCACAGAACCAACTCAGGGTGTAGGCAGCACCTTCAGTGTTATTTATCAGACATTGACAATCTCCCCTTGGCACCCAAGCTAACTTCTCATGAGCTATCTGCCCTTGTACACAATTAGTCTCACTGCTGAGCCAGAGGACAGACACCGTGCCACAGAAGGCCCTAAGAAAACACACGTGTTTGCTGCCTGTGCCAGAGGTTGTGAAGCTGAGTGCAACACATAAGTGCACTTAGAAGGATTGTTGACCACATAGGGAAGAGGTTCTCAGCCTGGGCCTGTGCATTAGAATGACTTGGAGATAGGATTACCAGATTTATCAAATGAAAATACAGGATGCCCACTTTAATTTGAATTTCAGATAAACAGCAAATAATATTGTAGTATAAGTACGGCCCATGCAATTTGGGGGACATACTTATACTAAAAATTATTCATTGTTCACCTGAAATTCAGATTTAACCAAGTGTCTTGTATTTTATTTGGCAACTTCATTGGGGAGGTTAACCTAATCAATTAAATTAGAATCTCTGGGGAATTCCCTGGTGGTACAGTGGTTAGGACTCCACGCTTCCACTTCAGGGGATGCGGGTTGGGTCCCTGGCTGGGAAACTAAGATCTCGCATACCATGCGGCGCGGCCAAAAACAAACAAACAAATCAAAATTAGAATCTCTGGAAATGTGGTTCAGATACCAATACTTTTAAAAGATTCCCTAGGTGATTCTCATGTGCAGCTGGGCTGGAGAATCACTGATAGAAGGGACTTAATATTGTGGAGGGTAAAGGAGGGGAAGTGGGGTTTGGCCCAGGGTAGGTAACCCCCAAGCAGAAAGTGGTGGAGAGGGACTTCCCTGGTGGCACAGTGGTTAAGAATCCGCCTGCCAATGCAGAGGATATGGGTTCAACCCCTGGTCCAGGGAGATCCCACATACCGCGGAGCAACTAAGCCCGTGTGCCACAACTACTGAGCCTGTGCTCTGGAGCCTGCCAGCCATAACTACTGAAGCCCACGCAGCTACAGCCCGTGCTCTGCAACAAGAGAAGCCACCGCAATGAGAAGCCTGCACACTAGAGAAAGGCCACACAGCAACGAAGACCCAATGCAGCCAAAAATAAATTAAATTAAAAAAAATTTTTTTAATAAAAAATTTTTAAAATAAATAAATAAAAAGCCTGGGGTTTAAAGCCAAGCAGAGATAGGTTCAAATTCTGCTTCTGTCATTTACTCAGGTATATACTCTTGGGCAAGTTACATAACCTCTCTGAACCTCGGTTTTTCATCTGCAAAATGGAAGTGATAATTATACTTACCTCACAAAGTTATTGTGAGGATCAAATGATATAATGCCTGTAAAGTGCTTAGCACAGTGCCTAGCGCAGAGGAAGCATTCAATATGCAGCTGTTATTATTGCATTGCTGCTGCCTTTCCCAGATGCCCCTGCAGATCTTCCTCTCCCAAGGCTTGGCAGCAAAAGAGGCTCAAAAGAGGCTCAGGTGACTACAGTACTGTCCAACCCAGAGCTCCCCAAGGAGTCCAGAACATGAGCTCAGACCCTCTTGTTCTCAGCCTTCTGGCTTTGAGCCCTTGACCAAGCCTTGTAAGATAGGATTACTCATAGCAAAAGGGAAAGGGCAGATTACACAAAAGGGACCTGACTCCCTGAATTCCACTTGTGACTTTGTCACTAACTGGTCATGATCTTGGGTAGGTCACTGCACTTCTCAAGGCTTAGTTTCTGTCTCTATAAAATGGATATAGGCCAGATGGTCACATCTAGCCATAATTCTCTGTGATCAGCTCGCTTGTAGAAATTCTGGCCCTGACTCCCTAGCCACTCTCCTCAGAGAATTAAGGTTCTTTTTCTGCTTATTCCCAGGGTTCTGAAGTGGAGCTTCAGGGTTCATGCAGGGCAGAGAGCTCTGAGAGTTGTGGGTTTCCTGCCTTCTCTTCAGGTACATATATACTCTGCTACAAAGTTCAACATACCCTCCCCTTTATGTTTTCCCTTCGAAGAATGGAGGGAAACTTCAGTGTTTGTTCTGTCTTTAGCCCTTCTTAAAGATGATACCACACCACTGGCCACTGCCAAAGTCCACGGGTGCAAATGGACCTGAAATGTGAAGGGGCGACTTTGAGGGTGTCATTCAGAAGCTAAAGTGCCCCCTCCAACTGGAGCACCCTGGATACACCTGTTCTTTTGCTCTTAGGTAATCCCTTACTAATCCTTTTTCAAAGTTCACCTGCCACTGAGAGTCCACTGCTGTTGCCATTTTTGAAGGACAAACCTGTTTCTCAAGTGATAATTGCACTGGCCATCTGTCTCTCTTAGCCGTCCCCCACACATCATCTTTCTCCAAACCCCTAAATGACTGAAATAATAATGCAATAGAAGAATCTGGTTGCAACAGACAGCATTTTGTCCTTGTGTGTTCACTATCAGGATGGACCTACAAATAAATCAAGTAACAACAGAAAAGTCCTCTTTTGTTTCCCCAAGTTTTCCTGCCACAGGGCTCAGAGCTGAAGAAACAGCCGACTCTCACCTCTGATGAAGAAGATCATTTTATTAGCGTGGATCCCAAGGAGGGGTTGTGTTACTGTTTTATAAGGGGACGTAATTGGCTAACATCCACTCTGATGGATAGTCTGAGAACACGCCTGTCTCCATGAGCGCTGGAGATAAAGTCCTAATCAAAGTGGTCATGGACTCCTTTTGAAGCTGCACAGGAAATCTCTGGGAAACACAGTTTAAAAGACTCTAGTTCAAAGGAAACTCCTCCTTTATTAATACTATTCAGAGATTTGTTCCTGATTTGGTTTTGTTAAGTTGCTGTGCTGAAAGAAACAAAATAGGAATTTGGGCAATATCTGTGGGAAATCAAACCCAAAAGGTTGGAAGGGGTTGCAGATAATTAATTTGGGGGAAACTTGTCAGCAACCATTTGGAATTTTGGCATGGTGAAGGAAGACCAAATTGTTGGTCATGTTGGTGTTTTTAAGGCAGCCATTCTGGTATAAAACTATCTCTACCTCCCCCCTTTGAACTATCAAAACGTTAACATCCTTCGATGGGGTTATTTTTATTCTAATAACAGATTTACCCAGAGAGGATCCTTGCATAACTCAAGACTGATCATCTCTTTGGAAAGATGGGCTCAAAATGTCTTATGGAGATAGTCTATTTGCAAAGGACTTTGATCACTTAAAAGTGTTGGTAAGTTATACTAAAGGTTAGCATGATACTGAAATTTCAGTGGGTTTTTGCTTTTGTTAAGAGGTGTAAGTAAACACAGGGAGGAAAGAACTTCCACCTCTAGGAAGATGAGGTAGACATAATCTTCTCTATTCTTCCTACTAAGCACAACTGAAAACCTTGGACATTATGTATATAGAGGCAGAGAGAGAAAAACAGACCAGCTAGGGATCTCAGGACCCAAGGAACAACACAGTGGTGAATTCTCTGGGTTTTATTTTTGCCTCATCTATCCCAGACTTGGAATTGAAGAAGCCAGCAACCTGGAAATGCCAAGTGCAGACAAAAAAAAAAGACAAACAAAAGTCTGTCCTCTCTAGCCAAATGATCAGGAAAGGGGCAGCCTAGGAAGACAAAAAATTTTTAGATAATAACCACTCTGCTTCAGCCAAACACCGCAGAAAAATTGTGACCCCACCCACACCACCACCAGTAAAGGCCAAGTGGGGAGATTAGACTTCCACCCTAGCCAGGCTGTAACAAGGCTCCCCAACACCCCCTGCCAGAATGGTCCCAGAGAAGGCAGAACAGGGAGCCAGGACTTTCACAGCCACCAGCTGGTAACGAGGGCCCTTTCCCACAGTGTTAGTGCAGATCACATGGGGAACTCCTGTCTCTGCACAGCTTAACAAAAGGTCATCCTCGTCAGGTGTCCATTGGGATGAGAGGGGAACCTGGACTCTTATCTCCATGGAGCAGTAACAAGGCAGCGCAGCCCCCCCGCTTTTCCTGCCATAGCAGTGTCGGAGGAAGCCACATGAAACAGAAGGTTTAAATAAGATGCAGAGTCTTATAATACGAAAACAGGTTTCAATAGAAAAATCATTCGTCATTCCAAGAACCAGGAAGATCTCAAACCAAATGGAAAAAGACAATCAAAGGATGCCAACACCTAGATAACAGAGAAATAGCCATGATGAAAGTATTTCAAGGAACAATTACAAACATGATTGGAACAAATTAAAAAATGGAAACCCTCTGCACAGAAATCAAAGATCTAAAAAAGAACCAAATGGAAGTTTTAGAACTAAAAAGTACAGTAACCAAAATAAAAAGCTCAGTGGATGGGCCCAACAGCAAAATGGAGGGGACAGGAGAAATCATCAGTGATCTAGAAGATAGACTAGAGACCATCCAGTCTGAACAACTGAGAGAAAGTAGAACTAAAAAAAAAAAAAAATGAACAGAGCCGCAGAACATGAGACTATAGCAAATCATCTAAGATTAAAGTCATTGAAATCCCAGAAGGAGGGGAGAAAGATGGCAAGGCTGAAAAAATACTTGAAGAAATAATGTTTGAGAACTTCCCAAATTTGTCAAGACATAAACTACTGATTCAAGAAGCTGAGTGAATCCAAGACAATAAATCCAAAGAAATCTTTGACAAGACACACCGTTATTAAACTTCTGACAACTAAAAACAAAGAAAAAGTCTTGAAAGCAGCCAGAGAAAAGTGTAGATATAAACAAGATTATTCTAGAATTTATATGGAAAGGCATGTGAATTAGAATAGCTAAAACAATTTTGACTCCATCTGCTTGATATTAACACTTAGCTTGAACTCTATCTTATACTACTCACAAAAATTAACTTGAAATGGATTAAGGACTTACATGTAAGGGCCAAAAACATAAAAATCCTAGAAGAAGATGTAGGGAAAATTCTCCTTGACTTTGGTCTTGGCAATGATTTTTTTGAATATGACACCGAAAGTGCAGGCAACAAAAGCAAAAATAAATAAGTAGAACTATATCAAACTAAAAAACATCTGCATAACAAAGGAAAAAATCAACAAAATGAAAAGGCAACCTACAGAATAGGAGAATATATTTACAAATTGTATATCTGTAAGGGATTAATATCCAAAATATATAGAGAACTCATATATCTCAATAGTAAAAAAAAAAAAAAGAATTAATCTAATTTTAAAATGGGCAAATGTCCTGAATAAACATTTTTCCAAAGAAGATAACCAACAGGTACTTAAAAAGTACTCAACATCACTAATCATCAGGGAAATGCAAATCAAAGCTGCAATGAGATATCATCTCACACCTTTTAGAATAGCTATTATCAAAAAGATAAGAAGTGCTGGTGAGGATGTGAAAAAAAGAGAATCCATGTGCACTGTTGATGCAAATGTAAATTGGTACAGCCACTATAGAAAATGGTTCCTTAAGAAATTAAAAACAAAACTACCATAGAATTTAGCGATTCTACTCCTTGGTACATATCTGAAGGAAATGAAATCACTATCTCAAAGAGATATCTGCACCCCATGTTCATTTCAGCATTATTTACAATAGCCAAGACATGAAAACAACCTAAGTGTTCATCAACAGATGAATGGATCAAGCAATGTGATATATAATGGAATATTACTCAGCCATAAAAGGAAGGGAATCCTGCTATCTGCAACAACATGGGTGAACCTTGAGAGCTTTACACTAAGTGAAATAAGTCAGTCAGAGAAAGACAAATACTGTACGATCTCACTACATGTGGAATCTAAAAAAAAAAGAAAAAACAACCACCTGAACCCATAGAAACAGAGAGTAGATTGGTGGTTGCCAGAGGCAAGGTTGGGGAAAATGGGTGAAGGTGGTCAAAGAGTGCAAACTTCCAGTTATAAAATGAATAAGTTCTGGGGATCTAATGTACAACATGGTGACTATAGTTAATAATACGGTATTACATACTTTAAAGTTGCTGAGAGTTGATCTTAGAGGTACTTACCAAACATACATACAAAAAGGTAACTATGTGAGGTGATGATGTGTTAATTAACCTGATTGTGGCAACCATTTCACAATGCACATGTATATAAAATCATCACACTATATGCCTTAAATTTACAGTGTTATATGTCAATTATATCTCAATAAAGCTGGGAAAAAATAACTATAAACATATACACACCCACAAGTTTCTTGTAAGATGTTATCATTGGGAGAAACCAGGTAAAGGGTAGACAGAATCTATAATTATATTAAAATAAAATATTTACTTAAAAAGTAGGTCAGGGGGAAAAAAAGGAATCAGAGCTACCCTTGGAAGACACAACTGTGTTCCCCATTCATAACTGCAGAATATATGTATGTCAAATGAGGGGGCCACATGGCAGTATGGCTGAGGTGACCGTGTCTGCCCAGAAACAGAATCTAGCACATGTCTACACGATTGCCCTAAGGAAACATGATTACAGAAAAGAGGGCCCAGCAATTGGTAGCATGTGTCCCAGGGGCCCAGGTAAGATCATGGGCATTGTCCTTGGGAGACCAGACTGCAGATGAGGTTCGGAAGCAACTGGAGTTTGCCTGTTGCTCTCTCAACACCCCTCTCCTCCCTCCCAGCTCTCGTAGTCCTCCAGCTATCTAGCTTGGATTTCTTTTATTCTTTTTTTCCCCCCAATAACTTAAAAAAGTTTAAATAAGTAAATAATTAACACAAAATACAGAGGAGAAAAAAAATAATAAAAACCATCCAAATCCCAGCTGCTACTTATAATACCTTGGTTGATATATACACGCAAATATACTTACTCTACCCACTTCAGGCTCTTAATTTGTACCACTCTCCCCTCTAGGGTAAAGTCAAAGCACGTCAAGTGAAAAAGTATATTATCATAATGCAGAAACCTCCTGCATAAGGTCCTATATTACATGTGACTCTAGCAAAGAATATTCAAAGAATATTCTCCCGAGCTACATTTTATATATATACTTTTTTTAAAGTACAGGCTGCTTTGTAACCTCTTTTTCACTCAATAGTGGATCATGAACATCTTTCCAGGTCAATAAATATGCTTTTACAATATTTTAATGGCTACACAATATTCCACTGTATGACTGTACCGTAATTTATTTAACCAGCGTCCCAAAGGTATGCATTTAAATTGTTTCCAAATATTTTTTGCTGCTGTAAACAATGTTACAATAAACATCCTGGAGCAAAATCTTAGCACATCCTTAATTATTTCCTTAGGATACCTTCCTGGAAGGGAATAGCTGGGTATATGTTTGCACGTTTTTAAGGTTATAAAAAGGTTTTGTCACATTGTCCTGCAGTTAATTTGTTCCCTTTCTCTGTATATGAAAATGTCCCACCCCCTCTCCCCAACACACACGGAGCAGCAGAGTTGGGTGCCATTCTAATTTTCAAGGAGCTGCCAACTAATTCCTGATTGGTTCTTAACTGATGCTAAACGTTTAGGCTAATGACAAAGTTTGGATCCTTCCATGACAATTTGCATTTTAGATGTGGGTGTCTAGGAGGGTGGTGTGTCCCTTTTAATGGACTCTGCCTCTGTAACATCTGCTGCTGGCACTCAGAGATTAGAGGAGGTACTTTTGGGGTGTCCCCAACTGTTACCCACCACGTTGGAGGGCAGTTTGCTGAGAGCACCCCTGTCTCCACCCCTTTTGGGAAGGAGTGATTCCATTAAAAAACAGCAGAGGGCTTCCCTGGTGGCGCAGTAGTTGAGAGTCTGCCTGCGGATGCAGGGGACACAGGTTCGTGCCCCAATCCGGGAAGATCCCACATGCCGCGGAGTGCCTGGGCCCGTGAGCCATGGCCGCTGAGCCTGCGCGTCCGGAGCCTGTGCTCCGCACCGGGAGAGGCCACAGCAGTGAAAGGCCCGCGTACTGCAATTAAAAAAAAAAAAAAAAAAAAAACCAGAAAACAGCAGAGGGCTTCCCTGGTGGCACAGTGGTTAAGAATCTGACTGCCAGTACAGGGGACACGGGTTCGAGCCCTGGTCCGGGAAGATCCCGCATGCCGCGGAGCCACTAAGCCCGCGTGCCACAACTACTGAGCCTGCAAGCCACAACTACTGAAGCCCACACGCCACAACTACTGAAGACCGTGCGCCTAGAGCCCGTGCTCCGCAACAAGAGAAGCCACCGTAATGAGAAGCCCGCGCACCACAATGAAGAGTAGCCCCGCTCACCGCAACTAGAGAAAGCCCACATGCAGCAACGAAGACCCAATGGAGCCAAAAATAAATAAACTTGAAAAATAAAATAAATAAAAAACAGCAGAGCCTAATTCTCTCAAGGTGCCCACCCACCAGGACAGACACATACCACCTCTACTTCCAGGATCACCAACTTCAGTGGTGGCAACACTCCCTTCTATGCCATCTCTAGAAGGCACAGGATCTGTTCAAATTCCGCACAGGATCTGCACCTTGCCATCCTACCTCCAAGAAGACACGTGGTCCAGGTCCCTGATTGGCCAGGCTGCCTTTGAGCCACATGTAGAGAAAAGAGCACTGGTTCTGAAACCAAGGAAGTAGGGGTCTTGGATTTCTACTCTCCAGCGAGGCAGCCAGGGATGTGGAGTAAAACCTTTCTTCTGTGTCATCCATCCTGGCAACAGGGAGAAGGGATGTCCTGTTCCATGTCTCTTGCGACCTAGCAGGATTGGACAATGGGAAAATGTCTGGTGAGAGAGCAGACTTTGAGCCCTCAGGACATGCTTGCCTTGTGTTTATTATCATTGTTCTTGTTAATAGTCCCTAACATGTACCAAGTACAGACCACCATGGGCCAGTCACGTATTGCTTAACAGGTATTAGCTCACTTAATCTTAACAAACTCTATGAGGTAAGTGCTAGCATTATCCCTATTTTACTGGTAAGCAAACTAAGGCCCGTAGAGGTCAAGAGATTGCCCAAGTCCCACAGCTGGTAAGTGAGGGAGCTGGAAGTCTGACCCAGGTGGTCTGACCCCAGAGCCCACATTCTTAGCCACTATGCAAAACTGTCTGTATAGTGATCACAGTGCCATCACCCACCAGCCACTGAACAGAGATAAACTGGGTGACTGGCATGGTGCTGAGAACTTGAAATGCAGAGTCTCACTTAATCTCCTCCACCCCTGATGAACTGGGGATTACAGTCACTGGTTTACAGATGAATAAACTGAGGTCTGGATAGATCTGATGGCTTGTCCCAGGGCCAGGAGAGCCCTGATCACAATCGCTCACACACCACTTCTCCAGTGGCCCGCAAAGCCCTGATAAGCAGTGACCATGGGACGCCAGGACAGCATCTGTGTACTCGCTCCCCAGGACCCCTGGCAAACAACACCCCTCCCACTGCTCCCTGGCTTATCTCCTAATTAAGCATTTTGTCAGGGCAAGTGGCTTTTTGTCCTTGAAACAGAACTCCTCTTTCCTACAGAAGAAAGCAATTTCCTCCATGTCAAAGTTGCCAGTTCCTGGAGTGGGGGCCTGGGTGACACCATCAACAATGTGACTGTGGCAGGGCCCTCCTACCCCTTCAGCCTTCCTGAGGGCTCCCGTCTTATCTGCAGGTAGAGCACTATCAGTTTCCAAAGCCAGCAGGCTTCCTCTATTTCCAGAGAAGAGAAGGGAGAGCTTTCGGGCCCTGGCTCCATTTGGGATGCTAGTCCAAACTTGCAGCTGAATCAGCCTTCAAGGGCCGATGGACTCTCGCTTCCACTGGGATCTGTGTTCTGAGACCAGCTATGGCCTCAGGGTCTCAGGGTCCTTTTTTAATCTAAAAGGTTCTATATTTTTACACATAAACACACTTGAAATGACACAGAAGCAAATAGTGTAAAAAGTACAATTCTCATTCATCACACGCCCATCGCTCGCCGCAATCCTTCCAGGTTTTCCTTCATATATTTGCATTCATCTGTGCAAACATAAATATATTGTTTTGTAGATGTATACTTTTCATGCACAAAAATAGTATAGTATAAATTGTGATTATTTTTCACATAAAAAATGTATCTTGGTGTTCTTTCCATCTTTTTGAATAGGTATATAGTATTCGATGGTATGAATGTGATTTCCCCCCTCTCTATGTTATTTAAATGGTTATTTTTAGTTTGAAAGGGGAATATATGCATGGATAAATTAAAACAGTTCAAAGGGGTGTATATGGTGTCTGTCTTGTCCACTGATGTATACCCAGTACCTAAAATGGTATTTGACACATGGCGACCCAGTAAACACATGGTGCCTCCCTCCTGCTTCTGGACAGTCACCACAGTCACTTGGCCTCCTGTATATCCTGAAGATATCCCGTACACACACAAGCACAGCTGCCAATACAGTCTGTGATTTAAATACAGCCCCTCATCGCCTCCTTTATTCCCTCCTCCGACCCCCATGCAAGTTGGCAGGGGGCAGAGCTCTGAGGGTGAGATAACAGTTCACGTGAGTGCGGGTCATCCCACAAGCAATAAGACTGGGTGGAAGGAGTCATGGCTTTGGCATTAGTAGATGTGGATTGGATTTCAGCCTCCAAGGCTGACTTCACAGTTGCTTCACGGGTAAAGGTGGGTGACAACAACATGGGCCACACAGGGGTGTTCTGCAGAAGCTGTGAGAGAATGTGTGTGAAAGCAACAGACACATGGTAAGCACACAGTCAGTTGGAACAGGTGACAGGTTGCTGAGCAAGCTGCTCTGTGTACTGCCCTGATGTGGAGGAGTCCACGTTTCCCAGGAAGTAGGGGAGAAGTCAAAGTTTTACTTCTCTGAAATCAGATGAGCCTTTAGAGCAATCTGTTTTTAAACCATGGTTTACTGCCATTAATTTGTCAGTTAAGACTATATTTGAGGGCTTCCCTGGTGGCGCAGTGGTTGAGAGTCCGCCTGCCGATGCAGGGGACACGGGTTCGTGCCCCGGTCCGGGAAGATCCCACATGCCGCGGAGCGGCTGGGCCCGTGAGCCATGGCCGCTGAGCCTGTGCGTCCGCAGCCTGTGCTCCGCAACGGGAGACGTCACAACAGTGAGAGGCCTGCGTACCGCAAAAAAAAAAAAAAGACTACATTTGAGGAGTTACCAGGTACCAGGCATTGTACTAGATACAAGAAGGAAAAGTTTAGGTGCCAGGATCTGCTGTTCTATCAGGGGAGAAAGACATAGCCATTAACCTGTATTTCTTGAGAGCCTACTCCAGGTATAAAGCATATGGCAGTGAACAAAATGGACAAAAATGCATAGAACCTACATCAGAGGCTCAAACAAATGCAGATAGACACACAGTAGGTGGGAGAGGTTGCAGCTAGCCAAGCCCGATGGGGCAGGGAACAGCTGCACATAGAGACAACACTTGAGATCAGTCTTGAAGGACAAGGGGAAATTCACAAGCAGCCAAAAGAGGAAGAGCATCTGAGTCAGAGGGAACAGCCTTTGCAAAGGCACAGAGGTGTGAAAGAGAACGGCATGTTTGAGGGAAGTCTGAGTGACTGGAGAGCTGAGAGGCTGGGCAGGTGTGGGAAGGGGGCGTCACCAGGAGATGAGGTTGGCAAAGTAGGTCAGGAAAAACAATGAAGGGCCCTGTTTTAGTTTCCTATTGCACTTAGCACTTAGTGGCTTAAAACAATACAAATTTATTATCTTATAGATCTCGAGGTCAGAAATCTAAAATGATCTTACTGGGCTAAAATCAAGGTGCCCACAGGACTATGTTTCTTCTGGGGGCTCTAGGGGACAATCCATTTCCTTGACTCTTCCAGCTTCTAGAGGCTGCCTACATTTCTTGGCCTGTAGCCCCTTTCTCCATCTTCAAAGCCAGAAGTATAGCGTCTTCAAGTCATTTTCTCTTTGACTCTCTCTCTTGCCTCCCTTTTTCATATATAGGAACCCCTGCGGTTATACTGGGTCCAGCTGGATCATCCAGGATACTCTTCCATCTCAGGATCCCCAGCTTCATCACATCTGCAAAGTCCCTTTTGCCATATAAGGTAATTATTCACAGGTCCCAGGAATTAGGAGGCAGACATTTTAGAATGTATCCTGTATTCTGCCCACCACAGGCCTTTGAATTAAACCATGTCAGAGACGTGGACCTGGCTGAGTTGTGGATGGAGCCCTGTTTGCAATGTGGGTTTTGGAGAGCTCATCTTGGTGGGCAGTGGGGAGGATGGGCCTAAGTCCCGAGACGCTGAATAGGGGAGACCTGTCAGGAGGCTGACCTGATGGTCCAGGAGAAAGAAAGGGACCAAATGAAGTGAGTGGAGGGGATAGTGGACTTGAGAGGAGATGTGAAGAACTTGAGAAAGATCTTTCTAGAAGTAAAGACAGAAAGGGAAGGTAGAGCTGAAGGAAGATGTTTCCTGTGTTTGCTTGTTGGTTGCTACTGTTTTATCTTTTAAGATAGAATAAAATGCCTAAGTGTGATTTTCGGCTGAGGGCACAAGACAATGAATGAGAAGGGAGATTTTGAGAAATTAAAGATTGAAATAGATATTATGTAATTTTTTAACTCGAAAACTTGTGTTTGCCAGGTCTCTCAGCTGGGGAACCACCTTCATTTTCTTTCATTCTGCCCAAAACTTCTGGCTCTAAGATAAAAATTCACTAGAGGATATTTCTAAAAATCATTCACCCACTATCAGTTTCAGAAGAGGCAAGCTCTTCCTGTATATATTATTTTAAATCTTTTTGCATTGGCTTCTTCAAAAATTTTGAGGTAGGGGTAACTTAAGCCCTCTAGTTCCAGTGCTTTGATGGCGTCAGAGCCTTATGACGAGTTTACTTTATGAAACCACCACTGACACTTTCCATATCAGTGAGAAGAGTTCTGGAATCGGAATTGAAGACCCGGGTTTGAGTCTCAGCTACACGCACCTATGTGACCTTGGACAGGTCACTTATTCTTGCTTCCTCTCTGTGAAAAGAGAATAATGATGATACCTGCCCACTTCACAGTGTTGTTATGAGAGAATCAGTTGCAACAGTCTACAAAGAGCACTGTAATTGATAAAGCACCGTATAATTTTGGGGCACTATTGTTATTTTCTTCATGCCCAAACTTCTTTTGTTATTTTTCCTGAAGATTACATTCTATTCCATCTAAAAGTAGGGAAAGGAGCCTTGGGCAAAGCCAGGTAAGTCTCACCTGGCCATAGGGGAGATGGAGAGGGATAAGCCCTTTGATCTGGCTCCCCTTTTGCAGAAGAGGCTTCTGCTCACCTCACAGGGCTCTCTGCCCTTGGGGGGCTTACAGTCCAGTGGGGGAGTGGAGAAGCAAAGTGACAATTACCGCCTGCTGTAGTAAGTGTTGCAGATGTCATCTGAATCTTTGGAGAGCAGATTCTCCCAGAATAGGAAATCTGATGCTGGGGACTGGTGGCCAGGGGTGGCTTATAGGGAGGTGATCATATACTGAGTTTAGACAAACAAACAGGTAGGCAAAGGAAGGGGAAAGGGCATTCCAAGCGGAAGAAACAGCATTTGCAAAGGCATGGAGGTTTTCAGCAAGATAATATGTTCAGGAGGCTTTGATGGGACAGCCAAATCCACAGGTTGTTACCAGCTCATACTTTTATCTTACGGGCTTCCCAAAGCCCAAAGTCCATCTCATTTTGTTCTGATCTGGCCTGACCATCTTGTAGGCTGCATCTCTGCCCTGGAACAACTCCACACAGTTATGGAACTCAAGGAGCTCTCAGCTGGCCAATCAACCTTGACTCCTTTACCATAGAAGTCTTAGGTTGCAGCTTCATCTCCTGGAATACATTCGCCTTGTAAGGAGCCAGTCGGCGGCCATGAGTTTCTCACTGAAGGCAATTTTGCTATTAGGAAGAAAAAAAGCCTCTGACCCCGCCCCCGTCCATCCTCCCCCAACTCCCTGACATGAGTCCGTGTCATTAGTTACTCGCTTTGGCAGTTTTATTATGGAAATGACATATTGAAATACAAATTGGGACGTGTACAGTATAATTACCAATACTGCATATTCATTTCCTCCCTTTGTTACTGTTGAGTCCCCATAAAGCCCTCTTACCAGCCATATCCCGATCCTGTGTGCAGTTGGTTCTTGTCTCTTTTTTTCTGAGGGCCAGTCACGGCTGAGAGGGGAAACGCAGCCAGAGGAAGTACCTGCCTTCCCTAAGAAGGGCTATTTTTGTGACAATGCTGAGCTGACGCGGCAGTCGGGGCCTCCGAGGTCCAAGGGCTTCCCAGCTCTTCCCAGACAAACAGCTTGCAGACCGAGCCAGACACGGGAAGTCCCGGACAGGGAACCTTTCAAAAAACTTGAATGCAACAAAGCAAACATCTTCAGTGACATGGGGGCCGATGGTCCAGGCTGGACTCTGCCACCCTCCAGGGCCCCTGACCTCTCTTCCCTCAGGAGCTTCTCAGGAAAAGAACGTCACATAAGTTGGTTAAAATGACCACCTGCTAGAGCTGCACAGTCAGGCATTCAGTGCTGTGTAGCCTGTGCCATCTCCCTCCATGGCCTTGGTGTCTGCCCCTCCCCAGAGGAGCACTGTGTCGCAAACACACCTCATTGTGACACACAGTCACTTAGCAGATACACCACTTTGGACAAATTTGCTTCATCCATCTGTACCTCAGTGTCTCCATCTGTAAAGTGGGGCTACTAGTAGTGCCCATCTCTCAGAGGTGTTATGAGAATGAAATGCCTTAATACAGATAAAGCATGTAGAACAGAACTATTGTACTGTAGATTTATTGCACAGATGACCTCAATTAAACCCTTTGCAAAGTGGCTTTGAGAAATAACAGTGGGCCAGTTCTAGGCCCCAAGAGGTCTTACCCACTTCTGTTCTGTTGGAGCCCTGCCTCTGCCATGAAAACAAGCTCAGTCCAGCCTGCTGGACGATGAGACTCAGAGCTGAGTTAGCCTTCTTTTCCCAGCCGAGGCCCCAGGCATGGGAGAAAGCCCAGCCGTGAGCAGCCCACAGGTGACCCACGGCGGACCACAGCAGCACAAGTGTGGCCATCTTAGACCAGAACCACCTAGTCAAGACATAGACTCGTGTGCTATTTATTTTTGTCTTATATTAAGCCACTGAAGTTGGAGGTGGTTAGTTATGCAGCCATAGCTAACTAATGCAAATAGTAAGCTATTAGTGTACTTTCCCCCTCCTCTCATACTCACTGTCTGTATACCTTGATCTATTGCCCATTTAGACTAGAGTCCCCAGGGGCAGAAAGAGAGTAAGGTACCAGGGCAGGAACATAGGTCCTGGAGTTGGACAGAGTTCAAATTCCAGCTGTGGCATGGACAGAGTTTGGAGTTGTAGCAAGTAAATTTTGCTCTATTACATGGGAGTAATAACATCTATCATATGAGATTGTAGTAGGGATTGAATCAAGTAGTGGACAGGGAAGAATCTGGCACCTGGACTCTCCTTCTCTTTCCACAGGAAGCTCAGTGTCTTGCGCATAAAATAACATTCAATACATGATGACTGAAGTCATAACTTTCTTGACTAGGTTGAGCTGTTAAGCTCAGTTACCTGATGCTCTAAGAGAAGGCACAGGTCATAGCCCCATTCAAAAGCGTAACGGGAGTCTTCTCCAATTAGCCAATGATGATAATCCAAATACCAAAAATAACAGAAATCCATGGCATTTGCTTAGTGCTTGCAAAGCACTTTCACATATATTACATTGTTGAATTTCACATTCACTTTGTGGAGCCCCTGAGGATCAGCATTGCCCCCATTGTACAGCCTCCAAGGATATCACTGGGGGTCAGCGCTTTGCCCTTTGATACATAGCTCCAAAGTGGCAGGACTGGGACTCCAAGGGCCCACACTGCCCCTAGTAAACCAGCTGTTGCAGCACTGAGGGCCCATGAAGAGTCCCGCTAATGGTACATTAACCTCTGCTTTTCTGTTTATTGAATACAGATAGCTTAAAATGAAACGTTCCTCATCTCCTGGAAACACAACTCAGGTCTCACCTTGGCTCAGCACCAAGGTCTTGGGCTTTTTCAGTCCAGGAGCCTTTTTTTTCTGGGGCAAAGAAACTCTCATTGTCCTCATCACTCACTGCCAGGAAAAAAAAAGGACCCACAACAGTTCGCAAGGAGAACTAACCAAGTCAAACTCTGCAGCTGACATGCAGGCAGCCAGCCGATTGCACTGAGGGCCCTTCCTCCACCATCACTGGGAGCATCCCCTCTAGCCACATTGCTGGACAATGTGTCCCAGCAGCTGAAATCTCCAAGGATTGGGGTATTTCTTGAATAAAGATGAACTCCTTTCTAGAAGAACAGTAGGAAAGACAGGACTACCCTCCTCAATGTCAGTCAGCGCACATACAGAGCCCTCCCCATGAGTAGATTTCTGTCCTTGGTGAGATCAGGGGTTGAGAGGTAGGGATAGGGGATGTGAAATGTCAGCGAAACAGTAAGGCCAGTTTCTGCTTTCCAGGAGCTCGAAATCCCAATGGGTCCTGGGAAATGCCCTTCTGGGGAAGCCATCTCCAGGAAATTGGTCAAAAGTTAAAAAGCTATTTGGACAAAGATATTTACAGCAGTGATTCAGAGTGATGAAAATCTACAAATTGCCCACATGCCCAATAAAAGAGAGTTGGTTAAGCAAACTTTGCATTATCAGATTGATGAAATATTACTTCATCATTAAACAGGATAATAATGAAGTTTAAGTAGATCCGTGGAAAAGTGCATATAAAATAATATTGCTTAGAAGAAAAGTGCAAAACAGTTTCTAAGCTGTCACACTTGTGTAAAATCATATATGCACAGTGACAATGATTGTAGGAAGATGTCATAAAATAAAAATAGCAGTGGTTTTAAGGTAAATGGGACTGATTGTAATTTTTTGGTTATGTAAGCTTAATATGCAGCGAGAAATCTAGAAAGTAGCAAGAGAGAGACACATGCTGTCTGGCTTTTAGAACATTGCGCAAAACACCAATTGTGCAAATGAGAAGGAAACAAGCGGACAGTAGTGGGGGGATTATTGTGGGCTTTGAGTGGCTTAATGATAGATCACTGCTGAGTTGGCATTCCCCGGGATATTTCTGGAGACCCCCTGAAATACAAAGCCATCCCACTGAACATAGAGCAGTACCTATGATGGGATTTCAGATACAAGGCCAGCATATTAGGAAAGAGTTTTGGAGTTCAGGGAGGTCTATTTAGTGCCCTTCAAATCACATCGGTAACATATTTCTCATCCATCACTTGGAAGACTGGCCTCAACCTGCATTCAAGTTTTTTTGTTTTGTTTTTTAATATAAATAGCAAGCACTGCATAAAGATGAGAAAGAACAAAGATGAGCAGGGAGAAGGTGAGCTGTGCATCCAATTTCCTTTGAAGAAGCCAGGCTTTATTATCAGGATGCTCAATGTAGGATGTTTCTGGGTGTCAAAAGGAGGTCAGTGCATATATCCCCTCTAAGTAGCTTCTCTAACTCAATGGTTAGTGCCCCAAATTGCACAGCTTGAGACTCAACCCATCTGTTCTCAAACTTTAGTCTGAGATGGACTTCAGGTGCTTGATAAATAAGCAGATTCAGGGCCCCACCTCCTGATTCAGACTACAGACTGTTTGTCAACAAGCCTGTCAGGTGACACTAACACTAATGCATGTGGTCCTAGTACTATACTCCGAGAAGTATGGAGCTTAAAGATGTATTTTATTTATTTGTTTCTTTATAAATTTATTTATTTTTTGGCTGCGTTGGGTCTTCGTTGGGCTTTCTCTAGCTGCGGCGAGCAGGGGCTACGCTTCGTTGCGGTGCGCCGGCTTCTCTTTGTGGTGGCTTCTCTTGTTGCAGAGCACGGGCTCTAGGTGCGCGGGCTTCATTAGTTGTGGCACCTGGGCTCAGTAGTTGTGGCTCACGGGCTCTAGAGTGCAGGCTCAGTAGCTGTGGCGCACAGGCTTTGTTGTTCCATGGCATGTGGGATCTTCCCGGACCAGGGCTCGAACCCGTGTCCCCTGCCTTGGCAGGTGGATCCTTAACCCCTGCGCCACCAGGGAAGTCCAAGATTTAGTTTATTTTAAAGTGCAAATCCTAACCCAGACTTACCGCCCCATTTGCCTCCTTGAAGCCATATGGGACATTTTCACGTTTTAATGAGGAAACAGGAGGGAGAAGGAAGGAAGAACCCAAGAGCATAGGATGCTGAGGAAAAGGGGGCAGGTCTCCCTCCCTCAGAGGAGAGGCCGAGACCAGGAAGCCAAGGCCCTCGCACCCAACTTTACTGATGCCATCTCTGCCACCATTGGCCAATAGATGTCTACCATCTTGTTATGAGTGGATTGGGGTGTGTGAGGTTTGGAGCTCAGGCTGGGGCAGGCACAGGAATGGAATGGGACCCTGGTTGCCTCTTTGATCCTCTTTCTCAAGGTGCTTACAGATAGAAAGAGAGAGACTGATTTAAATAAATTATTATATTAAAAAAAAAAACCAAACCTAAGAGGGAATAATACAAGTATTACGGGAACAGGGGCAGAAAAGGGAATGACTAAAGCTGCTTGGGGGCAGGGGGAGGGTGGGGCTCGTGGATGATTAGTTGATGGCCTATTAAGGGCCAGGCACCATATAAGACAGTAATTTCATCCTCATAACAACTCTGCAAAAGGAGGTATTCTTTTATGTGGATGAACCTATATCTCAGAAAGATCAGTTGTATATACAATATCGTACAGTAGTGATTTGGACGCAAGTCTGTTTAACTCTGAAACATGAGGTGTGATCTTCCCCTAGGATTCATTTGGCTGTGATCTTGGGTGAGTCATTTCCTCTCAGGTTCCTCATCTATGACAAAAGGGTTGGGCTCCCTGTGTGCCGTCAATGTCCTCCCAGTTCAGAGCCTTGAGGAGCCTACCAAGACCTCAAGTGGGGAATCACTGGACCTGAAAGGAAAGGAAGATCTTGCTCTCCAAGAGGGATCATTGCCTTCCAAAGAGGAGTCATCGTGAGACCGCACACCTGCCCCACCTCCACCCCCGCTGCCAGGCTTTAGAGCAACCACTCTTAGACCTGGGTGAGAGGTGAGCATTCCAAAGCCAGGAATATTTCAGCTAGTTGCAGCAAAACCACCAGGGAAACAGGATGAGATTTTGTTTTTTCTTGTTTCACGTTTTGATCCTGATCTCCCGTCTCTTTTTGAAACTTTACTGATCCTCAGTGCAGTGTGGGATAGAGGAAGTCTTCTTTGTTAGCCCTTAAAAAATATATTTTTGGGGGCTTCCCTGGTGGCGCAGTGATTGAGAGTCTGCCTGCCGATGCAGGGGACACAGGTTCGTGCCCCGGTCCGGGAAGATCCCACATGCCGCGGAGCGGCTGGGCCCGTGAGCCATGGCCGCTGAGCCTGCGCGCCCGGAGCCTGTGCTCCGCAACGGGAGAGGCCACAACAGTGAGAGGCCCGTGTACCGCAAAAAAAAAAAAAAAAAATTTTGACCACTGGTGGCCTCAGCAACCCACAGTGGCTACACAATAAGTGGGCTGGGAGGAAGGCAGAAAGGCGGGGATCCTCTCTGGGAAGGACCACACATCAGGCTTAACCTCCCATAGCTCAAATGCAAACAGAAGGAAAATCAACCCTGGGCGGTGTCACACCTCTGGCTCAAGGCTGTTAGGAAAAGAAGAGATCCCCACCCTCTATGCCTACCACCCCCCGCAAAAAAAAACCTCCTAGGTCACCAGAAAACAACTCTTCTGCTGCAAAGCCACACCCATTCCTGCCCCAGCAAAAGGCCTGCCCATGAGCCCGCAAAGTGCCTACCACAAGCTCAGAGAAAAGTACATGGAGACTGATCCTCCCCTTCCTGGGGCAGCAGCCATGGACACAGCGCAGGTCACAGAGGGCTCAAGGGCAGCTCCAGGAATAGCCCCGGGCCTCCTCACTTCAGCTACCTCAGGGTTGGTGAAGTTGGTGGCAGAGCCCCTCCCCTTGGCCCAGATCATTTCTCTCTCTCCATGGACAAACAGGCGCTCTAGGGGACCCCGTATGATGCTTTGACACCCAGAACCTTAGACCAAACATTTCCCAGCTGTGGAAACAAGCAGACTGGCTGTGGCTCATCAAACCATGGGGAGCAAAGCAAAAGACACCTCACATTTGGACCATTCTGGCACAGCTGGAGAGCAGCCTTAGCTTCTTCTACTAGTAACAGTAGCAAAGCCTTGCCAGAGGCATTCATATGGGTAATCTTATTTATTTCTCAAAGTACCCAGGTGAGGTGGATAATAGTTACTATCCCTATTTTTTTTTTTTGTAGATGAACAAATTGAGGCTACGAGACTTTAAGAGGTAGAAGCAAGACAAGCACCAAGGCAGTCTGGTTCCAGAGCCTAAGCTCTCAACCACTACGCCAAAGGGAACTCTGGGTTCCTCTCAGAGGTGGCAGAAATCCACAATGTCCTCCATTCCATGATGACCAGTTAATGGGAAGCTTATAGAGGCCCCTCTCCCTCCTGAGAAAAGAGGAAGCAGTTATCTCAGAGGTCGGGGGGCACATGTTCACGTCAGGAGGGGGAGTGGGCATGGGTGGGAGGTCGCGTGTTCAGGACCCTTGGGATCGGCGGCCTTGGCTTGCCAGGGGCTACTGGCCCCTGGGCTGCTGATCCGAGGCAGAGCCTAGGCCCTGGGGCCCTTTCCCCTCAGCACCTAGCTCTCCTCCTCCAACACTTCTAAAGCTTAGTTGTGTGAATGGGCTATTGGCTGCCAGGTTCACCTGTTCCCTCCTTTGGGTCCCAAGCGTTTCTCCAGAGGCCTTCTAGAAGTAAAATGGGAAGTGTTAGGGATCTGTGGTACCACAGCAGGTCTGAGGGGGAGATCTCTATCTCTTCCTCAAATCGAACCTGAGAGGATGCCACCCAGCCTTGAGGTCCTCCCATTCAAGGGCAGAAAAAAATCTTGTCGGGGAGAGGGGAATTCAGTGGGGTGTGGCCAAGATATGGAAGCAATCTAAGTGTTGGCAACAGGTGAACGGATAAAAAAAAAAGTGGTGGCTTGTGTATATGTGTGTATATATGAATGTATCTATACACATACATATACACACAATGGAATATTATTCAGCCTTAAAAAAAAAAAGGAAATCCTGCCATTTGTGACAACATGCGTGAACCTGGAGGGTATTATGCTAAGTGAAATAAGCCAGACATAGAAAGACAAACGCTGCACGATCTCACTTATGTATGGAATCTAAAAAATAGTCAAACTCATAGTAACAGAGAGTAGAATGAGTTACCAGGAGCTGGGTGAATGGAGCTGGGTGAATGGGGGAATGGGAGAGATTTTGGTCAAAGAGTCCATCTTTCCGTTATAAGATGAATAAGTTCTGGAGACCTAATGTGAAGCTTGGTGCCTATGGTTAATGCTACGGCTGTATACTTGAAATTTGCTAAGAGAGTAGATCTTAAGTGTTCACACACACACACAAGGTAACTGTGTAATTAGCTTGATTGTGGTAATCATTTCACCATGTCCATGTATATCAAAACATCACGTTGTACACTTTATACAATTTATGTTTGTCAATCATACCTCAATAAGGCTGGAAGGAAAAAAAAGGGGGGATTGTGGCATCAGCCACTGCCAGATACCTGAAAGCCTATGACAGAAAAGAGATTAGGAAGTAGGGCTTCAGAAAGCGCAGAGTGCGGTGGATGTGCGTCCTAGGCAGGCGAGTGTCAGCTTAACATAAGAAAGAAGGTAAGACTACTTTCCTGTTGTTGTTGTTATTATTACAGCTGCCGTTTATTGAAGACAGCGTTAAGCTTTATGCTAAGCACTTTTATCTACACTGCCTTAAGTAAACCTCCTGACCACCTGGGAGGTAGACGCCTGCAATTAATTAGTGTCCCTACATCATGGATGAGGAATTAAGCTCAGTGAAGATCAGTAACTGGTTGAATGTGGCTGAGTGAGCAAGTGGGAAAGCTGAGCTCCCTACCCACACCTGGCTGCAAGTCCACACTTTTTTTTTTTTTTTTTTTTGTGGTACGCGGGCCCCTCACTGCTGTGGCCTCTCCGGTTGCGGAGCACAGGCTCCGGACACGCAGGCTCAGCGGCCATGGCTCACGGGCCCAGCCGCTCTGCGGCACGTGGGATCTTCCCAGACCGGGGCACAAATCCGTGTCGCCTGCATGAGCAGGCGGACTCTCAACCACTGTGCCACCAGGGAAGCCCGCAAGTCCACACTCTTAACCTTTAAGTCCATCCTCTTCCCCACCCTCTAGAGGTGATGGTGTGCTCCCCGTTCCCAGAGGTATTCCAGAGATGCTGTAACTTGCCTGATCACAGGAATCATCCTAGATGTTCCTCAACATACAGCCGCCCAGGCCTCACCCTGGAACCACAGCTGAACCTCCCGGGAGGGCCCCAGAGTTTGTTTTTAACAGGCACTAAGTCAGCACTGAGGAAGCCGGACCAGATGCCCCTCAGGGCTCCCAACTCCTGTGTGGGCTGAGATTTTGTGATTCTATTTTTAGGCAGGTCTTTCCTGAATCAAAGTGTCAGACTTTCTGGCACCTTGTGATGGCTCTCGGGCACCTGAGCTGTCTTCAGAGCTGCCCTGATGCCCCAGAGATACAAGGAGCCGGGCTGGGAGGGACTCTGGGCGCCAGCAGAAAGCAGAGGGAAGCCACATTTGCCGAGTGGAAAGGGGGTGGGGGAGGTGAGAGGGAGAAGACCTTTCATTTCCAGCTCTGAGGGGGATTCTTGGTTCTTTCCACACTGAGGCCAACAGCTGAGAGCCTGTCCTTGCTGTAACCCTCCCTTGCAGAGAAGTTATCCCTTATCAGAAAGCCTGGATGGAGGGAGGGAGGTTTCCATGGACCGTTTTCCTGACTGCTTTGGTGGGATGGAAGATGGCTTTTGCGAAATGAGTAGAAGGGACACTGTAGAGAAGTTCTGTTTCTAGGAACTTCTGCAGCACCAAAATGATGGGCGGGGATGGTTGCTGAACCTCCCTGAGTGCCTGTTTTGTGCCAGACACTATGCTGATCCCCCTATAGGGCAGCCTCTCAGTTAACCCTCATGGAAACCTCAGGAAGCGAGTACCATGACTGCTCCCATTTTACAGAAGAGTTAATAAGCTTAGAGAGGTAAGATTACTTGTCCCCAGCCCCCAGTACCTGGCAGAGCCTTCAGATTTCACTGGTGGGGATCCTGCACGCCTAACCACACCACATGCTGCCTCTCAGGCCCCCAGAGAACCTCAATGTTTCTTAACCTACCTTTGGATGACTGACTTTTGAAGAAGTGCCAACAGCTCCTATTTTGTTTGCACAGCTAGTGATCAGCAATGTTTGCCATGGCCCAAGCGCTATGCTAGGTGCTTTGCAGGTACTGATTCATTTCAACCTGGCAACAACCCTATAGTGTATCACCATTCAACAGTTGGGAAAACAGAGCCTCAGAGAGGTTGAGTAGCTTGTGTCAACGGTTGTAAACTGGCACAGCCAGGCTTCAAATTCGGTGAGTTTGACCCCAAAGTCTATACCATTAATCATTATTCTATACTGCTTTACCCTAGGAAAGCACGCACTCCCCCGCCATGCAATACACATACTACTGTGTACTTAATTTCAAGGGATATAAGGCTCTTCTGAAATCCTCTGTTGGGGTCCAATTCTAGGGGGTCCAATTAATTGGGGTCCAATTAACAATAACTATGGATTAATGTTACCTGTCCAGGAAGACCACGTACTGGAGGAGGGGCGCACAGGCCTGGAGTCTTCAGCCCGGCTGCTCTGAAGCTCTCCTTCCCCTTTCACCAATCCTAGATCCTGGAGTCTACCTCCAGCCAGGTGAAAAGGTCAGCTCTAGCCACGCCTTTCTTTCTGAAAGGCCATGCTATTGGGCAACTCCATCTCACGCCTGTCCCCTTGCCCTGAAACGACTGGGCCTACATTTGCCTTCCTGCAAGGGTATGAGCCAGTGGTCAAGTCCAGAAAGGTGGGGCAGGTGAAGGAAGTTCTACAACTAGATCACAGGTATCTTAAATTTTAGTATATATCAGCATCACCTGCTCAAAAGCAGATTCCTGGGCTCCACCCCCCAAAGATTCTGATTGAGTCCATTTGAGATGTTTTTAATAAAGACCTCAAGTATTTCTGATGAGATGGCCCAGTGACCAAGCCTCTGATCAAGGTCAGAGTCCACATTATCCTCCCTGTAGGCAGTTGCACTTAAGAGGAGGACTCTTGGTTAACTCTACTCATGCTTGGGGCAGGGCGGGGGCTCCTGGGTTTGTACACCGAGCAGGGAGGGAAGGAAGGGGCGGTCCTAGAACTTCTTCCTGGTTCTGCCTCCCAGAGTTTGCCCAACATCAGTCACTCTACCTTTCTTCCTCTCTCCCCGTCACCAGTCGCTGGCCTTTAGCAGGCCTTCACCTGAGTCCCTGCTCTGAGCTGTGAGAGCTGCTGAGGGATACAAGACTGAATCTGATAGGATGAGACACAGTTCCTGGCCTCAAGGGACCAAAGTCTCATAGAGAAGGTGAATAAGTCAAGCGAGAAATGTCAGTGAACCTGGGGCTTTTGAAGTCAGGGGACTGTGGGAGCCAGAGCCCAGCCCAGGGGCAGGAAAGCAGAGTGTTAGAGAAGGGAGGTGATTCCCAGTGAGAGGCTGCAGTGAACGCTGTTTGGGGGCATAGAGGCGAACAGTGGGGAACCTGGGAAGTAGGGTAAATAACTGACTCTTTTTTTCTGGGGACGGAGGGTCTTCCCAGGACGCAGAACTTTCGGTGGAAAGTCCTGGGCAGACTCTATAGGGAAGGCAGGTTGAGGTCACCTTCAGAAGGCCCCAAGTGTTCCCCCAAGACACACGAGAGCCCACCTGAACTCTTCATGGCACTCTCCATCCAGGGAGGAGGTGAAGGAAAGCTGGGGTATCTGGAGATTTGGGGACCCACTTCTGAATACGCTAGACTGTTTTACAAACCTTGAAAGGTCCCTTGAAAGACACAGAGGCTGGACCAGTTCACCTCAAGTTTCAAGTAAACAGATGAATTACACTCCAAGAAACAGGAGGAGGAGTGGCAACTAAATTAGTTCTTAATTGAGCTCTTACTATGCGTCAGGACTGTTTTAAGTGTCTAATAGGGGCTGTCCCATCTAATCCCCATACCTTCCTGGTGAGGAAGATTTCATTACCCCCATTGGACAGATGAGAAGAAAGAGGCACAAAGGGAGCAGGTCACCTGCCCAAAGTCACAGAGCTGGCCAGTCGCTGCGCTGGGACTTGGACAAAGCACACCTTAACTGAGGAATACATTAAGATCCACAGGATATTTGCTCTAATTGGTCAACGTGAAACGCCCCAACGTTTTAAACGATACTCACCTGTCACAGAGGATTAGAACCAGCATGAAGAAATGACTTAGGTCAAGACACAGCATTTTTTTAAAAAAAGGAAAATCTAACAACTAGAGACATCAAAGTGAGTCTTCAGAGTTTAAGCTGCATTCTGAATGGCTAAGTTGAAACAAGAAGCGAGAGCTTCAATAAACCTGTTTTTCTAGACAGAAAGGTGCTTTCTGGTTGGGGAGGATAAGCAGCGTTTGGAAAAGGAACGATCTTTCGGTTGAATTTCTGGAGCACGGTGAATAACAAAAGGGGCCTCTGTCATTCTCTGGGTCCGGCAAGGTGACACTGCTAATCCTAAAATCTATCCCACAATCGCACAGCCAGGGAGAGGCCCCTGTCCCAGGAGTCCTCACCAGATAGTCAAACAGGTTGAGTCAGGAGATGAGGCTACTCCTCACACGACAGTTTCCTTCTATCTGGAAGAGGAGGAACTCTATAGCAGTGTTTTTCAAACTTTCTGACCACAACCCACAGTAAGAAATATATTTTCTGGTATAACCCAGCATGTACATACGTGTACATGTGTTTCAGAAAAACAATACTCACCGTATTAAATGCAGTGTGCTTTGTTATTTTCCATTGTAACCAGATTCATTTGTTTGAAAGCTGGTTGCAACCCACTAAACTGATTTCACTACCCACAAATTGTTTATGATCCACAGTTAAAAAAAAACCTCCTCGCCTTGTGAGCAGGGCCAGGGAAAGTGAATAGGGGGTGTTAATGACAGGAATTTATACTGGAGTCATTATCTCTACCATTGTGCCTATGTGTTTTGTGTTTACCCTACTTTTATCTAAACAGCATTTGTCAAACTGTGTTCCATGGATTACCTTTATTCCGGGAGATTTTAATAGGTATTTTCCTCCAAAGTGGTTCTGTGGTCAGAAAAGTTTGGGAAATGATACATACTATAGCCACATGTGAATGTCACAATGTAGTTAGCACGTTCAAGGCTCTGAGAAGGTCTGCAGTGAAGGACCTGATTAACTCTGTTTACCCAGGCTTTCCTAGACTTTTTTTTTTTTAATCACGCAGAGTCCTTTATTCCTTCAAGGAGCACGGGTGTCCTCAGAAACCAGTCAGGGTCTGGCTGCTTCACACTCTCCTTTGTGATCCTTACCCTCTCCCTGTGAAGCTGGGGAGATAGGTATTATGGGATACTGTTGGAACAGGCAGTTCGCCTACTTATCTGCTCTCCCACAACAAGTTGGGGCCAGAGCTGGGACAGAGCCAGACCTCCTGACTCTCAATCAGATGGGGGAGCCCTGGGGCAGCCCTAGGGCTCCTGAAGGACCACTTTCCCAAAGGGCCACCCTGAGCTGCATCCGGGGCCAGTGGAAGGGTGCCGAGTGTCCCAGGAGTTCAAAGCTCAGCCTGAAGAACCTTGAGCTGCTCCACATCCCTGAACAACAGGAGCTAAAAGTCAGGGGAGTGGGTGGCTAATTTGTCTGCATAATTGCTGTGTGAGTTACTTAACCCCTGTTCAGGGGTGAAGGGGAGGCGATGACAAGGCTCACATCCCCTTCTTGTCTTCAGGGCAAAATGAACATACTCTGCACCCTGTCTGCAACTTACTTTTTAACTTAATGATGGATCTTGGAAACTGTTCCCTATTAGTACACAAAGAGGTTTCTAACTCTTTTTATTGCTATATATATTATGGCCCTTTATGGGTGCATCATAATGTATTTAACTAGCCTCTCACTGATGAACATGGATCAGCTCCAGTGCTTTCTATCAGAAGCGATGCTGCAGTGGATACTTGCGTACCTAAGTTGTGCACACCTGTGTGAGCGTGTGTAGGATAAAGTCCTAGAAGTGGAACTGCTGGCTCAATATACAGAGGCTTCTTTAGGTGACGTTGGAGGCTGCCTTGCGACGTTGCTCTGGCAGGGGGATCCCAGGAGGAGACTTGGGGTTTCCTTTTCTCATGTTTAATGTTTAATCCTGGCCAACTTCACACATTGACACTGGGCTTAGGAAACATGCGGTGTAGTTCTGCCCTGTCTCAGACCAGCTGTGTGATCTTAAGTCAGTCACATGCCTAACCCAAGTCTTTCCCCCTCCTTTGTAAAATCAAGGTGTTGGAGCACATGATATGAGGACCTACCAGCTCCTTATTCTTTGTGATTCTGGTAGGTGTTCTTGCTGAGTTTTCCAGGAATGGGTAAGGGCAGCACGAACTGTTCTTACCTTCTTATCTTATCTCTGTTCTGAAGACATTTCTCATTTATAAAATAGCTGGTTGAAACCAGGTTTTTGGCCTTATTCTTTGGAAGAAGCCAACTAGGCTGTCCTTCAGTAGGTAAATGGATCCATAAACAGTGGTACATTCAGACAATGGAATATTATTCAACACTAAAAAGAAATTACCTATCAAGCCACAAAAAGACATGGGGGAGCCTTAAATGCACATTACCAAGCAGAATAAGACAATTTGAAAAGGCTACATACTGTATTATTTCAACTATATGACATACTGGAAAAGGCAAAACCATGGAGGTAGTGAAAAGATCAGCGGTTGCCAGGGGTGAGGGGGATGGGAAGGATGAGTAGGTGGAGCACGGGGGATTTTTAGCGCCGTGAAACTACTCTGTGTAACACCATAATGGTGGATCCATGTCCTTATGCATTTGTCAAAGCTGATAGAATGTACCACGTCAAGAATGAACGAAATCTAATGTAAACTATGGATTTGGGGTGATAATGATTTGTCAGTGTGGGTTCATCAGTTTTAACAAATGCACCATTCTGCTGTGGGATATTTGTAGCGGGGGAGGCTGTGGGGGGCACAGAGTATATGGGAATCCTCTGCACCTTCCATTCAATTTTACTCTGAACCTAAAACACTCTAAAAAGTAAAGTCCATTAAAAAATGTGAGCCACGTATGTATTTTTTCCATCAAAAAGTTAAGATATAAGTCACATAACAGAAAATTACTTCCTTTAGTGGGTACAGTTCAGTGGTTTTTAGTATATTCAAATGGTTGTGTAGCCATCACCGCTATCTAATTCTAGAACATTCTCATTATCCTCCAAAAGTTTGAAACCCTATATCTGTGAGCAGTTGCTCTCCTTTCCTCCCTTTCCCCAGTGCCCTTACAACCTCTAACCTACTTTCTTTCTTTTTTAAAAAAATTTTATTTATTTATTTATTTTTGGCTGCGTTGGGTTTTCATTGCTGCGCGCGGGCTTTCTCTAGCTGCGGTGAGCGGGGGCTACTCTTTGTTGTGGTGCGCGGGCTTCTCATTGCAGTGGCTTCTCTTGTTGCAGAGCACGGGCTCTAGGCTCGTGGGCTTCAGTGGTTGTAGCACGTGGGCTCAGTAGTGGCTCACGGGCTTAGTTGCTCCACGGCATGGGGGATCTTCCTGGACCAGGGCTCGAACCCGTGTCCCCTGCATTGGCAGGAGGATTCTTAACCACTGCGCCACCAGGGAAGCCCCTAACCTACTTTCTGTCTCCATAGATTTTATATGCTTTCATTTGTCTTGGGTGTATACCTAGAACTGACATCGTTGGATCAGATGGTAACTATATTTAACTTTTTGAGGAACTGCCATACTGTTTTCCAAAGTGGCTGCACCATGTTATTATTTCGACCAGCAGTGTATGAACTTCTCCATATCCTTGCCAACACTCACCTGCTTTGTTTTTGGTTTTGCTTTGTTTTGTTTTTAGTAGTCATCCTACCAAGGTGAAGTGGCATCTCATGTGGTTTTGATGTGTATTTCCCTGATGATTAATGATGTTGAACATCTTTTCATGTGCTTTCATGTGCATTGGCCATTTGTATATCTTCTTTGGATAACTTCTGTTCAGATCCTTTGCTCATTTAAAAAAATGGGTTACTTATCTTTTTATTATTGAGCTGTGATAGTTCTTTATATGTATTTAGAGACAAGTCCTTGATCGATAAGATACATAATTTGAAAAACCTTTCTCCCATTTGCGGGTTGTCTTTTCACTGTCTTGATGGTGTCCTCTGCAGCACAACAGTTTTTAATTTTGATGATGTACCGTTTATCTATTTTTGTTTTGCTGCTTGCTCTTTTGGTGCCATATCTAAGAAACCCCTACCAAATTCAAGGTCACAAAGATTTATCCATATGTTTTTCTTTTGAGGGTTTTTAGAGTTTTAGCTCTTACATTTAGATCTTTTGTCCATATTTGAGTCAAGTTTTGTAGATGGTGCAAGGTTAGAGGACAATTTCATTCTTTTGCATGTGAGTCTCTATTTGCATCAGCACCATTTAAAAAATTTTTTTTATTTTATATTGGAGTATAGCCGATTAACAATGTTGTGATAGTTTCAGGATCAGTACTACTTGTTTAAAAGACTTCATTTCCCCACTGAATGGTCTTGACACCCTTGTTGAATAAATTGACCATAAGTGTGAGGGTTTCTTTCTGGACTTTCAGTTCTATTCCATTGATTTATATGCTTATCTTTAGGCCAGTACTACACTGTCCTCATTTCTGTAGCTTTGTAACAAGTTTTGAAACTGGGAAGTGTGAATCCTCCAACTTTGTTTTTCTTTTTAAAATTGTTTTGGCAATTCTGAATCACTTGCATTTCCATATGAATTTTAGGATCAGCTTACCAACTTCTGCAAAGAACCCATATGGAATTCTGATAGGGAATGCACTGAATCTGCAGATCAATTTAGGAAATATTGCTGTCTTCACAACATTAAGTCTTCCAATTCACAAATATAAGCTGTCTTTCCATTTATTTAGGTGTTCTTTAATTTCTTTCAACAATGTATTGCAGGGACTTCCCTGGTGGTGCAGTGGTTAGGAATCTACCTGCCAATGCAGGGGACACAGGTTCAAGCCCTTGTCCGCGAAGATCCCACATGCCGCGGAGGAATTAAGCCCGCGTGCCACAACTACTGAAGCCCACGGACCTAGAGCCCGTGCTCCGCAACAAGAGAAGCCACTGCAATTAGAAGCCCACACACCACAACAAAGACCCAACGCAGCCAGAAAATAAATAAATAAACAATTTTTTTAAAAAGCTTAAAAAAATGTATTGCAGTTTCAATGTACAAATCTTGTACTCCTTCTGTTAAACTTATTCCTGAGTGTTTTATTTTTGACACTATTGTAAATGCAACTGCTTCTAAATTTCATTTTCAGACTGTTCATTGCTAGTGTATAGAAATACAATTGATTTTTGTATATAGATATTTTTAAAAATTAATTAATTAATTAATTAATATTTTATCTGTGTTGGGTCTTCGCCACTGCATGTGGGCTTTCTCCAGTAGCGGCGAGCAGGGGCCACTCCTTGCTGTGGTGCGCAGGCCTCTCGTTGCAGTGGCCTCTCTTGTTGCGGAGCACGGGCTCCAGGTGTGTGGGCTTCAGTAGCTGCGGCACGCGGGCTCAGCAGCCGTGGCTCATGAGCTCTAGAGCACAGGCTCAGCAGATGTGGCGCACAGGCCCAGTTTCTCTGTGGCACGTGGGATCTTCCTGGACCAGGGCTCGAACCCGCGTCCCCTGCACGGGCAGGCAGATTCCCAACCACTGCGCCACCAGGGAAGTCCCTGTATACAGATCTTATATTCTTATATTTCTTATATGAAAACTTGATTTGTTTATTAGCTCTAAAAGTAATTTTTTGTAGCTTCCATAGAACTTTCTGTGTAAAAGATCACCTGCCACTTACCTCTTCCTTTCCAATTTGGATGTCTTTTATTTCTTGTTCCTCCTAATTTCTCTGGCTAGAACCTCCAACACAACGTTGAACAATGGTAAGAATGGACATCCTCATCTCACTCTTGATCTTAGGGGAAGCATTCAGTCTTTTATCACTGATTATGATGTGAGTTATGCACTAATTTAAAATTGGTGGTCTAGTAGCCACATTAAAAAAAGAAAAGGGTAAAATTAATTTTACTAATCTATTTCATTCAACCCAATATATAAAAAATATTATTTCAGGAGTTCCCTGGTGGCCTAGTGTTTGGGATTCTGGGCTTCCACTGCCATGGCCTGGGTTCAGTCCCTGGTCAGGGAACAGATCCTGCAAGCTGTGTGACATGGACAAAAAACAACAACATGTTCTTTCAACATGGAATCAATATCAAAATTATTAATGAGATATTTTATTTTGTTTGCATACTAAGCCTTTGAAATTTGGTATGTATTTTGTACGTTTAGCGCATCTCAATTCAGAGTGGCTAAATTTTAAGTGCTAGTAGCTACCATAGTGAGCAGCACAGGTCTGGAATATGCCTGGATCAAAGCAATAATAGCTAATAGTTACTGACTACTCACCACAGGCCAGATACTCTTCTGAGATATTTCATGTATTAACTCAATTTATCTTTACAATAACCACGTGAGTTAATGAAGACATAGAGAGGTTATGTTACTTGTCCCAAATTGCCTAGCTGGAGAATGACAGAGATGGGATTCCAGCCTGGGGAGCTAGATTTTTTATTTTTTATATCAGATTTACCATGGTCTGATTCACATACTGTATAATTCACTCACTTCAAAGTGTAAAACTGGACGGTTTTTAGTACATTCACAGGGTTCTGCAATCATCATAATCAATTTTAGAGCATTTCATCACCCCAGAAGGAGAGCCCCTACCCATTAGCAGTCATTCCCTAGGTAACCACCAATTTACTTTCTGTCTCTATAGATTTGCCTATGGACATTTCATATAACTGGAATCATACAATATGTGGTCCTCTGTGACTGGTTTCTTTTATTTAGCATAATGTTTTCAAGGTTCATCGGTGTTGTAATATGTATCAGTACTTCATTTCCTTTTATTGCCAAATAATATTCCACTGCATATGTATACCACATTTTATTTACTCTTTCATCTGCTGATGGACATTTGAGTTGTTTTCACTTTTTGGGTATTACGGATAATGCTGCTCTGACCATTCATGAGCAAGTGTTTGTGTGGACATATGTTTTCATTTCTCCTGGGCATATATCTAGGAGTGGAATTAATGGACCATATGGTAACTCTGTATTTTTTTTTTTTTTTTTTTTGCAGTATGTGGGTCTCTCACTGTTGTGGCCTCTCCCGTTGCGGAGCACAGGCTCCGGATGTGCAGGCTCAGCGGCCATGGCTCACGGGCCCAGCCGCTACACGGCATGTGGGATCTTCCCAGACGGGGGCATGAATCCGCGTCCCCTGCATCGGCAGGCGGACTTTCAACCACTGCGCCACCAGGGAAACCCGGTAACTCTGTATTTAAGTTTTTGAGGAACTGCCAAAGTGACTGCACCATGTTACATTCCCACCAGCAGTGTATGAGGGGTCCAGTTTCTCTATATCCTCACCGATATTTGTTATTATCTTTTTGTTTCTAATCATCCTAATGGGTGTGAAGTGGCCCAATGCCTAAATTCTTAATTATTATTCTACACAGGAGAAAGTCAATGAATATTTTTTAAATTAATGAAGAAATAAACACATCTTGTCATTGTCAGTTATGTGTTCTGAATCATAGAACAAATGGCTCAAAGCTCACTAAACAAGAGATTTAACAGAAGAGAAGAGTGTTTTCCTCTAAAATAGTGATCTCCTGGTTATATCTGAGTCACCCGAGGAGAGTTTTAAATGTGCCGATTCCCAGGCCCCATTCCCACAGATTGATTTGGTAGGTAAGAGGAGGGCCCTGGGAATCTGTATTTTTAAAAAGCTTCTGCAGGTTATTCTGAATGCAGCCAGGTTTGGGTGGGACCCAGTAAGCTAAGAGGCCATTTAGAGTATAGGGTTTACCTTTGCAATAAGCCAGTCTCTGGAGTGCCTTTCAGAAAGGCGAGGTTGTGGGAAGGGCAGGAATCGACCTGGCTGAGGTTTGGGAGCTGAGGCCCTGCTCAGGGCTGTATCGCACATGCCAGAGGAAGAAAGAAAAACAATAACGAAGGCTCATTGAAAGCTTACCTCGTGCTGCCTGAGCCTTGACGTGGAACACCTCATTTAATCTTGCAACCAAGATCTTAGGAGGAAGGTGCTGTTAATTATTCCTCCGTTATAGATGAACAAACTGAGGCTCAGAGAGACTGAGTTGCCTGAGGTCTCACAGCTCGGTAGAGCCAGGCCTCCAGCAAGGTCTGTTTGACTCCACTCTGCCAGCTTCCCTCCCAGGCCGTTTCTCTACCCTGGATGCACTCCAGCATTCTGGCGGAGTCAGGACACAAATTCAAACACGTGGTAGCTAGACAGGCCAACAAAGAAAGGAGCGAGATGCTTGGGGGGAGTGCGTGGAGTGGTTCTGGGTGACATGTTGGCGTGAGGAAGGGCAGGGTGGTAACAAACAGGAAAAAGAAGTGGTTCTTGGTGGCAGTGCCTCTGTACAGTTTATGAGCCCTACAACCGACCCCATTCCTTCCTGCAGCATTGCATGCTTGCCCCAGAATGCCCTCCCACCTCTCCAGAGAGACTCGGATACAGCACATATTCCTTAGCATCTAAGAATCAGTAGCAGATGCTTTCAAATGCTATAGCTCACTTAGACATCATTTCTAGATGAGGAAACCAAGGCTCAGAAACATTAAATCATTTGCCTAAACTCACACAGCAAGTAAGTTTGCAAAGCAGAGGTTCAGGCTTTGTTTTCCACTCCCAGTTCATGCTCTCTTCCTTTTAGTAGTGATTATTTTTTTTTAAATTGAGTTATAGTTGATGTATTACATTATGTTAGTTTCAGGTGTACAGGATAATGATTCTATATTTGTACACACTGCAAAATGATCACCACAATAAGTCTAGTTAACATCTGTCACCATATATAGTTAGAATTGTTTTTTCTTGTGATGAGAACTTTTAAGATCTACTCTCTTAGCAACTTTCAAATATGCAGTACAGTATTATTAACTATAGTCACTGTGCAGTGGTTCTTAATTTGGGGCAGATTGTGGGTCCCTTGGGGAGTCTGAAGAAAGCTTATCTTCCCAATGTTGTGAGGGATCATCCTGCATGAGTGTGTGTACTGGGGGCTCATTCACAATGCTTCAGTTCTAGGACAATACCCACACCCTGGTTAACATGCTCTGCTTTGCTCATGCTTTGAGGGACCCCCTCCCAGGAGCAGCAGTTTCACAAGAACATATTAACACCTCTCAAAGACAAAGGCAACTTAAAAGAGCTGGTTCATCACAGAGCTGAGTCCCTTCTTCACAGACCCAAGGAGACCCGGAAACCATCAAAAGCTGAGGCTGGGAAACCTGGCTTCCTGCTTCTGGCCTCAATTTCTCACCACCGTTACCACCATGACCACTAAAAATAAGACTAAACCCAACACACGCCCTCCCCAAGTCATTCTCCTTGTGATTTATCTCCTTACTTCCTGTTGATCTTGAAGGTTGTTTTATTTCACAGCCTCTGACTTCTGTTCACAGCCCACTGGGCACTCCCCCAGCTTGAGAAGAAACAACATTCAAAAAAAAAAAGGCCGAGAGAAGGTGAAAGGTGGGAAACAGCAGGGTAATGAGTGTCGATGTCCTGCCTCTGTTCATCCACTTTGCTGGGAAAGTGGGAATCCCCCTCCGACCTGCCAGTGTGGCTGCTCCCAGGAACACTGGTCCAGACCCAACTCAAAGGCTGCCAGGGCCAACCTGGACGAATCTTGTTTACTGGTTTGACAAATGTCCCCACTGTCCCACCAGTGGTTGTGGAGATATGGAAGGCATGAACTCTAGGTGAAATTATTCCACAAGCTTCAGGGAGGACTAGGTTACAAGACATAGGATTTGGGGGACAGTTGATGAAAAATGCCCTTTGCCCCTATCCATTTGTCCCCTAGAAAACCACGGACCATTGGCCAAGTTTTCTGATTTGCCGCCCCCAAATGCTTCTTCCAGCCATGATTTCAAAGTCCGTTCCCTCCAGGAGATCTCCCTGAGGCCCCTCAGTAAGACTAACTCCGCCGTCTCCCAATCTCTTAGCCTCCCCTTTGCAACGTTCATATCTGTGAGCACTTGCAAGGGCATATGTGACCTCTTAAACACTGTTTTTAGAAATTACACAACTAGTAAATGTTTATTGTGTGGAAATATCAGAAAATCCAGAGAGACTTCATCTCCCCAAAAAAACAAAAGACAAAATTTATCCACAAAGGCTTGTAACATTTTGGTGATCTTTCCATTTTCCTATGCAGACACACACACACACACACACACGCACACGCACACACACACACACACACACCACATTTACTTAGAGCTTAGAGTGGAATCATATATTCTATTTCGAGTTCTGTAACTCCTTTTATGCCCGCTCAATAATCTTAAGACATTTTCATATCAACATTTTATACTATTGGAAATCACTGCAGAGTCTTCTATCCGACAGTTGTAACACAGTTTTCTCAACCAGTCTTATATTGCTGGACATTTAAGTTGTATCTAGTTTTTTTTAACAGCTTTATTAAGATATAATCCACATGCCATAAAATTCATCCTTGTAAGGTGAACAATTCAGTGTTTTTTAGTACACTTACAGGGTTCTGCAACCACTACCACTAACTAATTTTGAACATCACCCCCAAAAGAAACTCCATAGCCATTAGCGGTCACTAGACCCCTAGACCCTGGAAACCTCTAATTTACATTCTGTCTTTATGGATTTGACTATTCTCGACATTTCATATAAATGGAATCATACAATATGTGGCTTCCTTCATTTAGCATGGTGTTACCAAGGTTCATCCGTATTGTGTCGTGTATCAGTACTGCCTTTCTGCTGCTGCCGAATAATATCCCATTGTACATATAATACCACGTTTTGTTTACGCATTCATCAGTCGATGGACATTTGAGTTGTTATACTTTTTGGCTATTATGAATAATGCTGCTCTGAACATTTGTGTACAAGGTTTTATGGGAAAGTATCTTTCAGTTATCTGGGGGCTATACTGAGGAGTGGAATTGCTGGCTCATAGGTTCACTCTATGTTTAACTTTTTGAAAAACTCCAGACTGTTTTCCAAAGCGGTCGTACTGTTTAACATTCCCATTAGCAATGTGTGGAGACTCAGATTTCTCCACATCCTTGCCAGCACTTGTTTTTGTTTACCTTTTTTTTCTTTTAAACCAATTGGGTTTTAACCCCACACAGCACCCAGACCTGTCCCTTGAATACAGGAACTGCTGAATCCACGTTTGCTTGGCCGATCATGTGCTTATCCTGAAGCAATTTTTGCTTCTTCGAAACTCATCTACACACTTTGTCCCCCAAACACAGAGCCAGATCCAGACTCCATCCCTGGGGATGGGGAAGGCTTTGTGGAGGAGGAAGAGTTTAATCTGGAAGACAGTTGTAACAAAGAGCGTGGATTTGGGAACAGGATCAACCGCTTGAGGCTTTAGTTCCATCACCTGTTGAGTGGGGGATGATAATAGCACCTCCCTCAGGAGATGACGCAAATCAAATGCTCAGCACAGTGCCTGGGAGGATGAGGAGCTGGTTCTCCAGTTCGAGCTGGGGAAGGACACGCCACTCTGAGGAAAGAGCACTTGCAATGACACGCGTGTGAAAGCAAGTGTCTAGAGCCAGGTGAGCAGCTGAAGTGTGGAAATAAAGCCAGGCTGGTTCCCCAAAGGGCTCCTGGAATGCAAAGGAAGTTGGATTTCATCTTTGCCGTAAGTCATAGATTCTGGGCCGCGTGTGACAGGACCACGATTTGCTCCCTCTCCAGGAGTGTGAGGCTGGAGCAGAGAAACCAGTAAGGACACTGTTTAAATGAATTTAGGTGAAAAATGAAGAGCCTAGACTAGGGCCATGACAATGGGAATAGAAAGAGGGGCCAAAAGGGGGAGAGATTTAGGAGGTAGCACCAATGGATACGATGGCCACGTGGCCTCTGTTACGGCAGAGAGCTCTACAGATCTCACCTTACTAAATCCTCACGAGTCTGCAAGGAGGTACCCACTTTCCCAGTTACAGATTAGGAAACTGAGGCTTGAAGAAAGTAAGTGACTGGCTCAAAGTTGTAGCACAGGTATAAAATCGGAACCCAGGTCGGCCTATTCTCTTTGTCTTGGTGTCTCTCTGGGCAGGACTTAGCTGTATGGTAAAGCCTGGGGCGCATTGGAAGGGTTGGGAGAGCAGCGGGAGGACAGTTCTTCTCCTTGAGAGGCTTGGCTTGATTGGCAGCTCAGAACTCAGGTGGGTCAGGCTGAGGGCTGGAAGGCCTCTCCGAGGAGCAAGAGAGAGGGTGAAATAAGAGGATTTGCCCAAAAGGAACTGAGGTGTTTCTGATCCTCTCTCTTCCCCTGGGGGCTGGGCACAGCATGAAGCCTTGGAAACGAAGTGTGTTCAAGGTAGACCATGACCCAGCCTGCCCACGTCTGGAGTAAGGGTGATGGCGTGTGGGCCCGGGAGGAGGGCAGGCAGCCCCTACTTCCTCCCTCGTTTAGAACCCCATCCTGGAGTGAGACCTAGATCCTCTGGGCTTGGGGCCATGCTGGGAAGTCACAGGGCTGGTGGCTGAGGCCAGGCTCTCCCAGAGAACCTGGGGCCTCTTCCTGAATGCTGCCAGCAGCAGGGGGGCAGAGACCCCATCCCCTTGCAGGAAAAATGAACACTCCCAGTGTGTGGAGCTGTCCCAGGCCTGCCTCACAGGAGCAGGTGAGCTGAGGGGCCGCGTGGACATGGCACAAGATGCCCTGCTCACTGAGTCGGGAATGAGGGAGGGGGGCCTGGAGGGGGGTTCCAAGCTGCCAGGCCTCACACAGAACGGGGAGTCCTTTGCTTCCACTTTCCCCCAGGCCCTATTCCCCATGGCCCCCTTCATGTGGGCATCAGCCTTTGTCCACGAGGCCCTGATCACTCAGCCTAAAGTTAGTGGAGGCCCAGATGGGGACATGGCAGGGAGCCATCTGGTCTCCCAAGACCCTCAGCCCCCACCCCCAGTGCCTCGCCTGCCTCATCCCAAACCACCCCCTGCTTCTCTGCCCCAGGGTCTTTATCCCTGTTTACTATCTTTCAACTAGGCGGCCTCAATACCCTGCACACAGAAAGCCAGCCAGCCGAGCGTGGCGATCCCAGGGCCCCCTCTCCTGCCTCTCTTTTCCTCTGGGTTCAGGGACTGGGGCAGCAGGGGGAGAGAGAAAGGCAGTCTGCAGTCTCCCCTCCAGCTAAAAGTGACCATGGCCGTGGTCTCTTTGCAGTCAGCTGTTTCCGCTGGACCACAGCTGGAACTCCTGGGGTGGCGGTCGGTGGCGAGCAGGTGCCTGTGAGTGAGGGGCGGGGTGGTGGGTCGGAGGCCCGGGGTATGGCTGTCATGGGACACGTGTCCTCTGATTGACTCCGGGCCTGGCTCAGTTAACCCTTCCGCTTGGAAGTGTTCTAGGTCACCAACAGGTGTGTCCAGTGACCCCTCCCAGAGTGTCACTGGACACTCAGCCACATCTCTCTGGCCACACGGAGGCCCCCAGCCACAAAGAAGGGAGGGGGAGGCAAAGAGGGAAGAAGGAGGAAGAGGAAGGAGACAGAGTAGGAGAGGCACAGTCGGGGTGGCCGGGTCCCAGGAGGAGCCTCACAGGCCCTGCAGTGACACGCGGATGCCTGGAGCGCGCCAGCGCCACTGCAGGCGCTGGGCTCACACTTGGTTAGTCCCCAGCATCAACCCTACACGGCGAACATGCTCACGCTCACTTTAGAGCTGAGAGAACTAAGCTTGGAGAAGAAATCTGCCCAAGGTCACTCAGCTGGTCCTCGGCAGAGCTTCCGGCTCCAGAGTTCACACGTTTGCTTCCTTCTCGGCCGCTCAGCCTCTGCCTCGCCTTGTTCCCTCCCCCAGAGTGGAGTCCACGATCACGGCCCTGCACACCCACGACCCAGCGCCTCCTCACCAGGCTGGGCCCTGCCTTCTCCAGGGACGCACTTGGCCCGGTTTCAGGCCCCAGATCTGTTCTGGAAAGGCCTGCCTCACAGCAGGGATCACAGGAGCTTCCCAGCGTGACAGGGCCCAGCCTCCGTCCTCGGAGGAAGCTAGAGCAGAACAGATGGCTTCAGAGAGGCAAGACTTGGGGGTCCCACGCATGGAAGAGGTGACTTCTCTCAGGAGGGACCTAGGAGCTCGAAAGGGTCGGGAGTCAGAGACACCAGCCTTTGAATCCTGATCCCCACTTACCACTGTCTTGGGCAAGTAGTTTAGCCTCCACGGGTCTGAGGTTCCTTACTCAGAACAGGGTGAGTAATATTGCAGCCTGTCCCCAGGGGCATTGTTGGGAACACAACCATCTTTATAAAGCACCCAGAGCGCTGCCTTGGACATGGCGGGAGCACCACGCATACTAGCAGAGGTTATCATTCCTGTACTTTCTACCCCCAGACTGACCTCTCCCGGGGCCACATCAGACACTCGTGGGCTCTCAGGACAACATGGCAGAGTTTTGTTCACCTGCACACAGCATGGTCTGGCACTGACCTGAAGCTGCCCTCCTGGCAGGGTTGTGGGCTCACCTGCTTCATTCATCAGTGTCAGATGTCCTGGGGGCTTCCACGTGAGGGATCAGCCTTAGCTATAAAGAAAGGGAAACTTCAACCTAATTGCTGACCAAGGTGGACAGCCAGCGCTAGTTTATGGGTTCGGTCCCTCCCAGAGTCTCCCTCTATCACAGCGAGGGCAGCTCTGGTCCTCTGCAGAGGCCCTGCTCTGTGTCCCAGGCACACACTGCTCCAACCAGGGCAGACAAGCCCTGGGTCCTTGTCCATGAGCTGACAGCTTGGTGACGGTACCCTGCCGATAACCTCTCAGTATTTGTTGCTCCTTTTCTTGGAGAGGAGGCTGAGCACAGAGAGAAGGGTGGAAAACCAAGTGGGGTGGGGTGGGGGCAGCACCAGGCTTCAAATGCACAGACCACACCCAGCGAAAAAGCCCTGCTGTTCACCAGATCTTCACCTTTGGCAATAAATTGATGCAAGAGGTCTCAATGCCTTCCCCTACCTCGAAGTATTTCCTCACAGTATTCTTTCAGTCACAAGTGGTTGAAAGATACTTCCTAAGAAGTTGACATTCTTCTTCCTTTTTACCTGAAAGGATGGTTTTGAGTGCCCCTATGGACTGGAGCCCCGATTAACGGCCCGACTGACCTACATCTCACTCCAGCTCTGCCTCTGATGACAGCACTGGTTCCTTAGCTTCCAAACCAAGGAGAATTCTCTGTACAAGGAAATGTGCCTTAGGAGACGAGATACCCGTGGAGCAGAGTTCCAGGGATTCCCCAGGCATGAATTCTCAGCAGAAAGGACAGTGTTGACCAGAGAATCCATCAGAAGTTTGTTTCCGAAGAGGAATGGAATGGCCAAGGCTGAAACGGAAAGTGGGGTAGGAGAGGTAGGGATTCAGTGCTTTCTCCTCTAACCCCAGCCGGTAAACCTGGCACGCCAAAGAGCTGGTCCTGCCCTGGATCAGGTCCCATCTCGCAGCAGTGAGGAGGCCACCAGCTACCTTTGGAGAAAAGCACTCATGTGACAGTCAACGGCTGGGAGGGCAGCATCGGGAGAAATCTATATTTGGAAGAGGACACTGAACTGGGTGGGTGAGTCCCTGGCTTATCAGGCCCCCGCAGTCCGGCATGGCACCAGGGCAGATGGGCTGTCTGATCTCCACCCGACTGGGCTCGGTTCAGTCCCCATAAGAAGGAGGGCCTTGTCCTCGCACACCCCTGTGCTGTGTCATCTTACTCCATTGACCCCACTGGCCTCCGTATCACAGCCAGCTGCAATGGGAAGAGAAGTTGGCTGGCTTTCAAAGTCAGGGGTGAGCAGAGGCATGGCCCTGCCCGGACTGGGCACATACTGGCAATGGCAAAAGGCAGGGGAGGTGCTTCTGCAGGAGAATTAACACATTTGATTCCGGGGGATTTAAAAGTGAGTTGAACAGCTCTGTAAGAATTCATTCAACTTGGAGTATTAATCACATTTCTCTCTGGTGACCAAATAGCCATGGCTTAGATAAGTCAAGGTAGCAAATAGTTGAGAAAGCTTTCCATTCCCCATGGAGATGGCACAGCTGTGACCTCAGGCTGACATGTGCTTGACATGCACCTCTGACACTTACTAGCTACTACGTGACCTTGGACAAGTTATACATCCTCCTTGGGTCTCACTTTGCTCATATGTAAAACGGAGAATAAGTTTTGATGAAATTAAACACAATCATGTATGTGAAGGACAGAACCTAGGACATAGCAGATGCTGAATGGGTGTGTCCTTCTTCTAAAAGCGACCTTCCCTTATTTCTCATTGTCTTTACCATCTCATTTAACTAATTTGATATTAATTGACTAATTCTGATTATTTATTATACCCTGTGGTGGTTTTTAAATACGACTACAAATTCTTTGACACCCCTCCCTTCAAAAGGTGAAGCTGAATAGCCCTCCCCCTGAAGACTGGCTGGACTTGGTGACTCACTTCTAATGAAGAGGCTATGGCAGAAGTGAAGGTGTATGACTTCCTGGGCAAAGTCATAAAAGGCATTGTGTCTTCTGCCTTGTTCTCTCTTGGATTGTCTGCTCCATGGGCCACCCTGTCCTGAGGCAGCCTGTGGAGAGCCCCATGTGGGGAGGATCGAAGGCCTCCCACCAATAGCCAGCACCAGCTTGCTGACCCTCCCGGAAGCAGGGTCTCCAGTCCCAGTCGAGCCCTCAGAAGACGGCAGCTCTGGCTGACATCTTAGCTGCAACCTCTTGAAAGATCCCAAGCCAGAATGCTCCTGAATTTCTGACCCAGAGAAATATAATCTGTGAGATACAATAAATGTATATTGTTGTTTTAAGCCTCTACATTTTAGAGTAACTTGTTACCTAGCAATAGCTAACTAATACGTATCCATTGCCTTCCAAAGAGGTTTTGAAACTGCATCTAGGGCAAGGCATAGCTATAACTAAATGGAAAACTATTAGAACAAGATTTGAAAGATGAGAGTGGAGTAATAAATGGGGTGGGTTTAGTTACGAGTCTGACTGTCCCCTTTAACCAGACAATCTGGTTGAAGACAAAACATAGCTCAAGCCTTCTTGGAAGCCAAGGCAAAAGTGGAAATTTTATGGGTCATATTAAGCTAATTTTTTTTTCTTTTGGCTCTAAATGAGGATCCGCATTTGACATGTGGGCCTTTAGATAAACAGCCCCACACAGTGTGGTGGATGGTATCGTGGTATCTTGCAGACATTCTACCTACTGAAGATCACACAGAGCATGTTTGAAATGGTGAGCATATAGTTCACTTATAATGATGTGTTTTCTGATAGTTTTCAGGAACACTTGACACTACAAAAATAGGGGAAAATATACTGTATTTAAAAAACATTTTACAAAAAAAAAAATATGTAAAAGGGTTTATAGTGAAAAGTCTCCCATCCCTGTCTCCTACAGGGCAATTCCCCTTCCCATGGTCAATCCTCTGTGACTGATTTCTGGCTTAATTTTCCTGGGATATTTTATATACATACAAATAATATATATTGTTTGCTTCCTTTATTACATGACTGGTAGCATACAATAGGCACTGTTCTGCTCTGCGCTTATCATTCAATATTGATATATGACTTGAAAATAACATTTACCCTAATTAGCGTAATTTTTGATTTTCTGAGTTTTTAATATTTTAGTCAAAATTTGGAAATATAAAAGAGTCAAAAAAATAAAAAGCACACGTAATCCCAGTACCAAGTTATCACCACTGTTAGACTCACAGATATAGAGAACAGATTTGTGGTTGCCAAGGGGGAGGGGGAGTGGGGGAGGGATGGATTGGGAGTTTGGGATTAGCAGATACAAACCATTATATACAGAATGGATAAACAACAAGGTCCTACTGTATAGCATAGGGAATTATATTCAATATCCTGTGACAAACCATGATGGAAAAGAATATGAAAAAGAATGTATATATATGTATAACTGAATCACTTTGCTATACAGCAGAAATTAACACAACATTGTAAATCAACTATAAAGATAAATTTAAAAAAAAGATATCACCACTGTTAAATATATTCTGTTTGGGTGTATTCTTTCCTCTCTTTCCCCTATGAATATGAAAGTGTATAATGTGTTTTATTATTCAAACTGTAGAAAGAATTTTACATTCTGGGCTCCCTTCCCATTTACTTTTACATAACCCCTTTCCCTCTCCCTCATGTTAACAATTATATTGTGAGCATATGCAGGTTTTTCTCATGAAGCATCTTTATTTCCTTACTAATGTTTTGCCCAGCCCAGGATTGATATGAACCTGCCTTTTCTGGGATTTCTCCATGGTGCTCTGAGAACAGTTCAGACTAACCTCTGTCACCAGAGCATCCCCAAGATGCTGAAAACTGAAAATTGTGAAGCATCATTTAAGCTTGTTCATAAAGGACTTTCTTCGATTTCCAAGATCAGACAGTTAGGGCCACAAAGGCTGCAGACAACCAACCCTCTACGTGATGGCACTCAGCTTTCAAGGGACAAAGAGAGCTAGGAAATGTAATCCTTTCCAGCAAGAGCCCCAAAGTTACCCGCTTCCACGAATACACCTTAGAACCTACAGGATTCTCCCTCCCCCACTGTAGATTAGTGATTGCAGTGGCGCTGCCCAGGCAGTCTGCCTTGGGTAAACTCTTCGTCACTTAGAAGCCACTCTAGCCATGAGAGAGACAGTTTGGGGAAGGCTCCTCTGACATTGCTGCAAGTTCTAACGCTTGAATTTTCTACCAACTGACAAGAGGGTTGCATTTGGTGAATAACCTGGCAAAGAGTAAGAAACAGACTTGGGCTTTGAATCCTGGATTTACCACTTAATATGTAGCGGTATGAGACAATTTATTAGCTTCTCCCTTAACCTCAGGTTCCTGTCGCTGCGGGAATGGGGATTAAATGAGATAATGTAATTCAAACATGTAGTACGATGCCTACGAGTGGTAGGCACTTGATAAATTGTAGCAATTATTATTATTATTTGCTGTGCAGATCAAACTAGGAACTCCAATCAGGATTTTCACCTCAAGCCACTTCCTGACTTTGGCCATTTAAGGTATATGAGAACATCTTTTTGCTATATACATATCGTTAACTTGTACAGTAGTGTCCATCATAAGCAACAAAAATGCAGCCTCTATGTTTGACCAAGCATGGTGGAAGACAAAAGGATGAACAAGGTGTAGTCTCTGCTTTCCCAGGGTTCACAATCTTGTAGGGGAGACAGATAATCAACAATGGTAATTTAAGACAGGCTGAGATAAGTTTGACCCTAAAGTGCCATTGGAGTTTGATAAAGAAGGAAGTCATTTTGGTGAGAGTAACATCTTTCATCAATGGGGCCAGGTGGAGGATGCCTGGAGAGCTGGGAAGCTACCTGAGAGGCTGCAAGCCCTCTGCGGGGTAAGCAGGTTAAGGGAGATGGGTGTAAAGAGGTTCTGTTTGTCAGGGAGTGGGAACAGGTGCTCTGTGGACAACTACTGGAGTAGAGGACAGAACGATTCAAAGAGAGGATGATGACCAATCTGAGCTTTGACAGGTAAGGGCCCGAGGAAGCTATCCTCTCTAGTAGCAGGCTGGAGGAGTGGACTGAGGGGTCATTATGTGGGCAAGTGTGGCAAGACAAATCAGTGAGGCCTTCTGACTCAGGGGCAAAAGGCTATAACCACAGCCGGAGGGTCTGGAGGACGTGCCACATGGAATCAAAGCTGTTTTGGGGCTTCCTTGGTGTCGCAGTGGTTGGCAGTCCGCCTGCCGATGCAGGGGACACGGGTTCGTGCCCTGGTCTGGGAAGATCCCACGTGCCGCGGAGCAGCTGGGCCCGTGAGCCATGGCTGCTGAGCCTGTGCGTCCGGAGCCTGTGCTCCACAACGGGAGAGGCCACAGCAGTGAGAGGCCCGCGTACCGCAAAAAAAAAAAAAAAGCTGTTTTGCCAGCCTAAAGTCAGAGCCTCACTTATTCCAGCAGCAGCGGCAGGAGGAGGAAACGCAGACCACACGCTGATCCTCTTCTATCCAGGTAGTACTCTTGAGGAGCATCTCCTAGTGACCCCCAGAAGAGGGGCCAGACTCGTCACTAGAGCTCATTTTTCTGGGGTGAAGCTGTGCCTTCAGATAGAGAAAACATGAGTTCCCAAGGAACACAGGGCCATTTCCACAGCTAGTGTTTCAGTAGCGCTTGGCCCTTGTCCTCCCAGGTAGGTTCTGGTGTGAAATATTAATAACCCATTCTGGCTGCCCTGCTGAGTCTTGCTGTCACATGGGGCTGCCTCCATTGTGAGAGTCAGGCCAGGCCCCTGCCTGTCTCTGCAGCACTCCCCTCCCTGCATCGGCCGGAGCCACTTGACCCCCTCACGTGGGTGTGGGCTCCAGGACGAGTCCTGATGAGGCAGGAGCAACTAAGGTGGCTCTGGTTCCAGGCTCTGGGACTCTCTCACAAGAAGCCACAGCTGTCTCCAGGCCCCTCATGACCTTGTGTCTTGGCTCCGAACCCTGCTTTGCTCCTGGGATCCTGAGCAGTATCACGTACCTCAGCTCTGATAACAGGATCCCCATCTGTCATTCTCCTTCCTTCTGAGTTTCTGTCCTGAAGCCTGAACTGTACTCAGGCCCCATAAGCCCGAGATCCTGCCTTGATCTTGCCCTTGCCCCACAGGAAGTGGAGGAAGCGTTGCTCTTGAAGCTTAGGCTGGGGCTGGGGCTCCTACACGTGCTACAAGACTTCTGCAGTCCTGCTCTCCTGCTCCGGTGTCTGACGGGGACTTAACATTTCCCAGGTGCGACCACTTTACCGGATTGTGCTCTTGGTTAACTGCCAGGTCTCCAGATTCCATGCTTCACCTGCTGGGCTGGACTTCCTACTAGCTGCTTCAGCTGAAGCTGTGACTTGGCTCGTGACTGGGTAGAATTCCAGAGCTTGCCCCACCCAGTCTGCCCTGTTCTGCAGTTAACCGAGCCATGCTCAGCTTGACTTTAGCAAGTATATGTGCATGTACTCTTGCTCAATACCCACGTAAAGGTCAAAATGGAGACACGAAACCATACTTACACAAAATCATTTCCCATACGTGCTTCTACAATATAAAATTACTTAAAAGATATTTTAAAAAAGAAACATCTCGGGCTTCCCTGGTGACGCAGTGGTTGAAAGTCTGCCTGCCGATGCAGCGGACACGGGTTTGTGCCCCGGTCCGGGAAGATCCCACGTGCCGCGGAGCGGCTGAGCCCGTGAGCCATGGCCGCTGAGCCTGCGCGTCCGGAGCCTGTGCTCTGCAACGGGAGAGGCCACAACAGTGAGAGGCCTGCATACCGCAAAAAACAAAAACAAAACCAAAACAAAACAGAAAAGAAACATCTCAATTACCGCACAACATATTTTAAAGGGCTTAATACAGCCAAACATCCAGTTGCAGTGGGAGCCTCACCCCTCCCTCTCCCCCTCTTCCTCTCAGCACCGAGGCCCGGTAGATAATATTTGGAATACATTTTTGGTTGTCTGAATAGCCTCAAATGACCTTTATTTCAGCTGAAACAATTGAAGCCAACATTTCCAAAATAGAAAGCAGGTAGGAAGTAATGTTTAACCTTAACTTGTTAGTCCAGTAAACACCTTTGGAAGAGTAGGCCTGTGCCTGCCAGCAAGTTGTCTGTATCTCCATGTTGTCTCATAAAACCGAGGAGATCATCTACTCTGAAGTCAAAGTCTACCAAACCAGTCCCCACTGAAATCCAGCCCCTAGAGCATTACTCAACAGGAAAGGGCTGAGTTATAGAGTGCAGCAACGACTTCCTCCAGAGCTCCTGCTCAGTAAGAATCTTCAGAAGCTATTGCTTTTGGAAAAAACAATTAGTTTAGATCCTGCTTATGAAAGAAAGTGCCCTTATGTTAAGGAAGGACACATGCTAGTCTGGCAAATCATTGAAAGGCGTCTAGCAGCACTGCAGCTCCAGGTTCAGGCTGGGACTGTCACTACCACTTTTTTTTTTAAACCCAGGAAATATCATTTAAGTCAAGAGGACCAGTGGGAAATCCACAGAATAGTCTACCTCTTCTGACCAAACCACTTCCTCATTTCCATCCCCATCGGTTAGGATATTACTGCTTTGGGAAATCCAAGTTTTTTCTCGAAAAATCTCAAGTCTAAATATCAACCTGATAGGACATTCTTTGGTCTAAGAAGTCCAATAATTAACACAACAAATTGGTCCTTCCATAGGGCTCACATACTTACTGGCCTTTCGAGGGACAGTCTAATATAAGTAGACAAATAATGAGGAAAAATCTTGTCTATAAGATTTTGTGCTACATATTGTTATTTCAAAAGTATATTAAAAATTTAGAATCATTTCTTAGAAATTTATTACTTATTTATTTATTTTTTTGTGTGTGTGTGTGTGAAAGCAAGTTTATTTAGAGAGATACACATTCCACAGGCAGAATGCGGTCCATCTCAGAAGGCAAGAGACTGAATGATTTCTTAGAAATTTGATATTCTTCGGTGAACATCCAAATTGGATTAATAAAATCAATGCTATTAATTTTAAGGTACAGAGTTTAGTGAGGAACTAGTATTTTTTCTAGTGACAGGAGTTACCTGGGACTGAAAATAAGGAATTTTTTTTTTTTTTTTTTTTTACTATTATAAGCAAGGTCAATGCTGGCCTGAGAATGACAAAACCTAAAGTAGTTTGTGTAGGAGTAAAACAAAAGCTAGCTTAATCAATAACCTTCACCATTGCTTCAATATCAAGACTTAACCAACCAGAAATTATATAGGCCTTAAAAATAATTGTTGACTGGAGACATATCCATCTATCTGCTAGGTAAGACATATAACATTTTTTGCTATGGAAGGAATATCTAAAGGTATCAGTTTATCATTTAAGGTATAAATGGCATTTAAAATATTACAGGCTGTAGTGCTAAAGAAAACATCATCTTGAGGGGAAACATAGAAGACTGTAACAGAGCATCTAACAGACTTGAAATTTTAGGAAAAACAATTATTGATAAATAATATACAGGCTCCATTCTACAATGTTTCTCTTAACTATTCCCATAATAAAGTTTTAAACATTAATTTGCAGGGAATTTTAGATAACTGTGTATCTGTTCCTAGTTTACGATCCAATAGGCTTCCAAGAGAGACTGTAGCATAGCAGACAAGTGTGAGATGCAGACCTGAAGACCTTTGCTTGAATCCTGGCTAAGCCATCTCTGAACTGTATGTCAGGCAAGCACAACTTCTCTGGAGGACTGATTCTTCCTAATTCAAACACGATAACTAGGCTGTAAGGCATGAATGAAGTAATTTGGTATGTATAAACTTTCCTCAACCTTATTCTGCATCTAGTAATGCATAATCAGAAAAAAGTTGCAAATCCAAGCTCATAGATATTTTGAAGAAATTTCCCTTAATTAACTAAAACTAAATATAGACCCAGGATTGCCCCCTAATGGTCATCTCTTAGAAATGAAATCTCTTTGAAAACTACTGAATTTGCAAATTGTTTTTTCTATCCAGATTTCTCCCAAAGTTTTGCTTATCCTTGTTCTGATCATCAGCATGTACACTAGATTTTTCTCCAAGAAAGGTCATCTCCAAGTATGCTCATTTAAATAAAATTGTAAGTAGGTACAGTATATTTCTTATCTTTAAAACTGCTTCTGTAACTAGATTAAGCAGCCTTTTCAGGTTTTTAAAATAACTTTCCTTAGAATGTCTCTCCTTGCCATTGGAAATTAAAAAAAAAAGCAAAAGAGCGTCTACCCAAGCCTTTTTTGCATCTTAAGCAAAAGTATAGATATCTTATCTTCTAGGCATTACGGTGAAAGTTCAAGAGCTGGTTCTTTATCCTAAAGGATGATGTTACCACAGGTTGTTCCCACTTTCCAGGTATTCATCAATTTCTTCATTCTTGGGGTAAGTTGTTAAAAAAAAGTCTTCCAAATCAAAAGTTAATGTTTTATCCCAAATCTATATCCCATCTTATATCAAAACATGAATTCAACATGGCTGGACTTATAGTCCACATTAAGTAAACTGCCTCTCCCCCCAGAAAACGTACACTGGAGGCACACAGGGTCTGGCACTAGCAATTTTGGAAATCTGAATCTCTGAGTGAAATACTAGCACCCCCTTTTAGTTTTCTGCAAGCCTTAGTCTCTATCTACAAAATGAGGATAATATCATCTACTTTCTTAAGATGTTGGGAAGGCCAAATGAGGTAATACATGAAAAGCATTTAGCATAATCTTTGATAAACAGAAGGCATCAAAAAATGACAGATATTATCAGTTATCTCGCCCCAAAATGTCAGTTATTGAAGCAGGCATTATATTACCACTCACAGGCACGAAAACTCTGAGGAGTTATATTCTACCGTGGTTTCTTTCTGAGACCACACCTCAACAATTTTCAATGTGTTCTCCAGAGGCACTGAGTCCCTGCTGGTGGTATTGGTATTGGTGAAATGGGACCTGCTGAGACAACTAGGTTGAGAACAGTCTCGAGAGAAGAATGATCAGCAACAAAGTCTTCTAAGTTCTGGGTATTTCACAACAAACATGGTGGTGCCTAGCAATTAAGAAAAGGGAAGTTAAGTTCAAGGACTAGAAACATACAGGATTGTTAGGTCTATTACACCCTCTAGTGGCCACAAAGAAGATTGTTCTTTTTAAAATCCTAGTTTGGTCAAGATTGCAACTTTGATGTATATACTTCATCCTGGGGTTTAAAAAATAACCCACTTGCCTTTATGTGTTTTCTGCCTGTGTCAAAAAAGAAAAAATGCTGATGTTAAGAAAAACCAATGCTGTCACAATTTGATCCATTTGGTTCTCTTTATTCCCTGCTGAATGAAAATACTAATCAATAGAGGAAAAGACACAGGCAACATTACCTTTCATGCTATATGGACTCTCAAGTGAGAACTGAAGATAACTGCCTTTGTTGCTTTATGAAAGGGAATTTTGAAATGAGCATCTTTCTAAAACAGCAGTTTTTCACCAAAGGATTATTTACAAGCCAAGGTAATACTTAAATATGTCCAAGACTATGAATCTATCCTCTGCCCAAACCCTTCATTTTTATAACGGGTAATTATAGTAAAAACTTCAATTAACCAGAACCCTCAATTAACATGATTTCCCCTCTTGTACTCTATTTTTAGGACAAAGTTGTAGAATAAAATCACAAGAAATCACTCACGTGAGGGATTTGGCTTGAAAATCTTCTAGGACAGATTATGCTATGTTTAAGTAGAAAAAAAATCTTGAATAAAATTACACTCACCCCATGATAACCAATACACAGGAAATACATACATAGCTGAACAAGAGCTAGAAGGGGGTGAAATATTTTGTTGAATGTTAATGTGGTGGAACTGTAACCTTTCTATTCTCTCTACTATCTTCTTTATTGTTACATTGTTACATAAATAAAAATCAAAGAGAAGTAATCTATAAACTCAACACATATTCTGCAACATTTTCTATTCTACATCCATAAATTCTGAGACTGAGAATCAGAATCCTAAGTCCTTCAAAGATCTCTAGATGTCAGAGAAATAGTTAAGGTTGCCATATCCTATCAAGAAACAAAAGCAGGTAACTTGGGGAATATTTCCTCCAAAATGAGCTGAAACAAGAAGGGTTTTATATAGTTGATTTTCAACTAATTTGAAAATAAATGTATTAGGACATTCCTTATTCAGAAGTGTCAGTCTTACTCAAAATCTCACTGCAGTACAAAACTCAACAGTCCACAAAGTAATTCAGGATAAGTAACCACCCTTGAACTGAAAGCTCTTGATACCAAGTCCATCTATTTAAAATACTGTTTATTTGTGATTTTACATTAATTAGCATTACATCTAAGAGCAATATCAGATAACATTTATACATTTTCCACATGACACAGAGGTTCACTGGCTCATTCTTTATGCCAAAGCAAGTAAATAGAGGCATTAGCAAAAGGTGCAAATAGTTCACTGTTGCATTTAAAAAATATTTATGCACATTGCATTCATTTTATATATATTTTTAAAAAGTTATGGAAAAGCATAGTTCACAGGTTACTGTTTCTACATATGTTGTAATACAACATAAATGATGTAGAACATAAAAGAATCCTCAAATACAGAATTAAGCAACTGAAAGTTTCCACTAAGATTAAAACACTGATTCCAGTAGTTAGTGAGATCTAGAATGAACTTTCCAGGCTCCGTTTCAACTTTGCATCATCATACACTCACAGCCAAACAGAACCAGCCCCAGAGCACACTATCATCAGTGTAAGTTTTTTACACGCCAACTCACCCTTCAGAAATACTTTGGATTATTTTTACCCACTGACTATTTTGGATCATTGATTTTACATTGATTTGTGACATGACTTGGGTGAAAGGGAAATAAAACTATATTAAGCCTAGGTTTAAAATTGTATTTACATTAGAAAGAAAGTTAACTGAAAAGATAAGAAAAATTGGTAAAAATTAAGAAGTGGTAGTTTTCTCACGGTAGGGGTGGGATTAGACCCACCGATTTCTTCCTGTGCTGCCTTCTGAAGATACGCAAGTTAAAAGGAGGATCTGACCCTTTTTAAAACTCAAATATCAACTAAGAAATAGAACGATTTTGGCAGAGAAGCAGAATTTTAGAAATTTGGGACAGGCGTCAAATAAATGACACTTCAAATCCTATCATGACTATGAATCATTATCGAACTAGAATTCTTCTTCTCATGACACCTCTCTTGTTCCCTTCATTTTTCACTTTCTCTCTCATTCTTTTCCTTTCCGTTTGGTTACCTTATGAGGGCTTCTTCATTCATTAGTGATACTAAGAGAAAAATACATTATAAGGTTCAAATATGAATCCTGTTATGCCTTTAAATGTTCTAATCCCCTTTTGATACCAAGTCCCTGGATTCTTTAATTATATTTAAGTATACTTAGTACCAAGCAGCCTCAAATGTGCTCTACTGTTAAATGATTGGCTAATATGCTCAGACACTTTTATACTGAATGGTAATACAAACATCTCAACATACAAAAATCGTTTTTGCCAGAGTTAAACTAAATAACCCATGTTATGTGTATAAAATCCCCTTTGTTGAAAAATAAGGGGCTTTCTAAACTAATAAAAAAGGAATTTTTCAAAAATTATAGTTTACTAAAATGATGTGGTTTTTTTGCAAACAAAGTTACTTCAGGTGAGGAAATTTTATACTATGAATAAAATTCCAAATGAATCTTTTCTTAAATTTAAAAAAACAATTATGTGCCAGTGTATACTAATGCTATAGATTCTTATCTTAGAAGCTTTTAAAGCATTCTGTTAATGCCCATTTTAACAATGGGAACCCAAAAGGGACAGTCAATAATAATGATAAAAAACTATAATCTGCTTACCAAGTGAAGCAGGTTTTGAGAAACAAAAATTCTCTCGCTTGTTCACTGGTAATTTGTTTCCAACAGATATTATGTAGAAGGCCTGAAGTAATTCAGACAGATATCTGTTTGTGGTGATTATAATAATACTTCATGAGGGCAGAGCTAATCAAAACTAGCAAATTGTTTAAAAATTCAAAACCTTTTTTGGACATACAAAATGAGAGATGAATTTGAAAGTGTTTTTCATAATATGTTTTTCTTTTAGTAAAACCTCTTTCCAGTTCTTAAAGTCCAGTTTGCTACGTACCCCCAATCTGATCTACCACTGCATATTAATGATCAACTTAAATGTGGTTTTTAAATGTGCAACGTCACATTGTAATAATAATAATTACAAAAAGACTTTATTTAGGCTTCAACTTTCTCCTTTTTTTTGTTCTTTTTCAGAAAAGAAGGAGTGCGGAATTTCTTCTTTTTCTTGGATGGTGATTTTGAAGGTGAGCCTTCAGGTGACAGGACTTCTTCAATTTTTTCTGGAGACTTAATGGTAATCTCGATGTTTTCTATGGTGGTGCTTGTAGTTAACCTGCTCACTCGCTCAGCAAGCTCGTCTTCAACACCATGCACGTCATCCTTGCCATTCACTATCAGGACAGGCATGTCCATGGAGATGAAGCTCTTGGAAAACAGCTCATGGTTTTCTACAAAAGGGGAGGATTTTTAAATTTTATATAGTCAACATCCTTGCTTTATTTTACAAAACTGAAATGTTTAAGCAATGTACTTTAATTCCAATAAAGATAGATCATTATTTTAATAGACTATGGGCCTATTAACATAAAGCTAATGCTCTTAAGTGGTATAAAGAGGACAAAGTTGTTAGACCAAAGAAGGAAGGCTGGATAGGTCCAGTTTGATGACTTGATAGTTTCATTGTAAAGCAAGTCAGTATAAATGAGGAAGACAACATACATATATTTTTCTTTAATTTTGGGGTCACTGGGCAATCAAAATTGAAAAAGATTTCATGCTTCTGTTTGGAAGACATATGACAAACCAAATTTAATTTCACAAATTCTTAAGAACTATAGGTTGCCAATATCCAGATTAAGGTAAGTCAATAGAAATGCTGAACAAAAGTAGCACCCCATTTAATAAAAAATATAAAATTATTGGGAGCTTTAAGTAAAATCCATGGTAAACTTACTGTATCAGGTGTTCAATTTCTTTATATGAAGACAAATGACAGAGGGACAGACTCTAAAGATTAAGTCGGTGAAGGCTATGGGAAATTACATTGAATACCTTCTAATTTTTCAGGGATATTTTGCGGTGACTGAGTTTGAGACTGAATTTGTGAAACAGATGAAGCGTCATCTGAGAGTAATTCCTGCTCAGCATCTGTTGGATAAGAGTTTAGTTAAAAGCCATGCAAAACAAAGAAGCATAAGATTTCAGGGAGGTTAGTGCATACATCAAATACCTGCATACCCAGGGATGATAAACTCTTCAGCAATGAGCTGAGCATGCTAACAGTTATCCCACGTATCGATAACTATGCAGTAAGAGGAGGTTAATGTGTTAACATTTCTGGCTGCTACTGGTAATTTTATACACATGCTTTAAGGAAGCATGGCTACTGGAAGCCCAGGCAAATAATATGTATGCATTTAACTTTTGCTAGAGTGTTAGAAAATCAAAATACATTGAGCAGCCAAATGAAAAGAAATATGAAAGCTTCACCAATGATGCTACATTAATGAGGCAGAATGCCTCACTGAATTTTTGATCAATATCCAATTAGTGATTCCTGTCAGCAATATTAGTGAGCTAATTCAGATCATAATGCATGTGGAAGAAACTATAAAGTTATATATAAAAGGTGATGGTTCTATTGTGCAATATTTGTTACCTGGCATCTTTAGGCTTTCAAAAAATAAGAGATTAAAGAGGGACATTTTACAAAATACAAAATCAGAGAAAGTTTCCAACCTTATGTTAGAATAAACAAGTTGAATAGTATCACCTAACATTTAGTGTAATTACATTAATGAGTCAGGTTGACTTCCTTTTGTGACAAAGACACTAACACACTTATAAAAACTGTTCCCTGGATGATCCAGATGTCATTAGTTCTTTCTACATGATATCTAACTGGGACAAAGATTCTTTAACTATTCGTTCTGTTTTGCATAAAAATTTCAACTGTATGTTGAAGACGCTCTAAAGCAGAGGCTCTTACCCTCTTTTGGGGGTTACAGACTTCTTGCCCTCCACCTTGCACCCTTGCCTTCCTCAAATCTGTATTGCACAAAATTAAGCATATATTTTTCAGATGGCTCATGGACTGTCTAAAGCTTATCCAAAGACCCAAGACTGAGAACCCTTGCTATAAAGAATCTCTTATTCTTGAGAAAAAGGGAGCTAATATTCAATCGGCATTTTCATGAACAATTCTTAGATACAACCCTTGCTTAGGGTTCTGAAGTCAGATAAAAGCGACCTCACTAGAGTGCCCATGTACTTAAGGAAAGTCACATAAAAATTCTAGCAGTTTGTTTTATATTTTGATTTTGACATTAAATATTGACGTCTTGAGACATCCAGTAACAATAGAGATTCTATAAAGCATTAAAGCCACATACTTGTTAATCTATAATTATGTCAAAGTAGAAAGTTTTTTTTAAAAAAGCCACATATTCTGAATGTTTAAATCTATTAATGTATCTACATTTACTCTAGCTAGTGATTCTTTACTCATCCGGGGATTTCACTTTACTATAGAAGACTTTTTGCTAGCAATCCGATTGCTTTCTGAGGAAGACAGTCTTCTCTACATGTTAACATAGATGGTGTGTGGTAGCTATGTGCATTTCAGTCCTACTTATTACTCAAGTAAGGACCGGGAGAGAGGATATGGAACAACTGATTGTAAAAGGAACATTAAAAAAAAAAAACCTGACTGCCCTCGATCATCCAACTCAAGAGGCTCTGTTAGCAGTGTGGTTATCCTGGGCTTAATCTCAAAACGAACTGACCTTCCAGTCCTTGCTGTTTACGTTCAATGGCCTTCTTATACTCTTCAAGTTCTCCTTCTGTGAGATGACTGAAGGGGTTGGGAGGAGCTGGTGGGGCCTGATCATCATCTTCAAACTGCATGGTCTTGCAAAGAAAAGCACTGACTTGTTACCAAGAGCTTTACTTATATCTATATATTTATTTATATATATTTACATATATACACAATTTCACACACACACTTAAATGTATATATGATGTTTGTGACACCCCACCTCACAACAATCATAAGAAATGATAAAGTAACATGCTTTGTTTAAAATATTCATATCAGATTAATGCTTTTAGACTACTGATCCAATAGGCTAAAATTGCCAGTGATGTTTCCTCAATAAGCCTGCATAGGTCAATTTTAATAACTCTGAAAAAAAAACTAAGCGAAGTTCTAGAAAGCTTCATATAACTAAGAAATATCTTAAAAAACAAGAATTTCAAAAAGCCTTTGAAAAAAGTCTTAGAAAAATGAAACTGTACCAAAAGAACTTTAAATTTGCTACGAAAATAAACTTGTACCTATTTGCTCTAGAAAAGAAATTAATGAGACTTACAGCTAAACCTGGCAGATTGAACCCATGCATTTAAAAAAATTCCTCCCCAAACCCCACTAAAATGATAGTAAAAGAACAACAACAAAAGAGTATAAACTTTTAAGGACAAAAGAATGGAAGATGAGACAACAGAGGATGAGAAGTCATAACACATTGTTGGAAGATGGAAAGCAGGTGGAAGAATGGGTGGAAGAGCTGAGAAAGTTGAAGCCTTAGCCTTGCAAAGGAGAAACCTGCTCATCTGCCCTGTGGAGGCCTGGTAAGGCTCAGGTATCACAGAAGGTGCTGTGAAGAAAAGCTGAAAAGCGGGGACAAGTTAGAAGTGTAAATAAGGAACAGATAGATTCTCAGGTCCCCTTTCCTGTTCCACACAGCTGAGCATTTACTTCTCTCTCATCTCTGCAGAAGATCAGAGGCTTATTCTTCAGAACAACTGATTAGGGGACACAAAACATAGCTGAGGGTTCCCAGGATGATGGTAGGAGACTGGCAAGAGACTAGAGAATTCTCTGGATAAATTAAATGACCCCAGATAAAACAACTACAGATACTAACATCTGGGCATTCCTGAAAGAATCAACCTGGTCCACATCCAGTCACCCTACAGTGGAGCTCGCCAGTTCCCAAGTTCTGCACACATCTGAAGCTTCTGACTGGCTTTCAGTGTCTCATTCTTAAATACAGACAGACTACCACGGATTTCCAGACACTTGAGGAAAGTTTCCAACATGGAGCAAACCAGAATTAAAAAGAAAAAGGGAACTCAGAAGAAACAGACAATAAAGGCAGCCAAAGAAAATTTAAAATTGATTCCCTTACAGCAATAAGAGAAAATACTGTATCCAGAAAGACCAGGATGTTATTTAAAAAGAAAAAAAAAAAAAGGAACATTCAGGGAATAAGAAGTCTTAAAAAGTAAAAAAAAAAAAAAAATCAGAATAGAAAATTAAATAGAAGGCTTAGAAAATAAAGTCAAGCAAATCTCTCAGAAAGTAGGATTAAAAGACAAAGAGATATAAAATAGGAAAGAAAAAAATCAGAGGCTTAGTCAAAGAGATTCAACTAACAGTATGTATATCCTGACAGAAAAAGAAATTGAAGGGAAAAGGACTACTTACCGGAGAAATACTTTAAAAAATTCCCAGGACATGACTTTGCAGATTGAAAAGGGTTACTACATGCTAAAAGTGGAGACTAAATAGAAATTACTACAAAGCACACCATCATAAAATTTCAGAATAGCAGGAATGTAGAAAAGGTCTTTAAAAAAAAAAGCCTACACAAAGGTACACGAATCACAGTACTCTCCTACTTCCTAACAATGATATGGAGTTAGGGGATAATATGGTGATGCTTTTCATTTTATCTGTAAGCTAGAATTCTGTATCTATTACATGCACATTTGAAGGCAGAATACAGGTTTTCAGACTGTTACCTCCTATGTATCCTTTCCCAGAAAGCTAATAGAGGATGCACTCAATGATAAAGGAGTAAGAAAGGAGTCTCCTTTCTTAAGTAGGAGACATACGCTGCAGGAAACAGGACTACATGGTGAGAAGCACAGGAATCCTCAGGATGGGCCTGTACATCTGGCCTGAAGAGCACCTAGTCCAGATCTGGACCAGAAGGACAATGACAAAGGGCTAGAACTGAGAGATTACCTGTTACCTCTGACCCTATGGAAAATAATATTAAGAAAAGTTCGGGAAGAACTAAGCCCAATGTATCCTAAGTACTAAGCCAATGAAAAAAGGAGGTAACTTTTTCTCCAAGGGGAGAAAAGTTGTATAAGAAAGGAAATGTCATCATGGGATGCTACCTGGCTCAGCAGTAAGCGTTTAAAAATATAAACACTGAAAGCTGACTAGACAAAACATTGTGGTACAACCTTACTGGGAGAATGAAAAAGGGAAGAGCCTTGTGTAAACAGGCTAGATCCTCACAGTCCATAAAAAAAGTCACTACTGTCTTTCATTAATTCTAAGATGCACTTTTCTCCCACATTTTCTGATCCTGAAATTGGCATTCATCTTATAATTAGGTTTTTTTCTCTTTTAGTGATACATAAAATAATGGTACTTCTCATAGTTGATGAAATAGTTGATGAAATAGATTTGATGAAATACAGTTGACATCTAAAACTGATAAACCAAGAAAAAGCAGAATAAAGATGCTCTTTAGAAACAAAGGTATATGCTAGAATAAAGTCCATGCCCCTAGAAATTGGGAATTGAAGGTGACATTTTAAGTCTTGTGGATTCTTTGACTTTTTAACTTGTGTTTATATTAACTTTAGTAAAGACAGATATTCATATTTAAAAAGCAAATAAATTAATGTGAAAACAAAGATCATATTGCTTTATGGACTTACAGAAGGAGGCTTATCCACAACAATTCCAGCAAGCAACTGAGATTGTGGTCCTGCTGTTTTCAAGTCATATCGATTTTGTTCTCGAATCTGAATTGAAACACAGTAACAAGTTCTTGGGGGCAACTCTGCAGGTGACCTTTGGCTTACTATTTGACCACCCCAGGGTAAGAGCCTCTTTAATTCCCACCTCCACAAAGCCCTCTTTTACCATCATAACAACTCACATTAATCTCCACTCTTCTTGATGTGTGATTTCCTATTGTCTTACATTATCAGAGGACTACATTTTTCACTAATACAGCAGAAATATGTCTAATACTTCTTCCCCGTATAGCCTGCTCACCAGAAACTAGAACAGAGCTGGAGGTACTCAATACAAGCTAAAATTATACAGAATTCAATTTCAAATTCTTCTGTATTTAAACCTCTAAGCTTAGCATTAATCAGATTCAGTCACCAGTGATTTAAACATAAAACAGCATAAAAAGGCCTCCTCTAGTCATAGAAGATCGACCATGTCTTACCTTATTTCTCTTTTCTAGTACCTCATTCGGGTTTGTGTTTAAAGGAACAAACTGATTTGGATCTTCAATTTTGATAGGTGTTCCACTACTAACTTTTGAAGAGTCCTCTGCTTTCATCCACTAAAGAATCAAAAATTTTCTAGAATGAAGCTTTGTATTAAGGAAATATGGTAGGTTCTTAACAACTGTTTATTGACTCCAGTGGGTGGGTGCATACACTGCTAATATTTTAAAGAATTTCACTGAGTAGTTTTTAGTGGTCAATTAGTGTATCTCCCATACTAGTTAGAATCAGCATTCACTTAAAAAACAAACAAATGTCATTACTATTCACATGAATATTAAATTATGGCTATTTAAATTTTTTCCTTTTGGCATTTTAAATATGTTGGTGAAAATATTTCAAGCATATAGAGCTTGATCTCACATTAACTCACATTCAGAGTTGCCACCTGCATTCAAGTTTTAAGTGATGATGGCTAAGAAGTCATCAAAAAGGACTCAAGAAATCTCTTAAGATTTAGTTTTCCAGATTTCATTTTTATTTTTGGCTGATAGAATGGGCCAGGCCCCTGACCAGCATTTTACAAAGGGGATAAGCTTGTAGTAATCTACAGTATAGTGGCACCACAAGGGTGGAAGAGCCTTAAATAATTCTTCTCATTTACCCGTTACATCCCTTAAAGAAAGCTAATATTCATCAAGATTAATGATGACTGGCCATTAGTTTCTGTCAATAAGATTAATTCTGGGAAACTTATGTTCTTTTACTAGGAGATAAGAAATCAATATAGACGAGGGGGAAAAAAAACTTTGATGCCTAGGTATTTCCACATTGAATACTACTGATTTATACGATAGGATGAACCAATTTTGAGTATCTACAGAATATTTAGGGATAAACACTCCAAAATTAAACCAAATCTGAGACAAAATGCTGAAAAATTTAAGATAACCTGTTTCTTTATCTACAAGATCTTGCCTATGTGCAGTAATTCACAAAATCTGGCACCGTTAGGTGTTGATAACTTTTATAGTTCTGATTCACAAGTACAATATAAACTACAAAGCAGTATCATGTAATGGGTAACACTGGGCTCCAGAGTCAGACGGCTTGCATTCAAACCCTGATTCTACCATTCACAGATGATTAATTAATCCCTCTGTGCCTCCGTTTTCTCATCTATAAAATGGAGGAGGAAAACAGCATCCTTTCCATATTAGGAGAAGTAAATGAGATAATTCATGTACGGCACTTAGAACAAAGTGCCTTGCACAAAGGGTACCTGGTAAGTTATAGTGATGTTATTGTTAATGTCATATTCTACTTCCCCAATATTTCAACATAGACCATTCAATTCATCAGCAAACTAGGCAAAATATTTAGTAAAGGCAAACCACGTAAAGTAGGGGCATACTGTGATTTTGGTCCTGGGACTGGTCTCCCCATTCCGAGACTCCTCAGGCACATTCACTTTCATGTAGGTATTTGGTGAGTTCAGCCATCTTGTTTTTTCACGCTGCTGCCTCTGTGCCATGTATTTGAGAGGAGAGAGTGGCACTGTATCATCTTCAAAGGAAAAGGCAGTCACAGTTGCTGGGATCTCCACATCACTCTTGTGCCTAGGCTTTTCTCGAATGAGAGGATGCCTGTAAGCATAGCCTGTTCTATATCCCTAGGGGAGGGAAAAACCACATTTGAAGCTATCAAACTTGTACCAAACACAGCATTTAGAGTCTAATTCTTTAAACAAATGATTCAATAAGACCCTTTTACCGAAAAACAAAGGGAAGATCCTTCCAAACTCCATATAACCTCCACATAACACTAGAGTTGAAAATTAAGCAAATTTCAAGATCTGGTTAAAACTGATTTCAGCTGACAAAGCAATTTCCACTCACACAACTGTTCCTGACAAAGGTAATTTAAAAACTGCTCACCAGAAACATGTTCCTAGATATAAACTGGTTTTCTGGAGGCCAAATCTCAGTGCTCATTTAAGTATTTGTTCTTGGGTCTGAAGGCAATCTGCCTTCTGACTCTTAGTGCAAGAGGCTAATAACTAAGATAAGATGACAGTTGCATGTTTCACTGATTCCTAAAATACACTGAATTCCTTCCTAGGGTCACACTCTGGAGTAAGGAGCATGTTCCAAAACCAAAGGGAGATGGAAACATCTGCTCTTGAATCTGGAAACATGAAATCAAGGCTATGTTCAATTTTTCACCTACCAAATTGTCCAGAGTCCTCATCAGCCCTTCAAACTCAATCTCGCCAACCTTCCATTTTTGATGGGCACCCATATTCACTCCTCCTCCTCCAGATGCTGCCACAGCGTGAGTGGAAGCTTTATACTTCTGAAGATCCAGTACAAGCAGATTGTCTACTCCACCTGCCCCTGCTAATGCCCGCACCTGTAATCAATGGCAAAATATAGAGGCACAGGACTGTAAAGACTAGAATGAGTAATTTCACTTTTAAAGAGGCATAAGGTTGATTCAGCAAATATCTGTAACACTTTCCTCCGGGCTGCCAACAAAGAAATACACTTGTGAAAGCAGGCAGCTGAAGTATCTTTTCCATCTATCTATACCTTCCAGGACTCTGACCCTCCCTGATGGAAAACACATTTAGAGCCATACCTTTTAATATATTTCAAGAAACTGAATTCTCTTGCCAAATTTTAAAGTTCTTTCCTTGCAGTTTTCCCATGGCAATCCAGTTAATACTTTTGTTGACAGTTATAATTTTAAAGGAATATAAACACTATACTGTGAATTTAAGAATATTTAGGCAGAAGTCAGCTCATTATCTCAATATAATTAAGCTTTTCATAGCCTCATTTGAGAAGAAGAGCGACCATTAAAGCAAAAAAAAGGTGGTTGTTAAGACAAGTTGGTAGAAAAAGTTTTTTCCCCCTTTTTTGCGGCCTTTCCAATAAATTCAGATTATTACCATTTGCTTCAAGAGAATCTGCTTGACTTTACTTAAAGGGGGAAATTAGGGCCATTAAATGCATTCAGCTTCTCTAGGGAAAAAGTGGTTAATAAGTAATCCATTATAATAATGAGGCTGAGGCTGTGGCATCACTGGAAACTGCATGAGTTCATAAAACTTCTGGCACTGCTCTTACACTTTTTATAAAAGTATCCACAACACAGCTGGTCTATTTTGATAACTGGTAGTCACCTTTCTCAATTAGCACCACATCACTAGAGGGTGAAAATGGAGAAATGTGCAATTATACCATCTTAAAAAGTAGGATTATGAGGAAAATGATGCTTATGAAGCACTTAGATTTGGTGTGTGTGTCTGTATATGAATTTTAATTTTCTTTCCTCCTGTTTTCAATTCAAGGGATACCTCAGTTGACCCTTTTTTACTCAAATGAAGCAGAACTTCTCTTAAAAGACAAAACAAAACAAGAAGCCACCAACTGATAGAACTCTGGAAATAAGTAAACACAATACCCAACATAACAAAGCAAAAAAAAAAAAAAAAAAGAGGGGGGTAGACAATTTTTCTTACCTGAATCTCACAGGCTATCTGCACATTAAAAATGTAATGAAAAGCCTCCTCAATTGTTTCTCCAAGTGCTACCACACCATGATTTCTGAGTACCAGCACCTAAAATAGAATCCCAAAGCAATCACTTTAAATAACTGGCATAGCTCACACTGCTTTCATCAACAGTAACAGCAACAAAAATAGCTCCTTAGATAGAAACTCTACTACATACCTTACAACTTGGCCCCAGAACTTTCTGCAGTTGAATTCTCTCCTCCTGTTCATCAAGTGACCCTTGGTAGTCATAATAGGCGACATCTCCCAGGATCAGGGACTCTTGAGAAATTGGAAGGATCCCGCACTTCATGGAGGATACCTATTTGGTTGGGTTCATGCCAAGATAACACACTTAGTTACTAACTACACCTTCATAGGAACTGGATTCTTCAGTCAGCTCAGGGAGCGCTGGCCTATTCACTGTGTTCACCATTCCAGCCCACCTCCCACTTTAGTTCTTCACTTCTTCAAGAGAAAAAAAAAAGGCCTTTTGGGGATACTATTCAATTTACATGCTGTGCCAGATACTAGGAAAGAAGGCTTGCTCTAAAGACCTCAATGACCCCATTATTAAACTGATGAGTTCAAAAATGCAAATGCTATCTCTCCAGTTGTTTCCTAGAACAGGAGCATTGACTCCAAAGGGACTTTTGCTTTCTGGATATGCAGAGGATTAATACTTTGAAAATAACTTCAAATGGTGGGGTCTGAAAGAATGAAGATTATAAAGTATCATGTAAGGAAAGCCATGAAAAAATACACTTCCCAGGGTCATTGTTGATTTTGGCCCTTCAGTGACTTACAGCTGCCGTTGCAAGGGTATGGATGTGTATCACACACTTAACATCAGGACGTGTTGAATAGATTGCGGCATGGGGACTGAAGCCTGTGTGGTCAATTTTCAAATTAGTACTTCCCTGATCAACCACTTCTCCTATTATATTGACTTTCACCTGGAAAAATCAGAAAGACACAGTTAACTGGCACATATGCATCAAAGTTTCCTGCGTTTCATGAGCTAAACCAGGGGGTGGCAAACTTTCTGTCAAAAGCCAAATAGCAAATATTTTAGATTTTGTGGGCCTCTGTTGCAACTACTCAACTCTGCCACTGTAGTATAAAAGCAGCCACAAACTACTGTAAAAGAATGGGTGTGGCTTTGTTCCCATAAAATTTTATTTACAAAAACAGGTAGTCTGCAACAAAACTTAGCATTTAGCAAGAAGCACAGTTTCCAAGAAACTGAATAACTTAGCTCTTCACTGAAGGTCTGGATAAGTCTGGCATTTACTGAACTGGCTGGAAAATGTTCATTTGCTAATTAACACTATAGCACCAGAACCAACGTAGTTCCTACTCTTCTAGAGGCCAGTGACAGTGGCTCGGGGTACAATCATGGAAAAATAAAATGCTAGAATGTCAGACCCTATACTCACACCAACTGAACTTTGTTTAAATCTAGCTATAAAATATACAGACTTTGTGTGTGGGTTGTTTTTAAAAAAACAAATTACAGAGAGTACAGGGTGAAAAAAATCAAGATTCTCTTCAAAACATAAATAGGGTAACTGATTAGACCAATTCATTTATTAGGCTCTTCAACTACCCTGTTTTTCTTGAACGCTAAAGCTTTTCTTAAAAATCAACATTAGCTTTCCAAATTCTTCCCTGTTCACTAGTAAATGTTCTTCCATCCATACCTTTTCTTGTTCTGTCCTGTATTAAAAGCTAAAATCTGTCAGAAAAGTACAAGGAAGCACAGAAAAAGTAACATAGGAATGAAAATTGTACCAAATTGGAGGCTGTGGCTTCAGAAAAAGACAGGCCTCTGGGAATTATTATTATGTGGTCTTGCTCCTTACTTATTCTTACCTGGGAGAAAGAAAAAAAAACCAAAACAATACAGATTTACTATGAGGTGTTCATATTTTGCAGTGTAAACATGACTAGGAATATATTTACAATGAATAACTGTAAGATATCTGGGGGGGAAAACAAAGCAGAAATTAAAGCTGTGCAGCATGAAACTTTCCTTGAAAAGTTTTTCTTCCCTCAAGCCCTCAAGTACTTGCTAAAAAATTCTGACATTAGTTTCTCATTTACTGGACTTACCTAAAAGTGTTATTTTGGGGGTTCTAAGGTTATTTAGGGTCAGCTACATGCAGGAGAAACGAATGCCAGTATTGTTCAACCCAACACAATATGGAAATTAAGGGGAAATGGGCAAAGGAAAGAGAATAGATTCTCTTCCTAGGAACGAATTAAGGTGGAAATGGAAGGGGAAACCAAGGAATAGCTGGAGGAAGGGATGAAAAGTTGTAGGAAGACTGCACCTCACATCTGTGCCATTTTCATCACACAATATTTTCATACTTTTTGCTTCCAAATATTGTCTTGTGTCCAATGGGGCAACATAAAAACAAGATGATGATGAATGGGAAAAAAATATTAAAAAAATAAAGACGAGAGAGGAAACTTCCCTGGCCCCCTCTATTTTCCCTGCCCCAAGTGCTTTTTAAAGCATTTTTTAATATCACTGACTCTCAGATATAATTATTTTTAAAGCATTTTTTAATATCACTGACTCTCAGATATAATTAACGAGAGAGAAAATTCTGCCAGGAGGATTTCTTCCTGGATGGGTTCTGTGACTGGTCTGAATTAGGGAAACGACACAGATAACAAATGGAGAAGAACGTTGGGGTAACTGCAGCCTCTCCCTTAAACATAAGGTTTATATCAGGATGAGGTTGTGGTCCAGCGTGCTAGGTTCAGAGAATACCAGACTTCTGAGTAAAGGTGAGGAGAGTATAGTTGCCTTTAAGTTGGGATTTTAAAAAAAGGAACTGAAAGACGAAGGACTCACTGAGATATATGTATTTGCCAGGTGGGCCCATCCAAACAAATCTGCAAGTCTGTATAGGCTGGCAAGTTTACAACGAGTAAGCTTTTCTCCCTTCATGTACGAGGACGTATCTGTCCCAGGAAGGTCATTGATGGGTGTGACCATGCCGAGACCTAAACGAGGAAAAATTGTGGAGAAAGAACCAGGTCAAATAATTCCTTACCTGAAAATTAGTTGCCAGGAAGCAGCCTGAGTCCGAGAGTGTCCCAGCCTGTAAATGATGATCTGAAACCTATCAGCCCACACAATGTTGCATTAGCTTATCTTGCTTCAGAGAAGTACACTGAGAGTAAAAATACGTATCACCTATCACCTTGCTGTTTCACCTAGTACTTGTTCGAGAGTGATGTTAGGGAGTCAGGCTCACACCACTGCGGAAAAATGGTCACAGGATCCCAATGGTAAAAGCGTGATTAACACCGAGGTTATTGCTAATTTTATGATGAAAAGATCTCAACAGAAAGCTATTGTACCTTTCTAATACCTCTTTTGACTTTTATTCAAACAAAGAATATTTAAGAATGCAGTCAAACAGCAGTCTGGTTTCTGCCCTCACCAAGCAACAAAAACGAGTCTTAAATCTCTAATGACCCAATTGCTGAATTCAACTTTCGCTCAGTCTTCATTCTCCTGGACACCATTTCCCACCTCTTTCCTAGACTTCTTTTCCAGGCCTGTGTGGTACTATCGTGGACCTCTTATCCCTTAGCCCTTATGGACTCTTGTTAGGATGCATGGCACACGACAGATAATCAATGTTATAGAAAAAGTGAAGAAAACTAGCTCAACATTTTAACTTTCCTGTTGATTCTGCTAGAATGTTTCTCCCAGGCTGGAAGAGTGAGTGATTTTGGAACTCATCGTTCTTCTCACCATCCATCTGCCACCCCCGCCATCACCACATTCAAACCTGTTGCTAAGTCTTCTCTCCTCTTCCTTGGCTATGCCTTTCTCACTGATCTCTTCCTTCTTTTACCCGCAACCACTACTTTAGTTCAAGCACTTATAATTCACTTTGGGACTCTTTCAAAGATTCTTTAACCAGTATGTATGTCCCAACATACTGATCCACTTAGGAGTTCTACCCTTATCTTGCACGTTCCCACCATCATGTCTCTTTTCATACCATTCCTCTATCTGGGAAGTATTTGAATTTGTTGAACTCTTGTTTGTAAATCTTTAACCAAAAAGAAAAAAAAGGAAGTAACAAAGGAAGAAAGAGAAGGAAAAGAAAAGTCCCTGATGGTCTGGGACTCTGTGTACCTGCCCTGGTACAGCAGTGAGTTCTCTGCACGTCTCTCTGAGATGTAAAGTGCTTGGACTCAACGCCTTATGATTCTTGGTATCCTTAGTGTTCAGTCCACCAAACTGGTGCTCTCACTAAAGAACTGTTGAATGAATAAAATGTCCTAAACCCTTTTACACCAAGCTCTAACTGCTCCATCCTTTAAAGTCTGGTTAGTTGAGGCCTCTCTTCTTCCACAAAGTTCTCTCTGTCCACTTCAGCCAATAATCAATTCCAACTCTGAGTTCATAGCTAGATGACTTAGAAAAGGTCACTAGACAATTTCTTACCAGCTGCTTTGTAATTTTTTCCTCTACAGTTACCTTGCAGTTTTTTTTTTTGTTTTCTTTTCTTTTTGTGGTACGCAGGCCTCTCACTGTTGTGGCCTCTCCTGTTGCGGAGCACAGGCTCTGGACGCACAGGCTCAGCGGCCATGGCTCACGGGCCCAGCCGCTCGCTCTGCGGCAGGTGGGATCCTCCCGGACCAGGGCACGAACCCACGACTCCTGCATTGGCAGGTGGACTCAACCACTGCGCCACCAGGGAAGCCCTACCTTGCAGTTTTAATCTTTTGTGCATTCACTGTATGTCTCCTCAATTCAAATATGCATTTATCTGGGGCAGGGACCACATTTATAACTATTTTGTAATCCTCACAAAGTGTAATAAATGTCTGGTTGGTATGAAAAAGTAAGAGATCCTAACACTATGTTACTCTAACTATTAGATGTTATGAACTTAAGGACTGAACCAGATCAGAATATGCTGCTAGAAATGTGCAGTGTACAAATTAGAGATGAAATTACTGTCTTTTAAACTTTACGAAACTTGACGTACTGAGGGGAGGTGAAGTAAAGCCCGAGAAAGAATTGGCCATGATGTAATCTGCAATCTGTTGTAATGCTAGTAATCCAGTTGGATTGTGGCCTTTCTTCATCTGTTCTTGAATAAGGCATTCCAGGTCTTCCCGAAAGGCCTGTAATACACAAAAATAATCACTGAGCACATGCATCTCGCTTGGAGCAGAACAACCCAAACATAACTTGCTCTGATGTAATCAGTCTTCTTCCCCCATCCCTCTCTTGAATAGCTTTCATGTACATTATTTTAAAACAAATATAAAACACAAAATAATAAAATTAAAACACTGGAAGAAGAAGCAAGAAGCTTGCTTTCAGGGGAGGGAAAATCATTAGGCATTCTTAATCTCAAAGCAAATGAGCTATACTACAACATCTATAATAGACAGGTATAGGTAAAAGCAACTTTGTTAATAATATGCAACTAGAGCACCAAGTACAGACTGATGTAAAAAGAGACCCATTCCTTGCCTAGCAGCTCATTATCTAGGTTAGGATAGAGTTCTTATCTGAATGAGGCATGACTCTGACTATAGCAACTCCCAGCAAAAGTTTTCACTAAGACATAGTAAATCATGGCTTCCATTTTACGATTTCCATGGCAATTCCGTAGCTCTATAAACTCTGTAAGCAAACTTATAAAAGCTGAGAGTTGATTATTTCCCTTATGCAACACTGTGCTAAAGAAAGAACTTTTCCCCCCAGCTTCGGGTACTGTATGTTCCTGTTCTGGAGTGCTGCTTTTCTTTCTTTTCTTTTCTTTTTTTTTTTTTGCGGGGTGTGGGGGGGTAATGTGTGGCAGAAGCAGTATTTATATAAATAAAAATACTGAACATTAAGAGAAAATTTTCTATTCCAGTAACCCTTGAGTTGCTAATATGATTCATCATTTGAAACATCTCCCAATCCTTCACATTAGTTGAAATAGCTGGTTTTGTATTTCTATCACACTCAACCAACACTTATTTTATTAAATTCATCATTTATTCTCTTGCTCATGTTTATATTCATTCATCTTAAACACGAAGGCTCTTGCAATATAAACCATCTAGACCTCGCTCTGCTGTTTGAGATTGGTTACATGTATAGCAGAATGCACTGCTGGAAATTAAATTCAGTTTGTTCCCGCCTCACCTAAGAGGGAGAAGGCAGAAAACTGCTTTGGAACCATTACCTCCAAGAGGGGTAGATATAAACACCATGGAGATAATTGGGAAATCCTCATTAGAAGAGTGACTCTCCTTCAAGTCGCTGAGAATAGCCCTCCTCAGAAGGCTGGGAATAAGATCTCCTGGAGCAGTTGCTTAGATGTAGCTTTGCTTAGAGGATGGCTGAACATCTCTGAGGTTTTCAGAAGGAAGAACTTTTTAAAAAAGTTTAAATAATGGCAGAGAAGCCCATGGTGAAAGTGGAAATGTGGTTGTGAGGCTATGAGGTGGTAGTACATATTAGAACCAGTACTGACTCATGCTTGTGTTGCTTTTAGAAAACTTTCCGCTCATACAGCAAATGGATGTTTGAATGATTAATTTTAAAAATACTAGCTGTGACTTTATTTGAATTCTGAGTTCATAGAGAAGTTTATACCAGTTAAACATGGTTTTTCTTTTACAAATTCAAGACTTATTAAATGTAAATCCTTAGCATAATTATAAAAAAATTCTAAACATCTAATTCCATTGACTTTTATCTAGTTCATTTAAATACATGATTTAAACCGGAGAAACTATCGTATAAAATATTCTCTACAAAGACACATTACATTTATCAGAAAACTCCATTAGTACATTTCTAAGACCGTGTGAACATAAAATGGTTGTGAGCTGCATATAAGATGGATGGACGCATTCATACTGATGAGTAACATGAGTGTTTTACCATATTTAAGGCTGAAAGGAAAAGAATCTTCCAGATATACTCATTTATCTTTATATAAACTACAGAAAACTTCTAGATACCTGACAATGGGCCAAAATTCTCTTCTGAAACTTTATCTTCCCTTCAAAACCAAACTCTAAACCTTCCACAGTTCAAAGCAGCTATAACCAATATTCTTTGATTTAGTGTAAAAAAAAAAATTTACACCTACTGTATGTATCACAATATCTCTGAGAAGTAGGCATAATTTATTTTATTGAATGCACCTTATGTTATTCCAGGAAGAATTTAAGGCAGATTCCATAGATTAACATGACACGAAAATAAATTAAATATAGGTAAGAAAAATCAAGCTAACGAGAAAATAGGCATATGAAGGTAAGATAGAGCCAGGAATGAGGTTAAGATACAAAGAGCATACTATAAAATTGTATCATTTGCTAGAGATGGGCCAACTTTTATCTAAAGTCTCCAGCAGCCAACATGAATCAACACAATCGCTCAATATGCTGGTTTACAAGGGTTTTAAGAAATTTTAAGAAACCCCAACTAGTTGCTCAAGAGAATCACAACTATTTATGACCCTGATGAGAAATTTTTGCTGGGTGGATTGACAAAGCTAAATAAGAAAGGTTGAAAAATTCGTTCACAGAGGTCACAGAGCTGGTAAATGTCAGAAGCAAGGACTCAGGTCAAATGCTTTTTTTATCAGTGAAAATGCTTTTTTTACTTCCATTTATCCCATAGCATGATGAGTACCATCCTAAAGCTTTGAGATGATCCATGGTGTCACAGAGGAATGTGAAGGAAAGCCCTTCTGTAATTAATTAAGAAAAAAATATGAATTTCCCCTTTAAGGCTAGTGAATTGCTTCTATGCAGTATAGAAGAAGAAAATAATTTTCAAAGTAAATGAAATGTCCCCAGCCTTTTTATATAGTTGACAGTGCTTCAACAGATATGAATTCTTCTATTCCGAAAGATTTAATATTTTTTGTCATGAACATTTATAACTCAGTTATTATGTTCCAAATATTTCTGAAATATTGTTCAGATAATTACCTAAGCCATAAAACAGTCAGTATAAAATTTACTAATGATATAAAATTGTTTCAGCTGGTTTTTAAAATTTATCCGTAAACTTAAGCTTTCGTTAAAATAATAAAAATTTTGTTTGTCTTTATGGTGGATAGTTAATCATATTCCTACTAAAATTCAATGTTAATAAAATAATCCTTTACAGTTGATTCATTTGAATCTCACAACCAAGTCCTGAAATAGGCAATGACTTGCTCACGGTTACACAGCTAACAAGTAAATGGAATAAAGATTCAAATCTCAAACTCTCAGTTGGGCACAGATATTTGCCTAATTTTATCAGAGATGGGTTGTATCACTGAAACCAAACACAGGCATACCTTGTTTTACTGCACTTTGCAGATATTGTGTTTTTTACAAATTGAAGGTTTGTGGCAACTCTGCCGAGCAAGTCTATCAGTGCCATTTTTCCAACAGCATTATTTTAAAATTAAGGTATGTACATTGTTTTTCTAGACACAATGCTACTGCACACTTAATAGACTACAGTATAGTGTAAATATAACTTTAACATGCACTGGGAAACCAAAAAATTCGTTTGACTCACTTTATTGCAACGTTTGTCTTACTACAGTGGTCTGCAACTGAACCTGAAATATCCCTTAGGTATGCCTGTACAACTAATAAGGCAGCAGGTGTGCTGTGATCAGAAATATGAGTAAACCTCTTAGGCTAGATTAGAGCATTAGGTTATAATGATAGTTAAAGCAAAAAAAAATTATTCAGCAGATCTTGGAGTACCAAAACTTGCCCTCTTATAGCTAGGAATTCTCCCACCAAAGCAGAATGAGAAACTCAGTTATAAGCAGGGCAGCAAGATCACATGCTGGGGCTTCCGAAGTCAGATTAAACCAACAATTCCCTAGGGTCTCTACTAGAGAAGAGTCAGGTTAAAATATCAAACAACACATACACATATGTGGTTTTACAGCATAAACCATCTTCCTTCTCAGATAGAGAAGAATAGAGAAGAGAAGGCAGTCCCTGAATACATGAATACATGAACATGAATAAGGCAGAGTGCCATCGGGGTGATAGATTCCTTAAGGCCGTCAAAAACCAAAATACAGTCCAATGAATTATGATTATAATCTTCAAAGTGTTGTCACAAAAGCATAAAAATGCTTTAAGTTAGCGATATTGTATTTAACCCTATGTATATATTTCCACAGAAACAGCTGTCTACTATGTGCTAGGCACTGCACTACATGCTTTTATGTTATTTCATTAAACTGTCACAACCACCATGTGAGGTCCATTTTTACCAACAAGGAAAAGTGAAGCTCAAGTTAAGTGAGTTTCCTAATGTCACATAGCTATTAAGTGGTGCTGAGCCAAGATCCAAAACAAACACTATATGCATACATGCATGTATAAAACATTTATATAAACAGATTAAAACTGGAAATGATGAGAAAATGGGCTGACCTCTAACTTAGGTCACAATAGTCTGGTACTCCAGGATCTCTACAATCTGTTAGGTCAATTTTTGGCTCTATCTCCCATTACTACCTCATGTTCTGGTAGCCTATGAGGTTTGCTGAGCATTCTCTGATCACAACTTGTACTTTTCTATCCTTGCTCACTGTATTTCGTCAAACGGAAATGCTGGCTTCTACTGTTCCTCTACCAGATGAATTCTTACCCTTTACTCAACACTCATCTTAAAATGTCACCTTCTCCTTGAAGTCTCTCCTTTAATCACCACAGTTAGGAGGGATCTTCATATTTCTTCTCTTCTCACCCCACTCTGAATTACTTTAACATTTGCCTATACTACATTTAGGGTAGCTACCATGATTGTGATTTATTTTTCATACTCTACTATACAGTAATATCTGATGGCTGGGACTGTGTCTTTCACACTTCTAGAGTCTCCTGGACACAATTATTCAGTGCTCAATTATTATAATCGTAAGTTAGAGCTTCTTTTCTATATTTTCCTAGATATAAGGAAAGAATGCAAAGAATCTGATCTCCTCTTGAGTTAATGATAGCAAAGATCCATTTCATAGGTTATTAGCACTGGAATCTGAAGTTCTAGAATGCAGTCTTATCAGTCTGTCACTTGAATGAGAAATTCCTCCTGTGTAATAAGGCTTGTCCATCATCTAATGGGAGAAATTCAGTTTTTTAAAGTAAGAAATGAATCTTCACAGAAGTTTATACATTTTTGAAAAGTCATTTAATTCTTCAACTCAAACAAAATCCTACTTGAAAACTTGGTTTGTCCTCAGAACATTATAGTTTGGACAGCTCTCTCATCAAACACATGTCCAAAAAAGTGTGGTTAAAAAAAAGTGTTTTTCACTAGGTGAAAAACAAAATGTTTAACTTAGAGAGAGGGTGCCTGCCTTTAAAGCCTTCTCTGAATCTCCGTTTCATTTGATACTTCTCCTGTCAATGTTGAAGGAGTGATCCTGTAAACTTTGAATTCATAAAGGTATGGATAAAAATAAACTTGTAAAAACACAAAAGATTCAGAGATTTGAGATCCATGTAAGGTCAGAGTATACTTTAAGTATACTCTTAAAGTATATACTTTAAGTATATACATATTCACGTATACTATACACTAAAAGCAGGAGTAATTTGAAACATCAGATCTTAAGGCTTCTGCATCTAAGATCAGAACTTTCAGGAGAAAGTGGCAATAGATGAAAGATTTTTTATTTTTAAATCACAGAAAAGAGAACCAATTTGATAAAAGAAACTGACTTGATACGATTATTTTGGTTAAGGCTAAAAAAAATTACATAGACTGACCTATAAGTAATGTCTAACTTAATGAAAATCAGTTAACAGAATACTGATAAGTATCAGAACTGGATTTTAAATATCCACATCTGGATGTTCTACCTCATAATAATTACGAGAAAGAAAAACTGGAGCAAAAAGAAAAACAGATTACAGACTTGCTGCTCCCAAGGCACCCTGCAATTATGCTATTAGATCTCTCCTAAAGTGGGATTAGGAGCATAACAAACTTACTTAGAATTTTTCCATTAAGAAATGTATTCATTTGGAAATAGATTACCACTGGTCCTGTTGAAAGGAGAAAGCACAAATCAACCAAATCTTCTTCTGGATGATCTTTCTCCTGTATCTATGTGTCTTAATTAATATAAAGCTAAAGGTTAGAATAATATCTTTTCTTAAAGCTGGTATAAAATAAAAATGCAAACAAAGTTAGTGAAGAATACTTGTATCTGAAACTTCTGAAGTGACCAGATAAATCATGGTAATTTTGACCAACTATTCTAACTGAGGTGATCTGTTAACATTTTAGGCCTTGATTACAGTGAGATTTTAACATGTACATGGCTTTGAAGTTTCTCCTATCTTTAAAATAAGTTTGAAGCATGACACACTGCCCTTTTATTAAGAAATGTTAGTGTGTCATGTGCCTGAGCAATCACCACCTACACTCCTGTTGTCCTATCTTTCAGAGTAACATTGCACACTTCTGTTAACAAGTCTAAATTGCTTCTTATAGTGATATGGCTTAAGAACGTTCATTCTTTTTCTGAAACCCACCAACTGATTGTCATTTAAGCAGTCAAGTTCAGTAGGAGCTTGTTGGACAACATTCAAGTGTTTAATGACTCAAAGCCCACTCAGCTATTCATATATCCATCCATCCATGTATTCAGAATTTACTAAATATCTACTATGCACAATGCGCTATTAGTTTTCAACTTACATGATTCTTTAACTTTGATGAGGTCCATCATTTAATTCTAACAGTTTGCCCTGGACACTTCATTCCGAGACAAGGGCAATCATATATATGTCATCAGAGACATATATATGAGGAATATATTGGTCAAAGAAAACTTATGGATTCTCCTGAGTGCATTAACAAAATCTCTAGCTAAACAAGTTTACTCGCCAGCTCTTAATTTCTAAGACAAATACTTTCTTAAATTAAAAAAAAAATGACAAAAGTATGTGAAATTTCTAGAAAGAAGTAATAACTTGGAGTTAGGATGAGACAAATTGCTCTTATTTTCTCAGCTCAAGGCAATAAGGTGTCAAGTTTGTTATCCAAATTTACAGACACCAAAATGTCTTATGATTCGAAACTCTTCTTGAGTTGGGTTGAATTAACTTGAGCAAGAGAATTTCAAGAAGAATGAAACAATAATATATGAGTGGAATTTTTTCATAGTTATTGAATGCTTTAAGTGGTACAGCCTAGTGCGTAAGGGTGTGAGCTTTGGAGTTTACATCCAGACCCCACCATTTAACTAAGCTTGTAAAAACTTCTGCAAGTTATTTAATGCCTCTAAGTTTCAGTTTATGCCACTGTAAACTAGGGATAGTAATACTTCTTTGATTGAGTTGTTTTGAGGATTAAATAAGATTTGGTACATAATAGGTGCCTGGTACATAGTAAGTGCTTTAAAAAAAAGCATTATACTTTGCTTTTATTAGTTTTTCTCCTGATTTCCTTTCTTCCCAAATGAACTCAGCAATTAAAACAGAAGGATTACAAATTTGTTTCTTACAAACATGAATTAGTAATACCTTTGATTTTGATCTTTATTGGTTATGGGTTTTGTCCAACAGAGTGAACCCCAAAATTCACAGGAGACACACAAAGGTTTTAAGAAAATTATATTCACAAAAACATTACAAGCTTGGACTTAAAGAAACAAAGAGAGTACAAAAAGGAAAGAGGTCTTTGAACTCTAAGACCTCTACAAGTGGAACCAAAAGCTCAGAGGGCAGAGCCAAGAACTAGGGAGACTCATTCCTACTAAGTAGAAGGACTGAATCTTCATCAAGGAAACTGCCAAACATTTGCCCAGGTGAATTTCAGAATTGCTATGGACCAGTGACTACTTTGTACTCCCAATTTTCTCCCTTTTTGAACAGGAATGTCTATAGCAGTTATCTTTGCCTGTCCCACCACTGGGTGTGTGTGGGGCAGATAACTTGTCTCTTTAGTTCTCCGGTCTATAGATTGAGAGGAACTGTACTTAAGAAATTACACTTGAGGAGTATCATCTATACCCGGACCATATTTAGATGATGATATTCTGGATTCAGGCTAATGTTGTAATAGGATGAAACTTTTGCAGGGGTGTTAGGAGATGGTGAGTGTATTTTGCATGTGGAAGGAGGAGATGGTGAGTGTATTTTGTATGTGGAAGGAGGAGATGGTGAGTGTATTTTGCATGTGGAAGGAAGGTAAATAAATTGTGGCAGATTGTGATACTTTTAAAATAAATTGTCATCAGAGAGTGGACAATCCTCCCCTCAAAAGGTGGAGCTTAATTCCTCTCCCCTTGAGTATGGGCTGAACTTAGTGACTCACTTCTAACTAATAAATGGTGGAAGTGATGGTGTTTAATTTCTGAGATTAGGTCATAAAAGGAACTGCAGGCTCCTCTTTGCTCTCAGATACTTCCTCTGGGGGAGAACACTCAAACAGCCTCAGGTTAAGGTCCATGTGGCAAGGAACTGTAGCCTTTTGCTGACAGTCATGTGAGTGACCCATCTTAAGATGAGAAACTTCCACTCCAGTCAAGCCTTCAGATGCAGCATCCTTGACTGATGTCTTGACTGCAACTTTATGAGAGACCTTAAGCCAGATCCACTCAGCTAAGCTGCTCCTGAATTCCTGACCCACAGAAATGACAAGCTAATAAAAGCTTGTTGTTTTAAGCTGCTAGGTTTTGTTATTTAGCAATACAGGCCACCATGTATCATGTCCTGTGGTGAAAAGTTCGTTGTATTAAAAGAAATTTGAAAGCCATTGTCCTAAAACATGGCAGAAAGACAAAATGTATACACTTTTCCAAGTCTTTCACAAACAAGATTTTAAATTCACTGGCAAAGATCTAGGGAAAAAATGATCAATCCACAATTCTTTTAAATTTTCTTTGTTTCTCTCTGGGCTAAAAATTATCACTCTTGCTATATGAACATGGAAATGACAATCTATATACCTGCCCTTTCCTATTCTTTCATTAAATTCCCCTGGGCATAAGTAAAATTGATGCTTTTAAGCCAATCTACAAGTAGCAATACACAAGTAAAAACATTAGGTAATCTCCTCACTGTTATACTGTCATTAGTTTAGTGGAGAAATTATTTTAAAAAAACCCTGGCATAGAAATGTAGTTTGGTACTTTTTCTTTTTCTTTTTTTTTTGGCAGTACGCTGGCCTCTCACTGTTGTGGCATCTCCCGTTGCAGAGCACAGGCTCCGGATGCGCAGGCTCAGCGGCCATGGCTCACGGGCCCAGCCACTCTGCGGCATGTGGGATCTTCCCAGACCAGGGCACAAACCCGTGTCCCCTGCATCGGCAGGTGGACTCTCAACCACTGCGCCACCAGGGAAGCCCCGGTACTTTTTCCTTTTAAACTTTAGTTAGAATTGAATGATCCTCTTTGGAGCACTTCCCAAAGAAATCTCAATATTTAATAATCTTGAACAAAATCTGAACTTCATCTCATTCTTTCAGTTACTTTATTCTATATATTACCATAATCCTTTGGCTAATGAGTTTGTTCTTCAAAGTGGAGTTTTCTTTATAGAAGGAAATATATCTATATAATTAGCATGCTCTTCAAGTATTTATAAACATAGAAACTAGTCTGCATAAAAGAAGGCACTGAACATTTAGTCCCTCATAATGACTTTTCTGGTTAGTCTCCTTTTCATTGGGAAAAGGTTTCTTTAAGGGTTTATTTAAAGGATAGCTTTACATTTAAGCTATACTTAAATTCCTCAAAGCTTGCCTTGCTTTTATAACTTGTACTTGCTTTTATCTAGGCCACTGATATATAAGAATCACTCAGGAGTGGAATTCCCCTTTGGCTTTGGACTCAGCCTCTGTGATTAAATCCACAAGGGCACAACAAAAATGATTCACCAGGGCCACCTCAGGCAGTTCTATGTCTTGGTGTTTATTTTAGTACCTAAGTTGGAAATCTAATAGAACCCCAACCTGGGCATCGTGTGTCTATGTATGCTGAACTCTGTCTTAAGGGGCCCATGATCTTCATTATACATAAAGCTATGAATTCATTTTGCATGTTAAATCAAGCTGTTCACTCATTTTCTAAAACTTATATGTGACCTTTACAATTCCACTAAAGGTTTGTAAGAAACTTAACAAATCACTTGAATATGATTTACAAAGTCTGGATATTACTGTGCAGACAGAATTTTCAGCTTGAGTTAAGGTTAGAATCCATGTTTAATCTAGTTAGTTTGGTGCATATGCATATATGTGTGCCTACATTAGGTGTATGTAACATTAGGCTGCCAAATCACAGACATCCTCACGAACCTTAAGTCTTCCTATGCTGCTCTGAGTGTCAAGATACCCAAAGGAAGAAGAAAGTATGTTCATGGGGTGTATCTATTTCTTGGTTCCTAACACTTCACTCATACCTTTATTTTCTTCACAGATATTCAGTCTGTAATGGGAATCCTTGAGTTCAGTACCATCTTTTGTCCTCCTTTAATGAAACATTACACTCAGAAATCACTCAAGAAAGTTTATCCTACCAAGACGATACCAGTTTATTATTAAAGCCTTGCAAATTAAATTTATAAATTAGGTGCTTATTTTGCCTCTGAAAGACTGGGGACAACTAGTCACTCTTCCTCCACCCCTCTTCTAACCTGAGAGTATCACTGTATCAAGGTTTCCAAAGAGGAAGAAAAATTATAGCCTTCAAATTATTTTGACTCACCGGACTTTGCAAGATCTGAGTAACTCGTTTCCTCTGCTCCATCATATTGAAGTCTTGCCGTAGATCAGGAGACATGTTCCTCTCCCTTATGTATTCTGGGTCATTTTCATTGATGCGGTCAAAATACCTCTCTTTGTGAGGCACGCTGGGAGGAGGAGAAGTAGTGACCACGCCTTGGCTAGCATCGGAACTCATGCTTCAAGTCTGCCAATTCTCCTTGCTATCTGCATTAATAAACACAAAGTAGGACATTCATAATAAATTCATTATTAAATTCAAATTTTACACAGGTCATGCAGCACTTTTTTTTTTTGCCCTCAGAGTAACAGTGGCAACTTTCTTTAAAAAGTAGCTTTTCAAAAAATATTAGAACAATTTTTTATTAAGATAAAAATATCTTAGATTACAATGCTAAATTGGAAATTGATATTTTCAGAGCTAGTGGCAACTTGTGGTTCAATTATAATAATGTCGTCAACTGCTATATGAATTTTTTAAAGAAGCAACGATCAAAATATCTGAAAGTAAAATGCCACACCTAAGACAGCAAATTTTCACAATTAGTGATTACTGTTAGTGGAGATTCTCTTTCCTCTCTTACTCATGCTTTTACGTTAGACCAAACTCTGGCCATATTTAATGATCAGTATTTTACAGTGAATGTAGTTTTAGTTTATTAACACATGAGAGAAACACAGTTGTAAGCTTTTCAAGTTCCAGGGAAAATGTAGGAATTATTAAGGTTGCCAGACTATATAACTTTAGCAGATAGTGCTTCAAATCCAAGTAAGAAAAAATAAAAAGCCGTTCAGAAACCACAGGAACAGCTGATTCATTTAATTATTACTGACACTTAGGATAACCCTTGACTTTATGCCAGGGAAACAAATTCATTTGGGCTTTGCTACAGCTGAGCACCTAATCAACCAACTGTAGCTAGATCAACAGGACAGTTATTTAACATCCATCCCCAGCCCCAGGCTGTGATGGCTTGTGCTAGAAGTTGATGAAGTCATCTAACCCAGTGCTTCTCAGATTGTCTGTGGTGAAGGACCTTCTCCAATTTGCCGTAAACCAGTATTTTTGTAAAATACAAAATAATGCATTTAGATGTCACGGCAATGTCAAACTGCATGAAGTTTCTAAATGCGTAATATTATATTCTGTACTTGTCACGGACTGCAGTCTGCAGACTGGCACTGGATCCTGGACCACACTTAGAGTATCACTGACCTAGCAGAGAGTAACAGTCACTGCACACTGAAGGAATGCTTCCTCTAACTTTTAGATGTGATTTGGCAGAAGCCTAAATCAAGAGAACAGGACACCACTGATTAGTGTATCCCTTTACATAGTTGTTCTTTTGAACTGAATGTAGAAAGTGCAAAAAATGTGCAACAAGGAAGAATAAAAGGAAACAAATTTTAAATAAGAATTGTAAAGACGGCTTTGCTTAACACAATTTTCTCTACAGGTGGTAACAAATGCAACCTGTTCAATATAAATGACTGGGTAACAGAAAAAAACATTCTAACTACAAAATGGTATTTATTCAACGGATTATTTGCCTAGTAAGAAGAATCACTTCACAATAAGGGAAATTAAATGTGAAAAATTCCAAGTATTCTTTTTCTATTTATGTAGAAAACTAAGGGGAGAGAAATATCTGTGGACTTGAAACTCTGAAGATTCTTCACAGCCTTGGATTCCTTCTCAGCAGAATAGTTTCTAGGTAGATCCAGAAGGGAAAAGGCAAGGGCCACCTTTTTTCTTAGGGATCTGAATCCCTGATAAAGACCAGAGATACCTGATCTCATCTTTTAAACACAATAACAACCAGTGAGGTTACTATATTTGTCTCTAATAATAGTTTTCTCTGAAAGAATTCATTTCTAAAGCTGCCTTGACTCAGCCCAAGCAAACTCATTGCAAGACATTAAACATTCTTGCATTAATTCTGGTCCTGGAAATGTAAACTTATTCTGTTAAATAATTTTTGCAAAACAATGTTAAAACTGTTTTCTTTTACTTGCCAACAACAATCTCATGCAGAACATTCTAAAAGCTACCTAAATTATTTTAGTGTACTACCCCAAAAATTCATGAAATATGGTTAAAAACACTTTATATCATATGGCTTTAATGAAATTCTGATTTTATGACTAGAAAGCAACTAATCAGTGAAGGAAATGTGAAAAATGAACTTTTCTATAACTGAGTCTTCCACATCTTAATTCATTAATTTAAAAATTGGGAGAAAACACTCAACTAAAGAATGAATATCTGATCATTATATGTGTTCTCCACAGGATAAATGGCCATTTTTTCTTCTTTTTGTATAACATCCACTATTAATGGAATGATCCTGGACATATTATATTCTTCCAAAAATTAGGTTTTGCTACACTGTTATTAGACTGGCACCAGCCTATGGTATTTTATGTATGTATGTATGTATGTATTTATGGCTGCCTTGGGTCTTTGTTGCTGTGCGTGGGCTTTCTCTAGTTGTGGCGAGCGGGGGCTACTCTTCGTTGTGGTGCACGGGCTCTAGGCGCAGGGGTTTCAGTAGCTGTGGCTCAAAGGCTCTAGAGCACAGGCTCAGTAGTTGTGGTGCACGGGCTTAGTTGCTCAGCGGCATGTGGGATCTTCCTGGACCAGGGCTCGAACCCGTGTCTCCTGCATTGGCAAGTGGATTCTTAACCACTGCACCACCAAGGAAACCCTAGCCTATGGTATTTATCATCATCTTGCTATTAACCAAAAATGTGGTGCACAGAGCACCAACTGTAAGAAGCTTTTTTTCATATCCAGCTGGGTTATCAGCAGTCTAAAGGTCTAATCAATCTTTGGAACGTAGTTTTCTTAGAAGCTTTTTATAATAGGTCATTTGAACTGCTAGCAGATAAAAATTTCAAGGAGAATGAAAGTTTTTTAAAAAGCAAACAAACAAACTCACATATATTAGTAAATGTCATGCTGCTCTGGCCAAGTACAGACTACGTGGGTACTCAATAAATGGGACATCAATTAATAAAGAAATCAATTCTGTTTAGTTTACCACACTAGGTCACTGGCTATGAATAAGTCATTTTTAAAAAAGAAATTCCACAAATATTGCTTTCAGTTGGATTTTAACCTATTCCTCAACCGCAAAAAGCTCTGTTTAGCCTAATGGAGGAACAGAGTTAGATAATAAGCTTATGTCTAACTGAATTTGCTGATGCTTATAAACTAACTTTATTAAAACACAGCAAAAAGCAAGGAACTGTTGTAGTAGTTTCATTTTGTTGTCCCAGCACTGGTTTAAGAAACCGATAATAGAAACATTGATAAGTAAAAGCTTAGAGTTTAAAGAACTCTTGATGAATGCATTTTTAGATGAGTAAGGTAAAGAGGAAAATATATCTAACCACCCATTTTAACAATAAAAGAACGTATTGTATACGCGTAACACTTTATATGGTTTATACCATGCTCTTACACCTTTCTACCTTATTTTACCTTTGCAACTACACAATGAGATAGAGGTTAATAATCTGGAGGTTCAGGGGGTTAAGCATCCTGCCAAAAATCACACTGCTTGTGTCACAGGCAACATTCAAAGTCACAATTTCTGTCTCCTAGTCCACTTACAATGAAACATATCATAAAACATAAGAGGGCTACAAGATTTTGAGCCTTTTAGTCGACATTCTGTCCTAAATATTAAACAATTCAGAGTTTATAGAATCTGTCAAAATTGAGGAAATGACACCAAAAAGGGGAAATAGGATTAGAAATGACTCAAAACACTCAGACCTTTTTAAAACTTCAAAAGCTCATTATTGAGCAGACTTGTGGTTGCCAAGGGGGAGAGGGGTGGGGGAGGGATGGATTAGGAGTTTGGGATTAGCAGATGCAAACTATTATATATAAAATGGATAAACAACAAGGTCCTACTGTATAGCACAGGGAACTGTATTCAATGTCCTGTGATAAACCATAATGGAAAAGAATATGAGAAAGAATGTATATATATGTATAACTGAATCACTTTGCTGTACAATAGAAATTAACACAACATTGTAAATCAACTATACATCAATAAATTTTTTTTTTAAAAAAGCTCATTATTTAGCATGGCTTTTTAATACAAGAAGTTTCAAAGTTTTATGTACTTGGAATAAGAATTGAGAATTTATAAGAAGGATATAGAAATAAAGAATAAGAACACTAGTTTGCCATTTTGGTGCTCTTCTATACCTAGATACTCAACACTAAGAGCTTTACACAGATTTTTAAGCCAATCATAAGCAACAGCTGATTATTTGCAATTTTACATACCAAATACTATAGACCGAAGTGTTATTTCAAGCCTGGAAAAAACTTAGGATCCACAAGATTATCTGAAATAAACAGAATTCAGAAAAAAAATAAGGGAAGCTTTAAGCATTATTTACAACAACCAAGACATGCAAACAACCTAAGTGTCCATCCACAGACAGATGGGTAAAGAAAATGTGATACACACACACAATGAAATATTACTCAGCCATAAAAAAGAAGGCAATTCTGCCACTTGCAACAACATGGATGGACCTTGATGGCATTATGCTAAGTCAAGTAAGTCATATAAAACAAAGAGAAATACCATATGATATCACTTATATGTAGAATTTAAAACATCAGACTTATAGAAACAGAGTAGAACGGTGGTTGCCAAGGGCTGAGGGGTGGGGGTAATGGGGAGATGTAGGTCAAAGGGTACAAACTTTCAGTTATAAGTTCCAGGGACCTAAGGTACAGCAGGATGACTATAGTAACAATACTGTATTATATATTTGAAAGCTGTTATGAAAGTAGAACTTTAATGTTCTCACCATAACAACAACAAAATAAGTATGTGATGTAAGGCTGTGTTAACTAACATTATTATGGTATTTCACTATACATGTATCAAATCATCACATTGTATACCTTAAACATATACAATGTTATGTCAATTATATCTCAATTATATAGTTACCCATAAGACACATATCACCAAATACCATTCTGGAAGATTAGCATACCAAAAGGAAAAGACTTTTTACTCAACCTAACAAATTTGCTTATACAATATAAAAATAAGTGGTTTCTATGCTTAGAGAGAAATCCTAAATTAGTCTGAAATAATGAGAAATGGGCCACAGTTAACTAACGTGCTGTATATAAATATATGTCAGAGGTCCTCCTTCCTTCCTTCCAAAATATTTATTGAGCATCTACTATGTGCCAGGCTTTGTACTAAAGGTATGGCTGGAATGTTGAATCAAATCCTTCTGGGAGCTCCTAGAGTAGTTCAGAGGTTTCTACAACCCAGTGAAAAGGACTCTACCCATCATAAGGGGAAGCTTCCTAGAGAACATAACATTTTCTTACACTAAGGAAGGTACAGGCCCAGGGAAACGGCAATGTGCCAGGGAATAAAGTTAGCAACGGGATAATAAAGATTTGGTTAAAAATCAGTCCTACAGGTAACTTAAAGCATTTAAATACATTATTGTTATAATAAAAAGTTACATGAGTTTTAAAGAAACAGGTGAAATTCACACTTGCTTAGAAGGCAATGCAAACTTACTAACAGACTGATAATGCAAGCCAAGTAGTAATTTCCTACCATTTCTCAGAATTTTGTACAATATCAAGTGAAAAATTGGGTTGTCAAAGTGAAAACTTTACACTTAATGATTACTCTAGTAATCACTACTTATTAATGCATACACTCTATTCTCCTTCACTAAAAAGTTGACCCAGAAGTTTTTTCATAGTATTTTGTAATAAAGTTCAGTGGTTTTACTAAGACTAGGAAATCAAGCCTATTTCACCCACTAATGTTAAAATATTCTTTTCTGGGAGCAGGGGAATAAAGTAGTCTAAGGAAAATAACAATATTAATAGGCCCCTAAAGATAGCAGCTAAGTAGACTTCTTTAAATAGAAGTTTTCTCCTCAAGCTAGTTTCAGGAGTAAGATTTTAGGTCCTTGAGCTTAAAAAAATTCAACAAAAACTAACAAGTCATAAGCAGTATATGTAAAACGGTGCCAGTTTTATTAGTCTGAGGCTGATTTTTCTCAAGTTGTTTTTCAAGCTTCTAAGTCAGAAATGCCACAGAAAATGCATGTGAGTTCACTTAAACCGGGTGTGAAAACCTTTCTACACATTTGTGTCAGTCTTGCCTGACCAGAGCCCTTATTCCATCCTACCAAGAGTTGTCGTTCTTAAATTCCATCTTTTAATTTGATCTGATTATGTCTGTCTTTCTTATAACCTTAAATGGCTTCCTGTCATCCATGGGATAAAACTATTCGTGGCTCACTTGTTTTCTCTTTCCCTCATCACCTCAATACATAGAAAATACAATTGCTTTGTCTGTAATAGAAACATCCAAGCTTAAACTTTCACAAATATAATATAAAGAAAACCCCAGTAAAACCCACCAAACTATCTTTACAATGCTCCATTTCAAATTCTTTTGCTTTTCTTCAAAATTACTGTATACATACAGAAATTCTAGTGATTCTCCAAAAGCTTTACAATATTCTTTAAAATGGCCCTTGCAAGAGAGCCTTCTCAAAAAAAATGGTGAAGGAAGTGTACATCCATAGGCAAAGAAAAAACAAAAAGAGAAAGAGAACCTCAACCTAAGTCTTATACCTTATTAAAAAATTAACTCACTTCTAAATATTAACCCAAAAGAACTGAAGACAGGTATTCAAACAAAAACTTGTACGTGAAATGTTCATAGCTGCACTATTCACAAGAGCCAAAAGGTGGAAACAACCCAAGTGTCCATCAACTGATGAATGGATAAACAATAAATATGGTGTTGCCACATAATGGAATATATATCCATAAAAGAAATGAAGCACGGATACATCTACAACATGAATGAACCTCAAAAACATTAGCTAAGTGAAAGAAGCCAGACACAAAGGGCCACACATATTATACAATTTCATTTATATGAAATATCCACAACAGGCAAATCCATGGTACAGAAAGCAGACTGATGGTTGCCAGGGGCTGGGTTGTGTGGGGGGCAGAAATGGGGAATGACTGCTTAATGGGTACTGGGCTTCTGTCTGAGATGATGAAAAAGTTCTGGATCTAGATAGTGGTGATGGCTGTACAGCATTGTGAATGTACTTAAGGCCACTGAATCATACACTTCAAAATGGTAAATTTTATGTTATATGTATTTTACCATGATAAAAAATTAACTCAAACTAGATCAAATTAACTCAAAATAGAAACTATAAAGCTTCCAGAAAAAAAAAGAAAATCTTCAGGATTAAGTCCCAGGCAGTGTTTATAGATTTGACACCAAAACATGGTCCATAAAAGGAAAACTGATAAATTGAACTTCCCCTAAATTTTAAATGTTTATCTGCAAAAGACCCTGTTAAGAGGATGAAAAGACAAGCCATAGACCATGAGAAAATATTTGCAAACCGTACATCTGACAAAGGACTAGTATGTATAATATATAACAAACTCTCAAAACTCAACAGTAAAAAAAAAAACCAAACAATTCAATTAGAAAATGGGCAAAAGACATGAACAGCCATTTCACTGAAAAGGATACATGGTAGAAAAGCATATGAAAAGATGTTTAACATCATTAGTCACTAGGGAAACACAAATTAAAATCATGAGATACCACTACACAGGTCCCAGGATGGCTAAAACAAACAAAAAATAATGATAATCTCAGACGCTGGAGAGGATGCAGAGAAACTGGATCCCTCATACCTTGCTACTGGGAATGTAAAATGGTACAGCAACTCCAGTAAACAGTTTGGCATTTTATAAAACGAAATATGCAACTATGAAATGACCCAACAATTGCTCTCCTGGTCATTTAATCCAGAAAAAAGAAAACATATGTTCACACAATCTGTATACAAATAAAGCTACTATGGACATTTGTAACAGTCAAACACTGGAAATAATCTAGATGTCCTTCAACAGGTGAACAATGAAACAAACTGTGGTATACCCATCCTATGGAACGTTATAAATATATAATAAAATGGAATGAATTACTGATACACAACAGCCTGAATAAATCTCCAGTGAATTACACTGAGTAAAAAAGCCAATACCAAAAGATTATATACAGCATGATTCCATTTATATAATATTCTTCAAGTGACAAAATTATAGAAGTGGGGAATAGATTAGTGGTTGCCAGGGGTTGGGAAGGAGTATGCTCTGGAGGGAGGGAGGGAGGGAACGAGGGAGGCAGGTATGGTTATAAAAGGAGGTATGGTTATCCTTGTGGTGATGGAATTCTTCTATGTCTTGACTACGGTAGTGGATACATGAACATACACATGTGATAAAATTGCACAGAACTAACACACAAACATACATCCATACAAGTGACTTACAAGCAAAACTGGGAAAATGTGAATAAGACCAGTGGATTACCACAATGTCAGTATCCTGACTGTGACATTACACTATGGTTTTACAAGATGTTACCATTGGGGGAAAGTGGATGAAGGGTACAGGATCTCTCTGTATTAATTCTTATAATTGCATGCAAATCTATAATAATCTCAAACTTTAAAAGTTTAATTTTAAAAAAGGCCATTCCATAAGAATGTGATCAACTATAGAGCAGAATAAAGCTTATATTGTAGTTATTTTTAGATATCTTTTGTACCAGAATGTATTTTAAAAGCAGTTCCGTCAATACAACTAAATTGCATCTGAATAAAAATGCATATTCTATTAGCGTCACCTGGTCACTGCAAAATACTTCTCATGATGATTAGTCTAGAGCAACTTTAGAACTTAACATCTGCTTACATAGCAGTTTAATCAAGTTAAGGACAATTAGAATATGAAGCCCCCAGGAGACAAAATAAAATACTGTAAAAAAGCATTTAACGGATACTGTTCAGATTTCAGTACTAGGCTTTATAAGCCAGGGCACACAGCAAGGGGAAACATTAACTCAACTGTTGGCTTTGTAAAGGAACTTTAAAAAATCTTGCTGTGGTCAGATCAATTTAAATATGACTGTTTTCTATCAGAAATTTTCACTTAGTTGAAAATAGTTAAAATGTTCTAGGAGCCTTAGCTGATTATCAGACTAAAAAACTTCTAATTATATTCTAAAAATTTCCTTGTATGTAATCCTGTCAAGAAGAAAGCAGAATGGTGCAGAGTACTGGACTGAGGACAAAGAGACCAGGACTCAAGTCTCTGCACGTCCACCAAGTACTGTGTGACTTTAGAGTAGCCATGGCACATTCAATCAATAAGTGGCTGAGCATCTACTACGTGCCAAGGTCCTACTATGTGGAGATAAAAATGGCAAATAAGACACAGTTCTTCCTGAGGTTTGCAGTCTAGTGAGGAATACGAAGAAGTAAGTAAGCAATTACATCATAAAGTTCCCAAGATTAACTGTAAAATAAAAGGGCTATCTCAAATGACCCTTTAGATTTTCCTAGTTCTAACATCCTATGGTCCTATTGGTATCCCCTGATCTAGTCCCATAATGAGGCAGATAAGGAACCTTGATATAGCTTGATATTCATAACAGCTAGAGATTTTCCAACAATAACTAGAAATTCCTTACTTTAGAGATGGGTCATCACAGCATTTAGAAACAACTGTCAGTGCTGAGCTCTTGCTATGTGCTAGCGGCTGGAATTTAAATGCATTAGCTCATTTGCTCCACATAATCCTATGAGGTAGGTGTTATTATCTCCATTTTACTGATGAGGAAATAAAGTCACTGAGAAGTAACTTGTTTCAGGTCCAAGAGCTAGCAAGTGGTGGACCAGGGATTTAAATCTAGTCTGTTGATCTCTAAAGCTCATGGACTTAATCACAACTCAGACCCAGGCAGGGGTAACTAGTAGTTTCTTTTCAAATGCCAATTCCAGCTATTCGGTGGCACTGAGGGGTTGAAAAGTTTTACTCAGGCCCCAGAAGAAAAAGTACCAGAATTACCATGGCTTAGAAGGGAGTCAGGCATCTTCACTACTGCCCGCTAAGGAAGGATGTTTTAAGGGAAGTAAGTGGTAGATTCTAGTTCCTCTTAACCGTGAACAACTAATTCTAAGCATAAATATTCCTGCTTCCAGGTGATATTTGGAACAACTCAGTTCCAGGGCTCCTTCTGTTTAAAATTAACCAACCTTATTTTTTAATACCACATATACACAGTCATGCTTTCTACTACTTCAGAACAATATAAACACCAGTGCAAACCAGTATGAACTACATTAGGGGAAAAAAATTAGTCTTTCAAAAATGTTCTCTGAATTGAAAATGATGCAGAAGACAGATTAAAAAAAATAATGTTATAAAACTTGTTAATACTATGGGTTTTCCTCTGGCCATGCAGATTAGAAACAAGATATCAAGCATAAACAAAATTCTAGCTTTAAAAACATTATCCAAATATTTATGCAGTAACTATACAATATGCATGTTTAAAGAACATTAGGTTCAAGACAAAATTAGATAAAACACTTTAGAATGATGGCTTTTGAACTTTTTAAAAGGTAATCCACAGTAAGAAATACATTTTATATTGTAATCACATACAAATACATGAGATGTATAACTGAAACAAATTCAGGACATGATACTTTCCCTTACTATGTAGTATATTCTGGTATTTTCTATTTTAATCTCTTCCTTTTTTAAAAAAATGCTCGTCAAATTGATTTATGATGTATTAATAAGCTGTTATAATCTACAGTTTGAAAAACACTACCCTAGGAACTCTAAGTCATGGTCAGATGGGAAATAGAAAGGAAAAGAAGAATGTGTGTGTGCATGTGCGTGTACGTGTGTGTGTGTGCAGGTGTGTGTGTGTGTGTGTGTGTGTGAAAGAAAGAGAGAGAGAGAGAGATGGGGGGAATGAACATGTGCTAGAGAGATGGAAGGGAATAAGAAATGATTCTTTTTTTTTAATATTTATGGCAGATTATAGCAATAAGATCCTAGTCCTTTGTGGGATAACTAGATTTTCCTCCATCTGGGCACTTAGAAAGCACCATCTGTACTACCCAATGTCAGGGGTTTTTTTTTTTCTTCATTTTTCTTGACTCATATCTACTTCTAGCTCAATTTTCAAGACCTCTTTGCTTATGTTTGTAGTCCCCACAACAGCAGAATACTCCACAGCAGCGGCTGAACTGAATTATTTTACTATATCACAACTCCTTCCAAAACAACCTTGTTTGTGTTACTTCTAGACTGGGAATGGTAAAAACAATCCTATGAAAAGTTATTACTTATAAAAAGCCTTTCCAAACTTGAAATTCTTGGTAGTTTTAACAGCTTTCTCTAGAACATAAGCAAGAAGATGGCTGTACTTTCAAGTACCAGGCCCATTGTTTGATATTTAAAACAATAATCAAAGATATGCCGAGACTTCAAAGCAGCATATTTGGTTAAAAACAACAACAACAAATGCTAGTTTATTTAGTTTTTCTTGATGAAAGTTACTATAAAATTGTGAAGGTATTTAAAGTTCTAGAAAACAACTTGGACTCTGCATAAACTATGACAAGCCACATCAGATCGACCACTGAAATTTTATTCATTTTAAACTGCAAAATACATGAACTACTTTCAACTGCTAGCCAAAATTTTATATACAGCTGACATAGAAATTGATAGATATGGAAAATTGAACAGAAGTAGATAAAAGTCAAGAAAAATGAAAAAAGAAAAACAGGCATTGAGTTGCACTGAGTAATACAGATGGCATTTTCTAAGTGCCCAAACGGAAGAAGATTTAATTATCCCACAAAGCACTAGGATCTCATTGCTATAACGGCTACTGATTCTATGAGAGCTCTCTTGGAATTTTTCAGACTAGATTCAAGGAACACATTTTACTGATGAGAGGAAACTATAATCAGAGGCGTTGAGTAATTTTTCTAAACCTACAATTTTTCTAAAGCTCAAATATCAGATATTGCTATAAAATCATAATAATGACATTTATTAGTATTACCATATCATTCACAGACTGCCCCATGGCCATAATTTACCCTCAAATGAAATATAAGAAAAAAACAAGGCCCACCACACACAGTTTATGCAGGTAATTTATAAATAGTATTGACTGAGAAGAATAGGCTATAAGGAAAGCCTAAAAATCCTAGTGCTTCTAAATAGACTTAATGTTATGATTGTCTATCTGTCTAGCGTGCACAGAAAAGTAGATGTACAAATGAGGTAGTTGTATAGTGGTGGTTTGCATGACTTAAATACCTAAGGAATACACTTTCTTTAAGTAACTAGATTTTTAAAGATTAAGAAGTATCTACTAACATATTACCAGTAAATTAAGGATCTGTCCTTTCACTTAAATTCTTTGAAGGCTTTGAAGCAAAAATTAAGAGAACAACCAGTCCAAATCTCTTGTTTTCTAGATTAGATAACTAATGAAAGAGGTCTTCATACAGAGACATGCCCAATATCATACACCTAACATCATCAGGGTGATCTAAGTTCTCCTAGCTCTTTATGCAACACAATATTGCCTCCTCATAATTGGCCTTCTTTTCTATCAGTACTTAGCAAACCAGATAAATAAGAGACATAAGGACAAGGAGTATTAGGACATGGGCAGACCAAGAAGCTTAATGAAGTAGGCAAAGATAAGTAGTATCATAAAATATCATGGAACATTCCATAAAATTTTGAGTTCCAAACAAAGAGGAACTAAATACATTTAGGGTGAGGGCCCTTAAACTGGTTCAAGTCCATCTGAAAACACCACCACATGGGCAATGATCAGTATGTTGGAAGTTGTAACTGTTAACCTAGCAGATAACTGCTATGTCTTAATTAGAAGTTATCAGAATGACATTGACTGTGCCCTGGGTAACAGTAAATTATGTTCAAGTTTACATTTTTATCTCTAAAGTTAATTTAGCATCATTTTGAAAGAGTTGAGGGCCTTTAACTATTTATAATGAAACAAATCAACCCTCGGAAAAAGATTATGTTGGCAATCATTCCACTGTACAGATTAAAAAAACTGAGATTTAATCATTTGCCTCGGACTACCAAATATTCTTCACCAAACAAGGAATTATTCATGGTTATAGATCTTAATTAGGTGTGGAAGAGTTGACCAAAAAAGATGGAACGGCTCAAAGGACTGTTATTTCCTAGAAGTATACACAGCTATTACAAACTTAATTACTGTCTTTCTTTACTGGGGCACCTGAAAATATATTATAGGATCACAATATTCAGCACCAAAACAGAAATGGTAAATATTATCAAAGTAGTAAAATAAAAAAATCTTGTATGGCTACCAAACTGGTATAAATGTGAAAATTTAACTCTCTGTGGTCTATTGCCAGAATCCTAAAATTGATCCAAATGGTCCTTAAATTTCTGAATACTTTTTTTTCTCTTCTGAAATGACTTCTGTTGAGTGTATCTTTAAAATAAAACTATAAACTCTAAGCTTCAATACAAAAGTCTAGGAAAAAATGAATCTACAGTTGATTAGCAAAAGATACCATTAATCTGGGCCTGAGTCAAAAATGCAACTTAATTCAAAAAACTAAAAGTAGAATAACAGGGCTTCCCTGCTGGTGCAGTGGTTGAGAGTCTGCCTGCCAATGCAGGGGACATGGGTTTGAGCCCTGGTCCGGGAGGATCCCTCATGCCACGGAGCAACTAGGCCTGGGCACCACAACTACTGAGCCTGCGCTCTAAAGCCGGTGAGCCACAACTACTGAGCCCATGTGCCACAACTACTGAAGCCCCTGTGCCGTACTCCGCAACAAGAGAATCCACCGCATTGAGAAGCCCACACACTGCAACGAAGAGTAGCCCCCGCTTGCCACAACTAGAGAAAGCCTGCGTGCAGCAATGAAGACCCAACGCAACCAAAAAAAAAAAAAAAAAAAAAAAAGTAGAATACCATGTGATCCAGCAATTCCACTCCTGGGTATATATCCAGAAAAATGAAAACACTAACTTGAAAAGACACATGCACCCCAATGTTCATAGCAGCACTATTTATAATAGCCATGATATGGAAGCAACCCAAGTGCCCAGCAACAGACAAATAAATAAAGAAGATGTGGTGTATATATATATACAATGAAATATTACTCAGCCATAAGAAAAAATGAAATTCTGCCATTCGCAGCAATGTGGATGGACCTAGAGAATATTATGCTTAGTGAAATAAGTCAGACAGAGAAAGACAAATACTGTGTGATATCACTTGTATGTGGAATCTAAAAAAATACAAATGTATATGCAAAACAGAAACAGACTCAGATATAGAAAACAAAACTAGTGCTTACCAAAGGGGAGAGGGAAGAGGAGAGGAGAAAATTAGGGGAATGGGATTACGAGATATAAACTGCTATGTATAAAATAAACAAGGATGTATTGTACAGCACAGGAAATTATAGCCATTATCTTCTAATAACTTTTAATGGAGTATAATCTGTAAAAATAGGGAATCACTATGTTCTACACCTGAAATTAATATAATATTGTAAATCAACTATACTTCAATAAAAAAAAATCTGACAAAGTCAAGGAAAAAATGCCAACAATAATAAAACAAACTAGTAACAGTAACAGCAACCCTTTATGTTTCTAAGGGTCTTGTACTTTTAATGGAAGTTGATAGCTGGCTCAGCATTTACTAAAAAAACAGAAGAAAAGTATCAACTGGAGGGCACAGCTATGAGAGTATTTTGGTCTCAAACTGTTTTAATAATAAAAGCAATGCTGCTAATTAACATAAACTACTTTAGCAAACATGAAAAATACATCCTGTGCTAGTATAATTGGAACATAGTAGTAGTTCAGTATAACCATAATACACGTTGTTTAAGTAGGTGCTTGCTAGGTCACACTGAGCAGGGTGATCCAAAGACCAAAGGCATTCACTGCTGGATAAGGCAGAAAATGAATCTAACTTCTTTCTCACTAAGGTATCAGTAGTTGATGAAGAATATTTTATTGATCAACACTACCTGTTGCAAGGAACAGAGAGCTGGACTTCTGTACGTGAAGAGTAGGGGCTGGGGAGAAGAGAGTCAGTCACTTGCTTAGACATTGGTAGGAATGGAAATAATGTTCACCAGTAACTTGAAAAAAACTTTCATTATAAATAGGTCAAATTTACCAGTTGTAATGGCCATGCGAGGGACAGAGTTATAAACTTGAAAACATGTACAAGAAGTTCAGAAGAAGTGTATTTTCTTGAAGCCTAAACTCAATCACTTTTTAGACTTAGCTCAAATTGTTCCCAACGTGAATCATTCGGAAAAGCAAATATAAGACTGATTTTATATATATATATATATATATATATATATATATCTTATAAAATAATGAGTAAAACAATCAACCAGAGAGAAAGGCAATCTCTCAAGTATCCTGCAGAATCCAAAAACACATGGCCTCAGTGCCTTTACCCTCCTTTCTACAAAACATGATGAACGTTCTGTATATATTCCCTCAGTCATCATTTGTCTTCAACATGGAGTGTATTGGAAATGGTTGGGAAAAAACCAAAAGGTGGGGTTTTTTGTTTTTGTTTTTTTTCCCTAAGAGAAAGTTGACAGAGACCAGTGGATTGATTACTCAGATGTGCCTCCAAGACATTTAGTTTCTGTTATTATGTCCCCTGGTATCAGTGAAAATTTTTAAATTGAAATCCAGGAAACTATCCAGAACTTGACAGCTCATGATAAATGAGAGGTTTAAACAAGTGGAATTAGTGGAGATTACGATTTTTAAAGAAAGATTCATTGCTCTCAATTTCTGGAGATACCTTAAATCGTTGGCTCTTTACTATTTAGTAGTCCTGGAAAAAAGCTTTTTTTAAAAAAAAAATTACATGTGCAGCACTGAGCTTGAAAAATTTAAAGCCATTGCTTTTGACATTTTCTTGAGAGCAATGTCTGAGGAAAAATCACTCTTACCTATTACTGCATATCTACTCTGAAACCTCAGGGAACTTTTTCCAAAGTGAGTATCAGAATACAAGTAATATAGAAAACTTAACTCCCTCAAATTCCAATCTTACATATACCTATTTTTCAAAATTTCTGAACTCAAGAAATTCTAGTTCCTCATTCTGAAGAAATGCAAATGATCCTACAAAAGCTCACTATTAAAAATGAGTTTTCAAATCAAAACATTCACCCAAAAGGCTGGTCTAGAAAACTGATTTGTTATAGTGGATGGTACTTCTAATGGTCCATTCCTAACGTGATTGTTGTGACCAGTGAGGGACAGTAGGGAGGCTGGCACAAAAAGTATGAGGCAAAGCTCCTTATGTTAAAAATTGGAGGAAAATATACAAAAAAATCTTAAAGAACACAAGGTATGAGTACATTCCAAGAGTTCATTTTGATCTACTATCAGGTATCCCAACTAAAGACTTCTGGCTTTCATGATTGTAACTTATAAAATACAGCTGCAAAAGCCAATCCAAAAGCTGTAGGTAACTCGTTACTGCAAAGAAGTCATTTGAAGGAGTTCCTACCTCTAGATTTGGCTGGTAAGGAGGATTTCAAGATCATCACAACCTCATCTGTTTTCTTTCTATGGAAAGTCTAATACTGAGTCATGAAAATGCAATTTATTAAGCATAGGTAATAGTACTTGAAAATTATTTCCAAAAACACTGGTCATAACCCACCATTTAGAACTCTGATAACAGTTTTAAGTGGAAATCCATACAAAGAGATGTTTATCAACCTTGAAAATCTGTTTTTATAATAAAAAAACTATTTTTGGGAAACTAGCTTTTTCAAATGAATTATCCTTTAAATCTAAAGTTTGATATCACATCCTGTACTGGGGTTGAATAGTGTCCCCTAAAATTCATATCATTACCTCAGAATATGACCTTATTTGAAAATAGGCTCTTGGGACTTCCCTGGCGGCACAGCGGTTAAGAATCTGCCTGCCAATGCAGGGGACATGGGCTCGAGCCCTGGTCCGGGAAGATCCCACATGCCGCGGAGCAACTAAACCCATGCGCCACAACTACTGAGGCTGCACTCTAGAGCCCACGAGCCACAACTACTGAGCCCACGCTCCACAACTACTCAAGCCCACGTGCCTGGGGTCTGTGCTCTGCAACAAGAGAAGCCACCGCAATGAGAAGCCCACACACTGCAACGAAGAGTAGCCCCAGCTCGCCACGACTAGAGTAAAGCCTGTGCGCAGCAACGAAGACCCAATGCAGCCAAAAATAAATAAATATATTAAAAAAAAAAAGAAAGAAAATAGTGTCTTAATTTGTAATTAAATTAAGATGAGGTCATATTGGATTATGGTAGGCCCTAAATCTGATGACCAGTGTCTTTATAAGAGAAAAGTAAGAGAGATGTGGATACAGAGACATACAAGGGAAAAAGCCATGTGATGATGGACAGAGGCACAGACTGACCTGATGCAGCCACAAGCCTAGGAACACCAAGGATTGCTACCAACTACCAGAAGCTGGGAGAGAGACACAAAACAGATTTTCCTCAGGGCAGCCAAAAGAAACCAACCCTGCTGACACCCTAATTTTGGACTTCTGGACTCAAGAACTGTACGAGAATAAATTTCTGTTGTCTTCAGTCACTCATTTTGTGGTACTTTGTTATGGTAGCCCTAGAAAACTAATATACATACTGTTCCAATGGAATTTCCATCTTAATAATACCTATTTTAGGAGGCATTTCACCATCACAACAGTGTAGATAGATAGCACACCTTTGCAAAATCAAAGTCAGCTCTTTGGGAATAACAGAAATCAAAATAGCAACCCGAATGACATTAAAAAAAATAAATTTATTTTTGGCTGCATTGTGTCTTCTTTGCTGTGCGCGGGCTTTCTCTAGTTGCAGTGAGTTGGGGCTACTCTTTGTTGCGGTGCACGGGCTTCTCATTGCAGTGGCTTATCTTGTTCCCGAGCACAGGCTCTAAGCCGGCGGACTTCAGTAGTTGTGGCTTGCGGGCTCTAGAGCACAGGCTCAGTAGTTGTGGTGCACGGGCTTAGTTGCTCTGCAGCATGTGGGATCCTACCGGACCAGGGCTTGAAGCTGTGTCCCCTGCATTGGCAGGCAGATTCTTAACCACTGTGCCACTGGGGAAGACTCCCGAATGACACTTGATATACCATTTGATATACGTAAGGGCAACGCAACACAGATGTCTTGCACAATGGTATGACTTTTGCAAACTATTACCATGTTAGATCAAGAAACAATGTTTCCAAGAAAATATGAAGATGATATGAATGTTCTTGTCATATCAGATTCTGAACAGAAATTTCTTTGTAAAACCCCATGAAGATTCACAATGAACATCAACCACAAATTAAAGATGCAGTGGGCTCTACTGGTTCTATCATAGCTGAAACACTTAAAGCAGTTATCAAATTTTAAAATATTCCAGTCTGATGGAATGTCTTTTCATTAAGCAAGAGTGGATTTAAAAAGCCATTCACTCCGTTTATCAGGTTTCTTGCCATGTGTACATACAAGCTGCATTTCTGCCCTTCTCCCCACATTAGGGAACACTAAACCCTAACCTGCAGATTCAGCATCATGCCAGGCTCTGGGCCCCCAGGATTATGAGAAACCTTAAGAAACTAGTTTAGCAGCTCAGCATCAAGTTAGTCTTGCTGCTGTTGCTCCCATTCTGATGTCTGACTTTCACTTCAGCAATACTTTTATCTGATTGTTAATAATCAAACTCTGTTAATCTCTTAGCCACTCCACTCACTCTAAAGCAGCCTAAATCCTTTTCTTGTTTTTCTATCAGGTAACTCCAAATACTTTCAAAACTGAAGATCTATGCCTGAACCCTCTTTCCCAGGTCTCAGTCTTAGACCCTTCTATCCATTTCTACCATTCCCTAAGGTAACCTGATGGCTCACACCCTGGCTTACAGTAGGGGATTTCTGATGCCATGCAAACTTCCCTGGTATTAATTCCCCATCTAGGCTTCTACCTATTGCCACCCTTTGCCAAAACACCCTGTTCCTATGCACTGCCTACAGGCCAGGGTTTGAAACCTACTGTCCAACCTCCCTGACAGTCCATACACCTGGGCTTTTTCCTACTGCCTGTTGCTAGGAATCTGCCCTGTCCTCAAGGGTCTGCCTGGATTCCAAATCTTTGTCAGGCATTCAGCCACTCCGACTCTGTTACTGACATCATCCTTCTTAGTAATTTAGCTTTTGTGTTTTTCTATTAAACAAATTACATCAGAATTTTTAAAAACACAATTTTTGATGAAAGTATGTTTTTATGGGGAGAGAGGATTAATGGCCAGTAGTCAACATTTCCTGAGCATCTACTATTACCTAACATTGTTTTAAGAAGGCAGCATGTTTTAACTCATTTAATCCTCATAATAACCTTAGACAGGTAGGTGCTATTACCATACTCATTTTACAGACAAAGAAACAGCATTACAGAAGTTACGTGTACAAGGTCACATACCAATATGTGTGCAGCTATGATATAAATTCAAGTAGATGGGCTCCAGAACCTGTGTTCTTTACCACTACACTATATTGCATCTCTACCTTCTGCTACCCTATCCCCATCCCTAAACTCCAATGATGTTTTCAAATTTTAAGTCATTTCAAATTTATACCTGTTAAGATCCTCCAGTAAATGTTTCCAACTCCTCCCCTACCCAGCCCCAAATCTAAGTCCCCAACTCTAATGTGAACTCTTTGAAAAGATATATGTTTTCATAGGCTGTATTTTCTTACGATGAAGTTTACCTGAATGTAAAAGCATGAGGTACAGGGTGCGACACTCAGGAATTTGATGATTAAATCAATAATAAATAAGTAAAATCCCCTGGTCATTCATCAAATTTCATCTTCTACAAAGTGTAGTCTAAATTACAACTATAATTGTGAGCTTTAGAAAGAGGTGAGGGGAGTCCTCTGGCTCCTACTACCTAGATTATATATGCCCCATTATTTCATCTAGAACTGTGTTGGACATTTACTGCCACACAGGTTTGTCGATTCATTTAAAGAGGTTTAGGCTCTGACCTGGTATAAAATAAGATTTAGCCTTGCAAAGTAGGCCTAGTCAATATAAATAACAAACCTGAAAATGTGTGCAGACATTTTGATATTTTATGACAATTCATATAAGAGAATAGAGATCGAGATTCTTTTCTGACATGAATAGTGAGGAGACTGAAGATAATAAAGAGACAACCACCCAAGCCTCTAATCCACAGCTGGAAACTGGTCTTAATAAAAAGTAAAAAAAAATCTGAAAGAAGACCTAAAAAGGCTAACTGTCCAATTCACGGGAAAAGAGAAAGCATTAAAAGAACTCATTGTTTAATTTATGGAGGAAAGTTAATCAAAAACAGCAGGCTGAAAAATACCTTTGTAAGAATAACAGAGAAACAAAACATTTATAAGTCCATATAACAACTCTTCCAAGAAATAAATACTGCCTTCCTTAATATTATCTAATTACAGCCAAAAGAGGAATAGCATCTTTAGAATTTAAAGGTGTTAGAGCTTAACAGGATATAAGGTATTATTACATCTAGTACTACCCCTCATTCCTCCATATGAAGAAACAGGTCCCAAGAGAGAATCCGACTTGTCCAAGTCCTTCAATTTATCTTACTCAAGATTTTTCATATTATCTAGAGCAGCATATGATACATAGAATGTAGATCATATGATCTATCCATGTAAGAAAAGATTTAAATATGAACTACATTAAAAAAATTCCTTTAACTAAAGGTTTTGGCAATAAACTAATTTCAAAAGCTACTGTACATTAAATAAAATGTTAACTTTCATGAAAAAGGAAAATCACCTAATGCCTCAAGTACCGGTTTCTTGATTTTAAGGGGTTTGTAGGTATGCATTCAGAGTTAAAAACACACAAAACAAATTTTCTTGATGTGTGCTTTCATAAGAATTTAGAGTCATTTATACCATTTTAAAATAATGAGAACACTTCTCTGTTAAGCTTTCATGGTAATTCACTAGAGAGAGTAAATTTTATGACTCAGCTTTTTGTGCTCACTCACACATGCCTGAATGGTCCACTTAAATTGCTTGCTATATTTTAAATTCAGGCCTGGAGCAGGATTCTTGTTTCTCTGAGGCTCACAAAGACTAGACTCACAGCTTAGTTCTACAGTGCCTATTTAGCTGGACTTAAAGCCCACATCAAGTAGTTTATTGTCAAAACAAAAAGCAATCTTCATGGAGCTTAGTAACTTAAGTAGCTCTCCAGAGTTTGGTAAATATTTTGTGTCTACTTTTTATCTCTATTGTCAAGGAAGGGTTCTATAGAGTGGTGAAGTATTATTTTACACATCTAAAAGGTACTATGGATACTACAATCCTTCAGGTTCATGGTTACAACTGAGAAGCACAAAGCCACCTACCATAATTTTCCAAACACACAATTTTCTTAGTCATTCCCAAGGTTTTTTGTTTGTTTTTTAAGCATCCTGGAGTCCCATCTTAATCAGTCTGGGGTTTGTAAAATTCAGGCTCTGAAAATAGCATGGAAAAGGCTTTTAAGTATACCCCACAGACTGAGAGGAAAATGATGACCCTCCCAAACAAAAGCCATTTCTCTAACTAATGCTTTGCTCACCTTATTTCTCACATACTTGGACTGTTTTCCCTGCTCACCTCCATCCATTCAAGTCTTCCACACTTTGTGGTGTGTTCAAAAACCAACTCCTTCCACGATGGCTTCCCAATCTCCTCTATCAGAATTAGCCCCCCACCCCCCTTAGTGTTCCCAAAGCACTTTGTCATAGTCTGTGTTGCTTTTGAATTATCTGAGTATGTCTTTCTGCCCCAGTATCTGGGCCAACATCTTTTTCCTTTCTTCACTGTCTACTAACAGTTATACTCAATAAGGGTTTATTAAACTGAGTGAGGTGAGTAGGGCTATTGACTCATAATATCCCATTCTCTAGTCTTAGAGTAAACTAGGGCAGAGAATCTACAGCAACTCTTGAAAAGTGGGCTAATCATGGTTTGATCAGAATGGCCAGCTACCCAAGATGGTTGAGGTAATGAAAAAGTAATCACAAAAAAGTATGAAGGTATAAAAAGAGTAATTAAAAAAAATCTATACCTACTGCTGTGTTCTGAGACCAGATACAAATGGTGCTACAAAATGTCATCTTAAAATAAACAAAAAACTACTTATCCAGTCAATCAGTAAACACTAATACAGCTGTTAGGTAGAGTATAAAGAGATATAAAGCACAGATCTAGGTTCTGCCCTTAAAGACTTCCCAGTTTTAACTATTAAGAACTAAAATTCTCTACTAAAATTCTCTATTGACCTCATGGGAAGAAAACTGATAATAAAACAGTTTATGGGACTTCCCTGGTGGCACAGTGGTTAAGAATCTGCCTGCAAATGCAGGGGCCACAGGTTCAAGCCCTGGTCTGGGAAGATCCCACATTCCGCAGAGCAACTAAGCCCGTGCACTACAACTACTGAGCCTGCCCTCTAGAGCCCGCAAGCCACAACTACTGAGCCCACATGCCACAACTACTAAAGCCTGTGCACCTAGAGCCCATGCTCCTCAACAAGAGAGGCCACTGCAATGAGAAACCCATGCCCGACAACAAAGAGTAGCCCCCGCTCGCCGCAACTAGGGAAAGCCCGTGCACAGCAACCAAGACCCAACACAGCCATAAATAAATAAATAAACAAATTTATTAAAAAAAAAACAGTTTATGATAAATGCTAAATGAAAGATAAATATAAGATATCCAAGAGTTGTTGAGGATTGCTGATAAACAGAATTATGGATTAAGATAGTAAGGGAAGATCTCAATGAAGAGGTAAGGTCTGAGTTTCATGATGCATAAAATGAGGTGGTTTGAAATAGATGACCTCTGGGCTTACCTTCCAAATCTGAAATTTTATTGTATCTTATCACATAATTATATCAATAATAGTGACTTGATATTAACTAACCACCCCCTGAATAGAGTTTTCTTCTTAATCATTATGAAAGTAACAGCTTTTAAAAAGCTGTCAGTCCTCAAGTAAGCAGTTTTATCAAATCATTTTAAATATAAATATCCAAAACTGAATGTGATATATCTCACAAGAAGGTTTGGTATTTTGTAAGAGAACTTGAGTTGGAGGCTTTTTTTCTTTATACCAGTTTCTTGGTGTGGCTTCCAAAATTCAAAACAGGCTTTTAAGTGCACACTTTTTCATACCCAAAAGTTGTATTTGAAATCATTTAAATTATTCTTGTCTCTCTGTGGATAGGAAGTGAATAGAGTAAACCTGCAAAAGTTCATCACCACTATTAAAGCACTTTTTCCTTTGTTCTCTTTGACTGTCATGGCTTTTGTACCGAGCAGTTACTGATGATCAAATGTATTCTGAAGTTCAGCCAAAGTTTTGTGTTTTTTTTTTCTTTTTTTTTTTAGGGCAACACTCAAAACAAAGCAAATATTGGCTTAGTTATGACACTTGTTGTTCTAATACATTAATAGCCTATTGTCCACTGTGGTTGTCTCAACAAGATAATACATTGAAAAACAGCGTTTCCTGATAGGAAGTGAATTCCCACTGTGTGTCACAGGACCCTAGCCAAAAGTTGGGCTCTAAAGGAGAAAAAGCAGTCCCTTCTGAGATTGCATACATAACAGACCAGAGTAACGATTAGACTTTTTCTTCCCTCTTGTTTAAAAAGGCTTTCTGCTTCAGCTCAAACTACAGTCTATTTGACTGATTTTGCTATCATAGGACTGTTTTTCTAAAATGGTTTCAAATATTTTAGACAAAGTTTGTTCAACATCCTGTAGGCAGCAGTATCCTGCATATTTCTGACTCTAGAGAATTTCCTTAGTCGTAAATGCCACAATGGATAAGGTAACATGACAAAGAAGATATTGGGATGTGTCATAAAGACACAGTGTGACCATTTTCAAGGTTAGTTTCATACAAGCAATTGTTTAAGCCATTATAATATACGAGGTACAATAATTGCAATGGTACGCAAAAATTGGGGCTCAATTAATCCACACATCGCAAATGTGTTTATTTCATTTAGAATTTGATTAGTGAGAAACTGATGTCACTAGCAGATCCACACACAGCAGAGTAACTGACACTGTCCTAACAAGGCATTAGTACCCCTTTTTAAATACTGAAAATGTACTTCTTTTCCATCTATTTTCACAGACTCAAACTTGGAGAACTTTCTCTGCCCAGTTCCACTTACCAGTGGATACTGGAAAACTCCAACAATAGAAGAACTAAGAACAGTTGTCATTTTGGTACATTCCAGTGAGACTGTCTCTGTCATCTAGGTACTCCCACCCTTTAATGCAGTGCTTGCCTCTTAGAAGGTCCTCAACACATTTTGCTAAACTGAACTGTGTCAAACAATTGATACGAAAATTAACACAGAATTCTAGCATTATTTGGATAACAAATAATCTCTTGGGTTTTAGGGAAGTATACTTATTCAAGGTATGTCAAGCCTTCTGCTAAGAAGCTAGGGTCACCAGCATGAAAACACACAGACTCCCCTACCTCCAGGCCAAGAAAATGTCTTTTTATCTTCCTGTTGTAATTATATAAATCAAACGATGAATTCTTATTCCATGTTGCTTTCAGGATAGTTGTCGTTTGATGGAATTATAAGAATAAAATTGTGAAACAGGTAATGTTAAACAACCTACATGTGATGCAGCAAAAATTCCTGCTTCGGTTACTTTATAACTTTGCTGTGTAACTTGATAACTTTGCTGGCAGGATGGTGGTGCACAGTTCACCTCTAAGGCTGCTTCCTCAGCACCAAGTCAGAAAACTTTAGCTATGTCAAGCAACATCAATTTTAGCATTCAGTGAAACAGAGAGATGGATTAGAGGGCTAGAATGTGAAAACAATTTAAACAAGGGGACTGAAGCCAAGTTTCAAAGCCCTCAGGATTAACTCTGAATGGCTGGATTCATTGAAAATTACAAAGATCCATTTTAAAAACAAACATCACCTCAGAATCTTCTCCTCAAGTATTCAAGCTTGATAAAAAGATTTGCTTTTACTTCTGGAATGGATTTTATAGTTTTGAAAGTGATTTTTTAGAAAAGGAGAGTTTATGTAAAATATAGTATAATATTTAACTTCTCTCTCTCTTTTTTTTTTTCCACATTCTTAAACTTTCAAATAGCTTAGGCCATATGGCAGGTCAAACAAATTACAGACCACACAATATACACAAAAGATGTTTTTAATTTAAATAACAGAAACTTCATACAATTTGGGTTATATAGCTTAAGTCAATATTAAAAATAATACTATGTAACTATTACAGCTGGAAGGGACATTAAAACTCACCTATTCCAATCTTTCATTTTATACTCAATAGATGGTAAAACTGAGGATCAAGGGGGTTAAGTGACAGGCTCACAATCTCACACTCCAGTTACCAGACTTTGAACCCAATGTTATTTCATTAATCTGCTGAAAAATGACTCCTAGGGCAGTCTTACCCACTCATGAATGGCTGGGACAGTGGGGGCCTACTTTTGTGTTCTAGCCAGAGGAAGAGAAGTTGGTGAGGGGTTTTTCCATTTCCACACAGCACTATCACCCCTTTCCAGTAGCACCTAGGTTCTGGGTTCTGTCCCAAAATGGAGGTAGGAGGGAAGGCTGATAGCTTAAGTATATCTGATGGGGAGAAAGGGAACAACTTGGAAATAATCCAGATACCTATCAAAAGATGAATGATTAAATAAATTATAGTATACCCATCCATACACTGAAGTACCATACAACCATTAAAAAGAATGAGGCAGATACATAATGGTGTGTGTAGTATAATTTTATTTGGATTTTTAAAAAAGATGTCCACTCATATTCACAGAAATTTTCCGGAAAAATAGAGAAGAAACTCCCCACTGGGGCACAGCATTCAAAGATTAGGGTAAGAAAGAGACGTTTTGTCATATGCCCTTTATATTGTTTCATCTTTTTACCATGTGCATTCTTTAAGTTATAAAATTAATACTTTTTAGAAGTACATTAAAGCAGAGAAGGGAACTTCTCTAGAGCCCTGGGAAAACCCTGAGGAAGACAAAGATGGGGTCTATCAAGGGTAATTTGATACTCTGTATCTAATCTATGTGACACACAGTTTATTTCTCTAGAAAAGACTTCCTAACCCTTTTCATGTCACTTTAGTTTTCACTAATACAGTGTGCATAAATAAAATTTGTATAGCATACTGGAGTAAAGAGGAGGGGGTTTGGGGGCAGCCATATAATAGGGCTAAGTAAAAAAAAAAAAACCCACTCTCTGTATTACATAATTATTACAAGAAAAAAATAAGATAGAGTATTATTAGATATTGGCTATTGACTTTCTACAAAATTTCCAAATAAAAATCTATCTAGAAAATCTTCTAATGTCAGTATTTAACAGCAAACTAGTTGGCAAGCTTTGCTCTGGAGCAACTATAAAAGTCTAGGAGTAACTATATTCTCCTAGAGTTCAAAGGGACAGTAGAGGTCATCTAGCTCAGTGGATTGAAACACATTTAAAAAAAATAAACCAGAACAGAAAATATAGCAGTATGTTTTTTGCACTGTTAAGAGAAATTTATTTTAGAGATTAAGTGGTGTGTATATGGTACATGTATTGGGTCGTGACGCAAAATATATTAAAAAAAAAAAAGATTGAAAGCCACTTACCCAAGGTTATACAACTAATAATTGTACACTGAGTATAATAGGCAATGTTTAATAAATGTCTACACAACACGTGTGGCAAGAGGTTCACCTAGTTCCTGCTTGAAAATTTATTTTCTTGTTGAGGACATCACTTATATACTAATTCTACCGCTCAGATATTAAACAGTAAATTTCCAAAATTTCTGATATACACAACTTATTTGAAGCAAAGCTTTAGTTTTCATGTCATTTGTAAGAATGATTCTGGGTTAGCATCTAAACATTTTTTCTCAAATCTAATACATTCCCTTTAGCATCTCTGGAATAGGCATGAGTCTTTTACCGAGAAAATTAGGGTATTCTAAGCTGGAAAAGGTCTTAGAGAGCTAACCCAAATTCCTAATTTTACAGGTGAAGAAACTAGTGTCCAAAGTAAAAGCCTCTTAATTCCCAGGCTAGTGCTTTTTTCTATTATATCAGGCTTTTACTTTATTCTTATATCCTTGTGATGTTAGAAAATAGCTAAACACATTACTACTACCAAAGAGTAGTAGTTCAGCCAAGAGGAAGCTGAAGCAAGGAAATGATAGGATGTTTAAGTCCAGAAAGGATGACACAATGCCACCCCTGCAAGCTTTACAGAAATCTGCCGTTTTCAACCCGCAGCTTTAGATTTCAACTAAGGCAAATGATTCAACTTGCTTGTACTGAATGGGTGTGTTTGCCCCACAAGGGGACACAATGAACACGCAAGAGAGGAAGACAACAGTACAGACATCACAAAGCACAACCTCTCTCTCAACGTGCCCACTTTGATCAGTGCATAATTAAACACTTCACAGGCATTTAAAACCCAACTACAAAAAGAACTCCAACATGTGAGAAGGTTAGACCCCACTGGCAAAGAAATATTGCTGAATGTGGACCTCACTGAATAACAATCAATCTCCTATAGTTCAACTTACCGTTCACGTCACAAACTCTAGAAAGAACACAGAGGCACAGACAAGGCACAGAGCAGAACTCTGGGCTGCAGCCTTCCCCAACTCCTCTGACAAATACCCAACAGCAGAAGGACAAAGCATCATTATGACAGAAATAAAGGCTCTTTAGATGCTGCCTTTTTTTAATTCAATGAACCCACTCTTACACACAGAGTTCATGCCACGATGTCTCGAAATACAGTATTGCCAGATTATGCTATTAATGAGTCCAATAAATTCAGTGCAATATTTTTAAGCATTTTTATCTTAAATAATTAGCACATTTGAGAGACTACCAGTATTTTCCTTAGTCAATGTCATCCCCCAAACAATTAAGAACAATTCAGTAAACAGTTCAAGAGGGGTAAAAAGCAAACTAACAGGAAAAAATTTAATTGAGTGATAAAGCCACAAGCTCCTCCCCAAGACGAATATTGCACATTGCTAGCAGCTGGCACAAAATTAACCATCTATCTTATCTATGCTTCCCCCTAAGCTGTGAGCTATCGGTATTACAATAGACAATTTTGTACTTACTTATTAAAAAGAATGGAAGCTGCCGCACATATCTTAAGCTGGTTTTTGTGTAGCAATTCTGATGCAATGCTGCCCTAAAAATGAACTTTGTTTTAAACAGTGAGATATCCACACAGTGCGGTTAGAGCAGGGGTGGAGCCCACTCTGGGGGAAACAACACACCCAGGCCGACTTCAGTGAGAGCAAACGGCACGTTAATGTTGCCACAACGTTTTTCAGTGCCTCAGAGTCAAAATTAATTGGGTTAAATAAACCCTCTTCATAGAAATGGGGGGAAAGTTCAGCTTTCCTGCCATGGAATGAAATATAGACATTTCTTTTTCGTGAGGAAAGTAAAGATAAAATGCAAGGTAGATCACGCAGCTCAGCCAACAGAATGTTAGGTGGAAGTGGACTACTGTAAAGGAAGTCCAACCATGCCGACTGCTAAGTTTAGCAACAGCAGCTTCTGCATATCTCAAGGTGTCAGCAACACTGCTCTAGAACTTGACTTTGGCCTAGGTGGCCAAGACAGGGGACCTGAACATTATCAAGCATTACTTATCCTTCTCTACCAATGCTCTAGTTCTCCTGGCAATACAGAAACAATAAAAGCATTTTCTTATCAACTAATTAGCAAGAACTGCCTTCAAAAATAAGGGATTTGACTGATGCTTTAATATTGAAATAAACACATAAAAGGGGAAATTATTTTGATGAAAATCATTAATAGGAATACTATGCTTTAAAAAATTTGCAATCACCCACTTCTGCAAATAATTCCATAAGTTTTGATTTTTAATTTTTTTCTGATTTATTTCCAAATAAGATATTCAGGAGGATGTATACGTACTGTCTAAAACTCTTTAATAGCATTTAAAATTTCAGTTATTGAAACTATTATTAAACATCCGATTATTGTTCAGAATGATTTTAATCAATACTACTTTCTGTATGCACATTCAGAGACGCACCAACAGTTACTTTTAACGGAACTCCTATAACCCATGAAATAAAAAAATAGGTTTCTCAGTAGAATACCCAAGCATGTAAAAAATAAGCTATATAATCATTTACATAGAATTTAAAACAAATAATGGAAATAGCTTTGGGAGAAGACTAGGAAAATATTTTTAATGATACATGTTGTCACATTACCCTCTCCAACTGCTACTCCCTCACACTGGAACAATAAATCAGTCTGGAGTATTGAATATTTCAATATTTTGAGAGATGGCCTAGAACACCCTCTTTCAGGATCCTGCGGGTAGGTGCTGACTGATTTCGTCTGTTGTTGGATTATGAGGTCACTCTTGCCATGATAAGTTAACCCATTCCAAAATCCTCCTTTCATAGTCCAAGTGCCTGATATAATTATGTTTTTCATCCATATACATAATTATGAATTGCCTGCTGCTATCCCTTGCTCTTGCCCACCTAACCCCCAAACTGAACAACTCAAAGATAGCAGTTGGATATTACATTTGAAGAGTCCCATCTTGATACTTTCTGGATTTGCACTGCTGGAAATGTCTGTTTTCAAGTCAAACTTCACTTTCACAGCTGCAAAGGAAATGACAAGAGAAGAAAAACACAGCCAATACATATCAGCAATTAATTCCATCCACAACTGCCCAGCTGTTTGTGCATGGAAGAATCAGTCTGTTTCCTTTTGGGGCTTTCACCACTGAAAATTGATACTGCATATTCAGAGACACAAGCTGTTTGTAACATGTCAGGAATGTGCGCAAGATCACACAGAGTTGAAGAGACAAAATGAAATCCAGATCTAGTTTTCTTGGGACTTGCCAGTATTATTTCATAGCTAAGAAAGAAAAGAAAAAGAAACCATAAAAACACCTCAATCACAGAGAGAGGAAAATACACACAAAAAAATTATCCTGTCTGAATATCACCCTACCAATAAGGAGGAAAATCTGCCAATGACATCAGATTTAGTAACAAGAATAGACACTCTGATTTATTGGCATAGACAAGGTGTGACATTGCTCGGAATCCACATGCCCGTAGTACACTAAATCCAGCCAATACTTTCTGGACTACACAGCTGCTTGCCCAATGTGTAGTTAGTCCTCAAAACAAAATCCTTATAAACGTGAAAGTTGTTAGGAACCAATGCTTTCACCAGTCATGCAGAAAAGCAAGTTTTTCTTGGTTAGTTCAGACATTATTTGGCACTTACAAATACCTGCCCGTTTCAGGGATTCAGGTAAATTTACAGATCCAATCTTCTAGTGTAACAGTCAAGTAATCAAATTTCTCCTTTCCTCTCCCATTCAGTTTTGTGGGTTTTAAATAAAAATACTCTCTACTGAGTGCCAGAGACTCATGTGCAACTCAAGAAGTATTCTATCCCCTTCTCTCCCTGCACTCCAACTCCAATTTTATCTCAAAATGTCTGTTTCACTTAAGTCTTGTAAAATGTCATTTTGTTACATTGTATTTTCAAATATACAGTGAGTCAAATAACTTGTGTTTTCAGTATGTAAAATGACTTGTGGTTAATTATTGTCATGAAAGTTAGAGAAAAGAAAAAGATGACATTTTTAGAACAAAATAATTCAAAACATATTTAAGCTATTTTACTGTTTTTTTTTTTAATATGAAACTAGGTATCCCATGATTGAATTCATTGTTCTAAGCATCTCCCCTCTCCCCTTTTGCTGCACAAGAGTTCATGTACTCCTAACGCCAGTATATTTTCAAGCACAACTTGGATGGCACACTCAATTTGGGCACCACTAGGGGATAGGGCTTAACCAGTGAAAAGAAGAAAAGCTCTCTGCTCCAAGTATGAGAGAGACATTCTGTAATCTTCAGAATGAAGATGCTCTCAAGTGCCAGAACTCAAACCAGCACAATGAGAAGCTGTCTCCAACTAAAGTGCTGTGAAAGCACGAAGTGTGATTTGTTAAAGAAATAGAAGGCATCTCAAACAAGTGGTAGACTGAAAACAAAGCACAAAACCAAAAAAAGGGTTTTTTCCTTAACAAACACCATCTGATCGAGGATATATCTGGGGTAGGAAAGGGGAGGAGAAGAAAAGTTTAACCTTTGGCTGATGGTGACACTAACTTATAGAAATATGGTATAACTATTAGTGACTCAAACAGCCACAGAGACGAGCTTTGCTTGGCAAACTTCAGCTCTGTGGGACACAGACTAGTTTGAAATGTCTAAGGGAAGGAACTTCCCCACCTACAAGGCTGGCTGAGGAAAGAAAAGGTCTCTCTGAGCTGTTGAAATCAGGTCACTTAAACTCATGATAGTCTAACTAGAGCCTTGGGTAGCATTAACAAAGACCATTCAGGAGAGGAGGCTGGAGATACGAAATTGCCAGCTCATATTTAAAGTGATTTTTTTCCCTCAACAATTTATTATGATAATATTTAATACTAATATATATGGATTTACTATTTCAGTCTTAAAAATTTTACATATACAGCAAATTTGAAAGAATTTTACAGTAAGCACCATGTAGGCACTAGCTAGATTCTATCATTAACACTGTACTATACTTATTTTATCACATATCTCTTCAACTACCCATTCCTCTTTCCATCCATTAATCTATCTCACCTTTCGTGCATTTAAAGTAAATTACAAGCATTAGTATACTTCCCCCAAATACTTCAGCATACATATCATTACCTAGAGTTCAGTATTTGCTTATTGCTTTTTTCTTTTATGTAAAACGTACATACAATGAAATACAGAAATGTAAGTGTACACTTGTATAACCCCAACTCCTGTCAAAATATAGAACATTACCTTCATCCCAGAAAAGTTCTCTCATGCCTCTTCCCAGGCAATCCCCTTCTCCCACATTCCCAGAGGCAATCACTATTTTGATTTTAAAAGTGATTTTAAACAACTCCAAGTAGTCATGCCTTCGCAACCTGTGCATCAGAACATTCTCCACTACATCACATAACTTACAGTTGGCTGAACAAAGTGATCAGATATGAACCAAATAGATGGAAGGAGCCAAAGAAGAAATCATAAACTTAAAAGGAAGTGTAGACTCATCTGCTCCAATTACTCAATTTCTTAGGTGAAGGAAACAAAACTTAGAAAGCTTTGGCTGCCTGTACCAGTCATCCAACTACTCAGTAATTTACTGGGTGGGCCTAGGCTAAGGCTTTTAGGCAGCAGCTCTACACTTCATTTTAGGGTGAGGAGAACAAACTTTGGAGATAATGCTGGTTCAGAGGAAGCGCTCAACCACTTACAGGCTATACATCTTAAACAAGTTTTTCGGTTTTGTTTTTTTTAAACTCCTTTGAGTCTCAGTTTTCTCATCTGCAAAACAAGGAAAATCTTAATTCATAAAGTTTTATGGATTAAAAGAGATAACATTTGTAAAGTGCCCGGCATATTGTAAGTGATCAAAGGAAGGAAACACAGGAAGTGGAGGGAAAACTGACAGTACGAAGCACAGTTCAAGAATATGCACTTTCACATATTGCTTCTAAGTCCTTGTGCTACCCCGACATTTGCTCTCATTTTGCATACATATGCAAAGAAAATAACAGCACTGAGGCAAGCCGTTTTTCACATCTAAAAAAAAAAAACAAAGGCTACTCCTTTTCTGTTTGTCTTTATGACAGAACTGGAGTGGTGGGGGGAGAGAAGCACAGACTTTTGACTTCATAGTGACCATATGTACCTTATATCCTTATCTGTCTTTGTATAAACGGCTCCCTTTGTCTGGACTGATCTTCCTTTTATCCACCAAAAGAGAAGGTCCAGTTAAAAATCTAACGTACTTTCCTGATCTACTCAGAACAAATTTAAAGCTCCTTCATCTGTGTTTCCATAACGCTTTAAATAACAGCATTACAGAACTCCTCATCCCAGCTGGCTGCTTCCATGTGTTTCCCCTACTTGAATGGGAGCGCCTCTGCATCCCAAAGCCTAGCACAGAGCTTAGCACACTGAAACCATCCACAAGTATTTGCTGAATGGATATGCCTGGTTATGGTCAAAGTAGCAAAACAACTAAGTCTGAACACTCACCAAAAAAGGAAAGCAAAGTGCCAGAAAAATGGGGGGCAGGGAGATGATCACAGGGCATATTAAAAGGCATGAAATTTAGAAAAGATTAAAAGCCAATTGTGTGTAAACTTTTGTGTTCTCAGAGAAGTGACTGCCACTAAGCAGCTGAAGTGCCCCTGGAATAATTCAGCGTGCTGTGTGTTTTATATACTTATCCCATGCACCACCCACGACAACCCTATCAGGCAGTACTATTACGTTCCTTTTATAGATGAGAATACTGAGACTCAAGGAGGTTAAGCAAATAAGGTCACACAGCTAGTGGCAATGGAGATAAAAAGCAGAGTAGTGATGTTTCATTGCAAGTCATTTTCATATTAGGCCTACTTCACACACCGCGTGGGGAGGCTCTGCATTAAAGAAGACCCAAACAGTTGAGGGGCAACCAAATAGTACAAGAGATTCAACAGAGGGAGCAAAAATCAATGGCAGAAAAAAAGGCCTAGACAAAAAACAAACCAAAGCTGAGGTGATAAGAGGCGTGTGACTTCTACGTAGGAGTTATCTTCACAGAACAGGTCGCCGCCCGGAGTCATGAAACATAAGCCAGAGATGGCCCTAGAACACGTAGGAGTGCGAAAGAGTAGCTCTTACTCTCGGCATGGTTTTTTTTCCCCCAAACTAATTGTTCTCCGAAGTGATAATACAACATGGATAAAAATGCTGACCATGGTGTTCATGCTTCAGAAGATAATGAGAGCCTCACCAAGTTGATGAAATGAACTCTTGTCTGCAGGCATCTCTGGCTACATTCTGTAGTTTCTCCTTTAGGAATACCCTGGTTTTGCCTCCCTTGCAAAGATGGATTTATGAAGGAAGCTTCCTAGAAGCCTCCACCTTGAAGTTTAAAGCCTCAAGTCCCACAGCCCTCTGGCTTACCTCCAACATAGCACTCATTACACTGGCTCACAATTGGCTGTTCATGGATATAGTTCTCACATGTGCTGTGAGAACCTGCAAGGCAGGGTCCCTCAGGACCTAGCACAGGGCAAGTTCAAAAAATATTATGGATGGTAAATGAATAATGTCCTTTGCCTATTTAATATTTGATAGATGGTTATCTGTCAAAAGAGGTAATACAGGATTTAAAGGGGAAGCAATTATAAAAAAGTCATATTATAGAAAAGGTTGGGGATAACTGAGACTTGGTTAATGTTCAAAACAGGTCTTTTTTTCTGGATTAAAAAGAAATGTATTCAACATAACATACAATGATTGGCGAGTTAAGTCTAATGGAGCTGAGGCTGAAATTCAGTAAAACATTGGGTCTAAAGATTAGGCATGATCCCAATTTAAAACAAAAATTAACCGAACTAGTGAGCTTATATTGTATCTGAAGGTTGCCAAACTCCAAGTGGAAAAAAATGTGACTTTGACTCAACTATGGCATAATACTTCCAAAAACAATGCATTTCATTAACCACCTCTTAAAAGATGGCAAAGACTACACGAAAAGAAAAAAAAAAAAAACAGCCACAGAAAAAAGTGAAGAATAAATATTTACGTGCTATTAAAAAACCTGCATTCACAAATAATTTTTGCTTTGAGAAAGAGTCCAAAAACAGAACAGAAAACAAGCAAAAATGAAATGTAATATGGCCATGCAACATACGAAACATTCATGACACATGCAATTTCTTGTTAAAAGTATTACTTCTGTTTTGATCTGCACCATCTAAGGGTATGGGACTATGCAGCCATTTTTTAATTGTTGCTTTTTCTAAATATGAGGAAAAAACTCTTTAGTTGGAAAAATACGCGTCATATTTCAAACGACTTACCCAGTAAAAAAAAAAAGACATACCAAATTTTTTTTTAATCTTGGGGCATTTAAGTATTCTCTTCCTTCCAGATTCAAGTACTTAGCTTCAAAGACTGCTAATAAGATAGGTAGGAGGCCAAGCTGACAAATCACAGGATTTACAGGACTAACAATCTCACTTCTCCAAGATCAAGCTCTGGAGCAGGGGTCTAGCATCCGTGGCCTGTTAGGAACCAGGCCTCACAGCAGGGGGTGAGCGGTGGGCGAGTGAGCAAAGCTTCATCTGCTGCTCCCCATCTCTGGCATTACTGCCTGAATCATCCCCCTCCCCCAACCCCACGGTCTGTGGAAAAATTGTCTTCCAGGAAACCAGCCCCTGGTGCCACAAAGGTTGGGGACTGCTGCTCTAGAGCATGTGCTGCCCATCCATGACAAGAACCACATCCCATCCTCTAAAACTAAAACAGCTTTGAGTCACCAAATTCCATCATAAGCTCTTTCCAAGACAGGGCAAGAGACAGGTTTAGGAATTTTCTCCCCATCTTCACTCCCATTCCTCAATGCCTCAGTGAAAGTATCCATGGGTGGTTGGTGGACTTGCCAACTTTCTATTTCCTCAGGCAAACTGACAGCATGATAGGAGGTTTAATTAAAATAAAAACAAACACAAAACCAAAAGTAGCCTATAAACACATCTCTTCTTTGCATCTGGAGACACTTCAGTTTACTGCATCATACTTCCTGCCCCCAAATATTACTAAAGTTGGAGGATATCAACTTGTTCTGTGCCAAATCTATACTATACTGATTTTAATCTATTCTGATTTTAGATTTTAAAAAATTATCTTTAAATTCTAAGTTGGTTAGTCAATTCATCAACTAATTTCTCTACTTTTCTGCTTAAATTCATTTATTCTTTGAACAACAACTCATTCAACACCTATCATGTGCTACAACTGAGGAGGTGGTACAGTTGGAGAATGCAAGACATGAATGAGACATGATCCCTGATTCTAAAATACTAGCAACTTAGTGGGTTTGGGGAGGAAGAAGGGAGAGACAGTTTCTTAAAAATTTATATAGTACACTGTATTATTATAGATGTATTACAAACTCAGAAAGGAGCCAATATGAAAGATTCCTGAGAAGTTACACTGGAGTCTGGTCTTAAAAGGATGAGTAGGTATGAGGGGTGGGGGGCAGACAGGTATGCAAAGCAGCATACTTAATAAACCTGTCCTTTATCACATGGTTTTACTTTGAATAAAAGTATTACAGATCCATTAATACAAAAAGGAAATCAAAATTGTCACTAGTTAACAGCTTAACAGTGGTTGGTATAATTTAAGCTAGAGGAACCCTACAATCTACTAGCAAACCATACAGTTTTGTACCATGTGCTTTTGCTTTCACTCTAATCTTTTGATTTGCATGCTAAGAAAAGAAACTCAAAAGCCATTTATATCCTTTCTTGGAACAATGCTTGTTCTTAACACTGCACTAACCAATGACTTAGAAATAAGTAAGACCAATTATCTTGAAGCCAGTCCAACTGCAATCTGCCACCGTATCATCATGAAAGGAGGCTTAAGAATGCCCTAGGTTAACACAAAGGTCAGTAAACAAAGACTTGGTCAACCTGGCACAGATATACCACACCCTATGAGCTCAAAGCCTTAATGGTATCAAGCATAAAGCATGGTTGATTCAATGGGAGGGGCTAGGAAAAAAAAGAAAAACACAACTGATCACAAGCATTGTGTTTGTAAGGCACCTAAATGCTCAAGTTCACTGGCCCAGAAAGATGCTGATACATACGTGGTTGGAAAATTTGGCTAATCTGTAGAAAGGTGAAAAGAATGCCATGTTAAATTGCTGAGAACAGACCACCCATTTTGATCAAGTTACTATTGATGTGAAAATGCCGTAAAGTTAAAATTTAAGATATGTTTCCACATCAAAGTACACATAAGTAACAAATCTCCCATTTTTATGGAGAGTATTATGAAGATCATTTACAACGCACACTATACGACAGCCTGAGTGAAAAAAATCTAAAACAGAAAAATTAAAGTAGGATTACTTATATTATGTGACTTCTTTATTCTAAAGATTCCTTTGCCAGGTTCTTTTAAATAGTAATCTCCCCTGCATTTAATATATTATATTAGGATACAGCCAATTTTTTAGAGCACATATTTTACATAAAGCAAGCACTATCTGTACTTTATATTCATGAATTCACACATATAATACCTAAGCTCTGACAAAAAAGAAAATAAAGACCTCCTGCAAAATGTTTGAACTAAGAGGTTTAATCCTAGTGTAGGAATTTCGCAATGAAACATGTATCTTTGGACAGTGTGTAAGTAACTTCCTCAAAATATTGAGAGAAAAGGGAAAAACAAAACCGTATGAGAACTGCTCTTGAGCCTTTGAGAAGGGAGGTGACTAGAGCAGTATAAAAACTGGGTGGAAGAGGAAAAAGGAGGAGCTAAGACAGTAGATGAAGAGACAACTACGGAGCCAAGAGATAAGGAGGATCATGTAACTGTCGCAGCAGTCTGAGGCCGGCACACCCACATGGAGCTATGCGGCTTATTCAAGGGGGTGGAACACTGAGCAAGTGAACAATTTTGGTTTTGTTTAACTGAAAGGTTGAGCAATCCTACAAATGGGAGAAGGAAAAAGGGGTGTTTTTCTAATATAGAAAAAGGTAGGATATAATAAATGGCTATCATTTTTAAAACTATTAAACGAAAAAGAGAAGTAACTATCTTATATATGAAAATGAAAAATTGAGACCTTTGAGGAAAAACACTATAAAGTCCATGTAAATCCAGGGCCACGTCATTTATGGATTGTCATGATAAAGCTTTTTATCCTGTGGACTACACCATCCTTCAGACAACAAGATGCCGGCAAAGTATACTGATGAGAATTTGGGGGGGTGTGGATCAGTGTAGTTTTTCTTCAATCCAACTTTTGATTTGGCAGCTTACAGAAACAATTCTCAATGGCTGAGTTTTAAAAACTTACTCCAAGATAAGCAGGACTGTGACTCCAGTGGGCTATTTCCAAGTTGCCAAGCCATTAATCTAAAACAGCTCTCAAGTCCTTTAAACTGATTCCTGCTGGTCCAATATAATAAATGACATGATGTTTTAAATAAAAAGGGGAGAGGGAGGGGAAAAAGAAGGTCCAAACAGTACCTTTGGAGTTGCTGTTAAAAAAAAAAAAAAAAAAAAAACTGGAAGTGGGAAGCAATAAGATAATATACATTTACTACTATATTTTTCAATCATGTGGCTACAAATTACAGAACGGATTTTGGGTAGGCCTTCTACCACAAGCAAATTACTTTCTTCAATTTAAAGTTTAACAGCTATTTATTACATTTGCTACACTCTCAGAAATGAAAGCTGAATAAGAGATATTTCAAGCTTTTTGCAGATGATTTACTCCATTAATCACATCTCTTCATTCGTCTAGGCATTAATGAATACCTTCCTACAGGAATTGGAAAAGGGATACTGTATAGTCAAGTGTTTGCCTTTGTCATGACACAAAAGATGTACCTGATAAACCAGTTAAGCCATCAGAGCACCTAGACCAGTGTTTTTAGTACAGTCAGAACAGAGCAACCAGCTGCAGCTTTAGCATTCTGACTCGATTGAACAACAAAAATTTGTAGATAGGGCTCAAAGGAGCAAACCTCTCTCAATATAAAGTCATTACATAGATCATACCACTATTAAGAAATACTCATGGAAATACTTTTTTTTTTTTTTTTTTTGCGGTATGCGGGCCTCTCACTGTTGTGGCCTCTCCCGTTGCGGAGCACAGGCTCCGGACGCGCAGGCTCAGTGGCCATGGCTCACGGGCCCAGCCGCTCCGCGGCATGTGGGATCTTCCCAGACCGGGGCACGAACCCGTGTCCCCTGCATCGGCAGGCGGACTCTCAACCACTGCGCCACCAGGGAAGCCCGGAAATACTTTTATTTCAGTAATTTCAAAAAAACTAGACATTTAATTACACCACAAAGCAATACAAACAGCTTAAAACTTATGAAAGAATTCCTAATCACAGTCAATCAATTTACCAGGGTAAATTGGATCAAAAGGAAAAAGTAGAAGTTGCCTAGTCTTCTTAAAACGGTGTTATGAAGAAAAAACTGCTAAATCAGAAATCAGGTTTTCTTCAAGTCACAGCTTACAGGGGTAGACAGAAAGAGAGTTCTTTCCAGAAAGCAGGGAGTTGTTATTAGACCGCCCTGCCACCACCCTCCCCTCAAAAGTCAGAATCCTGAAGGGTAATACCCTCAGTTAAAAGGTCGACCAGGAGGCTTCCCTGGTGGCGCAGTGGTTGAGAATCTGCCTGCCAATGCAGGGGACACGGGTTCGAGCCCTGGTCTGCGAAGATCCCACATACCGTGGAGCAACTAGCCCCGTCAGTCATAATTACTGAGCCTGCGCGTCTGGAGCCTGTGCTCCGCAACAAGAGAGGCCGCGATAGTGAGAGGCCCGCGCACCGCGATGAGGAGTGGCCCCCACTTGCCGCAACTGGAGAAACCCTCGCACAGAAACAAAGAGCCAACACAGCCATAAATAAATAAATAAAATTTAAAAAAAAAAAAAAGGTAGACCAAAACAACAACAACAACAACAAAAAAAACAATCTGTCCACAAACAGAGGGAATTTAAAACACACACACACAAACAACCACCAAAAAGCTTTATCTGTCTTCTCCAGAGCACTGAGTGGGAAAAGAAAAACCTCTCCTGAGAATCTGTAACAACAGGTCTATCCTCCCAAGAACTCGGGATTTGAATTTACACACCATCATGGGCCACAAAACCCCACCCCAAAAGAATAACCTGAAGTGGTCTTACACCCCCACCAGACACCTGGCGTAAAGGAAACAGATATATTTGGAGAAAGGTGCTCTCAAAAGTGGGCCACCTGAGGATTCCCACAGATAAAATCCTGCCAAGTTAAAAATTCAGAATTACAAAGCACATGCGTAAACTAACCACATTAAACAAAAGTCAGCAGAAACAACAGAATAGAATTTGACACCTCCCCCATGCCCAGAACTGCGGACAATAGAATACTGAGACATAGACTGTAAAATGAGTATCTTTACCATGTTCAAAATCCTTAAAGATAGAATTAGAAGCATGAGAAAGAAACAAGTTGTTATAAAGACCAATAGATTTGAAAAACTACTGAATAATTGAAAAAAACGTAATGAATGGAATAAACAGTAGACTAGACCCAAGTGGAAAGAGAATAAGTTGGAATACAGATTTGAAAAAACTAGCCAGACTGAAGCACAGAGAGATGGAATATGTAAAAGAGAGGCTAAGAAACATAGAAAATAAAGAAGTCCAACGTACTGGAATTCCTAAAGAGGAAATAGGACAGAGGTCATGTTCGAGGAGATCATGCCTAGAAGTTTTCCACAGCTGTCCAGAGACAAATCATCTGAAGGACTGACAATTAGATTTGCAGTAGATGTCAAAAGAAAAAATAAATATATGTCGTAAGACAGAAATAATATTTACAAAGTGCTGAGAGAAGATAACTGTCAGTCTAGAACTGCATATCGAACAAAACTATCAAGAGTAAGTAAAATAAAACACTGTCTCACTAAAGTGTTCGATAAGCTCATTAAAGGAACTTTCAAAGGATTAATTTCAGAAAGAAATTAAAACTGGAAGGAAGAGCTGAGATGGAAGAAGGAGTGAGGGAAGAAACTAGTAAACAAGTGAGTAATTTCAAAAATGTTATATAAAACAATTCCAACAACAAATGTAGGGGGTTAAAAACAAGAACTAAAACCCCATCACATAAGATTGGAATGGAGAATAAGAGTTAAACTGTTTTAAGATCCTTATATTGGTCAGAAGGGGAGAGCTATTACCTTTGTCTAGAATATTTTCAAAACCACTAAAATCAGTACTAATAAAACATGACACCCTAATTCTGCCTATTAGTAAAAGATCTGAACAGGCACTTCACAAAAGAGAGTATCTAAATGACCAATAAATACATAAAGAAGTGCCCAACATCATTAGTCATCAGGAAAATACAAATTAGAATCATAATGAGATACTGCTATCTACCAATAAGGTTAAAATGAAAACAAACACCATAGGCTGTTAATATCAAGTATCGGCAAGGATGTGGAGCATCTGGGACTCCTGAACACTACAAGTCCTTGTGCAATTAGTACAGATATTTTAGAAAATTGTTTGGCATTATCTACAAAAGCTGGACACACACCTGCCCTGTAATCCAGCCACTCCTCTCCCAGGAACAGATTCAACAGAAAAACATACATAGGAACACCAAAAACAACACAAAAATGTTCATGGCAGAATTGTTTTTAATAGCTAAAAACTGGAAGCAATCTGAATGGCCATCAACAAAATGGGTAGATTATTGTATGTTCATGTAATGGAATACACACAATGAGAATGAACTATTGTTACATGCAACAACATGGGGAAAAAATTGTTGAGCAAAAGAAGCCAGATACAAAAGAGTAGACAGTGAGTAATTCCATTAATACAAAACTCAGAAGGAAGCAACGCTAAGCTATGGTACGTCAGGATTACAGCTACCTTGCAGGGAGGAGGAAACGCCTGAGAAGGCATATCAGGGTGTTCCTGGTGTTCCGTTTCTTGATCTAGGTGAGGTTACACAGGGTTCACTCTGTGTATATTCACCAAGCTGTAGTATCTTATGATTTGTGCATTTTTCTATGTTATGTTTAACTTATACTTGAAAAAATTAAAACAATTTAAAAGAGAGAAAAGCCTCCTCTCTGTAGCAAAAAAAAGCATATACAAATATTGAATCATTATGCTGTATACCTAAAACTAACAGTGTTGTATGTCAATTATATCTCAATAAAATAAATAAAAATATATATTTTAAAAAAGCAAACAGTTAATCCTTCATTAATCCAGTCTATTTGCTATGGTAGATCTCCATACAAATGGATATTCCTTATTTCTCTACAAGCACCTGGATTTCATCTGTGTATTACAGCAACTATGTGCATTACAGGAAGTTTACTCTGTGTGAAGTATAGCACCAATTTGCTTCACTCCTTATAAAAATACTTCTTGAAGATGCTCTCATTCTGTGTTCCCAAAGGAAGGCTTAACTCCAGTCAATTCTCTCACTTAGACTTCCCCAAGGCCAACTAGCAGTAAGTGAAAAAGAAGACAATCCTTTTCTGCAATGTCCTACTCCAATAAAAGTGAGTGTCACTGAATAAGTCAATCCATTAGCCCCTACCACCAGTCCACTACCTACAGTGTCAGGAGGCCATCAGCCTTACCTGAGTCTACTTTGGCTGTAGTTTGTGGCTCTGCTGGATGGGCCTAACCATCTGGAACACTGTGGCTTCCTCCTTCTAAATCAAAAAGCTCAACTGGCTTACCTTCTTTTCATCTTTCATATGATATAGTGGGTGTTTGGAGAAATAGCCATTAACATAATGAGAGAGACAGCTGCACTTTGTTCTAGCAGAGAACTAATGCTCCCAAAATGTAAAATACACCTGAAGGGACCTTTAAGGTCAACCAGTCCAATTCTCTCTTTTCACCTGTGAGAATTCAGGGCCCTAAGGCTGCTACCTAAGGTCACACAGAGTACTCATCTCCTGACTTCAGGCCAGTACTCTTTCCACTCTTACCATAAAAGTTAAAGTTGCCATTAAGGAAAGAATGCTCAAATTGGAATCCTCTTTCCTATGGAACTTGTTGATTGTCATTCTGCTGAATCATCAATGAACCATTCCATCCCAACTGAGATGAGATACTGAAAAACATTTCCAAGCTATCTGTTTAATGTCAAAAAATGAATTTGCACTGTTGAGAGCAACTTATCAGTGTAACAGACATTAGAATATAAATCCCAAAGAAGGAAGGACCTCTGGGTAATTAGCATTGTTCCAGTGGCAATCAAAGATTTTTAGGATGGTAAGATGAAAGGTGTAATATCCTGAGGTTGTTCTGAAGCTTTAAGAGAGAATAAAGTGGTAGAATAGTTACAATACAGAGCAAGTATTTAGTTCTTTGTAAAGGAATTGTCTGGTTTATAAAAGAAATAGAACTGCTTCAATTATAGCATGAAAACTTCTAAATGTTCTTGGGACCTTCTTTAAAAAAATTTATTCAGAAGGGGTTTCTCCTTGTCATTCAGTCTTTGCAGCACACATATTCCATATTTAATTCACTCTCTGCCTCTAACCCAGTATTTTACTCATGTTCACATTCTAATCTGGGCATATATCCAACCCCTTGCTCCATGCAACACTGGAATAAACTTTAATATATTAGGAAATTAGAAAAATGAACAGGAGGGAAAGCAAATATATTCTCACACAAAGTACAGGATACAGCTGTGATCTGTCAAGCTTACGGGACTATCTCCTTAGCTAACAGCAAAGTTATAGGACTCTCCTTAGCTGAACAGGAAGTAGCAATCTAAAAAGTATAAATATTCCCAAGCCCCAATTCTATTCCCTTCCCTTCACATATTCAGCACACACTCACCCTTTGACCAGGCCTGTGTTGAACACACCCATTCAAATAGCCTTGATGAAGTGTCAGTAGTCTATGGATGACAAGTATTTTTGAGAGTCCACAAGAATAACCTTTAACCATGACGTCCCCAAATAAAAAACCTATGTTGGTTTTACTCCTCTGAGGAAAGAGGTTGTAGTAAGAATGACAAAACCAGCCTTGGCTCTTAAGAAATTCATATTTGTATGAATGATCTTTAGTTTCCCATTTCTGAAAGTTGTTTCCATGGCATCAAAATATAGCTAAAAAAAATAGAATTTCCTTTCATATCCTTTGCAGGACACTATGTAAGCTCACAAACAAGACACCTAACCCAGGTCCAGGGCAACAGAGGTGGAAAAGGGAGCATTTCATAGTGGAGCTAACATGTGATTATAATATATACAATGTTTATGAGACTTATAAATTATATATATTTGATTTATAAATTATAATTTAAAAGGATAAGAGTTAGCCAAGCAAAGAAGCAGTGAGAGAGTGTTCTAGGCACTAGCAGCAGCATGAGCAAAAGCAACGGTATATCTGGGACCAATGGTAATTTAGCAGTAGTACAGCAGATCCTTCCTATAGCTCCACTTGATTTTTTTTTAGTTAATTTTTATTGGAGTATAGTCGCTTTACAATGTTGTGTTAGTTTCTACTGTACAGCAAAATGAAATAGCCATACATATACATATACCCCCTCCCTTTTGGACTTCCTTCCCATTCAGGTCACCACAGTGCATTAAGCAGAGTTCCCTGTGCTATACAGTATGCTCTCATTAGTTATCTATTTTATACATAGCTGCACTTTAGAATGGGTTTGATACTGAAAAAGTCAGTTAGCTGGATACTTGGATGCTGATTAGAGGTGCTCAGGTGAATCAACAGGAGATCATATTCCAAATGGTAATTCTGCGTATATAAATAAGACAGGCTCAAAACAAAGGAAATAGGGATGTGCTCAAATGGGTGTGCTTAGAGAAGGGAGGAAGCGGTGAGCATTTTAACCAAGAAAACACTATAGAATTACTTTCAAAAGAATACCCCTTTTAATTGCTTGATTTTCCCAGCTTACCTTTTAAATCAACAGGAGGAGAGCACACCAGTGTTGCCACAATCCTTACAAAGTGTTATCACCATGGGTCTGACACACAAAAACAGAGCTCACTCTCAAACAGGAAGTCAAACAGGAAGTCACCATCTTGTCAATTAGATGGTACACATTAGAAATGAAAAGATCAGCTGTATGGAAAAAGCAATGAAAAAAACATGTGGAATGGAGAGAAGGAACTCTTTCTGAGATTTTGCCCTCTGCCACCACAGGCTCCACAATTTATGAACAGCTGGGAAATTTCCTTTTCACAGGAAAAGGATGACTTCTTAGTTCACATTAAAGTGGAAATGACAAAAACTGACTGTATCACACAGAAAAAAAGGTGTTTCCTGAAGAAAGGAGACAGAGCACAGCCTTTATTAAAACACACACATGCACGCGCGCGCGCACACACACACACACACACACACACACACACACACACACACGAGAAGCAAAATACATGAATACAGCAAGCAGAAAAAAACCTTTTTCAAGAGATAAAGGAGAAAACAACTAAACCATGGAAATGTTTCACATGGTAGGAGTTAGCCTTAGTGGGATAATCATTTTGCCCCAGGGGGTTATCTCAAGTGCAAATAGGCTTAAGGGGAATGATAAGAACCTATTTGCACTTTATATTCATGCAGGGATTTTTATATATATTAAAAAAAATAAATGTCTAGTTTCAGTTTTTCTTACACACACACACACAAAAAGGATCCTTGTTTTATCACTAACTTATCACAAGTTCTTATAGTTCAGATTATTTCAAAGAATTGATGCTTAAATGGTTTGTTCTTTAAATAAATTACACTAACTCTTAAGCATATTCTTTCATTCAGCAAAAAGTATTCTCTGAGTGCCTACCCTGCACTAGATACCAGTTTACATGTTTGAGACACAGTGGAGTACAAGCTTCCTGCCCTCTCTGAACTTAAACTAGTCACAACTGTGAAGGATATATTTTAAAAATTGCTTTGTCTAGTTTTGTTGTACTGAATAGTAGCAGTGATTTTAAAACTTTACTGCAAAACAGAATCACATGAGGAGATTTTAAAAATCCCAGGCTGCATCCCATTCCATTTAAATCAGAATCTTGGGGGTGAGACCCAAACATCAGTATTTTTTTAAGCTTCCTAGATGACTTCAAAGAAAAGTCATATTTGAGTACCAGTGAACTAGCACATCAGTTCTCATTGAAGAAATGAAGATAAAAATAAAGAATTCCTAGAAATAGATTCCTCTACGTTCTTCTCCCAATCCTACCAACCCAAAGTAAGAAGATTCATTGGGCGTACAGGACAATTTTCTTAGTGGGGAGGTGAGATTTACTTGCTATCCACATCAGCAACTCCCCCACCCCTCACCCTAGTCAAAATACAATTCTTGTGGGGGGGGGGGCTACCAAGCTTGCCTTTTCTGCCTTCTGCTAGGACATCTGGGATAAGTGGGGACAAAAGAGTCATCTTGGAATATGCTGACACACATGAAGCATATAGAGGTGCTTCTATAATATGATAATCATAGCATAAGAACTTAATTGTCTAAAAAATTCTGCTTATTGGATCGTTTTCTTAAATCTTAGGATCAAAAAGTCACACTGAGGTTCAAATTAGCAAGAAGGGGTTAGGCACCATTAACTCAAGTATATGTTTGATAAAACAAAATAATCCAAAATCAAGATGTTTTGGTTCTCAATGGGAAGAATACAGGTAAAATCATTAGGAAATGCCCAAATCCAAAGGTAGGTGTTATTAATAATGTTGTGGAATTAAAGGGAACAAAAGCCAAAAGATAGACAAAATTAAAGTCCTTTATAAAGCAAAATATAGTCCCTTTTTCATATTTCTATATAAGTTTATTTAAAAAGCAATTTAAATTAACTAGTAAGAGCAAAATGGAACTACATTTTTCACCATGAAAGGTCATTCCCTGCACCTAAATATCTCATAAAAGCTGATTTATAAAATTCTGAAGAGTTCTCATTCTAGACCTGCACAGATCTTTCTAGAGAATATACTTGATGCTATCTTAAAAGTTGCATCTAGAAAGTCTGTCATTACCTAGTTTACAAACCCTTGTGCTCCTCCAGTTCACTATATCCATCAGACTTTACAGCCAAATCCTTCAGGCATGTCACTGATCCCTTCCTGGTTGTTTTCATTTCACGTGTGAGTCACAAGCATTTCTCAATATTTATACCATGTGTTGTAATATCCACCACACTCAGTTTTTAGTATACATCTTTTCTCTTCGAAGTAAATATTCTAAATGCTTTAGGCATGTCCCATTAGTATGTCCCAAGAATGTACTTGGTAATAGTCCATGATTTAAAAATAACTATTGGAAAAGTAACATCATACACAGACACCACAAAAATCACCATTTCTAAGGTGGTAGAACCATTCATTATAGTATATTGCCTGTTAACCAAACAATACATTTAATCTCTTTTGACATGTTTATGTACAAAGTTCAACCCACATTACACAGAATACATTCCAAATTGAAGACATCTTTCTTTAATCTGTGAGTAGAGAGATAAAGGGATCTAGTGGCAAAAAACAAAGACACCTTTTGGTTAAGTAAAAATGCTTTCCCACATCTTTTCAAAGGAAGAAGTTTCCAGAGCAAGCTATTAGGGAAAATTACTGGCAATTATTTTTGGATACATAACAACAATGTAATACACAGAGAAAGGTTAGTTGTCACATAATAACCAATTAGAAAAGTGTTGGGTGGGATGGGGTAGTGAAGGGGAGAGCTAGGGGTGTAAGGGAAGAATATGCAAGTATCACAGATTTCTTAAGAGTCTGTGTCACTGAGTGTCTACCCTCACCCCACCTCTTGTCAATAAAGGCATCAAAGGATTTTGCCACCAAAGAAACTCTTGAGGAAATCATTGGAAATAACCTATTAACCACTGTTAATAACCTAGTGTTTCCTTATAACACTGACCACAGGAATCCAAACAACTTTCTAATAAAGACATGGGTCTGGAAAGAACCAAAATAATCTGATTATAATTCTATCTTCCCATTAGTATCGCCACTGTCCAAACAGTCCTTTTGGAAGCTGAAGAAAACCAATCAAAAGAAAGAGTTTTCCATTTGTTCTAGATACATGATGAGGGTACCTCTGAGGAAGGTGAGCTATAAAGTAACTTCATCAAGTTTCACTTGGGAGGGGTTGGAGGGTTGGATTTTAAATTTATGCCAGTGTTTTAAATTCAATACTTTTGTGAATCTATTCAGTGTTGACTGGATGAAAAATCTGATTTGTCCATTTCCCATTGCCTCTGTTAACTCTTGGTCAGAACAAATTAACACCCTAAACCACAAAGTGCATTTTTCACTTTCTATACCAAAGCCTGGAATTATTTTGCAAAAAATTATATTTCTTCCCAAAGCATAAGGAAAGGTATTCTCCTACTTCTAAAAATTGTATCCACTATTGTTTGTGAAGGGGGGAAAAATCCTCAATTTCAGCTGGGCTGTAACCTTCAAAATAATTTTAATTCCCAATATAAAAGGTCAACACTAATTTTTTTTTTTTTTTTTTTTTTTTTTTTTTTTTTGCGGTACGCGGGCCTCTCAGTGTTGTGGCCTCCCCCGTTGCGGAGCACAGACTCCAGACGCGCAGGCCCAGCGGCCATGGCCCACGGGCCCAGCCGCTCCGCGGCATGTGGGATCTTCCCAGACCAGGGCACGAACCCGCGTCCCCCGCATCGGCAGGCGGACTCTCAACCACTGCGCCACCAGGGAAGCCCCCGAGACTAATTTTTTTAAATCTTGCTAGGTCTCACCTGTACTTTCCTGCTTTTTATAAGTATTACTGTTTGTGCCTGAAATTGATCATTAAAGGAACCAGCTGATTAGAAAACATACCATTCAATCCAGGAACAGAAAGTTTGGAAATGCAAAATGGAAGTCACTCTGGGTATGCAATTTATTCATGGAACTAATTATGTGAGGCTCATCAGAACCCTTTTGAATTATGTCAGCTCAAGGATTAAGGCTTTCCCTCCAGGTCTAAGCCTTGGAACAGAGGGAGGGTGACAGTTATGCAGCTAGTCATCTCATTAAGAACATTTGGGGTTGTGATGTGATTTTTGGATTAATGTCTTTGTTGATGTATAAAAACCTGTTTGCAATTCAAGAGCCTTCCGGTCATAAGCTCGTATGCTACCACAGGCACTATAATAGTCTGCATGTTTAGCTAGGCCAAAAGATTTCTTAGTGGTTAGCTTGGATTTACAATAAGTGTTCCATTTTACCATTACTGTCTAATTCCATTAAGAAAATTGGTATGATGAGCTTTTATGTCATCTAATAAAACATACTGTGCAAAGAAAGTCTAGATAGCAAAAAGATTACGTAGCCCCTTTTATGTATAGTGCCTTCTAGTTTACAATACACTTTCAAATCTATTGTTTCATTTTATGCTCAAAACAACTCTAAAATTATACCTCCATTACACAGATGAAAATCTATCAAGGGCACAGAGTTAATAAATAGCATGATTAGGACTGGAATCCAAGTCTTCTGATGCCTGCCTCTTTATTCTTAGGCATACTTTAGAAACTTAAACTTTCAGCATATCAGTTTTTTAAATTAAGGTTTCCTTACACTTACAATATGAAAAATCAAGTAAAAATAATAAGTTATTAACATTGTAAATATTTATAAAGACTTGAACCTTAGATAATCCCATCACCCCAATAATTTATATTGTGAAATTTTTTCAGTTTTGTTTTATTGTGATAAAATACACGTAACATATAATTCACCCTCCTAACCATTTTTAAGTGTACAGTTCATCGGTATTAAATACATTCATAATGTTATGCAACCATCACTACCATCCATCTCCATAGCTCTTTTTGTCTTATAAAACTGAAACTCTATCCCAATTAAGAAATAACTTCTCGGGCTTCCCTGGTGGCGCAGTGGTTGAGAGTCCGCCTGCCGATGCAGGGGACACGGGTTCGTGCCCCGGTCCAGGAAGATCCCACATGCCGCGGAGCGGCTCGGCCCGTGAGCCATGGCCGCTGAGCCTGCCTGTGAGCCATGGCCGCTGAGCCTGCGCGTCCGGAGCCTGTGCTCCGCAACGGGAGAGGCCACAACAGTGAGAGGCCCGTGTACCGCAAAAAAAAAAAAAAAAGAAAGAAAGAAATAACTTCTCATTTCCCCTCCCCAACCCCTGGTAACCACCATTCTACTTTCTGTCACTTCAAGTGAAAATTGTAGAATCTCATATAAGTGGCGTCATAGAGTACTGGCCTTTTTTTTTGACTGGCTTATTTCACTTAGCATAATGTCCTTAAGGTTCATCCATGTTATAGCATATGTCAGAATTTTCTTCCTTTTAAAGGGTGAATAATATTCTATTGTAAGAATATGCCATATTATATTTATCCATTCATCCATTGATGGACACTTAGGGGCAAACCAGATTTTTGATTGACTCTGCCAAATATGGAACACTGTACTCAGCACTTAGCCCAAAATACATGTATTTTAAAGCAAAGTAACGTTCAGGAAGTACCACATGTAGTATCTCTGAAATTAAGGGTAAGAGTGATAAGCAGCTGAGTGGTCTATGTAAACACACTGATTTATCACTATTTTCTACATCCACACAATGCCAAAATAATTCAGAACACTTGGGCAAGAAGTTCAACAGTTCAATCGAATACTGTGAATACATCTGCCTGGATGTTTTTATCACTACATCTTTCTCCTGTTTCTTGTCTTTCTGGTATTTTTTCCAGTTTGACATCATGTCAATCAAGGAAGATTTCAGCAACATTATAACAATTAATACTATTGGGAACTCACTAGATGCTAAGCACTTTACTTGGATTTCATTAAAGAATGAGAAAATTAGCTCCTAAAGACCGGCTTTCTTCAAAGTTTTGTCACGAGTTGGGTGGCAGTTCCAGAATATGAATCTAGGACCTCTAACTCTAAATCCAGTGCTCCATCCATTACACACAAATAATATTAGCATTATCTGATAGTACTAAAATATTTTGTGGCTAAGAGTTACAGCTCTTACATTTTATACTACATTCTTGAGTTCTGAAAATGTATTATTATAAAAACCATACTCATATTTACATACCATTCCCCAGAAATAAATTTAATCACAGTTTCTGAGGTTTCCTTTCATACATTTTCTCAGCATATAGAAACAGAAACATTCTTGTTCACACTTTTTTAAAGAAAATCTCATATTATATTGTATATTCTGTTCTACACCTTAGTTTTTAAATTAATAATTATATAATGGACATTATATTCTAAATCAGTATAAACAGAATGATGCCATTCTTTTAATAGTTACGGTGAATGATTATGCCATCGTCATCCCCCATTTTCAGGTTTTTTGTTTTTGTTTTTTTAATCATTACCAACTCTGCAGTAACAGACATCCTTGTACATATAACTTTGCACACGTTTTGGAAGTAAAATGTAAGGTAAATTCCTAGAAATGTCATTGATGGGTCAAGGGTTAGGGACATTTAACCTCCGATAAGTATTGACAAATAACCTTTCATGAAATTGGGACTTATTAACAGTCTCATCACCACTGTGTACATTAGAATTAAAGTTTCACTTATAATTTCTGTTCCAGGGGAATCTTACTCATTTCTTTACTCAGTGAAAACATTAATGCTCAAGGAAAAGGAATCAGTGGTTCTATTAACTTTCCTGCAAGATTAGACTACTAATTATCAGTGAAGGTTCCATTTACTGTTTTTAAGTTAAAAAAAAAATCAAGCTAAAAAAACAAATAATTCAAGTACATTCTGTGATATAAACTTTGCTACTTTAAATTTATAGAAAAAGAATAGTCTTGGCATTAGAGCATAGCACTTGATTCTAATAGAGTATTACTAGAAATGCTGACATAAAATACATCTAAACACCCAACAGTGACCTTATAGAATCCAGATAGACAGTTTCTAATAGTAATAACCAAAAAGATAATATATTAAGGAGTGCTCACTGAAAAGCTTTCATATTCCATATTATTTGCCATAAAAAAGAAATATTCACATTAAGTCCAAATAGAAACTGGCATTATTTAAATTCACCTACCTTAAAGTGAATCTAAAAGCATCCTTTTTATTACTATTGAACTAAATGGGAAAATGTAGAAAGACAACTAATGGTAAATTGTTGAGTTTAGTTTTCCCCCTTCTGCTATGATCTTATGCTCTCAGCCATCTGGATTGTATTTACTGTCCTACTGGGAAGCTATATTTGCTCACTAACAAAAGTAAAAGCTCTATCTTTCCTATTGTGTTTGCACAGATATTCCCATGTGCCAGGCCAGGTATTCTGCCCACCTCAGAATGGATTCTTTAAGGCCTCATGATTATTTATTAACTCAACAGAATATGCTATACTTCCTTACAATATTGTTGTTTCTGCACTACAGTTGAACAACGGTTTCTCTAAGCTGTAAGGAAATTCCTTTGTCCTACTCCAACTTCTCCAGCAACCCTGTCGCTGTAAGGGCCTTAGTGCCTGTGATAGCTAATTTTATGTGTCAGCTTGACTGGCCACAGATGTCCAGATTAAATGTTATTTCTGGGTGTGCCTGTGAGGGTGTTTCTGGATGAGATTAGTATTTTAATCGGTGGATTTAGTAGACTGCCCTCCCCAATGTGGATGGGCATCATCCAATCCTGTGAAGGCCTGAATAGAACAAAAGATGGAGGAAGGAGGAACTCGCTTCTCTTTCTGCCTTACTGTTTGAGCTGGGACATGTCATCTCACCTCCTGCTCTCAGACTGAGATTTACAGCATGGGCTACCCTGAGAATTTTAAAATTAAAAATTAACTTATTTTTAAAATAACTATACTTCAAGAACACTGCTCCTGCCATAAAATTCCATTCCCCAACACCCCTCTGTCTGTTCTCTGTATTTATGACTCTGTTTCTGTTTTATCTTTGTTCATTTGTTTTGTTTTTTAGAGTCCACATATAAGTGAAATCATTGGTATTTGTCTTTCTCTGTTTGACTTATTTCACTTAGCATAATACCCTCTAGGTCCAACCATGTTGCTACAAAGGTAAGATTTCATTCATTTTTATGGCTGAGTAATATTCCTTTATATAAACATTATATATATATGCGTGTGTGTGTGTGTGTGTGTGTATGTGTGTGTGTGTGTATATATATATATATATCAATATACCAATCACATCTTCTTTATCCATTCATCTATTGATGGGCACTTAGGCTTCTTCCATATTGGCTATTGTAAATAATGCTGCAATGAACATAGGGCTGTATATATATTTTGGAATTAGTGTTTTCATTTTCTTTGGGTCTTTACCCAGGATTCCACTGTCTTTAGGATGAAAAATACTTCATCTCAGTGGTCATAATTTGTGACCTATGGACAAGCCTTATGGCATATGGTAAATATTACTTCAGAATCATACCGGATCTCAGCAGTGCTTGGATACAAACTCCATAAAACAAATGAAAAAAGGGACACATTATCCTGGATTATGACAGTATTTCAGGTTTTACTCTTTTCCAATTTTAAAACAATATTTTCAAATGAGTATTTTATAATGCTTCATCAAGCATTATATGTATGAAGTTCTGGAAGCACAAACATAAAAATATATGATTCTTACTGTCAAGAAGCCAATGGTCTAATAGGCCAGAAGACACAATAATACAAAATGATAAATTCCCGCATAAGGTCTCCCATAGGATATACTCAAACTATGAAGTCTAATTTCTATAACCATAAGTGTCCTTTTTCTACTAAGTATTTAGCAAATTTTCTTATAAAAGATACATAAGAATATGTTCTCTAATTCTCATTCCTTCCAAACCAGAAAAATCAATCCTTCCTTTGAACTACCACAGCTGTTGAGCTGTACCTTCTCACCACTTTGTACTTTATACCATAATTACTTAAGTACACAGCATGTCCTCTCCAAGCAACTTGATATTCCTTGAGGAAAGGATCTATTTCTGATTTATCTTTGTATCCTGTTTAAAGTATTTAAAATATTTTAAAGAATTAAAATATTTATTGAATGAAGAATTCAGAACCCCATGAAATAATTTGAAAAAAAATCTTAGTTTCAAGGGATTAACGTAGCTTTTAAAATTTCCCCTAGTCTACTCTTGAGAGAACTTATTCAGGGGAAAAATGTGGCTTCCAACGGTGATATTTCCACCCCCCCCTCAAAGAAAGATAGGTTCTTTTCACCCTGTCATTCTTCCCAGGCTATTCATCCTTGGTTGAAACATAAAAATAAAAAATTGGACTAATTTAACCATAAAAAGAGTACCAGCAAATGGGTAAGTAAAATATCTAAACACACTCAAATATAACTTACACAGTAAAGGTAGAAAGTCATAAGGAAAGACTAGCTATACTTTAAAAATAGGGTTGTTAGAAAATACTAAGGTGGGGGATCAATTTCTTTACATGATAATGTTATAGCTTTCTCTGAAAACATTAATTCAGATACAGTTGAAAATAAATCCTCCTTCTTTCAAAAATATACATGCACAGATTTGAAAAGTTTCTATTGCATGATTTTAAAATATCAAAAAACTTGATGAATATATTAATCTTATTTTTTTTAGTGCTTAAAGTTATTTCAGGAAAAAAAAAATTCATCTGGATTTAAAGGCTAAGACAACCTCAAGTAAAGTTACGGTTACTAAAAGAGCAGAAAGTGATGTCCACCTGTAAAGAGCAAGCAGATTGACTAAAAACTGAACTGGCCCAACAATCACACAGACCAAGGTCTCCAGCACACAACTGAAGTGCAAACAAAATTACTATGTCCTCCCTAGGCTATTCCACAGCCTGGAAATAAGTTTTTTAAATCAACATTCTTGACCACTGAACCAGGATTAATCATTACTGGCCCAGTGCATGTAATTTGCCGAAAAGCTTAAATACATAATAATTCATGAAAAACAAAATAAAAAGTGACCCATTAAAACTCTGAAGTAAAAAAAAATGCATTCTACTTTTTTTCCTCAAAGTTTTAATAACTAGTTTAGATCAAAATTAATTTAAATTTTCTTTGGTACGTATATAATTTTAGACAAAGAACAAAATCATGTTGTTTTACCATTAGTGGAAACCTTCTTATGAAATAACCGGGTGATGGAAATTGTTGAAGAAGTACTTATTTGTAATTACCAGGATAATTAGATTTGCCTGAGTTTAAGACGTGAAAAAATTGATGGAAAAAATTACCAGACAAAATAAGTTATGAGTAAGATTATTATTAATATTGTATTACTGTGTTAAATCTAAATTAAAATCCACATTACATGTAATTCCAGAATATTCCCTGACTAATAATAGCATTATTTTAATTGAAATGAATTATTTTTTCTCCTTTTAAAACATGAGGTTTTTCTGTAAAAATATTTGTAGGATTATTTCTCACATAGGATTTCTCTTATAGGATTATTTTATTTATAGGATTTTTTTCTAGTTCACCTAACATATATTCCTAAACACCTCCAAGTCACTTGGGCAAGACGGAATTTGACAAACATGTTGCCATGAACAAGCAAAACACTTTTGTACTAGTCAAACCTCCTGAATGCCTGGGCTCTTTGTAACCTTCTGGCTCTGCCTGCCTCCCGAGATGATAATATAGAATGTTAGTATAAACTAACTAATAGTTATTTTAATATAGTTGTATTTTAAATCACCTTATTCTTCTTAATGTTAATGTGGTTTCTAGTTTGCCCACAGAATAGGCAACTGTTTTCTAATTATGACAAGCTCTGATACAAACAATAATAATGCCTTTAAGAAAGAACGTTGTTCGAAAACTACGACAGAATTCCTTACCTACAATTATCTAATCACAAAGTATATTTTCAAAAAGAATGAGGCCTCCTTTTGCAACATATAAAGTCATAAAATCTTCGAGGAGAAGATTTTTCTAAGATAAGGAATTTAATACAGGGCTCATGGATCCCAAGAGCTTCCATGGATAAACTTCAGAAAAATTAATTTGGATTCTCTTAAATTAAATACAATATTATATGTGTACTTTTCTGGGGAGAGTCCATAGCTTTCATCAGATTCTCAAAGTAGCCTGTGACCTCAGAAGAGTTTAGGAAGTGATCTAACTAGATTGGGAGTTTTAAGTATGGTTTCTTTGGTACATGCCTATCAGCTGTGAGGTTATCTATCACGAGTAACTTCTTGCTGATTTAAGTACTCAAGTTTGTGAAATATTTGCTTTTTGAAATATATAATGGAGCAGACCTAAAATTATCTTTATATTAACATAACTCTCATTTACTTGCATTTCTTATATGACAGAGAGACTGAGAGCAATGAATTTGCCCATAATTCTGAGCACACTTGTAGAAATGTGCTGTGCATGTGAACATCCTACGTTACACATAATCCTGCAGAAAAAAGCTTGAGAATATCTGATTTGAAGCAATGTCCTCATTTTATAGATGAAGAAACTTAGGCTCAGAGTTTTAAGTGATTTGTTCAAAGTCACAGAGGAGCCCTGGTACTTCTACCTTTGTAACCTCAAGTAGGGCTGGGATTAGAACGGATCCCTACAATGGTACTTTTTAGTCTGGATTGTAGCTATAAAAAGAATGACTTTAGACCTTGGTATCTGACAAAGTTCCATCCTGGGCATACTTCTTTCACTCTCACCTTCACCTTGGACAACCTCATCTGCCTCCCATGACTTCAACTATCACTCGCCTCTCTCATTCACAAATCTCTATTCCCAGTCCTGTCAAACTCCTTGCTTGTGCTCCAGATCTATATGTCCAACTGCTCACTTTATATCTCCTACTGCTGTCCAGCTCTCAACCTTCACATGTTGAAAAATCAAACTCCTATTTCCCACACATCCTTCTACAGAGACAGAAGAGATCTTTGCCACAGTTTTCTTTCTCTATGCCAGAAACCCCAGAGTTTCTTTAACTGGACTTTTACCTCCTACCTCTGGGTAATAACCAACTCCTTTTGATTTTACCATTTTTCCTCTCAAAGCTTTTCCTCTCTCTCCCTCTCTATCCCTGAGACTGCTGATTTATTTCAGGCACTCATTCTCTCTCTCCTGGAATACTGTAATAATTTCTTTGCCTTCAAACTTTCATTCCTCAATCTACTTTCAATATTGCTGCCAAAATGAGATTTTTTAACCAATCTGACCACATCACTCCTTTTCCCATAAATTCTTCAATGGCTCCCCATTTTCCAAAGAATAAAGTCCAAATTCCTTAACATGGTAAGTAAATTTCTCCATGATATAATCTTTGCTATAAATTACTATCTGCTTTATACTGCAATGAAATAATGAGTACTTAAATTTGCAATTAACTGCTAATTATGGATAACCATTTAAAAAATTACTGTAGAAGTATACATATATTAATTGGTTGTAGATGTGTGCTATATAATGCTGCCAGTGTGAATTTGTTCAATCATGTTTCAGGTAAGCTGGCCCATTAATCACCTCTCAATCTTGGCAAAAGTGTTACATGATCTATCTTCAGTAGGTAGAGAAAAAAGCTATATCACATTTTCCCACTGAGTGTATTCTCATCCAAAGCTCACTCAAACAAGCATCGCTGGCAATGTCTAACATCTCTTTATAAGATAAAGGTTGGAAATCTGTGAAAATATTAACTTCCCTAGTGATTTACCCTAAAACCGCCATTAGTATTTGTGGTGGGCAGCCTCTAAAATGGCCCCCAATGAGTTCACCCTCCTGGTGTGCACACTCTTGTGTAGTCCACTCTCACACTGTATTATGATTGGCCTGAGAAAGCAATAATAGCATATGACAAGTGATGGTATGCCTGCAAGATTAGGTTATAAAAAGACTGTGGCTTCCATCTTAGATCCTCCCTGCCTCCACTTACACCCCACCCATTCATTCTGGGGGAAGCCAGCTGCCATGTCTTAAGGACACTCAGACAGTCCTGTGGCAAGGCTCACGTGGCAAGGAACTGAGGCTCCAGTCTTGAGGAACTCAGGTGTGCCAACAACCAAGTGCATGAGGCCGGAAGGAGATTCTCCAGCCCCAGACAAGCCTTGAGATGGCTGAAGTCCCAGCCAGCAGCCTGACCGCAACCTTAAGAAAGAGCCTGAGACAGAACCACCCAGCTAAGCTGTTCTTGAATTCCTGACCCACAGAAACCATGCAATAATAAATGTTGTCTTGAACTGCTAAGTTTTGAGGCGATTTGTTACATGGCAGTAGGTAACTAATATATAGTATTTTGGGTTTTGCTTATTTTAACATCAGAGAGTGCTCATGTATGCTTTCCTCTTGGAAGCAATGAGGCACACAAATTCTTTACCCATCTCTAATATTTTACCAGAAATTCCTTAAAGCAGCATTTGTCAAACTTGAATAATACACCAACTTTTAAAGGAAAAAACCCAAACACTAAAAAAACAGAACCAAACATGTGACCTTATGATTTTGTCCCATAATGATTAGAAGAATGTATAACTTTCAGCCTCAAAACATACAATAGGGAACGTTGAGTAAATCAATATATAAATAACTCTGGCCATATTTTATCTTCTAATAATAACTTTACTAATTTTATTGATTTTATAAAAATGATTCATACACAATGTTAAAATTAAAAACTACTAAAACATTTCTGAAAAGTTGATAAAAATCACAAATCTAACAACTCAGAGATAAATTACTGTTAACATTTTGGTAAACATCCTTCAAGCACACATAAGGACATCTATCTCTTCTTATACACATACACATTCATATATTCAGTTTTACATACTATATATGCTACCCAGAAACCTAGCAGTCTCATTTGTTGTGACATCTTTCTAAGCAAATAAAGATCATCATTGTTAACAGCAGCACTGTATTCCAATGTCATATGTACTTATCAAAAGTTATTTGAGGGCTTCCCTGGTGGCGCAGTGGTTGAGAGTCCGCCTGCCGATGCAGGGGACACGGGTTCATGCCCCGGTCTGGGAAGATCCCTCATGCCGCAGAGTGGCTAGGCCCGTGAGCCATGGCCGCTAAGCCTGCACGTCCGGAGCCTGTGCTCTGCAAGGGGAGAGGCCCCAACAGTGAGAGGCCCGCGTACCGCAAAAAAAAAAAAAAAGTTATTTGATCAGTTCTTTTCAAATAAATTCAGGTTTTTTTCCTAGTTTTTCACTATTTTACAGATATAATTTTCATCCTTATGCATACAACTTTTTACGTGTTTCCTCTGCTCCTGAATTCTTTGGAGTAGGATTTAGTCAAAGAGCATAAAACATTTTAACACACACACAAACCTTCAGAAAGGGTGCATCAAGACCATGTGCTTTTAAAGAGCATCTAGAGTTCAGCAGCTATCTTTCACATCTGTTTTAAAACAACACTTAATAATGGGACAGTTTGTAAGGGCTGCATAATATTCCAGTAGTACTTAATGACTAGGGGCAAATGATAAGCAAATGTTGTAATAAACAAGATACAAAATTGTTTTTACACTGCTGTCCCAGGTTTGAACACTAGTTCTTAAAAGCTACTACAGGTTCCTTCATTGTCTCTCTCTTCCCTCACTTACTGGTCAGTTGCAAAAGATCCAAGATCCAGTGTGGGATCCAAAGGCCCTGAGGGATGGAGCCACTGTTTGGATGGGCCTGGATCTCAGAACCACTCCTCTCCCCATTTACATTGAACTACACATAGTGAAAAGTAAACCACTGCATTAAGTCACTGAATTTTGGAGATGTTTATAAGCACCGATAGCCTACTGTAATATATTAGGCTCTTTCTGTGGGATGATTTATTCCTGGTTTTTATTTACTAACTTGTATCTGTAGTTCCTAAACATTTTACAATGGGCTTGTATTATTTTTACAGTCAGAAACAAACATTATTTAAAAAAATAAAATACACACATGCATACAATATATGCTATGATATGGCAGCAATTTCTTTGGATTTACATAATTTTTAAATCACCAAAACATTATGATTTTAAAAATAAATATTATATGCCATTAATTTCTTAAGAAGCTGAACTATGTGGCTAGTTACTATCTCAGTATGCCACAAAATTTCCCTTCATGCCAGTGTCAAAGAGCAGCAGAAGCCCTGCAGCAAGACGGAAACAGTGGTCAAGTGATTTGTAAATGGCTGGCTATATGACTATGACCTTGGGCAAGTCTGGGAAACATTCCACTTCCTACCATGTCAAGTGAGAAAGCTGAACTAGATGACCTTTAACATCTACGAACAGTTCCTTGCACGTAGCATTTTCTTACTTTCTTATGATGCACCTAGTGCTCCTATAACTCTCCGTCCCCAGAAACCCACCTGCTCATTCTCAGAACTCAGTACCTGGCCATTTCTGGAAAGCAAAAAGCACTAGTCCAGTTAACCATGGGCCAGGAAGGGACTGAGATAACAAAAGAATCTGTCTTGTTCGCAGCTAAAGCAACAGTTGCTTGAAGAGGGATAGTCTGATTCTCCCTACCTAATTTCTCACTCCAGCAGGCTAGTCGTGACACTACTTTTGATTGCTGGGCAATGACCTGCACACCCCTCTATGAAACACTATCCTCCTGCCTTAAAATGCCAAAATGAATTTAGAAGATCACATATATGACAGTACCACAGAGAGTGGGAATCATCTATTTAAAAGCTGAAATGAATGGTAACTACACTTATGGTGATCACCTTGTAGTATATTCAGATGTCAAATTATAATGCTGTACACCTGAAACATACAAAAAAAGAAATATAGGTCTTTCTGGAAAGGACAAGGAGTATGGAGTTGAAGCAGCACAGGTGATCTGAACCTGCTCACGAATTTCGTGAAGTCTATGGTAGAAGTTAAGAATGACAAGGCTGTCCCTGAAGCTTGAAGCCTGGACATGGCAGTGCAAACTGAGGCCCCTGTGCCAGTGCTACAGAGTCCTTCCCTAGCAGTGAAAGTAACACCAATCTCCTTGGACACACCCAGTGGCAATTGCCTAACAAGTCATTCCTACAGCTATTACTACACCGCTATGGAATTACCTTTTGTTGCACACACAGTCACGCTTCCCAGCATGGCCCAACCCTGGAGGCTGGGCAGGATCCACTCCTGGCAACCAGCTCATAGACCCAGAAGCTCAATCCCACCTCTCAACGACGAACTTTTTTGCCTTTTCTCAAGCAGGGGCAAAGCACCTTTCTTATTAATCTCTCTAAACCATAAAGGACCCTGTTGATGCTGCATATACATGACTCAGGAAGGCTACTTACATGACTTTGCCTAAAGACTTTCTGGTAGAGCCTACGCTGAGGAGCAGTGCAAGCCTTCTAAGGGTGGAGGCTTCTCTGGGGTAAGCCTTCTCTGGCCAGGGGGTTTTAACGTTCCCCTGAAATAAAGAGTCTGACCCCGTTTTTGATGTTTGACTAATTTTTCCTCCCAGTTTTATTGAGTTATAATTCTTATTTAAAAAACCTGCATATAACTAATGAATACAATTAGATGAATGTGGATGTATGTATATACTCATTTTCCCCATAGCCAAGGCCTTGTTCTTTCTCTTTTCCTTCTTTTAAGTTGGGGTTCTGTTTTACCTTGCTGTTGTTGATTCATTTATATTTTTGAATTCTATTTTTTTTATACAGCAGGTTCTTCTTCTTTTTATTATTATTTTTTTTTTTTGGTATGCGGGCCTCTCACTGTTGTGGCCTCTCCTGTTGCGGAGCACAGGCTCCGGATGCACAGGCTCAGCGGCCATGGCTCACGGGCCTAGTCGCTCCACGGCATGTTGGATCTTCCCAGACTGGGGCACGAACCCATGTCTCCTGCATCGGCAGGCAGACTCTCCACCACTGCGCCACTAGGGAAGCCCTCTTATTATCCATTTTATACATATTAGTGTATATGTCAATCCCAATCTCCCAATTCATCCCACTACCACCACCCCCTATATTTTTATTTTTTTCTAATAAATCTTTTTCTAATTTTATTTTATTCTTTATACTTTGTTATTGGTCTGCTCCTTTTGACTTGTTCCCGCCCCCCCCCCTTTTTTTTTCTTTTTTCTGTTGTGGTTTTGTTTACCTTGTTGCAGTTGTTTCAATTATATTTTTATTTTTCCTAATATATATATATATATATATATATATATATTTTTTTTTTTTTTTTTTTTTTTTTTTTTTTTTTTTTGCGGTATGCGGACCTCTCACTGTTGTGGCCTCTCTCGTTGTGGAGCACAGGCTCCGGACGCACAGGCTCAGCGGCCATGGCTCACGGGCCCAGCCGCTCCGCGGCATGTGGGATCCTCCCAGAGCGGGGCACGAACCCGTGTCCCCTGCATCGGCAGGTGGACTCTCAACCACTGCGCCACCAGGGAAGCCCCCTAATATATTTTTTTATCTCTCTAATTTTATTTTATTTTTTATTCTTTGTTATTGTACCGCTCCTTTTTTTCCTTTTCTTTCTTTCTTTTTTTTTTTTTTTTGCTGTGCCACACAGCTTGCAGGATCTTGGTTCCCAGGCTGGAGGCTGGGCCCGAGCTCCTGTGGTGGGAGCATCGAGTCCAAACTGCTGGATTAACAGAGAACCTCAGACCCCAGGGAATATTAATCAGAGTGAGACCTCCTGGAGGTTCTCATCTCAGCACCAAGACCCAGCTTGGTGGGTCTTGCAAACTCCAGTGCTGGATGCCTCAGGCCAAACAACCAGTAAGACAGGAATACAGGCCCACCTACCAAAAAAAAAAAAAAAAAAAAAATGAAATGACAAAAAGTATGTTACAGACGAAGGAGCAAGGTAAAAACCTACAAGACCAAATACATGAAGACGAAATAGGCAACCTACCTGAAAAAGACTTCAGAATAATGATAGTAAAGATGATCCAAAATCTTGGAAACAGAATGGAGAAAATACAAGAAACGTTTAACAAGGATCTAGAAGAACTAACAAGCAAAGAAACAGTGATGAACAAAACAATAACTGAAATTAAAAATACTCTAGAAGGAATCAATAGCAGAATAACCGAGGCAGAAGAACGGATAAGTGAGCTGGAAGATAAAATGGTAGAAATAAGTGCTGGAGAGCAGAATAAAGAAAAAAGAATAAAAAGGATTGAGGAAAATCTCAGAGACCTCTGGGACAACATGAGATGCACCAACATTTTAATTATAAGGGGTCCCACAAGAAGAGAAAAAGAAAGGGTCTGAGAAAATATTTGAAGAGATCATAGTTGAAAACTTCCCTAACGTGGGAAAGGAAATAGTCAATCAAGTCCAGGAAGCGCAGAGAGTCCCATACAGGATAAACCCAAAGAGAAACATGCCGAGACACATATTAATCAAACTACCAAAAATTACATACAAAGAAAAATTATTAAAAGCAGCAAGGGAAAGCAACAAATAACATACAAGGGAATTCCCATAAGGTTAACAGCTGATCTTTCAGCAGAAACTCTGCAAGCCAGAAGGAAGTGGCAGGACATATTCAAAGTGATGAAAGGGAAAAACCTACAACCAAGATTAGTCTACCTGGCAAGGATCTCATTCAGATTCGACGGAGAAATCAAAAGCTTTACAGACAAGCAAAAGGTATGAGAATTCAGCACCAGCTTTACAACAAATGCTAAAGGAACTTCTCTGAGCAGGAAACACAGAGAAACCCACTTTCTACAAGAAACCCACTTCAGACCCAGGGACACATACAGACTGAAAGTGAGGGGATGGAAAAAGATATTCCATGCAAATGGAAGTCAAAAGAAAGCTGGAGTAGCAATACTCATATCAGATAAAATAGACTTTAAAATAAAGACAGTTACAAGAGATAAGGAAGGACACTACATAATGATCAAGGGATCAATCAATCCAAGGAGAAAACATAACAATTATAAATATTTATGCCCCGAAAATAGGAGCACCTCAATACATAAGGCAAATGCTAACAGCCAAAAAAGGAGAAATCGACAGTAAGACAATAATAGTGGGAGACTTTAACACCCCACTGACACCAACAGACAGATCAACCAGACAGAAAAGGAATAAGGAAACACAAGATTTAAATGGCACAACAGACCAGATAGACTTAATTGATATTTTTAGGACATTCCACCTGAAAGTGGAAGAATACACTTTCCTTCATGAAACGTTCTCCAGAATAGATCACATCTTGGGTCACAAATCAAGGCTTGGAAAATTTAAGAAAACTTAAATCATATCAAGCATCTTTTCTGACCCCAACACTATGAGATTAGAAATCAATTACAGGAAAAAAAACAGTAAAAAACACAAATACATGGAGGCTAAACAGTGCGCTGCTAAATAACTAAGAGATCACTGAAGAAATCAAAGAAGAAATCAAAAAATACTTAGAAACAAATGACAACGAAAATATGACGATACAAAATCTATGAGACGCAGCAAAAGCAGTTCTAAGAGGGAAGTTCATAGCAATTCAAGCTCACCTCAAGAAACAAGAAAAATCTCAAACAATCTAACCTTACACCTAAAGCAACTATAAAAAGAAGAACAAAGAAACCCCAAAGTTAGTAGAAGGAAAGAAATCATAAAGATCAGAGCAGAGATAAATGAAATAGAAATGAACAAAACAATAGCAAAGATCAATAAAACGGAAAGTTGGTTCTTTGAGAAGATAAACAAAACTGATAAACCTTTAGCCAGATTCATCAAGAAAAAAAGGGAGAGGACTCAAATCAATAAAATTAGAAGCAAAAAAGGAGAGATTACAACTGACACCGCAGAAATACAAAAGATCCTAAGAGACTACTATAAGCAACTAGACACCAATAAAATGGACAACCTGGAAGAAATGGGCAAATTCTTGGAAAAGTACAACTTTGCAAGACTGAACCAGGAAGAATTAGAAAATATAAACAGATCACTCACAGGTAATGAAATTGAAACTGTAATCAAAAATCTTCCAACAAACAGAAGTCCAGGACCAGATGGCTTCACAGGTGAATTCTATCAAACATTTACAGAAGAGTTAACACTTATCCTTCTCAAACTCTTCCAAAAATTGCAGAGGGAGGAACACTCCCAAACTCGTTCTACGAGGCCACCATCACCCTGATACTAAAACCAAAGATATCACAAAAAAAGAAAATCATAGACCAATATCACTGATGAACATAGATGCAAAAATCCTCAACAAAATACTAGCAACCAGAATCCAACAACACATTAAAAGGATCATACACCATGATCAAGTGGGATTTATCCCAGGGATACAAGGATTCTTCAATATTCGCAAATCAATCAATGTGATACACCATATTAACCAACTGAAGAATAAAAACCACATGATCATCTCAATAGATGCAGAAAAAGCTTTTGACAAAATTCAACACCCATTTATGATAAAAATTCTCCAGAAAGTAGGCATAGAGGGAACCTACCTCAACATAATAAAAGCCATATTATGACAAACCCACAGCAAACATCATTCTCAATAGTGAAAAACTGAAAGCATTTCCTCTAAGATCAGGAACAAAACAAGGATGTCCACTCTCACCACTATTATTCAACACAGTACTGCAAGTCCTAGCCACGGCCATCAGAGAAGAAAAAGAAATAAAAAGAATACAAATTGGAAAAGAAGAAGTAGAACTGTCACTGTTTGCCAATAACATGATACTATACATAGAAAATCCTAAAGATGCCACCAGAAAACTACTAGAACTAATCAATGAATTTGATAAGGTTGCAGGATACAAAATTAATACACAGAAATCTCTTGCATTCCTATACACTAACAACGAGAGATCAGAAAGAGAAATTAAGGAAACAATACCATTTACCATCGCAACAAAAAGAATAAAATACCTAGGAACAAACTTACCTAAGGAGGCAAAAGACCTGTACTCTGAAAACTATAAAACACTGATGAAAGAAATCAAACATAACATAAACAGATGAAGAGATATACCATGCTCCTGGATTGGAAGAATCAATATTGTGAAAATGACTATACTACCCAAAGCAATCTACAGGTTCAATGCAATCCCTATCAAATTACCAATGGCATTTTTCACAGAACTAGAACAAGAAATTTTACAATTTGTATGTTAACACAAAAGACCCCGAATAGCCAAAGCAATCTTAAGAAAGAAAACTGGAGCTGGAGGAATCAGGCTCCCTGACTTCATACTATACTACAAAGCTACAGTAATCAAGACAATATGTTACCGGCACAAAAACAGAAATATAGATCAATGGAGCAGGATAGAAAGCCCAGAGATAAACCCACACACATATGGTCACTTCATCTGTGACAAAGGAGGCAGGAATATAAAATGGAGAAAAGGCAGCCTCTTCTATAAGTGGTGCTGGGAAAAATGGATAGATACATCAAAAGAATGAAATTAGAACACTTCCTAACACAATACACAAAAATAAACTCAAAATGGATTAAGACCTAAATGTAAGGTCAGATACTATAAAACTCTTGGAGGAAAACTTAGGCAGAACACTCTATGACATAAATCACAGCAAGATCTTTTTTGACCCACCTCCTAGAGTAAGGGAAATAAAAACAAAAATAAACAAATGGGACCTAATGAAACTTGAAAGCTTTTGCACAGCAAAGGAAACCATAAACAAGATGAAAAGACAAACCTCAGAATGGGAGAAAATATTTGCAAACGAAGCAACTGACAAAGGATCAATCTCCAAAATATAAAAGCAGCTCATGCAGTACAACATCACAAAAACAAACAACCCAATCAAAAAATGGGGAGAAGACCTAAATAGACATTTCTCTAAAGAAGACACAGAGATGGCCAACAAATACATGAAAAGATGCTCAACATCACTAATCGTTAGAGAAATGCTAATCAAAACCACAATGAGGTAATACCTCACACCAGTCAGAATGGCCATCATCAAAAAATCTAGAAACAATAAATGCTGGAGAGGGTGTGGAGAAAAGGGAATCCTCCTGCACTGTTAGTGGGAATGTAAACTGATACAGCCACTAGGGAGAAGAGTATGGAGGTTCCTTAAAAAACTAAAAGTAGAACTACCATATGACCCAACAATCCCACTACTGGGCATATATCCTGAGAAAACCATAATTCAGAAAGAGACATGTACTACAATATTCACTGCAGCACTATTTACAATTACCAGGACATGGAAGCAACCTACCTGTCCATCATCGGATGAATGGTTAAAGAAGATGTGGCACATATATACAATGGAATATTACTCAGCCACAAAAAGGAACGAAACTGAATTATTTGTAGTGAGGTGGATGGACCTAGAGTCTGTCATACAGAGTGAAGTAAGTCAGAAAGAGAAAAGCAAATACCGTATGCTAACACATATATATGGAATCTAAAAAAAACAACAAAAAACAAATTGGTTGTGAAGAACCTAGGGGCAGGACAGGAATAAAGATGCAGACGTAGAGAATGGACTTGAGGACACAGGGAGGGGGAAGGGTAAGCTGGGACGAAGTGAGAGTGGCATGGACATAAATACACTGCCAAATGTAAAATAGATAGCTAGTGGGAAGCAGCCGCATAGCTCAGGGAGATCAGCTTGGTGCTTTGTGACCACCTAGAGGGGAGGGTGGGAGGGAGATGCAAGAGGGAGGAGATATGGGGATATATGTATATGTATAGCTGACTCACTCTGTTGTAAAGCAGAAACTAACACAGCATTGTAAAGCAATTATATTCCAATAAAGATGTGAAAAAAAATGTGGCTTCCAATGGTGATATTTTTCCCCCTCAAAGAATGATAGGTACTCCAATAAAGATGTGAAAAAAAAATTGAACATAATTAATGAGTACAATTAGATGAATTTGGATGTATGTATATACTCATTTTACCAACACCACTGTCCAGGTAATAAACACATCCACCACCTCCCCCCAAAAATGCAACAAGACTTTAAACTTTAAAAGGAAGATGTATTTTCTAAACTATGAAAGAGGATGTTTACATGAGAAATATCAAGGCTTGGAGAAAGTATAAAGAATTCCAAGACTGGTAAAAATATTGTACAGTTATAAATTGACTCCACTGTATAATGCTGTCTCACTGTAGATGGTTAAAAAACATAAAGGAAACCAATGTAAAAAAAGCTAATAAGAAAAGAGGGCTTCTGGAACAGTTCCATAACAGAAGACAGCTGGCTTTGTTGGGGACAGCGGGTGGCATGAGGGAGGAAAAGGAACGAAAGGAAAAGAGAAGATTCAGAAAGATATCCTAGTCTAGGAAAAAAACAGTGGTTCTCAAATTTGGTCTCCGAACAGCAACATCACCTGAAAATTTATTAGAAATTCAAATTATTGGGCCTTACTCCAAACTGCTGAACCAGGAAGTGTGGGGTGCAGCCCAGCAATCCATGGCTTAACAAGCCCACCGGCTGCTTCTGATGCAGGCTGATGTCTGAGAACCACCAGTCTAAAAGGCTTCACACTATCACTGGCAGTAAGAGAGCCGGTCCTTCTACAGGTAACTGGGAAAGTTAGTTCCACATGTGCAGTTTCTCTTTCGTCAGCTCATCTAACTTGGCTGTAAAATTTTTGATCCTGTTTCTGTTGCTGAGCAGCTCCTTTCTGGTGGAGTTAGTTATCACTATAATCTTTAGGCTTCCTCACTAACCAATCCTATGGATGAAAGGAAACTGTGTGGATAAGATATTTACTTTATGTTCCATAAGAGAGCAAGTTTAAGGATCTTGTACTGTCTAACATAATACTAAAGGGAAAAAAATTTTTATATTTCAGTAAAAGAATCTCTCCCTCAATTCCATTTGGGGTTTGATGGTCTAGTCATTAAATACTACTTAGTTTTAAACATGCCATTTTTAGTTATTCAGCAAATGGCAAGCCAAAGCTAACAGAAACATGGTCTTCCAAATACAACTGAAAATAAAATATGGTTTAGTTTGGTGGTTAATGGGTAAGACAGCTATTTCATTTTTTTTTTTTGTGGTACGCGGGCCTCTCACTGTTGTGGCCTCTCCCGCTGCGGAACACAGGCTCCGGAAGCGCAGGCTCAGCGGCCATGGCTCACGGGCCCAGCCACTCCGCGGCATGCGGGATCTTCCCGGACCGGGGCACGAACCTGTGTCCCCTGCATCGGCAGGCGGACTCTCAACCACTGCGCCACCAGGAAAGCCCAGCTGTTTCTTTTCTTGTAGGAGGTTATATTTATACATTACATATCCCAAAACCTGAAACGTGGCTGGTTAAGCTTTTTTGGTTTAACTTAATGTATGCGCTGGCTCACACTAAGCTTGAATATATTTAGTATTTTTTATTACTCACAATACGACACAACTTTCCAGTTTTCCAACCTGGGGATGATTCAAGATCCACATTTAGCTGTAACATTTTTTAAAATTCTCAGATGTCATTTTTAAGGAATTCATGAAAAGCAAATGCTTAAAATCCATGATGTATATTCAGGTTAGAGAATATAAATAGTAGGCTTTGATATAGAGAAGTAATTTGTTCATCTGTAGAGTGTCATTGTTTAAGTTGACAGTCTCAAAACCTCATTTCATAGAACAAATTTCATAGCAGTATCTTGGGTTACTGAAATCTTTGATTTTCCTTCCAGTTCAGGTAAAAACAATTACAGACTAGTTTAATTGCTACTAAAATGTCTCTTTACCTGAGAGTTGAATTTAAAACAATTACATTTTATTTTATTCGTGAAACAATATATAATTAGAAAATAGCTTGCTAAAGAAATTATCTGGTCTATCAAAAGTAAATGTAAATTTTAAGGTATAAGAAAAATTACATTTACAAAAAACATCAAAATGCCCCCAAAAGATATGAATATCAATGTAAAGACATACCTCATAGAAATGAACATTTTTATGTAAAATTATAAAATTTCTATGTAAAGTTGTCTTATAATTTTAAAACAAAAGTTTAAACACAAGCATTCTATCCCCCAGGCTAAGATATCTATAACTGCCAAATATAATTTTAATTGTGATTTTTTTAAAAAAAGAGTAATCACAAAAATAAGCTCTGAGATCTGCTAACACATTACTTAAGGGCATTATTTCCCCCAGTATATTCTAAGAAACAAGAGTTCCATGGGATATTAATACATTTTATTAGAGAGACTGATTGATTTCCCTGGTCTATGTGACATATTTAATTTGCGATACACTGAGGTTTTTTTTTTTTTTTTTAAGGTCAACCCAGTACTTAGCAATACTTCTCAGTCTTTGCTATGCTAATATTCATTATGAGCCTTTAAGAGAAAGAGTGCAGAAAATAGTTTCCCAAACATATTTGGAACTATTTTTCATGGGAAATCTTTTAGAACTAATGATCTACAGAACATACTGTGGGAAATGCTACTCTGGGGCATGAGGTTTCTAATGTGAACATGAAAGTGTATATTAACACTTATACAGGTTAACTTTGAGGATAAAAAGGAGTCATATTAGTTCTTCAGGTCTAATCCCCATGTATGTTGTTTGAATTCTTTTTCATTTGTGCCAAGTTGTCTTTCACTAAGCCTATCTACCACCTCACCTTAAACAGAGTATTAGTTTAAAGCTAATTCTACACAGAAAGTGAGTTGCCTACCTTTACTAGGTTTAACCCATCTGCACTTCAGTATCTTTCTTGTTCATAGAGATTAAGGGGAAGCAAGTTATGATCCCAGGAACTCAAAATAGAAATGAAAAACAAATGAATACAATACAATGAACCTACTGTTCCTGCTGTTTATTACTTATAAAAATGCATGAAGTATCTGCACTACATATATTACAATGTTTATACTACATACATTTCAATATAGCACATGAGAATTTTAAAATTAAAATTTAATTTATTTTAAAAATAACTATACTTCAAGAATACTGCTCCTGCTATGAAATTCCATTCCCCAGAAATGGGCTCAGTTGATTAGCACAACTGATCTGCCATCTGGATGGATCCCAAGTAAATTTCAAACTGGCATTTGGCAAAATATCCCTGTAGCCAGCATTTTACATAGAATACAAACTAAAGATGCATTCCGGGATTGCCCTGAGAACCAAAAAATTGCATGGTAAGATGAATATATACAATTTATCCTCTTTATGCTAAATTTACAAGATAAGCAGTTTAAATAATACTTCAAATTCTGTGCTTCAATTCTGCTTACATTCATTCTGTGTAAGTCTGTTGGTGTCTAACACTGGATTAAGAAAGACTGCAATCTGGTAGTTATAGCAACCCTTTACTAACTTGGTCGGAAGTTGAAGACCATGAGCCTCAAAGAAATGCAAACCAGGTTTATTACTATGAATATATCAAAATCTTTTTAAAAATAGTCACGGAATAGCGCTTTTCACTTAAAGAGAAACATCATGTGTGCTTTCACACTCATGCATTATATAATCGACCTACAAAAGTCAAGTTTTAAAAGGGGTTAAAAGGATGAATGAATTAAATAAGCAATTAGGTCCACATTCCCTTCACCCACAAGGCTGCCACTGTCCCTTTTATAAAGCCTAGGGATGTGAGCCAAATTAGTCCTACTTGTTGGCCATTTAACTCTAACTTCCTTTAATCATGTGTGTTCTTGGGTACCCATTTTTTCCTCTCAATGAAGTTTCACAGGTAAGCAACACTTCAGATGAAGAGTAAATAACAGTATAAAAACACTAAAAACATGCATACAGCACATGAGCATACCCAAAGCGTTTTCAAACTCATCACAATCTTATTAAACCATGAAGGAAAGTCAGAGAGGTAGAAAGACAATGAGTATCTCAGATTCTATAATTTCCTAGGGTTACACAGTTAGGGGTGGTAGAGCTGGGAAAATTGAATCTACACCACCTAGTTAGAAATTTTATTTTCTTTCTAGTATATCACAGTTCCTTTCCTGAAATAACAGTATTTTACAGTTTACACAGCTTTTAGTATTATCAATACAATGTGTGTACATGTATAAAAGGGCTTTGCATTTTTGAATTTGCCCAAACCTCCCTGTGGCCCACGTCCAGGCTAGTTTCACTTCTTGAACCTCTTTGATCTTCCTTTTCTCCCCTTATTTTTATTTTCAAAGTCAATACCACTTGCTTGAGCCTAAGTGAAGGCAGCAGAGTAAATGCAGCATCCAGCCTTCCAGAGCACTCATGAGTTATGACTATATCTACTCTAATTTATAGACAAGCATGCCAACACATGGACTATTTCCCTTGCTCTCATTCTTAATGCAACAATGTCAAGGACACAGCCATTAAACGATGGCCTAGGATTATACAAGACTTATCCAGCTCAATACGCTTATTCTATCCCATTATTTTACTTCACCCCCTTTGTCTATAAAAAGCCCCTTCCTTATATGGCCAGTCTCTGAAGTCTAAGATTTGATATTCCTGGCATTCAGAGTTCTCTTCTTGTATCTCTTCCTGAAGACATCTGAAACATTCTTTGTTGATTGACTTTAGAAGGGATGCTCTTTCACAGGAGGCTTTTAGATTATCTGTCCTGCTCAACAGGCTGTCAATAAGCTTAAGTCTCTCCATTAATGTCTGGGCCACTCACTAGGTACTAGACAGGGGAGGAAAGTGACCTGGAGTGAGGAGCACTGAAGTCATTCACCAAGACAAAGGAAATCAACTTAAAGATCAGTCAACACCATTTGGCAAGAGAGCCCTTTATAGAGAGCACTCTGTTTCAGACTAAAGTACACACATAGTTAATGGAAAACATGAGTAGAGCATAATAAAGCAGAAAGAACAATGGCTCTGGAATCAGAGAGATTTGGGATGGGATCCTGATTTTGCCACATAGCTGCCACTAGCTGACCCAGGGCAAAGTCACAATGTATCTGAATCTCTTTTGTCATTTATAATTATCAGTCTTGAAGAAGTGATGTTAGGATTCAAGATTTTATGTAAAGTATCTAGCACAGTATCTGGTACATGGACAGTGCCCAATAAATAGTAGCTATAAATTAATCTTTTTAATCACCTACCTTCAAGAAGAAGCTAGTCAGGAGATAACAACCATTAGAGGTTGTGGGCAGAGTAATTTTTTTTTAAATTCCTCATGAAAATAAATAAATACATACATACATACTTCATGAATTGGGAGAGTTAGAGAACAAGGAGAGACAGTGGCTGCTTGTAGGCAACAGCTCTCAAAACAGCACTGTAATACAAAGTGGCCCAGCCAAGTCAGCTGGAATAGCGGTAGCTAAGGCATCCTGAGGGAGCATTTCCCTGAACCTCTGCAAGCTCCCAACAGTAAGAACACAACATAAACTCTCTTGTCCTTATAATAGCATTGTCCAATAGAAATAAAATGTGAGCCATAACTGCTTTTATTTTATTTATTTATTTTTTTAAATAAATTTATATACTTATTTATTTTGGCTGTGTTGGGTCTTTGTTGCTGCACGTGGGCTTTCTCTAGTTGCAGCGAGTGGGGGCTACTCTTCGTTGCAGTGTGCAGGCTTCTCACTGCGGTGGCTTCTCTTGTTGTGGAGCATGGGCTCTAGGTGTGCGGGCTTCAGTAGTTGTGGCACGTGGGTTCAGTAGTTGTGGCATGCGGGCTCAGTAGTTGTGGCACACGGGCTTAGTTGCTCCGTGGCATGTGGGATCTTCCCGGACCGGGGTTCAAACCCTTGTCCCCTGCATGGGCAGGCAGATTCTTAACCACTGCACCACCAGGGAAGTCCCCATAACTGCTTTTAAATTTTCTAGTAGTCACATTAAAAACGTAAAAAGAAACAGGGTAAATTAATTTTAGTAATATATTTTATGTAACCCAATATATCAAAATATCATTTCAACATGTAATAAATATTAAAAATTGAGTTATTTTACAGTCTTTTTCTTGTACTAAGTCTTAGAAATCTAGTGTGTATTCTACACTTAACAGTACATCTCAATTAATTCTAGCTACATTTCAGGTGGTCAGTAGCTACATGCAGCTAGTGCTTGCTGTATTGGACAGTGGGGCCCTACAATCCTGACACCAAGCCTGGGCCCAGTCCACAGAATCTACCCCAATACTTGTTACTCACTATCCCACTAGGGACCTTGAAAGCCTTGTTATTAAAAGATCTCACTTTTAAAATGTAAACATCTCTGGAAAAGCAGTGAACTAATTAACTAACATTTCAACAGAGATTATCTGATACAGGTTAGCCACCTGGAAAGTCAAGAGGAAGAAAGCAAAAGAAAGCAAAAACAGGGGGTGCTGAGAAGGGAATCTTAAGGAAACCAAGGACATATTTTGCCTAGTTCACAGGTTAACCTAGATTCATGCCACTTAACACATGGCACAAATCTTCTCTAGGTTGCCTAGCCCTATATTTCTATTATTATATCAAAAGCTCACACAATCAGTTATGACAAAGATCTACACAAGAATGTAACTACTAACACCTGTAGGGAGCTGTAAGAAATTGGTAAAGGAATGCCAATCACGCCAATTAACACCATTTCATGATTGCCAATGAGCACAGTGTATTCCAACCAGGTCAGTGCCTTCAAAATTCCACAAACCTTAAAGAACTTTTAGTAAATAAGACCTCTGTCAGGGGTCATTAGAATAATGAAAAAGTCTGGACAACTTGAAAAGCTGGTAACTATAAGAATCCTCTATCTCAGGTGTCAGTGATAACAATCCATGCATTTGGACAATTATGCCTTTAGTTACCTTGTTTGTTAAAGTTCACCTATAACTGTAAACAACTTTCAGTCAGGTAAGAAAATGTGTCATGTGGTTTGCTCTTTTGCAATTCAAAAACTACTTTCAAAGTCTGTAATGCAAAGTGCAACCAGATGCTATTGGCAAAGAACTGAATCTTCAAATGTGACCGATTTCCAAGAACATTACCACAGATGTGGGCTACACGTTGGGTGCACACAAAGCTTTGAAAAGTTCATATCTACTCTAATCATCTGTTCAGAACACTCCACGCTTTCCCACATTTCAGTGAATTATAAATTTCTCAAAATGCATAGCAAATCAGAAATATATGTATGATTGAAAACTCCCTCCTAAATAGATTCAGAATATGCTATACAGCTAATGACACAGAAAGTCCCCGTTCTATCTAAAAATACAAATTGATGTTAATGCCTGAGCAAGAAGAAAAGGTCACTTGCATTATAACATAAAGCTCAGTCACCAAGTGGCAGCTTTCCTTCCATTTAGAAAAGTTTTCCTCAGTTCCAATTACTACACAAGTTTACAATCATCAGTATACTATCACTCTGAAGACAAGCCTTCTGAAGTAGATGCAAAACATAAATTCCAAATTGCAAAATCCCTTGTGGTAAAAAGATAAAGAGGTATCTTTAATAATTGAGATTTTTCTCTTAAATAATTGAAACAAATTTTAGAAACATTTGCAGGTTCTATTTTTACTGATTATTGAAATAAGTATACTGAAATAAAATTGACAAAATTCATTTCTATTTCAGCAATGTAGAGTACGAACTATTTCACATCATTCCTTTGTGAACCTTTCAGATAATGGTCCTGAATTAAAATCTCAATTAAACACAATGCTTAGGGACTAGTTTGTTCTGGACAAACATTGAATCCCAATCAGTTTAGAAAACAGGATAGGCTTCTTTACTCTATTTCGACATTTATTTTAGGCATACCTACCTCCTTCCTTATTCCTCTCACAAGCAGGGATTTGGGAGTGGGGGACATAAGCAAGCAACAATCATTTACTCAACACAAACTTATTGAGCACCTCATAGGTACCAGATACATAGGACATACTTCACATACATCATCTTATTTAATCTTCATAGCAACTCAAGAGATAGGTAATTTTATCCCAATTTTACACATGAATAAAGTAAAAAGGCTCAGAGAAGTGAAGTAACTTGCTCAAGGCCAGCAGGATTCAAAGTGAGATCTGTCCTATTTCCACAACCCAGTGCTGACTCTTCCTTTTCTACCCCAGCTCTCTTCACCTACGCACACCAACTGCAGCTGCCCTCTAAAGTTCCCATTCAGTAACACTGGCATTTCTTCAGCAGTACTAGTTTCTGTAAAGGCGAAAAATTGTTAAAACAAATATGATTGAGAATTGTTTTTTCCTCTATGGAGTTTTTCATTTTCCACTCAATTATAGAAGAGCATAGATAGAGATAGATGGCAAGACTGTAGTCCCTCCAAAATAAATTTCTAGTGGAAGAATCCTCAACACTGATGTGGGACAAAAGAGAAAGATGTTCTAGAGCTGTGCTGTCCAATTTGGTAGCCACCAGCCACATGTGACCACTGAGTACTTGAAATGCAGCCAGTATGAACTGAGATGTACTAAAATGTAAAATATATACAGGATTTCAAAGACTTGGTATATTAAAAAAAGAGCAAAATATTTCATTAATCTTTCACTGAATCAATATTTCAATGAATCAACACTTCATTAATATTGATTACATGTTGGATATTTTTAAATTGTGTTCAATAAAATTCACGTTTCTTTTTTTTTCAACATGGCTACTAGAAAATTTTAAATTACACTTGTATTTTGGGGAAGGGGACAGCAGTAGTCTAGGGCCTTCATATGAGACTTCAAATAAAACTGTGTACAAAAGCCATCCCTGAACAGAAGGCCCAAACCCTTATGACTAAACCTCTTAAAAGAAAATGTAGTGGGTTATCAAAACACTTTGGAGAAACCCATAATTAATTACTCTGATCATAAATGGTAAATAAATGTCAATTCTTATAGTAACCAGCCAAACATGTGGCCTTCTCACTTATGTTCCTCCAATATCTAAAAGCCATCATTCCAACTTCTGGTTTCATATACATTCGTGAATACATTTATCTTTATTGCTTAAGACTTGTGCAAAATATTACAGTTTTCCCTCTGAATGTTGATTGTAAGTACACTAGACAAAAGAAGATACTGGAGTCAAAGTGCGCTGACTTTAGCACCCACGTAGAAGTCATTGCTTCCAATACATCCCTGAAACTCCCTTGTGTGCTTAATCATTTGGTTCTCTTCCATTAAAGGACCCAAGGAATTTCAGGTAATTGAAGCATCTATTTAAAAGACATTTTATTCTCTATAGACCAAAATCTCAGGGAGAAACACCAATAGAAGCTTTTAAAAAATCAATAATTAAAAGAAATATGACATGGTTTTCATAAAATTGACCTATAAGGTTTTAAATACAAATACTGTCATCATGAAACACAGCTAGCCTCCAAGTAGTTTAAATCAACTTAAACACTGAACTCAAAGTTCTCCAGTAAGTACTCTGACCTTGTACCTACTCCTATTAACATTGGTTTAAAATCAGAGCAAAACACATCTTTTATACCCATAGTAAAATCAAAAGCAATTATATTTTATTTACACACCCACCATAATAATGAGTCTTTTCAGTTCCTGAGAAGGATGTATTACATAAGGCCATATGTAATAAATATTTTGAAAAGACCAGGTTATCTTGAACACTGCCTACTGAAACTGTTGTCATGAAACCAAATGCTATAGCAAAACACTGAAAAAAAAATCTGATTCCATTCAAAGTCCTTGGTATGATGCAACATATGATAGCTAAAAATCTTATTTGATAACTGAGTTTAATCACAAAATTATACTAAAACATTAACATTTCTATGACCAATTTCTTCCTTTGCTGTGCCTTATGTAATGGGACACTTAGTTGAAAATAATGGAAAATTGGGGCCATAAATTCTATCATCTATTTTACTGAAACAAATGACCTAAAACTTTTTCTTTTCATCAGAGGGTGGAACTGTTTCTCATTTAAATATGTTCTTTTCCAGAAAGAAAGAAAAAAAAAAAAAAAATCAAGGCAGCCAAATATATCTAGTTTGAATTTTCAATATAATGTTCCTAAACATGTCAGTAACACTTACCATGTACATGACTTGCTTCAGTGGTGAGTATGCTTAAACTGGAACAATATATAGAAGATCAGCATAGCTTTTTGTCAAGATAATAAGAAAGTTCACGACATGGTCCAGATTTTTAGAAGAAAAACTTCTTTACAATACAATCCCTAATTCAATGAAAGATTAAAACAAAGAAAGGTACCAACTATTTCTTGAAAAGCAGCTTCAAATCCCTAAGAGATAAAGGTCTCCCATCCTGCCTAAACCCTGCTCTAAGGAAGATCAAGTGGAATTCTGGTGAACTCCCTCACCCCAGAATTGCATGAATGGGTTAAGATGGCTGGTAATGTGATAAAGTAGAAAAAGCACTAGACTGAGAGTCAGGAATCACAGTTGTGAGTCTACATCAGCCACTCTGAACATGTCATTTCACTCAATCAAACGAAGTCCTTCGCCCATAAAAATGAGGTGAGGATTTCCAAAATTCTATGAGTCTAGATTTCATCCTCCTCTTTACTCTCCCAAATTTTGCCTCTCCAAATGATAAAGTTTACAGAGAATTCCCACTTCTGCTCATAATAGAAAGTCTGAATGATTCAACAAAGGCAGAATTTTAGCATCCAATGAAACCTACAAACCTGTGGAACCCCAATTTCTATTACTGGGGAAAATTCCTTTTTATTGGGTCCTGGGGGCAGAGCTAGCAGATCAGCTAGCACCAGTTTGCTGATCCCTGCCTCTCCCATAATTATCACCCCCTCTCCCATCCACCAACATATAATTTGCACAGCTGAAGGGTGAGGTCTCTTCCAATTATAATGCAGCTAAATTCTTCACTTTGAAATATGTATCAAAGGCCATAGGTTCTGTGTCCCTTGTCTCAATTCCTGGGTCTTGAATGTCAATCATAATCTTTGTTGCATAATACAGACCTGTATAGAGGGTTTCAAATTACATCTTGATTAGGAACAGGAATAACAGATTTTGTATCACCCCAAATCTTGATCTTAATTTTTCTGATCCAGGAATACAGGAGGGGGAATGGGAAGTTATTGTTGAATGGGTATAAAATTTCAGTGTTACAAGATGAAAAGAGTTCTGGAAATTGATGTTGGTGATGTTTACCCAACATTATGAAAGTATTTAATACCACTGAACTGTACACTTAAAAATGGTTAAAATGGTAAATTTTATATTATGTGTATTTTAGCACAGTAAAAAGTATTGGCACACACCCAGGATTCCAAGATGGCATCAGGGGCTTCCCTGGTGGCGCAGTGGTTGAGAGGCCACCTGCCGATGCAGGGGACACGGGTTCGTGCCCTGGTCCGGGAAGATCCCACATGCCGCAGAGCGGCTAGGCCTGTGAGCCATGGCCGCTGAGCCTGCACGTCCAGAGCCTGTGCTCCGCAACGGGAGAGGCCACAACAGTGAGAGGCCCGTGTACCGCAAAAAAAAAAAAAAAAAAGATGGCATCAGTTGCACCAGTGAAAAAGAAACTCATGGATGTTAAAATAGGGGAGCTGCCAAGTTGGATGCTGAGGCAGGATTCTGCCCCTAAGGGCATTGCTGGAGTGTTCCAAAGAGGTTACCAGTGGTATGACAACAGGTATGTCAACGTGAAGAATGTTAACACTGCTGGGGTTTCTACAGTACTGGCAGCTTAGGTGCTTTTCAACTACTGCCTTTCTTAGAAGGAACTCAAACATGAGCAGCTCTGCAAATACCACTGAAGAAGGCCCACTGCTGAGGACACACTGACCATGACCTTTGCCCGACACTCCTCCTTGAGGAACCTGATCACTGCTGAATCTTTTCATACCCTAATTGAGAACAATGACCAATAAAAGATAACCAGTACAAAAATTTAAAAATACATTGGAAAACTTTTTAAAAGGACCCTTCCACACACAGCACAAATATGAAACTATTATTTACAGTATCTGCATAAGAATGACATTCTATTAAATACCATCTAAAGACTAAAAGAAACCAAAGTCCAGTATCAGAAAGTTTAGAGTCAGGTAATCCCAAGGCTTGGGAGAAAATCTTATGACTTGGTGGACAGCCAAAGGCAGAGTCAACAAAATAATGCCAAGTACTAAAAAACTAAAAGTAAAGTTTTAGAAGCAGTCCAGTCCAGCTGGCATAACAGGGTAGATGCACAAAGATGGGAAAGGCTGACCATTCTTTTCCTTAGGTACTAGAGAATGTTTTTGCATGGGAGCACTTCTCAGCAGGAATTTGCTTTGTTAGCACATATCATTTCATAAAAGTTACTTGTCATTGCCTAGGGTAAAATATGAGTGAAAGATGATTACAATTAACCACCTCCCACTTTCCATACCTTTGCCTTAAGTGGAGGGGAAGCTAGGAAAGCACACTCTTTAATAAAAAGAGACAATGAATCTAGAAACCACACTTATGAGAAGAACAGGGCTGCCTATTTCGTCAGGTTGTTTTGAGCCTACAGCTATTATTTATTTCTTTTGCAGCAATTCATCCACCAGGTGTAGGCAGGCAAAGCCTTGATTCAGGATTTTAAAAATAAAGAATGAAAAATATCTCTAGAATAATATACAAGGAAGAAAGAAAGTGTAGTAGTTCAGGGATGGAGTGACAACTTTCACTTTATACTCTTTTGTGCCTTTTGGATTTTGTTTCATGTCCTCATATTTCATACTCAAAAGTTAATTTCAGATATTTTAAAATGAAATTAATTTTGTAAAAATGTGACTCAAATAGTAAGTTTACCTTAGAAATCAAGTTAATAAAATCATTCTTGCTTTAAAAAAAAAATCAGCGAGTGCTCTTGTTTCTGATTTTTAAACTTTCATTATATTGTAATGTCTATAAAATATTTTTTAATTTTATTGAGTTGCTTTTGAATAGGTTATTTTAAACATTACTTAATACTTAGGATTTTTAAGCATGAAAGCAAGTTTTATACTGCGATATTTTAGAAGTCAGTTCTGTCAAATCTGGTATTTTCTTTCAGCCATTTATAAAATCACTGTGTCCTAATATGACACCCTCTTTGTACATGTTTTATTAAAGGGAATTACAAACAAAAATGGCCAATCATGCCTGTAAATAAGCGATGAGAAACATCAGAGGAGCCAAATCTTATATTAGTTGTTTCATTAAACAAATGTGCAAAAAAGTCTTATTGGATTGGATTCTCCACTAAATTTACACAGAAAAAAACAAATGACTTTGCACATACTTCTTTTGACATTTCTAATTGTTTCTTACAGGTGCTTACCATGTGTTACTTTAGAATTTACAAGATAAACCACTAAATGTAATAAAGGGGAAATTTCAAGATGGCCCAATGACTTCCTGTAATGACAGCGTACAATACTTAATATTGCAATGCCCAATACTACCTTCAGCTCTTTTTTATTATTCCACTACACAAAAGTTTAAAATGAAACACAAAAGCGCACAGCATAGGGAGACAGTTTCATTTGGAAACAAAAATACTATTCTTTTGCCAAAATGATGACTATTCAACCATTTCCAAATGCACAAATGAAAACATATCTAAAGATTGGAAAATTGAGTAATAGCTGACAAGCAGTAAAAATTAAAGAAGATTACGAAATAGTCACATTTCTAAAGTCTTTTATGTATAGTAAGGAAAAGATACATTCAAGACTTGCTGAATCTACCTAATTTCTAGTTTTACAGGTGTATCTTGCCTCTGTCATAAATCAGAGTATTCGAAATGGAGTAAAACACAATATTTAAATTTCTATCCCTGGTGATCAAATGTTCTCTCAACATCTGAACTGTTCAGCAAGTTGTATGGATTTCTGTCTCCAAAACGTCCCATTCCTCCCTTTCTAACCTCAAAGCCATTGCCTCAGTTCATTTGCTTATCTCTAAATGCTTCCTAACTTGCCTCTCTGCCAACACTCTCTATCACCACATTCTTCACAACAACAAATCTCAGACACATCTGATTATGCCTCTCTTTAGCTAAAATAAGTGCCACAGAATAAAACCTAAATTTCTTAAAATAGCACCCAAGGCCTTCATGATCTGGTGCTCTCAACCTTACCTTCCTGTTTTCTCTCCCACCACATCCATCCACAGATCCACATGCCTTTGCATAGCCTATTATTTCGGTCAGTAATGTACTCTCCTCGTCAACATTTAAGAGATCCTCTAAAGCTCAACTCAAATTCCATCCTCCTCCATGAATCATTTCTTCCCATTGGAATAAACATTTCCCTTTTCTGTGCCCACCTGCACTTCCTTTAAATTGTTGCTATAGCATTGCTCTCAGGTTGGTGCTGGAGTCAGTTACATAAGTGTCTCTTTTTCCCACTATGGTTCTGGTCTGGTCCTCATATGCTTCCCTTAAAATGCTGAAAACTTATCAAGCCACTCAAATAATATGGATCTCTGTTCTCCAGACATTTTTATTCTAATAAAGGAATATATATATATATATTCATAATAAAATTAGGGGGTAAATTTTATGGTATGCAAATTATGTCTTAATAAAAAAATAACATTAGGGTAAGTGGTACATGAAAGTTAAAGACAATCCTTTCCTGTACTTTCTCAACAGGCAACTCTTTGATGGTAATAATGTTTTTAAGAAGGTAAATATCATCGTGGGTTGTCTAAAAAAATTGTTGGGAATTGAGTTCTCCATATTTTTAAATTACAGGCATGGAGAAAAAAATTAAGCCATCTTTAATGACTTAAGACCTAATAAACATTTATAAACTGGTTCCTGCTCTCTGAAACCCACATAAATGATAATAATAGAGGCTTCTTTTGCTTATCTAGGTCATCTCCATAAAATTGGGTATTTAAAAACACTTAGATTCACCCATGACTTGCCACCAAATAGGATCACAAACTGCTTCCTGATTTCCACCTGAATGATCTAAGTATCTTAACGCTGCCTCTTTAAGCAAACCAAGCTAAACCAAGTTTAGTGTGGTAATTCTTGCTTCATCAACTTTCTACTGGGAAAACAGTTTGATTTTAGGAATAAGATCCATGTAAGTTGTTTCAGTTGTTCTTGTGTACATATGGGTGCGCACATACACTTTTTTTCCTGGTATCTTCCTTTAAAAATTGAGATATAATTCACACACCATAAAATTCACTCTTTTAAACTGTACAATTCAGTGGTTTTTAGTATATTCACAATGTTGTGCAACCGTCAACATTATCTAGTTCTAGAACTTTTTCATCACCCCAAAGGGAAACCCAGTACACATTAAGCAGACACTTCCTATTTCCCTTATCCCCTGCCCCTGGCAACCACTAATCAATCTGCTTTCAGTCACTATGGACATGCCTATTCTGTGCATTTCAAACAACTGGAACCATACAATATGTGGTGTTTCGTGTCTTGCTTCTTTCACTTAGCATAGTGTTTTCAAGGTTCAACCACGTAGTAAAATGTATCAGCATTTCATTCCTTTTTATGATTGAGTAATATTCCATTGCATGGATATACCACATTTATTTATCCATTAATCAGCTGATAGACATTTAGGCCGTTTCCACTTTTTGGCTATTATGAGTAATGCTGCCATGAACAGTGGTGTACAAGTTTTTGTGTGAACATGTTTTCATTTCTCTTGAGTGTATAATGTAGGAATAGAATTGCTGGGTCATAATGGAAACTATCAATATGTAACTATTTTTAACCATTAAACCATATTAACTTTTGGAGGATCAGCCAAACTGTTCCATTTTACATTCACATACACATTTTTTTTTTTTTTTTTGCGGTACGCGGGCCTCTCACTGTTGTGGCCTCTCCCGTTGCGGAGCACAAGCTCCGGACGCGCAGGCTCAGCGGCCATGGCTCACGGGCCCAGCCGCTCCGCGGCATGTGGGATCTTCCCCGACCGGGGCACGAACCCGTGGACCCTGCATCGGCAGGCGGACTCTCAACCACTGCGCCACCAGGGAAGCCCTCACATACACATTTTTAAGGGCAGTAACAACACTTTTTATTTTCACATTTTGCTTAAAAGTAAATTGTTCTGTCCCTAGAGGAAAAGATTTCCTTTGGGACTAAGTGTCCTTAGAAGTCAAAGTAAATTCTAGATTTTACAAGACAGATTAAATCCCTCCAAAGAATAAAGATGTATACAGCAATACATCAAACCCTTACTACAGCAAAGTTTATTCTAGCCATCAAAGGCATTAAATATGCAAATATTTTTAAATGAAAGAGGAAAATAATGACAACTCCCAGTTTTATACAGTCAGCCAATAACTATGCACTGACCCTCCACTCACAGAAACATCTACTCCAACATCACTCATAGACATTTCAAACTTAATATGTCTCATGGGACTTCCCCGGTGGTCCAGTGGTTAAGAATCCGTCTTGCTATGCAGGGTATACCAGTTCGATCCCTGGTCAGTGAACTAAGATCCCACATGCCACAGGGCAACTAAGCCCATGCACCACAACTACTGAGCCTGCATGCCACAACAAAGAGCTCGTGTGCTACAACGATAGATCCTGCATGCCACAACTAAGACCCGACACAGCCAAAAGATAAATAAATAATTTTAAAAAAAAGATAACAAAAAAACTTATGTCTCAAACTGAACTTCTGTTCTCTACTACTCCCCAAAACTGTTCCCCCTGAAAACTTTTGCCTACATCCCAAACCTTGATGTCAAGTTTGACTTCTTCCACTCACCTATACCCCACATCCCAGTCAGTAAATTCTATTGATTCTATCATCCAAATACATTCAGAATCCACTCAAATCTCACCACCTCTAACAGATACACAATCTTGCACCAAGATTATTGTACCACTTTGGTCTAGTGTCAAAACACAGCCAAAATAATCCTTTTAAAACATAAGTCAGATCGTGTCCCACTTCTAAGGGTCATCCAGTGGCTTCCCAACACCAAGTACCACATGCTTGGTATTCCCTCTGCCTGCCATGATAGTCCCCTTGATATTACACAGTCATCTCAGTACTCGAGGGGGATTTGTTCCAGGACCCTGGCGATACCAAAATCTGTGGCTACTCAAGTCCTTTATACAATATAAAATGGCCTAATATTTGCATATAACCTTCACACATCCTCCCATATACTTTAAATCATCTCTAGATCACTTATAATACCTAAGCCAATGTAGATGCTATGTAAATAGTTATAAATACTATGTAAGTAGGCTCTGGCACACAACAAATTCAAGTTTTGCTTTTCAGAACTTTCTGGAATTGTTTTTCCCAAGTATTTTTGATCTGTGGTTGATTTAATCTGCAGATGCAGAAGCCACAGATACGGAATACCTATTGTACGCGTTCTCTTACCTTCTTCAAGTCTTTGCATACATGTCACCTTCTTAGTGAGGACTTCACTTAGCCACTCTATTTAAATTTGCCATTGCCCCCTAACACTCCCTTTATCTTCCTCCCCTGCTCTATATTTCTCCATAATATTTATATTAACAAAATATATACTTCACTTATTTATTTCTCTTTACCTCCAAGAATATAAACTCCATTAAGGCAGGAGGGTTTGTCTGTTTTGCTTACTGCTGTATTCCCAGCACTCAGAACAGGGCCTGGCACATAGTAAGTGCTCAATAAATATTTGTTGATTGAATAAATGAACAAGTGAAAGGAAGCATAAAGCTGCTCAGAAGAGCTAAAAAGAGGCCAGAGAAATATTTATGAGGAACTAGTATACTAAACATAATAAAGTTGTGATGGGAATGGAAAGCACCATTTCTATAAAAATATGCTACAATGTTTCTATAGTTGGCTTTAAGAAAAATTGCTATCCTTGACTATTTCATTGTTTTCAAAAAGGGTCCATCCATTGTCCATTGCCAAGGGCCCTTAGCTTCTGAAGAACTGAAAAAAACTCTGGGAGGTGACAAGTTCCTAGAATGATGATGTCCTTTTCTAAACTGCCACATATACACGGAGCCAAGGACTTTCATGGTCTTGGCTTTCTATTAGATCTATTCCCAGGACCATCATATAGTACAATCATAGGTTTCTTGGCCACCTTCCAGCTAAAGCTACTAATTGGTAAACTCACCTTCCTTAGAACTACAATCACAGCATCTTCAAACTAAAATGGATCTTAAAATGATCTCAACCCCTTACATATTTTATATATTTAAAAAACTACAGTGAAAAAGAAATAGTGACTTGCTCAAGATAACTTGAATAGTTACACTAAGTATTTTTCAAATAGTAAGTGATAAATACTATTAAATCTAAGAGAATTCAGACACTTGGAACAAATTCTCTAAAATCCAAAACCAGACAATGTTATTTATAAAAGCTAAGTTGAAGTTATACCTCATAGTATCAACAACTCTATCTATCCACACATTAAAGTTAAAAGTTATAACAGAACCATCAATGAAACTTTGGCATTCAGCAAACAGTAAATGATGGATAAATTCAGATTTTAAAAAAATGTACACCTCTTCCCCAAAGGAGGCTTTCCTTGTCCAGTGTTGGAAATGATGAGGATTTCTAAATTCTTTTTCAAGTAACAACTTTCCTAAGCATTACTGGCTTCAAAATAGCAGTAGAAGGATGTTTCTATGAACCAATCATTTTCACATGGGGTTCAGAGAGAAAATCTGTTAAAAGGTACATGATTTTCACCACACCTACCACTCTCTCCCCCTTCTCCGACAATATTCTAACACACCTCCTAGGGAAGTGTGTCCTCAGCACTGTTTCTGATACGAGTATGTTGCAGCCTTCAAGTGCCTTACAGTGAGACGAGATTGTGAACCACGATTATAAACTATCTCCTGTCATGCTACACAAAAAGGATTACTATTTTCATGGACAGTAATTTCTTGCCAAAACCCTTTCCATGGTCTGCATCTAGTGAAATCCTACTGTGCCTTTAAAGGCCCATCCTTATTCCTCTTTCCTGGGGACCTTTTTCTGACCATTCCATCCATGGTGCTCTTTTCTTGACCAGATGACCTATGGCATTTGTCATCTGTACCTGTCATTTAGCATTCATCACACACTGGCAAGTAACATCTTTTGTACAGTCGTCTTAGTTGTTGCTGGCTATTTTTACGTTTGACTGGATAGAGTCAGAATCCCAAAGAGTTACATAATTGATATTCCTACGGGTGTTTTCTGGACAATAATGCTTTATGCTCTTACATATGAAGGGAAAGAGTCAGAAGTCCCAAAAGAGTAACTGGGTTTTAGAATACACAGCACAACCATCACTGAACTATAATTTTAAAAGCTTTGGGTTATACCAAAATAATGATTTCCAACCTTTTAAAGTAATAAGGATGGCTTTTAAAAACAAAATATGTTTTAAAAAACCAAAAACATATTCAATATTATTCAGGTGTTAAATTTCTTTTAACTGAGAATACATGCTTTCAAAAGTATAAGTACACAATGTCAGGTATGGTACTCATTTGGTCTACAGAGCATACCTGATGTGCACAAGAAGCTGAGGTTCCTCCAGGACCAGACTGGCACATGGTTGAATGTTACTGTGCTGTGGACATGGAATATTACTGCCACATCAAAAAGTACTACTACCTAAAAGTATTTAGGAGCAAGCAAAATATAGAAATACTAACAAATCCCTCCCTACCCCAACCCTGCTCCTACCCCCAAATCCAGAATAAATTCCTTCAGCAACTTAACCCTTCCTCCCAAGAAGTAGCAGATTTTAAGCAATGTGAAACAATTCAATGTTTCAATAATAAACTTTTCTTGTGGTTTCAAGTTAATAAATAATATAGCAAAAGGAACAACAACAACAAAAGAACATTATAGACAAACCAAATAGCAAATATTGAAAGTCCATCTCTCATATATTTTCTGATTCTAGTAAAATCTCAATCCCATTTACCCATTTCATCACCCTCTTAAAACAAACAAACAAAAACCACCAATATTTTCCAGCAGAGGTAGAAATATCATTCTAACCTCAGTTCAAGTCCTTTGTGCAGTCACCAACAAGAATGAGCTTAAATAAACAGCAGTAGAGCACAGCGTTTAAAGGAATTAGCCCTGGGCTCAAGTCTTGGCTCTGTCACTTATTAACTGTATGATCTTGGGCAAGTTACTTAACTAAACTTCAGGTAATTTATGTAAAGTGCTTAACATGACCCTTGGCAGGTTTAAGGGGCTGAGAAAAGTGGTTACTGATTAATTAAGTAATTATATATAATAGATATATAACAAAGATATTCTTCTTATCATAACAATTTCAAAGTTTCCTTTCAATTCCTTCTTGTCTGGCTCTGACGGGTCTATTCCAGGTATCATAAACCTCCACTCTTGACCTATAACTGGTTCTACAACCTCCAATTCTACCCATGGCTACTACCATAAGCAGTTTCTGGAAGTTAGGGAAAACATAACAAAAACCAAAACGGGAGGCCACTTGAGCAAGCCAAAACAAGAACAAAATCCACTTTGAAACAGTGAATTCACTCAAGTAGGAATCACTGCCTTAGAACCTGAGACAAAGAAAAAGGCAAAAGAAAAAAACAAACCAAATTATTCAAATACTTTTAAAACCCTTACTTCCAGTTAAACAAATGACTGACGATTTGAAGCCCAAACAAATTTTAAACAACATTATTATTGTCTGCAGGACCATCAATAACCAGCACTACTAATGAAACATGCCTCATTAAAATACCTTTCTTTAACACTTTTAATTTAACAATGATTTAACCATTGCTAGACTATTTTTTAATATTAAGTCTCAACAATTTCTTCAAGTTTCTCCTTTCCCATGCATTCCAACAAGCAGTGAATTAGTTCTTCATCATGTGTTTAGGCCTCCTGCTGGGAAGCATAATTAAAATTAAGCAAGCAACAATTCCACTTGGTGCTAAGATCCTGTCAAATCCTTCGATGAAGTTGAGTCTGGTTTCTCCAGGAGCCAGCTGAAAGTTCTGCAACAAAAACTTGGGGCTGCTCAACTCGATGCTGGCCATTCAGTAGATGGCACTCTTTCCTTTGGGCCCAAATTACAAAAGCACCAAGAAGCATGTTCTGTGACATTCAGGTGTGATACAAAACAGGGATTCCCTCTTCAAAGCACTTAACTGGTCGTCACAATCCCTCCAGAAACCCATTCATCAAAAGCTGATGGTCCAACCAGACACTTTTAAAGAGCCCAAGGAAGTTCAGATTATAAAACATCAACTACAATATAAAATCACCTAACTCAAGTGATTACCAAGTAATCAGCTTCTCAGAGCCTTTTTTTTATTCAGGCATAAAATTTTCCTTTCCTATTACATTCTGCTACAGAGGCGACAGTCTTTCAGTGGCTAGTGACCAAATCTTGTCTATCAAATATCTCATTAAGGTATTTAACAATAGCAAAGTGTTTAGAGAACTATGATTTTGTCATTATTAACATTCACTGAGATCAATGAAAGATATATTACTTTTGTATTACTTTCAACATTTTTGGTTGAAAAAATTCATGTAATCTTTGATACCCACTTAAAAAGAACCAAACATCCTAATACAAAATTACTGTACATCTAGTTTTGCAAAAAAAACGGGTTTAAATAATATGGATTTCTGATTCATTAATGATATGTCTTTTACTTTAATACATAATGGCTCCCAACTATTACATGACAAGGTTTCTTACACTTCTGTTTCAGAGATCTTTTTTTTTTTTTTTAATTTAAAAAGCAGACAGTTGTGGAGAGAGATGGAAGGAAATTCTTTTTAGTGCAACCTCCAGGTGAAAGCCAAACTTTTCAGCAGTCACAGAGGAACCACCTTAAAAATTCCACCTTTCTCTAGGAAAGATAAAACTCAGTCCTAGCAATAAAAGTCAAAGGAGAAAGGCAAGGTAAAAGGAACACTGTTTTAAAATTTAAAAAAGAAAAAAAAAAGCATTGGGAGTAGGGACAAGAAATAAGAAAAATATATCGATTTCATTGCCAATCTCTTTCCTCTGTACACTCTCACCCTATGCACTTAAGCCCATTCACAACTCCACTTGAGCTCTATCACCCTTCCCCAACCACTTCCTTAGATATTAAAAGGCTGAACTTACAGAATCTTTTTCTTATGTACTAATAAGACAAATGAGATTAGAAGTAACAACGCAGCTTACAGTTGCTGGCTCTAATTTATGTAGGATTATAAGTAGAGTGTTCTTAAAGAAGAGTCCCTGGGGAGGCCTTGATCCCAAAATATACTCCTTTAGACATACCAAATAAACCTAACTACCTTCTCCATGAGGATACTGAGTAAACCTATCTTTTTGCTATGGCATTTAGTCATTCCAGCAGATCAAAAGATGACAGGACAAGAATACTGTATGGAAAAGGGAAAAGGAAATGCTGTCTTTGCACAGGATGAGCTGAACCATTGTGGAAGAACTTCACAGAAACATTGCTGATGGTGACAAATTAAAGGCATATACTAAGTCCCCAAGACACTGATAAAACTCAGCACTTCTCCAACCTGACTGCTTTCTACATTGTTGGAATTCCAGCTCCCCTAGCAGGCAACCAACAATAGCCATGAGAGCTGAATTAAACAGGCTCCTGAACTCACACATGCACTGTCCTTTCCTCTTCCATCCAAAGTAAGCACTTCCTTGGTGGGGGAGTGAAAAATTACAAGAACAAATTCAAAAGGGTATAAGAGATAGCAAAAAGAATACAGTAACAATTTCATGTACGTTACTTAGAATTAAGTTTTCATATTACTTGCCTTAATGCACATTGTGAGCATCAAATTTTTTCAAATTGTTTTATTAATATATACGGTGTGCTTCTTGAGACATTGGTTTTAAGAACATATGTTGTTGTTATTGCCCTTAAGTTTATAAAAAGTATTTTTACCCCCTGGCTGGCTGGTTGTGGGAAACTTTTTTATCTTAAGAACATCAGTATGCCTATGGCAGAAAAAGTGAGCTGCATAACCCAAGGTTCAAACTGTAGTCTTGTTTGAGGAGGTAGCAATCTTAACTGCTAGTTAATGTACTGCTATACACCAATATCCTTAGGCCCAGTTTCAGGCAATTTAAAACAAGAGGTTTCAAAGTTCATCTTATATCAGGGAGCCTTACCATTTCCAATCAAGCTTTAACTAAAGCCAACTTTTAAACAAGTAATTGTAAAGTATATGGTGGTGAAACAGATCAGCTTGACATCAGGTAAAAAGCTCAACTTAGATCTAACCTCATTATAAAGATATAACTATATGTCAAAGCCTAAACATCTTTCATAATAACATTTCAGCTATGGCATAGTTAAAAACTAGTCTATACAATCTTCCTAAGAGGAAAATTTACAAAAACAAAAAGGCTTTTAATATCAGGGATGGGTTTCATCCATTTTATACCTTTTGGTGACCATGCAACTACTTTTTGAGTTATGCTAGACAACTCTGAAAGCCACATTCATTCTTTAAGGTTTCTAGGATACTCTTTATTAAATTGTTCCTTCAGTGTAGTAAGTCATGTCCTAGAAACCTAAAAGAGATTATTAACACAGCTTTTCAAAGATACCCAACAAAAAATAGTTTAAAGAAACAAGAGACTGATTCTCATTATCTATGCTATCGTCTAAGTCTTTAGGGTAAGTTAAACAGTACTTTCTTGACATTCAAGTATGTTTTCAACTGTGCAATTAACTTACTTTTGAACTTGATTTTGCGATTAGTCCACATATAACAGACCAACATTAAAATACACATGAAATAAACAAAAAACCCACACACCTTTTTTTCTCCAACACTTTGTTAATTTTCAGTTAAAGCTGCTCTATGCATGCTGTTGGTATTCAAATATTCACTGCATGAATGCCAAGTGAGTCATTTCTAACTAACCTGAAGGCAAGAGCATACCCCAAGTAGTATGCTTACACTCATGTGTGTCCATAACTAGCTACTGCCAGAAGAAAAAAATAAATTCATCTAACTATTATACATAAGGGATATACAAGGGGTAACAGACTTTTTTTCTTTCAAGCCATAGTCAATGAAAGGCTGATAACTTATATAATTTAGAGAAGATTCTTAATATACACAACCCATTGCAGTAAAAATTTGAGATTGTCTTGGCTTTTGGCCAAGACAATTTAGTCACTAGCAGGACCTGAAAGACCTCATAACAATCGCATCTAGAAATACTGGGGCATGGACCCCAAGATCAAATGACAAAGCATTAACATAGAAGACATGAAATAAAGTATCAGGGCACCCATTTTGAATCTCAATGACAAGACACAGTCTATGACTGCTCAATTAATTTCAAATAGGGTGTCCATGTTTAAAAGAAAGAATAGTAGTCTTGATTAAACATTTAAAATGTTTTCTATTCAAATCTACAAGTTTAATATTTCCAACGGAATCTGAAACAGCACTGAATTTTAATTATAGCAAAAGCATATTAGCAATTTTTAGTATGAGAAACAGATTAGTAACCTGTGTCTTCAGTACCATGTGAGTTTTCTTAATTCAACGTATGCTTGTTTTTAAGCATTTTTTCCTAATATTACCTTTCACTAAATTGCCAACAAAGGACACATTAACTCTCTACAATAGTTATTCTAAACATTACGTAAAACAGCTACTAATTTAGGTTATAATTAATTTGCTTGACGTATCCACTACACTGGTGAAGCAGCAACACACAGTTCCTTGAGGAATGTGAGTGACAAAGTAAAAGCCACAAGTGACATCTTTCCATGTCAGGCTAATTTTAAGAGGCAACTCGGGTGGAATTTCGAACAAACTTAAGTTAAAATTCACCTCAGGTTAATATGGTGGTGTTGGTAATCAGAAGATGAGGCCTACCGATTTAGTGCAGAACCAGAATCCCTCCAAGGACCCTGCTGGACCATCTGGAGCCCTACACATCTGGCAAGCTTGAAAAACAAAAAAGACTTTAATCTTTAGTAATTAAAAAGATAACATACTACAGCCCAAATTCTAGCATCCTAGCTAAACATATGTTGTGTGAAAAGAGAATCCTCTTCCAAAGTCAAAAGGTGATTCTACTTAACGCAGATTACCACCATTCACATTTAAACACAACTTGGTGGTACTAACACAGGAGGGTGTTACTAAACAAGGCATATGCACACCTGTAGTCTTGGAGATACTGTGAAGGTACTTCATTGATTTGCTAGAATTACCACAAGTGTAATAGCAGCAGGGACTACTAGTTATGTGGGCTCACTCTCAAGCCAGGCTCTGGGTTCAGAACCAGCCCGTCTGTGCCCAGTAGCTGTACAAAATACTTAACCTCTTTATGTCTGTTTAGGCACTGGGTTGTCATGAGGATTAAGTAAATTAAATCATATAAAACTGTGCCTGGCACAGAGGTAGAGCAAATAAATATTGGCTGTTACAAATATCTGCTGAGTCTTCACTTGCTGGGTTGCATGATATAGACACCTTCAGAAAAAATGTCATCTTATACTGACGATGATAAACACATAAAACACTGAGTACCAGACTATATTCTAAGCACTTCCCATATAACAACTCAGTTAAGATTTCGATATTATCATTCCCCAACATTTTACAAACCCAATTTGTTCAGAGTTGGGTTTTTATGCTTTTATGTGACTTCTTCCTTCAACAGAAATGCTTCTTATACTCTGACGACATACATAAGTGCTGCCCTGTACTGCTAGCCAACTACTTTGAGATAGGAGAGATTAAACAGCTAACAACCTGTATAGGCTTGAGTGTGACAAAAACACTCAGACACGACAGACCTACTTCAGGAGGCCTCACAACCCCAGAGGTTGGGCCCCACCCTGTATTTAGGATTTAGGATTGTGTGTAGGAGGTCGGCTGATGCTGTGTCCTCTTAGTCTCAAAAGACGTTCTGGTTTTACAAAGACCAGATCCACACTTCAAACATCATTGAGCAGAAGCCACATTCATCCCAGTGTAACATTATTGAAAAAGGGGGTTAGAAATAGCAAAGAGTACAGTATAATTTTCTCATTCATTTTCGGAATGTAAAACTTATATTCTGAAAATACAATCCTTCTATTATGCAAAATAGTTCCTAGATGGCATATAATCACATATGTAATATGTCAAATGTTTACCAACAAACATTTCCTTCTATCATACCTGTAAAAAGCTGCAACATGTTGAATGCCTCATACCCAACTACCTCAAGAACTCTTAAATTATGTTTAACATTCGAAACAGATACACCATTTTTTTTCCTTAAAAGCAACTATTACCAACATGCCAACATTTGCGGTCAATTTAAAGAGTTTTAAGAGCACAGACTGAACTCTTTGGAAAAATGAACACTTAAATATAGCAAAAGTGGCCATTTTTTTTTCTGGTCTTCCCTCTGCAAAGTTAATCTGCTCAATTTAAGCAGAAGAAAATGAGTGAGTTACAGTGTAATTACAATGCAATGGAGACTCAGATATAAAAACTTTATACATAGCTAAAAAGTAACTTAACCCTATAAATGAATAAGTCCCATATCTTAATTACACATTTTTAAAAACAGTCCAGCATCTTATTTAAAAACGACAAATTATGCTGTATTCTTCGTTTACTCTCTTTAACAGTCTCATTAGAAGTCTTCTAAAGTCAAAATTAGGATGTACCCAGTATGATGCAGTTGCACTCCATTCCAAGAAAAGCAACCATTTCATACTGCTAAATCTAACATGTCGTACAATTTAACATAAACGTGCCTGCACGTTTATGTAGCTGATTCCTACCCCCTCCCCCAAACCTTATCAACTCCTTCACCAAACTTGCATATAATCCTCACTCAAAGCCTCTTGGTTGGGCTTCCCTGGTGGCACAGTGGTTAAGAATCCGCCTGCTAATGCAGGGGACATGAGTTTGACCTTCCTGGTCCGGGAAGATCCCACATGCCGCGGAGCAGCTAAGCCCGTGCACCACAACTACTGAGCCTGCGCTCTAGAACCTGCGACCCACAACTACTGAGCCCGCGCGCCACAACTACTGAAGCCTATGCACCTAGAGCCCGTGCTCTGCAGCAAGAGAAGCCACTGCAATGAGAAGCCCGCGCACTGCAACCAAGAGTAGACCCTGCTCATTGCAACTACGGAAAGCCTGCACGCAGCAATGAAGACGGAATGCAGCCAAAAATAAAATGAATAAAATAAATAAATTTTTAAAAAATGTCTCTTGGTTGAGTTAAATTCCATTTCTCTCTATACCCCTCTAGCAGGTCAATTGCAACAGCACATGTGCCAAAGAAATGAGTGGTTTTACTCACGCTCCCATTTTAAACGGGCACCTACTTGCAATTAAATCTCTGCAACAAAAAAGTTTACCTGAGGCCATTCTTGCCATTCTAATAGAGGCCTAGCTTATTCTACCTGTCTCTGTGGTCTTGCCTCAGCTATAATAGCATACCCCCAAAGAGGCTGGACACCAGCAAAGCGGACCTGCTGCCAACTCTGCCTGTCACCCCGGGCAGGAAGCGCAACCTAACATGTATACGTTTGTAGGGGTGGGGTGGGTGTGGGTCGGGGGGGATGGGAACGCAAATTACAGGAGAAAGGTTTGGTTGAATACTTTCAACTTGTAACAGAAGTTGTTTAAATGAGAAAAACAAAACTAACCAACACTCCCTCCCTTACCTCCACCCTTTCCAACCGCGGGAACCTACCACCTTCCTGGAGCGCACCTTCAGTGCTTAAAGTACCCCGGGTCACTGACGCTTCAGCCAGCTCTTGATTTTTAGAACTCCCAGTCCTCCGGGAGAAACCAGAGGACGCCCGAAAGACTCGGGCCCACCCCGCGGCGTCCCGAGATCCTCCCCTGCAGGTCCACCCTCTTCGAACCAACCCGAGGCTCCCATTCCAGTCCCGGAGGAAGAGGGGTCCACCTGAGGCCGCAGGGGCAGCCAATAGGCAGTCCCCTCCACCCCGCGAGCCTTCGCGTTCCCCACCCCCGCGCGACCCCCTGGAAGGGTCCCCGCAGCCCAGCCCGCGCGGGCGCCCGCCGTCCCCGCCGGGAGGAGCGGCGGGAAGGCCGCGCCTTCTCTCCCCTCAGGATTACCTCGCAGCGCGAAGCCGGCTTTGTGCTTCCCTCCCTCCTTCTCCGCGGCCGCCGGGGCTGCAGCGGCCGCGCGATCCTCCACCGCCGCCTCTTAAGCGCCGCACGGCTCCAGAGGGAAGGGCAGAAGGGGAGGGGGCGTGAGAAGGGAGGGACCTGGGGGCCGAGCCCTGTGTAGCAGGAAGCGGCGACACCTGGGTCGCTATGCCTCTAGCTCTCGCTCTCTGTTTTTAAAAAATATAATTTAAACCCCCTTCTTCCCCCTCCCGCCCAGCGGCCCCGCGACCGTTACCGGCAGGCGGCTGGCGCTCTGGCGGGACTGGCCGAGAGCCCACCGAGTGTCCCTTGGCCCCGCCCCTAAGGCCCCGCCCTTAGGCCCCCGGCTCCCCTGGCTCCACCCCCACAGGCCCGCCCCTCGCAGCCCCCAAATGCTCATGGCCCCGCCCCTCGGAATCACAGTACGTTCCTGGCCCCGCCTCCTCAAGGCCCCGCCCCGCGCGGCCCCTCGCGCCCCTCCAAAGCTTTGGTGCGGCCCCCTCCTTACCTCCCTCACCCTGTCTCTGAAGCCGCGGCCCCGGGCCCCTACTGGCCTGGCCTCTGGGAGGGCCTGGTGTGGGGCAGCTGCCTAGCATCTATCTCTTCAACGTCCTCCCCGCTAGGCAGCTTCGATTAGCGGCGTCCCCTGAGGGTCGGAGGAGTAAACGACCCCGACGGAAACCAGACTACAAGCGGGAGGAGGGGGGCCTCGGCGATGCCGCCCTCCCTAACCTGAGCGAGCCACCCCCCCACCCCCCCGCAACCCCAGCTCCCGAGGCTGAGACACAGCTTTCAGAGTCAGCTTCAGCCGCCCACACCGCCTGCTGGGTCTTCAGCGGGAGGCCACTGCTAAGGTTGCACCTCCGCACGACCCCCGTAGGAGGGGCCTGGGTATTCTCAGCACAGTTGCCTTTGGGGGCGCCTCTTTCCCCTGCTCACCTCCACTGAGAGGCCGGGCAAGGGCCCTCTCCATGAGCTCCACTTGCATCCGTCGAGGGTTTTCACCCCGACGTTGGCCCCTGGCCTTGACACCTTATGAGAGCTGATCTCTTGGAGGTGAAAAGTCAAGGCACCGACAGCCTTCAAAATGAATTCGGGGCCGGGTAAACTTTGCACCCAGTAGCAGGGATGTGGATCCATCCACAGGTGACGCTGGGCCGCCCATCCCGGCCGCCCAGACACGACCTACTCTAAAAATAGACCTCCCAGCAACGCACACCTTTCTCTACTACCCACGACTTGCACATCCCTCCCGCATACATGTCCTCCACAGTCACGAATCCACTACCAAGCACACCCTCCGAGCGGCATTCCGGTTATTCATGGTCCCTTGGGTCAACCCCACCCTAACACACAACAACAAACTTCATTCCCCACGCTTATCTCCCTGCGTTTCCAAGGTACTGGCGACAGTCCCCTTCATTTCCTTCCTCTTCTGCAGACTCTCTTCTTCCCCCTCAAATACTTCATGCCATCCCCCTCATCTTCATTCCCTCCCTCTTCCCTAAAAATGTGCTAATTAAAATGTAGTTTCCTCTTCCCACATACGAAGTGTGGGAAATGAATCTTGGCTTGACACAAACTGTGATTCATTTATCCTCGTTTTCTCTCCCCACTGGACTAAAGCTACAGAAATTTTAGTCTACCACCATCTCCCATATGCTCAAAATCTAACCATGCCTTATGGTTTTTAAATACCCCTAAAGGATCGTGGGTAAGGCTTCCTGGCTTTGGGAAGAAAATATTTAGAAAACGCTCGGCCTGTCATTTTATGTGGCGTTTTAAAATATCTGCAGTATTTCAGAGAGATACTGGGAGTGGCTAGATGTTTTCTTGCATTTAAAAAGCAAAAAATGAAAAAAGCTTGGCACACATCAAGGTTAGCCTTTTTATGAATAGCCCCCCAAAAATGTGTTAGGGGTACATATCAGACAATAGTCTCCACTGTACAGGACATTTGCCAGTCACAAATCTAGACCCCCCTCAAAGGAAGACAAATTAACATAGTCCATTTTAAGCATGTCTGATGAGCAATCCTTTCCATGATCACTCCCTTTCCCACAGTTTCTGGACAAAATGGATAAAAGATTTGCTTACCCACTGAGGATCCAAGGCTTTCTTGTGTCCAGGGTAGTAGACGTGTGTATCTTCTAGGTGTGGGTTCTGCAGTGCTGCACGGAAACCCACTGCAGCCTCAGACCGGCGGTGGCAGCGGCAACAGCAGCAGCGGCGGCGGCAGCAGCAGCAGCAGCAGGGGCGGCAGCAGCTTCTCCCAACGCTGAGTAGTAAAGTGAGTGACTTTGGTAGAGACTCCACAATTACCATTAGGCACTTGCTTATGAGAGAGGAGGTGGAATCTTTCTTAAAGGAATGGGTTTTGTTTTTCCTCTCCACTATTGCTTCATAAAAGGCAGAAAGGGTGGAAGCAGGGAGTTTTTTGGACTGAGTAAGGCAGTACAGCTGTAGGAGGTCAAGGTTAAAATTAACTGGGTGATCGAGGGACCAATTTAGTGTGAGTCAATGAAATGCTAGAAGCATTAGTTTTAAAGAGCCCTGCTAACTTCAAACGCTGGGGTCCATGGCAAAAATAAAGCCATGTGTCTTGAAACTGAATAGTATTTTGTGTTAATATTTAATTTCCAATCATTGCACTACAATGATAACTGTATAAAGGGAGGTTATTTAGTATTTAATACAAGAATGTGAAAAGAATGATACATAAAATAAAACTGATTTACATGATTGGGAACAACAGAGTCCAGTCTTACTAATACTTATAAGCATATCTGGAATTTCAATGAATGTCAGTATTAGAAAATATATTATTGTAAATCAACTATACTTCAATTTTTTTAAAAAAGAAAATATATTATTGACAGATACCACTTTGTACTTATAAAAAATCACAATATTATTTATAGAAAAATCAAAAAAATCTAAAATAATTTAAGAAAATAATAGCAGGGTAGTATTTCAGTGGCAATTCAAAGTTCAGCAAAATTAAGGAGCTCATAAGTCGATAACTTTAAATGCATGCAAATTTACTGTTTACACTATTAGAATGTGATGTGTCCACATATGAGGAAATTGAGAGTCTGCATTATAACTTTAAATTTTATTTTAGACACTATTCCTCAATTTAAGCACTCAACATTTGTGATTTTTTTCTTCATAGGTAAATGAGGAGGTGTGGTCCCAAAATATGAATAGAGAAAAATATGGAAAATATTCTGCAATTGATGTTTTTGCACAGCCTTTGTTAACTACCTGTGTGATCTTGAGCAAGTAAGTAAACTCTTTTGTTCCATAGTTCCCTATTTTGTGAATTGAGGATGTTGGATTGAAATTTTCCTTTAGCATCCAATAGACTATGATTTTATGAGATTTAAACTTTTTTGTGTGTGATTTAATGCATGTATCTTTCGGTCTACACTACTTTTCCTGAAAACTTGGATTAAAAATAAATTTTTATTTAAAATGTGCCGCCAGAGTTTGTTATTTACCACCATTCCAAAATTATTTTGCAAATCAAGTATCGTTTTTGTAAAGTGAAAAAACAGTTTCATCTGACTTATGATTTTGTACCCAACTATGACAAGTTTTCCTGAAGCAGGACCCTACAGTATTGCTAAGGATACTAACTTGGCTGGAGCACAAAATGTATGTTTAATAGCGATGAGGACATAGTTAAAAAAACTGGTGTATCATTGGATGGTAGAGTTGGAACAGAATTTAGAGCTCACCGACTCCAGCCCTGTAATTTCACAAGTGGAAAAAATGGAAACCCAGAGAAGCAAAATGGGGACACAGGGAAGTTAACTCAGTCTCCACTCTTCCCATACACATAAGTCAAATAAACAGCACGTATGACCATATACACTGTTTCACACACCCACACTGGCGGCTGAGCAAGACCTGTCACAGCAACAAAAAGGTAGTTTCACTCAGTGATACTATTTGTGTACATGTAGTATAAACTAAAGAGATATATCAAACAAGTGCTTATAATGTGTATAAATATTAACACAAGTTTTGCCTTCAGGCTTGGAGATGTTTATGCTAGAAAGTAAAGAAATTTGTCCAGGGGAATTTTTTTTTAAGTGACCTCTAAGGAAACTCACAACAATTATTTGCAAACTCGTACTTACCTTCCACACAAATGACAGGGCCTTGCGCTTGTTTCCTTGCACCCATTGGTGCCTCTGTTCCCATTAGTCTACATCCTCAAGCATACCTGTCAAGAGGAAAAGTTCATTTTGGAGCCAGGCAGGGGAAAGTACTGTAGAGGTTTAATTCTGGCCTTCAGAGATGCTTTTTGGAAGTTGCTTTTGGGGCTAGATTCTAACATTTTTCCTTAAATCCTGGTTTGGTATTCCTGATAAGGAACCTGGCACTAACCTAAACCCATCCTCCCTAGTTTCAAAGGGGCATTACCTTAGATTAGATGACATAGCAAAATTAGTGTTTTGTATACCTGGCAAGACAATTTGTCATCAACATTTTTTCTTTAAAAAAGCCTCCTAGGGACTTCCCTGGTGGTGCAGTGGTTAAGAATCCACCTGCCAATGCAGGGGACACGGGTTCGACCCCTGGTCTGGGAAGATCCCATGTGCCACGGAGCAACTAAGCCCGTGAGCCACGACTACTGAACCTGCGCTCTAGAGCCAGAGAGCCACAACTACTGAGCCCATGTGCCACAACTACTGAAGCCCGTGCGCCTAGAGCCCGTGCTCCGCAACAAGAGAAGCCGCTGCAATGGGAAACCCACGCACCGCAGCGAAGAGTAGCGCCTGCTGGCTGCAGCTAGAGAAAGCCCGCGAGCAACAGCAAAGAGCCAATGCAGCCAAAAAATAAATAAAATTATTAAGTAAATAAATAAATAAAAAGGCCTCCTATAGGGAGAGAATTGAAGGATATTAGTTGCCCAGTTTCTTCATCTGTTTTTATCTTGCTCTTCTGCAAGGAAGGCATTTCATTTCATCTACCAGGTGGTAATGGACAATGAATAAAATGGCTGTTATTTCTATAATTCAAAGCAACCCCTCAAAATTAAATGCATTTCTTTGTATCTTCCCCAAAGTACTGAGCACAGTCTCTTATATAAAGGCACTTAATAGATACTTTAAAAAATGAATACACAAATTAATGAAATGAATAGCTCCCAAAATATCCAGAAACTGATTACAAAGTGTTTTTGTTTGCTTGTAATTTGGATTGTCTAAAACAACTGACTCCATCCTCTACTTCCTTTTTCTAACACAGTCATGACCTAAGAGAAACAAATTCCTTTCTGGAGAGCTCTTTAGGCATGCCTGATTTGTATCCTCCAATTAAATTGTAGCCACAAATCTCCACGTGAACTCTGGGTAGATCAAGCAGTAGTGGGACAGTCTCTCTGCCAAGAAAGCACTGGATTAAATTTCAAAATTCCAGTGCTCTAGTTCCAGTTTGGAAACCAACTGGTTATGTGACCTCGAACAAGTTTCTCGACATGCTTGTGCCTCAGTTTAGCCATCTTTTAAGTGGCCGTGGTGTCTTATAATACCTGCTGTCCCTACTTCATAGGGTGGTTATGAAGTTCAAATGATAATAAAGGAAAAAAATGCTTTGAACTTTTCAAAGTACTTTGTAAATAGAAGGTATTATTATAGGCAGATGTATTTAAAATCAACTATCTAGTTCAAGGGACTTTACCCTAAACAACCTGTTTTACTACTTACTGGTTCGGAAAGCAAACAGGTTAGCCTCTCTCCCTGTGTGCGTGCGTGCATGCATACACACACACACACACACACACACACACACACACACACGCACCCTGCTGCTCCCAATTTAACAACTTATCAGCTTTGAGACTTTCCCCTTGGGTCGGGAATAACATCTGCAATATGAAGAGCTAAGAATTTATATAGAGATCCCTCTTCCATCCTTTCCCCCCAAATGTACCTTTTTAAAGCTCTCGACCGAAAAGTAAACTCAGTGAAGCACAACAGCCTTTTAATACTTCCTAATGTCATGTATTCAATAAGTGGGGTTAGATGAACCATTCATTTTGAAACTTGGCCATGCTACATACGTTTTGATCACCCTTTTGTGTCGAGCGAGTCTGGAAAGTAGTTGGGGAACAGAGCAGGAAGGACTGACATGGAACTCACGCTAATGAGTTCTCCGCTCCCCAAGGAGATATAATTGGGGCTCCATACTCAAGGATTCATCAACATATTTTATTAGCACTATGTGACCTATATGGTTTATTTTAAAGGAATTACCTCAGTTAAATGCCTGATAGGTCCTTATACAACTGTTTAAGTAATCAGGCCTGATAAATTTCTGTAACGTTTATAAACTATCACCCTCAGAGTCCTCCTTCTTTTTCCTAAAAGTATTTCTTGTCATTTATTCATTTTCCATTTGGTGAGTCTTTTAAAATCATCATGGCTAAATAAATAACTGCTAATACACAAACAACTAATAAACAATTGCTATAAATAAGATACTCCAAATTAGAGGCCCACACACAGGTAAGATAAAAACTCACAAAAAATCAACTTACCAGTTTCTGTGGAGAGAAATGTAAAATGAATACAAACTATGCAATTGCTATGTTAAACCTAAAATACATCATTTACCTATAAATCTTAACATCTCATGCCTTAAAATTTCAGCTGCTAATCTTTAATATATATGACATGGTCTAAAACTGGGTGTTTTAATCCTTATGACACTATTTCTAGAATGTGATCAGGAGCTACCTGCAACAAAATCACTTGGCGTGTTTCCTGAAATTGTGGTTCCTGGACCCTATCCTTGAATTAGAATCTTTTAGGATGTGGCCGTAGATTGAGGGTTTTTGCCAAGCATTCCAGGTGATTCTTATGTGCATCAAATTTGAGTACTGCTATCCTACAGAAACAATGGACTGTGTGTAGAATCTCAGAGACAGGATGAGAGAAACATAGGTGGCTCCTTGTTTATTATGTGAGAAGGGTTTAGAGAAGGACTAACACTGGCTCCACCCTTTCTATAGTGTAAACTTGGGCAAAATTTTTAATCTCTCGGTCCTAGTATCCTCATCCATAAAATAATTCCTGTTCAACCATGTTGTTGTGAGGATTATGTCACACAACATGTCAATCATAACATATGGAGAGCTTCTGCTCTAGAGCCTGGCCCATAATGGAACTGAAGTATATGTTCATTCCTTCTCTCCTTGTTCAAAAATGGGTTTCCAGGTGGTTTCTTCTTGTCCAGTGTTTTAGTATGCTTGGTAGAGGAATACAAACTAGTAGTTTAATGAGAGCGAATATTCTGAGTACTTATGGTATGCCAGTGCTAAATACTTTATATTCATTATTTCATTTCATACCAAGAATAAATCCTTAAACATAGGGGCTATTATTATTTTTGGTTAAAGAAACTGAGGATTGTAGAGGATAAGTAACATGCCCAGAATCTCAGAGCAAAGAATTAGCAGAGCAGGGATTCAAACCCAGGCATTCTGGCTCCAGAGCCTGTTTATAATGCCGTATGTTTTGAATAGTCTCTAAGTGGCTTAGATTCCAACATAGGAGCCAGTCTCTTAGAAGGAAAAAGCAACTGCAAAAATGGAGTTTATAAACCTGCCAGAAATACAGACAAATGAATGCCATCATTTGCCTATCTTAGAAACCTTTGCCAGTTGCCTATAACAGAGGATGGCACATAGTAGGTGTTCAAAAGTATTGAATAGATGTACGGCAGACCTTTCACCAGCATACTATTTAAGCAGGTGACATATCTAAGCCCAAGTTTTAAATTTTCCAGATTTTCTAGATCAGCTTATATTCTGACATAATGCAAGTCACTACATTTCAGAGCTATGGATAATCTTATCATTTGCAGCAAATAGTTCTTGAGCACTTGCAATGAACTATGCACAGTTTGGCACTTAGCGGATTATTAAAAAAAAAACACAGCAACGAAACCTTGAGACATAGCTAGCCTATACCCTAAACACCCAGCTGGAAAATAAAACACAAATGCATGAAGCAATCAGACTGCAAGATCACTACATATGAGCTAATAAATGTGAAGCTCCTAGCAAACAGTAAACAAGCAATACATGTTATCAAAAATATTATTACCAATATTATATTATCAATTATTATCCATAATATTATTTTCTATTTTAATAATCATTGTCATAATTATTATAGTTTTATTAAAAATAAGAAGAAATAATAATTGTTATAGCTACCATTTAATGAGTGATCATGTGCCAAGTATTGTGCTTGGTGTTTTATATGTATATATACATTTAATCGTCTTATCAATCCTGCTAAATTAGTACCATTAACCATATTTTTTAAATGAGGAAACTGAGGCTCAGAGATGTTAAATAACTTGCCCAAGGCACATATTTGATACGTATTCCAGAGTCAAGGTAAATAGTGTACTCAAAGAATCCAAAAGGAGTCAGGGAAGAGAGAGATCAATTCCTGCTGGAGAAAACAGGAAGTAGGAAGGGCAGAACTGTGACAGGGAAAAGATGGAGGAGAAGGGCCTTTGATGACAGAGGTGGCAGGAGCAAAGGTATGTGTGTGAGTTTCCTGAGACAGGTCCCCCAGCACTTTGCTCAGGCCATGCTCATGGTGAAGCACGACTTGGGTCTCTTCACTGAGCAGACAGGAAAGTGTAAAGAATGTTGGCAGAACAGCAAGTAAACCTGTCTGCCTGGAATGAAACGTTTGTGTGGGGCAAAGTTAGAATACATGTAGTCCCCAAACATGACCCTGAAAACTCAACCTTCATTTGTGGATAGCCTGTTTAAGTAGCCCCATCTCGAGTTACTTTCCATTAATATACTCACCTCTTTTCATTCATTGAGGCAATAGCATTTTTTGAACTCCTATTATGTGCCAGCCACCAGGTGCTAGGGATAGAACAATGAATAAAGCAGACAAAAATCCTTGTACTCATGAAGTTTTATTGTACTGAGAAAACACAGATGTTAACATGTAAACAAGTTGACAAGTCAGGTTATTTCAGATGCTAAGGACTATAAAGAAAAGAAAACATACCATTGACAATGACTAGTTAGGAAGGATGAAGAAGGCCTCTTTGAGGAGGTGACATTTGAGCTGAGACCCAAATGACCTGAAGTTGTCAGCTGGAGAGAAAAGCAAGTTCAAAGGTCATGAGGCAGAATAATCTTGGTATGTCTGGGAGACTGAGAGAAGGGAATGGTGGTTGAACACTGTGTGCAAGGGACAAAGTGCCCCAGAGGTGGCCAGAGTTCTGGGGGTGGGGGTGGGGTGCTGGGCTGGATCATGCAGTCCTGGGAGATCAGGGTGAGAGTTTGACTTTTGGGAAGTTTTAAGCTAAGGAGGGATAGGGTCTCATTTACATTTTTGGAATTTTGCTCTGGTTGCTGTGTGGAGAATGGGCTCAAGAGGGAAGTGGTTAGGGGCTGGGAGGCCAGTTAGGAAGTTATCAAAGCCATCCATGCAATAGGAAATGGGGTCTCTTTGCAGGGGTGGCTGTGGAGATGAGGAGAAGTGAATGGACTTGGGGCACGTTTTGGGAGTAGAGCTGACATGACTTGAGAATAGATTCATGTGGTGGGTAAGGAAAGGGAAGGAAAGAGAGAAATCAACCCAGAATGACCTCTAGGCCTTTGGCCTGAGCATCTGGGTGGAGAGGGCACCATTATCTAAGACAGAGAAGACTTGAGAAGAAAGAGCATGACAGGTAAAAGTGAACCCTTCTGTTTGGTCATGTTCGGCTTAAGATCACCCTCTTTCTTCAGAATGCTTGTTCCACTCTAACATTATCTTGTTTATTTTTTCTATTTGTTCATCATTAATTTCCTCCCTGTAAGAATCTTTGAAAGAGCAGGAACTTTGGTTATCTTGTTCATTGTTGGATCCCTAGAGGCCAGAACACTGACCGGTGCAGAGTATGTGCTCAACAGCTATTGGGATTTGTTGAGTCCCATTCAGTGGTTCTCAAACATACATCAGAACCACCTGGGAAGCTTATTAAACGTTCAGTATCAGCCCCTGCCTGAAGCCCTCCCCACCAGAACTCGGCTTTCGTGGGTCTGGGATTGTACTCAGGAAACTGCATATTTAGTTAGGACAGGAGATGGGCAGTGAGCTACAATCTAAACCCGTGGTTGAGGTATATTAGTATTCATTCAAATATTTACTTTAGAAACCACATTTCAGCACCATCCCAAAAGACTGAAAAGTGTGGCTTTAAGAATTCAATGGTATTCTCAAGTGCAGTTAAATCATAAGGTGTTCATTTTAAAGCTTTTGAGAGAAAACCATTGAAAGAATGCTGGGGTCCCTCCCATCTCATTTGACTTATGTGCTCTAATTGGAAAGGGTCTCGTAGGACACTCCTTCATGTGAAGAAAAGTGGCTACCTGAGTGTGGAGACAATCCTCCTCTTCTTCCACATCTCCAAAGTGTGTCCCGCACCCATTGACAGGTATGTGAAATGCCTTTACTTGGTGATTATAGTAAATGTATGTTTTTGTCTGCACAGCATCTGTTCCCTTTTCCGCTAAGAGTGCCTCAGTATTCCTTTGTGGAACCTTTTTTCCTCCCGTTCTTGCAGTGGGACCCTTCCCTTTCCCTGAGTGAGGGGTTGGCCTCAAGCTGGACCAACCAAATGTTCTCTCCCTAGCATTTAAATATTGAATAGAATGACACAAAAACTTAAGGAGATGAGTTCATTTTGAATGAGGTCCCTGAGGAGAATGTGATTAGATGCTGCTGCAAAGATCTTGCTTGACCTGGCTCCTGTCCTTTCCAAGACCTGATTCTTCAGCTTTACCTTCAATTTTATGAGCCGTGAGCCTTATTCTTCCAATAAATTCCTTTTGCCTAAGTGAATTAGACTGGTCTCAGTTGCTTGCAATATAATCTATGACACAGCAATTACAAACCTTGCAATCTGTCATTCGAGGTAAAACTTTCAAAACAAACCCTTCCTGAAAGCAGTAATACATTGACCTAAGTTTTCATTAAAGTGTAAACGTCTTATAGCAGAGACTGAACAGACAGATGAGAGTGAAAGGGCTCCATGGCTTGACATTGGTTCCACCACTGAGGTACGAAAGAAAAGGATGGCTGGGACATGACACATAAATCCCACTTTACAAATTTGCCCTGAATTTACACATGAGATAAATAGCTTGCTGGAAACTCTCAACACTTTTATTTTATAGTTCCTGCTCAGCTCTCCCAGCTTCTGAATTTCTATCTTCAGACTAAACTTTCAGAGTAAGCCTTTCCAAAGCAGGGCATAATTACTGGGACACATAAACCTAACACATCAATTTATGAACATGAGAACTCATAATATTAAATTTAGTTCTCATTTCCTTCTGTGGCCCCTAGGGGGAAAAAAGACATCCTGTCCTTTTAATCATTTCTGTTAAATCCTAGTCATTCGTTGACCTCTCCCCTCCTCCCATTTAAAAAAAGACCTGTAACTCTTTAAGACTCTTAAGAAATTAATAATTCATGTGTTGTAAGCAATATTTTCTTGAACAAGTTTCTCACACCCTCATTCTTAGTGATTGCTGGGATTAAGCGACAACAGACAGGATGCTGAACAAAGCCAAGAGCGTGCTGAGTGTGAACCACATCCACGGAGGATAAGGAACACGTTATAGTTTAACAGGAGTGATAAAAATGACATCTAATCACTTGCAGAATATACGCAGTGTTAGTGGAGGTCAAATGTAAAAAGCAGTCTCATTAATTTAAACATTTTAATTTTTTTTTTTTTTTTTTTTTTGCGGTATGCGGGCCTCTCACTGTTGTGGCCTCTCCCGCTGCGGAGCACAGGCTCCGGCCACGCAGGCTCAGCGGCCATGGCTCACGGGCCCAGCCGCTCCGCGGCATGTGGGATCTTCCCGGACCGGGGCACGAACCCGTGTCCCCTGCATCGGCAGGCGGACTCTCAACCGCTGCGCCACCAGGGAAGCCCTAAACATTTTAATTTTTAACAGTGGTTGCTATTTGTGAAAACTAGCCATAACAATATTTGGCTATAAATCTGTACGGAGTCTGCATGGTCATTTTCCTCTCAGATGAGAGGGGTGGGTCACCACTCTCATTATTAAAGCATAAAATAGTATTACAAGCATTTGCTGAACACTTACTATATTCCAGGTACTATTCAAAGTGCTTTATAATATAGGTATCTCATGTAATCTTTACAACAGCCCCATAAGGTATTATCCTATTATTCCTGTTACAAACAAGGGAACTGAAGCACTGAGAAATTAAGTAATTTGCCCAAGATCAAAGAGCTGGTAAATGGCAGAGGTTGGGTTTTAAATCCAGGCAGTAAAATGACTACAAAATCTGGGTTCTCAGCCCCTTCTCTTACCGCCTCCCAACACTGCTTAGCCAATTAGTGAAATAACACCTGGTGTTTCCTTCCACCTGTACTTGAGGCCCTTCTAACCCTCACTTTGAATGTTTAAAACTACATTTTGAAAACTATGTGAACTAGGTAATCAAAATAATTAGGCTTTCCAGATGCCAAATTACTTGGATATTAATTGTTAACTAAATGGTGAGCCTTTCCAGCAGCCTTGACAGAAATTTACTTACCCAGATTTTACAGTAAGTAAAATAGTAAGAATTTAGAGATCTAAACCAAGTCAAGTCTCCAAATGCATGAGCAAGGCCTTTGATTTTCAGATTCTGTTGAAGGGTTTATAAGCTGTTACAGTGGATTTGGGATGGAGGAATGGGTGGTGATCTCTCACAGAAAAGTGGGTTCTTTTTCTGATAGGTGGGTTTTACTTCTTTGCCAGAGAGATAATTGAGAGACCAGCCTGGGACTTGCATCTGTACTCACCTGGGTACAGAGTGAGGGTGACACATACATTAAACAACTTATTCTCGAACATTCAGAGGCTCTGCAGATACAGCGTAGATTTTCTGAGCCGGTCTCCCTGCAGTCTGGCCATGGCACAGCGTGCTTCAGCCCAGAAGGTGGGTAGTTTCTTGAAGACTCTTCTTACTCTTTTTTCTTTTCCTTGAAATGAGTTGTAGAATTGATCCAATTCTGACTGCTGTCTAAAAGACTGACAGAATTTTTACAGGATGTACCTCTAGTTGGGCCTGGCTTTTGTTTTTTCTGGGAGTATGCCAGCTCCTCTTCTCTCATGCCATTACTTTCTTTACATACAACATTAATACTCTTATTACTGGATTAGGAATCCAAGGCGTTAAAAAAAAAAAGAGAGAGAATGTAGGGTGATACCAAATGGTCCTGCCCTTGGTGACTTTGCTCTTAGAAGAGACAGGAGGAGGGAAAGAAAGGAAGAGATGGGAGGGCGAAACAAAGGCATGACTCCCTGCCTCTAATCATGTATTTGTTGTGGGGTATCAAGGTGGAACCTAGGTGAGCTAAAGGCACAAACAAAGGAGTGCAGACATATCTCGGAGATATCATGACTTCTGTTCCAGACCACCAAGATAAAGCTAATATCACAATAAAGAAAGTCACGTGAATTTTTTGGTTTCCCAGTGCATATAAAAGTGTGTTTACATTATACCCCAGTCCATTAAGTGTGCAATAGCATTATGTCTAAAAAAAGGTACATACCTTAATTTAAAAATACTTTACTGCTAAAAAGATGCCAACCATCATCTGAGCCTTGTCAGTAGTAATCTTTTTGCAATAGTAACATCAAAGATCACTGATCACATGTCACTATAACATATATAATAATAATGAAAAAGCTTGAAATATTGTGAGAATTACCAAAATGTGACACAGAGACATAAATGAACAAATATTGTTGGAAAGATGTCATCAATAGGCTTGCTCGACGCAGGGTTGTCACAAACCTTCTATTTGTAAAAAAAAAAAAAAAAAAAAAATTGCAGTATCAGCAAAGTGCAATACAACAAAATATGTCTGTAAAAGGGATTCAAAATTATGTAGCTGAGTGCTAGAAAGGCTACAGTCATGGAAGTATGTGTGTTCAATGGAAAGGTCAGTGGAAGAGTCACCATGACGCTTGGGTTCCACACTAGTTAGTTGTGAACTTGAGCAGGTTACTTAAGGATTCTTAGCTTCTGTTTTCTGATCTGTGAAATGGGTGTGGGAATCAAATTATACATTTGTAGACTTGGAAACGGACTCAGAGGTCATTTGATCCAGGCTCTGATCCACTGCAAGAATTTTGTCTACAGTATTTTTGACAGAAAACCAATCACCCAACCTCCCATGAAAGGGCATTTATAATCTCTTTATTCTCCTTAAACTGAGCTAAGTTCTGTGTACCTCAGGAGGTACGTCAGGACCTCCATTCCTTGGCCACGGTTCTTTCCTATGAAGTTCTGAGTTGGCAACTTGGATGGCAACAGAGATAATACAATACAGTGGAAAGAGAATCGGATGAGCCTGAGTCTGGATCCCAACTCAAGCACTTACCTAGCTGTGAAATCTTGACCATTGCATCAGTTCTATGAGGCTCAGTTTCCTTATGTGTCTAATGGAGAAATTGCAACCCACCCTGCAAATTTGTGGGACAAGTAGAAATAATTTATGTAAAAGGCCTTCACATAGAGAGTGCTTAATAAAAAGACCATTAAGAGGATTCCTCTTCTTAGAATATAATAAAACCAATATTTATTGAGGCCTGAGGAGTTTATGGCATGTCCTTGTTACAATGGTTTGTTCTGAGATTTTTAGCTTTTCCTCTTGTTCCAGTCCTAAATAAATAACTACTTCCTATATATTTCGTTGCATTTCCCTTCCCAATAAATCTTCTCTTCCTTGTACAATTAGAAAAGGAGAAAGGAGCTTGAATTCAGACTTAATGAAATTGTAGGTGAGTGTATGCTAACCATTTAGGGAAAAAATCCACAGTAGAGGTGGAGTTTAATCTTCACTCTGAAACAGAGCGGCTTCTGAGTTTTGCTGTAAAGAAATTATTTGCTTCTGAAACAAAGCATAGTTGCTTAAATGTGCACCGGGAGGAGAGATTGTGGCAATATAGAGAGCATGTTCACTTTACTGAGGTGAAAGGAATTCTGTGAGTTAACCCAGAGCTGTGGATCCCACAGTCAGTCAAAACCTCATAGAGAGTTTCCTTAGGAGCAGAAGCTTTAAAGTGTGTCCTCTTAAATTTGGTCATAACTGTCAAAAATTAAAACATATGACTCTTTGATTAAGTAAATCCACTTAAGAGACACTACCCTACAGAAATCCTTGTATGAGCATTTGAATGAGATAATTACAAGGATATTCACTGCCATGTGGTTTCCAATAGCAAACAAAAGAAACAACAATCTAAATCTTTAAATAGGAGAACAGTAAAAACAATTTTAATGGATCCATAAAACAATACTATGCAGCACTGATGAAGCACGATGTTGACCTTGATATACTAACCTGGCATGGTGCCCATGATATATTGTTAAAGGAAAACAGTAGGTTGTAGAATAACATGCTGAGAGTAATGTCATATTTGTATATATACATACATACATATGTGAATGTACATATATTTGCCTGTGCAAATAGGTATAAATATATGTTATATGTTTTAGAAAAAGGTTTAGAATGTGTACATGAAACGGTTAATGTTAACAGTAGGTATTTACTTCTGAGAAGTGGGATTAGGAGGGTGAGAGACACTTTGATTTTTTATTTTAAATGTTATATATTTGAATGTTTTTACATGTGTAAATATTATTTGTATCATTTTGAAAAACAATGACATGAGAATAGCTGAATTCAGAAACATATATTTAAGCTCTTAGTTACTTTTTCCTAAGTTTCAGGAGTCCTCACTTGGAGAATACCTTTTCAAGGGAAATGGATAAAGTTAATCTGTTTCTTTTGGATGAAAAGAGTCTCAGAATTGAAAAATCATATTGTTTAACTCCCTAGAAATATACCCACCTATCCGAATCCTCAAGTCAAGGTGGGTATCTGGAACCCCTGACATCCCAGGGTTTCTTCACACTTTTCCACTGCTTTCTTTGGACCTCAGAGATGGCCAAAATTTTAACTAGAGTGCAAGTGTTTTCCTTGAAAGGAAGTGAGATTTGGTCATCAGATAACTTTCCACAACCTGTGTACACTTTCCACAACCTGTGTACACTTGGGGTTAAGTGCTGATTACTATGAATAAAGCTCTGTGGCCCAGGAGCTCGCCTTTTCAAGTTCAGCACTGGAAACATCCGTCACCTACCACTTGCTAGATGAGAGTTCAGTTGATTAAAGAACGATGTTAATGAACACTTAGGTTTGAATTTTTTCCCAAGGGACCAAATTGCCTCACACACAAAAAATACTCTTCACTAAATCAGACTTCATCACTAACTCCAGCTGGTTGCATCTTGAAACTATTCCACTAGTTGTAAAGGTTAGGGAACTAGAGGGTGTGTGTGATTGGTTAGTCATCAATTTGTTCATTCAGTTATTCATATATCTCTTCATTCAATTGTCAGCAGTAAAATATTGTAGTTAGCAGTCAGCTGGCGGCTTTGGAGTCAGAAATACTTGGGTTTGAATTCCTGGCCTGACACTGGTTATAGAATCTTGTCAAATTACATAATTATCCAAGCCTCCATTCCTCATCTATAAAATAGGGGTAGTTATCAAAATGTTGTTATGAGGATGTTTAGAAGAGCATTTAAAGGGCCTAGCACAGTACCTGGCACATATTATACACACAATCAAAATTTACTACTGTCATTTAAAAAAATATTTATTAAGCACCTAGGGTGTGCCAAGTTTTGTGTCAGATTCTGAATTTTTAATATGATTAGGATATGATCCTTGCTTTTAAGAGGGTTAAGTTTAGATCAGAGGTGAATTCAGGGACTTCCTGAACTTGGATGGGAAAAAAAAATCACATATCTATTTTTCACTAACCTCTTAACTGAAATTTAACATTCTTTTAATTATGAATTTATACAACAAATCACAGAGGAATTCACAATATGTGTGACTCTGTCACCCACAGAAATCACAGACATTGTCATAGCACATTGTAGTTTTGCAGAAATTTTATTTAGTGCATCATTACTTCAAAATTGGAATAGTTATTAGACCCACTGCTGCCTCTGGGAATTGTGTTAATAAAGAAGCATAACATAGCTATACCTAAAATTTTATAATTTGAAAACTATATATTAGTTTATTTATTTTGTGGTCCTATGTATTGTATTTTATGCATTTAAAAACATTGTTTTGAAATGCATACATAACATACATTTACCATATATGAGGACATGGTAAATGTATGAGGCTGTCCATAAAAGCACTATTAATCACAATGAAAAGCAGAACAAAACTACATCTTCATCAATAGAAGAATGGATAAATCAGTGGTGGTATATTCATACAATGAAATACCACCCAGCAATGAGACTGAATGAACAATTGCTACATTCAGCAACATGGGTGAATCTCACAAACATAGATTGAGAAAAAGAAGCCAGATGTAAAACGGAGCATACTGTATGATTCAATTCATAAGAAGTTTAAAAACAGGCTAACTAATCTCTGGAGTTAGACATCAATATAGTGTTTACCCTTTTGTGGGGTGGCGGCTGGAATGGGTATGGGACTTTTGTATTATTTATTGATCCAGATGTTAGCAATGTCAATGTGTTCACTTTACACAAATGAATTGAGCTATCCATCTATAGCACTTATTTATAGTTGCTGTACTTTGGTAAACATTTACTTTTAAAAAGAGGGGTCCATAGGCTTCACCAGTCTGCCAAAGGGATTCATGGCACAGAAGAGATTAAGAACCTCTGGTCTAGGTGGAGACACAAATCCAGAGAAATTACTATAATACGAGGTTTCATACACACCCTAGACGTTCTAAGCCTTTCCTGATCCCAGTATTCTATTGATCTCTTAAGTATAATTCATACTTTTGAAACCAAGAATCCTGTATTTGTACATTGAAAGTATGGTCACTGCAGCTGTAGGAAAAGAACTACAAAGTACTGTGAAAACACAGAGAAGGGAACCATTAGTTTTGCCAAGGGTGGTCAGAAAGGAATCTCATGGAGGAGGTGATATTTGAGTGGAACCTCAAAGGATAAGTCGACTTTCAACTAAAGGGCTTCCTGTCAGAGGGAGCAGCATCAGGAAAAATATAGGAAGCATGCTGTTTGGAGAACATTGAGTCATCTGGTGTGGCTGGATCCTGGGGAAGATAGTTGGGGATGGGGGAGGAGGGGGACAAGTGGGAGATACATGAAAGACTGTGTGTCGTGCTAAGGGGAAGCAACCAATGCTGGCTGTTTGTTTTTACTTTTTGTTGAAGGAAAAGACATAGAGAAGTGTGCCTAAAACTTAAGTATACAGCTTGATAGATTTTCACAAAGTGAACACATCTATTTTACTAGCACCCCAATCATGATATAGGACATTAACAACATCCCAAAAGCCCCTTTCATGATCCCTACCAATCCCAACAATTGCTCCTCACTTTATTGAGGTATGATGACATGTAAAAAGCTATACATATTTAATGTATACAACTCAATGAGTTTGGAGATAAATATACACTATGAATCCATCACCACCATCAAAGCCATAAGCATATCCATCACCTCCCAAATCTTCCTCCCACCCCCTTTATTATAATTATCATTCTGTGTGTTGTAAGAAAGTTTAACATAAGACATACTCTCTTAGCAAATTTCAAGTGTACAATACAGTATTGTTAGCTATAAGAACTATATTATATAGTAGAGTTCTAGAACTTATTTAATCTTGCAGAACTGAAACTTTGTACCCTTTGACTATCACCTCCCCATTTCACCTTTCTCTAGCAATCACCATTCTACTCTATGCTTCTATGAGCTTCACGATTTTAGCTTCCACATATAAGTGAGGTCATGCAGTATTTGTCTTTCTGTGTCTGGCTTATTTAGTTTAGCTAATGTTCTCCAGGTCTATCCATGTTGTCACAAGAGGCAAGATTTCCTTTTTTTTTAAAGGTTGGTAATATTCCATTGGGTGTATGTATCACGCTTTCTTTATCCATTCATCTGTCGACAGACACTTAGGTTGTTTCCCTGTCTTAGTTATAGAGAATAATGCTACAAAATGAACATGGGAGTGCAGGAACTCTTTGGGATCCTGATTTCAATTCCTTTGGATAAATACCCCAAATTGGGATTGCATTGTCATATACAATAATTCTATTTTTAACATTCTGAGGAAGCGCCGTACTGTTCTCCATAGTGGCTGCACCAATTTACATTCCCACCAATAGTGTATGAAGGTTCTCTTATCTCCACATCCTCACCAGTACTTATCTTTTGGGGCTTTTTAAAGAAATAGCCATCCTAACATGTGTGAGGTGATATCTCATTGTGCTTTTGATTTGCATTTCCCTCAAGATTAGTGATGTTGAACACCTTTTCACATACCTGTTGGCCACTATTGTGACCTCTGACACCATAGATTGCTTTTGCTGGGTTTTGTGCTTTATTTAACATATGTACTCTTTTGTGTCTGGCTCTTTCACTCATGTTGATAAGTGAAACATGATGTCATTGTATGTAGTTATGGATCATTGCCACCTAAGTTTTAAGCAGGAGAGTGGCTTGGGCTGACCTCTGTGTTAGAAAAATCACTCTAGCAGCTTGGAGGAGGGTGGGGTGGAAAGATAAGAAAGAAGTTCCATGCGGGAGCTAGAGCAATAATCGAGGTGAGAGATGATGAGGGCTTGACCCAGGGCTCAGGCAGTGGGAATGGAGAAGAGGCGGACAGATCAGAGTCACCCTGAGCTCTGGAGAAGCAATTCAAAACATATGTGCCATTTACAGTGTCCTTCAAACACAGAGGAGAGAGCTCAGAACGAGATCAACATTAATTGACCACAACATTAGTTTGGGTGTTTGTCAAGATTTAAATGAAACAAGCTACATTCCTCTAAGAGTTATTGTCATAGATGACAAGGATGAGACAGACCAAAAGCCAAAGCAATGTGGATAAATGAAGCCTGTCCCGCGAGACTTTAATGACCTCAACTGATATTGGAGGACTTTTGTAGTTGAGCTATTTTTCTTAAATATTTTTTGAGTAGTGGAGTTTCAACATAGAATTTAGATTAGTTAGAGAAACAAAATCAGGATTGAAGAGACAGCAGGGATAGGGGAGAATTTCAGCAGAAATTTGGGAGAAATGAGGCTGATGAGGGTATGAGATGGTTATGTAGGGTAGAGAGATGGGGAGATAGTTGATGAAGCATGAAGTGAGAGCATCTATCTTATTGTTATGCTTCTCAAACTCAGGTATGCACACCCCTGACAACGTGTCAGGAGGAACCTGAGTCATCTGATAAATATGGTACATCTTGCTGGAGTGTCTCCAGGGTTGAGGAGAAGGATGCCATGTATATGAAAGCAAACAATAGGTTATGGAGTAGAATACAAATTTTATGTGAAGTGTCAAGATAAAACACAAGACTTCGAATAATTTTCTAGCCAAATTGCTTTGACTGGGGACTTCCCTGGTGGTCCAGTGGTTGAGAACCTGTCTTGCAATGTAAGGGACACCGGTTCGATCACTGGTCGGGGAACTAAGATCCCACATGCCTCTGGGCAGCCAAGCTCACGTGCCACAACTAGAGAGCCCACACACTCTGGATCCTGCGTGCCACAGCTAGAGAGAAGCCGGTGCGCTGCAACTAAGACCCGACACAGCCAAAAAAAAAAAAAAAAAGTAAATAAAGCATTGCCTCTGCTTTAAAAAAAAAAATGCTTTGACCTTCAGGCCCAATGCTCCCCTTTGCATTCAATACATGGAATTCAGAGGAAAAGTTTTAAGAAGCCTCATCTCCATCATTTCCAACTCCATGCTGCACTCCAGGATACTAGGACCTCCACTGAACTCAGTTCCAGATTGGGTGTTGTTACTCATTCAGTAACATTCCTCTCTTCCTTTACTCATTCATTCCAACAATATTAAGTAAGAGCTTACCACATACTAGCAGCTGAGAGTTGTTTTTCTCGTATAACATTGTAAGCTCCAAAAAGGACTGTGACTTAAAACAAACAAACAAACAAACAAAACTTAGAGTCCGCTTAGCATTTGTCAAATCTTGCATATATCAGATGTGCTATTTGTTGACATGAAATGAAATGAGATCTTTGCAAAAACCCGTGGAGGAGTTAGGAGAGAGACAATAAAGGAGAGAGAATGGGATGCGTATATGTGAACTAACTGCTAACCATATGAACCAAACATATTGTTTCATCCATGAACAACTCTGAGATAGACTTTAAATTATATCCATTTTATAGCCATGGAAGTTGAGGTTGAGAATGAATAAAGTAACTTGTTTGAAGTAACACAGTTAGTGACAGAGCACAGATTCAATCCCAGCTTTGTCTGATGCTAAAGTCCATGGAGAACATTTATGGAAGTGTAAAATGCATATCCCCTTTGACCCAGTAATTCTACTTGTAGGAATTTATCCTCGGATCTTGTGATTTATAATAAGAAACATATATTTGGTCTACGTCCCATTTCTGGCACACAGCTCCTAAAACTCTTGGAATTTCCTAAGTGATGAAAGAGATAAAGATGTCTTTTGTTCTGTTAATGAGGTGACTAGTGTATCACATCTAAGGATGGAGTCTGGTTGCCAGAGGAGCAAACCATGTGATTAGAGGGTTGGAACTTTGAGTCACAGCCCCTTCCCTTTCCCCACCTTGAGCTTAATCACCAATGGACAATAATCTTCATTCCTCTGTAATGAAGCCTCCCTAAAAACTCAAAAAGGATGGGGTTCAGAGGACTTCCTGTTTGGTGAATATGTGCAGTTTCGCGGAGAGTGGCACTCTCAGAGAGCACGGAAGCTCTGTGCCCTTTCCCCATACCTTGCCCTGTGCATCTCTTCTGTCTGGCTGTCCCTGAGTTGTACCTTTTATAATAAACCAGTGATCTAGTAAGTAAAATGTTTCTTTGAGTTCTGTGAGCTGCTTTAGCAAATGAATTGAACCCAAGGAGGGAGTCTTTGGAACTCTGAATCTATAGTGGTCAGTCAGAAGCACAGGTCAGAAGCATCTGGAATTGTGTCTGAAGTGGAAGTCTGAGCCCTTAACCTGTAGAATTTGATGCTATCTCTAGGGTAGATGGTGTCAGAATTGAGTTGAATTGTAGGATACTCAGTTGGTGTCAAAGAATTGCTTGGTGGTGTGGGGAATACCACACCCCGCCTCCACATTGTAAATTGGGTGCAGAATCGATAATTCTGTGGATATACTGAAATAGGTGCTCAAAGATACAAACACAAGAATGTTCATTTCAGTGCTGACTACAATAACACTAAACTGAAAATAATCTAAATATTCTTTATTGGTGAATTGGTTGAATAACTTAGGGAATATCTGTACAGAAAGAGGCATAGTTATATATACTGATACGGAAGGCTATTCAGGATACATTGTTAGTTGAAGAAAAACAAGTGTAGAACAGCATACATTATTTGATTATATTTTCTCTTTTAGAAAACAAATGCATAAATCATATATGCATGCATGTACAGGCACCAAAAATTCTGGAGGACTACCCAACTTTAACAAAGATTCCTCTGGGGAAGTGATGTGAAACTCTGCTCAAAGAAAGAGAGGTCTCTTTTTTTCCACTTTATTTTCTTTATAAATTATGTGAAAGTAAATTTTAAAACGTGACTATGTATTACTTTCATAATAACAGGAAACAAGTTAATAAATTGCATAAAGATAAAGCCTTTTTTTAACACTCCATGATGCATGGAGTAAGTAAAATTCCCAAGGACAGGGAAACAGGAGAGAAGAGAGTTGAAAAAAAGCAGAAGGAGCTAAGAGGCAAAAGAATCAAGGAAAGGAGTAATGTTAGCATTAGGGAAGCTCATGCCAAGGCTTTTATTTTTATTTTTTACTTCTTATTGGTTTCTATTTAAACAATGGAAATCTAATGTCTCATGGTTCTGGGAACTGCAAGTCCAAGATCAAGGTATCGGCAGGGTTAGTTCCTTCTTGCGGCTTTGAGGAAGAAGCTGTTCTCTGCCTTTCCGCTAGCTTCTGGCAATCTCTGGTATTCCTTGGCTTGTAGATCTCTGCCTTCATGTTCACATGGTATTCTCCCTGGGTGTGTGCCTGTTTCCAGATTTCCTCTTTTTATAAAAACACTAGTCATATTGGCACCCACCTTACTCTAGTATGACCTCACCTTAACTAATTACATCTGCAAGGACCCTATTCCTGAATAAGGTTACTTTCTGAAGTACTGGAGGTTAGTTAGGACTTCAACATGTACATATTTCAGCCAGGAAGGAGGACATAAAATTCAACCCATAAAAGCAGATATAAAAATTTTTGTGATCAGGGGCTTCCCTGGTGACACAGTGGTTGAGAGTCCACCTGCCGATGCAGGGGACACGGGTTCGTGGCCCGGTCCGGGAGGATCCCACATGCCGCAGAGCGGCTGGGCCCGTGAGCCATGGCTGCTGAGCCTGGGCGTCCGGAGCCTGCGCTCCGCAACGGGAGAGGCCACAACAGTGAGAGGTCTGCGTACCGCTAAAAAAAAAAAAAAAAAAAAAAAAAATGTTATCTGTGTCATGTGCAAAGATTTGAACTTTAGGATTTTGGATTTCTCCACTTTAGAGATAAACCAATTTTTTTCCTGTGAAATAATCAACACACTAGTTTTAAAGTTTTGGTCAAAATCATATTTTATGCAAAGGAACTCTGGGAATATTGAAAAAACTGGAAGAACAGATATCTCAAGTTGACTGGAGATCAATATGAGCTGAGTGGAAACTTGAGATACTGAGAAGAACAATACATAAATACTTGGTTCTGGTTTTCTTTCATTTGCTGTCTACTTACCCTGCTTTAAAGCAGGCTAATGCTTTTCGCTGCCTTAATGCTCTGAGATTTTACCAGTGAACCTTCACAATTTTACTGAAGTATAATGAGACTATAATAGCTGTATGTATGCTTGTAACAAACTGTACAGAACTTAGACACTTCCCATCTCTTTCTCTCTCCCTCCCTCCCTCTCTCTCTCTCTCCTCTCTCTTCTTTCTTATTTTTTTTTAATTAAAAGAAACTTAACTGTGGTAAATACACATAGCAATAACCATCTTAACCATTTTTAAGTGTACAGTTCAGTATTGTTCAGTATCTTCACATTGTCTGCAGCCAATCTCCAGAACTTTTTCACCTTGCAAAACTGAAACTCTATACTACCCATTAAACAGCAACTCCCCATTTCCTAGTGCCCCCAACCCCTGGCAACCACCATTCTACCTTCCATCTTTATTAATTTGGCTTCCTTATATATCTCATATAAGTGGACTCATACAGTATTTGTCGTTTTGTGCCTGGCATAGCGTCTTTAAGATTTCTCCATGTTGTAGCCTGTGTCAGAATTTCCTTCCTTTTTAAGGATGAATAATATTCCATTATATATATCACATCTTATTTATCCATTCATCCATTGATAGACACTTGGGGTGCTTCCAGTTTTTGGCTATTGTAAAACATACTACTGTGATCATGTGTGTACAAATATCTCTTCAAGATCCTGCTTTCAATTCTTTTGGATATATACCCAGAAATGGAACTGCTGAATCACATGTAATTCTCTTTTTGAGGAGCTGCCATACTGTCACAAGGCTTTTAAATTGTTATATACTTACTGCTTGGTTAGAAAGATAGAAGGCAAGAAGGTGGCTGTTTTTCAATATATAAACCACACAACATCCAGGGAAGTAGCCTTGCCATCAGTAGAATCAAGACATTTTTTTTTTTAAAGAACTCTATGACACCTACAGCAAATGTAGGAGTATTCTCTAGACTGTTTCCCTGAGAAGTGGAGAAGGAAAAGCAGCTGCTGACTAAGTTGCTTAAGGATCTAAGTATTTTCTACTAGGAAATATTTATCCATTTGGTAGAGCTGCAAGTTCTGGGGAGTGCTCTCATTAGAAAACAGCGATGATTCCAGGAAAACTTGGAAGAATCACCATGGTGATGGAGAGTGACCCATTTAAAGTGTAAGGCCTATTGTGAATTGAACTTCAAAAGATGTCTGTACAAAAGTTTCTGTTTCATTTTTCGTTGGACAAACGATATGAAGTAAGGTAACATTATTATTATTATCTCCATCTCTCTTGCAGTCTAATGTACTAGGGAGATCCTTCAGCGTCTAGTCCTGGCTTGGCTACTCCGTGGCTGCCAGTGAGTTGAGCAGACCACTTAAACTCTCCAACCTCAGAGGGTTGACCTAAAGTACCGCTAACATCCCTTTAGTTTGTGGATTTACTTCTATGCATATTTATAATTGATTTTTTTTAAATGTTGGGGGTAGGAGTTTATTAATTAATTTATTTACTTTTGCTGTGTTGCGTCTTTCGTTTCTGTGCGAGGGCCTTCTCTAGTTGTGGCAAGTGGGGGCCACTCTTCATCGCGGCCTCTCACTATAGCGGCCTCTCTTGTTGCGGAGCACAGGCTCCAGACGCGCAGGCTCAGTAGTTGTGGCTCACGGGCCTAGTTGCTCCGCGGCATGTGGGATCTTCCCAGACCAGGGCTCGAACCCGTGTCCCCTGCATTGGGAGGCAGATTCTCAACCATGGCGCCACCAGGGAAGCCCTATAATTGCTTTTTGTTCGCTACTTACTTTCTCTGGAACTTGGCTGTTAGGCAAACTCAATCAGACACAGTGGAAAATGAAGAAATAAGCCAAAAGATGCCGAATGGACAAGCACAACATCAAAGTCCATGTGCTAAAGCTCCGTCACGTTATTGCTTTCCTGGGACCTCAGGTGCACAGGGTTGTGTTGATCACACTCATGGGTTCACGCAGTCTTTCTTCCTTAGTCTGGACAAGGCCCTTCTCTGTTTATCTTACTCTATTATTTTCTTCTCCTTCATCTCCTATCCCCCTTCTCATTTCCAGCACTGTGCTTGATGGTATAAATGGACTATTGTATTTAATTCTAATGGCAATGCTATAAGGTAGGCAATGGTGTTACCCCCATCTTACATATGGGGAAACTAAGGCTTATGGAGATTAAGGGGCTGGGGAAGAATTTCATCCAGATAGACAGATCCAGAATCTACACTTCTAAACACTACACCATCTAATCAGAAAACTTGTTTAAAATACAATTTGTCTCTAAGTTATTCTGAACTGCATGTAGGAAACTCCCCCTTCCATTCTTCAAAGAAAATGTTAACAGATCTATTTTGAGGCACTTTGCTTTTCCTCATTCATCTTTTGCAGAACTTGATCACCAACTCAGGTCACCAGCTCTTTGGATTTCCTTTTCCTCCTTTCCATTTCTCTTGAGAAACTTGGAGTTATGATGGTCAGCTTGGCCCTTGACTCTATTGCTTGCTGGGGACATAACTGAAATGCTAAAAGATAGCATTTTCTCTCCATAAACAGAACACCTTTCCTCTCACATTGTTCTCTTTCTGCATGTCACTTGTAAGAAGATGATTGCTGATGTACAGAATATGCTCTTGAAGTCACCTTTCTCCCCTGGATGAAGAGTGTAGGGATTTATAATAGAATGGAGTGCACGTCACCTTTTAGGTAAATCCACCCCAAATTGATGGTTAGCTAATGCGATGGCCACTTGACATTCCTGGCATTCTTAACACAACTCTGATATGAGAAGGTACCAGATTGTTGGGGTAGGCTGCATTTTCTTTGTGAGCCCTCGTGGGAGGGGAGGACGTTCCTGAGGGAGATGCAGGGGCAGAAGAGGCTAAGGGCTTTGTTGATTAGGAAGATTCTTCCCACAGTAGTCTGAAGATGGATTACTAGGGTGGGGAGGTCAGATCATAGTTGAGAGGAGCCCAATGACAAATATTAATGATAATGATGATGATGAGCTTTGGATCCAAGGTTTAAGGTAAAGATAGAATGGGAGAATGCCTTTTGAAGGGGGTGATTGAGAAGATCTACTGTGGGACCATATAAAGGTGCCCAGGTCTGGGCACCTTGAGTGGTTCAGGATTTTACCCATATGTGGAGACAGAGGACCCTGGGGCAGCCCTCCTGACCGGCGCCAAGCATCCATGAATTCAGGCCAGGGCCACACCCTGTCCCTAGAATCATCTCTTTACTATCTTCTTCCCGGTTTTAAGGCCATGCTGTTATATAATTTGGATATACCAGCCAGAGGTAATTTTCTGCTTGAGACAATCATATTTTATGTTGGGTAGGTTTGACTGGGTAAAAGTCTTCTTTCTTCAAGTGAGCATTTTATGCTGTTCATTGTAGAAAGTCCTTGTGGAGACATTTTTGCAAATGATGGAATCCAGCTCTTCCCCTAAGAGAGTGATCCCTAAGAATTCCCAGACCTTGCAAGAAAATCATGCATCCCCAGCCCTAAATTCATTTAGAGTCCCATCAGAGCGTTCTAATGCAATTTTTATAAAGTGTCTTTTATTTTGTACTTAGTTCCCCTGTAACAAATGAGTCAGTGTTTTTCAAAAAATTTTAAACGTATGCAGAACCATTTTGGTCTTTGTTTTGAACAGCCGCTCAGAAGCCAAAACCGGTAACCCTGTCCTGTCTCCCCACTGCTTTGCTGTAAAGATAACTTTCCTCTGTGCGGATCACCATGGTTCCTCTGACAGGAATGAGCAACTCTCAACCAGCCAAACTGTTGACCAGGTGAAAGAAGCACCTCACAAGTCTCTGTAAAATATTGCCCAGGAATTATCTTTAACACTTGTGTGCTCTGTTCCGGGAAGGTCCGCAAACAACAATAGTTTAAAAAAGAACTTTAGGGCCGAGCTCGGTTCCCTTTGTGATTCACGAGGTATTCTACACTAGGGTTTCTTTGGAAGCCTCTTCTTGTGAGTTTAAGTAGGGAAGCCGACTGGAGCCTCACCATTAAACGGTGGTTGGGTACAATAAACCCCTGAGGACTAGTCAAAGACGGATTCACTTGATGCCAAATTCTTTTCTATCACCCAAGAGTGGCCAACGAGACCAAGGGTGGGAGTGGGAATTCACCAGGGTTTTCAACAAAGCGTTCCAATAAATTAAAAAACAAACCACCTTTGTTAGAATGAAAAAAAAAGTGTTTGTAATGCTTGTTGGTTAGAGCGCCCTCATGTGTCTCAGAGTGGTAATATCATTTCAGGGTTTTCAAAGGGCATAAAACGCTCTTCTAGTCATGCCAACACCATTGAATGGCATTCTCTTCCTTCCCATTTGTTTCCATGGCCACAAATGAAGCTCCTTCTTCTTTAGGTGTTAGAATTTCCAGTGTAATGATTATTATTTTTTTTTACCAGAGGCTGCAAACATAAACAATTTCAGTTTTCAGAGTCTACTTATATGCATGTTCAATAAATACTTGCTGAATTAGTGCTCATTTAAATCTCAGTTTCTGCCCCAAAGTGAAAATAATCCCAATGCCCATCATCTGGTGAATGGATAAATAAATTGTGGTAACCCATACCATGGGATGCTACTTAGTAATAAATAGGAAAGAACTACTGACATATACAACAACCAAAGAGTGCATATTGTAAGATTCAATTTATGTGATACTCTGGAATACAGACATATCAAATCAGCGGTAGTCAGGGGCTGGGGGAAAGGGGGTGGGATTGGCTGCAAAGGGTTACAAGGGCACTTTTGGGAGAGATGGAAATGTTCTATATCTTATTTGATGTTGGTTACCTGATTGTATACATTAGTCAAAACTCAGAACTGGCATTGGTGGTATGATATTGAGAATAGCTTCTAAAACTCATCGAACCGTACACTCAAGAAAAGTGAAATTTACTGCATATAAATTATACTTCAATAAGCCTCACTAAAATTTTTTCAATTCCTTAAAGAATCACCATGGACTTCTTCCAATCTACAAATCCCCAACGCTTCTGGGTTAGCCTCTTGGCCTCCTTTTCTTTGCCCATCTGTAAAAGACACCAGGATGAACTCTTATGAGTCTGCAAGTTCTAGCCCAATTCAAATCCCCAGTGGGGCCAGAATGCATTCCAAGCAGTCTGCTCCCTGACTCTGCCATCGTGCCGGAGACGGTGTGTGCAGTGACACGAAGCCTTCCTGGTATTTGGATATTGAAAAGGAAAACTTCAAAGTTCCAGGCCAGTGCTAGCCCTGCTAGCAACAAGCGGGAACCCACCGAGAGGAACTGAGATCTGGGCCCTGAGGGCAAACTTGTACTGTCAGTTTGCTGGCTTCCCTCCCTGACAGACAACAGCCAGTTGTTCCTGGGCAGAAGCTGTGCCTTGTTCAGACCACCCATTAGTCACAAGACTGAACATTCCACCCCAGGCAGCACCCAACATCTGATTATAAAGCAAACAGCTTTGGTTCAGTGGCTCCCAAGTGTTCTACCCACCCTCACCCCCAACAGTGATGACCCACAAACGTTGATCCAGGCCAGTGGTTCTTAAACGTCACTGGGCTCGAGAATCACCTACCTTGCTAAGACACTAAATCGTATATGCTCTCACCACACACACACACACACACAAAAGCAACTATGTGAGGTGATGGATGCGTTAATTAAACTGATTAGTAATCAATTAGTAATTTGATCAATTAGTAATTTGATTAGTAATCATTTCACAGTGTATACAGTTACATTAAATCATGTTGCATACCATTTAAAAATCACAGCCTAAATATAACCAATTTTTATGTGTCCATCATACCTCAATTAAGCTCAAAAAAAGAAGAATCACCTAAGGAGTGTATTTTCTAAATAACAGTTTCCACTCATACCTGAGATTCTAGTGCAATAGGTCTGGGAGTTGTCCCTGAAAAATGTATTTTTAAAATTGAATATTATATAAGGTTCAGGTGTACAACATAGTAATTCAATATTTTTATAGCTTATACTCCATTTAAAGTTATTATGAAATAATGGCTGTATTTCCCTGTACTGTACAATAATATATCCTTGTTGCTTATTTATTTTATACAAAGTAATTTTTTTAAACTATTGAAGTATAATTGCTTTACATTTTTGTGTTCATTTCTGCTGTATAAAAAAGTGAATCAGCTATACGTATACATATATCCCCATATCTCCTCAATCTTGCATCTCCCTCCCACCCTCCCTATCCCACCCCTCTAGGTGGTCACAAAGCACCGAGCTGATCTCCCTGTGCTATGCGGCTGCTTCCCACTAGCTATCTATTTTACATTTGGTAGTGTATATATGTCCATGCCACTCTCTCACTTTGTCCCAGCTTACCCTTCCCCCTCCCGTGTCCTTAAGTCCACCCTCTACATCTGTGTCTTTATTCCTGTCCTGCCCCCAGGTTCTTCTTCTTTTTTTTAAGATTCCATATATATGTGTTAGCATATGGTATTTGTTTTTCTCTTTCTGACATACTTCACTCTGTGTGACAGACTCTAGGTCCATCTACCTCACTACAAATGACTCAATTTTGTTTCTTTTTATGGCTGAGTAATATTCCATTGTATATATGTGCCACATCTTCTTTAACCATTCATCCGATGATGGACAGTTAGGTTGCTTCCATGTCCTGGCTATTGTAAATAGAGCTGCAATGAACATTGTGGTACATGACTCTTTTTGAGTTATGGTTTTCTCAGGGTATATGCCCAGTAGTGGGATTGCTGGGTCGTATGGTAGTTCTATTTGTAGTTTTTTAAGGAACCTCCATACTGTTCTCCATAGTAATTGTATCAATTTACATTCCCACCAACAGTGCAGGAGGGTTCCCTCTTCTCCACACCCTCTCCAGCATTTATTGTTTGTAGAATTTTTTTTTTTTTGGTGTGTGGGACTCTCACTGTTGTGGCCTCTCCCGTTGCGGAGCACAGGCTCTGGACGTTCAGGCTCAGTGGCCGTGGCTCACGGGCCCAGCCGCTCCGCAGCATGTGGGATCTTCCCGGACCGGGGCACGAACCCATGTCCCCTGCATCGGCAGATGGACTCTCAACCACTGCGCCACCAGGGAAGCCCTTGTTTGTAGATTTTTTGATGATGGCCATTCTGACCGGTGTGAGGTGATACCTCATTGTAGTTTTGATTTGCATTTCTCTAATGATTAGTGATGTTGAGCATCCTTTCATGTGTTACAAAGTAATTTTTATCTCCTAATCCCCTACCCCTATCTTGCCCACTGGTAAAAACTAATTTGTTCTCCATATCTGTGAGTCTGTTTCTGTTTCGTTATAGTCATTTGTTTTATTTTTCAGGTTCCACATGTAAGTGATAGCACAGAGCATTTGTCTTTTTCTGTCTGATTTATTTCACTAAGCGTACTACCCTTTAGATCTATCCATATTCTTGCAAATGGCAGAATTTCATTCTTGTTTATGGCTGAGTAATATTCCATTGTGTGTGTGTGTGTGTGTGTGTGTGTGTGTGTGTGTGTGTGTGCGCACACGTGTATCAATCACATTTTCATCATTCATTCATCTGTCTGTGGACACTTAGGTTGCTTCCATATCTTGGCTATTGTAAACAGTGCTGCTATGAACATGGGTGCATGTATCTTTCCAAATTAGTGTTTTTGTTTTCTTCAGATATATACTCAGGAGCAGAATTGCTGGATCGTATGGTAGTTCCATTTTTAGTTTTCTGAGGAACCTACATACAGTTTTCCATAGTGGCTGCCCCAACTTACATCTCCACCAACAGCATACTAGTGTTCCCTTTACTCCACATCCTCAGAAACTGCATTTTTAATAAGCACCTCAGATGATTCAGATGTAGGAAGTCTAAGAACCACACTTTAAGAGATGATATAGACCAAGAAAACTTTTATTTTTAGGCTTTTGTTTTTACTTCAGAAAGTTGAACAATTTCCCTTGGAAATATATGACCTACAAAGTGGTTGAACAGCACCGTGATTAAGAGTGGGGCTCTGGAGTGGAGTTCCTGACTTCAAAGCCCACCTCCACCTATTTTTACCTGTGAGGCCTCAGACAGCTTACTTACTCTCTCTACAGCATGTGTGTAATAGGGGGTAAGATCAAATAAGCTGACACTTGCAAAGCACTCAGAACAGTGCCAGAAAGCATTAGATAAACATCAATTATCATTCTGTCTGGATCAATAAAGACCGAGGGGAATACTGCAAACTGTGAACAAAGAGAGTTACTTCAAGGAGCTTTTCATTTAAAGCTTGGACATCTCCAAATACTTCAAATGATAGAAGTAACTATAACCACTTTATGTATGCCAACTTTCCTGCATTCTTAATTTCTTTGCCCTGTTTTAAATATTAAACATATAAGCTGAAAAAAAAAGCTGACTTTAGCAGTACCCTTCTTTGATTGATAGCTTAAGACAACTCATATATTAGCTTACGTAATATATGTAAGTATAAGTTGTACGTAATCTTTGGCGATTCTTAAACAGAGATGCAAATCAGAACCATGTGTAGAGCTCTTGAAAATTACAAAATTTGACTCAGTAGAAATTGGGGTGCAGCCTAGGGAATCTGAATTTCTAAAAAGTTCTCTCCGTAGTTTGGCTGTACATTCCAAACTACTGTTACAACAGGTGAAGGCTAGGATAATCTACCTTATTTTATATCTTAAGAAAAAGACCAAACATGTCAAATACTTTGCCAAGGTCACTCAGTGAAATATTTGTGGAGGTGGGAGTTGGATTTTGGTTGGTATTTCTAAGGTCAATATTCTCTCCACTACAGTTTATACTGTAGAAGCCAGTTGTATAGGGAGGGATAAGCATAGTAAATTTTTATTTGCTTATGACATAATACTCTGATCTGAATTTTAAATTAGAGCTGCTGATCTGGGATTCTGAATTCCTTTTAAATTCCACCTTTCACCCTCTTACCTGCATGTCCCCATTTACCGATTACCCCCATTAAATCCCTGGAAGTGTAAAAGAGAGTCGGCTCCTGTGGAGCCTGGGTCAAATCCCAATGGGAGATATACTCATGAACTTGAGGATTCTTTCTTCTTCTCCACTCTTAGAGCACAAGAAACTCGAAGACTACGGTTTCGTCATGGACAAATCCAAGATAAACTGGCACACAAAGTTAGGAAACGAGGGTCCCCTAAGATCATGATCCTAAGACCATTATCCTGTAAATCATCAACTGACAAGTTACTGGGACATGAATCAGGAGAATATCCCAAAGGCCATTCTAGTGGTTAAAGGTCGTGGCATTTTGGTGGCCTCTACTCTGGGCTGAGGTTTTTGTGGGCCTCTTTTTCATCTTGGGACATATGTGTGAGCTATAAAGTCCCTCAGAAATCATTTTCTTTCATGCATTATCAGAGAAGAAAATCTGTCAGTCTGGGTGGGAAGGGAGGTGGCCACCAGTCAAGTGAAATCGTTCTGCTGAACTTGAGCCAGGGCACCAAACTGGGGCAGTATCATTTCACTTGCAAAATGGCCCAGCAGGCTGGACTCCCTGCCTGCAGACCTTCACACATCACCAACCCCTTGAGAATAAAACAGATCCTTTATTAGTTACTTCTTGGCATCCATTGGCTGCTTTCCTTTTACATTTTCTGTTGCCCATATTTCAATATCCCGCCTTTGCATTCTGCTCCTGCTCTTGTTAAAATACTGTTGTTGGTTTTTTTTTTAAAAAAAGATCCCTTTTAATCAGATAGCTCCTGCTGGCATGAGCTGTCAGAGGTATTCATTTCAGTGGACTCTGGCATTATGCAGCATTACCGTGGCAACAAGATTTAGAGGCACAGTCCCGGCCTTGAACTTGTCATAGTCTCCAACGATGTGAACTCAGCACATATTACTCTCCAGCATATCAAGTTGTCATGCCAACCCCAAACAATAAAATCCATCTCTCTCTGCTAGGGTTTTAATTCAATAACTTTTCAAATTGGTTCCTTTTGTAATTCAATTGGCCTGAAATGTAATATATGAATGTGTGTGTGTGCAGGCACGTGTGCGTTTAACCAGTCACGAATGGTCTCCCACTAAATGATTGGAGATTGGAAATACAATTTAGGACAAAAAGTTCATCAAAAAAGCAAAGAATAACCAGTGCCGGATCTAACAAAAGGAGCCTGCAATTTTGGAAATTCTGACACAGAGTAACTATACAAAATCTTAAGAACTGACTTCTGTCCTTAGTATGTACGGGACTCCATCGGCACTGCTGCATAACACATTCAATACCCAGGGTAACTGCACCCCCATATGTATTTAGAACTCCTTTGATTAGTTTTTTTAAACATCTTTATTGGAGTATAATTGCTTTACAATATTGTGTTAGTTTCTGCTGTATAACAAAGTGAATCAGCTACATGTATACATATATCCCCATGTCCCCTCCCTCTTGCCTTTGATTAATTTTGAGTACAAACCAACTTCAATTCCTTAAAAGCACTCTTATTTTTATACTTACATTTTATTTTCCTCTAAACTGGAAAGATTTGTAGGAAGCTGTCCCCTTAGAAAGTCTCTACAGGCAGACAACCGTTTTTATCATTTTAACCTCACAGAGTAAGAAATGGAGATACAGAGAAGTTAGGCAGCATGTCCACAGCCCCATGGCTAGTAAGTATCAGGACTGAGGTTCAAACCCAGCAGTGTGGTTCCAGAGTCTCAACTTTGTGTACTGCTTCATTGGATTCTGGTTGACTGTTTGAGCTTCTTTGCAAAGTTTTATGTAAGAAACATCGATTATATAAAATCACAAACTCCTTGAAAGCAGAGACCAAATCTAACACTTCTATGTCTTTCTTAGTTTCTAGTTGAGTGCCTTTCACATAATAGTTATTCAGAAATATGGTTAGCTTGGTAAAGATTGATCTAGGAGAATCCTAGAATACCAAATTCAAGGCCATTTTGAAAATAAGTTTAAGTTGTAACGGTAGGGGCTACCATCACCTCCAACCCATAGCCTTCTAGAGACCAAACTCAACTGAGAACAGAACCTGTGTTTCATGGTGTGATGGATATTATTTTGGCCTCACCAGAGACACTTTCTACCTTTTCCCTCTGTGTTCTCTGCCCATGACATGGGACTTTTACAGACTATACCAACTGGGGTCTGTTGCCCTCTGGCTTTGCACCGGGCTGAAAGAAAATGAGAGAAAGGTTGGGGTATTTATTCCATAGCTTGCTCCTTGCCAAGGCACAGTTTGGTAATATTTACTTCCCTCTAACGAAGACCATTGGTTCTACTGAGCAGCCCTGTCCCAATGCTATAGCTCTTGCTGGGATGTAATAGCTTTCTGCTAGTATTAGTTCCACGATGCTTCACCATTCTTTATTGGTGTCCTGTAACTGAGTGAGTTTTTTTCATGTTTTTTTTTTTTTTTTTTTTTTTTTTTTTTTTTTTTTTTTTGCGGTGCTCAGGTCTCTCACTGTTGTGGCCTCTCCCGCCGCGGAGCACAGGCTCCGGACGCGCAGGCCCAGCGGCCATGGCCCACGGGCCCAGACGCTCCGCGGCATGTGGGATCCTCCCGGACCGGGGCACGAACCCGCGTCCCCTGCATCGGCAGGCGGACTCTCAACCACTGCACCACCAGGGAAGCCCCTTTTTCATGTTTTTTAAACTGAAGTATAGTTCATTTACAATCCTGTGTTAGTTTCAATTGTATAGCAAAGTGATTCAGTTATACGTATACATATGTATATTATATTCTCTTTTAAAAAAATATTTATTTATTTATTTTGGCTGCATTGGGTCTTAGTTGCGGAATGCAGGATCTTCGTTGTGGCAAGTGGGATGTTTTAGTTGCAGCATGCAGACTTCTTAGTTGCAGCGTGCGGACTCTTGTTGTGGCATGTATGTGGGATCTAGTTCCCCAACTAGGGATCAAACCTGGTCCCCCTGCATTGGGAGCGTGGAGTCTTACCCACTGGACCACCAGGGAAGTCCCTATATATATATTCTTTTTCAGATTCTTTTCCATTATAGGTCATTACAAGATATTGAGTATAGTTCCTTGTGCTATACAGTAGGTCCTTGTTGTTTACTTATTTTATGTATAGTAGTGTGTATATGTTAATCCCAAACTCCTAATTTATACCCCCATGCCTCCCCACCCAACTATCCCCTTTGGTAACCATAAGTTTGTTTTCTATGTCTGTGAGTCTATTTCTGTTTTGTAAATAAGTTCATTCGTATCATTTTTTTTAGATTCCACATATAAGTGATATATGATATTTGTCTTTGTCTGACTTACTTCACTTTATATGATAATCTCTAGGTTTACCTGGGTTGCTGCAAATGGCATTATTTCATTCTTTTTATGGCTGAGTAATATTCCATATATATATATACTACATTTTCTTTATCCATTCATCTATTGATGGATATTTAGGTTGCTTCCATGTCTTGGCTGTTGTAAACAGGTGCTGAAATGAACATTGGGGTGCATGAATCTTTTCGAATTAGAGTTTTCTTCAGATGTATGCCCAGGAGTGGGATCGCAGGATCAGATGGTAACTCTGTATTTAGGTTTTTAAGGAACGTCCATATTGTTTCCCATAGTGGCAGCACCAGTTTATTACATTACCACCAACAGTGTAGGAGGGTTCCTTTTTCTCTGCACCATCTCCAGCATTTGTTATTCGTAGACTTTTACATGATACTTCATTGTAGTTTTGATTTGAATCTCTCTAATAATTAGCAATAGTGAGCATCTTTTCGTGTGTCTGTCGGCCATCTGTGTGTCTTCTTTGGAGAAATGTCTATTTAAGTCTTCTGACTGAGATTTTATTAATAGTCCCTCCAATAAATACATCATTTATCTCCTGACAGGATCCTGGCTCTTAACCCTGTCATCTGGTCCAGTGCTTCTCACATGAGAATCACCCACAGATCATATTAAAATGCAGATTCTTATTCAGAGGACTGGGATGGACCTTGAAATTCTGCATCTCTAACAAGCCCTCAAGTAAATGGGTGCTCCACAGGCCACACTTTCAGTAGCAATCTACTTTCAGTAGAAATCTAGTAGATGGTCTATAGTTGTCATTTGATAGGTATTTTAAGTTGAATAAAAGAATGATTAAATGAACAACTTAGAGGCAATGCTGCGTTTGTTAACACTGGTGGAGGGAGCCATGCCCTTGCCACACCTGTCATGGAATAACTTACCCTTGAGGTCCCAGTGTGGTTACAGCAGACCCACCTGGTCACACCAGGAAGCTCATGGTTGGCTGGACATCCTTATCTTTGTCCTTCTCATTGCCAGAGCTATCCTGGTGATTCTCATCACCCCTGGTTAATACTGTTTATGAAAAATAGCAACTACCACAACCAACCTCCAAGAAATTGAATTCACACACATGAATTTTTTTTCTTCACAGATAAAAGTAAAATATATATTTTCAACATCAGAATTGATCCCCCCAAGGGACAATCCTTGCTGAGTGAAAGATGGTAAAGAAGTTAATGGTTTGCCAAACAGTAATTCTTATTTGCTCAGTTTCTGTACAGTCTTGTACAAACAAGTTCTATGGGCAAAGGTAAGGTCACGCTCTAAGAAATTATTCAAAACAAGACCCAGCTCAAGGCAAAATACACCTAACTGTACCTGTAAGGGAATCAAGCTTTCAGGAGATCTGAGTTCCCTTTTACATGTAGCTTAGCAATACACACTTTTTGAACACCTACTAAGTGCCAGGTGCTTTGCAGGCCATGATTATGTACACAGTAAAATCTTACTAATTTCAAATTTGAATAAATTGAATATTGTAATAATTCAGGCAGATGCTAACCTGCATTTGATTAACTAACAATGTGAAAGGATTTACTTTGCCAATAATAGGTCAATAAGTTTGCAAAAATACTGCTTAAGAGAATAAATGATTTTCAAGACTTCTTAATTGAGCTGTTTGCTTTTTTCATGTTGAACTGTTTATATATTTTGGATTTTAACCCCTTATCCATCATATCATTAGCAAATATTTTCTCCCATTCAGTAGGTTGTCTTTTTGTTTTGTCAATGGTTTCCTCTGCTGTGCAAAAGCTTTTAAGTCTAATTAGGTCCATTTATTTATTTTTACTTTTATTTCCTTTGCTTTAGGAGACAAATCCAAAAAAATATTGCTACGATTTATGTCAAAGAGTGTTCTGCCTATGTTTTCTTCTAGGAGTTTCATGGTTTCCGGTCTTACGTTTAGGTCTTTAATCCATTTTGAGGGTTTTTTTTGTGTATGGTGTGAGAAAATGTTCTAATTTCATCCATTTACGTGTAGCTGTCCAGTTTTCCCAGCACCACTTACTGAACTTCTCAAGTGTTTTAGGAAGGCATGTTTAGGTTTTGACCATGGAGTCACTAATTGGTAGATTAATAATGTTGATTGTTGTGCCAATTAAAAGCATTCTGCTAAATGCTATGTGATATCCTAGATTATATCTTGGAATAGGAAACTGTGAAATCTGAATAAAGTGTCAAGTTTAATAGTAATAGATATGTTAATAGTAATAGTAATGTGCCAAGGTTGGCTTCTTAGTTTTGGCAAATGTACCACAGTAATATAAGATGTTAATGTAAAAACAAATCTGGGTGAAGCATATATGGGAATTCTCTAGACTATCTTTGCAACTTTTCCATAAATATAAAATTATCCAAAAATTTTAAAGTTTATTAAAAAAAAATCTTGCACATTCATGAAGTCTGATTCTCCAAGAACTCCTAGTAGCGACAACAGAAACTGTTTATTGAACCCATACACTGGTTGGCATATTGCAAAATGTCTTACTCATGTGCTCACGAACTGTTATGAAGTAGGTGTGGTTAGTTATCTTCATTTTCTAGAAACTTGCCCAAAGACACACAGATACAAATTGATGGAGACAGGATGTAACGAGCTCTGTCTAATCCCAAAGCCTGGGCTCTCAGCAGCTCCACCACTCCACTGTTTTGCCTCTCTTAGTTTGAGTTTCTCTGGGTAAAAGAGAATTATCACTTATTCACATTGACACCCATCTTTCATCTGAGTTGGTGAAACATGAACCCAATTATTTACACTGTATCTTTAAGTAAACCAGAGTATCACTTTGAAAGTAACCAAACTTAACACACGGTCAAGTTGTCTACCTTTCTGCTTTGTTAAATTGGGCTCTAATTTTTCTGGAGGAGGGGGCTGGGAGGAGAGGCTGAAAGATGCATTATTCCAAGGAGCTTAGGATGCTTGCAGAGCTAAGTAACTGGCCCCTTCCCCTTGGCTTCTGTCTTCTTTTGCCCATCATATGCTTACCTTGGGACGCTGGGCTTGATGACCAGGATTCTCCGAGCACTTTTTAGTCAGCCTTTGGCCATGGATTGTTTACTCAGAAATGGAAAAAGGTAGCATGCCATGGCATGATACATGGTCTAGGGTCAAGAATGCAGCTCTATATGCAGAGAGAGAGAGAGAGTAACTAGTTCCCTTAATACAGTTACTGGAGAGGCCCTAGAATGGTCTTTATTCCCAAATATCACTCCCACAGGTCCAGCAAAGTGCCTGTGATCAACTAATTCATGTTAAATGCAGTGCACCATCTGTCATGGCACACATTCTTCTCACAGCCCCTCATGGTTTTGCTTAGGTACACCTCTTCACACATTCCATGGGTCTGTGCATCCTAGCTGGAGTTAAGCCCGCTTTAATCCATCATTCATTCATTTGTGAAGGGACAAAAATTATTACACAGTAGAGTTCCCACCCTTTCCCCCCTCTTGACAGCCAAAGATGATTGTGTAATTGTGAATTGCTCTGCCCTTTGAGAAGAATCCTGTCACCGCCAGCTGAATTGTTCTTTGGGCTTTCTAGATAGAGAATCAGAAAGGAAGGGGAAGAGTAGGAAGAGGCATATTAACCATCAAGAAAGTTTTTGAAGAAGATTGCAGGGTGGGGGCAGTTTTAGTGAATGAAACGCAACAGTCTTTAAGGACCATAAGAAAGAAGTGGGGCTTAAAGAAATATCGCTCTATACTATTTTTCCGTTCAGAATAATACAGATTTAGGACCAGTCTTTTTTTTTTTTTTTTTTTTTTTTTTTTTTGCTTTTTGGCTCCATTGGGTCTTTGTTGCTGTGCACGGGCTTGCTCCAGCTGCAGCGAGCAGGGACCACTCTTCGTTGCGGTGCGTGGGTTTCTCATTGCTGTGGCTTCTCTTGTTGCAGAACACGGGCTCTAGGCACGCAGGCCTCAGTAGTTGTGGTGCGTGGGCTCAGTAGTTGTGGCACGCAGACTCCAGAGCACAGGCTCAGCAGTTGTGGCGCACGGGCTTAATTGCTCCGCAGCATGTGGGATCTTCCCGGACCAGGGCTCGAACATGTGTCCCCTGTATTGGCAGGCGGACTCCCAACCACTGCACCACCAGGGAAGACCCAGGGCCAGTCTTAAATGGATTAAAGACTTGAATATAAGACCTGAAACCATAAAACTCTTAGAAGAAAACATAAGTGGTAAGCTCCTTGACATTGATCTTGGCAACGATTTTTTGGATTTGACACCAAAAGAAAAGGCAATAAAAGCAAAAATAAACAAGTGGGACTACTTTAAAAACCTTCTGCACAATAAAGGAAACCATCAACAAAATGAAAAGGCAACTCATAGAATGGGAGGAAAAATATTTGCAAATCATATATCTGATAAGGGGTTAATATACAAAATACATAAAGTACTCATACAACTAAATAGCAAAAACAAACTAATTAAAAGATGGGCAGAGGAACTAGACATTTTTCCAAAGAAGACACACAGGGACTTCCCTGGTGTTCCAGTGGTTAAGACTCTGTGCTTCCGATTCAGGGGGCCCGGGTTTGATCCCTGGTCAGGGAACTGGATCCTGCGTGCTGCAACTAAAGATCCTGCATGCCACACAAATGACCAACAGGTACATGAAAAGATGCTCAACATCACTAATCATCAGGGAAATGCAAATCAAAACTACAAGGAGATATCACTTCACACCTGTCAGAACACCTGTCCTAAAAAGGCAAGAGATAACAAATGTTTCTCACCAATGCTTGTTATCTCTTGACAGAATCCTTCTCCAAGGGCAGAACCGTTCACAATTACACAATCCTTTTTGGCTGTAAAGAGGGGGGAAAGGGCATTACACTCTGCTGTGTAATAATTCTTGTCTCCTCACAAATGAATGAATGTTGGATTAAAGCAGGCCAAACTCCAGCTTATCTCCAAGGGTTCCCTTGGAGATAAGGGAACCCTTGTGCACTGTTGATAGGAATGTAAATTGGTGTAGCCACTATGGAAAACAGTATGGAGGTTCCTCAAAAAATTAAAAACAGAACTACCATATGACTCAGCAATTCTACTTCTGGGTATATATCTGAAGGAAATGAAATCACTAGAAAAGATATCTGCACCCCACGTTCATTGCAGCATTATTTACAATAGCCAAGACAAACAACCTAAGTGTCCATCGACAGATGAACGAATAAAGAAAACGTGGGATATATCTATTATGTATATAATAGATAATTATATGTATTATTTGGCCATAAAAAAGGAAGGAAATCCTGCCATTTGTGACAACATGGATGGACCTTTAGGGCATTATGCTGAGTGAGATAAGTCAAAGAGAGAAAGACAAAAACAGTATGATCTCACTTACATGTGGAATCTAAAAAAAACTGAACTCAGAAACAGAACAGGGACTGCCCTGGTGGTGCAGTGGTTAAGAATCCGCCTGCCAATTAAGGGAACACTGCTTTGAGCCCTGGTCTGGGAAGATCCCACATGCCGTGGAGCAACTAAGCCCCTGCACCACAACTACTGATCCTGTGCTCTAGAGCCCACTAGCCACAACTAATGAGCCTGTGAGCCACAGCTACTGAAGCCTGCGTGCCTAGAGCCAATGCTCTGCAACAAGAAAAGCCACCGCAATGAGAAGCCTGCGCACCACAGTGAAGAGTAGCCCCCGCTCACTGTAACTAGAGGAAGTCCACGCACAGCAATGAAGACCCAGTGCAGCCAAAAATAAATAAATAAATAAATTTATTAAAAAAAAAAAAGAAAGAAACAGAACAGATTGGTGGTTGCCAGAGGCAGGGAGAGGTGGTGGGGGAAATGGGTGAAGGTGGTCAAAAGGTACAAATTTCCAATTAGAGGATAAATAAGCTCTGGGGATGCAGTGTACAGCATGGTGATTATAGTTAACAATACTGTATTATATATTTGAAAATTGCTAAGAGAGTAGATCTTAAAAATTCTCATCACAAAGAAAAAAATTGTAACTATGCTAGGTGACGGATGTTAACTAAACTTGTTGTGGTGATCATTTTGTAATATTTACATGTATCAAATAACTGGGTTGTACCGTAAACGAATACAATGTTTTATGTCAATTATACCTCAGTATAACTGAAAAAAAAAATCATTCCGGAAAAGCATAACTTTGGGGCAATGGGTCTCTGAAAATTGTTAGTGGTCCAAAGCTGGGAGAACTTAACTTGTGACTCAGCCTTGCCCAGAAGCAACAGCTTACCGAAAGACAGTGAACAAAAGAGATGGAAAAACCAAAAACATTAAGAGACTTGGCATCAAACATCAGTGGCTGCTAACAGCACAGAAAGGAAAGAATTAGACATTAAGTCCCTTCTGATGAAAATGAACACTATGAAATAGTCTTTTTAAAAAAATCAAACCTGAATCTAATCAAGGTTTCAGATGTAATTTTCAGTTTTTTTTCATGACAAGTTGTTCAACTTTATCAATAAACAGGAAAAAGCAAATTAAGACTATAATGAAATACTATTTTAAAAAATGTATTTATTTATTTATGGCTACGTTGGGTCTTCGTTGCTGCGCGTGGGCTTTCTCTAGTTGCGGCGAGCGGGGGCTACTCTTCGTTGAGGTGCACGGGCTTCTCATTGCAGTGACTTCTCTAGTTGCGGAGCATGGGCTCTAGGCGCACGGGCTTCAGTAGTTGTGGAACATGGGCTCAGTAGTTGTGGCACATGGGCTCAGTAGTTGTGACTCGTGGGCTCTAGAGTGCAGGCTCAGTAGCTGTGGCGCACGGGGTTAGTTGCTCTGCAGCATGTGGGATCTTCCCAAACCAGGGCTCTAACCCTTCCCCTGCCTTGGCAGGTGGATTCTCAACCACTGCGCCACCAGGGAAAACCTGAAATACTATTTTACATCCACTGAACTGTAAAAAAAAAAAAAAAAGGAAAAGTCTGTAGTTTTCAATTTTTAGGAAATATAGGGGTTAGGAAGGAGTGTGAGGAATATGTTAACTATGTCACAGGGAGGCAATTAGCAAAATCCAGACTGATGGAAAGAAAGACACTTCAATAAATAAGTTGCAAGGGGGAACGGGGAAAGAGAAATGAAAGGAGAGCCTACTGATTTTTTGAAAAGGCCATTGCAATGTGGATCTTATCTGTATCCTGATTCAAATCATCTGTTAAAAGAAAGTAGACATTCATGAGACCATTGGCATTGGAACACTTATTAGACAATTAATGATGTTGAGGGATTATTGTTAATTTTTTAGGGATGGTAGTAGTATTGCAGTTTTGTTTTAAAAAGAATCTTTATCTTTTAGAGATACATCCTGAAATACTTGGAGATGAAATGATATGGTTTCTGGTACTTGCTTCAAATAATACTGAGGAGAGGTGAAGGGAGTGTACTGGGAAATTGACCATGAGTTGATAATTGTTGAAGATGATCATAAGGTTCATTATGCTGTCTTTCTACTTCAGTATATGTTTGAAATTCTCCTTAAAAAAAATTCAACAAAACAGAAAGTGAAAAAACAGGAGAACATGATGTATCAGTTTTGCCATCACTGTTTTAAAAAAAAATCTTACGATGTCTCACTTTTCAAGATGGTATAAGTCACTTCTTAAAACTTATTTCAACAGCACTTATTCAATAACACTTATACCACTTTTATCTTTTCCCAGTGTAGTTGCAGAAGAGACCCACTCTCCATTTCTTCCCATTTACAGATAGGATTTGGGTGGGGAAAAAAAGGAAAGAAATACTACTCTACACTGTTTTTCCCTTTTAGGTGTTCAGAAAATGCAGGTAAAGGACCAGAGGGCTGATTTTTTTTTTTTTACTTTTTTAAATTTTTTGGCCACACGGCATGGCATGCGGGATGCGGGATCTTAGTTCCCTGACCAGAGATTGAACCCGTGCAGTGGAAGCGTGGAGTCCTAACCACTGGCTAGCCAGGGAATTCCTGAATTTTCTTTTTATTTGTCAGACAGTATTTCTTTGGCCAGGACCCTACCTCTCCTGGACCACAAAGCATCCAACTTTAGCAACAATGGATGTACTTACCACCAACCTCTTCCTCTCGCCACCAGCCACCCCTCCCCTCCTGCCAGCTCTGCTTTTTTGCCCGCAACACTCTGCTGAACTCTGCCTGAATCTTCTAACTGATCTTCTAACCGCTGAAGTCAATGCATACTTTCAGCTTTTACTTAATGTCACCTCTCTGCAGCATTTCTCTGCTGCCAACTCTCAATAGCTGTCCCACATACTGACAATCCTCAGGTTCAAGCCTCCAGGTGCTTTCTATTCATTATTTACTTAATTAATCCTTACAACTTTAGGAAGGAGGTTTTATTTCCCACCTCACCCTTATTTAGTTTTGCTAAATAAGGAAACTGGCTCAGAGAAATTAGTAACTTATCTAAGTTCTTAGAGCTAGAAAATGACAGAAGTAAGGCTTAAGCCTAGAACTAGTTGATTCTGAAATGTTTACTATTATTATTTAATAGTTTAATAAATGATTACTATAAAATACTTTATTATAAAATGTTATAATACTATAATTAATTTATTAATATTATATATATTACATATTTATTATTATCATGCCAGTGGCTTCAGCTTTCAGATTTCTTGGACTAGAAAAAAATTTTCAACTTTTTTGGGTCTCTAATGTGAGACTGCCGTGTGTGTGTGTGTGTGTGTGTGTGTGTGTGTGTGTGTATGCGTGTATAGTCATCAGAACATTTAAAACTACTCAATTACAATATATTATCACTATCATTTAATTAAAAAAGATTTCCCAAATGTATTGATATGGAAATATCTTTACAATCTGTTATTAAGTGAAAAAAGCAGGATGCTGCCTGCTGTATTAAAAATGAGTTTCTATAAACACATCTGCTTATATATGCATAGAGCATTTCTTTTTTTTTTTGCAGTACGCAGGCCTCTCACTGCTGTGGCCTCTCTCGTTGCAGAGCACAGGCTCCGGACACGCAGGCTCAGCGGCCATGGCTCACTGGCCTAGCCTCTTTGCGGCATGTGGGATCTTCCCAGACCAGGGAATGAACCTGTGTCCCCTGCATCGGCAGGCAGACTCTCAACCACTGCGCCACCAGGGAAGCTGAAACGTTTCTTGAAGAATAAGAAATCAGTAACAGTGGCTGCTTCTGGGTTTGGGAACTAGAACTCTGGGGTAGGAGGGAGGTGGCCTACATAATCAATATTGGAGGTTTTCTCACATTTTGAATTTTGTGCTAGGGGCCTCATGTATTAGCTACTCCAAAAATAAGTAAGTAAATGCCAAATAAATCTCTAAAAGAAAAGCTATTGCTGTGGTCTGAATGTTTGTGTCTCCCCAAAATTTGTTTGTTGAAATCCTAACCCCCAAAGTTGATTACAAGGTGGGGCCTTTGGGAGGTGCTTAGGTCATGAGAGTAGAACCCTCAAGAATGGGACTAGGGCTTTATAAAGGAGATTCCCTTGAGATCCCTAGCTCCTTTCACCATGTGAGGACATAGCGAGAAGGTGCAGGCTATGAATCAGGAAGGGAGCTCTTACCTGAAACCAACCATGCGGACGCCTTGATCTTGGACTTGCCAGCCTCCAGAACTGTGAACAATACATTTCTGTTGTTTATAAGCTACGCAGTCTGTAGTATTTTGTTACAGCAGTCCAAACAGACTAAGACAGGTATTTTAACATTTCCAGAAATATATGGCTAACACAATCAGAAAATACTTTGAATAACTTTACCCTTATTTTTCTCTTTTTGACATGGCTTGGTGAAAACTTGGTTAGGGTCTGACAGTAGCCTTCTAGCGGACCCTCTAGTTCTCACTGATCACTCCCCGGTAATGTATAGATGTGATGTCCTTAAGTCTGCCTGACCCACAAGTGAAGGCATCTCTTCTAGGCACCCCAAATTCAAAACAATTTTCCCAGCATTAGAACGTAAATAGGGGAGTTAGGCCTCGCTGGATTCAGTGGTCTGAGATTAGGAACCTGGATTTGAGCAGTTCTCATCCACTATTTGAGAAGCACGAATAGCTCAGACTGTGTATCCTCACAGACTGAGGATGATGACTGAATTTTAGTACTAATTCAAACTTTTACTAAAAAAAAAGAAAAAGAAAAAGAAAAAAGAAAACAACAACAGAAAGTGGAGGCCCTGGGATCAGTGACAGTCAAAAGTCAAACAGAACAGTTCCCCTCCCCCTCTATGCCAAAGGTCAAACAGAATGTGTCTCAGATGGAGTCCACTGATGCAAACAGGATCTGGAGAGAAATAGCAATTTTTCCTTTTCATTCTGAACCTCCATCCGACCAGTTCCGGAAACAGTCCTGATTAGAGCATAATTGATTCAGACTCGGTGAGCAGAGCAGGCCGTCCTGCACACGGCCTTCCCGCACAGCGCAAGCTGTGCAGGATCATCTGACTCTTTACTGCATTAAAAACAATGTGATATGACATGTGCTGGTTTTCTAACAACATTTGCAACCTAAGTAAGATTATATAGTCAATGACTGTGCCAACCGTACTTTAGAGAAACAGCAGGGCATTTCTACCCAGCCCCCAACAACAGCAAACGAACTCAAGGCATTGTAGTTGCATGAATACTAACTCTGGTCACACAGGATTTGGGGTCTTTTGCTGGTCAGGAAATGAACATGTATTACTTTCAAAGTTGAATCCGTTATTCCAGTTTAAACAAGGATTCTAAAGAGTTTGCCTTTTTGTTTTTTTCCATAACACACATCATAGAGTGAGTATAATTCAAATTTATCGGAGATTGAAAAGACAAACCAAATAAACAAAAAAAAACCCCATCGTACCAGAAGCCTGGGAGGAAATGAATTGAGTCAGAGAAGAATTCCAGCAGGGACTTTTTGGTCAGTGTGTTAGCCTTCTTACTTTCAAGCAGTTGTTTCCTCTTTTTGCCCCAGTCTGTGTCAAGACCCCACTGAATGGCAAACAGAACACCAGCCAACCAAGGAATAACTGCTAGTCTGAAGCATCTCTTAGGTCCACACCATAAATCCTACTGCCTGAATTTACTGTTCCCCAAAATTAAGTCTACACAATCCAATTATCCCGGAAAGTGAGAATACAAACAGTGCTATAAACACTTTATCAGGGAATTTACAGGAAAGCATAGGCATTCTGTCATAAAATATTCTGATATACAAGAGGTTTAATCCATAGCTCCAAATGGCTTAAATTTGCCAGTGTGCCATTTCATTTTGTTCTATGTATACCTGAAACCAATGTCCCTTATGATGAATAAATTAAAAAAAAAACCCAGACATATATTCTATTAGATCCTTGTTTGTATCTTTTTCTATGATACAAAATAAATATGTCTGTGATAACTTTAATTTAAACCTTTGTATTATGGAAAATTTCAAGGATCATATATAAAGGTAGAGAGACTCATATAACGCTCTCTAAGTTTATGGCCAATGCCCAGCCTCCACCCCTAGCTTATTTTGAAGCAAATCCACATCATATCATTCATCTGTAAATGTTCAGTATGTAGTTCTAAAAGATAAAGATTCTTTTAAAAACATAAACGCAATGCCATTATCATACTATAAAAATTAACGTTCTCTCTTTAATATCAACCAGTATCCAGTCATCTATTGATTTTTAAGCAGAAATCTTACAGAAAGTCATGCTGATGAAAATCTAACAGTTCCTGCGCTGCTACTGGAACTGTGTGATTGCCCTCACCCACAATGTCCCAAGGCAAGGCTGCTTAAGAATCAGATGCACAAAAGTTCTTTCAAGGACTTGAGGCTGAATTCATGTGTCCAAACCTCGCTGGCTACGGAGACCGGGTTGGATTCTCTAGCACTGTTGACTTTGGTCTGGATGTTTATCCATTCATTTTTCAGACCTCCAGTCGCTTGTTTATCTTGGCCATCCCTTTCCAGCCCAGGACTTCCCACACTCTGCCATCTGGCACCCTCTCTGGTTTCGTTCCCACAGCCCCAGATCTGAGTAGAAACCTCAGCGGAAGCCCAGATCTTGCAAAGGTCCCAAGTGCTGGGCCCGTGCTTTGGTACCCTAGTTTTCCTGTAGAAAAGAAGGGGACAAAAAGATATTTGGGAGGGGATTCCCAAGGTTCATTACCAAAAGACTATCAGTTGATAGATTTATAGTCATTAAATATCTCAGCGCCTTGGTGAATATTATCTCATTGTGATAAGCTTAGGAATCAAGTGTAGAACTGTACCTGGTGGTTCCTCTTTAAAAAAAAAAATCCACCATATAACTGAATATTCAACTTGCATCTTTAGACCTATAAACTGCTCTAGTCAAGATAGCAAATTTTTTAGCTCTGAGGACTTCAGGTTTAACAGAGCACTTTAGATGGTAAAGAAAATTTTTAATCAATCCCATGCAAACCGAAGCAGCAGGGGTGCTGATTTCTGGCCAACAAGTCTATTCGACATTTTCTAAAATTGCTTCCCACTTTCCTGCTGTCTTGGGAATCACCCCTGACTTGTCAAACTTACCTATCCTTGAGGGTTCTATCGATTACTCAGGCTAAAGAGCTTCCCTCCTCACTTCTAACAAGAGTGACAACATCTCCATCACCAGATGTCTTTGACAGTTTCTGAGAACTTACTATATGCTGGGCACTGTTCTTCATCCTTAGTGTATTATCTCACTTATTTTAGTGTATTTTCTCCATTACACAGCTCCAGGAGAAAAACACATCACTTTACAGATGAGGGGAATAAGGAAAGAGTAGGTAAACAGCCAAGGGCACAGGGACAGTAAGTGACAGAGCTGGGTCACATGGCTTATAGGATCTCCCCTCCATCTTTAAGCTGTATTGCCTTAAAAAAAATCGTATCCTACCCTGTGTATCAACAACATGTGTATGTACACGTGCCCTCTCCTTAACATAGGCTATATAAAATTAATTAGTGCAGCATCTGGCAAATACAGGTGGTTGATGCTCTATAAATGTTAGCTATTATTATTGTTGCTGTTACCAGCAATTATTTTTGCCTGGCGCAGAATAGTCTCACTTCCATGCTGGGTGCAGTGGTAGATGCAGAAGCATCATAGACTGGCCTTATTGTTGCCAGATGTAGCAGATAAAAATATGGGATGCAATACATGGGGCACACTTATACCGGGAAGGTATTTGTTGCTTCTTGGAAATTCAAATTTAAGTGGCATCCTGTATTTTATCTGGCAGCCTTAGTCGAGGGACTTAACATCAGTCAAAGAGGTGACCACGGCACTACGGAGGAGGGGAGGAGGAGGGGGGAGGGGAGGGGAGGAGGAGGAGGGGGGAGGGGGAGGAGGAACGTTCCCTGCTCAACCATATGATGCTTATTAGAAGTGTTGCAGGAGTCCTGAGAAGGGAGGGCAGATTGGGTGTTGGGCAACCAGAGGGGGCCTCACAGAGGAGGTGGGGCTCCCAAAGCAGGCAGAATGGGCATTTTAAAGGCTTATAGGCCAAAGAAAGGATTAAGCAGCAATAGACCAAGTGCCTTCTAAAATGTGCTTATTATGGAAATAAGTTCACGGAACAGAGCTGAAAGAAAGGGAGATGTCCCTTTACGTTGTTTTTGAAAGTGCACAAGATGGTAAGTTATCCATGACATTGATCCAGATGTGTTCAAACAGCAAGGCCAGAGGTGTCCACATTCCTGGTATCTTGTTAGGAGAAGTGGAATAAGCACAGCTCTAACCTCTGAGGCTCACTAGGCCCCAGAGTAAAGGAGTTCAGATGCGCTGAAGAGTAGGAGCAGTGTGACCTTTGTTGGGGGTGAGGGGGTACGGATAGCATAACTGCCATCTTGGAAAGATGCTCCCTCATAGGCAAAGGTGCTGCCTTAACCCTCTCCTGTGGAGAGTGAGGACCTTCTGCTTAAAGATCCCATGATGCATTGCATAGGGCAGAGCATTTATTCAGTGCCTGTGGAATACAAGGCATAATTTAATTCTCATAAGAATCCTATTTTCTATTGTAATCCTCACTTTATAGAAGAAGAAACAGAGGTTCAGAGAGCTCAGATATTTCACTGCATATCACTCAGCTAGCAAGTGGCAGAGCCAGGTTGCGGATTTAAGTCTGCCAGATTTCCAATCCTGTTCCCTTTCTCCTCCAACCATTGGCATGTGAGTCAGTTCTCTGCCAGTCATCTTTAAGGAAACACTCCTGTCGTCTGTCGGCCTCCACGTATGTGACAATGACTATGTTCTCACTCCTGGTGAATGTCGTCTTTGGCTCAGATTGGTAACTGGATTACTCCTGGGTACTCAAGACTTCCTTTTTGACAGTGGGGCACGTCTGTGAGTCTTCACTCCCATCCTTGTGCCTTTGGGAGGGCAAATTCTTCCATGGTGCTTTCACCTGGATCCCTCAGACATCTTTTTCTAGAGTCCTGGGGGGTCCTCGGCACCACGGAAGCCCCCTAAGAGGGCTCCGTCTGGTTTAGTGACTCTGAAGACCCCACCTGCCCCCAGATCCTCTGTATATGGTGCTTCCACCAAAGGAAGAAGAGGAATAAAAATGCATCTAATTAAAGTAACTTTCCAGGTGAAGGGAACAAAATCCAGGCTGATTACAGGCCAAGGGCAGGCTAGCTGCTTTTGCAGATGTCTAGAAAGAGCCCAATCATGACAAGGAGTAGAGGGAAAGACACTTCCAACCATAAAGAGCCAAATGTTGAAGTTGAAGGGCTACGAAAACAATCTATCTAATTTATTGGAACATGTTTTTCTAGCAACTTTGGGTTAGAGCTGTGATTGCCTCCTGCAGGGGTTTGTGACCTCATCCTTTCTTTCCCCCCCTCCACCTCCCCCGAACTGTAACTATAGGGTTTTCCCGTTATAACCTAACATATGGTTTGCAGCAGGAAGTGCGAAATCCCAGTTATGAGTAGAGGCTCAGGTTTCAGACTCAAGAGAGACTCAGGTGAGCTACAAGGAATGGTCTTTGTTTCCTATGAAAACAGAGTTGAAAAGAGAGTGTTTCGTGACCCCTTGGTTTGGAATGAGGTAATTAATTCTCCAGAAACTCCCTCTAGTTTCCTGGGCAACAAAATCAATGTGTTGTTGATAGAAAAACTGGGAACAATAAATTGGTTTACATTACAGATTTTCTTTTTTTTCTAAAATAGGGATTTCTTTCCCAACAACCCAAAATATAAAACAAAACAAAAAGCAAACAAAAAATTCAAACCACACACACAGCATATAAACACACACAGCATACACACACGCACGCGCGTGTGTGCGCACACGCACATAAACTTAACTCTTCTTCACACCCTGTGACTCAGCCTCACTCTTTAAAAAAATTTAAGTTTAGTGCTGTGTGAATATTACTATGCTCGAGAAGATAGGGAAAGAGAAAGGACTCCAATCCCATGCATAACTGTACACAGAACAAGAACATTTTGGGGTAATCTTCAGGCCGAAGACTCTCACTCTGAGTGGGGTGATGGCAGGGTCAGCATATCAGAATTCCTGGGAGGTGTCTGAGGGAGGGAACTGGTATGAGATTTGTCAAAAAGTGTTGAGGATTGAAAAAATAAAAAAGACTGAGAAACTGGCTTAGACGGTCTTAGCTTTTTTTTTTTTCCCATTTCAAAACCAAGTAAGTAAAGTTTTACTTTTTAATGGCCAATTTAAGAACTAGGTAAGTGGTGTGGTCTTCCTGGAAATCCTATTCACAGCACTTTCTGAACTCCTGGTTGAAATCAAAGTGTATTTTTCCCCTACCCCCTCCCTGGGGCAGCAGGAACTTCTCACTGTATGGCCTGAGAACACAGACTCCAGCACCAAACTGTTTGGACTGTACCCTGGCTCTCTCACCTTCTGGATCTCATCACGTTTAAGATGCCATTGACTGTAAAACAATCATTATTTTAAGCCTCACTAAGAAAAAGAGCTGTCAACCAAATTATGACACAATGCTAATATGCCGTCAATTGCAGGAAATATCCTAATTTCAGTGATGTTAAAATATGACAGAAATTTGTCTTAGAATTGATGAACAATGGCACTTGTTTAGCAAATTTAATCTTTCTAACTTAACCTCTCTCTGTTTCACCCTCCCACTTAAGAGATAAAAATAATAATGGTACCTACCTCATAGGGTTGTGAGGATTCAATGAGTTGGTTCACTTAAAATGCTCAGACCATTCCTTGACACATAATAAGCACTGAAGCTGCTATTATTATATTCAATATACACCACTCTAATTGACAGATACTCGCTCACATGCAGGGTGGAGGTTCTCGTGGTTGTCATTTCTGCTGGGGGAAAAAACAGCATGGTAACACCCACACACTGCACATTGTGATTTTAGAGAAATGAAAGCAGGCCAGATTAGAAGAATGGTAACAGATCGTTTCTCTCTGCCTTAGTCTCTGGGTGATTTCTTCAAGTACACCCTGGTTCCCACAGAAAAGTACTTGGCTTGTCTGGTAATTGTTCTGTTGTGGGGAGAGTTTTTGTATTCATGATGCTCTGGTGGATTATTTTTGCCAATTTTTTGTTGCTCTAAGCACTTCCTGGAGGCACCCCAGTCACAGGAGGGTTCTGAACTCAGAGGGATGCCAGGCAGGTTTTGATGCAAACGATCCAGGCTCTGCGTGGGCCAGATGGTTCCACACAGCAAGCACCGTTATTTCATTGACAAGAGTCAGAAATAAGCTGGTATTTCCACTATAGCCCTAATAAATGGAAAAGTGAACAACCCTATCTTGATAAGCAGACCCATGTTGAGGCAACTCATTTTTGCAAATAGATGAACATGAGTGCAAATGAGAATTCCCAAAGTAAATACTGCTTAGATGCATTTGACTCAAAATTAAAACCCGTAAGGGCAAGGCTCCAAGTCCACATATGTTTTCCAGACTCTTGGAAACTCTTGCATTTTGTTGTTGTCCTTAGCCTTCTGCTATCCCTAACTTCCTCCTCAAGTTATTGAAGAAATAGATATTTGGATGAATAGAATGCGATCTAGCTGGCACTAATTTAAAGGCACATGTCTGTTTTTATACCCAACCAAGTTTGATCAAAAAAAGAAATGGTGTGGGAGTTGGCACTAGGGCTTAGGATGTCTAGCTCCAGAGTTTGAGAAAAAGCATTGACTGGGCTTTAGGAGACATAAATCCTAGACTCTCTTTTTGGCCCCAGGGTCACTCTTCACCATTCTCTGCTTCTTAGATTCCTCATCTATAGAGTCTCTCCTAGCCCCGAATCTTTATGATGTAAGGAACTTGTTTCTGCTGGGTACCTTTAAACAACACATGACAGTTAATTTTGTGTCCAGGTGTTTGGTCAACCCTAGTCTAGATGTTGCTGTGAAGGCACTTTGCACTCATGGTTAACATTTACAGTCAATTGACTTTAAGTAAAGCGGATTACTCTTTCTAATGCGGGTGGGCCTCATCTAATCAGCTGAAGATCTTAAGAGCAAAGACTGAGATTTCTTGTGATATAAGAAGGAATTCTGCCTCGAGACTATAATATAGAAATCTTGCCTGAATTGAAATCCTATTGGCCTGCCCCGCATGTTTAGTATTCAAGCCTGCAACACCAGCTCTTACTTGGATTTCCAGCTAACTGGCTTCCCTATGGATTTCAGAGTTGCCAGCCTCTACAAATGCATGAGTCAATTTCTGAAAATAAATCTTTCTCCTCTTTCTCTCTCTCTCTATATTTCCTACTGGACCATTTGCCCTGACTCACCTTGCCCTTGACCTCCCTATGTGACCTTCTCAGTTTCTGGCTTATTTTTCTACACATGAACTTGCTTCACTTCTCACCTCTACATTTCTAGTTCCAACCTTGTGTTTTCCTCCTAGATGACCAAGATTTAAACTTTCTTTTTGGCCCAGCTACTGTTTATTTCCTTGAATAAAACTTCCTCTGATCTGCCTCCAGCTCTGAGACCTTGCTGAGTGACCCCAAGAGACCTGAACAGGTATGACTGAACTCAGCTAGGTACACGCACAGCTGTCCACATGCTCACAGCCTCCAGGGCTCCTGCCTTTTTGTGCTTCAGCAGCTTTAGGGCGTTCTTGCCCTACATACTTCTGCTTAGAAACCACATTCTTTACACAATGTCCCCATACTTTTACAAAGGGTTAAAAAGCGGCTGGATTCATTTCCATCTCCTGGGTATTGTATTTCTTGTTCATGTCGCAGGATATATGTGGTTATAGAAGGACATATTTATTAATTAAAAGGGAGTATGTATAATTAGTTTTCGCTTATTCGCAAGGAAGATTTTTAAGTACAGTTGTATGCCTGTGTGTAAAGTTATTTGACAGCAAGTGTTTGCAAAGCTCCTGGAGATCCACAAAGGGAGGTTGCTTGGCCAATGCCAAGAATTATTAGAAACACAGGCTTTGCTATTGTTGACTCTACTCTAGAAGACTCTTATCATACAACAAGAGTTTGCCTTCATAAGGGGCACCTCACAGTAAGTCTAGGGCATATTCTTTTTTTTTTTTTAACATCTTTATTGGAGTATAATTGCTTTACAATGGTGTGCTGGTTTCTGTTGTATAACAAAGTGAATCAGCAATACATACACTAGGGAATATTCTGACTTCAATGCATTGCCTGTCGGAATCTAAAGGGGCCTATATATGGCCTCTCAGTCTGCTGTGTCTAGAAGACATTATACATTTTGTTCTCCCTTGTATTGCAGTGGAATCAGGCCGAGTTTGTGTTATATAACACCGCCGTCTCACTCTGTAATGAGTAACTTCTGAGGAGGAGGCGGCAGGGGGAACAAAGCCACCTGCCCTTTGCCAACCCCTCCATGCTCTGCCAGTGCACCTGCAGAGAACTCCAAGGGCTCGGCCTGGAAGAGAGGCCGCTTATTATGTTTCATTGTGTAGATGACACAGGGCCTTTCCAGGACAAGCCAGACGGAAAAAAATCTCTGCTTTGTTTCTTGGCCAGGTTTTACGCAAGGTCTCCTAGGGCTGAGGGATCATTAAGCAGCTGCCTCGCTGAACCCTTGCCTTTCACTTCACCTGCTTTTAGAAATTTGATCGACTCAGAGAGAGACATGAAATATTCAAAGGAAGCTCCCAGCGACCAGTGTCTCAACAGCTTGCAGTGTTTAAATTGGGGACGTGTCACATGTTGGTTACACCTCAGTAGCATTTGTCCACAGTTCAGGTCTGACCCATTGGTGTGCTAAGTCAGACTGAACTTTCGTCACTGTTCTTAGTTATACGGTAAGCATCACTCGCTCCCCCGTGGTCTGCCACCCTAAGGTGGGAGAGGTTATCAGACAGGGCCCTTTCTGTTGAGATAGAGACCCAATTCAAACTGGTTTAAACGAAACAGGAAATGTATTAGATCAAGTAACTAGAAAGCCCAAGGCTAAGCTGGCTTCTGGGATGGCTGGCTTCACGGCTCGAATGAGGTCATCAGGACTTGGTTTCTCTCCATCTCTAGGCTCCGCCTTCTGTTTGACTGGCTTCATTTTCAGCAGTCATGTGGTGGGCCCCAGCAGTTCCAGACGCCCCCTTGTGGTAGGAAGGTGGCTGCGATAGTTCTAGCCTCCATAGTATAAATCCGGGGTCAGCAAAACGTTTCTGTAAAGGTGACAGATGGGGAATATTTTAGGCATTGTGGGCCACACAGTTTCTGTTGCAGCTTCCAGCTCTTCTTTTAAAGTGCAAAAGCAGCCATAGGTAGTACGTAAGTGAATGAGTATGGCTGTGTTCCAATAAAACTTTATTTAAAAAACATGCAGTGGGCTGGATTTGGTCTGTGGGCTATAGTTGGCAGATCCCTGGAACTAGAGAGTTGCTATTGGAAAAATAGCTGCCCAGCCAGGGGCTAATCTCCCAGCTTCCCTTATAATTGGGTGTGGCCACATGACTGAGTTCTAGCCAACACAACACAAGTGGAAGTCACGTGGACCACTTCTGGGTCAAATCTTTTAATAAGCCGCAATGCCCCTTCACACTCTCTTTACCCTCTTGTTACTGATCCTTGTCCTTGGACTCTTTAATCAACAGAAATTAATGAGACCAAATGAGAATTTCAGGCAAGGCTTTAATGGGGCTCATGCTACAGCACAAGGGAGCGAAAGCAAGAAGCAGGTACCCTTGCCTGCTTCCCGAGAGGAGGTGCTTGGGTCCTTAAATGGGATAACAACAAGGGTGAATCCATGGGTTAGGCAGGAGGTGTAGCTCAGGTGGTCTGTCCACCGTCCTGGTGGTGCTGTGTGCAGGGATCACGGAAGCACCCTGCTTTTTCTCCCGGCACCTCAGAAAGGGCAGTTTGCTTGTGGCCTTTTTGTATCTTATTGCTCATAATTGCCCCAACTGCACAAACATGCAGTTATTTTTAGTCTCTTATAGTTTTTCTTTGTATCCTATTGCTCAGGGAGAGGTTTGTTCAGGTGCAAAGCACTCCGGTAGAGGGTCCCAGGTCCCAGCCTGTCTCACTCTGACACTGGACACAGACGATGAGGAAGTTCTAGGAGTGGCAGAGCCACAGGATACAGGAATCTGATTCCTGAATCACCGTGTGGAGGGAAGTCACTCAATTGACCAGGAACAACTGCCTTAGACTACGAGGCGAGCGGGAAATAAATTTCTGTGTTGCTCAAATCATTATACACTTCACGTCTATTTTTAACAGCAGTTTCCCTACCTTAAGTAATACAGAAATTGGTGTTAGAAAGGGACTGCTAAGTAAGAAACACCTACAGTATGTGGCACTCGTTTGGCAGTTGTGCAATGGGAGACAAGAAAATAGAGTGGGCTGCAAAAATGGTGACCCAGGTCATGCAGTGGCAGAATATTTGTTCAGCTGTTGCCAGCAGTCATTTGGAATGCAGACCAAGATGAACCTGTAGCTCTAGGGGAAGCCATTAAAAAGAGACAGAACGTTAGTGTGTGTGTTAGAGTTGAGTTCCTTGCTACTTATAACAAGTTACTACTAGAAAAATATGAGCCCTGGCAATAATTGGCCAGTTTATAAACAGAAAGAAAAGGGACTGAAGAAAGCCTCTGAATTTGAAAAACCTGATTCTGGGTCTCAAACAGTAAGAAATAAGACCAGAAGAAAAAAACTAAAACCCCAGACTTGGAAAGGACAAAAGCCTATTAAGAATTCTCAGTTAAATATAGCAGTTCAACCCCTGCAGCAAAGATCAGATTAAGGGTGTAGCCTTTCCACTTGGGTCTATTGTTCAGATGGCCTCAAGGTAGCTGCCATTAAGTTGTGAGAAAGCTACAGAGACTCAGAACTACATCCAGGAAAGAATTTTGGGTGTGGTTATTGGCATTTGGAATTTACTAGAAGCAAATAAATGAGAAGCTTACCAATTTTTTTGAGGGGATTGTATTACTACTGGAGTCACAAACCTGGGTGAAATAATCTTAAATTGGTCAAGCCTTACCCTTTGGTCCTAAATTTGCATGAGTAGAAGGTAGACTATGAAGGCTGTGGAGCCTTCAAGGAGGGTGTGTCAGAAGTGGCCAAAAAGAATAGTGGGCAAGGAAGGATATCAGGAGGGTGGAGTAAAGGGGCCTAGAGAAAACTAGACAGTGAAATCCTCCCAAAGAGGCGATTAAAGGACTAAACAGGGAACTTACCCTTTCTTACCAGGCAGAGTGTCTTCGTACTGTCCACCTAGCAGGGCTCCATCATGCTATTAACCAAGGACTCTGTTTTTCCCATTCTTCTTTTTTCTGAACTGGAGTCTTATTGCAGTTATCAAGTCCTATTCCATCATGTTAGAGTGGATGTGTGTTAGAGGCCAGATAACTGGTCTTTTAGTTAATAAATCACTGGGCTGTGAGGAACCACATACAGACCTGATTAAGAAAACATTGCATCCTCAAGAATCCCAGACTCTGAGGTGCATGTAGTGACTAAATGGAGCTTTAGGTTGTCTTCCTTGAGAAGGACATGAGTGCAGACTCTTTATGTGGGAAGAAGGGTGCAGATGGTCAGTTAGTGTCTGGAAGGGTGGACTGTGATAGATTGAAGCTATTTACTAAAAATCTATTTCTTCTTCTTGAATGCATAGCTAGACCACACTTCCTGGGTTACATATGCAGTAGGACACAGCTACATGAGTGAGTTCTAGCCAAAAGAATGTGAGTGAAAGTGATGTAAGCCATTTCCAGGCCAAGAAGGTTATATGTCACATCCTTGCTTCATTCCCTTTCTGTTGGCTGGATATAGATAATGATGAGATCTTAGACCCTGGAGAATAGTGCAGCCACAAGCTAGAAGGAGCCTGGGTTTCTGAATCAGCACATGGAAAAGAGCTGTCTTCAGATTGTTGAGTAAGCGAAAAATAAACTCCTACTGTTTGTGAGCATTTATAAAATTTTGTCACCCCAGCTTAGCCTACTTAATTAATACAAGAAACAAAATAGTCTCTGTGTCTGCTTAACCCTTTCTCTCTCTGAAGACTGGCTTTCGTTGCTCCTCTGTGTGTAACTCAGATGTTAGCTGGAGCTTCCCTTCTCCTTGAGTTCTAGGTGAAACTGGAATGAACTCTCAATTCCTTGTCCTGTGGTTATCCAAAGACTTTTCTAAGATATCTCTGAGTTCCCAGTGGAGCTTCTGTTCTTACAGATTCCTTTCCCTCTTGAGTTCCTCAGTTCTCTCTTCTGTTCCATAGTGACCAGACAAGAAACTCAACCCTTTTCTGACTTATACACACACATACACATCACACACACCTCTCATTCACACAAATTCCTTATGAGCATGAGAGGCTGTACAGAGAAATTGGTGAGGAAGAAATGGAGGAAGAGCTTACAACCATGAACTGTAAAACTTCAATGAAACAGTAGGTGTCACCATTCTTAAACCACCCACCCCTGGTGAGTTTCACTAGCCCTTCACTTCACCTTATCTCCTTAGTTTTTACTCTTCTCCCTTCCTCTTTCTCTTTCCCCTTTACTTATACCAAGAACCAGACAAAAGCTCTTGGACACAGTGGACAGTTTAACAATTTGTCACCCTGGGAAGACTGATAATTGGATAACTTTTCAAATCCATCTTTGGAGGGGAGGCAATGCCTTGCATGGGGCGCATGGGGGGAGAACAAAAGAGGAGCATCACACTCAGCCTCCGCTTTGTCTTCCTGAGCAATTCCACTCTGGCCCCAAACATGCACAGCTCACTGAGTAAAATAAAAGTATTGTGTTTAGCTTGACCCACTATCCTAAAAAGTTGTTTTAAAACCAATTCTCTGTTTTTATACAATCATGTTCCTGTGGCTCATCCCAACCTATGTGGCTTATCAGAGTATCTGTTGCAAACTTACACTTTTGTATCTGAGAAAAGTTTTGGGAACCTCAAATTTCCCATTTCCTTCACATTTCCAGTGGCATTTTTATAGTACGGCTTCACCGCTGTTTATAGGTTGGCATTCCAGGCTGTGGCCTACCAACTTCCTCCTAAGACAGCATTGTTCAACTGTCTCCATTTTAGGAGAAAAACCAAGAAATATTTCCCTTTGTCTCAAGCAGTGTGGTTTTCTTCCTCCTCTGATGTCTCGGCACCAATTTATATTTGTCATTGAAGGATTCCCTAAGTAGCTTATCGAGGTACTCTCCCATACAGAGATAATTTTTTTTCCCTAAAATGAATTCTGGTAATAGCATAAATATGTTTTTCACTTTATTTTACATGGACATGATGGAATATGGCCCTTTTAGCCCTGGAACGCAATTAACTTTGAGCTCCAGAAGGGTTGTCATGTACAGTTGTACAGGTTGTACACCAAGTGACTCTAGGGGGCACATTTTACACTATGATCTATGTGCTTGGTAATCCCTAGAGTTGTGTAGTCCACAACCTGTACAACCATATATTACAGACCTATCTCAAGGACCATCCACCGTCCAACTGTCATCTCAATGGTCTAATTTCAAAATGGTCATCCATCGTGTGTCAGTTCATTCCTGTCCAATCAGATATGCCCAAGTTAGAAGCATCATGTTATAGACACATGGATCCAGAGTTTCAGTCCTTTTGGGGAGCCTATGTGGGGGCACTGGGGTTATATGGGAGAGAAGGTATTAGATGGGAAGGATAGATGTCTCAAAACATGGCATCTACTGAAAGAATTTGGCATTGGCATTGCCAAGGGCCAGTGACAGGAAAAATGAACAGCCAAAAGGCATATAAATATTGTCAAGCCAATGTTTTTAAACTGTGAGCTATGATCCATTAATGAGCTGTGAAATCAATTTAGTGAGTCACACTTTTAAAAACATAAAAATGAAATTGAAAAGATTAGAAGCAGAGAAGCCACCTCTAATAATGGTAAACATTGTTTTGTGAAATTATGTTTTAGTTATTTGTATACTGGATCAGTATATAAAGTGTGGATTATGGTGCAAAAAATTCAAAACGCCAAACCAAAATCCAAACCAGATGGTGATCCTCAATCTTACTTGCCAACCGACAGGTTTGATGCAGATGCCCTGGGACATTTATCTCAGAGCGTGTCTCTGGACCTTGCCTCCCCCACTGCTCCTGCCATCTCACCTGATCTGCTGAGCTGACCCTTTATTTTGTATCTGGTTCTTGCTTCCCAGTCACCCATGTCTCAGACTGTCTTCCTCTCAGCTCCATGCCCAGCTCCAGCTCTGGGGAGTCCAGGCTGGTTAGACTCGCCAGCATCCCCAGAAAGGGAAAGTTGGACAAAAGACAGCAGTCAGAGTCTTGAAGCCCAGCCCTCTCTTGTCCACTTTTCTCTGGTTCCTGAGCCCACCGTTATCTTGGCAGATGGTAAGTCAGAGTCTCTAGCCTGTAGAAGTAGGGTTTCAAGTTAGTTGTGCTCATCAGGGTCCAATATCTCAATGGCACTAGGTATGTCTCAGAGACTCACTTGTTCCCTGAACTGCAACCTATTGCTACCTTTGCCTAATTGAAACGACTGGGCTTTTGCTTAAACTTTTTGCTGTACTCTCTGTGCTGGGGTGCTGCCTGGTGCCTAGATCTTGTAAACCAAGTTATCCTTGGAACTGGACAACATCCCTAACATCTCCTACCCCAAAGTCATAGCTAATTAGATCACAGATGAACACTTGTCATAAGGGCAGCTAGTCTACAGGCTCCCCAAAGCAGCCTATAAGGTAGCCTGGTACAAAAGTTTTGCACAAGAGGATTAATAGTGATTAAGTAAACCAACCAGATGTTCTCTTTCAGAGCTTTGAACTCAATAAGAGAAAGTGAGAGAGTCAGTTGGTAGGAGGAACAACCCTCACCCCACAACCCCTCAGATCTTACTGGCAGGGGAATCTCTAGGTACTGAAGCGTGCTGGAACCAGCCTGGAACTTTGGACCCTGTATCTTGTGCCTCTGCCTGACCCTTGGAAATCTTGGTCCTAGCATCATCCTCTCCCCATTGACCTAACACTTAGCCCAGCCCCTGGGTCAAGCTAGAGGTCAATGGATGCACATATGAATGTCCTCCACCTCTTTTGGGTTGCGGTGTCTGTGGTATGAGCAGTTAGACATCCTGGCTGTGAGTCCTGGCTCTGCATCCTCCTATCTATGTAACCTTGGACAAGTTACTGGAATCCTCTAAGCCTCCATTTTCTCCTCCGTAAGGTGCGCGTGGTATTATTTACCTCTTAGGCTGTTGTGAAGTTTAAAATAGCAGATGTGTGAAAGCCTGTACTTAATGAGCCGTCTAAAAGCATTTAGTGCACCTGAGTATAGGGAAGTTACATGTTATATGAGGCTTGCGCTCTGTAAGACCTCATGGTAAGTAAAAAACAAACAAATTTCATGAAGCAAGACTCTTCCTGGCAAAGGATAGCAGCCATCATGTTGGCCAGCTGGCAAGAGAATCAGCAGAATTTCCAATTCACTGGGGCTCTCGGGTGAAAAATTTTGCAATTTTGAACAGATTTTGAATTTTAGAGTATTTTCAAAATTTCAAAAAAAAAGTCTTTATGATTACCTTCACATTATGCACTTTTAAATATACCCCCAATCAAATTTGCTTAAAATACACTGAGCTCTATGATTTGAGAGAGAAGAAAATGAAAAATGCACACTGTGATGCAAAATGAATGGTTCTTCACGGTCCCGCACAGCTGCATGTTCCCGCACCGCATTAACCTCTGGATCTGCTCAGCCTTCACTCTGGAATTTTTAAATGTCATAACAGTGTACTTTCAAAATAATATGCTTGTGCATCCCCCCGCTTCCCCAAGTGTGTAATCTTGTCAGCATGTTTTATCTGGTGCCATATATCATGCACATGAAGAATCCATTTGCCCAAACAAAACATCACACATGTCCACAGTGTCTATAAATTTTGAATCCTGACATCGATGTTATTATCCTCTGACATTTGGATTGGCCTGACTTGGGCATAATTTGGGGGTGATGTTTTTAAGGAATGAAGGGGATGTCACTCTTTTCTTCCTGATGGGTCCCCTCTGGAGAAAGTGATGTCAGGAACATGCAAGACTTAACCCTGCTGGAGAAGAGGCCCCAGATGCTCTCCCCAGGGTACCAGGAGATTAAGCAGGCCTGATCTGTAAGCATTCCCACTGCAGGGGTGATAACAAGGTCATTCTGTACTTAGGTTTGGCTTTATAATGATACATCTGGCATCGATAGAGTTCCCTTCTTTCCAAGTGCTTTCCTACTTATGATCTCATTTTGCCCTCACAGGAGGAGGAAAGGGAGCTGCTTGGGATGAGCAAACCTGAGTTTCTCCTTCTCTGGGTCTCGGCAAGTCGCTTCTCAGGTTTAGTTTCTCCATCTGTCAAGTGGTATCAGAATTGCTATTGGGTGCTTAGGGTTGGATACGTACAAATGTGCCTGTGTATCCCAAAGCGGGGAAGTGCTTTGGGAAATCCAAAAAGCTATGCAGGCAGACCTCATTTTATTGTGCTTCACTTTATTGCACTTCGCAGATGCTGTGTTGTTTACAAATTGAAGATTTGTGGCAACCCTGCGTTTTCAGCTGATGGTTAGCGTTTTTTTAGTAATAGAATATTTTTTAATTAAGGTGTGTGCATTTTTTTAGATATAATGGTATTGCACACTTAATGGACTAGAGCATAGTGTAAAGGTAACTTTTTTTTGTGTGTGGTACGTGGGCCTCTCAGTGTCGTGGTCTCTCCCGTTGCAGAGCACAGGCTCTGGACACGCAGGCTCAGCGGCCATGGCTCACGGGCCCAGCCGCTCCGCGGCATGTGGGATCTTCCCGGACCGGGGCACGAACCCGTGTCCCCTGCATCGGCAGGCGGACTCTCAACCACTGCGCCACCAGGGAAGCCCCAAAAGGTAACTTTTATATGCACTGGGAAACCAAAAACTCGCGACTCGATTTACTGTGATATTCACTTTATTGCCGTGGTCTAGAACCGAACTTGAAATATCTCTGAGGTATGCTTACAGACAGAAATGTGCTGTGATGATAAAAGTCATTTACACACTCTTGTAAGAATTTAAGAAATAAAACAGTAAAGAGGTTTTCAAGCTTTCTCTTGTGAAGACAGACAGATGAATGGTGGTCGTGAACAGAACACATTTCTTTTGTCGGTTCAGATGTTTGCTCTCTCGCTTCAAGGGGTGCCTAAACTGTAGGTCAAATGCCTTTGCCTGTGTTGGCTCTTTCTCCACCTCATTCCCTTTCACTCAAGAAAGTGTATCAGAATGCAAGCAAGTGAGATGTTATTATAAGGGTAACCTTGATTTCACTCAATTCATTTTCATTCAATTTATTTTCCAAAAATGCAAACTTGGGATTCTTATAAGTAATAGAACCCCAACCCAAACTGACTTAAGCAGAAGATAAAATGCACTGACTTGTGTCATATGAGAATATGCAGGGGCAGATGCTTCTGTCATGGCTGGATCCAGAGGCACAAATGGTTTTATCGGGACTTGGACTATGTATCCATCTTTAGGTTCTACTTTAGTTTGTGTTGACATTTTCAGGAAGAATCGCTTCATGAGTGATAAACGGCTGCTGAACCTTAGGTTTGTATTCTCAAAGCTTAGCACCCTCTGTGAAAAGAGAGCTTTAGTTTCTCAATACTGTAATTCTAGCATAAATCCTAGGATCAAGACTCATTGGGTTGACCTGGAAGCACTGCCCGCTTCCTGAATCAGCCACAGGGTTCAAGCCAATGGGATGTGCTGATTGGCTGGGACTATACTGTCTCCCACTCTTTCCACTATGGGGGGATGGGGGATGGAGGTGGGCTCAGTCTTGTCTGAACCACATAGACTGAGTGGGTGGGGGGTATTCCCTAAAGGAAAATTGAGGGGCTGTTATAAGAAACTAGGAGAATGGAAGCTGGGTGGGCAAAACCAACAGATGTTCTCTACAGTAAACATGATACTTAGAAAATTATTTTTAAGAAGTTACTTAAAAAGTACGTTACAAATGGGTTGTGATTTACCAGGGTGTTAGAATAGTCTGACTGAAAACCTCTGATCTAGTTTGATCCTCTCTTTTTCCACATATTCTTGTAGCTTGGTAAGTTTGTTTTGGGGCATAATGAGTTGAAGTTTTATTTGTGATTTTGACACCTCATTAAAGGTTTTCTCAACATACGGAGCCAACCTAAAGGCTCTTCGTGCAAGTTTTCCAAGAAATAAACTGTCCTTCCAAAGGTGAGAAGATTGCTAAGGCCTCCTTTATATAGATTGCAATCTGTACTTCTTGCTATGTGAAGAAAACCTTACCAAAATTTAATGCCTCTGATTTCTCAACTTTTTCATATGCAGGAACAGTAGAAGGAAGTACAAGTTCTATCACCTGGATTTAGAGACAAGGAAACTGAAACAGAGAGAGAAAACCAGGCTTATGTGTAGGCAGCATGGCTAACTACCTCCATAGTATGACTGAGGCGCTTCTCAAGGCCTGCTATTTCTGGAAACCTCTAAAACGAGCAGTTTGTGCCACTGAAGTGCTTTCTTAATGAGACGTGTGTAGTTCAACTGGATCAAGGCATTACGTCGCTTAGAGGCCAATGTATAATTAATGTTTTTCAGGGATCAGTTCAATTCAACAAATAGTTATCAGGGACTTATTACTAGTTGTATCACTTAGGGTGATTTTGGTTGCAAGGGAGAGAATATCCATTTCCAACAGTCTTAAAATATAATACAAATTTATTGATAAGCCCAGTGGTAAGGTGGCCTTCAGGTGAGGTTTGATCCAGAACTTCACCAAAGACCCAGTTTCTTCTTTCTTCTCAGACTTCCAGGCTGTCTGCTTCACCCTAAGGCTGGCTGTCTTAGGAACACAGGATGACTGCCAGAATGTTCTGAGAGCTACATGCTTCCATATTTACTTCCACCAGGAGAAAAGAAGTTGTCCAAGGAATTTATAAGGGTGAGGCATTTTTTTCCCCAGAGAATCTCCTCCCATCTCACTAGTTCAAACTGGAACATGTACTGCCTATTCCTAAACCAAACTTTGTGGCCTGGAGGATGGGATATGCTGGTAAATAAGGACCATGCCTGGCAGTCTCTTCCCCAGACACTGGGGAAGATAAGATGGGCTGGGTTGTGGGGTGGGGGTGGATAAGGGTCTTGGCTGAATGTAAATCCACATACTGTCAACAGAAGGAAGGGGAATACATGCAAAAATTCATCTCATTAGGGGTTCTTTTTATTAATGAACAGAATGGTATTGAATATTTGTAACTACTACAAAAGAATCAAATTTCAAGGAGAAAAGAGAAGATCATTTTAATTTTGGACATATTGAGTTTCAAGTGCCCACAGAATGATTTGGGCAATACTGTTGAGTAGGGAGTTAGGCATAAGGACCCATTCATTACTCAGAAAGTCAGGTTTGGGCTGGCGATTTAGATAAGGTGGTTAAGGACATGACAGTGGAGACAAGTAAGTTCAGGTTGAGCATCTAGGGGCAGTGCAGGGCCAGTGCCCAGGGGAAGTGCAGGGTGAGTGAGAAGGAACCTTGACACCTACAGAAGTAGGAAAAGGGAGGGGGACCCTGGGGGCTGGAGGAGAACGCTGTATCAGGAAGGCCTGGGGGAGAGCAGTTCACGGAGGAGGGAGGCGTCATCTCAGAGGCCACGTTAGATGAGGCCTCAGTGGTGTGCGCTCAGTTTGGCAGCTGGGAGGTCTGCGGCGGGTGGAAGAGAGTCAGTGGGGAGAGACGGGGAAGGGAGGTGGTGCAGGCAGTGACAGGGCTTCCTCATCCTGTAAGCCTGTCTCTGAAGGTCAGGGCGAGCTAGGGCAGGACTCAGAGAAGAGGGAGAAGACGATCTTCTTCCTGACAGGGTCTTAAATGGGTTAGTGCTTTTTGTACCAGGCCATTTAACCTTTTGATGCTCCTCTCTCTGGACAAGGAGGGCAAGTGTGGGCATAGGAGGTGGAGGCTGGGGTCTACTACAGCCGGCAGAGCCTAAATCCTTCCTTTTTCTAGACTAGGTAAGGACTGGTGGTGCCCCAGGGTGACCATCCGTAAAGCGCCCAGGAACCCAGCTGACTTCCTGCCCTTCCTCTCCACCCAGGCCAGCCCCAGGGCATCTTTGAGTGGCAGCTTGGGCATCCTGGGTGGTAGCGGGTATCTGCACTCCTCTCCACTCCCACCTTCCCCTACAGGAAGTACTGAGGCTCCTCCAACTCCACACGAGGACCTCCCAGATTGTCTAGTGTGTAGACTACTTCCCACGATATCCGAGCTTCCCCAGTCCTCTCCCTTTCATGCCTATCTTCATCTGGCCGCTCAACCTTCATCTGTTTCAAAAATCCCTATTTGAGCTGTGGGAGCACCTGGGACTTGGGACACAGCATCTGATGAACATCTTTAATAGCCTTTAGCCCCTGCGCATCTTTTATCCTCCTGTCTCAAGGGACTCACAGACCCTTCTCCTTTCTAGCTGTTGCTGGTAGTACCCCTGTGACCCCGTTCTTCGCTGCCTGTCCCCATGGAAATCACCCTAGGCCAGTGGGCGGTGCCTAAGTTCAAGCTATGGGGACTGGGCCCATGCTGGTCTGTCAGCACTTCAGAGAGAAAATCTTAAGCAGGGTGTTTCTGGGACTTGGAGAAGGGAAGGGAGAGTTCAGAGGAATGCTTCACAGGAATGCTAAGATTAACGCCTCTAGTTAGCGCCCAGAGGCGCTCCTGCACTCCGCTGTCCTGCTGCATTGCATTCATCTCTGCACTGGGCCTCAGACCTGGGCAGTTTCTGGAAGCGTGAGCCACTTCTGAGGTGCAAGAAGAGGATTCCAGGAAATGCATGAGGCCTCAGAGGGGGTTGAAATACTTGGCTGGGACTAAAGCTGCCCTCATCGGGACACTGGGCGCTGCTTCTGTAACAGGGGAGCATTTGCTTGTTCCCTGGAGTCACCACCACCCCGCACCTCCCGTCTGTAGTGGAGCATCAGGTTACTTGTGGTTCCAAGTACTCCAGGTCTTGCATTCTACCTCTGCCTGTTCTGGGCGACAATTGATTTTAGCAAGAGACCAACCTGCTCTGTGCTCAGCACGAGCTTAGTAGGGCCATTAAAGTAGATTTTTCCTACCTTTAACTCCCTCTTTATGCTAATGGTTCGGCTCCAAAGGCAACACTCAGGCAAAGAAAATATTTAGAGAAACAATCAACTTTGTATTCTGTTCTTTGAGGAATAAAATCAAGGCATTACAGGGAGTCAGAGCTGTACTATCCAATATGGTAGCCACTAGCCACATGTAGCTATTTAAATGTAAAGTAAAATTAAATAAAATTAAAAACTCAGTTTCTAAGTCATACTAGCCATAGTAGGTGCTCTGTAACCACATGTGGCCAGTGGCCACCCTATTGGACAGAGAAAATGAATATTATTCCTCTCCAGAATGTTCTATTGGGCAGAGCTGGCCTAGAGTAATAGAGGTCAACTTCATAGAATAGGTATGGCTCGGGCTGGGCCTGGACAATAGCAGAATTAGGTAGAAGAGGAGGGGTAGGGTCTTCCCGGTGGGAGAAACTATGAAACTGCGCTCAGAGATTGGAATGAACCTGGCAGTTTGGGACAACACCCAGGGGAAGAGGCCTAGATGGAGCAGAGACTTCCTTTTGAGCAACCATGGAAGCCATCACCACTGATGATAAAAGCACAGGGAATGAAAGGGAGGAGGCTGCCCTCCTCCTCTCAATTCTCAACCCCATATCCCATCCTTCATACTCACTCTACTCCCTCAGGAGGAGAGGGTTCTGATGGGACTGCAGCTCCTGATCTCTGGAGAGAGGCATCTTGGTATCATAACTCATCTGCTCTTTTCGAAAACACAGCTGGGAATGGACTGGGATGGGAATCTGGACCTGTGACCTGTGACCTGTGACCTCCCTCTCCCTACAGCCTGGATATCTGATGACCTGACCTCTAAACCTCCTTGGCTGAGTAGGGAGTGAGGAAGCTTAGAAGTCAGGCCCACCTGAATTCAAGTACTGGCTCACTAGCCAAGTGCCTGTAGCCAAGCCATTTAACTCCAAGCCTCAGTTTACCCATCTGCAAAATAGGGATGATAATAGCGTTGACCTCACAGGGTAGTCATGAGAGTTCAATGGATAATGTTTGCAAAGGGTGTGGCATAGTTCATGGCAAAATAAATGTTACCTATTCATGATGTTATTCCTTAGACTGAAGCTATGTACAGGTTCACTGCTGTTGTTTCTGTTTCCCTCTTAATTAAAAAAAAATTATGTAGTAGATTAATCAATTTTTCCTTAATGATTTGTATTCTTTGTGTCTTATTTAAAAAATTTTCCCTACCCCAAACTCTTAAAGATAGTCTTCTGTATTTTATTCTAAAATTGTCTTTAAGTAAAATTTTAATTGAAGAATAATATAGGAAAGTGTGTAAGTTGTAATAGTGCAGCTCCATGAATTTTCACAAAGTCAACATATCCATGAACCAGAACCTAGATCAAGAAAGAACATCATCAGTTCCCTGGAAGCCCCATTTCATCTCCCTCAGTCACTACTCTCCTGCTAGGGTGACCACTAACCTGACTTCGAATGTTACAAATAGGTTTTTCCTGTTATTGAACTTTATAAAGGCGGATTCATACAACATCTACCTCTTAGGTGTCTGGGTCCTGTTTGTAAGATTCATTCACGTTGTGCATGAGCAGTAGTTTCCCATGGCTTTATTCTATTCAGTTGTATGGATATACCACAATTTATCAATTCTACTGTTTATGGACATTTGGGTAGTTTCTGATTTGGGGCTGCAATGAATAGCGCTGCAATTGTATGTGCCTTTTGGTGAACCTATGACTGTCTGTCTGTCTGCTGACTGTGCAGACATAGGAGAAGAATATCTTGGTCATTCTTCACTTGATATTAGAGTCACCAAATGCTAGAGCAGGGACAGGGCTTAGAGGGCATCCATTCTTCCATATTACAGATAAGAGGATTATGGCCCAGTGGGGACAATGACCCCTGAGGTCACACAGTTCAGCAATTGGCAGAAGCAGGTCTCCTAAGACCCTTTCTCCTTCCAGTTCATCCTGTTGCTTCTCTTGAGAGATCAGCTGGATCCTCTTTTCTTTAAGCTCCATGCCAGTCTCCCCTGCCCCTTAACACACACACACACCTGGAAGCACAGTTGGTGTTCCAGGGAACCTGCAGCCTCTTAGGGCATTCACAGTGTGCAAAGGTCCTGAGACACAAGGGAAGGTCCCTCTGAGGAACTGGATGGTGAGGCTGGAGCCCAGAAAGAGGGACATTGGTGAGGTGGAGGGTTGGACAGAGCCTTGCCCAGCATAGCAGCTTAAGGTTTTTAAACTTTTAAAGCCCATTTGCAGTTGACAGGCGATCATGTCATACAACAAAATCTTCTTTAGAGAGCTTTAATCTATTACATTTATTTTTTATTACTTAACACCCACATGATTCCAATTCCACCTAACTTCAAAGAAAGGAAGAAAGACTTGGTTGGTGATGAGGTCATACAATAGAAACTTTTTGTTTTACTCTCTCTCCATTGAAGAGCAGTTCCTCCTTTGCTCCTACTTCCTGAAGCCACTCCATGGCTTCTTTGTGCCAAAGAGCTGGGGGAGGCCAGTGGGACGGGCTGTTTTTACAGCTGTGCTGAACTCCAACCTGAGAGCCCTCTATCCCACTCCTCACACACTCGGGCAACTCCAGCAAAGAGGGAAAGGACGCAAATCATGCCCTCCCCCATGTGTTCCGAGCTCATTTGTCTCTGAGCCTCACCCAAGGGCCTCTTAAGTCCTGACTATTAAGTAGTGAGCCAAAAGTGCCAGGAAAGGTGACTCTTTAGCATAACAGTGAGGCCTACCCCATGGGCAAACGGACCCTGGAGTCTACAGGTGTGCCTTGCTTTACACAATAGAGGCACTGACAAAACCCTAGACTGATGGGACCACACACTGGTCAGGGCCACCACCTCCTCTGAGGGAGGAGGAGACTGCTTTTCTCGTAAGTTTAGTGAACTAGATGGTCTCCACAACTCCTGCGGTTTTGACAGTCGCGATTCTATGAAGATGTATAGGTATCAGATTTTTAAAATGCCCTGTGGGAGTTCACCAGTAATAATAGAACTAACATTTCTTGTGTTCTTTCTGGGCTCCAGACACAGTACAAAGTGCTTGTCTTGTGTTCTTTTGTTTAGTCTTCAGAATCGCCTTTAGGGTCTCAGGTGTTCTTTTCCCCCAGGGTCACCAATTAGCAATTGATTAGAAGAGCTGCCAGGCTGCATGGCCCAGCAAACTAGAAGGCACTTCCTGGAAACAAGCAAAGCCCAGCGCCTCATACCTGGAGAGGTGAAGGGCCCCAGCTCACAAGGCGGCATGCTGTTCCCAGACTTTCTCTTGTGGGGACTTGTGCTCTGAGGCTACATGCTGTCTTGATTTCTCTTTGAAATCTGTGGCGGCCTTGCAGCATCTGCTGCTTATTTTGTGAACTGTGGTCGAAAGGAGGCCCCGCAGAGGCCCAACAGCTTCTCCCAGCACTCTGGTGTTCCTGTTTTGATCATCTGCTGCCCTGATAAGCCTTGCAGAGATCTCAGTTGCCCACCAGTACTCGGCCGTCTGTCTGGTGTCTGTCTTCTCTCTTTAACCAGGGCCATACAGAGTGGGAATACTCCTGCAGACAGCAAATGCACCAACGCCTCACCCACGTCTCAGTCATCTGGATCAAGAGCCCTAAATTCAAATACATTCAGGAACGTGGCATGTGGCCTGATGAGTGGGGCCCACTAGGTGGGCCCTTGGTGGTGCCGCTCAGCTCCAGCCTGTTTGTTGCAAAAATTAAGCAGGAACCACAGGCCCAATGTTAATAGATCTTTTGCGGGGGGTGGGGGTGGGGGTGAAATCTCTTCATTTTTATGAGTTGGCAACTATTTTGTTTTTAAATCTTAAAATACCTTGTAGCCTAAGCTAAACATACCTATGGGCTAGACTCAGCCCTCAAGTACCCGATTCACAACCTTTGATCTAGGTTTTGACTTGAGTGGCTTTTGTCTAGGAATTATCCAGGGAATCACCTAATTCTTCACTTTGCTTGGTGTGTGTATGGATGCAGCCCTTGCTCTTGAAATTATAACCGCCCCAGTGTTTGCTGAGCTGGGTTTGCTCAGATCACTGAGTGACTGGGTTGCACTGACAAGACCAATAGTAGAGAATCATCAGAGCTAGGTTCCGATCTTATTCTGCTAGAAACCGACTATGTGGCATCGCTCACATGAATCTCCTGGTTTGAGCATCCTCATTTATAAAACAAAATCTTTGGTAGGAGGTTCCTTCCAGTTCCGAAATTCCATAAATCTATGGCTGTAATTTACGTGATTGAATTACTTTCTTTTGTTTGTATCTAAAATATGTAGACTAGGTGCTTAGAGACTCAGGTTTATGGCACACTGTAGAAATAAATCTGATTTACTAGAGTAATGGGGACCTTTGAAGTATACTTTTTCCAATGGCTTCCCTGAAAAGAGAGGCTAAGTAAGGCTTCTCTCTAGAAGTGCCACTTCACTTCCCCAGTGGCAAAAGTCATTTAGAATTTCATTGAAATCTGGGGAGAGTTGATGGAGCAAGGAGGACAAACATATCAATCAAGAATAGTAAGAACAGACAAGGATGTAGAGGAATTGCAGCTCCTTATTCATCACAGGTGGGCGTATAAAATGGCACAGCCACTGTAGAAAACAGTTTGGCTGTTCCTCAAAATATTAAACATAGGGCTTCCCTGGTGGCGCAGTTGTTGAGAGTTCGCCTGCCAATTTAGGGGACACGGGTTCGTGCACCGGTCCGGGAAGATCCCACATGCCGCGGAGCAGCTGGGCCCGTGAGCCATGGCCTGAGCCTACGCGTCCGGAGCCTGTGCTCCGCAATGGGAGAGACCACAGCAGTGAGAGGCCCGTGTACCGCAAAAAAAAAAAAAAAAATATATATATATATTAAACATAGAGTTACCATGTGACCCAGTAATCCACTCCTATATATATAACTAAGAGAAAGGAAAACTTATATCTACCAAAAAAACCTTATACATGAATGTTCATAGCAGCATTATTCATAATAGCCCGAGTGGAAACAACCCACATATTGATTAAAAATTTAATTAATTAATTAATCTTTGACAAATAAAAATTATATATACTTAAGATGTACAATGTGATGTTTTGATATATGTATACGTTGTGAAATGATTACAACAATCAAACTAACATATCTATCACCACCCATAGTTACCTTTTTTGGTGGGAATAACACTTGAGATCTATCTTCTCAGCAAATTTCAGCTGTATAATATATTATTATTAGCTATATTCATCATGCTGTATATTAGGCCTCTAGAACTTATTTATCTTATAACTAAGATACCCTTTGATCAATATATCCTCTTTTCCCTACCCACCAGCCTCTGGTAACCACTATTCTACTCTGTTACTATGAACCTGACTTAAAAAAAAATTCCCCGTATTAGTGAGATCATGTGATATTTATTTTTCTGTGTCTGGTTGATTTCACTTAACATAATGTCCTTCAGATTCATCCATGTCTCAAGTGGGAGCAGTTTCTTTTATTTTGAAGACTGAATAATATTCTATCGTGTGTATTTACCACATTTTCTTGATCCATTCATTCGTCAAGGGATGCTTAGGTTGTTTCCGTATCTTGGCTATTATGAACAATGCTATAATGAACAATGCTATAATAAACATGGGAGTGCAGATTTTTCTTTGAGATTGTGATTTTATTTCTTTTGGCTATACACCCAGGAGGGAGATTGCTGGATCACACAGTAGTTCTATTTTTAACTTTTTGAGGAACCTCCACACTATTTTCCAAAATGGCTGTAACAATTTATATTCCTACCAACAGGGTACAAAGATTCCCTTTTCTCTACATCCTTGCCAACATTTGTTATCTTTTTAATTTTTTTAAAATCATAGCCATCATAACAGGTGTGAGGTGATATCTCATTGTAGTTTTGTTTTGTATTTTCCTGATGATTAGTAATATTGAACACCTTTTCATATATCTGTTGGCTATTTGTATGTCTTCTTTGGAAAAATCTCTATTCAGGTCCTTTGCCCATTTTTTAATTGGATTATGATGATGATGATGGTGATGCTCCTGCTGCTGCTGCTATTGGTTTGTATGAGTTTCTTATATATCCCAAATGTCCATTTGAATGGATAAATAAAATGTGGCATATCCACACAATGGAATATTATTCTGCAATAAAAAGGAATGAAGCACTGATAAGTGCTACAAAGTGGATGAACATTGAAAGCATTAAGCTAAATGAAAGAAGCCAGACACATAAGATGTCATATTGTGTGATTTCATTTATATGAAATGCTCAGCAGAGGCAACTCTACTAAGGCAGAAAACAGATTAGTGGTCGCCCAGGGCTGGGGAAAATGGGAGAAATGAGGACTGATGCTAAAAGATAAGAGGTTTATTTTTGGGGTGATGAAAATGTTCTGGAATTAGATAGTGTTGATGGTTGCACAGCTCTGTGAATATACTAAAAACCACTTATTTGTACACATTAAATGGGTGAATTGTATGGTATGTGAATTATATCTCAATAAAACTGTTTCAAAAAAGAATAGTAAGGATAAACATATTTAAATGAAGGAATGGATGAGTAAAGAGTTAAACAAAGGTTGATGAGAAACAGGGGAAAAGAATGTTATATGACTAGGTTAAGTTACTAATATATCTCTTTAGAGATTCTCATTTTATTCTAAGAGGGGCTGCTTTTGGAAGGCAAATTATGATTAGGGAAAGGGATGGTCAACAGTCAGAAATTGTGATTTTCACTCCTGGCTATGGTCTTAAGCACAAAATTGTTTTTCTGGTATTTTTAGGCAGTGTTTTGAAGCTCAGGCAGCCTGTTACTGTATTTTTCAACTCCATTTGTTTGAGTTTAACTGGTTTGAGTTAGTAATGAGGATGCATTATGGCAAAAGGGACACTCATAACATCAGCACCGACAGGGCTGCCAAAACCCTGGAGGCCTTGCCAAGCCCCGATAAGTTGCCTCACACCTTACGAAATCCAAATCACAAAACAGGAAGAGTGGGGGACTTGCTTGTTTGTGCTAAGTTTGGGGGAGTCTGTGTTTAAGTGCTAAAGGTGAAAACATTCTAGCAAGAAGTAGTTGATTCAACTCAATTGCCAGGGCAATTTCAGCGGAGTGGAAATTCAGTCCGTGCTTTGTCAAATTCTCTAGGAGAAGGAGTCACAAACTGGAATATGTACAGAGGCGTAGCAGGTAAAACAGAAAAGACAACATGGTCAAATGGAGGGCTCCCTGTCCCATCTCAAGGGAGTAGCCCCTGCTCCATTCATGCTGGTGTTGCTGAAACAACCAGCAACAAGAAGGAAGGAGCAGTGTTGCTAAAGCCAAACTTCTGATCTTCCAGAAGAAGCTGAAGATGTGGATTCTTATTTTTATTTATTTTTTAATGAATTTACAACCTTTTTTTTTTGGCTGCTGCGCCACATGGCTTGTGGGGTCTTAGTTCCCCCACCAGGGATCAAACCCGGCCCTCGGCAGTGAAAGCATGGAGTCCTAACCACTGGACCACCAGGGAATTCCCAAGATGTGGGTTTTTAAATAGCGAACATCTCCTTTTTAAATGTTGCTGTCTCATTAGAATAAAAAAAACAATGACCCACAGAATGGGAGAAAATATTTCCAAGTCATATATCTGATGAGGGACTTCCATCTAGAATATATAAAGAATGCTTACAACTCAATAATAATAATCCAACTTAAAAATGGGCAAAGCATCTGAATAGATATTTCTCCATCAAAGATATACAAATGGCCAAAAAAGCACACGAAATGCAGCTCAACATCATTAGCTACCAGGGAAATGCAAATCAAAACCACCATTAGCTACCAGGGAAATGCAAATCAAAACCATTTCATATCCACTGAGATGGCCAGAATCAATAAGAAAAATAATAACGCATGTTGGTGGGGATTTGGAGAAACTGAAATCCTCATACACTGCTGTTGGGAATGTAAAATGCATAGCCACATTGGAAAACAGTTCAGCAGTTTCTCAAAACGTTGAACATAGATTGATCATATGACTCAATATTTCCATAGGTATATAATCATGAGAAATGAAAACATATGTCTACAAAAAAACTTATACATGAATGTTCATAGCAGCATTATTCACAATATCCCAAAAGTGGAGACAACCCATGTGTGCGTCAACTAAAGAATGGATAAACATTATAGGGAAAATTATTTGGCAATAAAAAGGAATCAAGTTGATACATATTACACCATAGATAAACCTTGAAAACAATATGCTAAGTGAAAGGGGCCAATCACAAAAGACCATATATTATGATTCCATTTATATGACATGTCCAGAAGAGGCAAATCTAGAGAGACAGAAAGTGGATTAGTGCTTGCCTAGAATGGAGAGGATGAAGGGAATTGAGGAGTGATGCTCAAGGGTGTAGGTTTCTTTTTGGTGTGATGAAAATGGTCTAAAATTGATTGTGGTGATGGACGCACAACTCTATGAATATACTAAAGAGCTGCATACTTTAAATAGGTGAATTGTATGGTATGTGAATATATACCCATAAAGCTGTTATGAAAAAAGGGTACAGTGAGGGCCACACAAAACTTATCTGCCAGGCTGCCAACTTCAAGTCCTCATATTAAGGCTTGATCAAATGCATAGCAGGTCTGGAAGGGGCTGGTCCAACCCAAATTCTTAGGAAACCAGAGAAGAGGGTGCTCTGCTAGTTCTAAAGTCACATGACTTTTCAGTGGCTGAGCCAGGGCCAGAACTTGTCTCTTGACCTTGACCTCTAGGCCATGCTACCTCTATCCAAAGCCTAGGTTTCAGGGCATAGCCAGGAAGGGACTGTGAGAAGTCAACATCAGGAACAGCTGGATATACTCTCTTTCTTTTGCTACATTTTACAAAGGTCCCTCGAAGACTTCTTGAGAAAGGGATAAAATATGGTAAAAAGGAATCCTCTTTAAGGGAAGAGACAAACATAGTGCTTCCCTGAGTGCTAAGTTTTCTGTATAGCATGGGAGGGTGTGTGTGTTTTAGATTCACTTACTCTGTATGTTTCTGATTCATTTACACTTAGCTCATCAATATGTTGTTTGTGCAAGAAACTTTTGATGTCCAAGAAAACCTCTGGGCCTCCTGAGGTTTTTTTTTTTTTGAACCAGAGAACTGAACTTTGCCAAGAGTAAATGGAACTCAGATATCAAAGGTCTGAGTTCAGTTTTCATTGAATACAAAGGGTGAGTGGATTCTGAACTGAGCCAAATGCATTCTCCCACCCTTAATTTACAGTACATTGTTTTGGCAGACTCTACAATCCTGAAAGTTGGCTTTTCTTCTCTGATTCCTTTCTAGGGTGTAACCACAAGCCTATCTTTCAGTTAACTTTACAGAAAATAAGACCATATTATAACAATTTATGAGAGCCTCACTCATCACTGTTCCTATAACTATCAATTTTATTAGCACAAATTGAAATGTTTGAAAAGGTTAAAACCATCCTCTGAAGTTTGTAATTTTGTTTGAGAACTTACAGGAATCTCTCTTTTCTCAGTCCTCTCATCTGGGTGTTTACGAAAAAGGATGTCGCCCTTTGCCGCAATCCTTGGTCCGGGCATCAACCAGTTATCAAGTTGAATATTGAAGGACTACTATTACTTGTGGTGCTCGGATTTGAAGGATGGAACAGGCTCCCCATTCCCTCTTCAAAGGTGAAAGGCTCAGAGAAATGATTAGTACTTTGAATTTCTTTTAAATTAAAAAATAAATCTCAAAAAACACAAAGAAGCAGAGCAAAACTAAGATCATCCCAAATTCTGCCAACTTGAGATAAGCATTATTAATATTTTGTGGATCGTTTTCTTTTTATTCTAAAAAATAAATCTATATCAGTATAGACATATTTATATAAGATTATAAAAATGGGATATTACATTGTTTTACCACCTATCAATACTTGTTCCATTTCTTAGTTTAAGATTATCAATATTAATACAATGATATCTACTTCATGCATAAAATCCAGTTGTATAGATGAAACATAATTTACTTAAATGATTCAGCAAGGAGTCTTTTGATTGCAAGTGACAGAAAATCCATATCAAACTGACTTAAACACAAAAGGAAATTTTTTGGCTGACATCTGAAAAGTCTAGTGGGAGATCTGGTTTAAGGCATGGCACGATTCAGGGATCAAATGATGTTATGAGGTTTCCGCTTCTCTTTCTCTTTGCTCTGTCTTCTGCTGCTTTGGTGCCATCCACATGCTGCACGTAGAGGCAGCAGTTCCAGAGTGGATACATCCAGGTTTTTGCCTGGCAAAGGTGAACAAGGCTCTCTTCCAGCACTCACCATGGAAATTTTGTTGCACTGGTCCCAAAGCAATTTCTGAGCCTATCACTGTGGCTTGTGCCTGGAATCCAAGTGTTTCACCAAATAACACAGACTGAGAATGAGAGAGGGAGGGATGGAAGAAAAGATGGGTCCTTAGAGGGAAATAGGAGGAGGGTTACCAGAAGAATAATGGATGAATGTTGTGTGGCCAAAATAACAGTTCTGCAATGCATACTCTTGGACATTTCGAAGTCATTTTGTATTGTTTCCTAGGGCTTTTGTAAAAAACTACCACAAACTAGGTGGCTCAAACAGAAATTTATTGTCTCACAGCTCTGGAGGCTGGAAGTCCAAGATCAGGGTATCCTCAGTGTTGGTTCCTTCTGAGGGCCAGGATGGAAAATCTGTTTCATGTCTCTCTCCTAGCTTCTGGTGGTTTGCTGGCAGCCTTTGGAGTTCTTTGGCTTGTAGATGCATTGCCCTGATTTTTGTTTTCATCTTCACATGGCATTTTCTCTGTGTCCAAATTCCCTCTTTTTATAAGGACATCAGTAATTTGGATTAGGGGTCCACTCTGCCCCAGTACAACCTTATCTTTACTAATTACATCTACAACAACCCTATTTCCAAATAGTGTCACATTTTGAGGTATAGGGGGTTGAGGCTTCAACATATGAATTTTGGGAGGACACAGTTCAACCCATAACATGTTTCCACACAATGTTTCTGGCTACATTTAAAACCCATCCAGTCTGAGTTTGAATGATGAATCCCATTGCCTCCCGCTTTCCACTGTGTAAACTAGGAGGTTGGATGAGGTGACCTCTAGGGTCCCTTCTTATAACTTAGTGATGATTAAGTGGTTGGGGGCTAGGAATCCATCCTGCTGCCTGAATGTATACAACACTCCAACCACTTACTAGCTTGCGGACTTTGGGCAAGTGACTCAACCACTGTAAATCTGTCTCCTCAACCAGTAAAATGAGGATTACAGTCGTTTGCTCATTGGGTTGTTGTGGGCTAGGCACACAGCACTCAGTAAATGTTAGTGTAACTGTTCCACCTCTTCAAACATGTGAGGACTGCAGAGATAGGAGAAGAGCCTGACAGAACCTCAGTGTTCTCACCCTCTGCTGATAATTCGGCTCAATAATTTCTCCCTGAGGTTCTCCTGAAAGAAATTCAAGAAGGGGAGGGATGCTTTGTTATCCTGAAAACAGAAATTCAAATCCAGTTCAGAGAACACAAAGTATTTCTCTTTCTCGCCTAAAGCCAGATGCGATAAATCTTGAGCAGCCTCCTCCTAGGCGATGTGATTACGAAATACCTGTTCCCTTTAGGTCCCACTTATCTGTCTCTCAGACATCTCCTTTTTTTTTTGTACAACTTGATCTTGCCCACCATCTTTTAGATGTGGGCTGGAACCAGTCATTATATTTACATTCTTTTTTTTTTGGCTCCATAAATTTGGGGAAATGAAGCAGACGGTCTGCTGCTTTACAAGGCGCCACATCTTTTAGTTCTTTTATACTTTTTCTACAGGGTCTAATTTAGCTTGTCTAAATGCTGACTGAATAACAACTAGAACTCTAAGCTCTTGCAGGCAGCATAACTTACTTGTGATACAGGTGTATCAGGGGTTCACCAAGGTCAAAGCAAGAGGTGCAGATCGCTTTTAAAAATGTGGTCACTTTCGGGGCTTCCCTGGTGGCGTAGTGGTTGAGAGTCTGCCTGCCGATGCAGGGGACACGGGTTCGTGCCCCGGTCCGGGAGGATCCCACATGCCGCGGAGCAGCTGGGCCCGTGAGCCATGGCCGCTGAGCCTGCGCGTCCGGAGCCTGCGCGTCCGGAGCCTGTGCTCCGCAACGGGAGAGGCCACAACAGTGAGAGGCCTGCGTACCGCAAAAAATAAATAAATAAAAATGTGGTCACTTTCATTTAGCAAATATTTCTGAAGTGCTGACTGTTCTGGGAGCTGTTCTAAGCACCAGGTCATAACAATGAACAAGAGAGCGACCATCCCTACCCTTGAGTACTGCACATTCTGGGGACATTCACTGATGCAGAAAATATGTAATGAGAACTTACTGCATGTCAGGTATTGTTCATCATTAAACAACACAGATACCATTCCTGCACTGATGGCTATGGTGTGTGTGTGTGTGTGTGTGTGTGTGTGTGTGTGTGTAAAGTAGGGGGCAGAATACAATACATATAAATACATTTTTTAAATCATATTAAATGATAATAAGTGCTACAGAAAAAAACTGAGCAGGTTAAGGGGGATTAGGAATGTTGGGGGTGGTTTACAATTTTAAATAGGGTGGTCAGGGTAGGTCTGTTGAGAAGGTGATACTTGAGCAAAGATTAGAAGGCAAGAGGAGGGAAAGGTGAGGAAGGGACCCTGAATTTGGGGGGAAGAGCAAGTCCAAGGGCCCTGGGGCATGAGTGTGCCTGGCTTTTTCAAGGAAAGCAAGGAGGTCAGATTCACTGGAGCAGAGCGATCAGTGTGAGAACAGCAGGAAATGGTTAGGGGCAAATCAAGCAGAGATTTTAGCCTGAGTGAAATGAGGAACCATCAGAAAGTGCTAAGCAGAGCAGGGACGAGATCTCAGACTTCAAAGGACTGAGCTGGCTGCTGTGTTTAGACTAGACTGTGCAGGTGCCCCTGGCATTAGGGAAGCCTGAGTAATCAATCCCAAGGGTGAGAAGGTAGTGACGCAGACCTAGAGGGGGAACAGGTGTGGGTAGTGAGGAGCGGTTGGATTAGGGATCTGTTTTGAAGACATGGCCGACACGATTTTCTGACAGACTGGACGTGGGGTGTAAAAGAGGCAGGGATGACTCCAGGATCTAGCCACTGATTGTTTGGTGGAGCACAGTTTTGTTTTGGTGCATTGGGCCAGGAGTGCCGTTCGGACATTGTAAGTCTGAGGAGCCTATTGGCTATCCAAGTGGAGTGTGCAGCGGGATTTCGCCTGTATAAGTGATCTGGGGGATATAGTAAAGCTTCAGGAAGTGAGGTCGTGCTGAGGTACTTCCAGAACCGGCCACGTCCTCCTAAAAGCTAGAACATCCCTGAAGGGCAGCTCATCGCGCCGCAGCCCCTTCAGCCGACAAAGCCCTTCTTTTTCCTCCTTGGGGAATGGCGAGAAGAATGAACAGAACTGACGCGCCGCGGCACAGCCTCCACCCTCTCGCTAGCCGCAAGGAAAGACGCGATGCGGGTTGGGATGGGAACGCAGACGGGTCCCGGGGGGTGGGGCGGTCTGGAGGGCGGGTGGGCGGGTGCCTGAGGGTGGGCGGGGCCGCGGCGCGGGCGTACGTCACAGAGGCGGGCGAAGCCGGCCTCCTTTCCTCTCGCAGGTCCACGGGAGATCAGCTGGTCTGCGCTGCTGTGACGTGGGCCGGGGTACGTCACCACCGAATGGCAGCCTCCAGAAAGGCACCGCGAGTAAGGTGAGGGCACTCTGCCGCGGAGCCGGTGTCCGGGCAGCGCGCGCCACCCCCGGCCCCGAGCGCGCATGTTGCACTCTGGAGGGCAGGGACGAGCGGGTGAGGAGCGGTGGGCTGCCCACCGCAGTCGGGCGCCGGCCGGGGCTGACCGGAGCCCCGCGAGCGAGGCCACGGGGAGGGAGCCATGCAGCCGGGCAAGTTCCGGTTCGTTTCCGGCGGGGTCGCGGGCATCCCCGGGCAGCCCGAGCCGGGTCCCCGGACAAGTGTGTGTGCGGAGCTGCGGCGCTCGGCCTGAGGGGGCGGTGGCCATCGCAGTCCCCTCCCCGGCCCGGCCAGAGGCCCCGCTGTGGCAGGAAGTTGACCCCTCCTGGCCCCTCCCGGGGTTCGGGGAGGCGGGCGAGCCCGTGCCCTCGCCCCTCTACCCTGGGAATCTAATTCTCAAATTACAGTATGACAGTATGACACCTTCAGTTCGTCTTCCTGATCTGTCACCGCCACTAGGATCGGCAGCCGCGGCCCTTCCCACCTAGATGGTTTCAGAGGCTGTGTACGGGAATACTTGGGCATAATCTCCAGGAAAATCCCACCAGTAACCTGCCCTGGGTTCTCCCTGGATTCAGGGAGGTGAGAAGGATAATCCTCTGGTTTCACATTAAACGGCTTTCAGCCTGTGCTTCCGCCACAACCAGGGTATACTTAACCAGAGCAGCTGACAAAATGGGAGACTGAGAGATACGTTGAGATGTCACAAAGGCCAGAAGCCAAACTCCCTGGCAATCCACACGGGATCAGCTGTCCTCTGAACAGTTGCAACTTGAATGAAGAGGCTGGACAGCATGACCAGACTCACTTGCTGAACACAGACCATGGCTTGTGCTTGTGTTTGTGAGTGGACAGATCCCAAGCTGACCTTGACTTGGACTTGGCCTTGCCACAGCGTGTTGGGGATGAGTAGAGGACCTGCCCGCTCGGTGGAAGGGTGTCTGATGTGCGGCTAACCTGCATGGGGAAGGAGCTGCCTATGTGTTAAGTGCTGGAAGTGGGGTCAGGCAAGTGGATAATGAGTTCTCTTTCTAGAAACTTAGAGGCCGAGAAGTAGCCTTTGAGGACCAAGTTGGTCTTTGCTGGATTCATAGAATCACAACATTTTAAGGGTAGAAGGGTCTTTCAGTATCAGCTGAGAGAGCCTCCTTACCTCACACAAGAGGCAATTGAGAGGCTGAGAGAAGGGAGGCCATTTGCCCCAGGCACCTCCCCTAATGGCAGAATTTGAGTGCCATTCAGTGTAAACATGACTTAGTTTAGGTGATGGAAACTAAACTCAAATGGACTTAGGTAAGGGGGTGAGCTGGCTTCTAGTGCAGCTGAGTCCACGAGACCACACTGGCATCAGACTTGGCTTCTCTCTTACACCTCTTGGCTCTGATTTCTTCAGTGTTGGCTTCATTCTCAGGCAGACTTTCTCCTTTGGCAGGTTATGACAGTTCTAGTCTGACAACCCCCGCAGAAATAGAGCCCTTTTACCCAATGGTTGGAGCAGAAATTCCAGATCTGATCCTCGCTGGACTGATTTGATCCTAATGTCCATCCCAGAACCGATCATTGTGATTTGGAGGGGTGGATTGAGCAGGTCTGGGTCCCAGTACTTGGTGGGTGAATGGGTGAGGCTCATTCCAACTCTGTGGACTGAAAGTGGAGAAGAGACGTTCTCAGAAAGAAAACCTAGGTGCTCTGATCAAAAGAAGGAGGGTTGGATTCTGGGTAGGCAAAATAACATTGCCCACTTCTTCATCCTAGAACTTGTTCCATTCTCCCCTTGTCTCACCTCACAGGGCATGATTGAGCATTTTGGTCCTTGTTTTGCCCCATCCTGAATGATATCCATGTATAATTCTCATCATGGACTGGGGGAAGGGTGAGGGTAACAACACTGCAGGGAGTTCTTTAAAAAGAGAGAGGGAGAAAAATGTGCCATAACCATCTTATAAAAAGATTGAACAGGAAGTTCTCTGCATGCTTCTTTCTTCTTACCCATCTCATGACACATCATGACACTGAGAAGGTGTAGACTGAAGAAGTCCTGGGCAGGAGAAGAGCACTGAGCTGGAGGTTGGAAGGCCTGGACTCCAGTTCTAGCTGTGTCATCCTATAGCCCCGAGGCCTTGAGCAAATTGTGTGATCTCTGTTTCTCAGTTTCTTTCTAGAGGGGGGAGCTGAGCTGGATCATCTCTGAGGTATATTCTAGCTCTAACATTTAATGATAGCCTTGCTTTGACTGAGAGTCTGAGAATGTGTCTGTCCAAGTAAGTGAAGGGTAGATGGATCTTGGACTCTACAGAGACCAGGGTATGACAGGAGCATGACCATTTTAATGTTTAGCTGCTTTGTGGCTCCTTTGATCCTTACAGGCAGGTGGAGGTGGTGATGCTGACAGAGAGAGCTTAAACTCAAGTTCTCTGTGAGCATCAGCTGTCAGACCTGATTTCTGGTCTTGGCTTTGCAGCTCCTGATGTGTATGGCCTGTGGCAAGTTATCTTTGTTTCTTCTCTTGTGAAGTGAATGAATAGGGCTACTTCTGAATAACCTCCCTCCAGCTCTCTTGTCCTGTGTCTGAACCAGTCACTGGCACCAGTTAAATTTGAATAGAGAAATTGACTTCCTTGTTTCACCATCTTGTAAATGTGCCTATGAAGTCAAGGGAGATCAGGTGAGAATGTGACTTGTATCGCTGTCCGAGAAAAGGTTTCTTACTTTGTAAAATGTAACAGCTTTACTGAGATATAATTCATGTACCACACAATTCACCTATTAAAAAGTACAATTAAGTGGTTTTGAGAATATTCCCAGAGTTGTACAACCATTACCACGGTCAATTTTTAGAACATTTTAATCCTCCACAGAAGAAACCCTGTACACATTGCAGTCACTCCTCATTTCCCCAGCTCCACCGCTGCCCCTAGGCAACCATTAATCTACTTTCTGTCTCTATGGATTTGCCCATTCTGGACACTGAATATGGAATCAAACAATATATGGTCTAATTTGACTGGCTTTTTTCACTTAGCATAAAATGTTTTCCAGGTTTACTGTGATGTAACATGTATCAGTAATTATTCCTTTTTATTGCCAAATAATATTCCATTGTGTGTTGAGACCACTTTTATTTATCCATCAATTGATGGATGTTTGGGTTGTTTCTACTTTTTGGCCATTATGAATAATGCTGCTATGAACATTTGTGTGTAAGCTTTTTTTTTTTCCATTTTGGGCATTTTAACATGGAGACAAAAGTGGTAACAATAGCAAAGCAAAAAAAAATAATAAAAAAGACCAATATTTAACTTTCCCATCACCCAAGTCTCACACTGAAGTTCTATTCCCGTGTCCCCCATAAGCACCACTGAACTAAAAAATCTATTTTAAAGCACCCAAACCAGTCCAGACCCTCTCGAAACCAAGAGCCCCAGCCAGAGCTGTCATCTCTCTTGGGTCCAAGTGAGAGGAGGGTTCCGGGAAAGGCACCTCATAACTCACGCAGCGCAACGCCGGGGACGGGTTTGGGCACAGGGCACTTGGTGGGGAACCGGGGTGGCAGTCACAGCCTCTGTGCTGACACGCAGGGAAGAGGACTTCTTCTGTGATCCCAACTATTTGGTTACACAGCCAAGCAAAGGTGACTAGAGAGTTGGGTTAGCGGAACAGGAACCCGGGCCTCAGAAACAGACCAGGCTGCTTCCAGCAGGATCCAGTGGGGGGAAGGGGGTTGGAATACAGACAGAAGCACAAAGGTGATAAAGGCTGATTGTGTGTAAGCTTTTATGTGGACTTAGTTTTCTTCGGTATGCACTTAGGAGTGGAATTGCTGGGTCATAGGCTAACTCTGTATTTAATCTTTTCAGGAATGCTAGACAATTTTCCAAAGCTATTATACCATTTTACATTCCCACCAGCAATGTCTGGGTGTTCCAATTTTTCCACATCCTTGCCCATACTTGTTACTGTCTGTTTTTTGTTTGTTTGTTTGTTTGTTTTTAATTATAATCTTCCTAGTGGATGTGAAGTGGTATCTCATTGTGGTTTTGATTTGCATTTCCCTAATGAATGATATGTTGAAAATCTTTTCATGTGATTATTGGCCATTTGTATATCTTCTTAGGAGAAATATCTATTAAAGCCTTTGACCATTTAAAAATTGTAGTATTTGTCTTTTTATTTTTGAGTTGTAATAGTTATATACTCTGGATACTAGAATCTTATCATATATATGAGTTGCAAATATTTTCTTATTTTATGGGTTGTCTTTTCACTTTCTTTATGGTATCCTTTGAAGCATAAAAGTCTTTAATTTAGTGAAGTCCAGTCTATTTATTTTTGTTTTGGGGCATGTGCTTTTGGTGTCATATCTAAGAAATCATTGCCTAATTCAAGGTCAGGCAGATTTATGCTTGTGTTTTCTTCTAAAAAAACATTTATGTCTGTGTGATCCATTTTGAGTTAAGTTTTGTATATAGTGTGAGGGTAGATGGTCAGCTTGGTTCTTTTACATGTGAATATCCAGGTGTCCCATCATCATTTGTTGAAGAGACTATAGTTTTCTCCATTGAATGGTACCCTTGTAAAAAATTGGCAGTAAATGTGACGGTTTATTTCTGAATTCCATTTCATTGATCTATAAGTCTATCCTTTGGCCAGTACCACACTGTCTTGATTACTGTAGGTTTATTAGTTTTGAAATCAGGAAGGGTGAATCCTTCAACTTTGTTCTTTTTCATGATTGTTTTGGTTATTCTGGATTCCTTGCATTTCCGTATGAATTTAGGATCTGCCTGTAAATTTCTACATAGAAGCCAGCCAGAATTGGATAGGAATTGCATTGAATCTGTAGATTATTTGGGGGAGTATTGCCATTTTAACAATATTGTCTTCCAACCCATGAACATGGAAAGTCTTTCCATTTATTTAGTTCTTCTTTAATTTCTTTCAAAATGCTTTGTAGTTTTCAGAGTATAGGTTTTTTACCTCTTTTGTTAAATTTATTCCTAGGTATTTATTGGTTTGATGCTGTCATAAATGAACTCTTCTTAATTTCATTTTTGCATTGTCCATTGCAAGTATGTAGAAATACAACAGATTTTTGTATATTGATTTAATATACTGCATTCTTCTTCTTCTTCTTCTTTTTTTGGCCACGTTACATGACATGCAGGATCTTAGTTCCCCAACCAGGGATCGAACCCGTGCCCCTGCAGTGGAAGCGTGGAGTCCTAACCACTGGACCACCAGGGAATGCCCTGTATCCTGCATTCTTGATGAGCTTGTTTGCTAGTTTTGATTTTTTGTGTGGATTCTTTAGGATTTTCTATATTGAAGATAATGCCATTTGCAGTAGAGATAGTTTTACTTCTTTTTTGCTAATCTGGATGGCTTTTGTTTTAGTTTCTTGCCTTATTGCCCTGGATAGGACCTCCAGCACAATCTTGACTAGAGGTAGCAAGAGTGGACATCTCTATTTTGTTCCTGATCTTAGGGAGAAAGCATTCAGCCTTTTGACATTAAGGTTGATGTTAGCCATGGCTTTTGTAGTATTCTTGATCAGACTGAGGAACTTCTCCTTTTCTAGTTTGTTGAGTACTTTCATCATGAAGGGGTGTTGGATTTTGTCAAATGCTTTTTCTGTGTTTATTGAGATGATGATGTAGTTTTTGTTCTTTATTCTATTGACATTGTGTATTACATTAATTTTTATATGTTGAACCAATCTTGAATACCTGGGATAAATTCCACTTGGTGATGGTGTGTGATCCTTTTATATCTTACTGGATTCAGTTTGCTAGTATTTTGTTGAGGATATTTGCATTTATATTTATAAGAAATATTTAGGTACCTTACTTTTTAATGAAAGAATATACGGTTCCCCCAGTAAAGGACACCTCATTCTGTCCAAGGAAATTAAAGTAGCAGCCATCTAAGAGCAGGCCTGGAGTGACTGGTGAAAATGTCTGGCTGTGTGGTGGTCTAAGCACATACAAGTGTGGTAAAATTAAAACTATTTTTAAGTTCATAGCTGAATAAAATCTAAAACCCTTTCTATAGCCAACAACAGGCTCCTTGTTGCCTCTGATCTTGTCTCCTAACCACTTACCTCCCTGTCCTCCAACACACACATCAATACCACACTGGCCTCCTTGCTTTCCTTCAGGTATACCATGCGTTAGGGCCCTTGCACTTGCTGTTCCCCTTTTCTGGAGTGTTCTTCCCCTAGACATCCACATGGCTTCATCCCTCACTTTTTTTTAGGTCTCTGCTAAAATGTCATCTGTTAGTAAAGAGGCCTTGCCTGGCAACCCCATCTAAAATAACCTTTCCTCTTACCTCTCTGACAGTCTTCCCCTTGCCCTGCTTGACTTTTTTTCATAGAACACATACTCACTGCCTGTTAGACTGTTTTCTTGTGTCTGTTGCCTTTCCTCCTATATCCTCCCCTTCTAGGATCCTCCTGCTTTCCCCTGTCCCACCATGTAAACCTCTTGAGGTCAGAGATGTTCTCTGTTTTGTTCACTGTTGTGTCTAGAATAGGGCCTGGATTATAGAAGATTTTCAGTAATTCAGTAAATATTTGTTGACTGAATGGGCTTGAAAGAAAGAGAAATCCTCAGGTGCCAGAAATGTAGGGGAGCTTAAAGCCTGCATGGCATCTGGTAAACAGAGCCTTGAGGGATTATACATGCTGTAGGCCTTCATAGTTGGGGTCCATGGCACCAGACTATCCTTGTATGAGGATAGGATACTTGTATGTAAATCTCCTTGCTGAGAAGTTAAAGTGAAAATTAATCTCAGAAGCAAACAGTAGTGACAGCAGTGCTTGTACAATCCAGGATATATACATATCCTGAGGGATTATACACGCTGTAGGCCTTTGTAGTTGGGGTCCATGGCACCAGACTATCCTTGTATGAGGACAGGATACTTGTATGTAAATCTCCTTGCTAAGAAGTTAAAGTGAAAATTAATCTCAGAAGCAAACAACAGTGACAGTAGTGCTTGTACAATCCAGGATACGTCTCATTCTCATAGATAAAATAGTCTGTGAGTCTATAAGAAAAAGAATGACCCACCAAGAGGGAGCCAGCAGACCGAGCAAACCTGAGAATTACTATTCCAAGACCTTCTAGTGGAGGGTCTGAAATGAATTTTAAAATAAGGGCCCCAAATAATTAAAGCTAAGAGAAGGAATAGAAACCATAGTGAAGGAATATGACACCATGAAGAAAGGACAGGCAAATTTGAAAAATAACCAAATAGAGCTGTACATGTGAAAAATATAGTCATTGCAAATAAAATATTTTTAGACTAGTTAAACAGGAGATTAGACATAGCTGAAGAGAAATCATGAATTAGAGATTGAGACTGAGAAGGTTTACCTGCCAATGGTCTTGTTGTATCTGCAAGTTTTATCTGAAACTTATTTCATCACTGATACTGGGGTGAGAGTTCTTCTGACTCACGAAGGAAAACGGCTAAGTCAAGTTGATGTTCCTCTCTGACTAAGCCTTGCCACGTTTACTAAGGTCAAAGTCTGCAATATCCTGTTCTTTCTCTTCCTTAGGGCAAACTACCAGGATTTTCAGCTGAAAAATCTAAGAATAATTGAACCTAACGAGGCGACACACTCAGGAGACCCAGGTGTAGAAACAGGTAATAATTTTATCTGTTACTGAGATGGAACATCTCAAAAGGATTTTGGGTTCCCTCACCCCAACACCAAGTTGGGAGAGAAGAGAGGGTAAGGGATTAATAATTGATCATGCGTGGGGATGAAGGGATATATATCTGGAAATTAAAAACCATTTTGTCTTTTGGTTTCCCGGGTTGTTGGTTATTGTTTTTATGTGTGTGTGTGCGTATAGCTATTTTTCAGTAGAAAGTTAGAGTTATGGTTTTTGCATTTCCTGTTCTTGGGATGGTGGTGATGGTGGTGGTAGTGGTAGAGACAGGTTGTTATTGAAAAAGTCCTATTCTGATTTTTCTAATTTCTAATGTAATCCTTTATTGACCACCTTAGAGATTAGCTTTCAGTTTTCATCATAAGACTATGAAATAAGAAAAGTTTATGGTGTATTATTGTGCTTTATAAATTGAATGGGCATTCAGGAAAATCTTTTTGGGAAAATTTTCTGGAACCGTATCCTCTTCCCAGGACTGGTTAGTTATATTATTGGGTTGCCAGAAACCTGAATTCTGAAAAGTGGTGTATTTCTATATTTCTGGCCCATGTAAACTGGTGCTTTTCTGTGGGCTACCCAGGAGAACTATAGTGTTTCCTTCTAGTTGACTGAAAAAATCAATCCCGTGAAGCACATTAGAAACCATAACGGATCTTTCTTTGGAAGGTCAATGCTGCAGCTACATCCAATTTTAGGTCCTTTTTCTTTAAAAATGTAGATGTACCCAACACATTTGGGGCCGTGTTAGGAGGGAGGAGAGGAAGGAATGGGAAAAAGAGGAAGCAGGAAAGGGAAAAGTGATAGAATAATTGAATTTAGAGTTTGAAGAGAACTTACCTTTCTTTTTATTACATATGAAGAAATAGAGGTTCAGGGAGCTTCAGTTGTCTGAGGTTGTAAATCCCAGCTGGAAACTGGAAAGCTTCAGTTGTGTGAGGTTGTAAATCCCAGCTGGAAACTGGAGCCCACTTGTTTCGATTCCTTTGGTCTTAGAATGCTTTAAGAGAGCCTCTGTTATGTCCCCTAGATAATATGATCTAATAGAGCGTGGGCTTGGTGATTGGCTAGAGCTGGGGTCCTGGTTCTGATGACCCAGCTGATTTGGGCAAGGATTTAACTCCTGTTTATTTATCTGTAAAATGGGAATAGTGAAATCTCCCTGGGGGGGATTATTGTGAGAATTAACCACTAATGTATGTAAAGCCCTTGGCCCTTGCTCAGCAGTGGGACAGAGAAACAAACCACCATCTCTAAAGCTATGGATGCTGGAAAAGCAGCTTGGCATCTGTACAAATGTTAAGATGCTGAAATTGGAGTAAACTAGTCCCTTCTCTTCTTATAACAAGGCATGGAGGAATCCCAGCTGGTGCTTCAGATTCAGATTCAAATAATATTTCTTGAGCTTCTACAATGTATCAGATGCTGTGCATGGAGCTTTCACACATGCTGTCATGTTAAATTCTCCTAGCCACCCAGTGAGGTAAATAGGGTGTGCTCTTCATGTACTTCCAAGCAGTGAAAAGTCTTTTGTTTGTGATAAAGGCTGAAGGTTTAGGAGCTTATGTCTAAAAGCAGACCCACATATGCAAGAGACTTTCAAATGAGTCATTCTTTTTAAAGCATGATTTAAAAATGCCTGGCAATGTATGGGCTAATTTTACATCATGGCCTAGGTTTGTTGTTCTTGGCTCCCCGCTTCCCTGCACACCCTGATTAGCTCTTGGCTGCTTCTAACATTTCTGAAAAGTAATGGGATATGGAATGAGCAGATGCTATTATACAGCATCTTCTAGGATCCTAGCTTTCTTTCACTGAAGATTCATTACTGTTATGCTGAGTCTGAAAAGATCATAGACACAAAGTTGTGATATTCATTCAGCCATCTTTGAGTGAGTGTATGCATATGTTAGGTGCTTGGCTAGATACGTGGATTCAGAGATGAAGATGACATGGTCTCTGCCTTAAGGAGAAGCAATATATACACCTAATGCACCATTTATCACGTTGCTTTCACAGTTAGTTAATTGTGTATCTACCTCTAGTAATTGCAAACACAACATTTACTATATGCCAGGCCCTGTTTCTAAGTGCTTTGTATATAGTAGCCCATTTAATCCTCATAAAAATTACCCTATGAGGATCACCAGCCATAATTTTCACCTCCGCCATCTTGACTCATTTCAACTGCTGCCACCTCAGTGGCTGGGTCTTATAATTATACCTGCTCTGTCTCCTCCTCAGCTCTAGCTGCTCACCCATTCAGTCACTTTTAAGGCCTGTTGGCCTGTGGCCACCTCTCCCTCAGCCACCTTTGCCCATTGTATCCTCCTCCTTGATAGGTGCTTCCACTGCCACAGCCCATTCGTTGCCTCAGCCACTGCCCCTTATCACATCGTTTTTTTTTTAACATCTTTATTGGGGTATAATTGCTTTACGATGGTGTGTTAGTTTCTGCTTTATAACAAAGTGAATCAGTTATACATATACATATGTTCCCATATCTCTTCCTTCTTGCATCTCCCTCCCTCCCACCCTCCCTATCCCACCCCTCCAGGTGGTCAGAAAGCACTGAGCTGATATCCCTGTGCTATGCGGCTGCTTCCCACCCCTTATCACATCTTATCTGTTAGTTGTGGTATTGGGAGTTCTTTCATTGGGTCTGATATAGGTGACAAGTGGCTGCATCAGACTCAGGACACCGACCAAATATGAAGGGCATGAAGGATGAGGAAGGAAGGCGCAGGGGAGATGTTAATAGTGGTGAGGGGGGCAGGTGGCATTGTGGAGGGAAGTGTGAAGATGCCACTGTAGTGGAGTGAAACTGAGGATGCTGGTGATTCTGGGGAGGCCAGTCAAGAGGAGGAATGTAATGATGAGGCAAGAGATGGTGATGAAGTTCAGAATGTGGTGTTGAGGAGGACGGTTGTGGTGACCAGGAAGCAGAGGATGTCTTTGACCGGCTCCATTTTGCCTTTGATGGTTTTCAGTTTGTAATTGAGGATTTTGTGCTTGCCGTTAGTTCTGTTGACTTCACTGATGAAGTCAGTAACAAAATATCGATCCATACTACAGTCAGTGCTATAAACACCCAGTCAGTGCCATCAAAATCTGTTAAGTCAGGATGTGCCCAAATAGAAGCCCAATTCTATGAGGAAATTAATGATCTTGAAAGAAAATATACTGGCTGCTGTCATATAGTTGCTTTTTAAAATTCCAGATGCTCAGGCTGTACTCCAGACTAATTAAATAAGTTCCCCAGGTAGTTCTTATGTGCAGCCAAGGTTGGAATACTGCTCCAAAGGATGTCTACGTTTTTGCTTGACTTTTAAAAATGTTAAACTGCTCAGAAATATGGTTCGGAAACACAGATTTATTCTGAAGCTCCTGAAAGACGTCATAATAAAGTTTTCAGATGCTGGCAAGCTTATGAGGTCATAATAGGCTTCATTTTGAACCCAATGGAGGTATTGACATATAAATTTAGGTCAGATTAGATACTTCTGATCCCTCTTTTTCAAGTACATGAGAAATTATAGGCTCAGTAGGTCAGACAAAAGGAAAGGATGTCCCTCTGAAAAGTATTCAGAAGCATCTGTAATGCAGGGATCATGGACATGTTTGAGTCATGAATAGGACCATTTCCATTGTCTCTCTCTTTGAGTACTTCTGTCTTTTGGAGACTTCTGAGTGGGAGCCCTGAGGCCAGCAGCTGAAGCTGCCCTTGCAGATTATGAATAAAATGGGGCACTTTTTCAGTGAGTCCCAAGAGTAGTAGTATGGTACCTCGTAGGGGAATCTGTTGGAGATAACCATAAAGACTGAGGCTTTTATAGCCTAAGGTGCTGGTGATGATGGAGAAGCAGCAGATAAAAATGCTAAAGAAAAAAACCAAAAAAAGGATCTATACCTAGCAGAGTACAAGCCACAGTGAGCCAGGGTGTAAATTCTTGAGGATAACCTGTAGTACAATAGCCTCAACGTAAATTACTTACAGCATTGTACATGAGGATGTTTTTGGTTAAGTCAGGTATTTTTTATTTGTTTAAAAAATGGGTTGGCAAAATCCAAAAGTCTGACAACACCAAATGGTGGCTAGGATGTGGACCAGCAGGAACTTGCATTCATTAATGGTGGGAATGCAAAATGGTACAACCACTTTAGAAGACATTTTGGTAGTTTCTTACAAAACCAAATATACTCTTACCATGTGATCCAGCAATCATGTGTCTTGGTATTTATCCAAAGGAATTGAAAACTTATGTCTACAGAAAAACCTGCAACATGGATGTTTTATTTTTATTCATAATCACCAAAACTTGGGAGCAACCAAGGTGTCCTTCAGTTTGTGAGTGAATAAACAAACTGTGGTACATCCAGACAATGGAATATTATTCAGCAATGAAAAGAGATGAACTATCAATCCATGAAGAGACATGGAGGAATCTTAAATGCATATTGCTAAGTGAAAGAAGCCTATCTGAAAAGGCTATATACTGTAAGATTACAACAATATGACTTTCTGGAAAAGGCAAAACTATGGAGACAGTAAAAAGATTAGTCATTCCAATGGATTGAGGGGAGGGGAAAGAAGGATGAATAGACTGAGCAGAGAGGATTTTTAGGGCAATGAAAACTATTAAACTATTAAATCATAATGATGGATACGTGTCATTATACATTTGTCAAAACCCATAGAGTATACAGCACCAACAGTGAACCCTAATGTAAACTGTGGACTTCGGGGGATCGTGATGTGTCAATATAGATCATCAGTTATAACAGATGTACCACTCTGGTACTTAACTAGTCATTGAGTGGCGTGGAGCAGTCTGGTTTTGGTACAAACTCTCCTGTTGTTGCAGACAGCAGAATGGCTCCAAAGGTAACTTCGGAGCTGCTTCGGCAGCTGAGACAAGCCATGAGGAACCTGGAGTATGTGACAGAACCAATCCAGGCCTACATCATCCCGTCGGGAGATGCCCACCAGGTACTGAGTGGAGATGGGCTGGTGATGGAACTCGTCAGCCCCTCGTTTCTTTTTATTCCTTTCCCTCAGCCCCAATGTGTTTGTAGGATTCAAGTTGTCAACTCACATCTAAGCATGTTCTCCAGGGCTAGGCACAGGGACCTGTGTCCAGTAGAGTCTCACTGAATGCTTATTGATGTGGCCCTGGCTTCCTTATTTCCAGTGTATATAGCTAGCTTTCAATAAATTGTGGAAGAATTAGGAGATAAACGAAGGGGCAGAAGTCTGGACCTCTCTGTTGCTGATGCACTTTACCCCATCTCCTTTGCCACACCATGTCCCCAGCAGAATTGTCTGTCCTGCCTCCCTTCTCCCCATCCAGACTGTCCTGTCCCACTGGCACAGCCAGAAGGGCAGCCAGAAATTCATCTTGGATCTCCACTCTAGCAGGTTTTAGGGATGATTCTGTGTATTACCCCCGTCATCCCCCCAGCCACTGCCTTTGGTGGAAGCATTTCAATAAGTGCCCTCTATATCTGAGAACACGAGTGATTTAATTATGGGAGAGTCGGGTTTAGAGAGGTGGAGACTGCATGTGATGGGGCTGAAAAGCAGAGGACGAAAGGATTCTAGGATTTACTTTTTTAGCTCATTGAGTCAGCAGGTGTTTGTATGCCTACACCATGGTCATGGTACTGCAGGGTTACAAAGACGAATTTAAGTTTGAATTCCTTCCCTCCCGTGTTTACGGTTTAGTAGAGACCTGAGATGGTATACAAAGTGCTATTCTTCCATAGAGTCATCTACACATATACTTTTTATAGCCTTTGTTTATGTGCACTGCCTTAGGTATGGTACATGACACAAAGATGAGAATGGTCCTGGTCTCAAGAAGCAGACAGTTTAGTGATGGAGTTAAGATACGCATACACGTGTCTATATTGCAAGGTGGAATGTGGATGTTCCATCAAGAAAATCTGGGCAGAGGGCTGTGGATGTTTGAGGGTAAGAGGGGAGGATGATGGAAGGCTTCATGGGCACGGGAGGCATGTGAACGTGGCCTTGAAGGACGCATAGAGTTGGGTAAATAGAGAAGGGGGAAGGGATTCTAGATAGAAGGATTAGTAGGAGCAAAGGCAGAGAAGCAGGGAAGCTTAGGGTGCTTTTCAGAAACAAGGTGGTAAGTTCCTCTGGCAAAAGCCTAAGGAAGTAAAAAGCAATAGTCAGAAATACTGGTGTTCTAGAATTCTTTAGTTGCAGGCAATAGAAACCACCTTGAAGTACTCTGAGCAATAAAAATGCTGCTTTATAAGGACTTAGGGGCAGGGCCACTGCACTGGCACAACTCCAGGTTGTGAATGGTACTCTCTGGAGTTGTGCCTCAGGTAGGATGTCCCGTGGAACCTGAGGGCAGGGTGCAGCTGGCCCCCTAGGAGGACTGGAATGGGAGGGGTTTCAGCTCTTGCTGCAGATAAGTTTCTTTCTGTCTCAGGCAACAAGGTAGATAGTGAATAGATGGCCACCCCACAATTTCTGCATATATATCTCTTTATCTGTTACTTTCAAGATACCAGATTGAACCAGAACCTTAATTCCAAATCCGGAGTCCTGGGTGAGAATTTGATCAGTGTAGTAGCTTGGTGTTTACCCTTGGTCACTGTGAGTGTGTAAGTACGTGTGTGTGCGTGTGTGTGTGTGTGTGTGTGTGTGCGCTCACATGTGAGATCACGTGTGGCACTGACATGACTGATGAGGGTCTGCCATGATGGAGGGGGTGGCAGATAAGGGTATTACTGTTAGCTGAAGCTAAGTTCCCCAAAGAGGTCCACCCTAGCTGACCTCCTTTCTGCCCCTTCTCCAACGGTGGCAAACCATATGGTCGTGACAATATCAGGCCAGTGTTAACCTGGGGACAGCATCAAGATTGGACCCCTGCTTGGAGGCACAGGAGACTTCCTGGCCTCAGAAGCAAATGAAGGGCTGAAATGAATAACCAAAGGGATTGGATGATTTGAGGCGACAGCATGACATTCAGGATATTTTGATGTTTAGAACAGAGTTTCCCAAACCGTATTCTACAGCATTCCTGTTGTGTTTTGTAAGGTGTTCTGCAAAAAATGTAGTCAGGGGTCAAGAACATAGTGAAATGAGCGGAACAGTTCCTTTTTTTTTTTATTGTGGTAAAAAAACTTAACATTTAACCATTTTTCACACCACTGTACAATGCATCAGTGTTAACTGTGTGCACATAATTGTACAGCAGATCTCTAGAACTTTTTCGTCTTACAAACCTGAAACTACAGCCACTGAACACCTCTCCCTGTCCCCGCCGACTTCCATCCTACTTTCTAAGAATTTGACCACCTTAGGTGCCTCATCTAAGTGGAATCATGCAGTATTATCTTTTGGTAACTGGCTTAATTTCACTTAGTGTAATGTCCTCAAGGTTCATCCATGTTGTAGCTTATGACGGGATTTCCTCTTTTATAAGGCTAAATAATAATCCATTGTATGCACATACTACATTTTCTTTATTCATTTGTGTATGAACATTCAGGTTGCTTCCACCTCTTGGCTCTTGTGAATAATGCTGCACTGAACATGGATCTGTAAATGTCTCTTTGAGATCTTGTTCAATTCTTTTGGATATATACCTGAAGTGGGATTGCTGGATCCTATAGTAATTCTATTTTTAATTTTTTCAGGAACCTCCATACTGTTGCCCATGGTGGCCATGCCATTTTACATTTACCCCAACAGCGTGCAAGAATTCCAATTTCTTTACATCCTTGCCGGCACTTGTTATTTCTTTTTTTTGGTGGTGGTGTCCTAGTGGATATGAGGTAATATGTCGTGGTTTTGACTCATATTTCCCTGGTGATTAGTGATGTTGAGCATCCTTTCATGTGCTTGTTGGCCATTTGTGTATCTTCTTTGGAGAAGTGTCTATTCAAGTCCTTTGCCCATTTGAACAGTTTCTTAACTGTAGGATTCCTCAGGGCCTTTAATATATGAGTGTGTACTGTACAACTCTAAGGAACAGATGAAGTATTCAGCACTTTTCAGATTTAAATGTCCATGGAATTTCCATAGTCATCTCAGGAGTGGGGTAGGGACTCTGTTCCATGGAATTTCTTAGTCTGTTGACCTTCAGTAGCACTTTTTGTACCACAGTGGGTTTGAACTTGCTCCTTGAAGACGTGAGAGGAAGCGGAGGTGTAAAGAGGAGAGGCCCCTGAAGATGAGGGTTTGGCAAGTAGAAGTGGTTGAAGGGGTGAAGGGGGAGGTGGGAGAACAATGTGTAAGTGTAGGAGAAGCAGCAGATCAGGCCAGAAGGGGGCTGTTGGCACGTGAGAAAGCCGAGGTGGCCCTGTACTGTAGACGGGGGGAGGTAAGGAGAGACTGGTGGGGTTTAGGGTGGGGCTTTGGTAACAGAATTCTTCCATTCACCTCTGTTCTCTAGATGAACAAGATTCACCAGCTTCATAGGAACCAAAGTTTCATCTTGACTAAGGGCTGGATGAGTAGGTAGGGTAGCCAACATAGCTTGGGCCTGAGGAGGTGTAAGTAGCAGAGGAACTGGGCATCCCACCATTTAAGAAGGGCAGACCTTGTCCTTGTCCTCAAGGAGCTCCTTTTTTCTTCTCCTGCCTGGGTGCCTCTGATGGGCTCTTCCTTGCCTCCTGTCAGGCCCAGGCTTCAGCCTTTGGACTTGGGCCTCCTGTCACATGGATTCTCTGCTGGATTCAGCAGTGGTGTTTTTCATTCTCTGCCTTTCAGCTGATTGGATGCAGCCCATGTGTATCTGTGAGGGCGATCTTTATTGGGTCTACCAATTCAAATGTTAATCTTTTCCAGAAACAACCTCGCAGACACACCGAGAAATAATGTTTTACCAGCTGGCTATCTGGGAATCCCTTAGCAAGTCAAGTTGACACATAACCTTAACCCTCATAGCACTAGCACACTGTTTTCCGAAACTGGGTCTCTCCTTTGAAAGGGTCTCACAGGCTGTTGTGGAGCAGCAGCCAAACTCCTACTAGTTCTGCTTTATTTATGAACCTTCACCTCTAGGTGAGGCCTCATCGTATGGAAAGATTTGACCTGTGAGTATTACTTGCAGTAACCTTTGAAGGTTTCCAGTTAAGGGTGTGCTGGAAGCTTTGTAGTGTTGGTATTTAGGTTTCAGTTTTCTTTTGCCTGGAGTTAGGATAAAATCTGTGTTTACTGGTAGGGGACGTTCTTGTAGCCAAGCCAAGTTTATCTTGATGTTCTTGGTCCTGGGTGCTGTTCCTGAGCCAACTTTTTTTGGTATCATAATGCTGGTTTTTGGTCTAATACCCTGATTGATGTTTTAAAATTCTGTCTTTGACATTAGGTGTGACCTAATAGACCTAAAGCAATTTCCTATTCAGCTTTGGGAATGGCAGCGACTCTGGCCAAACCCCAGTGATGTTCCAGGCTTTCCCTCAGTGTTTCACCTCCTGCTAATGGATCTGGAATATCAGAATTGGATGGCTCCTCCCTAAATGAGGAAGTTGAAGCTCTAATCCTGGAAAAATGTGTTTTCCAGCAACATCCTGAAAACACAAAAAATTAAGCTTGCTTGATATGAGCTGGCGGCACTTTTATTGCAGAAGTGTCTATTTGTTTAGGCTTCACAAACATATTTTTGTACTCTTGCTGTCCTCTTCTCTCTCACTTCCCTCCCCACTACCCCCCCCCCCCCCATTTTTCTTTTATAATCTTTGGTTATCATTTCTATTGCTGTAGCTTAGCCATCTGCCTTACAAGGCAGGGGAAGTTGTGTTTTGCTTGTCTGGTACATATTTCCTGACTACCATATCAGGGCTAAGTATTGGGACAAATGTAAAAGGCAAGCAGTTAGCATACAGGTAAGCGTATGGGCTCTAGAAACTGTCTGGGTTCAGGTGGCAGATTTGCCACTTAACTAGCTGCTTGACCTCAAGTAAGTTACCTCAAACTCCTAAGTGTCAGGTAAACTCTGCGTCTCAGTTTCCCCACCAGCAAAAATGGGACAGTGACATATCTATCTCTTAGGGCTGTTGTTAGGATCAAATGAGTTAATAGATATAAATGCTTAAAGCATGTCTGTCACCTAATAAGTCTCATTATATTAGCTGCTATTTCTGTTGTTGTTATTATTACTATTATAGAAATGAATGAGGGAAAATATTCCCTTAAAGAGGTTAAAGAGTAGATAGCCCCAGTCACAAATCTAACACAAAATGTGACTAGTAAATGTCATAGGAAAGAACTTAATCAGCACTGTCCAGTAGAAGTATATGAGGCACATATGTAGTTTTAACTATTCTAATAGCCATAGTAAAAAAAAAGTAAAAAGAAACAGTGAAATTATTTTTAATAATACATTTTATTTACCCCGGTATGTCCAAAATATTATCATTTCATCACATCATCAGTATAAAAAATCATTAGTGAGATAGTTTACATTTCTTTTTTTATACTGAGTCTTCAATTCCGGTATGTATTTCATTACAAAACATCTCAACTTGAATGTGGAATGTTTGTTGGAAATATTTGATCTGTATTTAGATTTCATAAAATTTACAGTTGAAAAAGTGGCCTTACATACCAAAGTTGTTCTAAACATACTTAAAAAGTTTTGTAATATCTGAGCCTTGAGCATCAGTTTTAAAATTTATATTTAAATTAGTTGAAATAAAATCAGACATTTAGTTTCTCAGTCACATTAGCCACATTTCAAGTGCTTGGTAGCTACATGTGTCTGGTGGCTACTCTAATGCTAAGCACAGATTTAAAGTGTGGACTGAACTCATAGGTGAGAGGGAATATTTTAAGCTGGCAGGGTCAAGGAAGGCTTCATGATGGAAATACATTTAAATTGGAATGTGAACAGATAGAATTTGGGTGCTTGTAGGTAGAGAGGTGCAAGAAATACCATGGGCAAATCCATGGAAGTAGGAGAACATGAATAATGATAACCCTAAAGAAGAAAGAATAATAGGGTCTGGTCAAGGCCACTCAGGAGCCACCAGAGTCAGGAGTTTAGGTTTCTGTTACACAGTAGGGACCCACTGAAGGTCTTTGAATAAGAGAGTGACACGATCAATCAACGGGAGCAGTGTTCAGTGTGGATTGGAGAAGGGAGACACTGGGAACTGAGAAGCCTGTTCCGAGGCCAGTGCAGGATCCCAGCGTCGGGGTACAGAGGGCCTGGACTTGGGTGCTGGTCTTAGGAGCAGAGAAGAAGGGAAGGATTTGGAGGAGAAGCGGTAGATAGATTGAGCGAGGACTTTGCAGGCAGATGACCGAGGGAACTGGGAAGTTTGGAAGCTGAGAGGGTTTGTGTTGCCATCCAAAGAAAGAAATGAGAAGCCCCACGTTCCTTGTTTCAGGTCCTGTGGAGAGGAGGGCCCTCGTTGGGATGACTGTTAAGTGGGACTCTGGGTCCTTGCCAGGACTGTGAGGACAGGAAGTGCTGGCTTTGTGTGTGACCTGCCGCAGGAGCCTCCTCAGTAATAGAGAGGCTGCTGTGCTCTGGGGCTCTTGTTCCTGTTTCGTTTCAGGCTAGATTCAGTGTTGATGGAATTTCTCCTAAGGTTGGGGAGGGGGAGGGTGTTAGAGAAATGAAGAGGAGTCTTGAATCTGTCCTTTGTGTACTTTCCAAAGCACAAATACACACACCCACACACTGTTGCATGTTGGAGACAACACGCACCCTGAATATGTAATTGTGCAAGGACTTGGCACTCCAGGGGTCTGCTCCTCTCTGTCCTTTTCGACTCTAAGGTTTTTTTCTTTTAAACTCAGAACAATGGTTGTAGTATTAATGAGTTTGGGCCCGGGGGGACTTTTGCAGCGAAGAAGTGTCCATTCTCTCTTGTAATCTGGGTGTTTTCTTGTACCTTCTAAGGCAAATGTTGGGATTTGCGGGCACGACTGGCTCCAAACCAGGGGAATCATTGGCTGGGGCCAGAACTGCGCTGGCCCCACCTTTGAGAATTCCGAACTCTTCATCCTCCCCTTCTGTGAGGCCCCTCGTCTGCTTTTGGGCTCGGCTTAGTCCACAGATCCCATCCTTGTGGGGGTGGCTTTGCTACCTTGAGCTTTTGGCTGTGTTTATGGTTCCTCCTTCTGGAAGACATGACTCCGATTTTCCGAAACTCTTTTTGATTCTACTCCCATTCCTCCAGGAGCTGGCTTCCTGTTTGTATTTCTTAAATAGGCTTTCTCCTGGGGTGGAGGTAGTGATTTTTATCCCGGAGTGATTTTATTCACCGTATTAATTAGAGTAACACTAGCTGTGGTAACACATCTCAAAGTTTCAGTGACTCTGTATTGCAGAGCCTTATTTCTTGTTCATGTAGCAGTCCGGAGTGGGTGTTCCTGGTTGGTGGGTGACTTTCTTCCACTAGGAAGAAGAGTGATTCAGGGATCCAGGCACTTTCCATCATGTGATGCCACCATTCCAGCTGGAGGAAGGGAAGGAGTATGGAGAGGGTGCGTCCATCTTTAACTGCCCTGACTCAGATATCACTTCCCACCCTCTTTCCGTTGGTGAGAACTAGTCATGTGATCCTGCCTAGATGCAAGGGGGCCTGGGAAATGAAGTCCTGGATGGGAAACCAACCGCTCTTCAGTGACTTTACAGTAAGGAAAGGGCGTGAATCTTTGGGCAGCTATCCATTTTTCCCACGTACCTTGACTTGGTTTCATTTAAGAGACAAGAAAGCCAGTAAGTGGGGGAGCCAGGCTTGAACATAGGTTTGATTCCTGCATGTAGGAGACATCTGTTATGTGGTTGATGAAGGTAGAGGTGAATGGGGGGCAGTTGCTTGGCAGTGTGGCAAAGGCATGGGCTTTTGAAAGTCAGACCTGAGATCAGATCTCAGCTCTGCCACTTAGAGCAGTGGTGTCTTGGTTCGGGCGGGGTGGGGGGGGGTGGTAAGTAAGTAATTTACTTCTCTGAGCTGCTGATTCTTCTTCTTCTTTTTTTTCTTTAAATCTGTAAATGGGAAGGATGCTACCTTCCAGAGCTGCTGTTGGGGTTAGAATTAGGGGAAATGAAGATAGTTATTGGCAAGTAGTCAGGCTTAGCCAGTATTATTTGTTATCATCACCCAAGGTGGGGAGCATGGATGAATGCCATTGTGGATGGTTTGGTAAAATCCAGAGGTGTGGGAGATCTCTGAAAGCCGGCTGGGTCAGAAAGCGTTGTGGAAGAGGGCATGTTTGAGCTGGATTGTGAGACATGGCTGAGGCTTTTTTTTTTTTTTCTGTGGTTTACTGATATGCTTTATTTGGCTGTGTGTTATTTAAATTGTTTGAATTAGGTGCCAACGTTTAAAAATTGAGTGATCTCTCATGAACATACATATATTTAGCTTTTCCTGAAATACTGAAGGTTGGCAACACTTGGTTCATATTCCAGCATGACAGGAATCAGAGCTGAGTGGGAACTGCTCTCTCTAGAAGAGACAGCCTCTTGTCCTGCTTTACTCAATTCGTTTACCTGCCTGTACCCTAGGGCTTTTGAGTTTGAAACCCCAGTTGTAATCCCTTCTGGCCTTTCTCCTGTTGGATAAAGCATTAGTTTCCTGTTGCTGCTGTGACGAACTTAGTGGCTTACAACAACACAAATTTATTATCTTACAGTTCTGGAGGGCTGGAGTCTGCAGTGGTCAGCAGGGCTAAAGTGACTTCTGGAGGCTCTGGGGAGAATCCATTTCCTTGTCTTTTCCGGTTTCTAGAGGGCACCTGCATTTCTTGGCTTGTAGCCCTTTCTCTGTCTTCAAAGAGGTGGCTAAGGTCTTAACTACGGAGAAAGGTTCATCTCTCCTCCTGCTCTTCCTTTATTCTGCAAGTATTGGTTGCGGGCCTAGTGTGTGTCACCTGTGCCCTGTACAGGGACAGTGACAAACAAGACAGACAAACACCCTGATCTCATGGGACTTACATTCTGGGGGGCAGGACAATAACAGTGTAAAAGAGTCATTAAGAAGAGAAACATCTAGAAAAATGTACTGTACAGAGAGGTAGAAGAGGCTGAGTGGCTACTGTAGCTGGATAGTCTAGGCAAGCCTTTCTGGGGAGGTGACATCTGACCTGAAATATAATGATGGGAAGGAGCCTGCCATACCTTGACCAGAGGGAGACTTTTATAGGCACAGGAAAGCATGTGCAAAGGCCTTTAAGCAGGAATGAGATTGGCAAGCGCAAGGAGCAGAAAGCAGGCGGTGTGGCTGGAGCACTGTGAGTGGGAGGACTGTGGGCGGAGAGCAGGGCCGGACCAAGCTATGCCTTGGGGACTGGCCTGGGGTTTGGATTTTATCCTAAGTGTGATGGGAAGTCATTGGAGGATTTTAAGCGGGATGCTAACATGACACATACACATTTTGAAAAGCTCCCTCTGAGTGTGTGTGAAGAGTGGATTGTAGGGACAGTGGTCCAGGTAGAGATGAGGGAGGCTTGGACAGGGACATATTAGAGATGGAGATAAATGGACAGTTTTGGAGAAAAAAGCCAACGGCTGTGTTTCTTTGCGGCTTTTTCCTAGTATGCTAAGGCTTTGGCTTATTTTAGGCCTTTTGCTGTTCTCTAGGGAGAATGTTCCCGGGCTTTGCCAGCTTCATGGCTGGGGGAAGAGTGGGAGGCCCGGGCCCAGTGCTTGTCTGGGCTCTGCTTAGCCTGTTGGTGTGGAGGTGACAGCTTTGGTCAGTGATGTCTTTCTGGCGTGTTGACCACTTAGGTCATGTCTAGACATTCTTGCTCCACCCTCATCTCGATCCCAAACCAAACACATCCACCTGCTGTTAATTCCTTCTCCCTTTGGAGAAACTCTTCTCCTGCCTTTGCTGAGAGGCAGCTCCAGGTAACCCCTGGGGGGACGTGAGCCTCCGCCCGGGCTTCCCCAGGTAGGGGTGGGGCACTCCTCGAGAGCTGTGTCCCTGTGTGCCAGAGCCCAGCCAGGCCGAGCCCCTCACCTGCCTCCTCACTGTGCGTCGGGTGGGAGAGCACCCAGCCAGGCGGACCTCCTTGTTGGTCCAGAGTGCCCCCTCTGTATTTTCCTTGTTGTGTACTCTGAGTTTTAGCACAAGGTTTTTTTTGTTAACTGAGTTTTCCCAGCCTCTTAGCTGCTTTTTCACCCCTCAGGAGGAAGAGATTAATATCGTCTCTTCTGTTGCATATACGCAGCACTCCCAGGTTTCTGGTGAGTTGTTTTGAACATTCACTTACTGTTCCTCACAACAGAACTAGGAGAAGGGTAGGAACAGACTCTCCCATTTTGGCCTTTTTTTTTTCAGTCTTGCACTCACTAATTCCTGGGTCAGTAAACAAAGGAGGGCTCTGCAGTTCACAAATGATGCCGGAGGCCACTTCCTTTTATGTCCTTAGTGCTGTCTGGTCAATGTTCCCTTGTGTTTTCGGGATCAAACATTTGCTTGCCATTGCATTCAGCAATCTGAAATGACCCGTTGTAGAAATGAGGAACTGAGGCTGAAAGAGGTGAGGAGACTCGTTGCAGACCACATAGCTGGGCCTGCTAGAGGGCAGGTGCGACCCAGAGCTCTCAGAGCCCCTTCATCCTGCCATCATGATTCTTTCTGCTGACCCTTCCAGCACCTCTGTGGGTCATGGTCTTGTGACTGGTCTGAGGCTGCGATTGTGGCTGCCTTGGTGAAAGGGGCAGCTCTCATCCACGCGGCAGGACTAGAACCTGGGAGCCGTTTTCCCCTACATCATGTTGACTGTCCCACAATGCCTTGGGGTCCAGCCAGCAGCCCCCTTCTCTATCCTAAGCATTCTTAACCCTGCCAAGTCCTTTAGCTCAGGAAAAACCTGCTAACAGGAGAAGGAGCAGTGGCTCTGGTCTCGAGTAGACCAGATCCTGGCCCTGCTATTGACGTGTTGGTTACTTAAAGATTCTGTGTTTGAACCTCAGTTTTCTCATTTGCTATTGGTCTTATCCTGGAGAGTTATTTTGAGGATGGGATGCGATGTGTTTTATGGGGGCAGCGTGGCATAGGGCTTCAGAGTTGAGGCTCTGAAACCGCCCAGGTTCAAGTCCTGCCTCTGCTACTTATTAGCTATGTGACTTTGGACAAGTTACTTGATTCTCTGTGCCTCACTGGCTATTACCAGAAGTTACACAATGTGGCCTCGTACCCTTTCCCCAGGAATGGGAACCTCTTACCTTCTTAGCCCTAATCCCATTCCATTCAGAGGCAAGGGATTATCGGCTGGGAAGGACCTGGATTTGAACATGATGTTTTATTTTGCTGAAGCCTCCTGGGTTAGAGGAAGCATTTCCCTTTGTTCCCTAACAGGAAGGGACAGGGTCTGCGTGGGAGAGATTGGTGACACTGCCTTGGATGGAGGATACAAACAGGAAGTTCAGAAATAAGCTGATATCTAAAGAGACTTAAGTTAGAGAATTATTGGCACATAAAACAGAAATTCGGGCTTTTGAGAAAAATAACAGATGCCTAAATGTCAGTGGCAAGGAAGGGAGAAGGCTATTGGTTTGTTTTTTGAGTAAGATCTCAGTGAGGAAAGAGCAGTTTTGATCTGTTTCTCTTGACTTGCTTTGTTCTCCAGATGAAAAAATTGAGGTTAAAGGGAACAGCCCTTTAGCCCGTAATTAATTAGGGTCTTCTGTAGTGTGCACTAATTAAAAAAAAAATGTTCAGCTTGCCTTTTCAGCTAGATTGGCAGTTCCTTGAAGGCAGGTGCCCAGCTTTTGCCAGCTTTGCAGCCCTGCTGGGCTGAGCAGGAGTCGCATGTGACTGATCAAGGTCCAATTCCTTGTCCTTTTTGTTTTCCAGAGTGAGTACATTGCTCCCTGTGACTGTCGGCGGGCCTTTGTCTCTGGATTTGATGGCTCTGCAGGTGAGTTTCTAAATTCTCTTTGTTCTTTTGGTACTTTTGTTTGCCTCTCAAAAATAACTAGAACCGGTTTCAGCCTGTGATACAGAACCAAAAAAAAAAAAAAAAAAAGCAAACCAGACGTCCCCATTGAGCCTCTGCAGAGGGGATGTGGTCCCAGCATCCCCAGCTCCTAAGCTTACATTTTAGTGTCTCTTTTCTCTATGCCTTTGCTTTTCAAATCTTAAAAAATGTTACTTAAAAAATATTTTTGAACTTTTTATTAACTGTAACATACATACAGAAAAGTGTATCAATTAACCTGAATACCCCGTGTAACTAGCACTAAAAATAAAAAGTGGGACACTAATAGCATCCCTTAAAACCCCCTCCTTAGCCTATTGGTCCTGTGTAATTGTCTAAGCGCTTCACTTTTGGTTTCTCTGTTTTCAGTTTCAGCTTAAATAACAAAGATGAATGTTGAGCTACATTGTTGCCCTGCCCTAACTTTCCCAAAGCTGTTGTGCCCTTGAGATTTAGGATGGGTTCCCCCCTTCAGACTCCCATCCTTCAAAGCTGCTAGACTCGGTGCAAACCCCTCTCCTCGCAGTTAGCGCACTGCTTCCGTTGATGTAAAAGGCACTTTAGAATTGGTTTTGGCTGACACCTCTGCTGAAAGCCCTGAGTTCTGTTGGGCCTGTGGGAACTGAGGGCAGATAGAGGTGGGAGGCATAAACTCCTGGCTGGTGACCAACTGCTGCATCACAATGAACACTGACAGCATCCAGGTGGTCTCTCTTGGGAAAGGTGAAACACCTCCTTTAGGGTGTCTGGTGGAGCAGATGGCTGTGATCACTGAGCAGATTCACTGCTGTCTTGTTAATTACGAGACCCTTGTGGCCACAGGTCCACAGACCTCTTTCTACTGACCTTGACTCATGCTGTACAAGTGGGGTCCTTTCTGTGCAGGGACCAATACCCAGGCTGACTCAGGACTGTTTCTTTCGGAGCTTGGCCCACAGCTGTTTTTCAGTGGTATCATCTTCTCTTGCCTGGAGGTTCTCTTGGAGTTAAAGGCCCCGCTGCCCCACCAGAGGCCCCACCGGAGCGGTGGTGAGGCCACACGGGATCTGGTGCCCCTCACCGTGCTTGCCTGCCTGCTGCCGTTTTGTGCAGCTCCTAGGTGGTGGTCAGAAACTTTTCTCATCTCCTTGCTCCCCTGCTGTAGGCACAGCCATCGTCACAGAAGAACATGCGGCCATGTGGACTGATGGGCGCTACTTCCTCCAGGCTGCCAAGCAGATGGACAGCAACTGGACGCTCATGAAGATGGGTGCGTAGAGGCACAGCCATCTCAACTTCAGTTGGCCAGCTCTGGCAGGGGACCCTAGGGCTCCTCAGGGCTTCTGGATCTTACCCCTTTTATGGGGCCACGGGCCCCTTTTAGAATCCAAGGTGTCTTAGTCTGCTCAGGCTACCAAAACAAAATACCACAGACTGGGTGGCTTAAACAACAGAAATTTACTTTTTCATTTCTGGTGGCTGGAGGTCTGAAATCAGGGTGCTATTGTGGTCAGGTTCTGGTGAGAGCTCTCTTCCTGGCGTGCAGACAGCCTCCTTCTCACTGTATCCTTACATGGCTATCTCTCTCTGTTCCTCTGCTTAGAAGGCCACCAGTCCTCCTGGATTAGAATTCTACCTTATGACTTCATTTAACCTTAATTTCCTCCTAAACCTCCTGTCTCCAAATATAGTTACATTCAACGTATGAATTTTGAGGGGACACAGTCCAGTTCATGGCACAAGGAAAAGCAAGAAAATGACATGCTGATATACACATACCATTACGCGTTTAATTTTGGAAGATCCTGGTTCAGGATACTCATTTCAGTGAGGAGAAACTGAGGGCCAGAGAGGACAGTTGCTTTGCTGCAGCTCACATAGCTTGCTGTGCGTTTGATTCATGCACTGGGGCCTTTCCATTGCTCTTTGCTGCCTCACGATTCAAAGTGAGATAAAGGTAAGGGGCCATTGGCAACTGAAGCTAGGAAGCTCTCCCTCTGAGGATCCTGACTTGCTTCTGGCAGCTCAGCCATAGGGCAAGAGCATGGGTCTGGAACTTTCTTGGGCAAGTTGCTTCACCTTCCGTGCTTCAGCTTCCTCATATGTAAGGTGGAATAGTAATAGAAAGTACCACATAAAATGGTGAGGGTTAAAGAAATAGTATATGGGAAGCATAGAGCTCAGTGTTTATTGGATAATGATTGTGTGTGTGTGTGTGTGTGTGTACTCTTGGTTTTTCATTTAATTTTATGCTGTATTTTTCCTTGTCACTATAATAGTCTTTTGAAACATGATTTTAGTGGTTGTACAAAGGCCTCTGCCTTCTGAATTTTGAACTTGGACAATAGAAGGAGGGAAAAGGGGCTACCAGGGCTGAGTGAGGAAGAGAAGATGAGGCCAAATCCCTGGTATTTCTTGTTTGTAGTTGGAAGTAATGAGGAAATCAGGTTGTTACCAGACTCACGGTTCACGGAACAGAGGGCTGTTGACACTGAGTTGAGTTGAGTTGACTCCAAGATCCAAGCAGTTAGCCTCCTGAGGTAGTGTGTGTGTGTGTGTGTGTGTGTGTGTGTGTGTGTGTGTGTGTGTGTGTGTGTTTCACACACTCTCCACATATATAAGTGTTGTTTGTCTTAGGGAAGGAGGAATTAGGAACGTTTTTATCCTGGCAGTGGATTTATTTTAAATTTCCGTTTCTCAAAAGTCTTTTTAAAAATATAGAAACATCAAAGCTACAGGTGGTTGTTGCCCCAGTTGTTCTCCCTCTTCTCTCTCTCTCTCTCTCTCTCTCTCTCTCTGTCACACACACACACACACAGGCACTTGGGGTTGTAGGGCTGTTATAAATGGATAGGCCACTAGACCTTTAAACTTTTTGATTACATGCCTCTGTTGATGGTATATGCGCCCAGTCCATCTGTATTTAAAATACAAGCAAAGATTGATATCTTATTTTTTAAGAAAAATTACCAGTGGAAGTCCTAATACTTTCTGCTTGTACCCCAGTGGATCATTCAGTGTGCCTCTGGGGTGTGGTCATCTCTCTTTGGGGCCTAAACTCCAGCTGTTAGATAAGTCAGCGCTTTGGGGGTCAGAGTGTCAGAGGAGCGAATACTGTCTGCCTGTCCTCTAAAACAGCCCCAGCGGATGAGTCCTTCTCCCTTCCAAGCCCCTCTCTAGTTTCTGCCCTAAGCCCACCTCCTCACTGTCTCTCCTGTGTAGGGAGATTCTGGTGGGTGTAGTTGGGGAGTGGTTCATCCCTGGGGTTTTTGCCAAACATCTGTCTTCTAGGAGATGATGTGACTTCATCCTGTGAAAGTTACACTAGGGGCATTAAAGAAACTTTGTTAGTAAGTGGCTTGTTTAGCGGTTTGAAAAAAATAGGAAAGAATCAAATAACAAAATAACAACTCAGTGCCAGCTTCTAGGCAGTTTTTTAGAACAGATTCATGAGCTCATTTCTTTTTTTTTTTTAATATTTATTTATTTGTTTGCTTTTTTTGGCTGCATTGGGTCTTAGTTGCAGCACGCGGGGTCTTAGTTGCGCATGCGGGCTCTTTGTTGTGGCGTGCGGGCTTCTCTAGTTGTGCCGCTCAGGCTCCAAAGCATGTGGGCTCTGTAGTTTGTGGCACACAGTTTCTCTAGTTGAGGCATGTGGGCTTGGTGGTTGTGGCGCTTGGGCTTAGTTGGCTTGGTGGTTGAGGCACGTGGGATCTTAGTTCCCCGACCAGGGATCGAACCCACGTCCCCTGCGTTGGAAGGCGGATTCTTAACCACTGGAACACCAGGGAAGTCCCATGAGCTCATTTCTTTACAAACCTTTGAACTTCCCTTCTGTGGTTATGTGGTTATCAGTACTCGCTAGGGAGAATGGTAAAACAGTACTATTTCAGAATATGTGAACTCTTGCTCTTAATATTTTCTCAAAATGTTAGTTGTTTAGCAAAAATTTGATGAAAAAAGTATACATCTGAAACATACAAGATACTGGGTCGAATTAAAGAAAAACGGGGATATAAAAATAGCTTTAGTTCCTTTTTTGAAGCTTATTTGGTGTCCTGTGACTGTTTGCTCTTGGTAGTTGGGAAGCCCAGGGAGCCAGTTAAAGACACGATGTTGGGTTCCTCTGTGTCCCTCTTACAGTCTTTGGATACGTTTCTCTGCTGCCAGTCAGGCCTGGTTGTCTGGCGGGGGCCTTCACTCTGCAATGCTGCCCTACAGATATGGGGAGGGCACTGTGGTGTGTGTTCCCCTTACCTGGTGTGCGATGTAAGGGAGGCTTCCAGCTCTAGCCTTCACCATATCACCACCCACCCTCTCATCACCAGTAGTGGTAAAGTGACCGAAGGCTGATACAAGAGGATCTTCACGATGACACCATGTACCTGTATTGCAGCGATTCCTGGGATGCCTTTTTACCAGGGGTCTAATGAAAATCCTGTTTCCTTTTTTCTTCTGTCTCACCCATTCCTTATATACCATCTTACTTTATGTTTTCCTTTTATAGCATCTTACGCTTTTCATAGCCTTCCAGGATTAAGGGAAGTTCCGATTTTCCAAGTGCTGTCAATTCTCTTTGAAGAAGGTGCTTAATAAAGACCCTGCTATCATGATGTTGGTGAATTTCCTCCTTCTGGATAGGACAATGAGCTCGGGTCCCCTGGGAATTGTTTCTCATCAGTTCTTCCCTCTGTAGGTCTGAAGGACACACCAACTCAGGAAGACTGGCTGGTGAGCGTACTTCCTGAAGGATCCAGGGTTGGTGTGGACCCACTGATCATTCCTACAGGTGAGTAAGCATAGGCCCTTTCATCTTGGGTGAGGAAGTGAGTTCTAGAGGCCTCTCCATCCTCCCTGTTTGCTTGTGGGTTGTGGAACATTTTGGGGCTCAGCATGATTTGATGTCACAACAAAGGTCAAGGTGAGGAGAAGAGTTAGCACAGGGCCACGGGATAGCCTTTCAGAAGGTGCCAGGCTCTCAAAGCCCTGCTGCCTGGAAAGGGTGTTCAGTTCATAGCTAGACCACGTGTGTTTCTCCTCAGATTACTGGAAGAAGATGGCCAAGGTTCTGAGAAGTGCTGGCCACCACCTCATTCCTGTCAAGGAGAACCTTGTGGACAAGATCTGGACAGACCGGCCTGAGCGTCCGTGCAAGCCCCTCATCACACTGGGCCTGGATTACACAGGTCAGAACCACGGCTGTGCCCAGAAGGCCCCCGACCATCGGCCCCTTCACCTCAACGAAAGTCGTCTGAATCCAGGTCGAGCTTGAGCTGACTGGAGGATTTTGCCCCGCCCTGGCACGTGGGGCATTTGATGCAGCAGGAGTTCAGTTTGTTTCCACAGTTGCCACCTACTTGCCACCTACTTTGGCACAGTTTATTCTTGCAAAGCTCCTCTGGGCAGACCTGTGGGTGCTGCTGAGATGGCTTTTTTACCATTCAGTTGCTAACTGCCCCTCTAAAGTGTCTAATATTGGAAACAGACTACAGGTTTCTTTTCTTGTTTTGATTTAGTCACCTTGAGAGGTTTATTTCTTTATTTAAATTTTTTTCCTTCTCATATTTATTAATCCACAATCAGTGTCAACAGCTGATTGGGTTGTATACACACCCCAGCCTTAGCAGATTGTCTTTTGTTTTGTTTTGTTTTTTAAATTAATTTTTATTGGACTATAGTGAGCCTAGAGGTTTCTAGATTCCATTTCCTTTTCTTCTGTCAGCATTTGTATGTTTACCTTCCCAGGCGCCCTCCTTCTGTCTGTCCTCTGCTTTAGTAGCTTTGGGGTGTGGGTGGGTTTCTTTGGCTTGTGTGATAGTGGTGAGTGAGGAGCAAGTTCTGTGAACGTTTTGTGGGAGACGAAAGTGTGATTTATGGAAGAGTGAGGAGCGCAGGGGGAAAGGCCTGGGAGGTGGGGCTGCAGGGGAGGGAGACTTGCTGTAGAAACGGCAGAGGAGAGGTGGATGGGGGATGTCTGGAATGTAGGCACATTGCCCAGAGGGGTCCTGGGAAGAAAGCATTACAGCCCAGACTCTCAGTCAAGTTTTAAACAGCATTCCCGAGCTGGTCTTCAAAGCAGCGTTTAGTTGTGGGGACAGCCCCCAGCTTGCTTTCCTTGTGACACCCTCACCTGAGGGTATTACAGATTAGGGGGATGGGTCCAGTGAGTGGCCCAGGGTCAGCTCAGCATTTTCCATCAGCGTGTTTTGAGTTTTGTTCAACTGAAGCAGAGGCTCTGACCTATTGCTTATAGAAGGGGGGAGAGCAGGTGTGGCTGGTAAAACTTCTGTTCAGCAGACACATGAGTGCCTGCTGGGTACAGGACACTGCTAGGTGCTGGGCGAATAAGACAGATGCCTGCTGTGTTCACAGGTGGCTGCGCCCTGCGTTACATGTGCTGTTTCATGCTGGGTGGTGGTGGTGGTGGTAGTGATGGGGTGAGCTCCTCTAGGACCGCAGTTTCATCCTGGGGAGAGCAGGGAGGCCGTGGCTGTGTCTGACAGTGCAAGTGTGATTTGGAAGTGGTTGTCACACTGAGTCAGACTGTAGAGAATTCCTCGGTCTTAGCACTGAAGGGCAAGTCTCGTATCTCCAGGAATGTAAAGTGGTAGGTGATATTCCCCTGACCTCTAAGACTCGGTGAGTTCTCTCTGCTGGGTAGTGTGTAATCAAAGCTCCCTGTACAGAAGTGTAACTAATTGCTGGTTTTTTGGTGTTTTTTAAAAAAATTATTTATTTTATTTTTGGCTGTGTTGGGTCTTCGTTGCCTTGTGCAGGCTTTCTCTAGTTGCGGCAAGCGGGGGCTACTCTTCATTGTGGTGTGCAGGCTTCTCATTGCGGTGGCTTCTCTTGTTGCAGAGCACGGGGTCTAGGTGTGCAGGCTTCATTAGTTGTGGCACACGGGCTCAGTAGTTGTGGCTTGTGGGCTTAGTTGCTCCAAGGCATGTGGCATCCTCCCAGACCAGGGATCGAACCCATGTCCCCTGCATTGGCAGGTGGATTCTTAACCACTGTGCCACCAGGGAAGTCCCACTAATTGCTGGTTTAATTGTCTGTCTTCCCTTCTAGATTTTAAGCCCCATGAGCTCAAGGACTGCATGTAGCTCAGAGCTGTAACCACAGTGACCAGCATGGTACCTGCAGATATCTATGCCTGGGAAGTGTAGATGCTTCATAGACATTTGTTGGATGAACAAATGAATTACTTTTTCTTTGAGGTAGTCGGGGCTCTTGACAGTCAACTAGCTTAGAGTCACTTCTCATGTATGGGGCTTGAATCTGGGCCTCCTGTCTGCTCAGATAACATGCTCCCTGGGATATGGTGCTGGTTAAAAATGTTTGGAATGGGTTCTTTCACTTGGCTTCCGCAGGTCCCTGGGACCAGACCAGGGCTGGAGTCGCAAGTATGTTTGTTTCTTGCAGGCATCTCCTGGAAGGACAAAGTTGTAGATCTTCGGTTGAAAATGGCCGAGAGGAACGTCGTGTGGTTTGTGGTCACTGCCCTGGATGAGATTGCATGTGAGTGCTCTGGTTTCACTGTTGGGGTGTGTTACCCAGTCTCTGCATTGGTTCTCTGGGAATCTGTGTGTTCATGCAATTCAGCTTTCTGAGTGGCCAGGGAATAAGCAAAAGACTGTCACCAGTGGGGTATATGATATGCCGAGTAGGATGGAGAAGTAATTATAGGGAGTCGAGGAGGGGAATGTAGCTTGGTCTGGAGCTGTATTACAGCCAGGGGCTGATGTTAAATCTGTGATGATGTCCCTCTCTGGCCAGTCTACTCAGGACTTCACATCTCTAAGGAGGGACATTTCCAACAAACTTTTGGTGCCTGTCAACATTCGTGTGTCTCTATGGGTATAGAAGTAAGATCACAGGAGATATTTTTTTCTTTATCCTTTTCCTGTATATCCCCAAGTTCTTCACAATGAGGATGTTCTAGAAATATTTCTACTTCAGAAAACTCAGGAACTGAAAGTTCTTCAACAAGCCTTTTGGTACAATAGCAGTTTTTTAATCTTTAGACCTTAAACTATCCCCATGGAATTGTTCAGTGCCTTCTAGAACCTGAAGGAATCTTCTTAATATGTCTGCTATTTTCTGACTGGATTTGACCCAGGGTACCTGAGACAAGGCACTGCCTTATTCTTTGATTTTTCTCACTAGAGAAAGAAAGTTTACTGCACAGTATCCTAGCTCTCTAATTCCCAGTTCCAAACTTTGTCAAGAGTGTCAGTGATTTATATCCCTAATTAACTAAATAACTTTAACGTCGGAGAAAATAACATATAAAGCTAATTTCTCTCCTTTATTATTAAAAAGACACACATTTCCATTGCGGAAAACCTGGAAAGCGCAGAGGAAGTAGAAAGAAGAAAAAAAATCACCTATAATTTCCTTACACACAGAAAATCACAGTTAACATTCTGCACATTTGTAATTTTGTAGCTAGATTTTTTCCAGTGTATCGGGATACTCTAAGCATACATAAGCATAATTTTAAGTGAATATTAAATGTCTCATCATATGGTTGTATCATAATTTACTTAACCATTCCCCTACATACGCCCTTTGATTAATTTCCAATGTTCTCGTGCTTTTGTTAACATCCATCAGAGTCCTGGTGCATCACAATCCATGTCTTAGTTTCTGGTAATTTTCTTCCAACTTCTGGTTGGCTTTAGAGGTGGTGTTATGGATTAGAGGGGGTGTGCATGGCAGGGCTTTGACCATTTTGCCATGTACCTGCCGGAAAGGTTGCACAGGCGTGTGTGAATACACCCCTCTCGCCACACCCTTGCCAGCCCCAGGTGCTGTCATTTAAAAAGAGTGCTAGTTTGGTCTGATAGGTAAAACATGTTGCCTCATTGCTTTACTTTGCGAGGCCATGATGTTAAAATAGAGGCAGTGCTTTTTACGCCAGGGTCTTCTCTGCACTCTGATCCTCAGGAGAGCAAGCATTAGGCAGCTGGAAGTCCTCGGACGGGAGCTGTGCTCTCTGCTGGTCCCTCTAAGTTTCTCCGACACGCAGTGACCTCACTAGACCCCCTGACACTGGCCAAGGCAGGTCCTCCACCCAGCCGTGGTTCCGGGTGGGCCGCAGGCTCGGGTTTCATTCGTGGGCTGGAGCCCTGCTGACTCACTGCTTTTGTTCCTCTGCCGGGAAGCCCCGCCTTCCTGGGGCTCTTGACCCTCGCACAGAGGGCCTCATCTGGCCTCCCTCATGGGTGGGTCTCAGTTTTTCTACTCTAGGTCGTTCCCCTCAGAAGGGAGCGAGTGCTTGGCTCCGTCCCCTGTATTTGGGAGTGCCGGAGCGTTTTTCTGTGGCACGTCAGGCCTGCTAGGCCTGGCAGGTCACCGCCAGGTGGACCATTTCAACTCTTGTCTGGAGGGCATTTGTTGGGTTTTCTGACTAATAACTCTTCCATCCCCTTCTTGGGATGGTGATGCGGTAGCGTAAGAAACAGTTCTGGTGCCATCATTTGGCGGATATGAGCAACTGCAGCTCAGAGGTGGGACCAGGAAGTGAGGCTCCCAGCTGCTCTGAGAGATGCCGCCCAGTCCTTCCCTAGCGAGTGGAAGCTCTTCCCTTGCTCTACAACCTACCCCTTAAACTCTCACTCAGGCAGGTGACAGGAACTTTTTTTTTTTTTTCAGGGCTGTTCAATCTCCGAGGATCAGATGTGGAGCACAATCCAGTATTTTTCTCCTATGCAATCATAGGACTAGAGACCATCATGTGAGTGTTGGCCCCGCACCTGAAAGTCCTTCCCCACGCTCCTCGGAGCCCCAGTCGCCCCCTTCTGGCCCGGGCCCACCAGCCTCGGCCTGACCTGTGCTAGAATGCTGCTTTTCTCCTGCCCTTTCCCTTTCCTGCCTCTCTTCCTTCCCCTTCTTGTCTTCCTTAACAGTAGATAATTATTTATATCCTGCCTCTCTTTTAATCCTGAAAATGATTTGAAATCTCTGAAAGTCTCTGTAGTACTAGGAGATAAAAAAAATAGGTGGTCAAGGACATCAGAACAAAACTGGAGAGAGTGAGGTTAGTTCACAAAATTCCTGCTGCTAAGTCTTGTTCAGGCCATACATTTGATTCCAGGTTTCCTAGCAGCCAATGCCAAGGGGAATGTGGGCTCTGTTATACAATCCTGGGTCCACGATGCAAATAGACCCAGTCATTTTGGAAGGTCAGAAGTGACACAGAAAAACCCCCTGAGCTGTGCCTTGTCAGTTTATCTTTTAAACTGCTGCTTGTGGCCAACCTGCCATTGCTCTTCTTATTTGGATGGCTTTCTGCATTCAGACAACATATTTATTGAGTGCCTGTTATGTGCTGGGGTCTCTGTTAGATGTTGGGGTGAATGAGACAGACAGGGTCCTGGGTTAGAGTTGCAGAGATGAGAGGTTACCTGAGGGCATTTGGGCACATAGTGGGCACTAACTTGTCATTGGAGTGGGTACGGGTGTTATTGGAGGGGCCTGACCTGGTCAGAGGAGGCTCTTGGGGAAAGTAATATTGAGTCAGAGATTAAGGGTACGTGTGGGTTAGCTAGGTGAGTAGGGGGCGAGGAGGAAGAGGAACGGTGATCTAAGCAGGGGAAGCAGCATTTTCAGAGGCTCTGGGCAGGAGAGAGCACAGTATGCGTGGAGGACCCAGAGTGGTCCAGTGTGGTTGGAACCTGGAGTGGGAAGCCGGCAGGTGGGCAGGGCCCCCATAAGCAAGGCCTTGTGAGCCAGGTTCAGGAGCTTGGGGCTTTTGTCCTGAGGATGCTGTGGAGCTACCGAATGAGTTTTTCACACGGAACTACATGGTCAGCCTTGTAAATCATAAAGAATGTTATGACTGGAGTGAAATTACGGGGTGAATTATGATTGCTGCGAAAAATAGGGTGGATAGGGAAGACTGGAGGCAGGGAGACCAGTTAGGAGGCTGTGGTACTGATCCAAGTGAGAGACGGTAGTGACCTGTACCTGGGCAGCGACTGGGCCAGGCTACAGTAAAAGCTGGAGAGGTTTGAGGGGTGTTTAAGCTATAGGTTCAAAGATCTCAATGTAGGAGTGAAGGAGGAGCATCAAGGAGGAGAGTGCCCAGGTCCTGGCTTGGGGAGTGGGGTGGAAGGTGACGGCATACGCAGGGCAGGGAGCGCAGTTTGGGGAGCAGGATTTGGGAAAGGCGTGGAGGAAAGAGGAACTGCTTGGCTTGCATGCCGGGAGGTAGAGCCTGTCGCTTGTGTGTGGGTCTGTGTTCTCGTCCTCTCACTCCTGTGCCCGCCTTGTCTGTCACCTCACCTCTGGCCCCTCTGCAGGCTCTTCATTGATGGCGACCGCACAGATGCCCCCAGTGTGAAGGAGCACCTGCTGCTTGACTTGGGCCTGGAAGCTGAATACAGAATCCAGGTGCTTCCCTACAAGTCCATCCTGAGCGAGCTCAAGACCCTGTGCGCCAGCCTCTCCCCGAGGGAGAAGGTTTGGGTCAGCGACAAGGCCAGCTATGCCGTGAGCGAGGCCATCCCCAAGGTTGGTAGCCCCAGAGACCCACCTAAACCTGCCACTCCAGCTGCCAGGCCCCGTCCAGTCCTGGCATCGTGCGGCTTGTCTTTGAAGCAGAGGTTGTTCAGGCAGATTTCCAGGACTGGCTGTTGGGTCAGAGGTGTCATCTCCCTGGATGAGCCCTTTGGGCTGGAGTGTGAGGCTTTTAGAACCCATTGAGTTCTGTGTTTTCCAAAACGTGACATGAGAGATGATTTTAGGTGGTACACATTCATACTTAGGTTTATTTAAATGTCTCTGTTTTAAAAGCATTTTAACAGTTACAGAGAATGAACTAGTGGTTACCAGTGGGGAGAGGGAAGGGGGGAGGGGCAAGATAGGGATATGGGATTAAGAGGTACAAACTATACTATGTATAACATAAATAAGCTACAAGGATATATTGTATAGCAGAGGGAATATAGCCAGTATTTTATAATAACTTTGAATGGAATTTAACCTTTAAAAATTATGAATCACTATGTTGTATACCTCGCACTTATATAATATTGTATATCAACTATAAAAAAAGTGTTTTAGTGTGTACTAGAAAAAATATGATTAGCATATGAGACCATATATTATAAAAATTGTTTCTTAAGAGAGAGTTGAGTTCAGTAACCTATGTTGATTCAAAGATAGTCTAAAGAAAAGTCTTAGTAAACAAGGGTCCAGGGGGTAGCAGCTAGGGTAAGACCTGTGCAGGTGGTATGAGAGTATCTGAAGTTTGGGAGACACTACCCTACACCCACCTCTCCCACCACATTTCATAGTTAAGGAGACCTGAGGCCCAGGGAGGCTTTGGGAGTTGGGGATTTGTCAAAGGTCAAATGATACTGATAGCCCTGCCCTTGACTGAGCCCCTGCTGGGTGGTGCTAAGCAGCTGACACCTTCCCCCTCATTTTAACTGAGGCCTGGCACAGGAGTTCAAGGTACCTTAGTTGTAGCCTTTTTTTTTTTTTTAACATCTTTATTGGAGTATAATTGCTTTACAATGGTGTGTTAGTTTCTGCTTGATAACAAAGTGAATCAGTTATACATATACATATGTTCCCATATCTCTTCCCTCTTACGTCTCCCTCCCTCCCACCCGCCCTATCCCACCCCTCTAGGTGGTCACAAACCACCTAGCTGACCTCCCTGTGCTATGCGGCTGCTTCCCACTAGCTATCTGTTTTACGTTTGGTAGTATATGTATGTCCATGCCACTCTCTCACTTTGTCACAGCTTACCCTTCCTCCTCCCCGTATCCTCAAGTCCATTCTCTAGTAGGTCTGTGTCTTTATTCCCATCTTACCCCTAGGTTCTTCATTACTTTTTTTTTTTTCTTCGATTCCATATATATGTGTTAGCATACGGTATTTGTTTTTCTCTTTCTGACTTACTTCACACTGTATGACAGACTCTGGGTCCATCCACCTCACTACAAGTAACTCAATTTCATTTCTTTTTACGTCTGAGTAATATTGCATTGTATATATGTGCCACATCTTCTTTATTCATTCATCTGTTGATGGACACTTAGGTTGCTTCCATGTCCTGGCTATTGTAAATAGAGCTGCAATGAACATTTTGGTACATGACTCTTTTTGAATTATGGTTTTCTCAGGGTATATGCCCAGTAGTGGGATTGCTGGGTCGTATGGTAATTTTATTTGTAGTTTTTTAAGGAACCTCCATACTGTTGTCCATAGTGGCTGTATCAATTTACATTCCCACCAACAGTGCAAGAATGTTCCCTTTTCTCCATCATTTCTCTAATGATTAATGATGTTGAGCATTCTTTCGTGTGTTTGTTGGCAATCTGTATATCTTCTTTGGAGAAATGTCTATTTCGGTCTTCTGCCCATTTTTGGATTGGGTTGTTTGTTTGTTATTGAGCTGCATGAGCTGCTTGTAAATTTTGGAGATTAATCCTTTGTCAGTTGTTTCATTTGCAAATATTTTCTCCCATTCTGAGGGTTGTCTTTTGGTCTTGTTTATGGTTTCCTTTGCTGTGCAAAAGCTTTTAAGTTTCATTAGGTCCCATTTGTTTATTTTTATTTCCATTTCTCTAGGAGGTGGGTCAAAAAGGATCTTGCTGTGATTTATGCCATAGAGCGTTCTGCCTGTGTTTTCCTCTAAGAGTTTGATAGTGTCTGGCCTTACATTTGGGTCTTTAATCCATTTTGAGTTTATTTCTGTGTTTGGTGTTAGGGAGTGTTCTAATTTCATACTTCTACATGTACCTGTCCAGTTTTCCCAGCACCACTTATTGAAGAGGCTGTCTTTTCTCCACTGTATATTCTTGCCTCCTTTATCAAAGATAAGGTGACTGGGCTTCCCTGGTGGCGCAGTGGTTGAGAGTCCGCCTGCTGATGCAGGGGACACGGGTTCGTGCCCCGGTCCGGGAGGATCCCACATGCTGCGGAGCGGCTGGGCCCGTGAGCCATGGCTGCTGAGCCTGCGTGTCCGGAGCCTGCGTTCCGCAACAGGAGAGGCCACAACAGTGAGAGGCCCACGTACCGCAAAAAAAAAAAAAAAAAAAAAGATAAGGTGACCATATGTGCATGTGTTTATCTCTGGGCTTTCTATCCTGTTCATTGATCTGTATTTCTGTTTTTGTGCCAGTACCATACTGTCTTGATTACTGTAGCTTTGTATTATAGTCTGAAGTCAGGGAGCCTGATTCCTCCAGCTCCATTTTTCGTTTTCAAGATTGCTTTGGCTATTTGGGGTCTTTTGTATTTTCATACAAATTGTGAAATTTTTTGTTCTAGTTCTGTGAAAAATGCCATTGGTAGTTTGATAGGGATTGCATTGAATCTGTAGATTGCTTTGGGTAGTAGAGTCATTTTCACAATGTTGATTCTTCCAATCCAAGAACATGGTATATCTCTCCATCTATTTGTATCATCTTTAATTTCTTTCATCAGTGTCTTATAATTTTCTGCATACAGGTCGATGACATGATAATATACATAGAGAATCCTAAAGATGCTACCAGAAAACTACTAGAGCTAATCAATGAATTTGGTAAAGTAGCAGCATACAAAATTAATGCACAGAAATCTCTGGCATCCTTATACACTAATGATGAAAAATCTGACAGTGAAATTAAGAAAACACTCCCATTTACCATTGCAACAAAAAGAATAAAATATCTAGGAATAAATCTACCTAAGGAGTTGTAGCCTTTTTGACTGTCCTGCCCTGGGCCTCTCTCCTCCACTTAGCAGTGGGCCATCCTGGGAGGAGCCCAGGCTTGGCCCTCTAGACCTGGCCTGCCATTGCACCCCTGTCACTGTCACACTGCATGACATAGTTACTCAGAGCTTTACCTCCTTGGGGATCATGCCTGCCTTTGTCTCATGACAGGTAGGTATCTCAGAGAGAGAGAGAGCAAGGAGAGTGGAGAGAAGGAAAGCCCTTTGAGAAGCTCTGTGCTAGTGCATGTGCAAGGTGGTGCAAAATCCCTCCCCCCTCCCTGTAACACAGGGCTGGATTCTAACTTGTTTTCAAATTGGGAAGGCTCTTCCCCGGCCCTTTAAGGCCCTTTAAGATCAGACCTTTAACAGTAGCTGATCCCTGAGCAGGAGCCTCCCCTCCCCCCTCATCCATCATGTGCGTCCCTAGACAGTGGGAAAAAGCCTCCTTTGTGCAGCCAGAAAGGGGTTGTTTCGGTCAAGCTTTGATCTGTTAGTGAACTCTGACCATGACCTTGGAGGTTTGAAAAGCAGTATCTCTCTGATGGCTGGCAGCCAGCAGTCTCAAAAAGCTACGGGGTGGGGGATAGACGAGAAATAACTTGTTTTATGCTTTTACTTTATCTTTTTGGATGAGCTCAAGCACCTTTCGCCATGCTCAGAGTCACCAACCAAAAAGGGCAGGTGTTCGGGCCCCAGGGGACAGCTGGGTGGGTCCTGAGTGGGAGCTCTTCCAATGATTTGTCTTAAGTGTGCTGTGCTGGGTGGAGAGGTGATAGCCTTGGTCTTGGGTGAGTGAGCCAGACTCGATTTCCCATATGACTGCCTTTCGCCCCAGGATCATCGCTGCTGTATGCCTTACACCCCCATCTGCATCGCCAAAGCTGTGAAGAATTCTGCTGAATCAGAAGGCATGAGGAGAGCTCACGTGAGTAAAGCAGCCTGTGCAGAAGAGGGGATGCATGGTGGTCAGAAGGCCCAGCTCCCTCACCTGCTGTGTGGCCTTGAGCCTGGCACAAGGTGGGAACTTCTCTGAGCTTTCCAGAGTTAATGAGAGAATGAAATAAAATACTGGATGGGCTAGATCTCTACATAATATAAAACACAAAAGGAGGTTGATGATGTTAGCGTAGGTGATGGTAATGATGAAGGTGAAGCCTCTGAAGAGGCCTAGATTTGTGTTTCAAGGCCAGCAGTGGATCTAGAAAGATTTGGGGCCCAGAGATGGCTTTTGACAGTGGCCTGTCTTTCCTGCTCCAGTAGTACAGGAATGACCCCTCTGAGGGTGCTCCTGTGTGCTCTGAGGTGGGCCCCTTCCTGATTGTGCCTGAACTACTCAACATCAGGGGAGCCCTTTCCCCCATAGTGGAAATCGCTGCACACTTCTTCACAGGAAATGCCTGCATGTAGAGCCCTGATTGCTGATGGTTTGTAGCCCTATAAGTGCAGCCCTCTCAGTATCACATTAGGGCTGGGCTTTGAATCTGCCCATCTGATTTTCAGTAATAACTTTAAAAAATGTCTCTGTTATTTGCACAGATTAAAGATGCTGTTGCCCTCTGTGAACTCTTTAACTGGCTGGAGAAAGAGGTCGGTTCTTAGTCTTTGTTTAACACATGGATATAGATTATTCAGAAATTATCTACATGTGATTCGAACTGTGGCTCTGGTTGACCACGAGGTCTAAGATCTTGATCTAATTTTAGTACTCTCTTTTAATAGTTCTTTGTGGGAATTTGGTGTGTGTGTAAAAATTCTTTAATTATGGACAGTAGTAACAAAGATGAAGAAAGAAATTCCTTAACAGAATGGATCCTTTGTGGTTAAGGAATTGTCTTATAACTAAGTGGAGTTTCATTATAAGAAAAAATGACTCTTACGATATTACAGGCAAGCTGACTGTGTTAAGAGAAAAAAGATCTTTGTGTATGTTTTGAACTTTAAGCCATAAAACTTTTTATATTAAATTGATTCCTGGGCATTAGTTTCTTGCCCTTTCACTCCTTGTAGTTGACAGGAAGGTGATTTCTTTGTGCTCTTATTAAACAATATCATATTTCCTTTAAATATTATATAAACAAGTCTTTTAAAGTAGCTTAAATTGGAAGAAGAAAATATCGCCCTGATTCCCACTGGTGTAGCAGTTTTTTCCTCTTCGGCAATTGTTCATCTGTGTACATTGTTTTTTCAACATAAATCATTTTTACATGTGTCTCACTGTACAGCTATGATTTTGTATTTTATTTTATTTACTTATCATAGTGTGAGCATTTTCCATGTGCTTTGAGGTCTTTAAAAAAATGATTCAAATAGAGACTGTGTTTGGTAGCTAGACTGATTTATTTACCCATTCCTTCTATTTTCAAATGTTTTAGATTGTTTAAAATTTTTTTTGCACTTACCTTGTAATAATATCTTTGCATTTATCTTTTTTATTTATTTAGGATCACTTTCTTAGGATGATATCCTAGGTGGGGATGCTTTTTAATTTTTAAATTTAGGTGTATTAAGTTTTGGGAGTTTTCAGGATATAACACTGAGGGAAATAGTTGAGTGAAAAATTAAATGTATAGAAACGCTTCTACTTTTAGATGGCCTTGGTAAGAGCCTTTGGAAATTCCCTCCTTGTAAAGATGAGACATATGCTGTGTCCTATAGATTGGACAGTTGGGACATGGGGATTGAGGAAAAAGTAAGCTTTTAATGCACCTCCTATAATATGTAGGAGACGGATGAATTTATCACACCCCAGTGGTTTATAAGCAACTTCCTTATAGGTGCCCAAAGGTGGCGTGACGGAGATCTCAGCTGCTGACAAAGCTGAGGAATTCCGCAGGTAAGGATCACTTTGGGGGCCCATGAACCTTGTGCTCATTTCCTTGGCAAGTTAAATGAAGCCGGGAGGGCCCTGATTCTTGGCACAGTAAAAACCTTTAAGCCACTCTGCTCTTGTGTATCTTTCTGTTCCAGGCAGCAGGCTGACTTTGTGGACCTGAGCTTCCCAACAATTTCCAGTACGGGACCCAACGGCGCCATCATTCACTACGCGTAAGGCATGCGGAGGAGCACGCTGCCCGGCTTTGCTGCTGCTTCTGCACAGGAGCCTGAGCAGGGGAGAGACATTATTCTACCAGAGGCCCTGGCGCCCACCTCCGTGTGTCTGTTCAGATTGTTCTTATATGGGAAATAGGACCTTGGAGGTCTTATTTTCTCTTCTTTGCTCTAAATCTCCGAGCCTATGCCTGTTGGGAGCCAACTCTTAGGCCCAGAGGTTTCGCATTGACATTCTCGCGATGTCAAATGGGTTGTCCCTCTTTCCTTTGAGGCTGCAGTATCTGTATTCATAATCCCTGAATCTTAGTAGTTAGAATTTTTAGTGTTTTTCTTTTCTGACAGTGGCAGCCTTCTTGATGCACTAGTCCAAACGTCCTGTGAGCTCCATCACCTCCATACCAAAAAAGCTTATCACTAGGTTGTGGAGCACCCTGCTACGGTTGAAGAGATAATCTGTAACCTCTCTTTCCTCCCCACCCTATGGGGATTTGTACCACATGACCTACAAGAGCCCATGGACCCACAGAGCCATGCATCCCTGCACTGTGAGACAAAGGGGGCGCTGATGTATTTTAGAACTGCTAGACCTGCCTGTAGAGGTGGTGGGAAGTGGGGCTCCAGCTTCAGCTTCACCTGGCTTACACGGTTCTGCCTCGTGCGGGCATCTTGAGTCCTTTGCTCCCCACCCGTGATGTGCATAGTGAAGGAACACTTGGCTGTCTCACTGTGCTGCAGTGCTGTACGTGGGCACAAATTCCTGCCCCCCCGCCTTTTTAATCACTTTCAGAGTTTTTAGTCTTGGGACAAATTTTGAAGCTGTTGTGTGGGAGACAGTCACAGATATGTGACTGTACAGTTCTCTCACATTAATGCCTCTGTCCAACATTAAAATAGCAAAAGGACTTTAGTTTTATCTTATATTTAATGCAGGTGATGAATTTCCTGGCTGGATACTACTCTAGAATTTTGCATATAATTAACACAATAAATAATTTCAGACCAAGGGGGGAGAATTTTGCTTCTCCTTTGGTGTCTCTTCGTTGTGACTGTTGGAAGCCCGTTGACAGAGAGGGTGCTGAAACTGGGCCCATGTCTGGTTGTCTGTTCTGCCAGTTGGGCTCGAGTGCCCACTTTCACCCTTATTGCCTGGAAGTGAAGGAGAACCTCTCTCGGCTGCAGGGCGGAGACTTGGAATGCTCGCGTCCCTTTTAGCTTTTCCCAGTGCAGCATATTGTCTGGAAAAAGGCATGGAGAAATCAGATCACTTTAAAAAATACCAGATGTTCATTTGAAAAAAGAGCTCTAGCATAAGAGCATCATGGTCCATTCCTTTCCCCAGCAAAAATCCTGTTAGGTTTTCTCCCAGACTGAGACACTGACCTTCTGCCTGTCTGGTGGTCTAGGAAGCAAGTGGGGAGGCACCTGGTGGGATTAGGACTGAGGGAGGGAAGTGGAGGCTGAGGCAGGGGCCTGGACCGCCCCACCCCCCCCCCCCCCCCCCGCAAAAAAAAAAAAAAGACAAATGACTGCGGCTGCTCTCCTCCCACTTCCCAGCTTGGTCCTATTGCTTCTGTTGATTATTATTTTCTGTAGCTTTTACAATTATCTGATGAACACTTGTTTTCTTCCCAGTCACAAATGGAGGAAGATACAAAGAAATATGTTATTTCCTTCTCCTGAGCTCTTTATCTGTTGGGGAGATAGGTTGACTGTGTCTTTGAATAGTAGAAGGTTAATATTAGTTGAAATAATTAACCTATTGGGTAACTTTAGTGTGATATAATTTAAGGCTTACATAAATCGTTCGCACAGTACAAAGAACTCTTGTATTCCTTCCTCCCAGATTCAGGAAGCATTTACATTTGTGGAATAATTAATTTCTAATTAACTTTCTTAGGCCGGTCCCTGAGACGAATAGGACCTTGTCTCTGGATGAGGTGTACCTCATTGACTCGGGTGCTCAATACAAGTAAGTGAATCGGGGCTGCGTAGAGCTTGACTCCACTGAATCAAGGCAGATGAGTAGGTGGACAAGCCAGGCTCCAGCCGAGAGTGCTCAGCTGGTCATCTCATTCTGCGCCAGCCACTGATGGAATTGTTTCCATGTCTTGTCCTTTTTTTCACCCCTTGTTGAAATAGCCCAGTTGTGATCCTGTTCCCACAAAAGACTGTTTGATAGAAATGTTTAGTCCTTGGCTGGAAGCTGTTAAACACTAAATAAATAACTGAAAGTAAGCTTTCAGAACCATTGGGAAGTCTTCTGCTCCAGCCCATACATCACCTGGCAGCTCCCCAGACTTTTAGTGGCCCCAGGGCCTTGTGAAGTGATGGCATAATTTTGAATGCATGAATGAGAAACGAGGGCTGTCCCTGAATTTCTGAATTTCCTTCTTCATGCCTTGCTGCTTTCACAGTCATCATCTAGAATAGTTTCTCAGAGAAACCAAGATTTGGTTGGGTCTTGATGTGGAACCCACGAGGAGGAGAGGAATAGGTGTTGTCTGCATTGAGAGCACACGAGCAAGGCCTTTTACTACTCCTTTCTCCACTTAAGTTGGGACTTTGGCTGGTGGAGATGGAAGCCACAACCTAGCCTTGGGACGTGTGGGTTGGAGTTAATAAAAGCCTAGAGCTAAGGGTATTTGGATTTCTTGGGTAATGGTGTAACTTTGGTTCACTTCTAAATTTTAGCAGTATTCTAGAAGTTACTCTAACACCATTCCTGTTAGCAGTCGCTTCCCACTCTCCCCTACCCAGGGAACCACTAGTGTACTTTCTGTCTGTATGGAGTTGCCTATTCTGGACATTTCATATACATGGGATTATATGGCCTCAGTGGCTGACTTCCGTCACTTAGTGTAATGTCTTCCAGGTTCATCCAGGTTATAGTGTGTATCAGTACTTCATTCCTTTTTATTGCTGAATAATATTTGTATGTGTATACTACATTTTGTTTACTCATCAGTTGATGGACATTTAGGTTGTTTCTACGTTTTGGGTATTATGAGTGATGCTGCTATGAACATTCATGTATAAGTTTTTGTGTGGACATATGTTTTCGGTTCTCTTGGGGGTTTACCTAGGAGTGGAATTGCTGGGTCCTAGGGTAACTCCGTGTTTAACCTTTTAAGGAACTGTAAACTGCTTTCCAGAGTGGCTGTACTATTTTATATGTCCACCAGCAGTGCATGAGGGTTCCAATTTCTCCACATCCTCATCTGTCTCACATTTGAGCAAAAGCTTATTCTGAGTGAAAACTAATTTGTCCTTCCTTTTGGAAAGGGATGGAACCACAGATGTGACTCGTACCATGCATTTTGGAACCCCTACAGCCTATGAGAAGGTAAGAGAAAACTCGAGAGGCCCTCTCTGCTCTTTGACAGTTCTCTCTTGTTTAAAGGATTGTATACATAAGTAAAAATTATATGTGGGGCAATAAAATAGCTCATGACTGTGGAATCAGGCTATCTGCTTTATGACATCCATTTAATTATTGGAGAGATTTTAAAAGCATTCTGTCTGCTAAGGTCAGAGTGGCTCAGATTCAAGTTTTAATAGCTTTGGCCTTCTCTTCAGTCAGGAAGTTTCTTTGGGGAAGGGAGTGGGGTAGTGAAAATATGCCTTTTTACGAACAGTGGCTAGATTTCATTCTGAAAGCTACCTCCGTTCTTTTTTCAAGTTCAGCATTCCTATTTGTAGGCTCAACTCGCTAGGAACCCTCTGAAATGACATGCACTGCTCAGTTTCTGGTCTGTCTGGCATGGAAAAGAGGAAACAGCTGTAAGGTAGAGAGATGTGTACCATGAGTCTGGAGACCGGGCTTCAGATCTTCTCTGCTGTTTACAGACTCCATGACCTTGAACTCAACACTTAGACCATCCATAAAAGCGGTGAGAAGAGTACTCACCTCCAAGGCTGGCTGTGAAGGTTCTGTGAGCCCAGCAGGTTGATAGTCACTGCTTGGCAAATACTGGTTGAATCTCTGAGTGTATCTCTTTTTCCAGGGAGCTCCTTCAGGAAGCTTGTCCAGGGAAGAGGGCTTTATTGGATAGAGCAGGGCACATTTCCCAGAGTTGGTCCCTTGTGTCATTCATTTGCAGGCACCAGCAGATGAAGAAGGGTGTGACCTTGGGTCCAGATACCTACCTTTGGTGTGACTCTTCTTGTACTGTGTTCAATCCAGACCAGATTGAACAGTGTGGGGTTTAGTCCTGACTCTGCACCTTACTGGCAAGCCACTACCCTTCCAAACAGCACTTTTCTTGTCCAGGCAGTAGGGACTAAACCCTGAGTATAGATGGTGGTGAGGTGCACAGAGGTTGAAGCAGGACTGCCTGGCTCCAAGGCCACATGCTGCCACTTATGAACTGCGTGACCTGGCATTCATCTATGAAGTGGGGATGGCAAGAGTGCCTCCAATAAGAAGTGTGGGATTAAACGCACAGTGCTGTGCGCATCATGCCTGGCAGAGGAGTAGCTCAGTAAGCGTTAGCTAGTGTCATCAGTACTTTTTAGTACTTTTCCCCAGTCTTTCTGAGGCTCAGATGGCCGAGAGTATGGCAGAATGTTCATTACTAGGGAAAGACTTGTGGGGTCATCTCCCAGTCAGTTCTCTTTTATTAAATGGAATTTCAAGATTTTCTGGAAAATTGGTACCAAGGCCAAGGTTTTTCTCCACCACCAGATTTTTTCCCTTTTTCCTCTGATTTTCTCTGTGGGATTGCTACAAAACCTTCAGAGGCAAGGTTTTCAGAGCTACCCGAAAACGACAGGATTAAAACGTCTGTGCCAGTCCTGAACACGCCCTCTGGGTTTTCTTTGGCAGGAATGCTTCACGTGTGTCCTCAAGGGCCACATAGCTGTGAGTGCAGCTGTTTTCCCGACTGGAACCAAAGGTAGGTGATTCCTTCAATCATATGGCAGGCATCAGACGTGTCTAAGTTTGGGTGGAAGAACGTGTCCTTCCCTTGCCGTACCAGCCCCCAGCCTACTTCAGGCCCATCCTGGGCAAATGGGGGTGCTGCATGGACTGAGCTGAGAGGACCTCCAGGGAGCCAGGCTTCGGACTGGGCCCAGGGTCAGGTGTGAACCTCCCTCCTGACCAATTATGGTGTCGGGTGACCCATGTGGGTGGCTCCCAGGAGAGGGCAGCAGGGCATGACGGCCTCAGGGCCCCAGTGGAAGTTGGCGCAGCCTCCTGTCTGCCCTTCAGTGCTGGGCCAGTGCCTCCTTTCAGGACCCTCATTGGGATTTACTTTACTGAGAACCTGACTTGAGACATATACCTTTTTGCATGAGGATGGGTGGGTGGGCCATTGCACGGGGAGTTGACAAGACCTGGGCCTTGAGTCTGCTTAGGCTGGGCCGGCACTCATCTCCCTGGGCACCACTTTCCTCACGCTTGCAGTCTGGTTAGAATCTCATCTTGTAATTCTGAAACTGTAGGGTCCCAGCACTGGGAAGGGAACGTCCATGTCATCTACTGCAGCCCTTACCTGCTACAGGCGACCATTCCTCACCAGCATCCTCCAGCTTCAGACTGAGCTCTGACTGGTGGGGGAGCTGCCCTCCTCAGGAGCTCTGACTGTGAGAAAGTTCTTCTTTGTGTTGGGCTGAAACCTGAATCCTCCAGTAACTTTTACCCGCTGGTTTCTGTTTCACCTTCTGGAGCCAAACATAACAAATGTAATCTCCAAAGTGCTTTGCAAGTTGAAAAGTACTGTACAGAATCACCGAGTGCTTCCTACTGTGTCTTTCAGGCCACCTTCTTGACTCCTTCGCCCGCTCAGCTTTATGGGATTCTGGCCTGGATTACCTGCACGGGACGGGACACGGTGTTGGGTCTTTTCTGAATGTTCACGAGGGTCCTTGTGGCATCAGTTATAAAACATTCTCTGATGAGCCCTTGGAGGCCGGCATGATTGTCACTGATGGTAGGTGTCCCTTACCTAGAGGGTGTGCATGGGTCCTCTGGCCTTTCTGAAAGCTCTTTGTCGTTTCTTATATTTTCATTATTATAAAGTAAATTGGAAATAATTTCCCCCTCCTGAATTAAACAACAACAAACAACAACCTTTTTTGATTATAAAAGTGATAAATATTCATTGTAGAAGAAGTGAGACTATGGAACAGTATAAAGAAGAAAATGATAATCATTTGTAATCCAGACACCCAGGGGAAACATGGCTTAATAATTTGCTACGTTAGCTTCTTGTCTTTTCCCATGTCGTTACCACATCTTTGTGAATGTATTTTACTGCCTGCATCATTGTGTCTTATGGATATGCCCCATCATTTATTTGGCGGATCCTCTCTTATTGTACTCCCTACCCTGCAGCCAGTTCTCAGGAACTTCTGAGCCTTTCTCTGTCTGGACCTCAAGTGCCTATTAAAAGTGCCCTGCGGGAGGAGGCTCTCTGGGCTCTTACACCCAGATTGAGTGGCCCTTCATCTGTTTCTTGGGAAGCGCTGTCGTCCCAGGAGTGCAGGCTTCTCTGTGCTTATCTTCGTGGTGGGCTGTTTCTCATTTTGGGGTTTGGTTTGTTTTAGAGCCAGGGTATTATGAAGACGGGGCTTTCGGAATTCGCATTGAGAATGTTGTCCTGGTGGTGCCTGTGAAGACCAAGGTGAGTAATTAGGATTTTGTTTTTTAAATTCCCTTATTCCTTAATGGGGGAGGATGAGGACTTTTGTCCTTGGAACCAAGAGCATGTCATTCTGGGGCCAGAATGGAGCCTCCTTCCCCTGATAGTGGTGCCTCTCCTGGAATTCATTCTCCTCTGCAGAGCCAGAAGGAGGATCCTTAGTGAACTGGGACCCTGAACTGGACCTCGTGGAGCCCCAGGCAGCCCCCTGCTGCTGTTAGTTGGGGCTCCGAGCTTACTGGAGGCAGCAGCTTGTCGTCAAGCCGCCTCTGCTGTGGGGGAGGGGTGCTCGCTTAAAGGCCCCTTCCAGACACTGAAGCAGAATCTCCAGGGCTGGGGCCCGGGAACTATTTTCAACAAATGCCCGAGATGATTTTTATCAGGTAAAGCTGAGGAGGCCCGAGTTACCCCCTGGGTCGGGCCCCACAGGTGTGGTGCCCTCTGGAAGACAGGTGTGTCACCCTCTCCCCATCACGTTACCAAGAGCTCGCAGGCTTTAGGTGCTGGGCTTGACCTAGAAGACCTGTTTGCTTCTCCTCCATGGGTGATTTTGGAAATGGAACCGTTGGGGGGAGGTGGCTTCCTAAGTCTTCAGGGAAGCGACTGCAGGAGTCTGCTCTCTGCTTGCACACTCATGTCACTCTTCTTGAGAGTGGCCTCTCCCCTCGCTCCCACAGGCCCCGCCAGGAACAGAGACCCAGCGTGCCCTGTGTACCCTGGCCATTCCATGCCACGTGCACCGGACAGACCTGTTACCTGTCACCTGATGGGCCTGGCTGGGTCAAGGCAGGCTGCACGGTTGATGTCAAAAAAAAAGGGATCTGCTGGGGAACTCATGCCTTAGCAGAGGCTCGAGAACCAAAACCAGAGCTCCCCCTGCTTCCAGACACCCCCTGTGCCTCTCCTCCATCACAGCAGGCAGGAGCCTTGTGGACCTGCTGCCGGGAGCCCCTCAGCACTCTTGGGCTTTTCCTGGTGGCACAGGCTGTGGTTTGCACAGTGGAGCAGCTCTTGGAAAGTGGCATCCGCTGTGTCCATCGTGTCTCCCGTGTCTGTTAAAAATGGTGACCAGCTAACCACGTCTCGATTCCTAGTTACACCTGGCTCTGAGGGACGGTCCTGTCGGGTGGGAGTGACCTCGTGGCGGGTCATTGTGGTAAAGAGGAGTAAAAGCTTCTGTTTTCTTCCTTCTCCCACAGTATAACTTCAGTAACCGGGGAAGCCTGACCTTTGACCCTCTAACTTTGGTTCCGATACAGACCAAAATGATAGATGTGGATTCTCTTACAGACAAAGAGGTAACAAGGAAGCCTTGGGGGAGGGCAGAAGCGTGTGGGGTGGAGAGCTGCCCTACGTTCTCTCCTCCGCTGTCACTTTTAAGTTAGCGCCTAGGCCAGCTGAGTTGGAAAATCCTAGGTCTCCTGAGGACTGGAGGTGCTTTTCCTGTATTTTTGGGTCTCGAGGTAGATACAGCCCTGCTCTCCTCACTGTTGGGGATGGTAGGGCTTCATAGGTGGGAATGAATAGTGTGCTGTTGTTTTCCAGGAGGGCCAGAGCCATAGCTGCCCTGAGGCGTGTTTAGCAAACATGGGCATGTGTCTTCCCTGCATTTTTGTGGGTGGGTGGGGCATTGCACACGCCAGATTGTTTTCTTGTGTTGCGTGAAACTAAGGAACTGAGAAGCAAACGCTATTACCATATGCCGAGTTTTGTCACAGGCAGGGAGAGAGGTTGTTGCTCTGGGCTCTGAAACCCGTCACAGAGCAGACGCACAGCAGCGCTCACGTGTCAGGCTCAGAGGGTGACAGGTCTTGGAAGCCCTGCAAATCCCAGCACGGGTCCCCAGGCTCATGAGGCCAGGTGAGGCGGCAGGCCCAGGAACCTGGAGTAAGGCTTGAGGGATGGGGCAGGTGATCAGGGTCAGAGCAGGGACAAGGGTCAAAACAGGGTGGAAACAACACCACCCTGTCTGTCTGCTGTGAAGTGGTCAGGCCCAAGCCAGGAAGCCAGGAAGCCAGAAGCCAGAAGGACAGGAATTCCAGAGCAAGGCAGGCAGGCAGCAGTGCAGCAGAAGGCAAAGGCAGGCGCGTGGTGCAGCACTCGAGGGATGAGAAGTTCTTGTTACCAGAGGCAGCCACTGGCCTCACCCCAGGGGCTTCTGAGAAACGTACCCTCAATGGAGCCTGCGTGGGCCCTGTGCTTGGCACTAGAGGAAAGCGCCTCTGAGGGCTGAGGAGCTCCCTTCTGCAGGGCCGTGGAACGGGCTCCTCCCAGCCAGACGCTCCCCTCTGCCCCATCCAGCTCACAGATGGGTGACAGAGGAAGGTCATCCACTTGCTGCTTCGATTGCCTCTGTGCTTGGGCACCTCATCTTGACCGCCAGTGCCTCGATTCAGCCAAACGTTCCCGCTCACAGCACCCAAACGAGCCCTGCTGATGCTGGTTTATTCAGGCTGTAGATGGATACACAACAGGCAGCAGCCTGTCAGCAGCACAGTGTCAGGTGTGTCTTTTCAGCGGGAAGAGTCTCTCCTGCGGCCCTGGGCCTCTTCTCCGGTCCCACAGGGCTGGCTTAGGTGAGAGGGGATGACAGCACAGAAGTGAGCACGGCAGCCACCCTGCTTACAGCCCTCTGCCCAAGGAGCCAGTCTCTTCTTGTGGCCCTCGAGCACAGCTTCCAGGGTCTTAGCAAGGGACCCTCTACTAAGAAGTCACTTTACCCTCTTGGAAGCCCAAGGCTGTGGCATCTGCCAAGTGATTCCAGGTCACATAGGCCTTGCTGTCCGCGTGAAGTGTACCAGTCAGGACACATTTCTTCCGCGTGACCTTCCACTTTATCCAGGGAAATAGTGCCTGAGGAAGGTTAAGCGAGGCCATTTTTCCTTGGGGGAGAGTCTTTTTAACCTGTGACTCCCCCGTGACATTGGACAGAGACCAGTGCTGTCTGCCTGGTCCAGTGTTCATTACTGTACCTTACATGCCCCAATCACTGAACTATTCTTTTAGCCAGTTAGTTTTTATAAGACAGATAATATCTTCTTACCTTGGAATCATTAGCAAGTTTCCACAAATTACAAGTAGAGGACAGTATTTAATATTCCAAGCAGAGTGTATTTATTACCTCTTTTAGCAAAAGTGTTCATTTCCCATATACCACTCAGTAAATCTGGGGCTTCATTCTGTCTTAAGGCATCGTAATACCCCACAGCAAGATGCTGTCCATTGGGCTTTTAAAGTACCAGTCATTGCCCTTTACCGTCTCCCAGTCTTAGTAGAAACTTGAGGGAGTTTTGGGGTTAGTGCTGCATTCCCATCGATTTGTCACCAGGTGGCAGCAGAGGACTTTGGTTGGACATGAATGTGTGTGCTGTAGGCTGCCAAGGCTTTTGTGACGTTGCTCCAGCCCGCTGCGGTGGCGGGTGCCCCAGCTTGCCCCAACCAAAAGGGTCTTGGGAGTGTCTCTGTGGCCCCAGGCTTGCTCCTGTCTGTACTGTTGAGCTGCTTTGGACGGCAGGCTGCCTTACAGCCCTGCCTGGCCTTGCTGCTGATATGCAGCCGTTTGCTTGTGTTTGATATCCGACCCCTCTTCCCCACCTCTTATCCGTGGGCCTAGGAGCACCAGTTGGGTCAAAGTCATCGGCGACACCAACCCGTCTGTCTGATGTGATGTGGTCAGGCCCCCTTCGGGGCAGTGGGGAGCATGGGTTGTCGTCGTCTTGGCAGAACGGGCTTCCCTCCAGCCCTCATCCTCCCTCACTCCTCACCCAGAGGAGATTGGCAGAACCCTTGTCATCAGGTTCAGCGCATCAGTACCCCCCGCCCCGTCCCAACAGACAGACAGACAGACACACACACACACACCCCAAGTCCGGTCAGGTTCCATACTTTACCTCTTTTCTATCTCCTGGTGTGGTGGCTCCATTCATTTGAGGCTCTGAAGGTCAAGCTTACTCCCAGCCTCACCCTGCAGCAGCGCAGGCCTTGACCTCCAAAGGCTTTGGGCGCATCCAGACGGCCACACTCACAAGACCCTCACCGGCTTGACTGATCCTAGTTTATTCAGCTTTGTAGGCGGACACGGGATAGGAAACTCAGCGCGTTGGCAGGACAGCCTCAGGTGTGTCTTCACAGCAGCTGAGGCAACCAGGGTGGGTGCAGGAGCTGTGAGAGCCCTGCCCCCACTCTCTCGTCATGGCTTCCAGGGGTGTTGTCGAGGGGGACACCCGGTTACAGGTTACTCTGCATCCAGAGCCACGGCTTACCGTCAGGCATTCGTGGTTCCCTCACCGTCACTCCAGTCCACATGCAGGTGGTTCCAGGAGCATTTTCACCACCGGCCATGTGGCCTCGTCCCATCTGTTTCCAGGGAGGTAGAACACAAGGAGGTCGCTTGTCCATGAGCAGGGAGAAAGGGTTTTGTGCTCCTTTACTCATCCTGTGATCTCAGCACATGGTGCCTCACTGCTCGCTGCGCAGCCTTTGGTGAAGGTGTGATGGTGAGACCACATCTGTATTCCTTCCCTCTTGCAGTGCGACTGGCTCAACAACTACCACCTGACCTGCAGGGACGTGATCGGGAAGGAACTGCAAAAACAGGGCCGCCAGGAAGCCCTCGAGTGGCTCATCAGAGAGACGCAGCCCATCTCCAAACAGCATTAATACCTGTTTGTTTTTGTTTTTTTAAACGCTCTGGGGAAAGGAAGAAGCCTGGCCCACCCCTGACATCTTTTCCCTTTCTCTCCTTCTTCCTTACCTTCCCGTTTTACTTTTAGACTCTGAGAAGAACTGAAAATCTTCTTATCCTCTTTGATATTTTCTTGCAAACACTCTATCTTTTATGAATTTTTTTAAAATTGTTGAGAATGAGCCAAGAATAAATTGCTGTCCCAGAAGGAGGATCGCCACAAAGCCAAAAGCCTGATCCGGGGGATGCCCCGAGCAGCTGCAGGGAGTCCTCTGGCCAGTGATGGTGAAGCAGTGAGTGCTCTGCGACAGTCACGTTCCAGGTGCTAGTCCCTTGTTCATGATCCCCTTCATGCGCACGAGACTGTATTTATGACCAGTGAATAAAATGTCAGAACGTGCTTCATCTCCGCCGTCTCTCTTCTTCCGGCACCATCCACCCTGTGTGTGGGGTGGGCGCACGTCCAGGGCACGTTTTCTAGGTGGAAGGACCCCTTTGAGGAGAGATTCCCTGGCCTCCCTGCATATTTTCTGACTTACTTTCAAGCCTCTTAAGTCTTTTCTCTAGAAAACCTAATATTTTGTTGAGTATTCTAAGTTTTTCTTTCCAGATTTTAAAATACGTCATTGATATTAAAAAACAACAACAAAAAATCATGTCGAAAGTGGCAGTCTACTGTGGTCTACCCTACAGTGGACAGTGCAGGCGTCTCATTGTCTCACGACTTATAGACAGTGGTCTTTGGCAGGTGCCTGCTACTCCCTATCTGGCTTTCTCTGGACTTGCGCACGAGGGGCAGCCTGAAGGGCCGGCAGAGCTAACGCCCCTGAGGCCTCAGACCATGATGGTTGGGCATGGGAAAACGGACTCCTCTTCCCTTGGCTGGGATGTCTGAGGCGTGGTCTACACTGCCTCCTGGGGTTTCTCAGTGGGACTGAGCCCTCCTTGCCCACTGTGGGAACTTGTTCAATAACACACCCTTTATTTTCTTCCTTCCCTTCTGCGTCTGACTTTCCCTTTCTCCCACCAGTGTTTCCTGGAGCCGTCTCCCATTAAACCACTTACATGCAAATCCTTGTCTTTGGGTCTGCTGCTTTAGGAACCCAAGTCATACCCCATAGGTATAACCACTATTTGCTATGTATTTTTGCCAATTTCTTTCTTTGTATTTAGCATTCATTAATATATAGAAAAAGTATGTGTGCATGGATAAAAGAATATTTATGCACACATACACATCATATGCACAGACATTGGGCCATTCTGTACATATGCAATTTCCTTTTTTTTTTTTTTTTTTTTGCCGTATGCGGGGTACGCGGGCCTCTCACTGTTGTGGCCTCTCTCCCATTGCGGAGCACAGGCTCCGGACACGCAGGCTCAGCGGCCATGGCTCACGGGCCCAGCCGCTCCGCGGCATGTGGGATCTTCCCATACCGGGGCACGAAGCCGTGCCCCCTGCATCGGCAGGCGGACTCTCAATCACTGCGCCACCAGGGAAGCCCTATTGATTGATTTTTAAATGTTAACCCAAACTTGCATTCCTGTGACACCTCCCACTTGGTCATAATTTTTTGGCTTTTTAAATATATTGCTGGATTCACTTTCTTAATTTTTAAAAAATAATTCTAAAACATCCATGTTCACAAGGGATGTCAGCCTGTAGTTGTCTTTTCTTATAATATCTTTGTCATACACTGATTTTTGTATGTTTATCATTTTTTTTAAATGTAAGCAAAGTTATAACTTTTCCTACAGACACTTCTTTTTATTTCATTATTTAAATTGAGGTATAGTTGAGATACAATATTATATAAGTTTCAGGTATACAACATAGTGATTCACAATTTTTAAAGGTTGTATTCCATTTATAGTTATTATAAAATATTGGCTATGTTCCCTGTGCTGTACATGGATATATTGCAGACGCTTCTTTAATTGCATCACATGTATTTTGATATGCTGTTTTAATTTTCATGAATTCAACATTTTTTCTCATTTCTTTTGTGATTTCTTCTTTGACACGTAGGCTATTTAGAAATATGTTAATTTTTAAATGTTTGGAGATCTTTAAGACATCATTTTGTTACTAATATCTAATTTAGTTGTATTTTGGTCAGAGAACATACTTTCTTTGATTTCAGTTTTTAAAAACGTATTGATTCTTGTTTCATTGCTTAGCATCTGGTCTGTTATGGCGAGTGTTAGATGTGAAATTGAAAACAATGTGCATTCAGCAGTTTGGGGTAGAATGTTCTATAGATATCCATTAGGTCAAGTTGGCTATAGAACAAAAGATAGGATGTTATAGCTGTTCTATGGCCAGGAGCAAAATCCCCTTCATTACATTTGAATGTACATCCTACAATTAAACCAGATTGAAACAGGTTCCCAAATCCATCTTGAATCAAATGTAACACTAATCCATATTTAGAGATTGTTCCTGATCCACTGCTTTCAGCTGGTTCCTTTCTAAAAAGCTATCAACAATCTAGGAATAAACCTACCTAAGGAGACAAAAGACATGTATGCAGAAAATTATAACACACTGATGAAAGAAATTAAAGATGATACAAATGGATGGAGAGATATACCATGTTCTTGGATTGGAAGAATCAACATTGTGAAAATGACTCTACTACCCAAAGCAATCTACAGATTCAATGCAATCCCTATCAAACTACCACTGGCATTTTTCACAGAACTAGAACAAAATATTTCACAATTTGTATGGAAACACAAAAGACCCCGAATAGCCAAAGCAATCTTGAGAACGAAAAACAGAGCTGGAGGAATCAGGCTCCCTGACTTCAGACCATACTACAAAGCTACAGTATTCAAGACAGTATGGTACTGGCACAAAAACAGAAAGATAGGTCAATGGAACAGGATAGAAAGCCCAGAGATAATCCCACGCACATATGGTCACCTTATCTTTGATAAAGGAGGAAGGAATGTAGAGTGGAGAAAGGACAGCCTCTTCAATAAGTGGTGCTGGGAATACTGGACAGATACATGTAAAAGTATGAGATTAGATCACTCCCTAACACCACACACAAAAATAAGCTCAAAATGGATTAAAGACCTAAATGTAAGGGCAGAAACTATCAAACTCTTAGAGGAAAACATAGCCAGAACACTCTATGACATAAATCACAGCAAGGTCATTTTTGACTCCCCTCCTAGAGAAATGGAAATAAAAACAAAAATAAGCAAATGGGACCTAATGAAACTTCAAAGCTTTTTCACAGCAAAGGAAACCATAAACAAGACCAAAAGACAACCCTGAGAATGGGAGAAAATATTTGCAAATGAAACAACTGACAAAGGATTAATTTCCAAAAATTACAAACCACTCATGCAGGTCAATAACAAAAAAACAAACAACCCAATCCAGAAATGGGCAGAAGACCTAAATAGACATTTCACCAAAGAACATATACAGACTGCCAACAAACATATGAAAGAATGCTCAACATCATTAATCATTAGGGAAATGCAAATCAAAACTACAATGAGATATCATCTCACACCCGTCAGAATGGCCATCATCAAAAAATCTAGAAACGATAAATGCTGGAGAGGGTGTGGAGTTAAAGGAACACTCCTGCACTGCTGGTGGGAATGTGAAATGGTACAACCACTATGGAGAACAGTATAAAGGTTCCTTAAAAAACTACAAATAGAACTACCATATGACTCAGCAATCCCACTACTGGGCATATACCCTGAGAAAACCATAATTCAAAAAGAGTCATGTACCAAAATGTTCATTGCAGCTCTATTTACAGTAGTCCGGAGATGGAAACAACCTAAGTGCCGATCATCAGATGAATGGATAAAGAAGATGTGTCACATATATACAACGGAATATTACTCAGCCATAAAAAGAAACGAAATTGAGCTATTTGTAATGAGGTGGATAGACCTAGAATCTGTCATACAGAGTGAAGTAAGTCAGAAAGAGAAAGACAAATACCGTATGCTAACACATATATATGGAATTTAAGAAAAAAATGTCATGAAGAAACTAGGGGTAAGACAGGAATAAAGACACAGACCTACTGGAGAACGGACTTGAGGATATGGGGAGGGGGGAACGGTGAGCTGTGAGAAAGCGAGAGAGAAGCATGGACACATATACAGTACCAAACGTAAGGTAGATAGCTAGTGGGAAGCAGCCGCATAGCACAGAGATATCAGCTCGGTGCTTTGTGACCGTCTGGAGGGGTGGGGTAGGGATGGTGGGAGGGAGGGATACGCAAGAGAGAAGAGATATGGGAACATATGTATATGTATAACTGATTCACTTTGTTATATAGCAGAAACTAACACACCATGTAAAGCAATTATACCCCAAAAAAGATGTTAAAAAAAAGCAATTCCTTCAAATGAATCTCCAGGCCCAGATGATTTCAATGGAGAATTATTTAATAAAAACATCTTTAAAGAAAATTAACACCTATTATATACCATCTTTTTTAGAAAATAGAAGAAAAGGCAACAGTTCTTAATAGATGTATTAATGTATTTTTACTCTTATACCAAATCCAAATAAAGACAGATGAATGAAGGAAAAAAAAAAAAAAAAAGCTATCAACATAATTTTTGGTATCAACGTAATTTTTTTCCCACTGAAAGCAAGTAAAACGAGAGGTCCAAATTATTAACTCTGGCTCCATCACCACGTAGAACTGTGTATTTAAAAAATGACCAAAGATAAGTTTACAACTTCTAGATAATATTACATTTTGTAGATAGAGAAGTTAATTTTATTAATGGCTATAATTCAGAAATTATTTACTATGATAAATAAAGGAATTGAAAATTATGGTTAAGATAAGGAGTTTCTTACCTCCACCTATATCCAGAATCCCATTAAAAATAACTCTGTCGGGACTTCCCTGGTGGCGCACCAAGGTAGGGGACACAGGTTCAAGCCCTGGTCTGGGAGGATCCCACGTGCTGCGGAGCAGCTAGGCCCGTGTGCCACAACTACTGAGCCTGTGTTCTGGAGCCCATGAGCCAACTACTGAGCCCACGTGCCACAACTGCTGAAGCTCGCGCACCTAGAGCCCGTGCTCCACAACAAGAGAAGCCACCGCAATGAGAAGCCTGCGCACCACAATGAAGAGTGGCCCGTACTCGCTGCAACTAGAGAAAGCCTGCGCATAGCAACGAAGATAGCAACGAAGACCGAACGCAGCCAAAAATAAATAAATATGTTAAAATAAATTAAAAAAAATAACTGTCAATTAAATTTTAAGAACCTGTCAATTAAATCTGACCTGTGATCAATTTGACCTGTGACTAAGTAAAATATATTCTGCAATAAATGATATGGTGGTAATGGTGGCTGAGAAAAAGGAAGGAAGAAGAGAAATAGGAGATAGGGGATAAAAAACTATTCAGTTTTTTTAAAATAAAACATGTACTTATGTTTAACTGCTCTAAATGACACATGCTTGTTTAAAGCAAAAATAGTAACAATGTTTTGTGTGTTTATAGCATACATAAGATTAAAATACATGACAATGGTAGCACAAAGGACAGGAAGGAGTAATTGAAGGTACACAGTAAAAAGGTCCTTAACAAGTATAGTTCAACTATATTTCCACTCACTACTTTTATTATGAATACTGTTATGTGTATTTTACCACAATAAAAAATTGGAAAAAAATAGGCTATTTCGAAAATTATATGTGGATAAATATAAATCCTACAAAATCTTATATCATCTTAGAATGTTTGGAGGGGGCACAGAATTTTTACTGTTGTTTGCACTGACATTCTTATGCCTTTCTTCAGTTTTTCCAAAGGGCAGTACTTCTCAATGTTCAGTCTTTCTTTAAGGGGGAGCAGAAAGCTGAGTACATAGTTGGTTATCAAAAATCAGTCTAAAAGATTCTTAATGTATTATTGAAGTAGTGTGGAGTAGTCGAAAAAAATCATTTGACTTCAAGTCAAGAAATTTGATCGGTATATAGTTTGTCACCCTTTTCCAAAACACTGTGGATCTTAATTCATAAAGAAAAGTGTGCTGGACTAGAAATTCAATGGGTTCTTTTCAGCCCTAAAAAAATCTATAACTCTGATTGATCTATGTTGCTGTGGAGATCAACGTGGGAAACTAGACTTCTGAGTTTGCCAGTGGTGTAATATCAGTTAGTACAGTTCCTGTTGCAAGTAACAGAAAACAAAAACCAATGCCCACCCCAATCACCTTAAGCCAAACAGATGAGCTCTGTGAACACGGATGCTTACTTCACCAGCTTAGCCAGATGGGAACAGCGTCCTACCACCTTTGCCATATTCTATTAATTAGAAGCAGATGTCAGGTCCTGCCTACCTTCAGGGGTAGTGGTGAGTCTTGTTAAAATCTTTTTTGCGGTCTGCCTTCAGTAGGGCATTAATTCCATGTTCACAAGTTTTCTTCCTTTACTCTTTGCCATCCTTAAGGTCAAGTTTTTGCAGTTTTTGATGATCCTTGGAAATGGCAGAGAACCAGTCAGCTGCAGAAGACAGAAAGTTCCTGCTCAAGGCATTGTGTGGGTTTACCTTGCTTGATCTTCCAATTAAACCTAATCAGCAGTAAGTTATTGTTACTCCAACACACTGCTTTCTCAATGCCCAGGGGAAGACCCCTAGGTACCCTGGGGGTGTAAGGAGGCCAGGAAAAGAGGGTCTGCAAAGAGAACAGGCAGAATGAATCTCATTTTCAGGGATCAGGTGAATTCCTTCAACCCAAAGACACAAAGTTCAAATTAATTTGCATCCTTGTTTCCCCATGAATGAAAAATGCTTGAAAGTAGATAAGCAGCTACTTTCATCTGGGTCACTGATTAAAACAGCATGTTTATTATGTCCTATTTGAGGGTGTAGGTTTTTGGTCTGACATATATAGAGGTTGCATTCAGCATCTAAAACTTATCACCTGCATGTTTCTAGGGTGAGGCTGCCCCAACCCCCTGAGAAGGGCAAGGTGGTAGAATGGGAAGAATCTAGGGCTTTGGAGACAGATCGGGGATTGTGTTCCAGCCTGCCCTTGCTACCTCTGTGTCATTCAATGAGCAGATTATTTCCCCCTTTTTGAGCTTCAGATCTTTCATTTGTATACTGGACTTAATAATACCCAAACTGAAGATCAAAAGAGTGGATACTAGTGAAAGAGTTTATAAAGTACAAGTGCTCTATGTATGAGGTACTATCTGATTATTAAATCATGGTAGATTTTTCACTGAAGTCTTGGGTCAAGTAAAGGGATATGTTTATCTGACGATGCCAAGATGGAAAACCATAGCATCTTTGCTTGGACACTAGAGTGCTAGGTGGGAAGGACACTGATCTGCCCCAATATAGTAATGACTATATTTCATATATTTTGAGTTTGAAAAGGCTTCTGCAATGCTCTGCAAGGCTGTATAAAAAAATAAATGGACTTCAGAGAAATTGCCATAAACATGTAGTGGGAAAACGTGTTGTTCAGAGAATAAAATTTTACTTGTTGATGGACAAAAATTATATGCAGATCCTGCAGGAAGCTACGTATAACATAGTAGTTTTTACCATGAAATGTTAGCAGAACTTACCCTCCTGTTTCCAGAGAATTTTTCCTTTGATCACAGAATCAAGAACAGGCCAAGAATGAGAGTTCTACACTGATTTTCTCCCATGGGACCAGAGAGTTTCTTGATAGTTGAAAAAGCGATTCTTTAATACCTCCTTTCCCTGCTTTTGTTCTAGTTTCTGATGAATTTGGCCACAGGAAAGTAGTGAATCTTGCTGTCTTTGGATATAACTGATTTCAGCATGACTTAAAGGATTCAGCCTAGAGAAAAAGTAAAATGAGGAGAGAAAAATCCTATTAGGATCATTTTCTTCATTCCAATATAGCTGAGACTGGGGCCTTCCTGCCAGCACATCCTTGGTTTCTTTGTCCAGCTGATTTTTAAATAACTCAGGTGATTGGCCTCATTATTTTCCTTGGGAACTCAATCTACCATGTAACAGAGCTGACTCTGAGGAAGTTCTTCTTGACATAATATTGTGTGTGTAGTTTCTTCATACATCTTCCCTTTACTCAATTCCATTCTGTAAGGAAATCAATAAGCATAAAAAAAGAGAAAAGAAAGTAGTTAGGAGATTGACAGGGTAGGGGAACAGGAGTTGTTGGCTGGTAGGATGAGGGAGAGGAAGCAGGCTGTGCCCAGAGTCACCAAAAGAAAGGATGAGTGGAGGGAAAACGGCCCTCAGGGTGGACTGGAAAAGGCAGCAGGGGCTCAGGAGCAACAGCAAATATCCTTCTTAATTTTGAGCTCTCCCTAAACTGAGGTGTGCCTCAAGACGCTGATTTCAGTAATCTCTATGGATTTGGTCAATTTTTCGGTTGCTACTTCAAACTGATATTTAATTATTTTCAAAACTCAAAGGCTATTCATGCTAGCTGGCATAAGCCAAGATTCGAACACCTGTCCCAGGAGGGCTGGGGAGTGAGGTTGAGGAAGATCCAGTTACCCTCCTCCACGTGGTAACTTAGCCGCTGGTTTTCCCACAGACCTGACCCACGCCCTGCTCCCTAGTTCACCTCCCTCATTACTCCATGGTTGAGCTCTGGCTCACAAAGGCGTGGATTTCTGAAGGAAACACAGGAGGGCAGATGTGCGGCGCACAAGAGGGCTCTGTATCCAGAGCCAAAGGAAAACTGGGCTCCCCCCATCTGGGCAGAGTCAAGAGCAGAGATTCCCCGCAGATGCTGAGAGGACAAAAGCCTCACATGACATTCTTCAGGTTCCCTTGTAAAAAGACATACACAAGTTTGAGAGATATTCAAGAACTGCTTCATATCAGTCAGAGGCAAGCATGCTTTCAACAGTCAAGCCTTGTTCTACTCTTCGTTACTGGACCACAGATCCAACCATTTAACACACCCCAGTGACTTGCCATTGTTCTTGGAATGAAATTCAAGATTGTCCATGTGAGCACAAGACCCTGCCTGAGCCGGTCCTTGTTTGGCTCTCTGGCCCCATGTCTGGCCAGTCTTGTCTATATTCCAGCCACCCTGATCACCGTCTGGTTTCCTCAAATGTGACACCCTCTCTGTGCTAATGGACCTCCAGATGCTGCTTCCCCTCCCCCAGTTAATCCCCACCCACCTCTATACCATTGCTTAATCACCCCATCTTCAGGGAAACCTCTGTCTCTCACCTGAACTCTCACAGAGCTCTGCCTCCAGAGTAGCTATGATTAGACAATCACACAGGTACACGTGTAAGTGTGTCCATTGCGCTGGACTGTAAACTCCATGAGGACAGAGACCTCGTCTGCTTTGCTCACTACTATATCCCCTGGACTTCCAATGCCTTGTCCTTACTGGAAACTTACTCATTTCTGTAGGAAAAATGACTGTGTAGGTTACAACCCATGCTCAGAGACAACCCCATTTAGAGTAAGGTGTGACCCATCTGGAAATGGCCAGAGATCAACCACCAGGATCCAGAGACCTGCGGGGTGGTTGGTCAAAGTGATTAGAACAATGAACACCGACTGTCTAAACTAAGTAAAGGAAACCTCTTCCATTTGTAAACTAGTTGGCTGCCAGTTTAAGTCATCAAAGCAACACTCCAAGCGTCTCACAGGCACCTTCCGGTGGGTGCGCAGGTTTATTAAACACATGTTCAGAAACACACCCCTCCATGCATCTCAAACATTCTTACAAAGTAATTAACAATCTCTTAGTATTTTGTCTCCTTTCCCATTGTGCTTTCCCTGACTTCTTAGATATTATATATATATATATATATATATTTTTTTTTTTTTTTTCTTTCTTTCTTTCTCTAATTGGTATCTCACTGAAACTCACCTCTGTTTCTTCACAGCAACCAGTGCACTGTTAGGTAACACTTACAATAATACTTAAGGATAACAACCACAGAGTATGTCTTGGGAAAAATAAGAGGCTTTTAGAGAACTTTTTATTTTTCTTATATTGTGGGTAGCTCACGGGGATATTTAAGTCCCAGTTAAATGTGTATTAGAAGAGTGAAGAGATTCACTGATGTTACATAGATGAGCACAGATCGTCAATTATCCAGAAGCTGCATCATTCAAAGATACAAGGAAAGGGAACTGGTGAATAGAAACCCCCTTGGCTGCAGGAGTCACCCAAGCACATGAATGAGCTAATAATTTCGGGAGAAAGGAGACTGTTCCAGAGGCGTTGTCGGGGAAAGGGACGATGAAGATTTGGAGAAATGGGGATGAAGAGCGCTAAGGGCCCTGTGAGGAAGACACGGGGCTTGAAAAGTGTTATTAGCAGGACCATGATACCATCACCACCATATAGTGTTTATTTATTTTTATTTTTTTGCGGTACGTGGGCCTCTCACTGTAGTGGCCTCTCCCGTTGCGGAGCACAGGCTCCGGACGCGCAGGCTCAGCGGCCATGGCTCACGGGCCCAGCCGCTCCGCGGCATGTGGGATCTTCCCGGACCGGGGCACGAACCTGCGTCCCCTGCATCGGCAGGCGGACTCTCAACCACTGCGCCACCAGGGAAGCCCCCATATTGTGTTAAGGCTGAGTTGGTGAAGAGCTTCCTATGCAGCCTTGGCCAGTGTTGGGAACACGAGGAGGTGGCACAGGAGCTGGAGCTCATGTTTCCAACTTTCGTATCAGTCCTGAGTAGGAACACAGGAGGGCAATAATGGATGATGCTACGATGGCCCCAAATGAACCATCAAGGTTAAGACCCACAGGCCCAAGAGGAGGTGGTCAGCAAAGGGGAGAGAGTCAGGACCTCCTCTCTAAGTCCTCCTTCACCTCCACCCCTAGGGGTCTTTCCTCAGCCGGACTCTTGCTGTTCTCACTGCTGTTTCACCCACTGGCACTGAGGTTTGATGTTGCTGGCAGTCAGTATCATTAGTGGGGAGCTTCCATGTCTCTCCGGTTAGATCAAGGAGACCATGGTCCATCTCCTGCCACTGTGTTGGTCACCTCAGGGCATGCTACTGAGACGGATGCTACATAGCTCTAACAGCTGAAAAAACAGTCTTGCATCCAAGTCACACATGTAGAAATCCCTGGGTCCATCCTACTGATGTTTCCTGATATCTTTTAGTCTTAATGCTGACCTCCCAACAGAAGAGCTCTGTATTTTCAAGCCCGGCTGCTTGTCGCAGATCTCCTCTGATAGAACATCAAAGAAACTGTAGCATGTCTCTCTTTGAATCAACTACAATAGTGGAATTTTCTTCTCTCAGTGCTACAGTTGTTCAAACAAACACTGGTTATTGACGATGCAGGTGCTCCAGCTTCATTCCCTTCTGTGTGCTTTAATTTGCCTCCTTTCTGAGGGTCATGTTGTTGGTCTCCTTCTGGGTGTCACTGGACACAGGACCATGTGGGTGGTCTTGTGTTTCCTTACTGGATTCTGCAAAGATGATTGTTTTTAGTTGTTTTGCTCTTGCTGCTCTCTGAATACATCCATAATCATGTCTACTCTATTATCCTCTGATTTAAGAACTTAGGTGCAGGATCTGGAGCCAAGATGAAGTGGGAAGAGAAACCAGATTTTTTTCCTATTTTTTTAGCTAAAAACTTTGCAGGAGAAAAGCATGGTGTCTTCAATTTCAGCTGTTAGGTAGGATAACAGAGTGGAAGATGGATTAGAATAGATTTTATTCTGTGCTTTGCTACCACCTCGCCAAATGACCTTGAACCAGTCATCTCAACTTTTGTGGACACTATTTTTTTCATCTAAAAAATAAAACGATTTCATAAAGTGGACCAATTCTAAGGCCCTTTCTGGCTCTAACATTCTGGAGAGACATGGTACACAAACCTCAAAGGCTTAAGGAATGTATCTGTTCTAGTCCAGTGGGGGATTTGAACATGACTAATATACGGATCATTAGAAACTGGAAAGTCACAAGGTGATGCCTTTCATTTTCCCCTCTGAAAATGACTCTCATCCATGGGGTTCCTATGTGCAATGATATTACATAAGGCAAGTAAAAGAGATAACAGCAGGAGAGACAAAAAGTACTTCCTAGAGTAAGCAAAAATCATTAAAATTTTCACAATGTTAGGTAGACATTATTATTTTTGGAGAACAACACTCGAATGACCTTTAGTGTGCTTAAAACGAATCACTTTACAAAAAGCACGAACACTTTTTAAAATGTAACTTTGGACAGAGTACACAAATTAAAATAACGGTATCAAAAACCACAGTCGCATGGTCCGATCCCCTAAAATGGACTTTAGGAATCTCTGAGCAATTTACTAGGATTCTAAATGTTCATCCAATGAGCCTAGCTATGTTTCTACAGATTCGAATGTTGCACTGAGAACAGCTGCTCAAAGATGAGTTCCCTCTGTCAGTCTCCACAGTTTTTCAAGGTCAAGTTACCTGTGAGGCCATTTGCATCCTCACTCCTTAAAAGTGTGCTATGAAATAAACCAGCAGGATGTACTGGGCGGAAACTGATTCCCAGAACACATATGGATAAGCAAGTCAAACATTAGACATTTTATTTGAAAGAGAAAAAAAGCAGAGAAAGATGTACCAATACACATCGTTCAAGGAATAGGAGTTTCTACTAAAAGACAAAAGTTGTGCAGCAGCAGTTATGACTCTTAATGGCATTTTGTCACATGGGAAGACATATCCTACCAGATATCTTGCAGGGAAAACTTTCAAGAGAGGTCATACCTAATCTATCCCATATACTTAAAAATGGCCAAATCTGAAACTCAACAAGTTGTTTTAGAGATGAGGGAACAGGGCCACAGAAGTTAGGTGCCATCGTTCATGGCCATCTGGAGTCAACATTTTATTCACTAAGCCCCTGGCTGAAGCACTCTATCCTTTACTGCAGAACTTCTTGCTAAAACCCCATGCCATCAAATGTCCCCCTGTTCTAATCACAAAGTGGTCTGCAATGTTAGCCACCTGCTCCATAGTTTTCCTTGAGGCCAGATTATCACCAGCCGGGACGTCTGTATAAGGACCTTCCCCACACTTGAAGTGGTGTATTAATTAAGTCAACCGCAGGCCAAGTTCTTTAACGTTTTCTCTCTTGGGATTACTTCTCTGCCCTGGATGAGCATCTGCTCTGCACCTCTCGGGCTAGGCAGTCCTGGATGTGCTATGGAGTCCTTCACCTCCATTCCTAACCCACCTGCTACCTGCCACCTAAACTACTGGAAGGAGCTGAGACAGAATACTGGTTGGTTGACTAGTCCTAAGTGTAGGATACAGCACTTTTACCCCACCTACTAGAAGTGGGGAACTTCTCTCATTGCTCACATGGCAAACCTTGTTTGCTTTTTTTTCATGTGTGCACATATCGTAATGGTACAGTCTGCTGGTTCTAGTTCAGTGTCTATTATAGATAGTTGATTCCACCTGCAAAGCCCACTTAAATCTACAAAGTAAATTACTCTTTTACTCACATTTATGCACCTAAACCAATGTGCTGGTTCTTTTTATTTTTTAAATTTATTTTATCAAAGTATAGTTGATTTACGATGTTGTGTTAATTTCTACCGTACAGCAAAGTGATTCAGTCTTATATATATATATATATATACACACACACACACACACACACACACACACACACATATTCTTTTTCATTTTCTTTTCCATTATGGTTTATCACAGGATATTGAACATAGTTCCCTGTGCTATACCATAGGACCTTGTAAGACTCTGTCTTTTCTGTACTACATTTACTATTTTAGATCATAAAGAATGCTTCCCAATTTTTTTCATTAAAGTAATATAACACTGATTTACAAACTGAAAAAGACAATAGTTATAGGGCAACTGATTTTCTTCACACAACTACGTACCCAGCCATGAGCAGAGGGCAATGTGCTGGTTCTGGACGGAGAAAGAAAGACTTAGTGAGCGCTTACTTATCACTTATCATCAGCTGGTAGAGTGTGCACACGGAGGTGGCTGTGCGCTGAGTTACACACTCGCTCTACGGTGGTTCCCTGTCACGGGCTCTACTTGTGGAAGTCATGGGTTCCTCACATCAGTGTGCTTATTCAGAAGCACCTTACATAGAACTTCAGAACCAGGAGAGAGCCAAGTGATAATCTGGTCCAGCATCAGACTGGCTGGGGCTGGGGCGCTGGACCATACGAGGATTGGTACATGACTTTGGTCTCAGGTACATCATGTTCTTCTGAATTAGTTGAGACTATTTGATTTCAAGTAACTGGAAACCACTTAAGCTAGTGTAAAGTAAAAATGGGAATTTATCATAAAGATAGGGGAAAGGGGACTCACAGAGGCAAAGGAAAACAGCTGAGCCTCAGGAGCTGGAACTGGGAAAGTGCAAAGTGACAGGAACCCAGGAAACCCTTGGTGCCTCTCACACCTCTGCTTTGTTCTGTTCATTTGTCTACATCTGTAGACTGGCTCTCTTAGCAGATAATCACATGGCAGAAAGGATCTGGATTAGATCCACAGGGGTAACTTCTATTCTCCATCCCCATGAAAAGGATTCTCATTAATCCACCTTGCGTTATTGGCCCTAATTCTTTACTGCCCTTTCAAAGAATTATATTTCTACAATCACTGCATGGTCTCTTGGTGAACAGACGGCAGTGAGAAAACTCTTATAGGATGCTGGAAGAATGGCAACCCGTGTTATGTACTGGTAAATATTTTGTGAAACTATTGCCTGTGGCAGTCTGGAAAACAGAGTATTCTTGACTTGGGTTAGTCAGTTTTAAAGCAGAATTTGAAAACGTGAGCTGGTTGCTACTAGCCTTTTTTGATAAGGTAGTACAAGAAAGGGATGGGCTCAGGGAAGAAAGTTTGCCAACAGATTCAGATAGATATAGAGAGCCCAGGGATTCTGGGACTCTCGGGGTTGAAAATGAAACTGCTTCTAACCATTTCAAGGTGTGGCCATTAAAGCACAGCCTTAGGACCGAGACCAGATCCAGAGCACAGCCACTAAGACAAAATCTCAGAGCAAACAAATGTCGCAGTCTTTGTTAACTCTTCTGAAAAGGCAGTCTTTGTTAACTCTTCTGAAACTCTTCTATTACCGAGTAGATCCTTTTACCCAGACAAAAGTGTTGTTAGAAATACTAGGGATGTGGTCCCACCTAAGCCCAGGCGGCAGATGCTCCTGGTGCCCCACCCAGACTCCCTTCACCAGGTTGATGCCCTCATCCCCCAGCTGCCGCTAGTGACTCTCACCTGCCATCTCTTCCACATGATGACCCCTAGCTGACTAGAACTGTCCCAAACTCCCGCTGGCTTATGGCCTTTGTCTCTTCATTCAGTGGCCTTTTCACAAAGAATTTCCAATGACTGCAAACTTAAAACAAGAAGGCAGAGTTTAAAATGGAAACCTAGAGCAGCTCTAGAAGTTAACTCATCAGTGAGGGTGTGGAACAGTGACTCTGCTTTATATATTTACTTAATATGTGAGATCCCAGGAAGACAATCCCACAGCATTTAAGCAACTTTCCTCCATGTGATGTAGATAAAAATAATACCCGAGTCACAGGCAGCATCCTTTTTTTCCCATTTTCCCTGATAATTCTGCTGAAGTTTAAAAGAGAATAGGAAAATGCGGAATATTATATAGAACACATCACAAAGCCATCTCACAAAGCCTCAGTGACTGTAACAAAAGGCAACTGATATGAATAGTAAGAAAAGGGAATCATTACTACCCAGAATATCTTTTTTTTTAACATCTTCATTGGAGTATAATTGCTTTACAATGGTGTGTTAGTTTCTGCTTTATAACAAAGTGAATCAGTTATACATATACATATGTTCCCATATCTCTTCCCTCTTGCATCTCCCTCCCTCCCACCCTCCCTATCCCACCCCTCTAGGTGGTCACAAACCACCGAGCTGATATCCCTGTGCTATGCGGCTGCTTCCCACTAGCTATCTATTTTACGTTTGGTAGTGTATATATGTCCATGCCTCTCTCTCACTTTGTCACAGCTTACCCTTCCCCCTCCCCATATCCTCAAGTCCATTCTCTAGTAGGTCTGTGTCTTTATTCCTGTCTTACCCCTAGGTTCTTCATGACCTTTTTTTTTTTCTTAGATTCCATATATATGTGTTAGCATACGGTATTTGTTTTTCTCTTTCTGACTTACTTCACACTGTATGACAGACTCTAGGTCCATCCACCTCACTACAAATAACTCAATTTCGTTTTTTTTATGGCTGAGTAATATTCCATTGTATACATGTGCCACATCTTCTTTATCCATTCATCTGTCAATGGACACTTAGGTTGCTTCCATGTCCTGGCTATTGTAAATAGAGCTGCAATGAACATTTTGGTACATGACTCTTTGAATTATGGTTTTCTCAGGGTATATGCCCAGTCGTGGGATTGCTGGGTCGTATGGTAGTTCTATTTCATCTCACACTGGTCAGAATGGCCATCATCAAAAAATCTAGAAACAATAAATGCTGGAGAGGGTGTGGAGAAAAGAGAACCCTCTTGCACTGTTGGTGGGAATGTAAATTGATACAGCCACTATGGAGAAGAGTATGGAGGTTCCTTAAAAAACTACCCAGAATATCTTGACAGGTGAATGTGGCTGACCTTCTGATGCAGAGTCCTGAAAATTGCAAAAGGGGAAACAGTCTCCCGAAAAAATGTGCTGCTCTGTTCAATGTAAAGCAGTGGTTCTCTTTAGCTCTGATTGTGTCAAAGGTTCTGTGGCTCTGTCACCACTCTTCTCCTAGTATCAACTGATGTGGAGAAAAGCCACTGCTCCCAGGAAACCACTGAGCAAGGACTGTCCAGGGCCTTCTCAATCTGGCCCCCTGTCTAAGCTCTCTAGCCTCCTTTCTCACGACACTTCCTCTCCCTAGGAACCACTTTCACTCCTATCTTGGTTCACTTCTAAATGGGCAATGAATGCATATATCATGCCATTCATTCAACTCCTCTCTGGTTAAATCATTCTTTAGGTCCAAAGATACCTAATTTAGAGGAGGGAGGTGAGGGGATGAGTGAATAGCTGAGGGTAATTAAGAGGTACAAACTTCTAGTTGCAAAATAAATGAGTCATGGGGATGAAATGTACAGTGTGGGGAATACAGTCAATAATTATGTAATATCTTTGTATGGTGACGAAAGCAGCCACTTATAAGATAAATAAGTACTAGGGATGTAATGTAATACAACATGATTAATATAATTAACACTGCTATATGTTGTATATGAAAGTTGTTACGAGAATAAGTCCTAAAGTTCTCATTACAAGGAAAAAATATTTTTTTTCTTTTCTTTTGTATCTATATGAAATGACAAATGTTCATTAAACTTACTGTGGTAATCATTTCATGATGTATGTAAGTCAAATCATTATGTTGAACACCTTAAACTTATACAGTACTGTATGTTAATTATGTATCAATAAAACTGGAAGAAAGAAAACAACAGAGATACCTAACTTCATTCTTTAAGTGGAGCAGAGAGGTCCTTCCTCCAAGCTCTGTCAGAATGTTGCATACAGCTTTTTTGATGACTTTGCACTGCATATAGGATAAAATCCAAAGTCTCTTCCATGGCTTGCAGTGTCCTGAATAATCTACTTTGATTCCTTTTTATGCATCACCTCGTGTCTCACAAGTCTGTAGCCACACTGGCTTCTTCTAATTCCTCAGAAGCAGGGAAGCCATGGGGCCTTTGTCTATTCTGTTCTTTCAACCCAGAACAGGTTTCTCCCTACTGCTCATTTGTCCAATTTCTACTCGTCCCTCTGATGGCTTAATGACACTTAAAAGCAGCTTTGCAGAGTGGTTAGTAGTGTGTGCTGCACAGGCAGAATGTCTGGATTCCCATCTGATTTCTACCACTTATAATATTTGAAACTGGGAAATCTGCTTAACCTCTCCAGGTTCTGGTTGCCTCATCTATATCATAGGAATAATAATGGTAAGTACCTCAGGGGGTTGTTAAAAGGCTTAAACAGATAACCCAAGGGAGCCTGGAATAATGGCAGTGGTGGCATTCTTTTGTCATTTCGCCAAGTACACCTGTAAAATTAAGCAGAGCAATTAGGTAGGAAAAACTCCAACTCCCCCAAGTTTATAGTCAACAGCTACAAAAAAGCTAGTTGACCAAGTATCTTCATAAACAGTAAGTATGAGTAAGTGGCGCCAAACCACCACCAACTCCAAGACCTGAACTGTATTCACAACTGCGCCGGGGAAAGCAAAGGAAAGCAGTGGGGCATCTGACATATGCCACAATCTCCCAAACAAGCAGACAGGTGTTCACTGGAAGCTTGAGGGCCAACCTGAGAACAACTAGTGAGACCAGGACTTTTTCAGACTCTGCCAGCCTGTGTGCAAGTGGTGAGCTCTCAAGGGCCTGGCATTCAGGACCCCACGAACTCTCAAAGCTAACCAGACAAAATTCCTTCTAAGACCACACCCCACAGTGACTTACTGCCGGGAATAAGATCCAAAGTGAGCAGCACGGGGTTAACAGAGGCAAGGAGGAAAGAAAGTCCAGATGCAAGGAGGGGAGACCAGAGCGCGATTTTCAGTAAGGAAGGCAACATATTGTGAACATTTCACAAAAACAGCAGAAGAGGGAGCTCTAGAGCCATGAAGTTAGGAAGGAAAACAACCAATTCCATATAAAAATGAATGACAAAAAGATTGAGATCAAATTTCATATACAGGTGTTAAAATAAAAAGGGAATAAGGAGCAGAATAAGATTCCTACAGTTAAAGCACGCCAGAGGAGTATGTTTATTACAAAGCTAACGGGAACATATTCTCAGGTGTAGAGAGAAAACGGAGGAGGAGCTCATCAGTAGGGCAACGGCACCTGCTAGAGAAGGCTCTGGGGAAGGGATGGTGGAGGAAGTTGTGGGCGTCTTCTAATCCTCTCCCTTGTGGAGAACCAGGCAGAGCCAGTGGGTGCCATGTCAGCCAGAGGCTTAGTTCCAAAAAGCTAACTGGGGCAGTGGTTACCAGCCGAGAGAATCCAGAGCAGAAGGCACGATCTTGCATGGATAAAGGAACCGAGAATCTAGACCAGAGCAAAGAGGGGAAGAGCCCAGCAGAGTCCCACAGGGTGAGAAATCAAGCGGAGTTACAGCAGCAGGAAGTGATGTGGGAAGGCGTTCACAAATGGCTCCGGAGCCTGCCCAGCGACCACTTAATGGTCAATGTGTAGGCAGCCTATAGGCGCATCAAGCTGGTTTAAAGTTAGAGTGGGTAACAACGTCCACGGATGGACGGGTGCCGAAAAAGGAGGAAAGATACTTTGGAGCAGAGCAATACCACCAGCATAGCAGAGGCTTGGGATTTGGAACGTGTAAGGTGTCTGCCCGTTAAATCCACTCTCTGACAACCATCTTCCATGCTTCCATCTCGCCTACTTGGGATCTCCCATGTGACCAATCACATAACCTCATTGTTACTTTCAGTCCTCTTACGCTATCACGTTTGCCCTATTCTCACTGCTCCAGGGTCCTTTTTACCCTTCTCGCTCAGTCAGGCTCCATGGTTCTACAAGCTCACTCGCAAACAATGATGTCATCCCCTTCCTCCACTGTCCTCAAGTAGCAACCCTGGCCCTGGTAAACCAATCTATAGATCAATAATGGCACAATATCATTTTCCAGCTCTGACCTTCCCTAGCAATTCCATGTCTAAAAGCCTTGAAATTTAACTTACCGAAACAGCATCGATTTCCCTCACTTCCCTACTCCTATCAATCTTCCTCATGTCAGTAAACAATGCTGCATTTACTGGTTACTCAAGTCAAAAGCTAGTTCTCTTTCCCTCAAACACCACATTCAATCTATGAATACATCGTTGGTACCTTCTTCCCAAACATACACTGAATCCATTTACACCTCTGCACCTCCACTAAATACCTCTGGTACAACTCACTATAAATCCTCATCACAATAGTGTTCCAATGAATCTCCCTGCTTCTAATGTTGCCTCCTACCTCTATCCATTTCCACCCAGTAGCTGGAGTAATCATTTACAATATGAATCCACTCCACTGCCTAAAACCCGCAGTGTTTTCTGAATGCCCTTAGACTAAAATCCTGAATTCAGCTTTCATGGGCCTGGTTTATTTGACTCTCTAACCTACTCAGCCCTCCTGCCCACTATACCCTAGCCACACTGGTCTTCTTTAGGTAGCCAGAAACTGTCAAGCTTGTGATCTGAGGCCTTCAGGACAAAGGAGAAATGCAGGGGTGGTGCATGGTACTGGGGAAGTCTCTAGTAGGGAGGCCTGACCTTGTCTTGAGAGGCAGGGAGGATTTCCCTGAAGGAGTGACATTTGTCCTGGGATATAAAGGCTAATCTGGACTATTAACTATGTGAAGAGTGGCAGAAGAGAGCTCCATATAGAAGAGCATGTGCAAAGGCCCTGGGACTGATGAGATGGTGGTATGTTTGAGGAGAGAGACAAATATCACAAGTGGATATAAGTTGACCTGGGCAGAGGCTGGATCCTTCAGTGTCTATAGGTCACATCAACAGTGGTTTGCCTGGGGCCCAGCCTACTCATAAGGCTGGCTATTACTAAAATCTCACTCTTAGCAATTCATTCTTTCAGACTTAGGGCTTGGTCTCAGTTAAAATGTAAAAACACAGAGGAGAAGAAATTCCACTGATATCTTGGTGGAAATGATGTCTCTGTGAGCAGGTTGTATTAGGGGAGGAGTGGATGCTTTTTCTTCTGGGAGTCCTGAACGAAAGAACAAAGAATACTGGTGGGATACTTCTCACTTCAGTCCATAAAGGTCCTTACAGTATGCCTCAGTGGGAGCAGGAGAGGGAAATATCTCCCAGCTGCTCCTATTGGCCAAAGCCTTCCTCCTCTCCAGAGGGCCTGACAGGACCTGTGTGGTCTGAAGAACCAGCTGGAGCGCAGGCCAGTGGGACATGAACGTCTGGGGAGCTGCTCTGGTGTCTGGGTTTTTCCATTTCCATAAATTACAGGGACAGGAAGCAGGTACCTCTTAGAACTCCTGGGCATTTGAAAATGAGAATAACATTAGATTTGGGTCAAGTCTGCCAGACCGCTGAGCAATTCTAGGCATATTACGGTTCTAGGTTTCCACTTCCTCTTGCTCCCTGTGATTCTTTAGTGAGTAAAGAATTCACTTTCATTCTTCTTCTGTGGCGACTTCTGTCCTTCACTTGCTCTCCTGTTTTCCCTTCACTCTCCCTCTTGCCCTTTCCTCTTATTTTGCAAGCGGATTAGATAAGCCAGTGCTCATCATATGTCTCTGTATCCTCAGCTTGACCACCAGCCTTCAATCTCCAGATCTCATTTCTGGCCGCACATAGAAGACTTGATTCCTGCGTGCTTCCCCGTCACCTGCAGGAACAGCTGAGAGCTTGTCCCTTTAAGATAGATCTGATGAAGTGTAGACCCCTCTTCCTCTCCTATTTTCCCCTATATGAACCTATTTTCCAAACCCTGCCTTGTTTATAGGTCTTAAAGCCTCAGAGACGATGACAAAATTCCTGTCTGTGCCCTAAAAGCCAGTGGCAGAGAAAGGCAGTGCCAGGTGTCCTTGGCCCAGACCCTTCATTTCAGCGTGATGGACTGATAGGAGTTCGGAGGTCAACGGCTCACCTGAAGAGGCAGGATGTGTTTTCTAGTGATTGATCTCCTCCTCCATAAATTATGGATTTGCATCTCTGCTGAGGCCCGTGACTTACTGAGAAGCCCTTTAAGCAGTAAATCCCCTCTCTCTCCATTCTCTGGGCAGCAATGACATTGCTCAAGCCACAGAGAAATACAGGGCTGCCCTTTGCAAGGCACTTTCTTAAAAAGCAAACTTTCACTTGCTAAAGCCTCAGCAGGGAGACTTTTGGGAGAAGATCAGCAACTTTAGTCTGGGCAGCCTCACTTCCCTCAGTTCTCTTAGCAAGGAGGCCCGGCTGGGAGCAGGGCACAGATTTGTATGAATCAAAATGGATAGCTTTGGGGTTGTTGTTATTATTATCTGGGGGCAAAAGAAAATCTATTTGTGGGCTGATAGATACAGGAGAGTAGGTATCAGAGGGAAAGGAATGCCTCCCGCCTCAACCCCCCCCCCCCCAGAGAAGGGACCGTGGAAGAGAAGGGCCAGGAAGGTCCCCCCTGTCCCATCCACCAGAGCAATCTGCCTATTTCCCCACAAAGATCCACAGGGTCAGCCTCATTCATTTCTCTTATTAAGTCAACCTCTCCGCCGGGCCAGTCCAGATTTCATACCAAAGATGTGAAGACACCCAAAAATTTGATTTAAAATCTCCCATGAGTGGATGACCAGATCTCACACTGGTGCACACTCCCTCTACCGCTCTCCACGCCACACCCCTCGAAGCCCATCACTTCCTCTCTCACTATTCCAATCTTCATCCTCCACAGAGGCCACCTTCCCTCTTCTCTGCCACTGGCCTACTCTATGTTCTATCCCCGACTCACATCTCATTTCCTTTATTCAGCTGCATAAATTTTGAAAGTGGACCCTATTTTTCCACTTCTTCCCACCACCAGGGGCTCTAGGAGCATGACTCTTTTCCAGGACAGAAGATCAACTAGAACCTTGAAGGAGATGTTCCCAGAAATTATTGTCCAAAGCAAGTGAATCCACTTAACTCAAGGGGTTAGACTGTAGTGGATGCTACGGTGCACCCCAGCCCTGTCCACTCCCACATTTAGGCCTGAGAGAGTCGTTCTCCCAGTTGCTGACGTTGTTGGCAGCCGACAGCTCTCAGCTGAGCTGCTCTCTGAGAACTGCCCTTAGCTACAGAGAGCTACCTCACCCAAGTTCACACTCCCTCCCTGTGGGAATCAGTTGAGGACACTGTCGCGACAGTATCATGGTTCAATCCCTCCTTCTTCATAATTCTACTTGTTTTTCCCTATAGGTTATGTCTTGATAACATCCTCCAATAAATCTCTTGGATGCATATCTGCATCTCAGAGCCTATCACCTGAGGAACCTAACCCATGACCTATAATATCTATGAAAGCATCCCTGAGTTTTCACAACATTGCTTGGTCCCTCTTATCTCCTCTGTTTCTCCTTGACAAGACCTGCTTACTGCCCTCACAGCATTCCCTTATATCCTCAGAGGGCAATGTTCTTTCAGGGTTCTTTTCTTCAGTTCAGTGTTAAGCTCACCTCTCACTTCTTGCTCATTACCTTAATTATGGGACTGCTCAGTGGTTGCAAAAATAAACTACACACATCGATTACACTTTGGCTCTGCATCTGTGAAGAATGGTCACCAGTATCCCCGAGTGCCCTTGTTGGGAGACGTGATAGATCATACACTGGTCACTAGGAAATGTTACTCTGCTCTGGTTTCCTCATTATGTTGGCAGTGAGCTTATTTTCACTGGACATGTTAAAGCAGAGACAAAGAAGGAAGGGGAAAGAGAACAAATATTTATTAGCTACCTGCTGTGTGTTCACTAGCCTAGGCCTTCTATACATGTTATCTCGTTTTATCCCCCAAACAACCTTATTTACAAAGTGCCATTAAGCCCATTTACAAGTGAAGATTTTGAGGCTCAAGGAGGTTAAGAAATTCCCGGGACTTCCCTGGTGGCACAGTGGTTGGGAATCCGCCTGCCAATGCAGAAGACACGGGTTTGATCCCTGGTCCGGGAAGATACCACATGCCACAGAGCAACTAAGCCTGTGAGCTACAACTACTGGGCCTGTGCTCCAGAGACCGCGAGCCACAACTACTGAGCCCTTGCACCACAGCTACTGAAGCCCAAACGCCTGGAGCCCGTGCTCCACAACAAGAGAAGCCACCGCAATGAGAAACCTGCGCACCTCAACAAAGAGTAGCCCCCGCTCGCCACAACTACAGAAAGCTCACGTGCAGCAACGGAGACCCAACACAGCCAAAAAAGTAAATAAATAAATAGGGCTTCCCTGGTGGAGCAGTGGTTAAGAATCCACCTGCCAATGCAGGGGACACGGGTTCGAGCCCTGGTCCGGGAAGATCCCACATGCCGTGGAGCAACTAAGCCCGTGCGCCACAACTACTGAGCCTGCACTCTAGAGCCTGTGAGCCACAACTACTGAGCCCACGCACCTAGAGCCCGTGCTGTACAGGAGAATCCACCGCAGTGTGAAGCCCACACACCAGAACGAAGAGTAGACCCCGCTCACCGGAACTAGAGAAAGCCTGCACGCAGCAACGGAGACCCAATGCAGCCAAAATAAATAAATAAAATAATAAGCTAAAAAAAGAAATTCCCAAGTAACATACTAAGAAAATGGAGGATTTAAAATTCCAACTTGAATTTACTTGACTCTAAATCCCACGCTTTTTCTCTTAAAACATACTTTTATCCAGAAGTATAAGGGGAATCGTTGGTGTGTGTCTCTTTTACAAGAAAGTGACACCTCAGTGGATGATTTATGCATGAGGGTGGCTGCATGGCTGTGTGGACAAATGATAAAGAGTGATGATTCTGGCGTCAAATTGCCTGGACTAGTTGTGTATCACTGGGTGAATTCCTTAATTCCTTTATGTCTCACTTTCCCCAACTGTAAAAAAGAACTAATGTCAATAGTAATACCTAAGTCATGGGGTTACTTTAAGCAATCTGAGATAGAGAATCAGGACAGGGGGGCCTGGTACATCATTAGTAGTCAATAAATGTAAGCTGTTTTAAAAGTTATTAATAAGTGAAGATTGGACTTAATGAGTGGTTCAAAATTTGGAGTGTGCACTTACATCCCTTGGCACTAAAAAAAATTATCCAGGCCCCAACTACAGAGAGTCTGAGAGAGTACATCTTAGATCCAGCCCCAGCATTTGTATTTTAAAAGAAAGAGTCTTCCCAGATGGGTCTACTACAAGTCAGTGGGTAAGGACAATTCAATCAGCAGAACAATACGTTTCCTTATATTTCTGAGATTCTGCGATTCTAAAGGTGAGTATGGGCTGTTTAGAGAAAACATGTAGATCATTCATTCTCAATAGATGTGATATTGCTCTCGTGGGGGCAAAAATTGATTCTTGCCAGAGCGAGATGGTGGAAAAAAACCTTACTCTTTTACCACACACACACACACACACACACACACACACACACACACACTACATAAACAGATGCATAGCGTACCTATGATATTAAAATTTCATAGGAGGAGGGTGATTAGGAAAAATTGTCTAAAAGGGCTCTTTTGAGGGATAATAATAAAAAACAGTTTGAGAAACACTGTTGTAAAGGAGTGGGTTTGATTTTAAGGTTAAAGCAAAGACACAGATTTCCCACCTGCCTCCGAGTTTGACTAATTCATACAGACGCCACTACTGAGTTGTGAGTAGGAAAAACAGAGTTAACTGGCAGTTCAGAGATCAAGAAAAAGAACCTTAAGAAATCTGAAGACATCTGTGGGCTAAGGTTTAAAGCAGACCTTTCATATTTAAGAGTTGTTTGGTTTTTCTTTGTCTTGTTTGCTTTTTAAGCCTGATAATTCTTTTACTCTTTTGGTAACCTGACTGCTCTCTGTGTGACCTAGAAAGTAGTAGTGGACATAGGAGACAAACAGAAATACTATTTGAGAAATACGCAAAAGCAGAGAAAATAGTATTTCCTCTGAGGCCTTGCATTAGAGTTTGCAGAAGTAAGCTGCAGAGCGGCTGGGCATAAATGATGCAGGAAATGCTCATTAATCACGACTTGACTGCCTATTTCTCAAGCAGCTTAGTGACAATATAGTTGGAATTTTCTTTTTCCACCAAAATCCCTCACATTAAGCATCCTGAATGAGACTTTACGGGCATCTCTCCTGTAGACTTACTGCTTTTCCTGCAAGAACATCTTCCTCCTTAAATGCTGGGCAGAGGGAACTTAGGCTGCGAACAGGTGTGCCTGCCTGTCAAGGATCATAGCAAAGACAAAGACTCAAAGGCCAGACGTGCTGCTCTCTGGAAACCATTTCTGTCAGACTACGCTTCGTGTCAGCATATGAACTTTGAATTTGCATACTGCACCTATTTACTTTAGAAAGAATCGTTCCATTCCTCTCACCCCACTTCTAAAATAAATACATACACAAATAGATACATCACCTTTAATGAAGTAAAAAGTAAATAATAAATGGAAAAATACTTGCAACTTCCATAAGAGGAAATAGTTACTATTATTAATATTAATAAAAATTACAAATGTTCAAAAATATGTACTCATGTCACAAATAAAGAAATGCCAAGACCCATAAAATTGTTCTAAATGTCACTCCTCACTAATAATTTAAGATTTAAAAATTAAAATGTATTCATCTACTTATTTCCTCAAAAAATTAAAATAGAATTACTATGCAATCTAGCAATTCCACTTCTCGGAGTATACCCAAAAGAAATGAAAGCAGGGACTTAAACAGATATATGTATACCCATGTTCATAGCAGTGTTATTTACCACAGCCAAAATTTAAAAGCAACCAAGTGTCCCTGGTTGGATGAACAGATAAACAAAATGTGGTAAATGCTTACAACAGATTGCACACATTAAACATGTGTAGTTCTTTGTATATTAACAATACTAAATAAATACATAGGGGACTCATATAAACCAAAAGCCCAAAACCCCAATAATCCAATTAAAAATGAGCAAAGGAATTGAATAGACACTTTCCCAAAGAAGACATACAAATGACCAATAGTTTTATGAAAAAGTGCTTAACATCACTAATCATTAGGGAAATTCAAATCAAAATCCAATGAGATATTGCCTCACACCTGTCAGAATGGTTATCACCAAAAAGACATGAAATAACAAATGCGGGAGAGGATGTGGAAAAAAAGGAACCCCTATACACTGATGGTGGAAATGTAAATTGGTGCAACCAGTATGGAAAACAGTATGGTGGTGTTTCAAAAAAGTTAAAAAAAAACTACCATATGATCCAGCAATTCTACTTTTGAAAATATATCCAAAGGAATCGTAATCACATCTTGAAGAGATATCTGCACCTCCTTGTTCAGTGCAGCATTACTCAGAATAGCCAAGACACAGAGGCAACCTACATGTCCATCAATGAATGGCTGAATGGCTGAATGAATAAAGAAAATATGGTATATATGTACAATGGAATGTGCTTCAGCCTTAAAAATGAAGGAAATCTTGCCATTTGGGACAAGATGGTTGAATCTGGACAGGGGTACATTATGCTAAGTGAAATAAGCTATACACAGAAGGAAAAATGCTACGTGATACCATCATGAAGATTCTAATATAGTCAAACTCATAGAAGCAGAGAACAGAATGGACTGCCAGGGGCTGGAAGATGGGGTAGGTGGGGAAGTATTAGTTAAAGGGTACAAAGTTTCAGGTATACAAGATGAATAAGTCCTAGAGAGTGATGGTACAGCATAGAGGCTACAGTTAACAATACTGTATTGTATACTTAACAATTTTCTAAGAATATGGTTCTCATGTTAAACATTCTTTTTACACACTAAAAATAATAAAGAGAACAGGAGAAAAAAAGAGAAATAAGTCTCCAACTTCAGCTATTAAATCATGAAACGTTAAAAAAAGCACACTAACCTTTTGAGTTTTCTTTTAAATACAGAAAAATTTTAAATCTTTTTCAGCTTGTTTGTTATGTTTTCTATCTAGCAGTGCCCAAAGGTATGGCTAACCTAAAATATAATAGTAATAAACGGAAAAGCAAAGTATATGAGGCAAACAATAAAACTTACCTTGAAAGACATTTCAGAACAGAATTTTTCAGTAAACAGTAGGGTCATCTGCTCTAAGAGAAGAAGCAACGCTAGTACACAAAGGGACAAATGCAGTTTAATAGACACCATCTAGCAATACCTGGTGTGAGAAGACTTACATCTCTGGTTAAAGAATTATGGGATGAGATAAAAAGTAAATGTGATTCTTTCATAACAACATCCATAGCCACATTTTATGAGTAACTAGCATTTGTGAAAACCTGAACCTACCTCTACAGTAAATGGAAACATAACCAGATGATTCATACCTCCCCTGGAGCGCTACACTCCATGCTGTGCGTGTTAACTCCAGCAGATCTGGAATCAGGCTGAGCTGTTTTGCATGACACTGACCACTGATCAAAGCATGAAGCATACTGATTAATAGTGTTGCTTTGTCAAAGGAAACTACAAACAAGACGACAAAACAACCCTCAGAATGGGAGAAAATATTTGTAAACGAATCAACAGACAAAGGATTAATCTCCAAACTATATAAACAACCCGTGCAGCTCAATATTAAAAAAACAAACAACCCAATCCAAAAATGGGCAGAAGACCTAAACAGACATTTCTCCAAAGAAGACATACAGGGCCAAGAAGCACATGAAAAGCTACTCAACACCACTAATTATTAGAGAAATGCAAATCAAAACTACAATGAGGTATCACCTCACACCAGTTAGAATGGGTATCATCAGAATATCTACAAACAACAAATGCTGGAGAGGGTGTGGAGAAAAGGGAACCCTCTCACACTGTTGGTGGGAATGTAAATTGATACAGCCACTATGGAGAACAGTATGGAGGTTCCTTAAAAAACTAAAAATAGAACTACCATAGGACCCAGCAATCCCACTACTGGGCATATACCCATAATTCAAAAAGACACATGCACCCCAATGTTCATTGCAGCACTATTTACAATAGCCAGGTCATGGAAGCAACCTAAATGCCCATCAACAGACGAATGGATAAAGAACATGTGGTACATATATACAATGGAATATTACTCAGCCATAAAAAGGAACGAAACTGGGTCATTTGTAGAGACGTGGATGGATCTAGAGACTGTCGTACAGAGTGAAGTCAGTCAGAAAGAGAAAAACAAATATCATATATTAATGCATACATGTGGAACCCAGAAAAATGGTACAGATGAACCAGTTTACAGGGCAGAAATTGAGACACAGATGTAGAGAACAAACGTACGGACACCAAGGGGGGAAAGCGGCGGCGGGACCGGTGGTGGCGGTGTGATGAATCGGGAGATTGGGATTGACATGTAAACACTAATATGTATAAGATGGATGACTAATAAGAACCTGTTGTATAAAAAAATAAATAAAATAAAATTCAAAACTTCAAAACAACAACAAAAAGAATAGTGTTGCTTTGCAATCCTGGGTCTGAGGAGTTTCAGGGCTGGGTGCCAGCACTCTTTACGCATAACAGTGAGACTGACAACTTGCATCTGGTCTCAGTGAGACTCCTGGAGGGCTCTGCTGTTGAGGCTGGTCACTTAACAGAAGGATGCCTACATGACCAGGAAAATATAAAAATGTCCAGCTGAGACAGCATTTTGGACCCCCTGGTTCCAAGGTGTTCTCTGCACACATCAGTGGTTCCTGATCTTTTTGAGAACGTCTACTCTGCCAGGGCCTTACAGTAGGGGCAAAGGCAGCTTTCACCTGGGCGCTCCAGATCCCCTGCTGTGAGATAGCCTTTGGCTGTGATGCACAGCCTTATTTAATGCCCTTGCTATACTGAGTATGCATGTAATGAACTGTGGGTTTGTAAGCATCGTCATTTGGGGTCCTGTGAGTCTTCTTTAGCAATCCAACCTTGTTTAACTACCACCATCATGCAAAATCACACACAGTAACACACTGAAGTTTCTTAATGTAAATTTAAAAGCCTGAAAAATCTTTTACAGTTTCTTCAAATATATAAATCAGAGGTTTAGAAAAATTTATTAGTTATACTTTGGTTCAGAATTCTGTATTACTTACTAGCTATTCCAATAAATAATATGAAGAACCAGATTAAAATTATACTCTATCAAAAAAATGGAAGGAAATTCTGATATGCTATAACGTGGATGAACCTTAAAGATGTTATGCTAAGTGAAATAAGCCAGTCACAAAAAGACAAAGAAGGCTTGATTCTGTTTATATGGGGTAACTAATGTAGTCAAATTCACGGAGACAGAAAGTAGAATGGTGGTTGCTAGGGACTGAGGGGAAGGGGAATGAGGAGTTAGTGTCTCATAGGTATGAAGTTTCAGTTAGGAAGATGAAAAAAGTTCTGGACGTTGACGGTGGTTAGGTTGCAATACAATGTGAATGTCCTTAAGACCTCTGAACTGTACGCTTAAAAATAGTTGAAATGGTAAATTTTATTTTATGTGTATTTTACCACAATTTAAAAAATGTTTTCACTTATATTAGCAAAGTGGCTTTTTTTCCGCCAATGATTACACACTGTGAGTTTGCTAACGTATTTAAAAAATTTTTTTAATTGAAGTATAGTTGATTTACAATGTGTCAATGTACTTTTGATAGGACAATAAGTTGGTACAATCTTTTGAGAAAGCAACTTGTTGGTATGTTTCAATGATCCTAAAAATGTATATATATTTCTTTGACCCAATTTTCCCTCCTAGGAGATTATCATGGTTATACTCAAAGACTGTTCTATTAAGAAATGCATTGAAGCATTGTTTGTATTTTTTTTTTAAAGCAAACAGTCTGAAGTTTCCAAGATTCATTAAGCAAATAATGATGCATTTCTACTATGGGACACTAAACAAGCATTAACATTACTTATGTGAATATTTAAAGGTATAGAAAAAAGTCGCTAGGACATAAATTAGTAAAAATGTCTACATACAATTATGAAACTATAATAAACTCCATTTGTTTTGTTAAAAAGCAGCTGGTTAGCTAGCTAGAAAAAATATTACTATCTACTATTATCTATTGTTACATATGCACATATAGAAAGATTTATAAGAGAATATATTATCCTTTTGTGGCAGGATTATGGTTCATTTTTATTTTCATCTGACAGCTTTTTCCCCCATGTAGTTTCTAAACATTCTGCCCTACATATCTATTCTCTTGCTAATCATAAGCAAGTAATAAGAGTTGTTAAACATACAAAGTATTTTTCCAGGCCATTTTTCCTAGCCTGTGTTTCCTAATCTCTTTCTTTTGTCCAGGTGAGAGCAAAGCAGAGTCAAGGTTTAGTCTGGGATAAACAGAGGCATTGGAAAAAGCTTTCGAGGATACTCTGGACCAACCACTGACTGTTCTTGGCAGAACAGAAATGTGGCTCTTGTAAGATACTCGGCTGGGAAGCAAGATGGTGGAGGGAAACACTACTGCCTGGGGCACTGGAAAACTTCTCTCCCTCTAATTTTATCAGTGACTCAAGAGGGACCCTTGAAAGTCACTTCACAATTTGGGACCTCATGGTTCTCATTATAAAACAAATTTGGGTCTTTTAGACCTTCAAGCTTAATTGCTTTGCAATTTAATGTTGTGTATTGTTCGGGGTTGATTTGTGTCCAGACTGGGAAAGGATTAAGCCCTGCCTTTTGCAAGCAGTTTGGAATGTTGTTGCTTCTTTTTTCTTAAACATATTTATCTAAAATATTATTATTGTTATATATCATTACATAGATAAAGAACCAAAAATATATACGTGGTCAGACAGAGGAGCAAGTCTGGCCAGCTTTTAGGAAGAGAAACATTAGAGACTGTCATCACGGAAAACGTAACAGAGGAGTGTTTCATGTAAGGAAGGGTCAAAACGTCAAATGCCACTAAAATGTCAAGTAAGGTAAGGATAAAGATCTATCCATTGATCTTGATGACAAGGTAATGAGGCAAGTCAGACTCTTCTATTAATCTATTTAAATTATTTAAAAATAATCCTCACACTTTGTTTAAAATTATGACAGTCAGCCATCTCCTGAGAATTAGGGAACACTTTTTCCCCTTCTGAGTAGGGAGAGTTTTCATGATTTCAGAATCAAAGATTCCTGAGATGTGGCTTCAAGTAAGTACAACATATTTATCAATTAATTCTACAATGGAGAAACCTAGCCAGCACCAGACCAAGTGACAAAAGTTCACATCTCTCTTATTACAGGGCTCATGGATATGATGTCCCTGATATGTGACTCTTGATATGATGCACTGAGACGAGCACAGCATCATTTCGGTGTGACTCCTGCTTAAAATGCAAAAATCACGACGGAACAGTAGAAAAAACTGAAGGACCTTCTACAAAGTAATTAGCTTCAACTCAAAAAATATTGAGGTCATGTAAGGCAAGGAAAGACTGAGGAACTCTTACACACTGAGACACCAAAGGATATGACATGACATTTAAATGCAATGCATGATCCTAGTTTATACACCAAGCCTCTGAATTATATTATCGTAATTATTTATAAATCTTGACTAGGAACACATAATTAGTTTCTGATATAAAGAGAAAATAAACTCTCAGCAGCAAATACCCACATTGCTTTTCATATTGAAATTTTGCCCACCCTTCCCTAAAAGATGCATCCTACAGATTCTACCAACGTTATGCTGGTTTATATTGGTTTACCTCCTATAAACATGTAGTTTGGGAAGAGTGCGCTGTTTTAAAAGGCTTTGATTATTATGTAATCATGGGAATTAAGATTTTGGGAGTCCTTTTCCCCCTTTATTTATATACTGGGGACAGAAACCGATTTTAAAAATGATTAAAGTCCATTGGAAGAAATATAATAGTAGTGTTATTATTAACAGCGATAATAGCGACTATTGACTTGCTTAATATAAACTAGACACTGTACAAAGTACTTTGCATACATCATCTTATACAGTTTTCAAAATTCCATCAGTTAGTTATTAGGCCCTAGATTTATATATGAAGATTATAAACTCAGAGTGGCTGAATGATTCTTAAAATCACAAAACTATTAAGGTGACAGAGCTGAGACTGAACTCCAGCCCTTCTGTTACAGATGAATCAGGAGAAGGCCATGGAACTGACACCATGCTCTGTTCCCTGAGCATCAACATCATTGAAGGCCCCTCTGTAGCTCCTCATATATTAGCACTTGCCATAAAAATCCAAATTCTGATGGTAGCGCAAAGAATGGCCAAGCAAACCATCATCTCTTCCTTCTATTAAACTTGTTTGGCTGCACTCACCCTTGCCTTTTCCATTGTCTCTCTGCTTATGTAGTTTACGGAACTATTTCAGACTATACTTCATTGCTAAGAAAGATCTGAACGACTCCACTGGTGCTGGATAGTAAGAAGCACAGTGAGAACAAAAGGTAAGATTCCGAGCACATTTCTGTCCTGATGTTTCTAGACGGTAAAACCACAACATGACATTTATGAATCTCATCTCACACTGAATTTTACTCTCATATAGAGGAGGGAGGAAGAGGTGATCTAAAAGTCAAGAACAGGACTCTATATAAGATGCCAGTGTCAGCAATTTGGGCAGAGATGTAATTGGCACTGCTGCCTCCTAATTCATGGCCAAGCAGCCAGACACTGAGAACCCTCAAGGAGGTCACCAAACTGAGAAAGCAAGCTAAGGCTGATGAACGGTCTAGTAGAATAACGGCAAATAATCTTCTTGGCTTTTTGCTGAGTGAGCCAATGGAGACGTATTTTATCATCACAGTAGTTTGCAGCTGTAATGTGGATATCTTCACAGTTTTCTGTACCCCTAGAAATATCCTTGTACTTTTTGGACACCTTTGCGGTGGGGCGTGTCAAGGGAGAAGAGGGGATCTAGATGTCATTCCCAAGGATGACTTATGCTTAAAAGTTTAATTTCCAATGCTAGGTTTCTCTAACATAAATCATACTGTTCTGGGGAGAGAACTAGTTATATACTCTTTTCAAATATGTTTTCCCAACTAATGATCTTACGTGGCTTAAAGTTATACTGACAGAAAAACAACTGCAGTTGCTTTTAAACTAATGATGCAATTCATGGATAATTTCCTCTAAATACCTCAGAGATGTGAATGAACGAATCATATATCACTGCAGGAAGCAATTTCTGTCAATGGATTCTACCTGATGGAACCTCAATGCATATCAGATTGGGTAAAAACTTTCAATTGAAATAAGATTCTGAAACTGGCTCTGGAGCAAAACCCAAAACCTGAGGGGAAACAGCTGTGAATATATTTAGAACTTTCCACTTTCCAGGAGCTCTTGTGTTACCAACATCTATTTTCTGTGCACAGCAACATATTTTGTGAAGGAATCTAATGACATAGGTGGCTTCAGCAATTCTTTCCAAGTTGAAAGAATGTGGGTTGGCTTTCTTACTGGGTCACCATCCTGCAATGTCTTAACTATATTCCCCCAGAGGTTTCTTTCTTTCTGATCTATGTATGTCACAGACATACGCATGTTCATCAGGAAACTAAGGCACCTTGACAAACCCAACAGCAGCTCCTGGGAAGTTGTAATCAGAAGTGATGCCTCCCAGGCCTAGAAAGGTTTAAAAATAATGTAATACCTTTTGCTTTTTGCTTCTAGTTCTATCATGCTAATACTCTTGGGGTGTGTGTGTGTGTGTGTGTGTGTGTGTGTGCGAGAGAGAGAGAGAGAGAGAGAGAGAGAGAGAGAGAGAGAGAGAGAGAGAGAGAGAGAGAGAGAGAGAGAACTTTTTCTGCCAACCTGGGGCAGATCTTCAGGGGAAATCCTATTCATCTTTGTTTGCCCAAGTGTTCCTTGTGCTTTTCTTGTTTCTAGGTCTCTTCTAGGAGAGGAATAACCAAAAAACCTTTTGTGAGTATCTTGCTACTCAAGGAATACAAATGAATTACGCAAAATCAAGCACCTAATCTACATGGATTGGGCTCTAGTACAAGTCTTCTAATGCTCCCTAATGTAGTGGCTATGGAATTGTACGTGGCCTCATGCTGCTGTCATCATCACAGTTACTCTGTCCCTCCAAAGAGACCACAGGCACCTTATGGACACAGAGGTGCTTCAGGGTCACCCCGTCCCCTACACAGCGTTGAGTACACTAATGGTTTATGTTTGATGCCCTGCAGAATGGCTTTGTTCAATACAGGCTTATGACAGATGAAAGGGGTTACAGATGACATAGTAACTTTTAATTCTCTGATTCAGGTTTTGGGGAGATTTGGAACATAGACTCAGCCTGTAACATGGAACCATAGCTTGTGGTGAGAAATCATAAAATCTGGGCTCTGGTCTCTTCTCTGACACTTAACTGGTTAGACGCTCTTTGATGACCTCATCGACTGAAAGGGGGACAACGCCTGTTCAAATGCCCCAACTGGCTGTTGTAAGGATGTAAGAGATGAGGATGTAAACACTGTTCAGTGTCACACAAATGCCTAAGCATCACTGTTGACATGATGCTGTGTTTTCTGGGGCTCCAGAAAACCACAGGGAATAATTACATGGTACAGGAAAGCAAAGAAAAGAGACAGTAAAGGTAGGAGGCAGTGAAAGGATTGATGGGCACCTGCTTTTCCATAAATCTGTAAGGAGATTTTTTTAAAAAAGGCCTTGAAATAACCAAAATCCTTCTACAAATACCTGTTTGTCAACTACTATAATTCAGGCACTTTCACATGTTCCATCAATCAGGATAATAAAGATAAGATCCACCATTTACTAAAAGCTCATGATGTACCAGTGCCCCACAGCAAGAAATGTATTAGGTGTAATCACCACTGAGTAAGGTTGGTATTGTTATTCCCATTTTACAAATGATGAAATTAAGGCTCAAAGAAGTTAAGTAACTGTCCTATGGCCATCCAGCTAATGAGGGATAAAAAGAGCAAAAGTCACAAGGGACCAGCACCTGCCTCTGTTACATCTTGGCTGTCGTCCTGTTCTGGTGGCTTTATGTTCTATGTGACCAGGGGTCATTTCCACATTGCACCGTTTGGTTCTTTACAGCATGTGGCGCTATGGGTATCAGTTCAGAGGCCCTGCTGGTGCAGCTGATGGTGTGTCAGATCAGGGCAGGGTTTGACCCTGGAGCTAGTTCTCTGAAAGACACATGGCTTGTGATGGTGCTAACCCTGGTAAAAATAGGAAGTTCAAGATCAACATCACATTTCATCCAATTCCCAGAGACTGTAAACCACAGATGGCAAGGTGACTGGGTCCAGGAGAACCAAGAGAAACACAGGCGGATCTTAGCAATCCAAACAGGAGAATCTGAAATCTGGAGATCAGTGCATTGGGAAAATAAGTACGGCTTGGTCAACAGGGGGCACTCAAGCTAAATCCAGAGCCATCTTGAGAGGCTGCTGAACCAGCCCTATGATTACTTCTTGCTGGGTAGAATGAGGCAGTCAGGGGCATCTAGGTGACCGCCTATCCCTGACTGGGACAAAGCTGGACCCACAAAAGGCCCTCACACGGAGAAGAAGTCGAGTTAGGTACACAGGTGGCAGGCATTTCTATGACTGCGTGGGGGTCTCTTGGACTCCAGAGAGTTTTATACTCCAGAGCAATTCAGACATCAGTACCAGTGCTCAGGCCTAAAGGAACCAATGGAAGGATAAATGAAAGACTTGTTTCCAATGTGAGTGATGGGATGCCAGGGCTTTTATGGTGACACCAAAGATTGCCTATAGACATATGGTCCAGGCCCAGGAAAGATCTTTTATCTTCTTTCCTCCTATCGTTAAAAATAAACAAATGAACAAACCAACCCAAGCTGCACTCCAGTGATTCATCCCACCTTACATTTCAAGGGAAGTTAAAGCCCTTGCTTTTGTATTCTGTGCTTGATACGTTTCATGTTTCTTGCACTCACTGCTCTGATTTCTTTGCAGAACAGATGTCACCTTGACAGAGGATAGACATCATCTTTATAAAGTATTTCTGAACAAGGGAGACTCACGGCTAATGACTCCTGCATACAGCAGCTAGCTATGCCCCCTCTCATCCTGCTCAGAAGGGAAAACACCAATCCTCATGTTTTATGGCCGCTGGCTGCCCATGAATGAAAGGCCAACTGATTTCAGAATCATCCCTAAACTTCAAACCCAAATGAAAGTTTGAGAGCCACTGCCTCTGTGAACTACTGTCAATGACTTAGCACTGCTATGTACGCTGAGGGGAGATTGGAAGCTCTGTGCTGGGGGAATAAGGGGAGCCAGTTTCCTGCTCCAGCTCTTTCACAAACTGTGGGATGTTGCTGTTTAACCCATCTGGGTTTCTGTGTCCTCATCTGCACGATGTGAGACTTAGAGTTAATCCTCCTGCAACAGGCTGTAAAGCTATAAAGTATAAATTAACACACATGTGCATATTTTCAAAGCATTCAGAATCACAGATGTTGAAAATATTAGTAATGTTTAGCCACCATTTTTTTGTTCCAGATGTCTAAGAGGTATTTAATGAAAGAGTCATATTTTTTCTACCATAAACTACTTCTGGGCTTTCCTTATGCCATTTAATGACAATGGACATCTTTGGAATTATGACTCAATATGTATGTATATCATTCCTTATTTAGTTTACTGGTATTACTGTCACCAGCATCACACAGGTTGTAAGAAAAAAACACTGCAGGTTATTTTTCTTTCCTTGGAATTGACAGAACACTGCCCCATCTTCCCGCCTTGCTCGGTTTCTGGTATCGTGTAATGTCTGGTACATCCCTCACCCAGTTCCCCACAAATGGTTGTAACATGGACAATGCATTCCTTGGTTCTTTTGTGAGCGAGAGCACAGAAGAGGGCTGTAGTCTGAACCAATATGTTCTGATATTAAGTAGTCTTGGGGAAAAATAGCTTCAAACTGCTCTTCAAACACAAGGCATTAGAATGACTGATGAATGTACCCCTATCATTGTTACACTTCTACGCCAAGAATCATGACACTTATGTTGAAAGAAAAGCACAACACAGCACAAATCACCCTTTGTGCAGAATTTGTTTGAAACAGCTCAGGCGCCTGAGTGGGACCACTTGCCAGGATGATGGCTATCACTGCATCCTGGGAAGAAGAGCCAGGAGTCCAATGTGAGCTTTGTGTCCTGTGACCATGGAGCTAGGTTTGCTTTCCTCCCATGATCACCCTCATCTTTAGCCACATGCCTGGGAGGCAGGTTCTGTGTGTACTTTTGGCCCAAGCTGTATCTTCCTTTTCGACTCAGACTCCTTCACTGTAAAAGGAAGGAGTCTCACACTGTGGTCTAAGTTTCTCTGTGTGTCTCTTTATCTTGACGAGACCTTTGAGGTCAGTGACTATCCTTTTTACTTTTCTCATTTTCCTCTTTGACTTTAAAGGGGTGCCTGGCACAAAGTAGATGCTCATAAATACATACTGAATGAATGAACATACGGATGGAAGGATGAGTGAGTAAATCTTACTCTTATTTTTTCAATTAAAATTTTTAAAAACTGCATAAAAGATTGGATATACAAAAAAGTATAAAGACTAATACGATGAACTGTATTATCATAGTGATTCACCTGTGAATGTCTCATGCTTCTACCTATTCGAATCTTCCCCTCATCCCCCATCTCTTCTCAGGGAGGTTACTGAACTTGTTCATCATTCCTGTTTTTACTCTTTATATCTTTAATACATATATATGGATGCCTAACAAAAAACTACAGTATTTTTTTGTCTGCTTTGAAAATTTATAAAATATTGTCATACTGTATTCTTCTGAAACTTGCATTTATAATCAAAAGTATATTCGTGAGACAAATGCATGTTGATACATACCCTTCTGGTCCAGGCATCTTCTCTGTTGTGCAAATGTATCATAAGTTAGGTATCCATTCTCGTGTTGACGGAATTACAAACAATGCTGCTGGCAACAACCTTACCCGTGTGCTGTGGGCACCTGTGGGCAGGATTCTATACTGCACAAGCCGAGGAGAGGAACTGCTGGGTCACAAGGGATGCATATCCTCAACTTTACCAGGACTGCTGGATAATGATCCAAAGCAGTTGTACCAATTTACATTCTCATAAATCCGCATTTATAAGACATCAGTTTTCTAACACTAATGCTTGTCTTTTTAGGCGCTGACTTCTGCTGGAGAATATGCTTTGTTGCCAAGCCTGCCTGAGGGCCACCTCTGAAATAGGCTGATTCAAGGGCTGGTATTCTGTCCCACAGTGGTCAGAGTGATTCCCATTCCTCTGCTGTTGTTTCATAAGCTGAAGCCGCTGTGCTGCCTCAGTGTCTGAAGTATCGGAGTTCCTTCCTCCTAACCCTCAACTGTGTACACCCTATATTCATTGGAAACTCAGGTTACATGAAAATAAAAGGTTGCTTTTAATGGTAAAGAAAAGGTTACCTTCATCTAAATGTGATCTGTGTTCACAGAACTGATGGCCATCCCTTTTCCACACTCCTGGCGTCCCCAAGTCCTGACACCCTTTAAGTCTCATTACATTGCGTTGTGGGATCATAGAACCATAGGGTAACAATGTTGCTGCTGGAATTCCGTGGTTTTGGTAACAGTAGGTTTCACCTTAATGCCTCCTACTTCAACTTATTAAATATAATGCTTCAGAACAGGGGGTGTTAAAACAAATCAGACTATGTAGTATTCAGATTATATTTCAAAAGGAAAATCTGTGATAGGTGACCATGTAAATGATGATTTGCTGTCCAAACTATCCTATCATGATTTGGAGCCGAGGTTTTTTTTTTTCCTTTCTAATAGTCACTTATCTCTTCAAATGAGAAGAAGACTCATAGGGGGTTTAAACACTTTAAAAAACATTTTTCTATGTTTATACTTGACCTTTTCTTCCAATTAGGATTTAAAGTGCCTAGTGTATTTTTTGGTTTGTTGGTTTCTAATGTAAGCTTTCTTCTTGAAGAATAAAGTACATATAGAAAGTGCACCAAGAGTAAGCTTACAGACTGATGATGTTTCACTAAGTAAACGCTTTCTTGGAACAGCAGTCAGGTCAAGATTACCAGAACCTCAAACCTCCCCCCCTCATGCTCTCTTTCAGTCATTACACCTCCTACTCCCAGGGTAATCACTATTCATTTATTTTTTTTCTCCAATAGACGTAACATATCCCCTAAACCAAACTGCTCCGTTTACCGATGAGTTCAGCGAGAGCCAGAGAGATAAAATGACTCACCCGAGGTCACACAAAGAGGAAGTGAAGAACTGGGGCTGGAACTCTTGGCCCGATCCACTATCCATTCTGTCATGATTCACTCTGACTGTTCTTATTTTCTCTTTTACTGAAATGTGGCAAGAAATACTGGGACCCACGTTCTCTGTGCACTGCAGAGGCTGTAGGTCCTCTACCCACATTGTGTTCCCTCCTCTACTAGCATCTTTCTACTCCTAAGGCTTTTTGCTTTTCAGCAAAAATAAACAAACGGGACTTAATCGAACTTATAAGCTTTTGCGCAGCAAAGGAAACCATAAACAAAACGAAAAGATAACCTACAGACTAGAAGAAAACATTTGCAAATGATGCAATGGACAGGAAAAGGGCTTAATTTCCAAGATATACAAACGGCTCCTACAATTTAATAACAAGAAACTAAACAACCCAATAGAAAAATGGGCAGAAGACCTAAACAGACATTTTTCCAAAGAAGACATACAGATGGACAATAGGCACATGAAAAGATGTTCATCATTGCTGATTATTAGAGAAATGCAAACCAAAACCACAATGTACCACCTCACACCTGTCAGAATGGCCATTAAAAAGTCTACAAATAATAAATGCTGGAGAGGGTGTGGAGAAAAGGGAACCTTCTTATGCTGTTGGTGGGCATGTAAATTGGTACAGCCACTATGAAACAGTATGGAGGTTCCTCAAAAAACCAAAGATAGAGTTACCATATGATCCTGCAATCCCACTCCTGAGCATATATCTAGACAAAAGTATAATTTGAAAAGATACATGCACCCCTATGTTCATAGCAACACTATTTACAATAGCCAAGACATGGAAACAACCTAAATGTCCATCGACAGAGGAATGGATAAGGAAGGTGTGAGATATATATATATATATATATATATATATATACACACACACACACACAATGGAATATTACTCAGCCATTAAAAAGAATTAAATAATGCCATTTGTAGCAACATGGATGGACCTAGAGATTATCATACTAAGCGAAGTCAGGAGGAGAAAGACAAATACCATATGATATCACTTATATGTGGAATCTAAAATATGACACAAATGAACATATCTACAGAACAAAAACAGACTCACAGATATAGAAAACAGACTTGTGGTTGCCAAGGGGGAGGGTGTCTGGGGGAGGGAAGTATTGGGAGTTTGGGATTAGCAGATGCAAACTATTTTACATAGGATGGATAAACAACAAGGTCCTATTGTATAGCACAGGGAAATATATTCAATATCCTATAATAAACAATAATGGAAAAGAATATGAAAAAGAACATATATCTATAACTGAGTCACTTCACTATACAGCAGAAAGTGAACACAACATTGTAAATCAACTATAATTCAATAAAATTTTTTTAAAAGACTTTTTGTTTCTCACACAAGGGGAGTGGACCCTTGTACACATGTGTAAGTTTCAGGACTCTATGAATGAAGGTAGGATTTGAAAAACAATGCAAGCAGTGTTTACTAGCCAGCACTCTTCTGATAGAAACAACCAATTATTCAGCGTATTAGCTACCTTTGTCCTCTTTCTAAGGGAGAAAGCAATGACAACAGACAGGTTCACATCAGTAATGTAACCCAACACTTAAAAACTGGTCACCTTCAACACACACTAATTTCTACATCCAAACTGAAAGCCCTTTTCATCACAACACTCCCTGAACATTCTGATTAACTGAGGTTTCTGAGTGGTGTGGAGCAGCAGATAAACTGTGAAACGTGCAGACAGATATTCAGTCTTATTCCCGGTTTGCCTGTGTACGAGCAGTGTGGCCTTGGCCAAGTCACCTTGGCTCTCTAAGCCTGTTTCTCTTTTGTAAAACAGAGAATAAGATTACCATAGCGTTTGTGATAATGTATACAAATCATTTAGCACAGTGTCTGGCACCCAAAGAGCTCTTAACAGATGGTAACTGACTCCTACTCTAATCTTAACTAGGGGTCAGCATTCTCCATTTTAGCATCTATCTCGCTGATGACAGTATTATTTGGTGTTGGGTTGACAATAATGGTCCTTCAAAAGTGTATGGCAAGGACTTACCAGGTGGCGCAGTGGTTAAGAACCCGCCTGCAGGGGTTCAGAGGTTCGAGCCCTGGTCTGGGAAGATCCCACATGCCGCGGAGCAACTAAGCCCATGCGCCACAACTACTAAGCCTGCGCTCTAGAGCTTGCGAGCCACAACTACTGAGCCTGCGTGCCACAACTACTGAAGCCTAAGTGCCTAGATCCTGTGCTCCACAACAAGAGAAGCCACTGCAATGAGAAGCCCGCTCACTGCAACGAGCACAACTGAAGTCCACGCGCAGCTACAAAGACCCAACGCAGCCAAAAAATAAATACATAAATAAAATTTATAAAAATAAAAAATTATATGGCAAGGACCATTTCTCATATTCAGGAGAAGGCTCAGCTGAACTTTCACATAAAGAAGAAAGATTATGTGTGGCTTCCTAAAAAGGTTCTGCACTCAATTCCAATTGGAATTCGCTGAACACCAGCTGGGTGTCCTACAGTCCAACTCACTTCTGACACTGTGGACCAGAAGATAGTAACAGATTCCACAACTTGAAGATTCAGTCCTATAAGACTGCTCTCCGACCCTACCCCATTTCAGATGCCAATCCCATATGAAGATAATTACCAGATAAAATGATAAATATGATAAAGGGAGAACAGAGGATGGTGCCTAATGTAATTTGGCGAGTGGGAGACTGAAGAGGTGGTTGTGGGAGACTTTTCAGAAAAAAATGATATAAATCTGAGGCTTGAGGATAAGTAAGAGTAAGGCAAGAGAAAATGGATGCGATATGTAAATAAACAAGGTGAAGGCAGGAAGGGAGAAGAGAAAAAGGGAGAGAGAAGGAGAAAGAGAGAAAGACAGAGAGAGAGGGAGGGAGAGAAGGAGAGAGAGATCTTGAGGTGGCATAGGAGGGAGGGAGGGAGGGGGAGAGAGAGAGAGACAGAGAGACAGAGACAGAGACAGAGAGACAGAGAGAGAGGCAGAGAGAGAGAGAGAGAGAGAGAGAGAGAGAGAGAGAGAGAGAGAGAGAGAGAGAGAGAGAGAGAGAGAGAGAGGCAGAATCTCTACCCAGGGCTTTTCTCTTGTATCCTAATTAGTCTGGGGGAGGTAGTAGGGTATCCCAAGGGGACATAGGGGTTTGAAGATTATTTGCAAATCTTCTAAAGAATGTCAAGCCTGTTCCTACTAGGGAAGATAGCCCTGGGTCTGACTCTGCCTGAGCCATAAGAAAGAAAAATTCTAGAGTGGTGAGGAGTGTCAAGCTAAGCCTTGAAGACTGTCCACAGGACCAAAAATCACGTCGAATTTTAATGCATGATTTAGGAGACAGAATGGGTCCCCAGAAATTTGCAGAGTCGACCAGTTAACCAAGTGGACCTTTGGTTACCTGTACCAGAGTGTGAACTAAGAATGCCGCCTGCCACATCAGTAAACAAAGGATGTGGCAGCTATCAAGCCACCACATTACAGCCGCCCTGAAGGGGAGCCCTGAGGGAACTCAGGATGGAAACGGAATGCTTGCCATCAAACAGCCAACTGATGCAGCCACTCCCAACAGTGCACCCTGAGGAGACTCAGGATGTGAAAACACAGGCTACTGCCCCCAGATAGCTGAGGTGCATATCAAAGGAATGATTTCAATGAGTCCAGACTTTGCAGTTTCCCATTCATAGAAAAGCACTAATTTCATTAATTTGAGATGTCTGGTTTTCTTTAATTAGCAGTAATCTTCCGATGTTCCAACTACCTGGTCTTTGTTGCAAAAACTCCTATATATCCTGGCCCGCCCCTTGCCTCTTCAGAGCAGTCCCTCAGAGGGATCTGAGAGTCCTGTCTCCTCAGAATGTCCACTGAATAAAACATAGCTCTCAACTTTTAGGTTGCGCATTTTTTTTTTTCAGTCTACAAGAGTTGCTACCTAATTAGTGCCCAGGGCACTGTTCATAAGGTGCCCTGGAAAGCCCAGGTCCCAATTCATGATTCCAACATGTCCTCCAGCAAAGCTCTCATTACCCATGGAAGCCAGTTGTGGGAGAATAGAGTATTTGATAATCACACTTTCACTGAATCAGTAGTGGCTGACTAAAACATCCTATACCTGTCTAGCGAGTTAGCTACAAAACATACATTTCAGGTGTTGCCCTAGAGAGGCAGAGGGAAATCTTTCAGCGGGGGTGGGTGGGGATTTGCCACACAGGCACTTACTTCAACTCCCAGCCACTGGGACTGAAAATGAGCCTCTTGTTTAAAGACACCTATTCTTTAATGATCATCCATTGGTACACAGATATGCACGTGCACACGCAGTGCACTTAAGTGAAAACACACACACATGTGCACATGCACATACACCCTCCACAGGAAACCAGGGCCTCACTCACAGATGCTCATTAATCCTTCTCATTTCATAGTGACAAATTCTCTCGATTTCTGTCAGGGAGATCAGGTCTAAAGTTACATACTTGAGCTTTTCAGCACAATTTGGTTTCTTTCCAACCCTTAGATAATTATTTGAAAGAAAATTATAACACACATTAGGTAAATAATTGATTTTCTAGGCAAATTTCAGACCTGAAGCATTTTTTTGAAGCATTTTTAAATTGGGAAGTTTAAGAAAGTAACTGTGGTATTAGGGAAACATTCTCACTAGTCATTAATCATTTTTTCTTAGAACACATAAAATTGATTTAAAAAGAGGGACATAAAAAGAGGTTATTAAGAATTTTACTGGGTCAAATGAACGTTTCAAGTTTTCTTGGAGAAGAATAAAGAGACCCTAAGAGGACTTGTTTCATGTGCCTTCATGTTCATTTTAAACAGGGGCAGATAATGAATTTGGGGAAAAGCCTCATCTGGTTGGAGTCTCACTAACACCCCTTGTGCTTGGACTGCCTTGCAACAATAAACAGGTGACTTGTATTCACATCAAAGTGTGAGAAGCAGTGTTTTCTATCAGGATGACTTGGCTCACACCGTTCCCACTAGCTGCAGGTGACCCCCACCCATCCCTGCTTGTGGAGTTCTACACGCTTCATAACAAAATGAAGCCTTCTTTGATTAACCATGTCCCTTTTCTGAAGCACGTATTTGCAAACCAGTTGGGTAGCACTGAGCGAAGGGTGATCATGCCTGTGCCTGTCGTATCCCCTCTCCCACAGGAGAGGTGGTAGAGTGCAGCAGTTGGTCTCCTGAACACTGAATCCAGATTGCTGGGGTTCAAAGCCCAGCAACTCCAATCACTACGTAGTGACCTTGAGCAAGTTACTTAAACTCTCTGTGTCTCAGTTTCCTCATATGTATAGTGATGATAATAATAGCATTCTCCTCTTTTTTTTAAATTGAAGTAGAGTTGATTTACAATGTTGTGTTAGTTTCAGGTGTACAGCAAAGTGGTTCAGTTAGATATATACTTTTTCAGATTTTTTTTCCATTCTAGGTTATTATAAGATGTTGAATATAGTTCCCTGTGCTATACAGTAAATCCATGTTGCTTATCTACTTCAGGTATAATAGTTTGCATCTGTTAACTCCATACTCCTAATTTACCCCTTGACCCCTCCCTTTCCCTTTTGGTAACCATAAGTTTGTTTCCTATGTCTGTGAGTCTGTTTCTAAGTAAGGTCATTTGCATTATTTTTTAGATTCCACATATAAGTGATATCATGTATTTGTCTTCTTCTGACTTACTTCACTTACTGTGATAATCTCTAGGTCCATCCATGTTGGTGCAAATGACAATATTTCATTCTTTTTTTATGGCTGAGTAATATTGCACTATCTATCTATCTATCTGTCATCTATCTATTCCACATCTTCTTAAACTAATTGTCTGTTGATGGGCACTTGGGTTGTTTCTACTTCTTGGCTATTGTAAACAGCGCTGCTATGAATACTGGGGTGCATATATCTTTTTGAGCAAGAGTTTTCAGCTTTTCTGGATATATGCCCAGGAGTTGAATTGCTGGATCATACGGTAGTTCTACTTTTAGTTTTTTGAGGAACCTCCATACTGTTCTCCATAGTGGCTGCACCAATTTACAGTGTAGGAGGGTTCCCGTTTCTCCACACTCTCTCCAGCATTTATTATTTATAAACTTTTTGAATAGCATCCACCTCTTGGGCTGCTAATGAGGATCTATTAACAAATACATATAGGATACTTAAAACTGTGCCCAGCAACCCTGGCACTCAAGAAATGGCAGTTTGGTATTACTGAGGGCAGAAAGTACGTTATTCCCCTTAAAATCCCAGCTAGCACCCGATACAGTACCTGGCATACAACATGTGCTCAGCTAACAAAATGGAGGATGTGCTCACCAGCTACCGTAGTGGCCTGGACTTCTCCACCTGCAGCTTCACTACGGAGCCGCTGCAGCACGATGATGCCGCGGTCCGGGAGCTTCTCCGGTTCACGGGGTCCACGTGGTCCTTGCGAACCGGCTTCTCCACGCGTTCCAGGGTGCCCACGCCTCCAGAGGACCGCAGCCCGGCGCTCGGCGAAGCGCTCCTCAGGCTCGCAGGTCCTGGCGCACAGGCAGTGCTTGCCGCGCGTGATGAGCCCCACGCGGTTCACCGAGCTGTGGAGCGGCCTGAAGCACACGGGCGTCAGGGGGGACGTGCAGACATGCGCAGCGCTTCCCGAACGTGGGCCAGGTCACGAGGCGCGACGGCTTCTCCTGATTCGTGGCCGTCTCCTCAGGGGTCAGCGGCGGGATCCAGACGCTGGGCAGCGCTTTGTCCTTGTCCTTGCGTGCAGGGCCCGTACTGGGCCCCGTGGGGCATCGCTTGGGTCGTTCCCCGAGGCGGCCTTGGGCGTGAAGGGGTCGAGGGGCCGGCTCTCGGTGGCCGCCTACTTCTCCAGGAATCCCCCTGCCGGGTCCTGCGCTGCCGCCCTCTGCAGCTCCTTTTGTTTCTCACGCCCGGCGCCCTGCTGCTTCTTGTAGGCCTTCACCTGAGGCGCAGTCTCCTTCTTCTTTTAGTTCTTATGTTATCTTCACCAATGATCGACAAGACCGCGCATTCTATTGGCCCCAGCTGGGCCCCATCCCTTTTGGAAGTTGTTAGTGGGTGTCTTGTGTTGGAGAAACTTCCACTTATTACACGGTAGATGTTATCTTCTGGGGAAAGAAAACTAAGACAACAACAACAAAGTGGGTTTATTTAGCTCCTGCGCCTGGGAGCCAACATTTTAAATCTTCTACATGTGGGCACATCAGTTCAGCAGTAGTTGAACAAAGCCATTCAATCCTCTGGTTCTTTAACTAACTGGCATGTTATTACCGTCTTGTCTCCTGATCAACCCTGAGGTCCTTTGAAATACCCACACATAGAATGAAATGTGCATTTTAAGTTATCTTTTCATCCATGGGGTTTACGACTGCACCCGACACCATAATCCTGACATGGGGAATTATATCAGAAGGAGAGCAAATAATTTCACTCTCTTCCCCTTTCCCTGTGGGAAAGACTATTTTTCCATCTGCTGAACTGAGGACTTCGGGTCAGGAGCCAATCACTCAAGGCGCTGTAGGGGTAGAACAGTCTGCACAGATTTTCCTACAGATCGCATGGCCCAGCAACTCTTCTACTTCCTGTCCTGGAATGGAGACACAGCTGTGCCTGGAGACGGCTGAAAAGTGCTGATGCCCTGCTTGAAAATTGTGAACATCCATATGGATAAATCTCTATTAAACTTACTCTATTATTATTACTAGTCAATAGTGTTTATTTTATGTAAAGTGCTTAGAACAGTGTCTGGCACAAGATAAAGACTTATGTATTGGCTAGTCTCTCTCTATATTATACAACTACTTGGTATGTACTTCATTCTTTTTAAACATTCCATGTTTATGATAACTTTTCTTTTGCTCTTTATTTTCTTCTCAAAACCCTTTATGAGGAGGGGAGAAAGAAGATACTGGCTCCATGTGTTTAAGGAGAAAACTGAGGCTCAGGTATTTGTGGAATGTGGAGCATAATTGCAGAAACTGGTTTTCTGACTTTGACGCTAGCACTTTCCATAAATCAATCCTCTCCCAAGGGCTGGATGGGTAGGGGACTGGATGGATCCAATGATTAATGTTCCTATTTTTCCGAGAATGGTATTTTCCTGAACTGAGGAAATAGCATGTCCATAACAGAGCAGGGAATCAACCACTTGGAGGCAAAACCTTCCCTCTCAAAAATGCTAATGCTAATTCCATGCTAATAATGATGCTAATGATAATAAATCCAATGCATTAGAGCAACAAATATGAATGCTGAAAGTCAGTTTGCTCCAAATCAGAGTCTCAGGTGGGAGGTCTAACTACACATTTATGGCACATGGGGGAATCCTCGGTGGGTCACATTCGTGATGGAAGTGGTGGCAGAGGCCCTACGTGGCTGAGCTGCTGATCTGACAACATCCACTTATGTTTTGCACACAAGTCTTCATATCAATTGTTCCTAGAATATTTCAGAAATCTTCAAAGGTATAATCTAGTTTTACAAAACATTATTTTGTGGACACCACAGAGGCAGTTTGGTTGCCACACATTTAATGGACAAAAATCCTGATGGGCTTGGGTGAAGTTTATCTTTCATGATTTACTATGGCTATTACTACTGCTACCATTTCCACAACAGTGATTCCAGTGGTTTGCAAGGATGTAGCACTGTTGAGTTTAAAAGCTTCTTTGTCTGACCACTGACCTGCGTTCTGTTTGCACAACAGCATTATGCACTAAGACATCTGGCCTCTTGCAGCTGTGGTGCTGAGGCTACTGGGGTTAAGTGATTTGGCTGCACGGTGGATTGGTGAGACAGCACGGACTCCCAGTTCACTCTTTTCCCCCTCGACTATGAGGACCAAGTGACCAGGATGTGGGAACACTGTGGCAGCATGCTGGGTTCAGGAGGGGCATGCCACTGCAAGCCTGGTGGTGTACCTCTTGGCCCCAGACTGATTCCTTTTTGCTGTGGGATCTTAATCAAGTTACTATGCCCCCTGGATTTTAGATTAGTTCTCTGAAAAGTAATCAGGATGGATAAAGCATCTTTAAGTTGCACCCCCTCCTCTTGTCTTAATCACTCTTAGGCTCAGAAGAAACACGCTGAGAGTGCCGGCGCATGCATCTTCCTTTGCCTAGCCAGTACAGAGCAGAGATTTAGAAAAATGAAGGAAGAATGGAAAGAAAGCCAGAATGCCTAGTGAAACCACCCCCCATGACGTAGTTTCACCCACTTCCAAGTCCCCCGGAGGTGTTTCTTAGGAATCCAGATGTGTCTGTGTTGCAGAGAAGCATGGCTGCCGATCAGCCAGTCATGTTTGGTTGGAGGCCACAAGAAACAATGGTACAGATCTTGGAGAGCATCTGGTCGAAAGCCCAGATAACGAACCTGAGGCTCAGAGGGCAGGAGAGTTTCCCAAGGTCACATGGTAAAACAGAGACAGAGCTGGTGACTATCCCCTGCCCTTCTAGGATGGATGACATGTTTCCAATGAAGTTCAGTCTTGGTCTACTACCAGGTCTTACCTTCATGAGAGCAGGACCCGGGCTGTCTTTCTCACTCCCATATCTCCAGTCTCCAGCACAGGGCCCAGCACAGGTGGATGCTCAAGAAATAGCTGTTGAATAGTTGAATAGATGAATGAACTGATGAAAAAAATGGCCGAACAGAAGGATGCAAAATTTAGATCATTCTTCTCATTCCATGGGCACAGACGGCCTACACTTCAGTCCCTGTCCCAGCCTCTTTACATAGACTTGGATGTTGAAGTGATCCAAGCAAAAGAGTCTGGCTAGGTCTATACAGGTCCATTCTTGTCATTTGAAAACAAGCTCACAAGACCGTGAATGTCCCACACTATTAGAAACCTCGTTCTCATAACATAAAGACAATCAACTTCTGAGTGAAGTAAGTCAGACAGAGAAAGAGAAATATCATATGCTATCGCTTATATGCAGAATCTAAAAAGAAATGATACAAATGAACGTATTTACAAAACAGAAACGGACTCCCAGACCTAGAGAATGAACTTATGGTTAAGGGTGGAGGGAAGGGATAGTTAGGGAGTTTGGGATTGACGTGTACACACTGCTATATTTAAAAAGGATAACCAACAAGGACCTAGTATATAGCACAGGGAACTCTGCTCAGTGTTATGTGGCAGCCTGGATGGGAGGGGAGTCTGGGGGAGAATGGATACAAGTATATGTATGGCTGAGTTGCTTTGCTGTGCATCTGCTGTGCACAACATTGTTAACTGGCTATACTCCAATATAAACTAAAAAGTTAAAAAAAAAAAGATAATTACCTTCTGGGGTACTGGGCCAGGCCAAGACAAGCCTGTCCAAGGGGGCAGAAATAAAGCCCAACTTTAATATATGATTTGGTTAGGAGTCAGGGCTGGCCTCAGAAAAGTTGTAAAATTGAAAATCTGGTCTTTGGTTACTGTTCCCCCAACCAACAGCATAGTAGTGCCCAGTATTCTAGATATTTCCATCGTGGTGCCTGGAAGTGCAATTTATGATTTGAACATATCCTTCATCAAAACTCCCATGGCCTCAATGCTTTATTCTCAGCTATTGGAGAAGATATGTATGTTTCCACTGAGTCATTAATAGCTGATCGAAGTTCCCTATTTCATCTCTCTGAGGGGTATTTGCCTTTAACATTTAGAAGTTTCAGGCTCTTTTCTGACATAGAAATTTCAGAGGAATATTTTAGTCATGCAGGTGGGAGAAGGTTCATATCACATAGACATTTCTTATCTTTCATGGCAAACTTCTCTGTATACACACACATATGCACACGTATACATAAACATGCATATACAAATACAGGCAGAGTAATACTTCAAAGGAAACAGGAACCCCAGCCTTAAAGCCTAATAAATCCTGTTTCATCTTACTTATATTGGTCATTTCTGACTCATTTGCACCAGGAAGATCAGGTCTCTCAGCCCAATTCCTGTAAATAAAATATTTTATTTCCCGACGGATCTCAGACTTTTTAAGCTGTTAGTAAGTAATAAAATAGTTGTTTAATTAGGAATGTATTTATCACTACTAAATAACTGTTATATTTACATCATGTAAAAATGGCTTTTTAAAGAGGCAAATAAAAAGATGTTGTTAAGAATTTACTGAATCAAATGAAAGTTTTAAGTTTTATTGGAGAGGAATAAAGACCCCTAATTGGAATTGGTTTTATGGGCCTCTAGGACCATTAGAAATAGGGGCAGGAGATGAATTTGAGGGAAATGCAATCTAGCTGGATTCTCGCTAACCGCCCTCGTGCAGCTCTAGGTTGGATCTGGGCTAACACAAAGCCAGTGCCTGTCCTGCCTCCTCTGCTTCTTCCCACGTCACCCCCAGCTTCAGCTTGTTCATGATGGTTTGCATATCCCCATCTCCATGACAACTCTAGTCAAAGTCATTCTTGTCTCCTGCTCGGGCTAGTCCTGCAGCCTCCTAGCCAGTTCCCACACCTGCTCTTGCACCTCCAACCTGTTATCTACATTGTGGTTACATCAGAGGAAGAGCTCTTCTAAGGCCTTTCAATGACTGCTGTAATTCTTAGGATAAAATCCCGTGTCATTACCATGGCAGTGAGTTGGACATGGCCAATGATTAATCTCCCACTTTGCTGAGAACAGTTTGTCTTCCTTGGTTAATGTCCATGCCCAGAGTACATGGCAGGGGAAAACCATGGTGAGCCACCAATCTCCCTCCCAGAAACATCAATGGAAAAGCTTAATACATTTAGAGTAACAGAGCCAATAGTCAAAGGTCAGTGTGTGTCAAGTCAGTATTTCCAGGTGAATGTTAATTCCATTACATGGTACTTATAACACAGGATGGTACCCACATAGCGAGCCAGGTTAGTGATGAAAATGAGGGCAGATGCTCTCCGTGGATGACCTGATGTTCTTCTGAAAACACTTGCTTTATATTTTATATATAAATGATCTAATTAGTTTGAAATATTCCTGGATCTGTTAAAATTGTCACTTGGTTCTGCAAAAACATGTTACTATGAACAATAGTGAGGTGAGGTGAGGTGATCTCAAATCAAGCAATATATCATGTAGATGCCACCTATTAAACAAAGACAATTTTTTTAAAGTCTTTACTGAATTTGTTACAATATGGCTTCTGTTTTATGTTTTGGCTTTTTGGACTGGAGGCATGTGGGACCTTAGCTCCCCGGGATTGAACGCACACCCCCTGCATTGGAAGGCGAAGCCTTAACCGCTGGACCACCAGGGAAGTCCCAAACAAAGAAAATTTTACGCGTTTACTGCAAATGATATTTCATGATTTACTATTGCTATTGCTACTATTGTTGTCAATAACAATGATTTTTTAAATGTGGATATAGCACTTTATAGATGAAAAGAATCCTTGCATACATTAGATTCATACAACTGTACTACATATAGGTTAGATTGAGAGTCAACAATTTTTTTTCTGCAAAGGGCCAAATAGTAAATATTTTGGCCTGTGGATCATATGGTCTCTGTTAACTGTTACTCAATTCTTCCATTATAGGTATTTACAATAGGTAAATAAACGGGTATGCCAGTAAAACTTTATTTACCAAAACAAGTGTGTACTAGATTTGGCCTGTGGGCTGTAGTTTGCTGAACTCTGAGTTAGATCATGCAGAATTAACATCTTTCCTCCTGCAGCTGTGAAGCCTGAGGCCAAAGGGTTAAATGATTTTTCCAAGGCCATAGAATGAATTAGTGAAAGAACAAGGATGTGGCCCCATGCCATCTAGCTCCCAGTCTGTCTTCCCTCTACTGAACTGTGATGACCAACTTACAAGTAGAGTGTAACCCTGGGGCACCACGCTGTGTATCAGAAAGGGTACATCACTAGAAGTCTGCAGATCTGGGCCCTGGCCCTAATTGGCTTCTAGTTAGATGTGACCTTAATCAAGTCACTTCACCTTCTTTAGCTTCAGTCGATTCATCTAAAGAATGAGGAGATTGGTTGAGGAATCTTCCCTCTGGCTTTAAAATGCTGTATTTTTAAGATGAGGGATGGGGAAGAAATATTTTATTGTGAAGTATTTGAATTGATCATTTGTTACAAATTTTGCAGTATTTATTTACACAGAAGTCATTATTTACCAACCAGCAAATATTTACTGGGCCTGTTACGCTGTGAAAAGATGGAAAAAATATCTGACATAGTCTTTGTATTTAAATAATTAATAGTTGTGAAGAAAAGCAATTCCTAGCATTTATAGAAAATGAGTAAATAATCAGTGTAGGAAGCATTGCTCAGAAGGCATGCTAAGTTCCTTTGGGTTTCTGAAGACAGACGTCAGTGAGAGCAGCAGCTCTCAGAGACAACCGCATGGAAGGGCTAGACAATGCTCTGGGATTAGAGGATGGGCAGTGGGGTGGCAGTGAAGAGAAGCATTCCAAGAGGCGTGTGTGAAAACCTATGTACACAAGTTGCTCATGTGGGTTGCAGCAAGTCAACGGGTTTGATTAGGCTAGATGGTGTACATTGGGGAAGGTAGGAATTATTGATTTTGCATCACTTTTTTTATTAGTTGGACTATAGCACCATTAAAAAAATACACAGCACAAAAACCTTAGCTTTGCCATTTGTCACAGAAAAGGTTTTGCTCCAATTAGTGCTCATCTGGGAGGTCTGCCTAGATTTCATCCTATTTTGAGGCTCATCATGAGGCACCTCTTGTGGAACAGCTGAAAATTCATGATCATTCACTCAGGTCTCTTATCTCAAATCCCCAGAAGAAAACTAGCCATTCCAGCTTCCTACGGGGTGGTGTGATGAGGGGAGGGCTTCATTCCTTCCATCCCTGAAGACCTGAAGTTAGGAAAGAGGCCCTTTTCTTCAATCTCTTCAAGCTCTTTTTCTCAAACAGAGAGGCAATTCAGACGAGGGTATTTTGGTAATTAAAGCCAATTCTCTTCAACAAGCAAAGGTACTTGGATTGCAGTGTGTGAGGTTGGCTGTTTCTTAACCAATGTGTTTCACCACAGGTTCTCTAACCTGGATGTCCCCTATTTTTCCCCACCAGGCTTCTGAGATGACCCACAGAGAGCCAACTGGAAACCTTTGAGAGTAAAACCCTGGGACACGTGTGCTACGTCCATTTAGTCAACACATTACACAGCTAAAGGGATGCTCTCCAACGGTGGAGCTAACATTTGTGGAGCCCTTCTAAAGACGAATTATTGTCCTAGGTTTTAGTTTTCAAACGTTATGAGAAATCCCATCCAATCCTCCTAATAGTCTTATATTTCTGTCCTCATTGTATAGATGAGGAAGGAGGCTGAGCCTCACTAAGGCTAAGTTGCTCGTGTTTGACAAGCTGCAGAGCACGGGTTTGAAAAAGGGCAGTTTGATTCCCAGGATTTCATGATTCACTAAGTTAATTCAAAATTGAGCTGGAAACCATCATGTTTTGACACACTTAGGTTAACAAGTTTAACCTTAAGATAGGTAGAAAGGCAGACAAACATATCCTCAAGGTTGTGGATGCATTCCTAGTTGCCATGGAGATAATACCAAGCGTGAGAGATGTATTGGAGGAGAGGGATGGACTATATCATAGAGTTATCACTCAGGCTCAGAAAACAAAGGCTTTACTGATTGTATCAAGGTATACTTGGTCCTCTCTCCCTCTACACACAGGGCAATTGGAGACAGCATGGAAAAACTGGAGCCCCAGTGAAGCCCCCCCCCCAATGCCATGGTCTCACCCAGCCTCTACACCCCTTCGGATGTGTTCCTCAAAATTTCACGTGGGTCATGGTTATTAGTCTTCAGGTTATATGTGTTTAGGGTCCTGAAGCTGGAAGACTTCTACCAGGGCCCCAAAAGTCCCTCCAATTGAAAAGGCTCTGTATATGCTGAGATGAATTGGAAGTTACCATTAGAAGAAACAAGAAAAGTTTAACTTCCAGAAAATGATCAAAAGGAAACACTCTTTAATGTACTGAGACTTATATTTCAATATAGAGTTAAAAATTAGGTAATGGGAGCAGTGTTTATGGACAAGTTGTTGATCTCTACAATCCTCAGTTGCCTCATACATAAAATGAGAATGTAAAGATCTACCTCTTTTTGTTTGTTTGTTTTGTTTTGTTGGTGAGGATCAACTAAGAAAATGTTTACCATGGGGCCCTTTGGCAGGTACTTAATTGCAGCTATTGTACATGCATAGGTAGCTTGGCATGTATTGAATTGTAGGAACCAGTAAAGTGTAGTAGTTACAATACCTATGACTCATACTAGCTGTGAGATCTTAACCAAGTTAAACTCTGTGCCTCAGTTTTCAAATCTGTAAAATGGGGTTCACAATATTACCCATTGTGTGGTACTTAAGGAAATAAGGCAGCATGTGTAAAGTCCTTTGGACAGTGCCTGCCATGCGGTGAGCACTCAGTCAACTTAATTGCCACTACTATCATCATCACATCAAAAATGCATTTCCCTTACGAATGAGCTTCAGCCCAAAGACTAAGGTCTTTGCAACAACAAAATCTTTTATTTAAGTTTTAAAGTAAAAGATAAGACTACTGCTGGATAGGAAAGGTCTCTTTACCAAATAAAGGTCACAGCATCCTCCTAAACCATACCAGTGCTGATGCTGACTCTGGTCTCCAATTACTGGGAGTGCCTCTTTATTGGCTGCCCCCTTCTCTCTGATGCCCTGTGTTAATGATGCTGACTGAAGCAATCACACAAAACTCTCAGGGTGAGAGGGCTCTCTGGTTATGGCATCTCATGCACTTGCTGTATTAGCCTTTTAACAAATATGTAGACGTTCCTAAATTATTAACTTTTTCCAAAGTGATATTTGATGGCAAAAGTAATGTCTGTGTGGAGTATTAAGTGACTTTTAAGAAAAAAGCTGAATAATTTGACAGTGTTAAAATTATGCTGTCGGGGCTTCCCTGGTGGCGCAGTGGTTGAGAGTCCGCCTGCCGATGCAGGGGACACGGGTTCGTGCCCCGGTCCGGGAAGATCCCACATGCCGCGGAGCAGCTGGGCCCGTGAGCCATGGCCGCTGAGCCTGCGCGTCCGGAGCCTGTGCTCCACGACGGGAGAGGCCACAACAGTGAGAGGTCCATGCCGCAAAAAAAGAAAAAAAAAATTATGCTGTCAAAGATTCCATTTTCTCGGAGCCATCTTTATCCTGGATTCAATTGCACAGACTATCATCATGATGGTAAGATTTATTTTTCCTCAAATTGCAACATGGTAGCCAGTTTTATAGGGAGTGGAGCTATGGTGCCCACTTTTCAGAAAGGTGCAAGATACATGGCATCACTAAATTAGGCGATGATGTCCCTGATTAGGAGAAGACTTGAAACAAAGAGATCAGAGAACACAGGCTTTGTGGATCCCTGTTTAGATGGTAAACAATATTTAATAACCAGTGATTCATTTATTGGCAGGAAGACAGAAAGATCTCTTGTTGCAGGGAACGGGAGTTTGACCTCTCTTGTGCAATTTTCTGCATTTTGCATTCTCATGCATTAAATATAGAGCATGCATTATTCACCCTTGAAAGCTATTTCAAGGACTGTGTGTAGTTTCTCCTTATAACCTCAGGAATTTCACACATGATTCTTTAGAGACAGATAATGATCTAGTGCTTAGGACCAGGAGGTGGAGTCGGTCTTGGCTTTTCTCCTTCAAACTGGTACTTGTGTGCTGTAAGGCAGTGTGATCAGTCTGCATTTAGTGGGCTTCCCAGATGTTCATTTGTGTTCGATATCATGGATTGAATGATTTTAAAGAGTGCTTGTTTTGTGCTAGGTCCTGGGGGCCATACTCAGGAAACATAAGATATGTCTCAGGTATTACAAGGGTATTGGAGAATTAAGACTTGTATATATGAAAACTTGGAGGACAAAACAAAACTCTGTACTATCAGGTGTGAATGGAATATAATTAGATGAATCAGTGAGTAGCCAGCAGAGATGAGCTACTAAGAGTGCAGACTTCAGCACGAGCAAATTTAGGCCTGAATCTCAGCTCCACCACTAACTAGCTGTATGACCTTGGTAGCTATGAGAGGCAATACGAAGGAGAGCAAACCTGGTCTGATGTTCAGGAAAGGCCTCCATAGGGAAGTGACATTTCAGTTGAAACGTCAAGGTTAAATAGGGATTTTGCTTTTACAAATGATGCTGCATGCCTTATTTCTCATGTTGTGAGTATATCTTGGCTGTTTCTTTATATTTACTCTAGTGATTTTTGGCTAATACCATTTATTCCTTATTATGAACTATGGTGAAATCAGTACATTTCAGCTTCCTCTCAACTTGCCTCTTTCTCATGCACTTCCTGATTATAGTGATTATATGAGTTTTCTTAGTGCTTACCTGTAAACATTTAAGTATTTTATATGGTTGGGTGACAATAATTGTCTATGGGTCTCTTGTGTTTCTGCAGGACTTGTATCAACTTCTGTTGGGGACAATCTTTTCAATAATATTTATATAGCAAAGGACCTTGAAATATATAATGTCACCCTCCAAGGCAGGGGAAAGATTTGTTTGCTGCCCAAGATAATAAAGATAATGTCTCCCTATGGGGCAAAGTTTGGGCAGGTTTTCTAACAGACCCCTTATAAAAGGTTGGGGTTTCCTAAACTCTGGTTCCTCAGCTATGATGCAGACCCACTGTGTGCACAGCATCAATTCAGGCTGCTCTGAATTGTCCCCATAGGGCTTGGGGGACGAGGGGAATTGATGTGAGCATGAGGTTCATGCTGCTTTGCCTCTGACCCAGGAGTCCCGGACTTTCTGTAAGCATCACTGGAACCGTGGCAGAATAACTTGTTAGCTTGCAAGCAAAGTAAAAGCTCACTCTTCACAGTTCTTGACATAGAATTCTATTACTTGATTTACCTGCTGTGAAGGTGCTTATGCTACTTTCCATTTTTTTCTCTCAACTTTGTCCTATCATTTCCACTTTGTCAGGGCTTGTAAAACATTTACACTCTGTTCTGTAACTATAATCCCCACGTTTATTTTAGGTTTATCCTCTCACTTAACCAGATTAAGTTTAGCCATAGGTTCTCTATTCAGCTCTTAATTGGCTGGAATTTGCCCTTGAGAATCTTCTAGAAAGTCACCTTCTAGAAAGACTCATGGGGATTATATTCCCAGAGTTCTTGCATGCTCGAAGATGTTCATGGCCTTTATACTAGAATGCTAATTTGGCTGGAAGTAAAAGTTTTGGTCCCGTTCTTTCTTTCCATGAAGACTTTTAGGCTTTGCTCTGTTCTTTTCTAGATTGACTCTCACCGGGGAAGAGTCTGAGGTGGGTCGATTTATTTAATTATTTTGCCTGGTTGCACAGAGAATTCTTAATATTTGAAATCCAGTATTTTGTTTGAATTTCATTTTTATAATTGGCACATGAGTTGTGTCAGTTTAAGGTGTACAATGTGTTGATTTGATGCATTTATAAATTGCAATATAATTACCATGGTAGCATTAGCTAGCACCTCTATCACATCACATAATCATTATTTCTTTTTTGTGGTGAGGATAATTAAGACCTAATCTCTTACCAACTCTGAAGTTTTTAATACAGTATGGTTGACTGTAATCACTATGCTGTGCATAACATCTCCAGGACTTATTTATCTACTAGTTGCAAGTTTGAACCCTCAAACAGCATCTCCCCAGTTCCTCCCACCCTCAGCCCCTGGTAAAAACCATTTTACTCTCTGTTTTTATGAGTTCAGCTTTTTAAGGTTCCACATATAAGGGATATTACACAGTATGTATTTATCTTTCTCTGTCTGACCTCTCACTTAGCATAATGCCCTCAAGGTCCATCCCTGTTGTCACAAATGGCAGGATTTTCTTCCTTCTCATGGCTGAATATGTTCATTGTGTGTATACATATATACATATATATATACACACACACACATATATATATGTGCATATATGTATGTATATGTGTGTATATATATATACATATATATATATATATATATATATACACACACACACATACCACATCTTCTTTATCCATTTATACCTTGGCAGACACTTGTTAGAATTTCATTTTGGCAATGATCATGAATTTCATTTTGACGATGACCATTCTCAAAATTTCCAGAGACATGGTATGACTTTTTGATCTATATATGCAATGCTTCTTTTGTTTCTGAAAAAATTCGTGTACACACACATCTATATCTATTTAAATCTTATTTATATGTCAGTGTAAGAATAATTTCAATGATTCTGTATTCTTCAGACACACTAATTTTAAATATGTTGGATTTATTTAATCTTTGCTTTTTTATTTTATCCTTATCCTGTTAATTTTGTGTGTGTGTATTTCTATTTACATTTGCTTATTTTTTTCTTAAGCCTAATGCCCACATTTTTAGTGAACTTTCAGCCATGTCTAGTCTCCTTTGTGCTGCTCCGAACCTGACCTACATTTCTGTAATGTGTGCTATTTCTCTTCCACTTCTCTCCTGACAGCAGTATTTCAATTCTTCCTGAGGTCTCATCTTCCCTGAGCCCTTTTAGCTCTCTATTCTGAGTTTCTGTTTTATTGAACAATTGCTTGAGTTTTATTTTAAATAAATTCCAGGCAATATGCTTATTAAAAAAATTCTAAATTTGATCCATGGTAACATTTATCTGGTGAGTGAACTTCCATCTTCTACTTGTGTCTTCCTTTCCCTGTCTTCCCTTTATTCTTTCCTTTTGATATATTTTTATAGATACTTTCTGGGTTGACATTTATTTATATTACTCAACTTTGAAAGGGATGAGTTCTCCCTGGATTTTCTATTGGTAGGAATTTTATGTGATGGAGGAGCCAGGCAGTGTTATGGGTTAGCTGAACTGTCCACGGTTCACAGTGTGTTTTCTTAAGACCCAGAGTTGTGAGTATAAGTTGGCTCTGCTTCCACTTCTCCCAGGACAATAGAGATAAGTTGCTGAAGGATGTCACCAATGCTTCCTCTATCTTCTCTGTCTCACCAAGAGAATCCTTCTTGTAAATATTGCACATTGGTGTGATACTTCACTCAGCCTCCCAACCCTGCTCCTTTCTGACACTTAACTGGGTCCAAGGATGCTGCTGACTCCTACTGGAGCACAACATTCTCAGTATTCCCAGTAAGGAATTATTGGTTTTCTGCTAGGGTGTGGCATGTGCTCCAGAGAACCTCGCTCTGCCAGTTTTCTGTGCCGTGTGGCTGTAAGTGTTCTCTCTCCACATACCTCCCTTGCTCCTGTTTAACTGTAACTGCTTTGGTGGCTGTTTCTCATATATTGTGGTTCAGCGGTCCAGATGTCATTGAGCTTGTCAGTGTTAGAGCTTGCATTTCTTGTTCTTCTTATTGTTCTGAGTTGATTTCTGAGAGGAGAAGGGGCAATGCTAGTAGATATCCAACAATCAATATTGATTACATTGATTACAACCCAACCTTTGTCAGATTCTGTTAGCCATTCAAGATACTAAGATTATGCAACTCAGGTTGTGCTAGACGTCCCTTTACTTCTCTCTCCAGCACACACATTTTCTGATCCTAGGATTAACTGTGGAAATCCTTAAATTTTAGAAAGGGGCATTCTAGCTTATTCCAAATGGCGGGGGAACCTTCTTGAGTTGGGCACTGAACTGAGGAAAGGTAGGCGATGGGAATCAATGCTACCCACCTATCCCATATGACAGCTCAGATTTACAAACGTGAGTGAACATTCTTAAGAAATAATGTCTATTACCCAGTGTGGAGCTTTATGCTTTGGCCTCAGTTAAAACCATTCCCATATTCCTGTGAAGTCAGGCCAGCTGCTAGTTGCCAGGATGTTGCTTCTTATCCCCAAATCTACAACTGGAAGGAAGCACCAGTCAACACCACCACTATTTTTGGAGTGCCTCTTTTGTGCTGAACACTTAATTTCCATATTTAATATCTATAACAATCCTGGGTGGTAGATACTGTAAGGCAACTGGGGCTCAGAAAGCATCAGCCATCTTCTCAAAAATGAGAAGCCGGTAAATGGGATAATTAGAATTCGAATCCACATCTGGCTGACTCCACAGTCCTGGTCCTTTCTGGCACTCTATGTGGCTTACTAAGAAAGGTCAAGGAGGTCACCCTCACCACCCAATGGTGGCTCCATTTGCAAGGTCATCATGCACTTTTTTTTTTTTTTTTTTTGTGGTACACGGGCCTCTCACTGTTGTGGCCTCTCCCGCTGCGGAGCACAGGCTCCGGACGCGCAGGCTCAGCGGCCACAGCTCACGGGCCCAGCCACTCCGCAGCATGTGGGATCCTCCCGGACCGGGGCACGAACCCACGTCCCCTGCATCGGCAGGCGGACTCTCAACCACTGCGCCACCAGGGAAGCCCCATCGTGCACTTTTATGTCTCCCAGAGACACCGAGTGGTCCCCAAAATAAGTCAGACTTAGTGAACATGGTTTTCTAATTAAAAAAGACATTTGTTTTAATGAGGAGGACATAACTCTTTAACAGAGAGTGCACAGCCTCAGGCCAAAAATCATAGTTGAAAGGCAGAAAGGAGAAGACATCAATTTCTCTTTTTTTCCCCAAACAAAGGATCTCATGTATTTATTATGGAATCAAACTACTAGCAAAGAAGTAGCTTGGTTCCATATCTCTTCTTGGAACTGTACCTGATTTTATTATGAGTTTCATCTGAATCCATTTGAGAATGGGACAATTGTGCTTTTGTTTCTTGGCCAGGAATTGCTTGATCCTGAAAGTCCAGTAGAAGACGTGACCAGGAAGGGAGTCAATTGCACACATCACAAAGGCAGAAAAAGTGTGAGAAGGTACAAATTTCTAAATTTCTTTTTTTTGTTGTTGTTGTTCATTGGCTTTCATTCACAAATATAGAACATAGTCTAGCAATTCCTTTCTTTTCCAGTTATTTTACATTCGTGTTCCATCTCTAATAGCCTATAAGCTACCTGAGTGCTAGGACAATACCCATCATCTCTATTACCACAAAGTCTGGCACCGACTGAACACATTACAATCATTTCAACCAGTTCATCAAATGAACACATTGGTGGTAGCATGTCTTTCTGAAAGGGTGGCAGGATTTGAAGTTAGATAGGTCTGAGTTTACTCCATCATTTCTCTGTCATTTACTAACTGGGTGTCATATATTTTTTGTATTTTATTTTATTTTTTATTATTTACAGCGGTCATTTTTTATTTATAAATTTGTGATAATGTATATTTAAAGTAAAATATAACACAAATTGGGTCTAACATAGTGACTGACTTAAGAGCAGGTATTCAGATGCATATGACACAAGCAACGTTCTTCATGTCAAGTTCAGGAATTACAAAAAGGTGTTAAGAATTCTACCACTTGTATTTTGCTCTATTGTAATACAGCTATTACTAATTATGGTATATTAAAAATGGTCACTTTCAGCATAGATTGAGTAACAGGGGCTGGATGTACCCTGAAACAACAACAAAAAGACTGAACACAAATTTAAAGCAGCAGTTTTCAACATACTGGACATTGGACATTGGACAATGAAGAAGAGTGATCCCTGAGAGACAGGAAACAAATAAGATGAGTCCTATGATGGACTCAAGTTATTGCCTGGAGAGAGTCTCCAGGCATTGTAGGCAGAGGAGACCCCCAGGTAGGGCACTGTGGTCTCCCTGAATTGAGAAGATGAAGTTGAGAAACAAGGAGGGCCAAGGTGACTAGAGTTTGCAGAGCAGAGAGCTTGGTTAGAGAGAGCATCACAGAGAAAGAACTCCAGAGAGTTCTGTAGGGATCTGTAGAGTCCCCTGGCTTCTTCACCTGAGCGCCAATCAGCATGTGTGTGTAAAGAAACTACTAGAGGCCAGGGCAAAAGGTATCCAAAAGGATTAAAGGTAATAATGTCCAGAGGTCACACAGAGCCAGGAATAGTTCTTGCTCTCATTAGTCAAATGGAAAAACATCATAATTTATAGGGCACTGGTTAGAGTACTCAAGAGATTTTCCCCCCGGTAGCAGGACAAAATTAGCCCCAGACTATACATTGCCCTGGTCTTACCTAGCAAAGATTAACAGCAAGATCCAAAAGACTCAAACTGTTTCCAAGTAATGTAAATGTATCTCAGAACAAAGCTCAGGAATATTTATAGGAATACAAAACTATCTAGCACCCAGCAAGGGGAAACTCACAAGGTCAGAATCCAGCCAAACATTACTAGATATGCAAAGGACCATGAAAATAAAATTTATAGTGAGGAGAAAAATCTATCTATCAAAACTGACTTAGAAATGATTAGATGACAGAATTAGCAGTCAAGATCATTAGAACAATTACTGTAACTGTACTCCACAAGAAGCTGGAGAAAAGATTAATCATGTTAAGTAGTGATGTGAAAGATATAAAAAGATGTAAATCAAGTTTCTAGAGCTGAAAACTACAATGTCTGAGATGAAAAATACATTGGGTGGGATTAACAGTGGATCATACGCTTCAGAAATAATGATTCGTAAACTGGAAGACATAGGAAAGTATTCAAAATAAAACACAGAGAAGAGTGCAAAAGCAAATAAACAGAACGTGAGGGAGCTGTGGGATAACTTCAAGTGGCAGAAAATACATGTAATTGGATTCTTCGAAACGGGGAGAAATGGACAAAAAATATTTGAAGAAATAATGACTAAAATTTTTCCAAATTTGATAAAAACTGTAAATCAACAGATACAAGTTCAATAAACCCCAAGCACAAACGATATGAAGAAAACAATACAACGGCACATTATAACCATATTTCTCAAAAACAATGACAAAAAGAAAAATCTTAAAAGCAGCTAGAGGATTAACAAAGTGGGTATACAGGGAATGTACCTCAAGATAATTAAGGCCATATACAATAAAGCCGCATCTAACATCGTATTCAATGGTGAAAAGCTGAAAGCTTTCCTCTAAGATCAGGAACAAGACAAAGATGCCTGCTCTCATTACTTGTATTTGACAGAGTATTGGAAATACTAGCCAGAGAAAATAGGGAAGAAAAAAAAAAAGAAATGTTAGAATTAATAAATGAATTCAGTAAAATTGCAGGATACAAAATCAATATACAAAGATCTGTTGCATTTTTATGCACTGATTATGAACTATGAGAAAGAGAAACTAAGAAAACAATCCCATTTACAATTGCATCAAAAAGAATAAAACATGTAGGAATAACTTTAACAAGGATGTGAAAGATCTATACACTGAAAACTGTTAGACATTGATGAAAGAAATTGAAGACAGAAATAAAAGGAAAGATATTCTGTGCTCATAGATTGGAAGAATTAATATTGTTAAAACGTCCACACCAACCACAGAAATCTATAGATTCAATGCACTCCTCATCAAAATTCCAATGGCAGGGACTTCCCTGGTGCTCCAGTGGTTAAGAATCCACCTTGCAATGCAGGGGATGTTGGTTCGATCCCTGCTGGGGGAACTAAGATCCCATATGTTGCAGGGCAACTAAGCCCACGTGCCATAACTAGAGAGTCTATGTGCCACAACTACAGAGCCCACGAGCTGTGGATCCTGCACACCACAACTAGAGAGAAGCCCACGCACTGCAACGAAGAGCCCGTGCGCCGCAGTGAAAGATCCTGTGTGCTGCAACTAAGACCCAATGCAGCCAAAACAAAACTATATATATATATATATATATATATATATATATATATATATATATATATATATGTATATATATATATATATAAAATTCCAATGGCATTTTTCAAAGAAATGGAACAAACAATCCTAAAACTTGTATGGAACTACAAAAGACTCCAAATAGCTCCAGCAATCTTGAGAAAGAAGAGCAAAGCTAGAGACATCATGTTTCCTGATTTCAAACTATATTGCTGCTATAGTAATGAAAACAGTATGGTACTGGCATAAAACAGACACATAGATCAATAGAACATAATAAAAAGCCCAGAAATGACCCACACATATGTGGTCAATTGATTTATGACAAAGGAGCCAAGAATATACAATGGGGAAAGGACAGTCTTTTCAATAAATGGTGTTGGGAAAAACTGGACACCACATGCAAAAGAATGAAACTAGACCCCTCTTACACCATACACAAAAATTAACTCAAAATGGATTAAAGACTTGAATCTAAGACCTGAAACTATAAAACTCCTGGAAGAAAACATAGGCAGTAATATCCTTGACATTGGTCTTGGCAATGCTTTTTTTCGATTTGACACCAAAATCAAAGGCAACAAAAGCAAAAGTAAACAAGCAGGACTACATCAAACTAAAAAGCTCCTGCACAGCAAAGGAAATCATCCACAAAATGAAACGGCAACCTACTGAATGGGGGAAAATATTTGCAAATCATATATCCGATAATGGGTTAACATCCAAAATATATAAAGAACTCATACAAGTCAATAGTGAAAAAACAAACAATCCAATTTAAAAATGGGCAGAGGATCTGGATAGATATTTTCCCAAAGAAACCATACAAATTGCTAATAGGTGCAAGAAAAGGTGTTCAATACTAATCATTAGGGAAATGCAAATCAAAACCACAATGAGATATTATCTTGTACCTGTTAGAATGATTATTATCAAAAAGACAAGAGATGACAAGAATTGGTGAGGATGTGGAAAAAAGGGAACACTTGTGCACTGTTGGTGGAAATGTGAATTAGTACAGCCACTATAGAAAATAGTATGGAAGTTCCTCAAAAAATTAAAAACAGAACTACCATATGATCCAGCGATTCCACTTCTGGGTATATATCCAAAGGAAATAATATCACTATATCAAAGAGATATCTGCAACCTCCCTCATGTTCACTGCAGCATTATTTATAATTGCCCAGACATGGAAATCACTTAAGTATCCATCAATAGATGAATGGATAAAGAAAATGTGGTATATATGTACAGCGAATATTATTCAGCCATAAAAAAGAAGGAAACCCTGACATTTGGGACAACATAGATGTACCTTGAGTGTATTATTCTAAGTGAAATAAGTCACAAAGAAAGGCAAATACTGTATGATCTCACTTATATGCATAATCTAAAAGAACTGAACTCAAAGAAGCAGAGAACAGACTGATGGTTGCCAGTGGCAGAGGGTGCGGAAAATGAATGAAGATGAACTCACAAAGTTCCTCACTATGTGAGGTGATGGATGTGTTAACTAACCTTATCGTGGGAATCATTTTACTATATATACATATATCAAATTATTATGTTGTACACCTTAAACTTACAGAATGTTGTATATCAATTACATCTCGATAAAATTGGAAAAGAGGGTGTGGGGGGGTGAAGATTTGAATAGACACTTCACCAAAGAGAATATATTGATGTAAAGTATGGACATTCAAAGATGCTCAATATCATTAGTCATTAGGGAAATGTACATTAAAACCACTGTGAGATACCACCTAGTAGAACAGCTAAAATAAAAAATACTGACTATATCAAGTGCTGCTGAGGATGCGGGGGATGGGAAGTCTCAGGCACTGCTGTTGGTAATGTACACATACTTTGGAAAATAGTTTGGCAGCTTCTTGATAAATTAAATGTATTCCTATCATAGGATCCATGCCACTCCTAGGTATGAAAGCATCTAACCATACAACCACTTGCATATACGCAATTTTATTTGTAATGCCTCCAAACTGGAAACCTAAGATAGACACCTAGGTGTCTATCAACAGATGAATGGATAAAAAACTTTGTTAAAGTCCTATAATGGAATAGTCAGCAATAAAAAGGAATGAACTATGGATACATACCACAACACGGATGAATCTCCAAACAATTACACCAAAGGAAAGAAGTCACAGAAAAAGAGTATATTCCTTATAATTCCATCTACAAGAAATTCTCGAAAATGCAAATATAGCCATAGGAAGCTGATCAGTGGTTACCTAGGGGAAGGGTGCAGGGGAAACATGAGCAGGAGAGAGAATCACAAAGGGGCGCCAGAGAGTTTTTGGGTGATGGATATGCTCACTATCTTGATCATGTTGATGGTTTTCATGGGTGTATGCCTATGTCAAAACATTTTGAATGCTATAATTTAAATATGTACAGTGTATGCCTTATTATATTTCAATTATGCTGTTAAAATAAAAAAGAACAAAATGGGAAATAGGGGGCCCCAAAGTATTCTCCATTGCAGTTTTACCAGTGACAAAGTTGGCCCAGAAATCAATTCCATGTTTATTTGTTTTTAACTTTCTGTTATCAGTTGACTAGAACTGAGGGGAGAGGATGGGTGTGTGATTAGTGCAGCTAAAACTTCAAGACGGTTTACTGGATATTTCAACTTCACAATGATTGTGGCACAAACTGTGTTTTCTATTCTTTAAACAGCATGGACCATCTTTAAAACTGTCTGCTCTGTCACTAGAGGTTTACAAAGTTCAGGCAATTTCTAGTAGGAAGGCCAATGAGAATGGCAGTGTTAATTCTGGACAGGAGTAGAGGATTCACCTAGTCCAAACTCTTCATTTTGTAGATGTGAAACTCAGAAAAAGTTATTTTACCTTTCTGGTTCTGAGTCATTTGTAGCCACGTGTGGGAAAAAGTCCAGATCTCTTTATTTCTCATCCAGTCCCTGACACAATTGTTAAAAGCCCTGTTCTCATGAGTCAGAGGCACCTGGATTTAAAATCTGTCTCTAAAACTTGAAGTTAGCTTTGTGACCTTAGTCATCCTTCTAATTTCTATTTTGAGGATTTATAAACTGAAGTTCAGAGCAGTTGGTTTCTTTGAACAGCTCCTGAGATTGCTGTAATGACCCAATGAGACCATCTGGCAAAGCCCTTGGCACAGTGCATGGGACACACTATGTGGCACTTGATAAATGGGTTCTACTATCAATATTATGATTATTAGTTTATTCTTATCACTCCTGTGGCATTAGCTGCCCCTTTTTAGTCTAATATGCATAAATGACCTGCCTTTAAAGTTCCCTTCTTGTATTCCTTCCCAGGTACACTCAGGGGCCTGTTTTCTCAGCCTGATTTCCATGTCTGAGCCACATTTGTTCCCTTTATAAAGTCTCTCCCATTTGCGCCCCCAGCATTAGTTTCCGAGCTTCTGCACTTCCCGGGGCACGAGTTGCGAGTTTTGCTCATTAGATGCTAAATTATTGCCACCAAAAAGTGACAAAAGACAGTTTGCAACTTTCTACCACCATTAAAGCTCATGCATTAAAGCAAAAAGGAGCTATAGAGACATCTGGTTTGTGAGATCACAAGGAATATATGTCTGCTTCAGGCACTTTATTTGAGTGGCAGAATTCAGTGAGTTAATGCTTCAAGAAGGAGACAGCTTCAGTTATTAAGTTTAGTATTTAGGAACACGGATCTATCACCATCGCTTGCCATGTCAAACAGTGGATTTGTTACTTGCCAATGTACCTACGTTAGCAGAAACACTTGCTCATACTGAAACCTTACCCAAAGCAGCAATTTTCTTAATAAAGAAACAGGCTGTCAAACGTTTTCTTCTCATCCTTAGAACCCTTCCAAATAGCTTCCTGACTGTGGGCCATGGCCTTCCTGGGGCCTTATTTCGTGGGATGATTTGACAAATGCAGTGTGTTCAACTGTATTTCAGAGCCAGAGTGGATACTCTGAGCTGAGCCCTAGGGATCCCCCTGTGACACTTGAGGTCTGAGTGCATTTGCTTTTTGTGAAGCAGGGAAGATAGAGGTAGAGATCTTAGACTGTCAGAGCCAAAGCAAAGCTGTGCATTGTAGCAGGAAAATCATCCAGGTACCCACCCCGCTTCTTCAGAGCCAAAGCTCTCTAGATAATTTTCTCTACTTCCTCACCTCACCCTCACTTTTCTTCCCACTCCCATTGGGCGACTGTCCCTTCACTCTAATAGTTCTCACTAATGTAATCAATGATCTCCATGTTACGGATCAAATGATTTTTTTTCAGTCTTCCTCTTACTTCACCCACCAGTGGAATTTTCCACAATTGATCAATTCCTGCCCTGGGGGATCAGATCCATTCACTGATCAATCCTTTAAGTGGAGGTATCAGTTAGAAGGAGCTTGGGCCCAGGCAATTGGCAGCACTCAATTACCTCAATCTAATTTCCAAAATTCCCTCCATCAGCAGTGGTAAATGCCCTAGGGTGCACAGTTTACCTGACTGAGCTTCGTATTAGGAACCTGTTTGGATAGAAGAAGCAGCTTGTGTTCTTTTGGGGCTGCAGAGATACAGAAAGTGCACAGCTTGTGACACTCTGTGATGCCCAGAGCTTGCCCTGGTTGCTCTCTGGATTGAGGCACCCCTGGAGTCTGTTGCCTCCTTCTTTTGAATCCTTCATAGAAACACATACTTTATAAGCACTTGCATATCTATCCTTTCACCTGAACCCTCAGGTCAATCCTATGCAATAAAGAGAGCTGGTATAATCCTACTTACACATCCTAGATGCATGGAGAAGGGATGCCTGAGTCCCTAACATGGCTTAGGCAGGGGCAGTATAGTGAGGTGCTTTCTGGACCTCTGGAATCAAACTCCTTGGCTTCAAATCTCAATTTTGTCACTTAAAGTTGTATAACAATGGGTAAGAAACACTTCTGAGACTTGATTTCTTTAACTTTAAAGTGAAGATGTTGATATTGGCAGAGTCTACCTCGTAGCATTGTTTAGCAGAGTAAATGAGAAAAAGTAAGAAAACTTTTGGCAGCATGCTTGGCAAATGTTAGCTGTTAATATTCCTTGCAGACTAGGAAAAAGAATCTAGACCTTCAGACATTGAATTTGAGGCTCTTCCCTTTGTGTTACATTGCCACAGGCACGCTGGTTCACATGCCTTCTTTGTCCCCAGTTCCTGGAATGTCACAAACTTAGGGTCTTATGGGGACCACTGAGGAGGATTGTCTCATGCCGCTGCTGACGAGCACTAGATAAGCCACTGAACTTCTCAGCCTCCTGCCCCAATTGAATGAAGGTAATCACATTTCATGCTTCCAGCTGATCTCCTTTTTACATGCTGTTGAGAGCCTTGAACAGTTTGGCTACACAAATTGTGGCTTTACTTCTGTTGAATCATCAAACTGGAAGTTTTATCAGTGCCAGAAACTTAGGCCAATAAATCACCCCCAGAGGCAGAAGCATTCACATGTGGCATAACTCATTCTTCGAGATAATGCTTCCTGATGTCTGAGGATCCCCTTGGATAGAATTGGAAAGCTTTTCTGGAAGCCTTTCTCAGAATTTGGTCCTTGGCTCACCTGCCTCAGAATAAGGTGGGGCAATTTTACAAAGGCAGATTGCTCAATCTATCAAAAATCTATGAAATACAATCTCTTGAGGTAGTGCCCAGAAGTCTTCCTTTTAACAAGCACCCTTGATACACTGAAGTTTGAGGACTACTGAACAGATGGATCCAGAAATCAAGGTTTGGAGAAATATGACAACTTGAGAACTGTTGTAGAGTTGGGAGAAGAATTGGGGTCATTTCAGCAACAGGTATTAGTATGAATCAGGTATCATGGCAGATACTAAATAATGGGTCCAGCCCTTTAGGAGTAGGCAATTTAGACCCATTTTCTTATAAAAATATGAGAAATATATAGGAAAACAAGTAATTGCGTGATTAAGTATTAATATGGGTCCTGGTGATAAATGCAGTAAGGTTTCAGGAAATAGGCGACTAGTAGAGAAAAGAACGATCTTGGAAAGAGGTGATACGATTGAGAAGGAGGTAATATGTCCCAAATTTTAATAATGGCTGGGAATAAAAAGAGAATCTTCTCGTTTGAGGGCAATATGGGTAAATGTGAGGAAATGGTAACAAAAATGGTTTAGCGGTGTTTGATGCAGAATTGAATGAACTTGGGATTAAGAATTTACAATTCTGTGTTGCTGCTTCTAAGAAGAATCAAGGCAAGACTGAGATCTTGAGTCTCAAAGCTGCACTCTGTCTTAGGTAAAGATTTCTTGATTTCTCTTCAGGGGCACCCAAGTCTTTCTAGGATGGTGTCGTTTACTGGACGTTTAGCAGTTGAGTCTCTTCTTCCCATCAAAGGCTTTGGCCTGGGAGTGTGTGGACCGGCTCTACTTTAGCAGAAGAAGATGATAAAGTGAGCTAATACGAAATGCAGCATTTGCGAGAACAACTAAACTCTGTACAAAGAGAAGGAAGAAGTGAAAAGGAGAGAAGACAAAAGCCAGAGATCTACCTGCCTCCATCGACGTTTCTCCCCTGTTCTCTGGGAAACCAAGTCGTACCTCTGCAGTCATCCACACATGCAGCAGGATTCACCCATGAAACTTAGCTTCCTGAAATACTTCCATTGAAATGGGAACTGGTGGCCTCATTCACTTTAAATAAGAATAAAACTTAGAATCACATTCTTTTTCCTGGTTGCATTGAATTATTGAATTGGATTGCTCTTATGCTAAACCCCAGACACTTGGAAAATCCATGCAAGATTGATTTGTGCTCTATGTTCTCTCCACCTTGGAACATTAAAAAAATAAAGTTTGCACTTCCTCTTTATATTTTCTAACCAGATCAATATTGTTCATTTGTACTTCTCAGGGATGGCACTAGATGGCAAGGTAACACCATAGGTAGGTAGACACAGAGATTTAGCCTGCAAAGAATGTGCTTGGAAGTCTCCGTGGAAGATGCCCGTGGCAAGTGGAGGCATGTGCTATATGTGAGAGTCTCCTGGTGGCTGTATTGTAGCAAGGCCAAACATTCCAGCTAGCGGAAGGCACAAAAGCATCTGTCCCAGGTATGGGTGTGAGAATCCTGCTTGGTTCTAGCTTTACACCGAAACTGTAACCCAGTAAGTTCATGTATGTGCTGAGCATAGTGAACCCTTGTTCTTTTTTTTTTTAGTTCCCCAGCTTTCATTTTTCCTTCTTTTGGTAAAGAATCTCTCCATTTGCCTCTAGAGATCCCAAGCGGCCCTACTCTCCAAGAGTGTGTTTTGGATGAAGCTGACCTCACCTCCTGCTCCAGACGTGGGCATGTGACCTTAGACTGGAGCCAATCAGCACACTCTGTTCCCTTGGCCGCAAAAAAAGTGAATGCAGGGATAGTCACAGAACCAAAGTGAACCACTGAGGACTAATCTTAGGACTTGACTGAGGTGACCAGGAGGGAGACGTGCTACTTCTTTTCTCCTGGAATAAACAGATGCTGCCTGGAACTCTCACAGCCATGACAAGATAAGAAAGGGGCCACCACGGAGAAGAGAGACTGCAAGGTTGTCATCTGAGTCTAGAGTCAAGCCATATGGTGAGATAAATATTACCATTACGCTTGGAGTTTTTATTTTCATAAGAAAATAAAGTCTTATTGTGCTTAAGCCATCTGTGGTTGGGTTGCATGCCGAGTTCTTATAAGTCAAGAGCATTTGCTTCTTTTGACATTAATCAACCACTTTAGAAATACTATCCCTATGTTTTATATTGATTCTCAGTGGTCATTATAATTACAAATTAGTTCTAAGCTCTTTTAAGCTCCCTCAGATTCTTCTCTAGCTAATGTGCTATTAATAAACACTTAGAGACATGAGGAAAGCTGCCCATTTAAAGAACCTCACAGTTAAATCCCATCTTATTAAATCAGGGCATCCTCTTGTAAATTATTAACCACACTCTAGCATAACAGCTTTGTAGTTTCTGTTTTCCATCTGCTTGAGCAGGTACCCATCCTAAGACTTGTCCATGTCTGAACTTTGGCTGGTGGCTCTCCAGTCTCCCAGCCATCAGTCACCCTCTGAAGGAACTATGGAATGCTACTTACTTATTGAAACATATAACACCCATTTCCCTAATCCTCAGTGCTCCTTGCAGAATTTCAACCTTTAGGTATCAGATTGATTTTTCATGTCAAACCATGTCAAAGAGGCTCTATGTTTGTGAATCTCAAGGCCACAGCCATAAACCAGATTATAAAGTGGGAAAAAGAAATGCTCACAATGATGACGTCCTTTTCTTCCTCTGGTGAAATGTAATTATGGTGAGTGCTCAATAAATGTTAGGGATTTGTAGCCACTTTCTAGACATTGTTGCCTTTTGAAGTTTGTGTCACAGAAGCCAACGGGGGGATGAAAGGATTTAAAAAGAAAGAACTCATAAGTCCTGTCTTAATGAGGTGTCACCTCACACCAATTAGAGTGGGCATCATCAGAAAATCTGCAAACAATAAATGCTGGAGAGGGTGTGGAGAAAAGGGAACCCTCTTGCACTGTTGGTGGGAATGTAAATTGGTACAGCCACTATGGAGAACAATATAGAGGTTCCTTAAAAAACTAAAAATAGAATTATCATATGACCCAGCAATCCCACTACTGGACACATACCCAGAGAAAACCATAATTCAAAAAGACACACATAATTCAAAAAGACACCTCAATGTTCACTGCAGCACTATTTACAATAGCCAGGTCATGGAAGCAATCTAAATGCCCATCAACAAAAGGAATGGATAAAGAAGATGTGGTACATATATACGATGGAATATTACTCAGTCATAAAAAGGAACAAAATTGGGTCATGTGCAGAGACGTGGATGAATCTAGAGACTGTCATACAGAGTGAAGTAAGTCAGAAGGAGAAAAACAAATATCGTATATTAACGCATATATGTGGAACCTAGAAAAATGGTACAGATGAACTGGTTTGCAGGGCAGAAATTGAGACACAGATGTAGAGAACACACGTATGGACACCAAGGGGAAAGCGGCGGGGGGGGTGGGGGTGGGGGGGTGGGTGGAGGTGCTGTGATGCATTGGGAGATTGGGATTGACATGTATACACGGATGTGTATAAAATGGATGACTAATAAGAACCTCCTGTATAAAAAAATAAATAAAATTAAAAAAAAAAAAAGTCCTGTCTTATGCTGCAGAGGGGACCAGCCACAATAGAACTGTAAAGTGTCCTCAGAATTTGGCAAACTGGAGGTCACAAGTGGCCTCTCCAAGAGCTGGCTCAGGAATGTGGCCAAGGCTTGATTAAAAAGGGGAGGGGTAAGAAGGAGGCAATGTGGGTGGTGACTCATGAAGTTTTGTTCGTAGGAGGAGGGAGGTGAGGTGCTCACTGGAGAAGGATGTAAAATACCTGGAGAGAAATTTCTTTGCTTTGAATTTCTGAATAGAAGTAGTTTGGACTTATTTATAGGCCAAGAGTCAAGAAAGATACTTGATAATAAAGGGATTATGAAGATGAAAAAGAAAACATGAAGAGATGCCTGTCAGGCAGGGATAAAGAAGAATGACCAGAGGAAGGCTCCAAGGAAGGATGAACAGGGTAAATCAATCTATGAGAAGTTTGTGCTGAGTGGGCACCAGGGAGAGCAGAAGAGGACCAGAAGGCCATGAAAACACAGAACTTAGTTATAATTGAGATATGGGCAGCCATCAAAAGTTTGGCAGGACATCAAGAGTCCAAGTAACAAAAGACAAATAGACAAGTTGAACTTTATCAAAATTAAAAACATTTGTGAAGCAAAAGATATTGCCAAGGAGCTGAAAAAATACCCTACAGAATGGGAGAAAATATTTGCAAATCATGTATCTGTTAAAGGTCTAATTATTCAGAATATGTAAAGACCTCTTAACAACAGAAAGATAAATAATCCAATTTAAAAATGGTCAAAGGACCTGAATAGATATTCTCTAAGGAAGATATACAAATGGACAACAAGCACATGAAAAGATGCTCAGCATCATCAGTCATTAGGGAAATGCAAATAGAAACCATGAGATACCACTTCATGTCTAGTAGGATGGCCGTCATCATCATCATCATCACCAAAAGATGAAAAATAATGAGTGTTGGTAAGGCTGTGGAGAAAGTGTAAAATGGTGCAGCCACTGGGAAAAAAAACAGTTCGGCATGTCCTCAATAAATTAAACATTATCATATGTTTAACAGAACTATCACATGATCTAGCAATTCCACCCCTAGGTATATACCCCAAATAATTGAAAACAGGAACACAAACAAATTCTTGTGCATGAATGTTTATAGCAGCAATATTCAGAATAGCCAAAAAGTGAAAACAACCCAATGTCCAGCAATGAAAGACCAAATAAACAAAACGTGGTATATATCATCATTGGAATATGTATGACTCAGCTATGAAAAGGAATGAAGTACTGATACATACTACAATGTTGATGAACTTGTAAACATTATGTTCAGTGAAAGAAGCCAGATACAAAGGGTCACATGATTCCATTTATGTGAACAACCCAGAATAGGTAAATTCATAGAGACAGAAAGCAGATTGGTGGTTGTCAGGGGTTGTGGGAAGGAGGGAGGAATGAGGCGTGATTACTTAATGGGTATGGGATTTCTTTGGGGGTGAGGAAATGTTCTGGACCTTGATAGAGGTAATAGTTACACAACATTGTTCTAAATATCACCGAATTTTTCTCTTTAAAACAGTGAATTTTATGTTATGTGAATTTCACCTCAATAAAAGGGTTTGTGAAGTCAGTGCTCCTGAATCCTTCACGTTTCCAGCATCCACCACCTCCAGGGATGGAAAACTTCTGGTGCAGCTCCCACTTCCTGCTGTAGTCGGCTGGGCTGTGGTTTCCTTCTTCATTCCCTTTGCTTTCCACATTTTGGGGATGCCTAATGGTTTCTCATCCATGGAGGTCCCCTTTTTCTTATATTCAAGGATTGTAATTTTCTTCAATATAATTTCAGGAATGGTTAGGGACTTGGAACAGAAGAGAGAGGCTGTAGCCTATGCTTATTTTTTTTGGATTGAATAAAAAAATCTCAAATGCCATCCTCAAATGGCTCCATCTCTTTTAGCTCAAGCCCCTTTCTAAGAAGATGATTTTACTCAGGATTTGCTTCTAAAATGACTTAACTGCTTTCTCATAAAGTGCCTTGCGTATTAAAGGTTTTTGGTAATTTCCCCCACTGCTAGAAAGAGGTTCTCATCTTTTTATCATGAACCAATGTCCTGATTAACCAGCTCCTTTGAAATGGGGTTCCTAAGGGATGCACTTTCAAATAAACCAGAGATAACTGAGCAGAAAAGAAATGAGACATAATGAATTATAGACGCAAGTGAGTTCCATAAAATAGTTACCTGTAATGAAGTGGAATTTGATGCTATCTGAACATAAAGAATCAAGCTTAGTTCACCACTACATCCAGATTTTCTTTAGCATGCCACAATTTTGCATTTTTATTGAACGGTCCCACCATTGGGAATGAATAGGGACCTACACATGTTTTTTCTACTTGTCTCTCTAGTGCGGTCTTCCAAATACTGATCTTCTAAATGGAGTTGTAAGAGTTACTTGGCATTATTGCCTCTTGGAGTTATGCCTACAGTACTCAGTTTTGGCCACTTGCTTGCAACCCTACAGGTGCATGTTTAGGAATAATCACAGCAATCCTATAGGTTTTTCTGGATGAGGTAGTGCATGGAAAGTGCCTAGACAGGATTCAATCAAATTAACTGTGAGGCTGGTGTGAAGGAGCACATTATGCAGCTACTGAGGGTCCCTACCTGACTACTGGCATCCACGCCTCAGTTAGAGTTGGTTCCCTGCACTCTGGAGCCCATACAGCACAGGGGTTAAGAGCTCTGGACTGAGACTGCCTGACATGGATCACCAGCCACACCCTCCCTAGGTCTGTAATCATGGGCATATCACTTAACTTCTCTGTATCTGTTTCCTCTTCTGTAAAAGGGAGATAATAGTGCCTACTTCATAAGAGTGTTGTGAAAATTCCAAAGAAAAACACATGTAAAAGCGTGTAGAATAATGCCTGGCTCATATATATGTTTAATACTATGATTAGTTCTGAGATGGTGGGTTTGCAAATTCTCTAATTATCTCTCTCAAGAATATCAAGACTGAACCATATTCCACATACTTCAATGTCAGCATAGTAGCAACAGCACTCTTCCAGACACCAGGCTCCATGAAATTTGATCTCTATTTTGGGATATAAACTTTTACTTGCCCCTTGGTCTCTTTTGAAAGATACAGGAATAGGAAACATCTGGCATGTTTACTGATACTCTTCCTTCCTATACCCATGGCCGTCATTGCTGATCAACCCAAGTACTCTCTCCAACTGACCCCAGACCAGACCTCAGAGCTATTCTCAACACGGAGCTTGGACAGCACTGTTAACTAGAGTGAGCTCATAAGAGGTAACCTATTGGCAATCTTTATTCTAGAAACTTAATCCAATACTATTACTACCCTTCAGGAAGGAAATTGAATCGAGGAGGGGGCTAAGGCAATCAGGAAGAGGACAAAGAATGACTGATGTTCCCTGTGTCATCTGCTAAGTCATTCCCTGTCATGAACACTCATTCTTCATTACCCCCAGCATGATGATTTGCAAGAACGTAAAATGAGCTAATTTTGAAAATCTGTCAATGCAAAATCTCAAATAATAAAATATCCAGATTTATACAGGAGCTGCTATAAAAATGACGGTAGAATTTATCTGTGCAACTGGGTTGGGGGGGTGAGGGGTGGGCGCTGCAGAGAGTGTCAGTTGCTTTATGTGTGGAGAAATATATTCTGTATTCCAGTTACAGGAAGGCTGATAAACTCAATGCAGAGGTTATAGAGAGAAAAGATTTATTAATTGATGCATGATTTACTTTCATAGCATTGTAGTCTGGGTCACGAGATTTGTGCATGAACTTTTATTAGGAACATTCTTTTTTTTTTTTTTTTTTGCAGTACGCGGGCCTCTCACTGTTGTGGCCTCACCCGTTGCGGAGCACAGGCTCCGACGTGCAGGCTCATCGGCCATGGCTCACGGGCCTAGCGGCTCCGCGGCATGTGGGATCTTCCCGGACCGGGGCACGAACCCGTGTCCCCTGCATCAGCAGATGGACTCTCAACCACTGCACCACCAGGGAAGCCCAAAAGCAAAAATAAACAAGTGGGATTACATCAAACAAAAAAGATTTGCACAGCAAATCTTTGAAACCATCAACACAATGAAAAGGCAATTTACCAAATGGAAGGAAATATTTGCAAATCATATATCTGATAAGGGGTTAATATCCAAAATACATAAAGAGCTCACACAACTCTATAGCAAAATCCCCAAACGATCCAGTTATAAAACAGGCAGAAGATCTGAATAGACATTTTCCCAAAGAAGACATAAAGATGGCCAAGAGGTACATGAAAAGGGGCTCAAAATCACAAATCATCAGGGATACGCAAACCAAAACACAATATCACTTCATACCTGTTAGAATGGCTATTATCCAAAAGACAAGTGATAACAAGTGTTAATGAGGTTGTGGAGAAAAGGGAACCCTTAT